>NC_065961.1:3870000-5165833 GCF_021464435.1 Cataglyphis hispanica | reverse complement strand
CCGAGATTGACAAACTAACGAAGCTCTCTGTCAGAAACTTGTGAAGATTGGAAACTCCAGTTACTTGAGAAACGTAGAGAAAATAGAGAAAATATGCATAAGGAAAACCGCAAAATCGCTAATTAACTAGGTTCAACATTGCGGAAAACGGCGGCGTAGAGTTAACTCTCGAGCTCTGTCGGTCTAAGCAAAAATCGGTTCCATTCGCAGTTCCAAAGCGCTGGCAGAAATTTAGATTATGCATCTGACTCGAAAAGACGGAACGATCCGGCTTGGTTCGTGGAAAATTCTCCTTCCCGATCTACACGCTATTTCCGTCGACTGATTGAGGATCTTACGCGGATTGCGGTCCAATAAAGGGTTGCAAATATCCGTGAATGTTCCAATTATAATAATATAATATAATATAATTTTTAATTATATTATATAATTTATATATATATATATATATATATATATATATATATATATATATAATATAATATAATTTAATTATATTATATTATATAATTTTATTAAATTATATTATATAATTATTACTACCTCGTAACTAATCGATTTTTCTACATTAATATTTCTAGTTTCTAATTTTGGAGAAAAAAATATTTTAGAATTTCTGCGAAGAAAATTATTTTCTCTTCAGCAAATGTCAAATAAATATAGCAAAGAACTAAAGTTTATATAAATTTATCAGTTAAAATGATACGTGAATGACACATGTTTTAATGTCCATCAGCGATGTCCTAGTTTGCCACAGTATTGCGATCAAGTAGCTGGGCAATGAGATTTTTCATCTTCCGGCGGTTCCTCTATTTCGACATTGTGGATTTTATTCGACGAGATTCCAATCTTATAAAACGCAAAAGTAATCAAATGAGACCGTAACTCGATGCGACGGTAATGATGGCACGGACTCGAAAAATCGATATATTTCTCTGACGCACGTGTTTATTTATCTGTCAAGTGCCTTTGACATTTGTAAAATCCTTCACGACAATAACGACACGACGATTCTTAACTGCGTCAGACGCGTTCTCTTTTCTTTGTTTCACTTTCGGCGTCGTAATCAAAATTCCAACGTTCTATGTCACTCTAATTTTTCTTTTCTGAAATAAGTACATCCCCCTGATGCTCTCCCTTATATATTCTCTAATAGCCGTGACAAGTTAGCTTCGCTTCATCTCCGTAAATCGCCTAGAGCTGCTGACCGGTCTGAGCAACACTTTTATACAGATATTCCCATGCATATACCCTCGAGGGTTCTCCATTATACCGACCACGTCATCTCCTTTCATCGTCATCGACATCTTTATTTCGTCGCTCGTCGCTATCATTGTCTCCACAATCGCACACGGAAAAAGAGTTCTCCACGTTCATGTGTGCGTACAAATTTTTTTCTCTCGTCTCCGCGGAACAAATCTCCATAGCGTAACGAGAAAAGATTTTTGCCGGAAATAGGGATGAATAAAACTTCGCAGAGTACAAGATACATAAATGTGTATAATAGAGAAGATGACGGTTGGAAATATATATTCGTATAATTATTTAGTGGATTTATTAGTACGACTCGTATCTATTCTCGTTTTAATCTGCTTCAATCGTGTTATAATGTAACAACAGATTTAAATAAAAATTCAATATGATTTTAATTTAATTTATACATGTTTTCATGTTTTCGTTGAAAAATACAATTTCCTTAAAAAATGTGATTAAACAAAAATTGTTTATACGCCTCAACAAAATATTCTTTGTAGAATTCCTGAATATTGTTACTTTTTTCATAAATGGTTATACAGTAGAAATAAAATGATTTATAAGAATGTAAATGTGACAAAGCGAATTGTTTTTTTTTTACATTTTGAGATAATATCTTATTATTCTAGAAAATATATTCTCGACATTCGAGAGGATTTTTCTAACGACCGCCAAAAAATAGTCCATTAAAATGTTTAAATTTTTTCCAAGAATGACATCGTCATAAATTTCTGTCATCCTCGTATATTAAGTGTCCGGAAGTCTGCTAAGAGCGACGCATGCATGATTAAGTCTTTATTAAAAGAGAGAGATGTAATTATCATATTAAATCATATTATATTAATTTTATTTCTCTCTCTCTCTCTTTCTCTTTTTGTCTGTCTCTATTTCTCTCTGTCGTTTACGATTTAGTCTCATACTCGGCCGTCTAGAACGATGCCATCAAAGTACGCAATCTATTTTGGCCTTTGAGTCCGCTACCTCTTCATCTAACCAGCTCGACAGTTACGGAATTGCAAGGATTCCGGCTATGGACCGCGATTCATGAGTAATGGACGTTTGATGGCTCGACATCCCTTTTGCCGATAGGATCCTTTACGCTACCGAACCTGTTGCCCCAAGTTATAATTATAAGGATCTCTCAGCGCATTCGAAAACAATCTCTCGCATATCATATAATATATTTAATAACTTTCGAATCATAAATAATAATTTCCCTGTCCAATAACGATTTAAATTGAATTAAATGAGACATGTAGTGATCGATATCGATATCAATTAGATCTTGAATAATGTCAAACAGGATTTTTACTCAAAAATTACTAACATCGATTATTTATACAACCGACAAATAATTTATAACCTCAGCAATAATAAATTTATTATTATAAATATAAAATGAGAATTATTTGAAGATTAATTTGTGGAGAATATTCTGCATATGACGAATCAATATGTAATCTTAATCGCTTGATAAAATTCAGTAATGTATACAGAGTGACTTTAATATTCTGTAACATCTCTCTTATTAATAATACAAGACGATATTTTGTTATATGAGATAATATCTCTTGAATAATATTAATGAGTATATAATATTCAAGTCAAGTTATATGGCTCGGTCTGTATATAGGGTACTAACGATGACGCAAATAATTATTGTGCATTACATCGGGAAGAGGAAAGGGGAGGCGATGGTATGGCGGAGTGGGCGCAACCTCCTGGTTGCGTTGCACCGACGTAATTCCTTCCTTCCAAACGGACTTACTTCGCCGTACCGTCTGTGCCGGATGCGCGGCCTCCACCGCAGCGGACTTAACTCTGGCGTGGCCAGTAATCGTTAGATCGGTAGCACACCTCGGGGCGAATCACGGCACGGCACGAAACGTTTCATGATTTACACTCTTTGATATACGGTATACACATACAACCACCATCTCGGTCCGCCGCGCATTCTCTCATCCCCTCTCTTTTCGTTAGCAGTCGCGCAGTGCGTTGGCGTGTTAACATCCATCGATTATTCGCATAACTCGCGGAACGCGCCGCCTAATGGCTTATTATTATGAGCCGAGCGAAGGGGATGAAGTTGTAACGGATCGGTATCACCGTATCATTAGCGATCGGGGCTTCGGAGGAGAATTAGGCGGGGAGGGAGGGGAGGGGCAGGGGTCGCCCCCTTCTCGCCGCTAAGTTACGCCGAACGTATGCTTTATTCAAATCGTAATCGTCCACTTACGGTTCGGTGCTTTCGCCAAGTAACCGCCGGTTCTGCCGATGTTTGCAATCACGCTCGCGCCGCGATAACGGTCGTGTCGTTAGAGAACGCCGTTGAAAAGGAGGAAGAAATGTGCGATTGTCGGGATGTGTTTGAGAAAATGACGAGGTGAAGTCTCTGCGAGAATTCATATCTCAATTTAAAAAAAAAAAAAAAAATTCTACGAATTTGATATCATTGTAGATCGACGGGAAATGGAAGAATCTTATCTATCGAATCCACGGGAAGGTAAAACACGAGGCGCGTTCATCGCGCCGCCCCTTTTTCGACGATAATTTCGGCGAGCGTTAATCGCGCGTGAATTGCAACTACGGGATACTCGGGGATATTAAGAGCCACTCTCGTTATTGCGGCGGTGGTGAATAACTCGAGCACGAATAATTCGCCGCAGAATTCTCGACTTCTCCTAACTCGATACGCGCTTTTCTTTCCCCAGGAACACATTACACGATTGTTGAGAACAAAGAGGTCGAAGGCGGCGGTTCTTTATTAAATTCCTGAGAGATGCTTCTCCGTTACGTCATACCTCGAAGCGTTCGAGCCCGAGCTCGCGCTGTTCAATCGCGTAAACCCGGACTGGCTTTAACAATGGACAAGGATAGAGAGTGAGTGAGGTCAAGAAATAAGCGAGAAAGAGAGAATGAGAGAGAGAGAGAGAGAGAGAGAGAGAGAGAGAGAGAGAGAAGAACGATGCACGTCCCCAGGTTTTCAATATTCATTGATCGACAGCCTGCGGTTGTGGTTCATACTAAGAAGAGAGAAAGAGAGAGAAAGCTTCATTTTGATTTAGCATAAAATTGAAGGTAGCTTCCATTTTAATAATATGCACCCAGATTCTGATACTGCGTTGTTTTAAACGGTAAAATAATCCCGGGAAATTTTTCTAATAAAATATAACGATCGAAACAGCGATATTTTAACATCTTTAAATGATTCCAAAATATCGTGTTAAAAACAAATAAAAACAAATAAACACAAAAAGATAGGAGAAATAAAAACACAAATTAAGATTTGAAGATATTCGCTTCGAGTAAACACTCTCATGTCGAAAAGAAAAATTTGTTTTTAGCCGTCGCGTTTGTTTACCATCGGCGGGATAATAAAGTTGAAGGGACATTGCGCTTTAACTTGAGCTGTTATACGCGTGATACGAATACATGTCGCGCACACATATACGGATTTAGTTTATCGATCTCGACTCGGGTCATATACTGGGTAGAGAGAGAGAGAGAGAGAGAGAGAGAGAGAGAGAAGCTTTGCGGTTGCAGTATACCGGGGCCCGGTTGCTTCAGTACGGAATTAGATCGCGCGGGATTTCCGGAGACACGCCACATACCTCTCGTTCTCCTCTTCCATAAATGTCTCTCGCTGATAGCGTAGCCCCGTGTGTCCCGCCTGCGACTTAGCTCCACGATCTTTGCAGTGCCGTGGTGTAATTGCCACGGATTAATTTCCCTTCAAATACGCGGCGTCGCACCCGGTTCGGATACGTGTTGGGCCAACTACCGTCGCTTCCGGTTAAAACGGTATCCATTCTGTATGCGACCTTTGCTCATCGAGCCGTGGAAGGAGTTTTAGGATGGAAATTCGCAAAGTTGCGCAAACAGCTGTGCGGAGATTAACAATACTGCGCAATTCTGATGTAACGTATTTGTCACATTTTCATCGATCGTGTCGTCTAATCCGCAAAAGCCTTCTTTCGTCCAATTCAATTTAATCTTTTGTCTAAAATAATTTTTTTTGTATTATTTCTTTCGTCTAAAATAAATTTTTTTTTTACGATTTCTTTTTTCTAAAATAAATTTTCTTTTTTTTTATAATTTCGATTTTTTTAATGCTGATCTTGAATATTAAATTTTAATCTTGAATTTCAGCGACATTTGTGTTTTCAGCAAATAAATGATTTATATAATATATGTGTAAAGATAGCAGATGAATAATGAATATGTGCATAATGAATACGTTCATCATAGATTTAAACACCTGCTCATGTTTTAATAAGTTTGAAAAAGTGTACACGCTATATCAGGAGCGACTGATTGATAATGCATATGACGTATGCATTTTCCGACTTTGCGGAATTACATCCTGATTCATCATCTCATCTATCATTACCTAGCTTGTTTTACATTATTATTTTTCCTGACTTCCTAAATGCGTTGTTCTCATTAAAGCTTCCATTAAATACTAAATTTTATAATTTAATGATTGCTCCAATAAAAAAAAAAAATTTCTATCGACATAAGAATAACTTGGCACGCTAATAATAATAATTTCTACTGAAATTGGTGGTTGAGGATATAATTTGATCGCTAATAGATCGTGATATTTAATTATAATTTTAATTATGCATAAAAAAATTAATAAGTCATACTGGTTGAGAATATTCTGCGTGTTATCTTCGAAATTGATACAACTAATTTTATTATAAATTATTCGTCGATGTAGCTCATCGCGGATCAGTACACACTAATTTTAAACAAACTTAAATAAACCTGTCAAATATCTCGTTTGAAACAAGTGTCTCAAATAGAAACGTACGATTTGGGAAATACAAAATAATCGCGAAATTACATCTTCCTGATTTCCAGGATTATTCTTAGACATAACTCTCCTGCTCTCGTTTTATCTCTCGTAATCGAAAAAAAATATATAGTATCGTTCTCGCGACTCTCGTGGAGATTTACATGTCGACGAGACGCGTAAATGTTTTTCCGAAAAGAGCATCGTCGAAGCAAACAATATTCTAATTGTCGATGAGGACCGCGGAAAACTTGAAAGAAGGAAACACGCGGTTACGTCCGCTTTCGACCTAGTTTACGTACATGTGTCCATGAACCAAGCCCATTTACATGCGGCAAAAGCGTTCGATCCCTCTTTTCCGCCTCACCGTGCATCTCCCTTTCCTATACCTTCAAAGATATTTTAATACAGAGGGAGCGCGAAGAGACGGGGGGTGGGTGGGAGGAGAGAGATCTGCGGAGAAGAACACGCTCTCGAGTTTCACGGGGGCTGCACCGGAGGGTGAGGCGAGACGACGGCCGAACTCGAACTTCGGTCGACGATTAATATTTGCAGACAATGGGCAGCGCATATTTCCGCGGCGTCCCTTCCTGCTACTCCGGTGCTTCTTCCATCTCTCTCTTCTACCTTATCGAAGTCGTCCTAGACAAGAGAGAAAGAGAGGGCCGCCACGCGCGTGTGTGTATACGAGAGAGTGTGTCCATGTATCTCGCGGGTCCGTGCACATGATCACCGGGCTACCCGGTCGCCTCTTCCCTGTGTCGACGGTACGTGGGCATGTGTGTGTCACGGCACGTCTGCTGCCTAACGTACGATGCAAGTTTCCATTGTCCCGTCTAACTCGGAGCGCGCCCACTTTCCGCCGTATTCCAGGAGGAGAGACGGAAAGATATATATCGAGAAAGAGAGACAGAAGAAGACGCTCATAGACAACCACTGACGACTCGAACCTTAAATATCTCCGACACTGTCGGCCACTTTTCGAATGGCTTTAAATCAGGAAGTTTCCAGCCCGCGGCTATCGCTTGCTATCGCCGCACACAAGATCGACTCTTCCGCGAATTACTAAGATCACAGGCAATTTAGGTAGCTTTTGTCTCGCTGAGAGTAATATATCCTCATCTCATTGCGCGCTAATATATCGAACTCTTATTAATTTTTAATCACAGACCTCTATGTAATAAACTAGACTGCTAACATAGCTATATTTCATATAAGAACGTGTGAAGCAAGGGCAGTCATTTATAATTGGGCAGAATATCGATATGAATCCGATATTCGATCAATTTCATTCAAACGTCATTTATTCATTTTTTAAATGTGTACGTTTAAAATATTTTAAGAAGTAAAAATATATTAAGTATATATATATAATGCACATATAAGAATAGAAATGTCAATGACTCGCATACTTGATGGCTATTCAAGTAGATATTCTAAAGAAAGAAATATCAATTTTTTCAATAATTATATAACCCGTGTTTCTTACGTTTTTAGAAATTTTAATTATTTTTTGTTTTATTTTATGTTTTATTAAATATTTGTGAATTAAAACTTTCATATAAAATATTACAATTTTCTCTTTAAAAATAAGAATCGATTAATAGCCTGGTTGAATGCGATAAAAAGACAAAATTGAACACCCAATAAATATGTACAATCTGTAGTGAATATTTTACTGCAAATGATTATTTTCATAGTCCCGAAGTTCAGAAAACAGGTTTAAACTTATTTTTCCCAATTGTAAATGGCTGCCTTGTCAGATCAGCTGTTACCAGCTTAATATATTATATAAAAGTCTGTATTCTTAACTCTTATCATTGCCTCTCCATTAATTTATTACTCTCTACATGTTTTGCATGAAAAAGGATAAAAAAGATAGGAGGAAATATTTTTGCAATATACATTAATCGAAAAATACATTCTATCTGAATCAAAAAAATAAGTGCTTATAAACATGACATTAAACAATAATAATAAAAATAAATAATAATAAAAATGAAAGAAAAATATATATAATTAATACATCGCTCTCAATTATATATATACAAATATTATTTCATGTTACAATACAATTTCAATGAATAATTGAAATATTTTTGATAATTTTTTCATGAAATACACACATGTCGAACGTTTTTCAGAAATTTAAATAAAATATTGAAAATATCACCTATTATTTACCTGCGGCACTAAAAGTAGATACATAGATATAATGTACGAGAAAGATACAATGTTCGCTCACGATCGTTTCGCGCACGATTTAGCATTTTGCTGACTATTACAGCGCGGAAATGCATCGCGTTGCACACGATCGTCGTCATGGCAAAGAAAACGGAGACGCGGAACGTTTAGTAAACGCAAGCCAAATATTTACTACAATTTCTCCTGCGTGTTCCTCGTGGAAATTTAAAAACGGAGCGAGCGCGAAGAATGCAGTATTTCTCGACGCATTATATCGGCGCACCGTGTATATTATTCGCGTCCGCTTTTGGCAGTCGACCGTGTAAAAGCAGCTGTCTCTTCATGCGCATTCTTGTACCGGCAATATCCTTGTTAGAACACGCAGAGAGGTAGCAGTATGAAAGTCGTGACGTCATAAATATTGCGAATAGGATCTATGATGTATTATAGTGGCGTTATTCTCATCCTTTCTGAAATATCTCTTGCAAAAAAAAAAAAGATCGTTACTATCGTATCAATATGTTATAATAATCATTGTTTAACAGGCAGACGATGAAAATGTATTGAGCAAATGCAACGAAATTTGTATGACGCAATATGAACGCTATTATAATTCCTCGCTTGACGTATAGAATAATTATAGACATATATTTTGTGCAATATTAATTTGCAAAACTATTTCAAATACCAATTATGTATTCTGATGAATTTTAACTCTCAAATGCCGCGGTTAAATTTGGTTAATGTAATTATAATAACTTCTCGTAATAATTTATGTTGATAACTTGAAAGATAATATATTCTGTTTTTATTATTAGTGATGTATTGATTAATTATTAATTATTAATTATATTCACGATAAAATCAGCCATCCGTGATTAAAGTTACCAAAACGTTGAGGAAAATAGCGAGCTGAAAATATTTTTATTTTAAAATCACTTTTCAAAATTTAGACATCAAACGATTGCAACACGTATTTCAAGGTAATTGTGCAGTGTCCAGTCGCCGTTGCATCGGCGATAACGATGAAAAGATGGAGACAATCGTTTCGCGATCAGCCGCACATGGCACTCGGTCGCGCGACCGTCACGAGACGCAAGGATCAATATTAAAAAGTCATAAAGAGGGTTAATCCTGTCGCGGCTACGTGACTGATGTCAGGGGATGCGTGATGTAGGAGGGAAAGAGAGGGATAGCGAGGCGGCCGATTCTACGGGACGAATGGCTGTGTTTACATAAATTTCGCACGCTATACTATGCATAACGTGGCGCGACATCCCGGGGGCTTTATTAAACCTTACATCACCATCGCCATCATGGCGCGAGAAGATAAACCAGAGTGAAAGACAGTGGCTGCGAGCGTGGAGTCAGGGGAGAGAAAATATAAGGGAGAGAGAGAGAGAGAGAGAGAGAGAGAGAGAGAGAGAGAGAGGAGAGAGAGAGAGAGAGAGAGAGAGCAGGTTGTGAGGAAGGATAGCGTTTTTTGCTCCTTTCTTTTAGCTCCCCGCAGGTTGCGCTCGAGTCTCAAATGTAATCGCCTAAAGGTGATGCCCGCAAGACGTGTCTCGTTTCACTTTGATGTCGAGAGAAATGCCACCGAACCTCCCCTTTCCCTTGTCTCTTTTTCTTTTTAGGAAGCATATTTTGTGAACCCGCGCGTACTTTTACGCGAGATCACGTGTGCACCTTCAGCCTCATAACTAGACAAGGATCCTAACGGTATGAGTAGATAAGCGCTGTCATCGTAACGCCAGAGACCGTGATTTGTGCGAAGCGAAATCATAAACGAATTTTTTATAGAAAATTGCGTTGTGATTATTGCCAAGCATGATTGACAAGAGAGCCACCAAAGCTGTCAAAACGTAGATAATTCAAAACATTTACGATTAATTCAATACTTTTTATGAGAAAAAAGATATTGTGTTAATTTAGTGTTTTCGATTTACATATTGTATAATCTTGTTTACGATCGGTGTTTGTACTAGGTTGTAGCTTTACTGAATAATGCATCACGAGATAATTAATTAATATATTACGCAAAAATATATTGATATATATTATAGATTATTAATATAATAAATAATTATGCCACAACACGATTTTTGATATTAGGTATCTTATATTTGCTGACAAACTTTGCCGAAAATGAGAAATGTATCTCATGCGAAACGTCTTTTGCACATGTATCAGCATGCCGATATAATAAAGGCAAAGGCAAGACAGCGGAAATTTGCGAGAAAACAACCCGAGCAAGCAGGGGCTTAAATTAATGACGGAGAAACGAGCGCTTTGGCCCTCAAGTATGTCGACTATCGCGATGTCTTTACCGGAGAATGACTTTACCGGAAAGACACGAGAACGGCTCCTCGGTGGACCGAGGACATGAAATATGGAGGTGAGAGAGAGAGAGAGAGAGAGACGCGAGATGACAGTAAAAAAAAGCGAAGGAAAAGCGTATCGGGGAAAAGGATAGCGCGTAGGGAGCAGCTGAGAAGCTGCTATTGCTGGAATAGAGATTTCGCGAGATGAGAAAGGGGGCGACGAAAGAGGCGAGCCGGGTGGGTTAGTTTGCTCGCGCGAGGCATTGCGGATGTTCCGTGAAAGTGGATGATTGTACGCTTGGGCGCGGGCCGTGCCGGGCCAAGCCGGGCCAAGCCGGGTGGTTCGTACAATGCAAACAACAATACGCAATCAAGTAGTTGACGGCTGACGTTCGCATTACCGCGCCATTGTTGGACGCGTCTCTCCGACGGCGTTCTGAAATTACCGAGCCGCCCCCCCCCCCCGAGTGCCGAATTATACTCGGATGTATGCCACGCGCGCGTTAACGCGCGTCCAGCATTTTTTTTTTTCCCGCTCGCCGAAATCGGAGGGATGATGCATCGGAACGCTCGCAATTCGCGCGGTCGATCGTAAACGTCAATCGCTTAAAGCTGCAGTAGCGAGAATCGTAAATGGTCAGCCGCGACTCGTCAATCTCTCTCTCTCTCTCTCTCCCTTCTATTAAAATAAAGCCACAATTGTGAGGATCGTAAATGGTGGTCAGCCACGGTTCATCAATCTCTCTCTCTTACTCTCTCCGCCACCTTCTAATAAAATAGATTATAATATAACTCGTACTGGACTTCGCTAAGTGATTGAAAACATCATTTGCAACGCGTCCGGGCAAAAAAAGAACTTAGAATGAGCTATAAAAATTACATTAACAAAATCAAACAAATATATATGCATAATTCTAACTTTTTTGTACGAAAATATGTAACAATATTAATTTTTCAGTTGGAATACTTGAGCAAGATGCCCAGCATGTACAACCAGTAATATTCCTATAAAAATTGCTAACAAAATAAATGATCATCATTTATCTGTACAATATTTATCGAAGCGTGACAACTGTTTTGAGGTAGCGCGCGTCTAGTGGATTACCAATAATTGTGTGTCATGCTACAAATTATGCGAACGCAATTTATAACACCGCGTAAACGGCGTTATGAATTATCGAATACGCCTGCATCCATATACATATATAATTCCCGGCTACGCGAATTAATATACCAAACACAAATGCGTGGGTGTTATAGCATCTCGCTTGGTAATTTAACTTGGCCCGCGTGAATTGTAAGATTTCCCCGGAATAAATCGATTCGCCTAGCTGTGAAGCGGATGTTAGGGAAGAACGCGAAGTGCAAGAGCGGAATTGTGAGATTCGCCGAGCTGCGAAACGATTCGCATCACTTGTCAAGCGTGCGCGAGCGCAGCTTAGTTCCCTCGATTCCCCGTAGAACGTTTTGCCTGGAGATCAGGTGTAGCTGGCAGCAAGATTGTATGTACACACGTGTACCGTATATGGCTTTACCGTATAGTCGTCGCTATTCGCGCGCGAATCAGAATCCTGTCTTCGTGCCGTCTTTGCATTAAATTTCTCCTTGATACCCTTGACAACGACCGAGTCGACTCGCTTGCTCGCTGCAAAATTCCGTAATGTTTTGTAGGAAACCATATGTAAAGATGATCGAAGCCCACGGAAAAGGAAAGAGAAATGTAGAAGCGAGTGGCATCTAGAGGAAAAACTATTGTTTCTTCGGAAGAGCATTATCGACTGACTTTCTCGAAGAGAATGTAAAATAGAATCGTTGCCAACTCTGTTTACATGGATGTGCAAGAGACAAGTGCATTTTTTTTTTTCAGGAATGTACAAATATCGTATAAGACGTTAAGAATAAAAACTTTCTGCTTAAACCAAAGAGAAAAATTTTTTAGTGGATTTCTAAAAAAAACGCGCAAATGTAATTGACAACGCTCGTTTCGTCAGATTTTATACAGCTGATTGTAGCTCGTTAATTAATTTACCGTGCGCCATTAATCGAATTTCGTACGTATAGTTATCTCGCGAGTTAGCTGTCAGATAGAGATGGAAATATCGCGTTTTATGCGACGTTGGGCGGCGAATCAAATCGCGAACTTTTAATTTCCGCCCGTCGTCGACACGGCGGCCCGACAGTAATAGCACGGAAACAATGCGACACGAGAGACGAAGATATCTCTCATCCGCGGAAATGCGAGCTCCTGGTCTTTAAAGCTGAACGATCGAAGCGAGACGCAGCGACTACGGGATTTATAAACCGGAGTGTATACACTACATATATAAACACACACGCATACACACACACACACACCGACGATCAAAAAATATTTTATATTTTGACAGAACGACGAGATCGGCGGCTAGTCTGATTCAAACATTGTCGGCCACTTTATCAATTCGGCGTCTCACTCGTATATATGTACGTACACAATCAAAACATACTATCTTCGGTGTTTACAAGGTTCGAATATTCAACCGGGATGACTCGACCATTTTGCGAATTACGCGTAGAATAATATAGGTCGAAGCTTACAGCTCTCATATCGCCCTCCAGGTTCTCCCTCTCTTTCTCTTTGTGCGTATGTGTGTATAAACTGTACACACACACATGCATATACTTTTTTTTTAATATATATAATATGCAAAGCTGTAATATACACGTCCATATTGATCAGCAGTGTACATGGTAAACAGAACGGACAATAGGCAAGGCATGGTCACTCCGTGGTGACGGCAGTGTGATAAGCGGTGAACCAGCCGCTATTGATTATCGAAATTTATAGGCGTCATAATGCAACAAATATTTGTGATCTTGCTGCTGCAAGAGCCAGGGTTGCCTGTTCGTAAATAGATATTTGCATAAGGCCATATTTGCATCACGCGTTTAGGATGATCGTTGCGACTCTCCGCATGTGAGTATAAAAAAATGTCCCGTGGTCCATGACAGAGACGGTCACATCGGACGGCTAATCCTACGTATCGTATAACTCGGCAAGAGCCCGATATTTCTTGGTCGCGATCCGACCAACCGAGGAGATTGAACCGTTCTACGGTCTATATTTAACAAGACAGCTGCTCCTCGCAAACAGCCAACCGGATCGATATACGTAGTACGGTATGTCTCACGCAGTCGGTTTCTTCCCTCTTCTCCTCATCTCTCGTCCTTCATCTTGTTCTCGATATTGGACTCGAGTTCAAACTTCCGTTTGGTTACGCGCAAAAAAAAAGAAAAAAAAAATCATCCAACGTCATCGTTCGAGAATATGACAAGCTACAACTTTCGTTCGAGATATATAAGTATATACGAGGATTCCCATAGATATGTTCATTACCCAGGTGGTTTCTACTATGTTGACGAGGACTCGTTTTGTGAACAGTTCGTTTTCTCGACATACGAATATTTCATGAGAATATTTCGTATCGAAATAAGGAACCGCGTGTCACGTCTGAGACAGCGATTGCCCGCTGATGAGATCGTGGATTCGGATATGTTTGTTTATGTGAACGTATATCCCTCCCGATGCATATATGTACGAAAAAAATCTTTTTTCTTTGTCGTACATAGCAGGAAAAATTTCAATTTGTTAGAAATCTCTCTCTCTCTGTATTTTCCCGATTTTGACAAAAATGTAACTTTAGAAAAGGAGATAAAACCTCCTGTGCATAAAGACCATCATTTTAAAGTCAATCATTTTTAATAATATTTGCACAGTAGAAGAATTGTGTGAAATAATTATGGCCGTAATTTTTAAGTATGCATTAAAACGCTAATGTACTCGAGTATCGCAAACAATTTTTATTTCACGAGAAGAATTCACGATGAGAGTAAATTTAAGGGCAGTTTTTGCTCGCTGAAAATTGAGGATTTACTTTGTACATTCCCTACGCGCGAGTAATACTTTTCACGCGTGAAATGGAATTTATTAGTCACAAAGTAAACGAGTTTGCATAAAACGAGATTCTTTAATTCCGTTTCGTTAGCTGCGCGACGTATTTCGTAGCCGTGCCGCAGTTAAAGCGTCCGTTCGCGCATAAAGGTATTATTGTTGCTCGTAAAAAGTGCAGTTAGAGTCGGTTTCTACGCTCATTCGTTCTCGAGTTCACGTATCTCATCTGGCGAAAGTATAAGACGCGCGCGGGATGAAAACTTTCGACAACGACGCGGGATGAAAGAAGAATCGAAGAACGCGATGAAGCGGAAGACGGTAATTATTATTTTGTCGAAACGTGCTTTTTTTCCGCACGACATTACGCGAAAAGGAAAATGGGAACCTCTACCCAATGCAGGGTTGGCCTAAACATTCCGGTCAGACTTTGAGAATTTCTATGAAATTTAATTCTGAACAAGAAATTTCCTATAAACATGGATCGAAAAATACTCATTATTCATTAATCATTTTCTACTATTACAGTGCTATTTAGTTTTTTTTTAGTTTAAAAGGAAAAAGAATTATTTTATTTTTATGAAAAAAATAAAAATTATTTTTTTATTTTTATTGATTTTTTCCAAGAAATTTATTAAGTTTCATTTTCTTTTTATTTCATTTCCTTTTCTTCTTCTGCTCTTCTTTTCATCTTCCTATGATGGTTGGGGTTAAATGCAGAAAAAAAGTAAAATTTTTTTAATGGAAAAATCAACAAGTAAGATAAATATTAAAAATTAGCTAAGGCTATAACAGCATAAATGAAGAGTATTTTTAAAAAGCTCCACTGTCGATAGGCGAAAAAACACTTTTTTACATTCGAAACTGGTTAGCTTAAAACCTGTAGAATGTATTACAATCATTTTGATATCATTTAAAAAATAATTTAATTTTCTACAACTTTTGTTTAATACTTTTTGTTAAAAAATATATTTTTTTGTTCCAATAGTTATAAAATAAACGCGATCTCAAAGGTTTTTGGACGCTAACTTTTTAAGGAAGCATTCTTCGACCAATGTTCATAAAAGTTTTTGTTCAGAATTAAATTTTCTATAAAATCTCAAAGCCGGAAGGTTTCGTCCCCACCCTTTATATATGCGATAAAATTGAATCCCTTCACGTAAAGGCGTTGCGGTTTTTGCGTTTCCCTTCGACTAGTAAATACTTGTTCGCGCTTTACGACTTTCAACCCATCTCCATTTCGCCGTGAGAAAAAAGTCAAGCTCTCGCTGCATTCGTTATTTTTCTTCGTCCTGTTTATGCGGTTTGTCTTGCCGCTCGAGCGACCCTTTTTTTTACAACTCTTCTCTCGCAAAACTTCCTTGTTAAATGCTTACACTTTAATACGAAACAATAAAGTGGGATTAAGACCTATGTGACTGTTTCAAAAACTTTCCTAAAATATTTCAAGTACATCCATTCCCGCTGCACGTTTACTTGCTCAGACTTTTTGCCATTATATTGTACTTGTACGCTATATTTAAGTTTTTACTTCAGAGCTCATTCTCTTTTCTTATCCAATTATCGTGTCAATTTATTGTGAATTTTGTTTCGGGAAAAAAAAAAGATTGTCCAACCGGAAGGGTTAATCGGTAAAAAGAGTTTTGAAAGTTCCCAAGCTTTTTGAAGCGAACGAGATAATAAATTAGCTTGGAGCCGGTAATAAAAAGCGGAGAGATGCTAGGAAGAGATCGTCGAGGAACGGCAAGAAGAGCAACCGCCAATGACGCCAAATCAAGTTTGCCACTCAACGATGTAAATAATGCATCACGTTCGATGGATTCAGTTAGTTGGACAACCAATGCAAAGCTTCGGAAAATGCTTAGATGCACCGATCATGATCATTATCCCCAAAATTTTCCCCGGAATAAGATCCTAATAAAAATGTAGACATATTGGCACTAAATATAAAACGTTATATCAAAGAGATTCGCATATTGACAACTTAAAATTTTTCTATTTAATTAAGTATTAAATTCAGATAAATGTTAAAAGTTTGCGATCGAGTCAAGAGTAGGCAAGTTAGTCACACAATAGACAGTTTTTGCGAAACAGCCAGCGAGAATTTATCGAGCCGAATCGAATGAGAGGCGTAAACGAGGTCACGCTACGTTTTGCCATACACGATCGCGCAATAATTGCTTCGAAATAGGAATCATAACGCACAAATCCGATGTGACATAAGTAATACGATTACCGATGGAGAATCGTTGCGAGCTTTCAACGAATGTATTCTCTATACAATAATGGGACTAATTGGAGGCCCATGCTCAATACGAGCTTTATATTTTTGCGCAACGCATTTTAGCTGAGATAACATTAAAAAAAAATTTGTCGTTTTTTTTTTTGGGATCAATAACGACGCGTAATAAATAACGACACTGATAACATTTAACGAGAAAAATTTAATCTCCTCGATGCTGTCTGGACTCTCGACCGATGGATCAAATAGTTAATGAATTCTGCATTTGACGATTTTTACGGTAGTAATGAAAGATTCTACAATAGGTTTCAGTTTATTTGGCGATCGCCGTGAAGAATTTTTTAAATCATTCAATGACAGGTATCGATCCGTACTGTCGTCGCAATTTTCGAAACGGCTATTTTTTTTTTGTTTTCGTTATCCATTGGACAATTACATTGGTCTCGATTAACGATAACATCGCTAAACCGGAAACCTTCTTTTCCTTCCAATAATTTTAATAAACAGGTAAAAAGAGCATTTGGCAAAAAACTACTATAGTGTCATATACGGCGATTTCTTTCGTTATCTTATCCGTGGCCCTTCGCTTTCCTTCGATCAATCGGACTCGTTATCGTCAAAAAGATAGAATCAGGCATGGGCTTGTAAAAGCCCACTCGGCGCGATAACAGAATTTACTATCAGCGAATCGGGGAAAGTCGCTACTCAACAAGTTGGTCTCGTCGAGGACAGATAGGTGGGTAGATAGGTAGGTAGATGGTGGCTTTTGCTCGGTGACGGGGCGCGAAATACGGAAATTGTGCAACCGAGCGAAGAGAGGGAAAGTCGAAGTTGGGAGGGAAGCGGAAAAGGTGATATTTTATCGAACGTCGCGGGTATTATTTGGTTTTACGCCGATATTTTACCGGCAAGCGCCTCTCTGTTATCTGCACCGCCGGCAAACGTTCTCATACGAAATGTTTTTACATATTTTACTCCTCACCTACCTCTTCCTCTTCCTGATCGTCGCAAACCGCGGAATTTATCCGCGCTAGCCAATTTACACGCTCGGCTATTCTCGGGACGCGCGTCGTTAGCCAATCTCGCTATTGATGATCCCTCGTATTTTTCGAGAGGCAAAATTTAAAAAAAAAGAAAGAAAGATATCCAATCACTATGAAAGCACATAGAATAGCTTTTAGTCCTTTCTGATAAAAAATATACAATAAATATGTCGATATTTTTAAATATATTGGAAAAAAATTTTTTTGTCAAAAATAATTAATCGATACTGAAAACATAATACGCACACATATGCTAATTCTTGTAGAAAAATATTACTGAAAAAAGGAGAAGCTATCAAATGAGAAATATTAATAATTTATTAGGAACTTTTCTGAAGAAGGAATAAAGTACCGAATATGCACGCTTTAATTCTTCCGTCGTGGAAGTACGAGAATATCGCAATAATAGTTAAAGCAAACACAACTGAATTTAAACGTTTGCACTGGCAGTGGAGCCGAAATTTCCATTCTGTTTGCACAATGGAAAGTTCGTGAATGAGAAAAAAGGGCGCGTGCGACTCTGACAACCTCCTTTACTGGCGTTATGAGGATCTCAAATAAAGTTAATGCTCCGTGATTGTTGGCTAATCGGAAATGTCTCATGGACTCGCGCGTGAATTCTCTTTATCAAAGGAACGGGAAAAAGAAATCCCAAGGCGTACAAATAATCGAGAATAATTTTTGATTTTTCAGTGTATAACGAAGTATATAAATATTTGAATAAAAAGATATATATTCGCTCTTTAATCTTCTCGGAATATTAATTCGAAAGTTTTAATTATACCAATTGCGCATACATATATCAATAAATCGTGACGGAAAAATGATGATTCTTGAATCGTCCAATCGTCTCTCGATCTTTTATTTTCCGTTCGAGATTTTTCTCGTTTCGCGTATTCTTCGCGTAATCGTCACGAGCGCGTTTTACGCAGGCCACTCTGTTTACAGATAATAACGGATAATAATTCCTGTTTCGGGAAAACCCACGCTCACGTTCTCGTTCAAAAGCTCGCTGAGTGCTGGGCGTATATCGCGTCTGTTTTTAACTCGTTGCCGAGGTGCGCGGTAGCGTTTTAGCCAGCGCACGAATGCCAAAACCCGAATGCCTCGCCACGCGATTCTTTATAACTCCGGTTTTTCGTTTACGGATTTTCACGATGTGTGTTTACCGGGGAATTTAATTTCCAGTATCGCGTTATCGAGTGAAGCACCTACAATTCTTATAAGTGTGTATTTCGAAGAATAACAGATACCGAGAATGATTACGAGAAAGAAAAAGAAGACAAGATATTAAAAGACAAAATATACCGTCAGATTGTTATTAATATATAAAAATTAATATATTAATGTATAAAAAAATTATTAATATATTAATGTATAAAAAATCGTTTTAATTTCTAACTTTCTTAATTTTTTTAATTTTAGAAAATAATAAAAAACTTTAATTTGTCAAGAGATTAAAATATATAAACTAAGAAACAAATTAATTAATAATTAATTAATAATATAATAATTAATTAACAATATAGATAATATAGATAATATAGATAAGATTAATTAATAATTCAGGTTACTTGCAACACAATCGTATATATTTTTGCAAAAGAATTTATGATAACAACAATCTGAGATTGAATTTAAAATTTCTCTCTCTCTCTCTCGTGCATCACGAGAATCGATTTTTTCGTCGTCAAAGAACGACGCAGGTCTCATATCAGAGGTAAACCGGTTTTGAGCCGCCATCGGTATTGGCCGAGTGCTTTGTGAAGGATGTTTCTCATGAGGTATAAGTTATCTCGGTTGATTGGATGCACAAGCTGAATACACATAGGGTGGGTTCTCTGGTTATAATGCTTCGCTCATTTCTCGTCTCTGGATACGGATATATCAAAGCGATAAATTGCGTATTTTCGAGACCCAACCTCGGCTCAAATTTATTTTAACAAAGCTCTCGATATATTCTGCGCTCTCTCTTATCCACAGAAACCAATTACTTCTGTTTACAAAAATAAGCGATAACACGAGGAATATATAAAATGGCGTAGAGCTAAATAGTTCACATGGTTGATTCCTTTTTTTTTTTTTTTGCAAATAGAAAGTTGTGCAAATTTTGTAATTAAGTTCATAATTATTTTACAACTCTCGCGTCAGTATACTTGACGCAATTATTAAATTTGACAAACATATTTACTAAGCGTTATTTCCGTAATTGTTAAATTGGAGCGAAACGCGCGAGTCACCGGGCGAATATAGAAATAAGTCGAGCGCGCCGCGAGAAGGGAAACGTCACTTTCAGGCGGAAGTGACGCAAAACGTCCACTACGCTTCCGCCGCGTTGTGTATTTTTCATTCGTCGAATATGTACATAACAATCGGGACGTACACGTTTTCCCGCCGGCTAAATAACGCCGGTTCGTTACGTCGCGCGTCGCCCAGGAGGAGAGAGCGCGGACAGCGACGCAAACAGAAAACGCCAGCGCAAACGCAACACACAAACGCGGTGGCGCTTAATGTTTTAAAAGTTAAATCGGACTCCCCCTCCCCTCATGCCCGATCCCCTCTGCGTTCTCGCGCTGCGGCGGATCCGACACGGCGCGACGCGCGTCCAAACGGCCGCGTAGAATTCAATATCTGACCGGGCCAAACACGCCGCTCGAATTCGAACGAAACGCCGCCGCTCGTCGTTTTTCGATGCATTGCAAATGCGGCCATGAATCTGTTAAACTATTGGTAGGATGTGGCGGGCGATCGTGCCGGGTACAGCACGGTCGACGTGTCCACCGAGGCGTGCCCCCCCCGGGGGGATGGATACGTGTAGACCGGAAAAAAAGGGACGACGTTTTCCTCCCCTTGCTCACCACCTCCTCCCCCTCTCGCCTATCCGTCAACCGGTAGTCGTTGGCGTTGCTCGTTCAGTTATACACCAGAGCCGGTAAATAAACAAACGCGGCCACCGTAGCGATTTAAAAAAACTGTGCCGTAGGGCGAGCGCCTTGCGAAACGTCAACCTCGCGTAAAAACTGACGTAAATCGTTAGTAGAGTCGGGAAATCGCTCGAGTAAGGTGTCGGACTTTTAACGAAGGCGAGATAGTGAAAAAAAGGAGGGGGAGAGAGAGAGAGAGAGAGAGAGAGAGAGAGAGAGCACGGTGTGCTTTGCGCCGGAATGCTCGTTTGCACGTCCGAGGAAGTCTTTTAATTTTCGGTGATTTTTGAATTTTTTTCCATTCCATACTGCAGACACAACAGAATGCATCTTACTCTTTCAGTGTAGCAAAAGTAAAATATGTACTCTCCTCTCTTGTTCCTTGTAAATCCATCACTGAAAACGTGCTATTTTCCTCGTTTCGTTCTCTCTCTCTCTTTTTTTATTTGGTGCTTTTAGTGTCGAGTAACTCTTTAGCTCGACTCCACATTCGAGGTGGAGTAACAAAACGCGGGGGACGATTAAATCACGGCGACGTGGAGAGAGGCCACTCTCGCGAAATTCCAGCGTACATATCTCTCCGCGGTGCTGTTTGCCGCAAAATACGCGGCCTCTATTACGGGATGCGCAAACTTGGTGGGCGGGAGGGGGGAGGGGAGGAACGGCGCGGGCAAAGTATCGCACTTTTACGGTCGTCGTCGACGCTCGAGCTAAGTCGAGGCACGTTAATTGCTTTCGAAATTACGGGACGCTGACAGTTGTTTCAAGTCTACGCCCGCCGATCTCTTGCCCGGGACGCGTCCCACGCTTTGAACAGCATCGAGGCTTGCGCGAATTAAACGATGAATTTATATTCGTGCATACTAACGATGGTAAAGAAATGGTTTGCGCGCTTTTGCGCGAATTAATTGCCCCTATTATTTACGCTATTCGCGCAAGTTCAGAATAATATGATAAGCATTCGCGATATATTGTTTGGGCGAAACTATTTAATATTTCTTGTAAATTAATAATTTGTTCACAAAGACAGACTAATTGTGACAATAACAATATTGTCAAAATATCTAATAATGATTTGAATTTTGCTCAATTTTTATTCGCTGAGAGAAAAGAATGTTTAACCCAATTAGAATTTAATCTTTTAGAAATCGATAAAAAAAAATCTCTTTCGCACCCAACTAACCACATTTTGACAAATTGCAATGCCCATTGCAAACACGCGGCGGCGGCTGATAAAAAATATATATATATATATTTATCTTTTTATAAACTTATCGCGTGTGTGCGAATCAGAGGAGGGGGCGTGAATGGGATGCAGGGATAAAATTTATTCCGGGACAACAAAGTGCATCGCATCGGTAATTCAGTACGGAACGGCTTCTCTTTTCGATGCCGGATCGATCTCTCGCAATCGCGAAAGAAAAAAGCGAGAAAATTTTTCTTCTCTTCGGTGGCGCGCGCGACAGATTGGCAGCTAATCTCGGGAGCGAATATGCCGTGGGATAAAATTGCGCGCCCGTGGGATAGGGCTGGGATAGGGCGGATCGGGGAGACGGGGAGGAGAACGGCGGAAAGAAAGAGGGCCGTCTCGCTGCGGGTTAGAATGTAAAAAAGTTAACCGGTGATGAGATTGCATTTTAATGCCAGCCGCGCGCATATCGGAAACAGATTTCCGTTTTTATCCATCTCTTTGCTTATCATAGACCGCAATTCCCCCATTCCGTATCACTACCGAGTCCCCCGAAATACCATATCAATGGCGTTTTCCGCGGCCAAGTGTAGCTATAAGCTCCCGCGCCTTCAATGCGCGATTTCGATATTCAATTCCCGCTCGTGGATTTTGTGGTAGCGAAGGAGGAAGGGAGAGAGAGGGAAAAAAAAGGAGCGAGCTCCTCTTACATAACGATGCATGCCGCTGCTGCATCGCTTACATCCATTCCACCGTCATGACGAAGCGCTTGGAAAAACAAGTATACCGACGGATTTAAAGTTCTAAAAATCTAAGGAAAACCAGTTTAGAGATCTTATCTTAGATATGATATGAGATTAAAATAAACTTTCTTATAAAAACATTTTTTTTTTTTCACGCTATTATTCAGAATAAATAAAAACATCAGATCTTGATGGCAATATCTTTGATGAAACATTAATAATAATAAAATAATTAACGATAATAAAATACAATTTTTCACTCTTTCAAGAAACATAAATAATTATTTAAATTATTATTTAGAAAGAAAAATGCACGAAAAAGTTATGAAGCCAAAAAATAAAAAAATGTAAAAAAAAATAAAGAAAAAAAATAGAGAGAGAGAGAGAGAGAGAGAAAAGCGCTAAGCTTCCTGGCAGTCTTCATTTCCGTCGCTATCTTCCTTTTTCTCTTACTCCCGAGAATCTCGTGCGCGACACGAAATGTTATTTCGCAGCGATTGTCGCAAGCTTTCGTTCACTCCGTGCACTTTCCCCTTGCTTTCTCTTACTCATTCAGTACTGGTACGATAAGTAGCCTGTTGGTTCGTCGCTCGCAATCGGCCGAATGAAGACGGAAATCGAAGGTGAAATTCGCGATGAGCGAACCGTCGTGTCGCCATATTTCGTCCGGCAAATAGATTCCACCCGCATTACATCCGGCTCGCGCGAACGTAACATTCGCGATAACGTCGCTTCAGCCCCCCCCCCCTCCCTCCTCACGGGACTCGTGTTGTCTCGCGCGATATAAAAAGAACGCCCAAATCTCATGATACGATGCAGTATCCGCGACATCACAGGATGGCAGCTTTGTGTCGCGGCTGTCCGGAACGTTATCCCCCGATTCGATCGCACACAACCGGTATTGCGATATTCATCCGTCATGTTATCCGCTTATATTTCTTTCCTTTTATCGAGCATATTTTGTGTGTAAACGGTGCTAAAATTATTCAACTCTGTAGAATATCTCATTGATAAAGTCTCTTTTAAAATCGATATTCTTAGCCTATACAAACGTGATTAAGAGATATACATATAGTACGACTAAATAAGTATAAGAAAATAAAACATTTTACAAGACTAATTACGAGATTAAGAGGCTTCAAGATTCAAGACGTAATCTCGTAGAAAAGATTATTATTCGAGAAGCAAACGAAGATGAAATGAAAAGGTAAACAAAATTTCTTTGAAACTCTTTCGACTTTTGACATCGGCACGAAGGTCGTTATCGCGTAAAAAGAGATTTGTGTGTGTGTGTGTGTGTATGTGAGGAGGAATGTAGAGATTTGAAGAGAGTAAAAGACTGTTGTATGCACCCGGTAACTTTCTCCTCCTCCTCTATCTCTCTCTCTTTTTTTCTACGCGATTCTCGCGGGTCAAAGCTTTTTTTTATTCTATGTGTATCGGCAAATTTTGATGGCTGCATATATATATATATATATATATATATATATATATATATATATATATCGGAACAAAACCGGAAAAAAATTAGATCGTATCTTATCTTCGATATCACGCTTCTAAAAGTTATGCATTGATTTGATGATGGCTGAAGATATGAGTCGACTAACGAGAAGATTGACCGACAGAAAAGATGCAACAATATATGATATAAATTTGTTATACAATATAAATATGAAACTCGCAATTCAAAATCGCGATCTCACGGGGTCATCGTTAGTAAAAACCAATATGAAAAAATATTCGAATATTGTGTAAAATATTACATTCTAAATTTAGATATTAATTGACAAATTAAAAAACAATATATGAAATAACGTGTCATTTGAATTGTGTCATTTTCAGAATGAGACTAATTAAAAAAAAAATGTATATATATATATTTCATAAAATAAACAAATAATAGGTTTGAAGTCTAATGAATATAAGTCAGGTTAACGAAGGTATTTGTGTCAATTTTGCGATACTTACGTGCAGTTTACTTTTACCCAGACGAGCGTACGAAAATGTACAAATAACATGTTATGATAAACTCTTGTTCACACGCTGTTACTCGAGTTACTTGTGTTCAAGTGCGCTCGTAAATAGTTTCTTCTTACCTTATTTAACATCTAACATCCAAGTACCTGTTCAACTGAGTCGCACCGCTCGCTTGAAAGATGTTGGCTGCGGGACCCACTCATCTTTCAGACTTGGCTTTGCCAGTAAAATGTTTTCAACGATAGACACTAGACACGATAGCAAACTGTAACGACCGACTGCTTCCCTTTTATCGTGTTCATTGTTTATAAACTTTTATAAGCTGTTTATAAAAAGATCAATTTTCTAAAAAATTTTATCTTTTCAAGCGTTCATAATTCAATAATTAATATTTTCAATAATTAAAAACTTGCAATAAAAATACATCAGAGTTAATCGCGTGTCTGGCAATCGGATTTTACCGCAAGAATTTTCTATATACGTGTGCGTGTGTGTATGTGCGCGCGCGCGCGCGCGCATTATATAGAGTGTCTCTATTAATAATACGTTTACGGCGGTTAGGCAGCAGCGGGCGAGACGGGGTGCTTATGACAGTCAGGAGGGGTTGATGGTGTCCCGCAATCCTCTTAGCTCCCGACCGTCCTTGCCACGAAATGTCACCATTCAATACCAAGGAGATAAGGCGCGCGCGCACGTGCCTTAACATCGGAAATTACGGGGACTTTAACGGGGGACGCGTCGGCGTTACGCACACATCCCCATGGCGTTTACGCGCGCGCGTCATGTGTCCGCCGGCTTTTCGTTTGCGTTAAGAACCGGATTTCCTCTCGCAAATTGGCAATTCATACGTCGGTTAAATCGCACAAACTCATTTGCCACGATCTCATTGCCCGCCGCAACGAATAATATTCTATTATCGGTGTAAAGGCAGTTTCGCGGACCAATTAACGACTATTCGAGAACAATGTTTGCAGCTGATACGAAATTTTCGAGAGAGTAACGTGACGGAAAATTGAATTTATAAATGTGCGCGGAGAAATTTAATCCAATGATTAATGAACCTCTTTGAAAACAAAAACTAAATGTATGTCTAAAATCAGATTAAATTATAATTGAATACTAATAGAGGCAATATAAATCCGTTATTTGGCAAACGATCGATTGCTTTTGTCGCCTCACTTCCGCGAACCGCAGGCTATTATTAATTAATTAGCGAAGATAATAGCAACAAATGCATAATGCAAAGTTATTTAATATCTAGGAATAGAGTCTATTAGAGTCATTCAGGATGTATAGTGATGAACTAATGTAATATACAGCGTGTAGCAAGCGAGCTATTTGTGTGTACAAACATTTAAAGATATTACTAAATTAATTGGTCAACTAAATTAATTACAATGTGTAATTGTATATGCTCGATCAATTAAATAATTCGATTATCATAGGCTGAGGCAACAGCCCGCATAATGTTTGAATGCAATATCGTCGTTTATTTCTAACACATATAGATTAGCTCGGACATTAAACAGAGAACGTGAGCATCGGCTAAAGATTTGTATGCGCGTAATGTTTCTCATTATGGGATAAAAGTTTTACAAAAATGTTTCATTCGATAAAATGTTGTGTTTTCCAGACGAGTTATCTAATAATAAGCGCGAATTGATAATTAAGCAATATTTTATAAGAACATATGTATGTATAAACGAAAAATATCATGGTATTTGTGATTATTTTAATAATAAATTCTACAAATTCGGAAGCAATTTTTTTTTCTACGTGGTGTCACGAAAAAAATATTTGTCACAATTATTCAAAGCGATAATGTATTCATATTAAGATTAATTTTCATATTTTCATTAATATTAAAATTTAAATATATTTTTATTTATATTAATTTTTATTTATATTACATAGTAATATTAATATTTATATTCATATATTCATATATTATTATTTATATTAATATATTCATATGACGACCTTTTGCGAAAAGCCGACTACTGTACAAAATAAAAGTATCCTCGATGAATCGGTCTGATTAAAAATCGATTCTATCCTATTGCTGTCGTTCCACCTGGGCATGAATTTTAGGACACGTGATATTTCATAGCCAGAGGCGCCAAAGGGGTGGCGATGCGATGGCGGGAGAAGATCGTGCGAAATCGGAGGTGTGAAGTGAAGGTCGTAGGGGGGATGGGAGGTAGAGGTAGAGAGAGAAAGGAGGCTCGGGTTCGGCGAGGTGGAAGAGGTGACTATAAACCACGGAAGACAATAGCTGCTTCGGTAATAGAATAACGCGAGACCACGGCACGTCCGATAGCGATTCAATTATTGCCGTTATCCGAAGGGAGGGGGATCTTGCATGCGCGGCTTTTGATCGCGAGTGCGCCCTCGCCTCCTCCCCCGTCCTCTCCTTCATCGTCCCCTTGCGACTATCCATTGAGCCGGGGCTTGTTGGATATTCGATCGGATAGATTGCCGCTGTTGTTCAATATCGTATAGGCACCCTAGTGACAATAAAGGTCGGCTCTGCCGCTGTCGATCCCCCGTCGACTCGTTTCCCCCGCTCCTATGTTCCTCCCTCCCTCGAGATTCAATCATTATCTCGTTGCGCATCCACGCGTGCATATCTGGACCAGGGCAATAAGTTTACGGTTCGCGCATCGATGACGGCCGGTGAGGAAGTCAATTGACCAAACGTGGAAATTAAATTTACACGATAGAGATACAGCGGCGTGATGCTGCTTTAAAAAGTATAAATGTTTAAACTATTTGGCGAATGTTACGGGTTACAGTTCAATTGCTACGGTAAAATATGGATAACGAAGGGATAGATAACACGTTCTCTTTTATTTATTTCACTCAATTATTATTGTAAATTGATGGCATCAATTTACAATAACAATCGAATGGAATAAATAAAATAAAATAATCATATATCAATAAAATATACGGTATTATACATATATCCACCAATTTTGGACGATAAATTTAATTATAATTTTTTTTTATAAATATTTATAATAGCAAACGAAACATTGTCATGATTTTATATACACATATTGGAGAATTTATACATTAGAAAGAAATCACAATTTTATAAAACACCAATATTGACCGAAAAAACAACGTCCCAGTAGTAAAAAAAAAGTATGAATTTTATTCGCGAGTCAATTTCGCGATTTTCGCAATGTCATTCTTAGTCTTTGAGTTTCTCCAGCATATCTAAAGCGTCCAACTTAAATTATGGCGAGCACACTCGATTTCACATTATAGTTCATTTGGCCGATTTCCAATTACAATTGAACTGATTATCGGCGATAGGACAAACGTGGAGAGAGAAAGAGAGAGAGAGAGAGAGAGAGAGAGAGCGGACTATCAAAAAGCATTGGCAATATCCCGATAGCTCGCTTCGCGCCCAGCGGATCGTCGCGGCGATTGCGGAATGTGGCCGCGCGTAAATGCGTAATGTACTTTATTGTCGTGCGCATCCGGTGATGTACGACGCGCGTGAATTTCCAACAATTTTCACAATGTCCCCGCGGCCGCGACTAATTTCGGCCGGTTCGCCGATTAACCGTATTCGCCTCCATTTCGCGTCGACCAATTAAAGTGTGTGCGTTCGCGGTCGGATTATATTTCGAAAACCGCCGTTCTATATCAAGCGCGTAATCAGATTGAATTGGCTATTAACAAAGCGATACGTCATCCGGGGAAAAAAGATACCTATATATATATATATATATATATATATATACACGTATTAAAATGTAATGATAGCTTTTTGTACAGAGACTCCACTCCCCCCCATCGATTCCCTTCCCTTTCGTTCGCCAAGGTTTTATTTGACAGAGACTAATTGGCACATCGAGCGCGAATATCTCCTCCGCAGAGCTCGATTTTCGCGCACGGAAACGTAAAATAAAATAATAAAAAATAAAAAAAAAAAATACCACGACTGACGTAGAAAATGGAGCGAAAGGAAAGCCGTGGATACGCGACGGATTTCGTTGCTTCGACCAATCGATTCGCTTTTATTTGCCGAGCAAACGTTAGTCTCCCAAAATACCCGAATCCGATTGCACATTCTTGAAGCACGCTACCGTGTTCACGCGTTTCCCTTCACGCGTGTCGTTTAATATAGAAAATCCGAGCTATTCAGGGAATTTTTTGCCTCCGATGTTGTGGTTCAATTTTTCAAGGGACAAGACAGGAAGTAAGGAATGTAAGACGCGCGCCAAGAGCAGTTGCACGCACGCGCGCAATCACTCTCTCCGCAGTGGTGATAACTCGATAAATTTATAATCCGCGGTTGTGCCCTTCCGACAACGCGCTGGAGCAACGATTCATAATGGTGCCGCCGCACGCGAATCATGTATCATTCTAATTGATTCTAAGGTACATAGGCAGACAGGGGAGAAGACAGATACAGCCTTTCACCGGCCTCACACGAATGAATATTCATCCTGCAAAATCGCGAAGGAATGTTTCCGGGGTGTTCCACATCTGTTTCTGATAAACGGATGCGCCGCTGTGCGCCGGTGGAATTCATTTGTTGCCTTAATGGCAGGAAGCGCGAGTTGAAAACGATGAGTGGAATGACCAGTCTTGGGAATTTATGAGTCCGTCGCCTCTGCCCAAGTTCCTCCGAATCACTTTAAGATCGAGAGAGAGAGAGAGAGAGAGAGATCACGACTGTTTTACAAAACAGTTTCACTGATCGAATATTAATTATATATTATTAATTAATTCTCGGAATAATTATAAATCGAGTCACAATAATTTATTTTTATTTAATCAAAAATCCTAAATATTTGCTTTCTTTCAAGTAATATTTTTATTAAAAAAAATTATTAAATTATTAAACTTTATTTTTAGATGTGAGATAATAATGATATATGATGAGATAATAATAATAATTTATCCTTTAATAAAAACTCGCACATAGATTAAAACGTTTCGCTCTTTATCCAACGAGACAGTTCAACGATGAGTTTGTATCACGGATACAAATGCCAGGTGCAAAAACGACGACGGCGCGCGGTGCATTATCGAAAAAGGAACAAAGAGCTTGCGACTGCATGATCCTCTGCCTCCGTTATCGGGGCACGCCGCGCACCATGCAATCGGTGTTTATGAAGCAAACACGCGCATTGTTGTACGCGCGGGTTTCACGAGTGCTATTAAATTCGCGGATAGTGTTGGAACGGGAAATTCACGCAAGAAATTTCGTTCGGATCGGTTGTGTGTTTCGCTCGGAGTGGGCGTACCGAGCTAAAAGAGTCAGCCTTCTATTTTCTACGCTACAGAATCATTAAAGCTAACCGTGTTGGAGCCCGATGGACATTGTTGTTACGCGCTGAATTGAAATGAATATAAAATTTATATTTCCCAGGCCGATGCCCTCTCCCCTTCTCTCTCTCTCTCTCTCTGTCTTTGTCTCTTCGCTGACAGTATACACATCGAAGCTTTATTGCCAAGTTGTAAAACATCCTGAGATGTGTGTGTGTATGTGTGTGAGAAAGAGAGAGAGAGAGATGATGTAAACTTCATATATATATATATATATATATATATATATATATATATATACTTCAATTTTATTATACGTAGACTGTAGCAAGGTGAAACGTACAGGAAGTCATTTCTTCGTACATACACGTTCTTATCTTTCTCTCTGTATGAAGGGGGCAACAGACATTTTGCACTTTCTCTCTAGCCGACGAGAAACCATCCCCCTCGCGCTGCCGCCAGATATACGCGCGTATATAAGAATTTCTTTTCCTATTGGGAACCGTTCTACTTGATATACGACTCGGCTAATGCAATAGATAAGACGGCGCATTTGTCATTGACGCTTTATGACGATCGTCTTTCGCGTTTGGTCGGCTCCTTTCTTCTTCCGTCAACCAAGATCATCCCTGGCGTTCCTCGCGATAACCCTTCAAAGAAAATATGTATCTCTTTTTCCTTCTCCTTGTTTCCTTGCGGCAATAAATGTGACGACGCGCTTGAATCAATCAAAGATCGCTCTTTAGTCAAATTAACAATTCTATTTGTTGGCGAAGTCAATTTGCCTCCCGGTAGAGTCCGATGTTGAAACGGACGGTTACTATCCTTCTTTATCGCTATCCAAATATAAAGTTTGAAGAAAATCATTATTGAAATTCGTTTAAGTGAAGGATGTTCTGTCGTTTAAATTCAACGGATGCCTCTCTCTCTTTAAATGGAAATTTCATCGCTTCTCTATTTCTTTCACTCAACCTAGCTTTGGGTTCTCGCCGATATCATTTCGGCCCCAGATAGCGTCGAAACAAATGTCAAATGAAAAATTTAGGAAAAAAGTTAATACTTTCTTGCGTTAAATAAACATTTGTTTCATCTAGTCGAGGCCGATGTCGCGATTTACCTCGCAAATATTAAAGCTAGTAAAATATAGAATATAAAGTTTGCAATTTTAATTGAAGTTTGGCGAATTGTAACAGAGATAAATGTGTATGTATGTGTGTGTATGTATATATGTTGGGAGATGTGAGATAGATAATTAAAAATTTATTATAGTTTGTGCAATATGTGACTGTAATTTTTATGAACGCTTTTATTCAATTTTTTTTTCTATTATTTGGATTATTTTTCAAAAGATATCTAATGAAAACGCGCGACGAAATTTACATGAAATGGCGACGTTCCAACGTCGGCGAAATTGGTTTCATCAGCAACATCGTGTTGACAGGAAGATAGTAATAAAATTATTCTCTAAGTGTAGTTATAGTCTGTACAGGAGCAATAAAGATTAAAGAGGGGATCGATATACTTCGAACTAAGACCTGCAGTGGCACGAAATCAATTTACATTTTCGCCACAGAGTATCGCTTAAAATGAATTTGCATTTCTGATTCCCGCGACCTCCGATCCTCTATTTTCTCATCTAAAAGTATAATTTCTCCTGAAATATTAAATTCTTGGAATACACATTTTTGCTCGCGAAACGAACGCGGATGCCTTTATCGTATTATGGTAATACTTATACTCCACTATACCAACTTTTCTCTACATGTTGTCTCACCGTGAAACATGTCGCGACCACAAAAAAAAAAATCAATTTTTTTCCCCCTCGAGCACACGATATCGATCTTATCAAGTGCTCGATGTATAGCGTCGCGCGCGCTTAAAATAGAAATTAATAACAACGTAGGAAAACAAATCTCGCACCAGCGGCCTTTGATTTTGACGCAAAATATTTTATTTGGCAAATGGAAGCTCGTGTTTTGTATTTAAATATTTTCATAATGCTAGTTCCTCTCCCGTTGAATATTATCTCGCGTGATATTACGCAAACGTTTCTGCGAAAATTGAACGACGACGATGTATTCGCTATCTCGCGATTGTGCGACATTTCACTGACAATGTCAGTTACCTCCAGGAGACGAGAATTATGGCCGCCGATACAAGGCACCGTTCGTCTAACGCACATGCGTCCTCGTTAAGATGAGGATCCGCGCGTGTACGTTCTTATAATCGAATCTTGTGAGAGTAGATTAAGTATAAGTATATTTATTATTATTTAAGTCGGCAATATATTCAAATTTAGCGGACGCGCGTTTGTCTCATTCCAAGGGGATCAAACGGACCATGGAGGAAACATTTTCACGTGCACGGCCTTTCGACATTTAATACGTAGAAAGACTCGGCGGAAGTGGATACGGCTGCTTACCAGAGCCGGCACATTTGGGCAAATTTATCGACCGACCGACGCTCTGACCCCCGGTCTCATTCGTCCGGGCATTTATGTTATCTGAGCGAGGCATGAGAAAGCCGAGGAGCCGATTTCTTGACCACGCGCGTAAATGGTAGTCCTCTTTTAAGGGCCAACCTGTTCCCGGGGGTTAAGATCGCTCGTTATCGGCCAGTTCAGCACTCGTTCAGTGTGTACCGCTGAAAGAACGTTATTAACCTTAAGCCCGGTTGTGTGTTATCTATTTCCGAGATTTAACGCGCGCGCGCGAACCGACAGAGAAATATACTTATTAGAACGATGATGAAGGGTGTCCGCAGAGAGCGGCGATAGATTGCAGCTTTGTCGGCAGGAAAAGGCTGACAATGCCGGCCGTTTATGATGCCATTGACGAAACTATTCCTTCGCCTCGCTATTCTCTCGCGAAGATGGAGGTAGACATTAAGAGCACAGATGTTATCCGGTGATTGATTCCGTTGTTCGAATGACAGGCGGGTCGAGAAGTATCTTACCGTTGATATCGTGCGATCGTTCGTCGCTTTTGACGTCTTTACGATTCTTTGTATATGCGCAATCAAGTACGACGGGACATCAATAATGCCGATTTATTCGACTCGGTTTAATCGATAAATGATCGTCGAGGCTTGATTAAATTTTCATTTAGCAATTTAGTTTTATTTTTGGGATTTTTAAAACATGTCACTCCTTCAATCGTACAGGATGTCTATTCAAATTCTGTCAAAAATTTCCCTGAAAATTCTCCGATTTTTCCAGGTATTTTTTTTTCCAGATAAAGAAAATATTTTAAACATTTTTTCAATGCAATACGATTTTTCCTAAAATAAATTTTTTTATTGTACGTGTTTTCTAATGCTTTTCATTCATTTAAGAACAAACACAAAACCATTTCAATATAAAACTGAATAGCCTTCGTTAAAGTAAAATTTTTTTAACTTGCATAACATTTTTATTTTTTATCACTAAAAATTAAAATAAAAAATACGCATTGCATATTTAATATTTTGTTAAAACATTGAATATATAAATAAAAATAAATAAATATTTAATATATTTTAAACACATAAATCACAACATGACGAATTGTCTAGTGCTAACAGTATAAGAATAAAATTATCAAAGAAAAATTTTTTTAAAAATTCCCAACAAAATTCCATGAGAATTCTCTGATTTTTCCAGGTATAAAAAAATTCCCTAAGAATTCCAGATTTTCCATATTTTTCCACGGAATAGACACCCTATCGTACTTTTCTCAAGAATTGATTCTCTAACAAGTTTGCACGTAAAAACATTTTGATTTTAATTTCAATTTAGTCTCCCGGTAATAAAAGTAATAAAATTCCATTGCGCGCATAATCGAGAATCTCCTTAAACGGAGCGAGAGAGAAAATTCCTCTTAAGATCAAATTAATATAATACAGCTGGTTCGCGCGAACGATATTCGCGAAAAAGGGCATTTCACAATAATGGAAGATACGAAGCGCTAAGAAAACGAGGTCGATCCCTTTGGGCGCGACATTGTTCGAATTGATGGAGGCGATCTGGGTTGCTCTCTTAAGTACGCTTTGTGCAGCCCTATATAGGAGAATGTTGTCAGATCGGTGGCAATTAATGCGCTTCACAGCGGTCGATCTCTCGCCGTTTGTATAGCATATTCCGGCCGCTCGTCCTCCCCCTCCCTCTCCCGCCCCCCCTTTCCCCACCTCACCCCTTTCCCTCCCCCCGCTCACCGTTGCTATTTAGAGCGGAAGTACACGGACGGTATCGTGTCGCGGATCAAACGACAAAGTATCCTCCTTTTCCGTCACGTCGGCGCGGCACAGGTAAACTCGCGCCTGAATAGAGTTATACGTATTTATATCGTCGGTTCGGGACGCGGGGATTTATAAAGTAGACGCTCCCGCGGAAATATGCGCGCGGAACGAAATCTCCCCTCTTACTAGCTCAGACAAAAGTTTCCTCGCCCTAGAAATTCAATTTCTTCGAAAACTCCTCGATGTTAAGAGAATTGCTCTTCTCGCGCGTTTAGAATTCTGGCCCCTACAGGTGTGAACGTCAGGTCGAGCGTGCTGGTAGTACCAAAAAATCTATCTTGCTGATTTATCGCTAGCATCCGCGTGTCGATTACGTCTTTTACAGAGAATTTACTCGCGCGCCTGTGCCAAGAGTATCGCGGCAAAAATAGATGACGATTTTTCCAGATCAAATTATTTTTTAATAGTTTTTTAAGCGCAGCAGAAATACATCATTCAATACAATTTTTTTTTTTTTTATATATATTCAATAAATATTAAAAATAATAGATTTATAATTAAATGTCTAATAATGGAACGAAATATGTTCTGCGAAATATCCTTGAATTTTTATAAAAAAAAATGAGAGATAAATTCGATACCTTCAAAGCGAACATTCTCTTATTGTTAGATAGGAACGATTTTAACCCGGCGTACGCGAGAATTCATTTTTCTCGATTGCTGTTTTCAAAGTATATTCGTGAGAAAATGATACGTTAGACGTTTTATGATACATGAAAGAAATTCGCTGAAATCGAGATTCCAGTATCGCATAAGGCGGATAAGACTGCAGTGAGATCGATTGAACCGTAGCCGAAAGATGCGCGGTCAAATGTGAAGCATATTTATTGATAAAGTTATGATCGGGCTCGGCACCAGCCGCGTATTTTCATAAAACCGGGACGCTCGTAACGGGCGGCACATGGAGCCGTTTCTTCTATCTCGGTCATCGATGAGGACAAAAAAGCTCAATGAACTGCGCGGATATAATCGTGCATTATGTTTTTCTTAGATCGCGCAAAAATTTTTATGACAAAAATATTACGGTCACATTTCGCTTAAATTAATGATATAATAAAATCTTTATTTATAATAATTAAATAAAATTAAAATATATATAATCCGCCTAGCACATTGCAAATATTAGTCATATTTTGCTTAAATTAATTATATAATAAAATTTTTATTTATAATAAGTATTAAATAAAATTAAAATACATAGAATCCGCGCCTAGCACATTGCATACATTGATAAACTTAAAATCCGCAAACTTCTGATTACACATATGATTATCTCATCTGCTTATCTCTCAAGAAGTTGTGCCAAAAATGCCGTGCCAAAAGTCTTTTATCTCAATTCGTGTTTTTTTTTTTTTCTCATTTTTGGAACGCAGAGGAGCGTACTTTCGATGTCCCCTAAAGATTGATAGCGCGATATGCCGCGAATGAAGCATTTCGGTTGACGAGAACGGGGCGGAAAGGAGATCGAGCCGGACAAGTATCAAGGTGGCATAAGATGCAAGCTAGCTATTCTCTCCCTTTTCATTCTTCCTTCGCGTTCTCGGCTCCAGTATCATGTTGCTATCGCCATAAAACTCACTTGTCATCGACGATATCGCATAGTTCCGCGATTATAGCGTTTCTCTCATGCATCCTATCCAACGAAGCAGAACAAGTTATTCGCGTTGCTTCATCGGGTCTAAAGTTTCGGGGAATTGAACCTGACCCATCGATGCAGTCCTCGATACGAAAGTGGCGGAAAGAGAGAGAGAGAGAGAGAAGACCCGCTAGGATAGTTCATTGAACTCTCATCCTGTAAATGCGAGCTGTTGCCGAAGGTGTAATCATTCAACCGATATATTCCATACAGAGTGTTTCTGGCCAACCGCGTTTTCTTTAAACGGCAAACTGTATGTGCAAAGTTAAGAAAATTTTTAGAAAATAAGTTTTACAAAATAGGTTTTATCCAATTTTTCACATCGCATAAATGAAATAAATTCCATGATTTTCCTCAATCGTTTTTTGTAAATTATTGATGAGCCAAATATAATCATTTTAGAAAAGAATTTGACAAAACCGATCAATCGAACACGGGCCAATGCGAAATCGCCGGATGTCTTACGAGCGGATGGGCGATGGTCATTATCTCTGATCACTTAGTGTACAATGTACGCGCGCACTATACGTGGTCGCTGAGCGAAGCGAGCGATGGCTGTATAAAGGGTACTTTAATTAGGACATGTCTGCCGGCCGAACAACATCCTGTCGGTTATGGAGCATTGGAAACTTCTGAGCCGGAACTCACCACGACACCGATTCAGGCATTCGCGTATTTACGAATAAACATGTACGTTGACGAATTAAGCTTTGTATGTTGATTAAGAAACTCGTAATATATTTTGTGCTATCATTCCAGATCCCTCTTTTTATCTACGACAGTCCAAAGTGCAATCGCATAATCTCGAAATAAAAAAAAGTTAAATATTAATATTAAATAGATAATTAAAAAACTTAATGAATCAAACGAGTTAAAAAAAAATATCAATAAACGTACAAATTATATACAGATTTTAATATTTAATTATTATCAGGTTCATCGTCTATCAGTTAGGTCTGCTATTATTCTTATTGCTTGGGTACAGATTAAATCTGCCAATGTTGTCACGCGACGCGGTATTTCAGGTAACGCCGCCACGTGTGTCGTATGCGCCGTATTCCCGAACATGAAATCGCCGGCGACCTGGCCAATAATGAAATTCGCGACTTGCAAACTAAACACGCCACGGCAGACAATGCACGCGCGGAATGTATTATATTTTCCCGGCGCCATTTTTTTTCCCCTCTTTTCTTTTCCCAACACGATGTGCGCCTCCTTGCCCCCTCCCCCTCCCTCCTCCCGTATAAAATGTTAATATTTATTCTGCCACTAGGAATTCTTTCTTATCCGGAAAGTACATCGTAACTTCGGTAAACTTTATATTGCAAGCACGTCCGGTGTTCGACGATGTATTTCTTCCGTTGAGAACACAAGCGGAGTCCCACGTTCCATCATCGGGTTGGCTTTTGCGTGGTCCGCGTATTGTTTCCTCCATTATTCCTTGCAAACTGATCCGCCGAAACTAATTTGCCTCTTAGCACTCACAGATTTCGACCAACATCGAATGCAAACGCATTGTTAAAGCGTTGATTTTTACGTAATTAATATATAAATAAGTTAAAAAAGAAATTGTAATCATTATTAATTATTTCTTACAAAATAATATATAGATGTTAAAATTAATCATATCCTACCATATCAAAGTGTGAAATATATTTTCCAGGCACAATTATATTTTATATATGAGAGAGAAAGGCGATTTTATATATTCATGCTATATATTAAATAGAAAAATATTACATAACTATATACGCGTTTATGAAATATTTAAAAAATCCTTGAACTCTTTTGTCTCTGAATGAGAGGAGTTGGGCAAGTTTCAAAATATCAAACCAAATATGGCAACTATATATTATTCATTTAATTACGTAGATATCAGTCAGCCGAATACAAAAATGATAATTTTAAAAGAAAAAATCTACCACGCTATTTTAACCATTAAACAATTCCTTTAGCCTATCTTTATGCTGATGATAAATTAAAATTTTATAACTATTATGTCATATCACATATCAGCGCTTTTTTATTTAAATTTTTCTTCTATATATTTCTTAACAAAAAATAGATTTTAGTCGCAGATCAGCAATTTACTCGCAAGAGAGAGAAAGAGAGAGAGAGAGAGAGAGAGAGAGAGAGAGAGAGAGAGAGACGTGAATACTTAAAGGTATTATCTTTATCCCAAGTTAAGAAGGCGCTTAATCGTGTCCCATTAGCTAATTACTGGCGCCCAAAGAAATTCTGGTTTTACTTTGAACATTCTTGATTAAAACGTCCGTCAGACTTTGCGCTGTAAAGTCTTAAAAATGCATTTTGAACGAGATGCGCTGAATACTAAAGCGATGCCATTCTCATTTTTAAACGCCTGATTTCTTATTAGAATTTAAACAAAACTATACATTTTTTAAAATTTGACGTGAAATAATATTGATTTCGCAAAGTAAGAAATGCGACGTTGTATGAATTCGTTTCGTTATTTTAGTTTGCCCTAAAAGAATTCTTTTTTTGGTTCAAATTGTTTGTTTAAATTTGTCAAAAATTATAAAATTATTGAAAATAAAGTCAGAGATCTTGATAATCTACAAGCTTCTACAAAATAATACAACAGCTCTATACATGTATATGAAATGTGTTAGTATTAATTTTTGTTAATATTAGCAAACTAAATCTTTATTAAAATCTAAATTTGATTCTTGCAAAACAGTCTGCAAGTTTGATGAAAAATCAGCTTAACTCGAATCGTGAGTCAATATTTTGCATATATAGAAGAAGAGACATTATCTTTATTAAGCCGCTTTCCCAGATATGTTCTCGAGAATGTCATATTTACATATTCTGATAATGGTATTTCGAATTAATTATTCTGCTCTAAGCCTGTCTTCACGCTTTTTCAATTTCATGAAATTGAAGATTCATAAATTCAAGAGAGGAGAGCCGTTTAAACTTTCAAAAAATGAGCATATTTTCCAGATATAATTTGCAGCAGCACTTTTAAAAAAATTTCTTTTTGAGTTAAAAATTTTTATCTAAGTAGCTAATAATATTGTATTGATATTATAAAAAAAAATTAAAAATTTTTATCAAGTCGTGTTGCAAAAAATCTAAAAAATATACTCACTTTTCGAAGGTTCAAACAGGTATGCCCTTTAAGGTATGGAGGAGTACGCACACTCTTTTTCTTTTTCTCTCTCTCTCTCTCTCTCGCCCGCTTGAAATTTATTGATTGATCAAAATAAAGTTGTGAATTTTCCGAATGAACTCATATTTGAATTTGTTTTTTAATCGAGACTCGAGACAAAAGGTTTCCATTTTCTAAATAAACGCGAAAGTAGAACGTGCCTCTTCAAACAGAAATTTGTTTCATTTGTCAGGCGAACAGCAGCAATCCTCGCTACTTGCGAGCTTGTCAAATATTTTCCGATAGCGCGTTATACGATTCGGGATTTGCAACATAGCGCTACAAGCGTATCGACATGTCGGTTAGGTTGACTGCGGTCAACCTAACGGTTGCGGCGCGTAAAATTGATCCGGTGCGAAATCCCATAATTGTCAATAACTCGGAAGCGATCGATCAGTTTGCGATGCAAGTGACGCAGGGTAACCCAATCTCTCCTGAATCTTTCTGCATTTATTTCTTTTCAGGTTATTCTATAAATTTGGAATATATATTTCTCGCTCGATAGTACAAATGACGACATCGAGATAAGATTTAATTAATTAAAAAATACATTTCCAGTGACTTTATTCGATGAGTTGATTTTAACGTCATCAATACGCCTTGTTGTTGCGACGCTGTACGCACGTATCGTGTAACTTTACACTTAACGTGCGAAACGAAACCGTCGCGCAAATTGGATCGCAATCGAAAGGTACTCGTTGATCCAATTTCTGCTGATTCTAATAATGCTGCCTCTCTCTTGAGCACGCAAGACCTGTCACCGGAAGGAAATGCCGCTAATTGGCAGAAACGCGCGGGAGAATTAATTTGATACGAAGATCGATCGCGTTGGGTTATAAAAGATCTATTCCCTGAATCAATTCAGTTATATTTTAAAGACAATTAAAAAATTGCGCATTGCGCATGCAGGCGATTAAGTGTCGCGTTACAAACATTGTATATTTTATTCATTGTTTTGCATATCAACATTTTTTTTTTAAATACTTATATCCATTTCAAAAATTATTTTATTCAAATTTCCGCGACAGTATTTTTTGGAGAAAAGAGTCGAAGCTCTATTAACTGTGTATCGAAATTTTAAAAATAAAGTGTCAACTTTTATACGAGTTATTCAACGTCGGAGACGTCGAGTGGCTTCGCGTCTTCCCATGTGTACAATCATTCGCGCAACAGTCCAAGGATATCTCACGTATCCTGAGAAGTTTTCAGGCGACGCTGACGATGCTGTCGAGTACGAACCTCGGCAAAATTCGGAAACTTCGGACGTCCCGAATAATTTTCGGAACTCCACGGTTGAATACGTGCCGCGCCACTTTCGACGCGTAACTTTTTGACTTTTTGTAAGTTTTAAAGAATTCAGCGCGGCAACATTCTTAAGCAAAGAAGTAGAGAATTTTTCATCTCCAAAACGCTACATTCTCCCCCTTCAGAGATTCTCTACAACAATTCGCCATTTTTATATTCATCATTTCAATGACGCGACAACGTTTGGGATCTATTCTTATCGCCTGCATAATGCATCGTTACACAAGCGATGATTTTAATATAGTGAGAATTTTTTCCTCGCATTTATACTATGCAATGATAAGAAAATTTTTTTTGATAGAAAGCAATCACAATCTTTTCTAATTTTTTAAATATTTTTTTTTAATTTTAATAATATTTCAATATTTTTTTATTGTTGAATTTTCGTATCTAAATATATTTAGATATTTATTATTGAATTTTATTGAATAATAAAAAATATAATATTAAAACGTCATTAAAATTAAAAAAATAAATATTACAAAAATATAGAAAAAATTAAAGAAGATTATGATTGTTTTCTATCATTAAAGAATTTTTTTTATCGTTGCGTAGTATAAATGTGATGGAAAAACTCTCGTTATATTAAAATCATTGTCGCTTGTGTAATGTTAAACGATGCATTACGTAGAGAGTTCTACGCGGCAGAGAGATCGCAAACGGAAAATAAATTAACAAGTAATCTCAAAGGACAATTTGCATTTCAACCACAAGCGTCGCTTTGATGTCACCGCCGCGGGTTTCATAATCTGCGCCGACGGACTTTACTATTATGTGTTAAGTGCGATGATAAAAACTCGCGAGAAATTCCCGTTGACGATTGTTCATTTGCCGGCTTAAAACGAGTGTTGTTCGAAAGTATAGCTCGCGCCGATGGCGATCCTTCCCATTTGACGTGCGCAAAAAAATCATGAGCCACAATGGATCGGATAAACGGTTCCTGCTTCACGGATCCGTTACTATCATCGTCGATATTCGTTACGAAAGCGATCGACTGTTCGCCCCGCACATATACCACCCCTTCTCGTTTCGATCTCTATCTATTGGCCAGAAACACTCCTGGTCTTCGCAACACTCGGAAAATACGAGTAAGAAGATCAACAAAGGGACGCGAAAGAGTGTCGCCTTGAACACAGAGCTTTTGTGTGTCGTGCCCGGAGCTACGTCCATGTCCCGAGATACATTTCCAGTGTGTCGTGGCTCGATGAATATGCCTCGCTCGCTTAATGAAATTCCGCGCGCATTCATATGGTATTAAGAAATTACTGTCATCCTTAAGTGTTCGTTTTTGCTCGAAATATGTACTTGTCAATTAGTTTTATTGAGCAGGAAGAGAACGATAGCTTCTCCATTTATTTTTTAAATGTTTTCTGTCTTTTCTTGGACGACGACTAAGTGGGTCAGAAGAACACTAAAGCTGTCACATAAGGAAAAAAAAAATATATATATATATATATATATATATGTGTGTGTTAGGATATGCAGGGTGCAAGTTCCATATCTTTTCTACTTACCAATTCTCTACTGAATTTGAAATCGATAAAGGAAAATAAAGAAAAGAATACATATGACGTGACTTATACACTCTACATAAATATCAAGTTTCACATATAACTTTCTCAAAAAATGAATAATTATTTTAATCGTATCACTTCCATACTTCTAAATATATGTAGTAATTTGTTTCATAATCAATTAAACAGATTGTATGATTAATTCCCCGCAGACGTATCAATTTCAATTTATCAAATTTGTGACTTATATAATCCTGCCGCAAATGAGCACTTAGCATTTAAAGACGAGAAGTGGCTACTGCCCGCAAAATGACCGACGCAACGATAATGAAACTAATTGCTAACAATGTGAGCTAAACATAATTACAGAGAAATGCATTTCGCGTCGATCGGACGAGAATATCACGATTCCTTGACGTCAAAGCGCCCGCGCGCCACCGTCGAAACAGCCGAATCGATTAAGCCGTCGAACCGTGACATTTGCCGGAGTTCATTCGTACAATTCTAACGGACGCGACGGCCAACTTTCGCGTCGGTCAATGCTCGTGGTATCGGCAGAAGCATTTTCTCCGGCTCGACTGATCTGAGCCGGGAAAGAAGGGAAAACTTCACTAATCCTTTTATCCTCCTCCCTCTCCCTCAAGACGCTAATATACGCGATTCGAGGCAGCGCGGGGATCTATAATTCACGGAACGTCAAGACGCACGCCTCTCTCCAAACTCTGGACAATTATTTTTATAACTCGATACGACGGTTTAAAAATCGCATCTGCCTCGACTAACTTTTGATTGCAAGATCCCCCTCCTCTCCCGCCTCTCCCGACACAATCAACTGTCAAGAGATACCATTCTCAGAAGCGAAGCATTTTATCCTCCTCGGATTATTACGGGCGCGCGCGAGAGGTAATAAAATGTGTAAACCTATTTCTCGCACAGCGCAGGGCTCGCCGAAATATTAATATCTCACTATCGTGCGAAGACCGATAACGGAACTATTATAATATTATAGACGTGTACGCCCAACGTATATAGAGTAGTTGTGACCGCAATATACCGTAAAGGGGATCGACACTTCTTATCCGGCGACGCCGTCTCTAAATTACGACAACCGGACAACGTTACGTCCGTATGTAGGAGAGATTTGTCGTCGACCGTCGTAATTTGCACGAATCACGGACCAAGCTGAAACAGGAAAACGCTCGGCTACCTTCCGCATCTATGCGGAAGAGGACAGGACGGGGGAAAGGGCGAAATTCGTCACGCGGGTTGAAGCGCATTACCATACGGTACGACCATGAAGCGTACATAAGGCTCGGCCGTGGACACGGTGAGCCCCAATTAATTATTTCCTAACGACTCCGAATGAGGTTCGCTCTGTCGATCTCTTTCAGTTCTCCCTGCTTTTTCTCCTTCTTTCTCTGTCTCTCTTTCTGTCTCATTCTCTTCGGGTGAAACTAGCCCTCCTCTTGCCATTACGCTACACGTGCACCGCGACGTAAAAAATATAACGGTGTAATTTTGCCGCTTTTCTCCTTCGGGAAATAAACGAGTATATGAGCATTCATTCATTGCTCCTTCTGACAACCACGTCGGTGACATCAGCTGATCGAGTGTCGCTTTTATAATCGCGTAAGTATGTATTAGTGAACGATAGGCTCTATACACGAACGATATATAAAGTCACACTTATTAAATAATATTTAAAAAAAAATTAATATAAGACGACTGCACGTGTTACGTTGACATGGTTCTTAAAGGCGAACATTGAATTCTACTTCGTGATATAATAGTAAGACGGTGAATCGATGCCAATTTGCCGTTTCATGCGAGGTCTATTAAGTCGGCATCTGCCAATTTGGCTCGTCAATTCTATCAGTATCTTCGCAAATGCCAAAAATTATAAGCCGGTGCAATCAAAGTGTTGCGTTATAACACAAGTCTCAATTTTTCACTTAAGATCCTTAAAAAATTTAGGCAACATTGCGCCCACCAAATAAGATTTTCTAATGACTTTATTTCCTTAACCCATACATTTTTAACTCGGGGATATTAAGCGAACAAGACCGGACGGTAAACGGGGAGAGAGAGTGGAAGGAAAGATGGAGAGGGGAGAGATGGGGTAAAGGAAGAGTAATGACGGTAATACTATGGAACCTCTTCCGCGCGGGGAGGATTGCGCATAGAGGGCAAATTTTGGCGGATGAGAGGGCGAGGGGCCGGAAAGTCGAGGGCCGGGCGTTTGATGACGTCATCATCTGCTCTAATGCTCAGACATTACCGGGTTTAATTATTCGGCGCCCTCGGTCTTCCGCCGTTTCTCTTCTCGCTTTTGCCGGCACGTAATCGCTCGCACCCTTGCGTCTCTCCTTTCCGAGGAGAACGAGAAGCTCGAGAGATTAAGGGAAATGCAGGTGTGAGAGCGCGCGCGCGAGAGAGAGAGAGAGAGAGAGAGAGAGAGAGATGGACGAGCGCAGAGGAAGAGCGAACCAGATTATACAGAAATAGCGCGAGACTTTTTATGGCGTTTCGATGACCATCGAGGAGATGATGAACGATTAATGTCAGTAATGTCAAACTGCCTTGAAAGCGCTGCGATGGTTATTCTATTTTAACGGCGCGTGTTCTCCTTCTGGCACGCGTTTTTCATTTCTAAAGCCGTTATTCTCGAATGAACGTTGACGTACTAAATGTCAGCAGGGAGAGTAGCCAATTTTTTGGAGAAATTTTGTAAACGATAAAAAATTATTTCTACTCGAAGGAATATAAAAAATTCTGTTTTTTTAAATATTCAAGTTATTTAAATACGTCGTTTAATAAATACGATGTGACGATTTGGAAGTCTTGCATTATTTTATCATTGATGAAAAAAGCTTGGAGATGACATTTGACAATTGTGATTTCTACGTAGACGGAATAACTCATAATCTATTCATATTATAATTTATCGCGGCAGCCAATTAAAATAACAACGAATGACATTTTATACGATCGTGCAAACAAGAGAATATCGAAGCATATAAATTTGTGACAATTATCATTAATTAACGAGAATCGCATTAATCGGCTTTTAATCGAGAATTCATTATCGCCAAGCCAATCGATTGCGAGACATCTGCTTTTTATCTCTCGATATATTGTTGTTAAAATGCAACCATTTGCTAGATTGCTAATTTATCTCGCGAGAAACTATATGCATCACGGTGGCGTGATCTTCGAGTTTTCCGGTGAATCAGGCCTCAAAATCTCCGCCGTCCTCCTTCTCTCTCCGGAGACTACGTGACATAATATCTTCCCACCGATAATTCTTACGCCAAAACTCGCCCGCGACCCGGACACCTTTCACGATCATAAATCCATCAGACTCAACATTCGGGATATTGATTCCGGGTCGTACCTTGGTCAAACCATCCTGGGTTACGGTATGGCGCGAGGGGGGGGGAAGGGGAGTGCAAGGAGGGTGGTCGACCAGAGGAAAAATGTTGTACGTGCTCGATCACGGTGCTATCTGGGCCGCCTCGACGATTGAATAATGGCTGCGCGCTTTCGCGTCTGCGAGAGCTAGCGATTCCGCTCGCATTCGCAGAATGCATGTCGCGCGACGCAGGCCGTAAAGAGACCCGCCGATTAAGATTATATATAATATATCCGCGAAGAGCCGCAGCGAGGCCGAGGGGGAATAATTTATCCCTGGGATACCATTTTGCGGTCGCGGCTCGGAGAATTTCATATCCGTCTGAGACGCCTGATAACGGGGCGAGCGAGAGAAACGCAGAGAGCGATGTCGTCCCCCGCGAAATATTATGGCATCCGCGCCATTTCCGCGCACTGATTGGAAATTGTCACCGCCACGGGAACTATCTCTGCTCCATTGCCCGCGCGGATATTAGCCGGAAGCGCGGCCCGTGTCGCGGCGCGAAAACTTTTTGATTGCGTTTAGCAATCGGGGGAGGAATCGCCGTGCCGGGAGAGATCGGCGGGGATTCGCCCGCTGCCACGTGTGTATATACATGCACGCGCTTGTGGTGTGAATAGATGCCGCACGTTCTCTGTTTCTGCTACCTTGATGAACTGCGCGGACAAGCCGACGTCGCCGTCGGCGCGCGGAAACCGAAGCCGGGTGTCGCTGATAATGACGCATCACCGTGAACAAGAGCGTATCCGCGGGTCACCCAACATTTTCGGACTGTCCCCCCCTCCCCCCACTTGCACCCATCTTTTTTTCGGTCCTCTTCCTGGATTTCGCAGTCGGACGATAACCCGGAGTACTTTTTTCCCTTTTTTTTTTCACATAGTCACAAAAATCTGTTTTCCGCGTTGAAAGCTTTCCACCGGGCGATTTAATGGTAAATGGACCATCCACGATGTTTTATCATCTACGATTTTCTCGACACAATTGCATTTCATTTTACATATTAGATATTTTGTCATATAAATAATAAATAACAAATATGTAAAATGAATTTTTCCGCTTAGGCGAAGAAAGCATAAATTTATTCGTTAGAGTTTTTGAAAAATTTTTTTAAGTAAGGTATAAGATGTTTGGAAAAATATTTCGCATCTTAGAGGTCATGGCGGATTGTATCGTATACAAGAAAGACAGAAAGCCTTTTCCCTCGCTTTTTTTCTTTTTCAAATGTATAAAGCATAAGGCACTACAAAGAATGAAGTACGTATGTACGAACGGATCTAGTAAGCGGCTACACATTGTATCTACAAGTGTTTATCGATATCTCCCCGGAGTAAGCTATATACGATAAAATCACATATTCGAAGGCGAACGCGTATGAAACATTCATATATTCAAACAAACTCCTTCAGTCGCGATCTTATTTTTGCCAAAGACAATCCCGGACGCGGCTCTCTCATTATCTTCAATGTGCAACGAGGCGGAATCAGCGTCGGGGCGTATTATATCGAGCCGTGGACGATAAAATCCCACGCGGAGACGAATTTAATATCACATCATCTACATTTAATCTTGCCCGAGACTGACGATAAATTCGAATGAAATACCGATCAGAATTTCACGACGCCGGGAGAAAACAGCGAGGAGAAATGTTTTTTTAATAACGCCGCGCACCGCGCGGTTTGTGTTGCGCGATCACGAAAAATCTTTAATATAAAAATGCGGGACGCGACAAAACACGCGTTTAATACGGCCTTGTTGAAATCTCAAAAATACACAATCGGATTTCGGATTTGCCGCGCGCGCGTGTGTGTGTGTGTGCGACCGGCGTCCGCGTCCATTCGCGCGGGCCACATTGATTTTCAACGAGCACGCACAGACACCAGACTCTCTCCACCCGAAAGCCTCTCTGAAAATACTACACGTACATACTTACGTACACATTACGGATGCAGCCGGGTTGCGCACGTGCGGGCGAGAGGACAGTTTGAGTAGGCAGCTGCATTTGCGGACGAGGTGGTGGAGCGTATTCCTATCGAGTGCTCATCGTCAATTGGTTTCGCAGCATACGAGATAGCCAAGTTTTATCCGCGGAAGAGTGTTTCACCATTAAAAAGTTGTCGAGGACGATAGAGTTGTACCTCTGAAACGTGAAAAAAAATTCATCGACTGATTTCTCGTAAACAGCACGGATAAATGTCGCGATTAAATATTAATTATATTCGATGTAATTATAATAAGTCGTGTATTTTTTTGATTTCATAAAAAAATCTTTTAATAAAAAAAAAAAAGATAAAGTACTGTAATAAATTTTCTGAAATTAATGACGAACACACGACAAGTGGATTATTGAACAGTTGCAATTCCACACTTGTCAACAAAGGATACGCATGTCGTCGTCACACATGTATGTTTGCGTGTTGACAAATCGTGAGCGAACTGAATGATTGTTTAGATCGCGGGCAGTAACGATCCCTCGTCAAGGAAGAAGGAATCAAACGGAAGCTAATCAAACCAGCACGCACCGTGATTTAACGCGATTATCGTTATCCTCGGTAATTGCTCGCTCCGTGATTAGCGTGATGGTCAGGGAGATTCGTTTCTCGTGCGATCGATAGCAGTGCAGATCTGACGTATTCCAATCGCCTTATTATCTCAACAGGAAATTTGCGAGATTCCGATTTTATTGAACTTCAGATAAAAAAGTATGTACGCATGCATACTTATATATATTTGATGTTATCAAATATTTATATATGTTTGATGTTATCAAATATTTTTGAATTTAATAAAATAATTTTCTAAAAAAGAAAATGTAATTATTTTCCTAATTTATTCGCGAAAAAGTTGTCTTTTACATCCCTCCTGATTCAATTATCGCAAGCCCAAATTAATTCCTGTGTCATTGCAATGGAGTTATCACTACAATTATCTCCGTTACAAGAGGAGGACGATTAGGGAATTTCCGAATTAGCGCGCTAATTCCCCAATATTTTTCAGCACTACCAGGCGTAGCATTCGCGCGCACAAGTGCTGCGAAGAATTCGTAGGGCGCTCTCCACGTCCTAGAGTCCGCCGCCCCGGAACGGAGGATTTATGACCCCACCCGATAATCCTTCGTTGCTCCTTTTTGGAAATAAACGTCTCCTTCTCTTTCGCGCCGGCCACACTCGACGTCGTCGGCGGCGGCGGCGAATCGAGAAACAGGATGGACGTCGTCGGCGGCAGCCTCGTATTAATCACTCCGCTGCAGACAGAGCGCGTTACATGGCTAGCAGATAACGTTATCGCGTCGGTTTCTATTACGCCATAACACTTTCCGAAGCGAAAGGGTCGGCCGGCCGATAATGGTCGGCATAGTGTACGTTCTCGTTCGCGTAGGCTGCAATTTATAAACGCGGTCGCTTACATATTCCGCGAGCTTGTCTTTTCCCGGCTTTACTTCCTTCGAACGATGACGCGGCCATTTTCGCGACAATCTGTATACATGTATACAATATAAGGATCGCATTATAATTATTCTGTGATATCCTTCGAATTTTTCATTGTGTAACAATTGTGTATGGATGTGGAGAAGCTTGTATAACTTTTCTCAAAAAAAATTTTATTTTTTTTTTTTTTATATCAATTGATTTGTTATTATTCTCTATATAAAAATATTACGATAAGATTATCAAAAAATAAATATTTTACGAGATATTTTATATTTTATATCAAAATATGTCAGATTTAGATAAAATAATTCGAAAAATACTTTATGATAATATTTTGAAACTTCTTCTCATTCGAAGAATATTATTTGATTTTTTATTAATAAGAATGTGCGATAAAAAAATAAGGGTTTCCATTTAAAAAAAAATAAAGTTTGTAACAACTTTAAAAACCGTCATCTACAAACATTCCTATAACATTCAACTTGTCCCCCTTGAAGTACTACAACTTTTATTTGAAACATTTCTTAAGATAACGCAAAGTTTCTGAGATATAGTGAATTGATTAAAATAGCCTACCCTGTATAAACTTTCACAATCAGTTCGTACAAGTTATACGAATTATTATACGAGTATTTCTTGTATCTTGATATTTCTCGATGGGCCCGGCGATAAGAGGTGACTTCGGTAATGTCGGTTGCTTATTTTTCTGCTCTTAAAGCAGCGCGACTGATCACACTCCGCGATACGGTAAAAACGTGCTCGCGTCGTAACGCACCATTACCGCGCGTCGCAACGACGACGACGGCGACGGCGACGAGGAGGAGTCCGTCGCTCGTGCCGGCGGGCAAGCAGGCAGCGTAGAATTTACGCCGCCGAAGATATTCATGGCTCGTTGGCGAGTTTATTTTACTCATAAATTATGCCAAAGTATTCCACCAGTCGTTCGTTCGTTCGTGCGGTGCGCGGAAGGCTCTTCGCCGTATAAAAGAGAGACGCCGACGCGATGCGGTTCAACAAATACTTCAAGCTCGCGCCCGTCAGACGAGTTCGTAATTTACGCCTTACACCGGTACTCCCTCCCAAGAGAATGAGAGCGCATGGGATGGGTGTTATGGCCGGCCGATCGCGAGTTTGTATCTCTCTTCCCCCCCCTCACCCCTCTCCCCCCCACCTTCCTCACCCTTTCCACTCGCCAACTTTATCTTCCCCACGGCGCGATAAAAGCCTCTTTTCTAAATAATCCAACGTTTTCTCATGTCAAATGAGACCCTCCCTCACTGCAGAGCAAAGGCAACAACTCTTGAGAAAGTCGTCCTCGTCTGCCGTTGTATCGATAATTGAAAAGTTCGACGATCGAGACGATCCCCTGAAACTTTCGCGATAGACTAATGTTGCTCGCGGGAGAATTTTACAATCGCAATAATTCGAGCTATAAGTTTCTATTCAACATCTATTTAATGTGAGCGACATTATATAAAATTTAACACACGAGTTTTTTTAGTTTTATTCTCAGTGTACGTATCCCTTCATTCTACATTCTCTTTTATTCCGCATCACGATTATACATATCTTTTATCCAATTAGTTTTGCGTTATGCATTTATATATTATATAATTTCTTGTATTTTATTTCAACGGAAATCGAATTATCCACGGCATGAACGCTCAGAGTGCTCTCCATACAAATGTTAATCTCGCGTATTAAATGATTTATTAATAGAATTATGCGGACTCCGAATGGTAAAAGGGACGCTACTTATCAAATCAAGTGAGAGAACAGAGTTTTTTTCTCCAGTTTCGCTTTCACATTCCGTGAGTGATATCATTTATGAATAATCAAATACGAAGCGGTTTTGCGTTAACTAAGAAGACCGGGACATCAGACAGACACCGGCAAATCAGAAAGGAAGAGGGAGAGAAGAGGGGCCACCTCGGCAATAAATCGGCGGTTTTCGAGTGCCTCGCGGGAACGAACTGACGAAAATATAGCGGCGGGCCGCAAACTACGAATTGTTAGTTACTGCGCGCCGCCGTAAAATATATGAGCCGACGGCCGTTCACGAAGTGGGATATACCTGGCGAAACCCCGGAGGGCCGCGCGTAACGGAAGCCTACCTCGAAAATTCGACACCTCGAATCTCGAAGTCTCGAGTATAAGCGTTCCCCAGTTGCCGACCGCCAGGCGTTTCTAAATTGCCAGCCGCCCGAAAGAGAATTGTACATGAAAACCGTATGTATGTCACTTATATTATACGACACTTAAAAAAATCCGATTTAATACCTTGAATCTTATGTTCAAAAATAAATTCGCGATAGATCGTTTCTTTTTACTAAAAAAATAATTTACGTGATGTTATGTATCATGATATTAAATATTTGTTCAATAAAATATGTTAATAAAAATCGAGCGAAGAAACTAATAATAAATAAATCAATTCCTTGATAAATTTATATCATTTATGAATGACAGATTGACAAGATCTGCTTATATCACGTTGATCCTCATATGATTCGAGCGTTTGTGCAAGTAAAAAAATCCAATTCTTTTGAGAATATTCCGAACAGCCTCATTTAATACCATTCATAATCGATCTTGTTTTTGCAAAGAAAAAAATTTTTTAAACGAGTTAAATTCGTTTTGAATGCGTATCAGTAGTAGCTCGTGAATAATTTATCGGCAACGAGATTTCATACATAAAATTTGATATATGCAATATTCGTTTAATCAGAAACGATAATAATGAATTATTATTTTCGATCTCTATTAGACACATAAGCGAAAAAATCGTTCCTGTTTAAAAATTTACACGAGATATCGGAATGTACGTATAATAGGGGATGTAGATAACAATAGATAATCTCGATACAAGAGAATATAATTATAAAAATAATATAAAAAAATTCCGTTATACATCCCTTGCAATATTTAACAAATTCATATTTAAATTTGAAATAAATTCTACGTTCAATTATCACGCGCATGACGTATTGTATATGACACAAAATCTTCATACATGGAAGATTTATTATTCATATTGTGTAAAAATATGTATATCCATTGTAATTTTATAGCTCAAAAAGCAGGTCACCGAATGAATGGATCACATGTTGAAGTATCGCTTTTTTTTTTTTTTAATCAAAACCGATTTTAATTCTTCGTAATGCTACACGATCGTAAAAATACTGTAGAAAGGTATTCAGTGTTTATTAATTTCATTATTTTGATCTCGCGAAATAAAGTCGGATCAACATTCTTCTATAGCGGAAGAAAAAAAGTTTCGTCCAAACAAAAGTTAATAAGGCTCCGACTTTTTCGCTCAAGCGGCCTACAGTTTAATCCATAGATTATTAATTTGCTCGAACTTTTCGCGCCGCTTGTTCATTCGCACTTTGTTTACTCCCCGATATTCTGCAGCGCATTAAACGTAGTTACTGATTATGACGCGGGTTAGATCGAACGAGGCTTTCGCTCGCACGGGGCGGAATAGCAAGAGCGCCTCACGAGGATGATAATGGCCATCAGAATTCTAGCGACGTGCCATTAGGTAAATTGTGAGAAATGCCATGGATCCGCGCGTCTGATTCGCACAGTCGGGCCACGTTCGAATTCTCACGAGCGCAACCGAGACAGTGAGATTTGCGCCGGTCGATACGATTAAATCGCGGATACTTAATCAAAATGGATGTTAATATCGCATTAATAACGCGTCAGTGCTCGCGTTTCGGTCAAGACATATTCCGTAAATAAGTTTTGTCATTCCTTAAACGTTCTTGCGCGCAGTCATTGCTTACGTCATTATTAGTGAGCGATGACGGATGATGATGTGTTTTTTATCGATCTCTTATGGAAATAATTATTTCAATAATTATTTCAAAAAAATGATATCTTATCGGCAATAATTTTATTTCAATTTCGTCGTTATTCACTATTGTTAATATTAGTATCCGCGAAACTTTGGTATCGTTGAATGTGCAAGTAATCGTATCGCGACGCGAAACATTGCCTTGGGAAAATTTTTTTTCCGTATCGCGGACGAATCCCTAATATGATTCCCGCGCGAGTTCGTTAATTGCATAGTCCCAATCACGTGCGTTACTCGTGGCCGAATATCTGCGTCGTAATGGAATTCGGCCTTGAAAAAAGGATCGTTAAAACGTTAAATCGCTCGGTCTCTCTACGTTTCGTCAAAAAGAAAAAAAAAAGAAAAAAAGAAAAAAAAAAAAAAGGATATCATGGCAGTGCATCCCGAGAGTTTCACGAGAGAGAGGCGGGGGGGCAAGAGAGGATGAAGGGAGGCAGACAGATGAGCGGACCAGCGTGAGGGATTCGCGTCCCTGTTCGCTCTCGATCGGTCGCGCTTTCTCTGTCCTTTCCATTCCTTCTTTCTCTCTCTCTCTTAACGTTTATATTCCCGGATTGTATTTCTCGATTGTTTCATGCATCACAGCATCGGCCGGCGCGGATTTCGCGGTCCGTCGACACCGACCGATCGCCCACCGTCGCGCTGCCATCCGACGCAAAAAGGGCGGGCAACGTTATATATGTCTATTTATTTGCCGACAAATCCAATGGAACCTCGCTTCGAGAATCACCACTATTTCCGCATCCATATTCTCCCCCTCTCTTTCTCTCTCTCTTTCTCTCTCTTTCTTTTTTCCGAGCATATACTTTCGGATTGACTGGCAACTAACTGTGATAAGTCGCGCTTCTTATATATGTATATGATCTCCTTCCAAGAGAAAAAAAGTGGCATTGATACAGTACATTGGAACCGAACGAGGAATAGCGCAATGAGTTTGCCATGATTTTCCCGAAAAGTTTGGCCAATTTATCGTTACGTCATTCTCGTGTCGCGCGATCTATGACGTCAACAATAATAAAGCGCGAGAGAACGAAAGAAAAAGAACGGGATAAAAAACAATGTGAGAGTGTTTTGGTTTACAACGCGTGTGGTGAACCGGAAGTGCGATGCGGCGTCTTCCAACGTCGGCTTTACGTGGAATAATGCCTTTCGGCGTCATGCGAAAAAGCGAAAACCCAGCCACTTGATTTCGGATCGTGTGAATCCAATCGAACCGGTGAATCGACCCGTTTCGTGTGTGAAATTGCTGTCACGAGAAATTGCACTCGCGCGCTTCGTTTTCGAGTCTCGCGGCGAGTCTTCGATTCGGTGTGCCCGAAACTTCGATGAATTTATCCGGACGTAGAGATGGAATCACGGCGGTAGCTATTACACGATCGAGAAACTTTAAAAATCCGATATCTCAGCATTTATTCCGAAGACTGACAGAAAATGGATATCTTATCGAATTTGATTTGGCTATTAAAATGGCAATGAAGAGGACGGAAAAAGATATGCGCTTAAAGTCTATGTTGCATTAATTAAAGAATTCATGCACGAAGCCTTCTCATTAAAAAAAAAAAATATATTAAATATTTTTTCGAATTAAACGGTAATAACATTTTCAAAAAAGCTTCTTGCGCACTATTTCGTCCGCACGAGCATCTTTTGCGACAAAATAAAAGTCTCGCATCGAAATCGGGTCAGATATAATGGACCACGCGTGTCGGCCATGCTTCCAAAGTAATTGCCTCTGGATCGCGAGCGTCGAAGGAACGTGTCAGCTGCTGAAACCTGAAACTCGTTCATGACGTATATAGGCACCGACACACGTAAAAGGGGTATACAGGTTCGCGTTATACCTATACACACGATTAAACGTTTCACGGTACACACGTATAGAAACTCGGCGCGCACACACGCGCGCACACACACACACACACATGCATAGGTCGGGACGACGAAAGTAGCGATTGCACGCGATACGCGTGCTGAAACGAAATGGCCCCGACGGAAGCGCTATGTATCACCTACCGCCGACCATATCACCGGATCCACGCCGGTCACACAAAATAGAACAAATTTCTCGGAGCGATAGCGCGGCCCCGTGTCCAGAATTGTTCCGCTCTGCTTGCGCGTTACGACGCGCCGTTATTTTATACTTTTGACCGATAAAGCTTAATTCGCGACAAAAGTATTCTCCGCGAAATCGATCGACGCCACCGCGCGATAAACGTTAATAGTCGAGCGATACAACCTGGCTGTGTTATCTCTTAAACGCGAGAAACGCCAAAGCGACGGACGAGATGGTATTTAAAAAAAATGGCGCGATAAATTTTTTTCAGCTTGACGAGAACAGATAGATCGCTTTTGCGTAGACCGCCTCTCTCTTTCCCGATAGCTATTATTCTTATTGCGATTTATCGCAATCCTCCTCCCCCGCCTTTCCACGCTTGATGTAATAAATGGTTGACTCGAAGTTCACCGTTGATGTACTTCGCGTTTCAATGCTACGGTTCATTTGTCACCGACAGGTATTCTCGCCGCCGTTTATGTCTCTAAAATTTTCACAGCTGATTCAAACGTCAAATCCTGCTCGCCTTCGGATCGGATATCATGCATCCGCTAATGATCCATGAGCATCCTGGGAGAAATGTCATCTTTCGTCGTCGATCCGTAACTACATTTTTTTTTATAACAGTCAGATTATTTTAGGGGAGCGAAATGCGAGAAATTTTTCATCCAAAATATAATTTCATTAAATCTTGATTGAGAACGTGAGACACGGAGGTTTACGTCATGTACCGCGTTCCGCTCTGATAGTTTGACATCGGGCCGACATGTTAACTCGACAATGGTCTCCGAACAGATTTTCTCAGCGGCTATTTCGAGCGACAAGATAGACTGCGCGGCATTATGGCCCCTTACACTGAACAGATTATATCTCCTATATGCGGAACCTCTGTTTAATATACTGATTAAACCGCCTATTATACTCCTCGATCGAAGAGGCTGCTACGTATAAACAGAAAATTAGAAAGTTGAAACGTTAAAGACTAATAGAAATTATTGGAGCGTATTTTAAAATATAATTTCAGTTTTTTTTTTTGTTCACAATTTCCTACAGTCACTAAAAGGTGGATTAAAACGTGGCAAATAAATAAAGAAATAAATTAAAAAATGTAGATAAAAGAATACAAAATAAAGAAAAAGAAAGAAATTTTTATGAAAAAAAAAAGATTAAATTTATCTTAGAGCACAGTCACGAATAAATCTTGCATCTTTTTCAAAATCACCTCGTGTCTCGCAAGTGAAAATCATTTTAAGAATCGCACGTATACGCGTTGACGGACGCGTAACTCGAGCTCCGTTTCCGGTATTGTCGGAGGCGTCAGTAGCCTCATTCAGGAACCCTTTGGAGACCTTCGGGCAAAAAGCGTCCGATGCCACAGTAACAACGATAAATCCACTTCGAAGCGAATTCGACGGCGACGCCGCCACGAGAATAGAGAAAGAGAGAGAGAGAGAGAGAGAGAGAGAGAGAGAGAGAAAGAGAAGAAAGCGGGAAACGTAGGTAGAATGACGAGGACGATGGGGGATGCTTCGTGTCGAGGCAGGCGTTAACGGTTCGGTTGTTCGGTCGCGATAAATCAACAACTGTCGGGTTGGGCCCACGGCAAACAGCGCGTCGCAATTTCAGCGGCGATGGATGCCAAAGACGACGACGACGAAATTAAATACGACATTGCATTGTGTACAAAGTCGTTGTGTTGCAAGCGCCGGCACATAGACACATATAATAGTAAGTCGTATTCCCTTCAGAAGCGCGATGCTCCGAGAAGAATGTTTTCTTCCTATAGTACGCTCTCTCGCTCTCTCTCTCTTCCTCCCTCTCTCTTTCTCTCGAGTTCGAACAAAATAAATTGATTCCTCCTATCTACTCTAGCTGTGCTATCCGCTGTATGATTCGCCGTTGGAGATATCATCGATATCAGTAAAGCTTAATATGACACATAATATGACACACTTTAATGGAATTCGTATGTATGATATTGAATTGTCTCATTAATAGCATTATTATTTCGTGCTTCAATTTATTCACGTTTGTCGGGAGTTGTTTATCTTCTGAACTTTATTACTAAAATTAAACGACGGCGTTGGGTGCTTGGTTTTCCCCTTCTCAGTAAACCTTTAGAGACCTTAAGGCCCTTAAGGCACCGTCCAGGTACTAAGTCCCTCCCACCGCGGCAAGGTTACACCCTAGGAGGGTATTATACGTAGATAATTTTGTAATATAATATATATATATATATATATATCATATTATAAAATTATATACGTATAAGGTGAGATTATTATATTTGAGAATAATTATCTATATTGCATCCCTTTTTTCTCTCGATTAAAAGAGATGCGATGTAGATATGTTTTGAAAAAATAATATATGCATTAAATTTACGATAATTTAGATTGGGTTTCATACTCCATTAAAGAAACGAAAAAGAACTGTGTGAAATGTATATATTTTGAAATTAATATTGATAAATAGTAATATTGTAAATAGAAATTATTTATCACACATACCTCTGCTCCATCGTCGGATGCTTATCTACTTTTCTTCTCTTATTGTTTTCTCATGACATTCACATTCACTCGCGAAAACAAAATTAATTGTGATTAATCAAATATATGATACTCGCATACTTTACACCGGCATTTGTGATCGCGGAACAATTGCACAAAACATACGCTTCATTATTTCGTAAAAGAGAAAACGAAGAACAAGATTTTTAATGTTTTTAATACACAATGCCAAAATCATGCGCCACTCGTAAGAGTACGCTATCTCTGTTATTAAATTATTATTTTTAAAAGTTAATTAATCGTTAATTATAATAATTATAGCGATTATATTTTAATATCTATCGCGATGGCGTTTAGAAAAGAAATTTGACGAACCGTCTCGCACCATTACTTTACTGCTCGAGCGTCGCTGTATGAATGATAACAAAGCTGTAACAGTTTGGCAATAGCGCGCTAATGTTTACACCGTCAAGGCCGAACATCATGTTATTGATATTTTGCAACCGAAAATATATACTATGACGTATATATAAGCGGAATAATAAATTATACAAATATTTTAAATTATAGATCAATTATTTAATAAACGATTAATGTATCACGAAGCTTATCGTAATGTTAATTTGACTTTGATCTGCGATCCGATTATTTTATTATGCCTTTTCAATGCAATCCAAATCATATTTAAATCGAAAAGTCAAAAAAGGCCGGACTAAATATAATTAAACTTTAAATATTTTTAAAGAAATAATTATTGCTTATAAAAAAGAAGAAAAATCGCGATAAACCAATTATTTATAATTTTGATTCCTATCACTTCTTGATTATATGTGTTTATATCGCACGAAATACGCGTCTCGAGATTTATCATTACGATATAATGATGTAATATCATGAAAGATACCAAGGCGTACGAATTTAATCTAAATCTCTTTTTCTGCTTTGACTTAAAAAAATTTATCCGTAAAATACAGAATAAAACTGTGAGTGAGTGAGAATAATTTAACGAACAACACAAAACTAATTTTCAATACTGTTTCACAATTAGCGGGCAAAAACAACTCATTACAACTGCTTTGAATATATACACAGGGTGTACAAATCCCTTTTGAGTGCATAAAAGTGCAGTGGCTGATTCTGATAAAAAAAGCATGGAGGCGTAAGTAATAAAAATTTGATCAAACGGAAAATGTTAATCCAAATCAATATAATACTAAATTCCATTTTCAAAATTTTTTAAGGATAATGGAATTGCAATATGTATTACGGTCTCAGTTATAATTTTCAGATCCGATCCATACATTTTAATTCCTTTATCTAAAAAAATCCAATAATAATCTACGCCATTCACCAAGCCGATGAATCTTCTCTCGGATGCTGCAGAACATCAGGCGGGCCGTTATCGTTGTAAATCATCGAATATCACTGCCAACCGCCGTAGAAATGCTTTCTTATTTTCCCGTCACGTTTCGCGTGCATCCCCCTTTCCCGATATATTCAACACTCTTTGTGCGATCACCGCGATCGTTTGCGGACGTCTCTAATTTATCGTCACTCGACAATACGGCGGCAATGAATATCGAAACAATAACGGCGACGACAACGACAACGGTGACGAACTAGTGTGCATGCGTGCGAGAATGGCGGAGTTTCGTTTTTTCGATTGCAATGGATATTCTCTCTCTCTCTCTCTCTCTCTCTCTCTCTCTCTCTCTCTCTCTCTCTCTCTCTCTCTCTCGCCGCGAACGGAACTTCCGGCACGCTCGGCGACTACCCGATATTACTTGGCCAAAGGATAGTCCCGGATTTTGTTCACCTACCCGACCTGAATCGCAATGTATTTCTCTGGAGAGCAGTTTTCAGCGATCCAAGTATAGTCTCAGCATCGCGGTAAAAATCGTATAATGAATTTTCAGGCGGGTACAAAATTATTTGTTCCGAAGAAAATTTTTTTATTCTATGCGCCATGCTCTCGTTTTTTTTTTTTTTTAAATGTGTTTAATATATTTCATGCTTGTTTTATAATATTTAAAGTGTATTGGTGAATTGCTTTTATAAACTTCATCCATGAATTCTGATTATTAAGTCATTATATCTTTAAAATTTTTAATGTCACTTTTTATTATCAAGAGGAAATATAGTTGCAATTTTTTTTTTTTCAGAGTTGTCAAATGACGATGAAAACAATATCGGTGTTTATTGCATTTTTTTTTGTCTCTATATTGACTCTGGACAGCACTGATTTATATTGTTTATATCACGATCATTCGCAGGACAGAAAAATCGAGTCGTGTAAAATAAATTGGTACAATCAAATGCTTTGATATGAAATGTGCTCTGTACGAAAAAGGCAATTTATTTTTTAAAGATTCAATTTTTTATTTACTAAACTTTCCAAAGATATTTTCATACGTCAATAATCCGGTTTATTTCTGAAAATAGAAAATGTGTTTTATATAACCGATTCTATCCAATCCAATCAACTCGACGTTATTAAAATAAGAGCCATGTAACAAGAAGAATTCATCTTTGACAACTGAGTGACTTTTCTATTTCACGCCAACCGAAGATTCTGAATATTCCGCACGAAGTATGTATATATAACATCATCTTCTGGAAATACTTGTTTGCTCTCAACTACTAGCTATTCATCTATCAACTTTATACTAGCCTAACTGATGATTCATCTGATTTTTAAACGGAAAATCTAAGTAACTGGAAAACTCTCATAGAGTTAGTTCCATGTTTTTTTAGTTCCAGTAAAAAAAAAATAAGAAATGTCAAATACTATATCTTTTCAACATTCGTCTTTTCATTATGATGTAATTATGGCGTAGACCTCGTTAAGAAACTCCTGTGTAAATTGGTCGATGCAACGACAGCAACGGTCGTGCCAATATAAGCTAGTGTTCTTCCATGCCGGATAGCACGAATTAACATGCACATTTGCATCCAACCGGTTACGCAGCCTGCAGTAACATAAATGCAGCACGAAACGGCTTCCTCCCTAAATTGCGAATGTACTTTAAACGGGATTTACAAAAACGTTTCTGTTTAGTGAATCCTTCTACGTGCAATATTGCAGAAATAAAGACAATCGTAATCAAACGGTAGACTACAAGTTCATTGAAACAAGATAATCTCTAATAAAGATTTTAGAGAAATTCATATCATGTATTTATTTTTATCGCTATATATATATATGAAAATAATTTCGTTTTTTTTTCCGTCATTATGAATTTTTAACATTTTATTTATGCGAATGTATAAAAGCTACTAATTTATGCGATATTAAAATAATATTTTAATACGAATAATTTAAGGAACTTTTTGGAAATATATCTTTCTCATGATAGATATTTCTTATTTCTTTTTTTTTTCAATTATCGAATAAATTGCGATATTTATATTGAATAAATAATTTATATTTACGAAAAAATAAGTTTACATACTTGGCCTGTTATAATTTATCACTTAGAAATACATGTATATATATATATAGTTACGTTACAGTGTAATGTGTACTGTTCACGTTTTAGACAAACCTTGTCGTGTCTAATTTATTGCCTTATTCTACTGCCATATCGTGCTAGTCGCAGTCTGAGGCTGGCTTTGCCATGTAAAACGGTATTAAGGCAATTACCATCCTACAGTGCGTAATCTTTCAGTAAACATAAACCCGGCCCCGAATTGTCAGGAAGTTTCAAAGCGATGTATACTTAGCAGGATTAGTAGAAGATTAATTAATACACTTAAGAAGCTGGTATTCTCGCTATTATATACTTCAACTTATTTGGCCCACACGCACGTTTTTTCTTACGAAACAAAATCTAATAAATGTATTATAACTATGATATTTTTATCTCAAAATCTTATATTCAAATTAATTATTATAGTTTCTATTATTTACTTATGACGTAGTTATGTCAGAATAATATTGAAAAATCAAAATGTAATTTTATAAAAATCACACAATTATGTCTATCAATCAATAACAAATCCACTAAAATTTATCTTCCTGATATGAATAATTTAATCCATCCAATATAATTTTTAGACAAATTAAATTAAATTAAATTAATAATTCAAGCAATTAATTAGCGAGCGATACTTTGTGTAAAATAATACCTTTGCTTTCTAGGAGAATGCAGGCGGAGATGACAAAGAAAGTTAAAGAAAGAAAGAAATATTTTGAAAAGAAAAAAAAGAAAATTATTATACAATACTTTTATTTTTTTTTATAATTATCTCAGATAACAGACGACTGACAATACAGGGTTAACAGATACTGAAGGAGACAAAAATCACACAACAGTACCCATAGACGAAACAAGTAAAATTGAACAGTAAAATATCAACGAAATTCTAATATGACAAATACATTCTTTTTTTCTCTCTTTGTTTACTTTAGCGTTCTCTCTCGCGAACATACTACGCATTGCGTGAATAACAACATTGTTTTGATTTAATCTTTAGTTTTAATATATTAAATCTAAACTAAGCATTTCGAGATCCCGCGCATACCAACATAAAAAAAATTAATATCCCTTTTTACATTTCCTAATATACGTGCATATATATATATATATAAATTTTGAAAAATAAATCTGAATTTTTTCGCAATTATATTAACACCTAAAGATATTTTTCTCGATTTACCGATCGGGATGACACGAATAATTGACAAGTTGATTATATCGTGATAGTTTCGTATATGATTAATCATGATATTGATATTTTTAAAGATGAAAAATTAGATGATGAAAAATTAGATAATTTTTTGTAATAGTAAATGAATTTATGTCGATATCATATTGTAAAATATCTTCATTAAAAGATATTTAATGTTACAAATACTATACTAAATTTTTGTGGCCGCATTCCATTATTTGCATGCGAAATGGCCGAGCCTCTCTCATCGAGAGATAAAATTGAATTGAAAAACTTTGCACGATGTCTATCATTATTTTATTTAATTAGTTCAATTCTTTTTGACTCGCAAATATTATATTATATTTACATTCGTAACACGCGTGCGCGCATTTCCAAAAATATTTATTATAAATTTATATCAATGCGTTACACGTGTGGATATGAATAAAATAATCGTTGCAATGAATATCGCATTTTATGAAAGGGGGGTCGCAAACGCAAACACGATGCTTTGCATTGCAGCGCTTCTAGTTTCAAGTTTCACTCTTGAGTATGAAACTCGCGCACACTCGAGAGCAACTTTTCAAATAATGGCATAGTGAATCTGTACACAGTGGAAAAACTTATTCTTATAGAGTTGATAAAAATTCATTTTTATCGCGAGTGCAATGTTGCCTGTGCATTTTGCCTTTGACAAACGTTTTCGCGCACCACGCTGCTTCTTCGCCATGTGATTGTCCGAGAGCACGAATTTTCAAGTTCAACGAGCACGAGAGCTACACATATGTGTACTCGCATTACTTTCTTTTTTTCCCCGCCGACCACATCGAATCGCCGCGATTTCTCTCGATCGAAATAGAGCGTCGGCTTCTTCCGGTTATTCGCGCAATTATCAGACGCGGCGAGCGAAGGCCGGAAGTGGAAAAAGCCGATACAGTCCCGTGCGTTTTCTGATCCTTTCGCCGTTCTCTCGCCAGCCGCGCTTTACCACCCGTGTGTCCCGTTCTCGTTCCGCTTTCGCGCGCGAGAACACAAAACAGGGTACATGCTCGTAAAATATTATGTAGGATAAGGAGGTCCCTGGCGCGGGGCCACAATCGATGACGATGCCGGGAGTCTGGAAAGTTTATCCGGCCAAAGAGCTTAGCGTGGCTGCGGCGCGCGCCTTGTACTCGGCCCCGGAACTTCCTCCTTTATAAATAAACTTTGTCAGAGGGACCGTTCCTGGCCCATCCCTTATTCCTGTGTGTGTCCGGCTTAAGCGTCTATAATCCGGGCACACACGCCTCGCCGCGAGCACGCCGAGCATGTAGTAAACTTACATACCCTCTCATCTCTCCCCCTTCCTCTCCTTCGCGCATCATCTTTGGTTCCCCACCGCTCAACCTCATTCCCTATTCAAGACGCGTTCTCGACCTCGCGGCTTTTCTATTCCGCCATTCTCCGAAGTACGAAATATATGAGTTCTTCCATGGAAGATCTTGTAGCTCGCATTCGCTCCTTCGAAGCGGACGATCGGCTATCTAGGAATCAACGACCACGATAACGCACGAAAGAAAATCGCGGGTTTTCACGAGAATTTTTTTCCGAGTCGTTTATTTGCAAAATATCACTCGTCTTTTCTAAAGTTTGATTTATGTAATAAAATAAATTAAAGATTGCTTACATAAATCTTCACAGATAAAATATCTGGTTTTGGAATTAAAAACGGGGAAAAGATTTTTTTTTTTTACACATTTTTGTAACATGTATATTTGAAACGACCGAATAATATTACGGCGAAGGAAGCGATATGAGAAAAGGATGAAAGATTACGCTATACACGTGATGCGCTCTGACACATTTTTGATGCCGCAGAGGCAAAGCTTGGATTCTCCGTTATCACAAAGTTACGGGGTTGCATGGTAAACGTCTCGACGTGTAAGCGCAATGTTATATCCCTGTGTCAACGTGTCGTGTCGCGTTCCAATTTATAGCGTTCGCATTATACATTATCCGCGAGGAGAGACGCGTTTACAGGAAATTGCACTCAGACACGTTATAACTATTCATCGAAGAGAGCCCCGATATTATAATTGCCGCTCAAGACATTTTCCGCAAAAAGATAAGAATATCTTATTAGATTATATGGTAAATTTATAAAGGATATCTTGAATAATTTATGGCGGACAATCGGCGGCAAGTAAAATTAGGAGAAACGCTAAATAATTTTGCTGCTTAAAAACTATCTTAATCTCGCATTGCAAAAAACTCGCGCAGACAAAATAAAATCGCGATAAATGAAAGTGAAAAATGAGATTTAATTTAAAAAAAAAAAAAAAAGAAAGCTTTCTCTCTTATCTATAGGGATGCACAGTTTTTTTCCCTCGCGACTTTATCAATCTGCAACAGGTTATCCTGCTGAACGCGTGATACTGCTTTATGCACACAATGCGTGTAGCCTATCCAACAAATCCCCAACAGTCTTGTTATGCATCGTACGGCTTACGAGACAGGAAAGAGTGCGCATCCGGCCCGAATATCCATCATCCCGCAAGCTAAAGCGATTTAATGCGGCTAAGTAATTTCCCCTTAACTTTATCGCGCGAAACTTTCGTTCTGGGAACTTGTTATACTGCCGCAGATGTGTAAGCTCCTGAATTATCCTGTCGACGCATTAAGCAGTATCCTGTGGAAGTGCGAGGTGAACCAACAAAGTGCCGAGCTCAGCGAAATCTCGACGGTGAAAAAGAGAAGCGCGGCGGGACGGGGTTTTAGATAGAACGAGGGAGGCGCGCAAAGAAATTTATCGTATTCTGGAAAAAAAAATTCTCCTCGACAAAAAAAAGAAAAAAAAAGACGCGTGCAACGAAATAAAAAATATAATTGATTAGAAATTTCTATAGAGGAAATAAATTCAAAGAGAATAAGACGATATTTAAACGATGAGATTTTCCGATCAATTATGCGTCAATGAAAGAGAGATAGATGCTCGATTGACTCGTCAACTGAATATCCGCTGGCGCAATAATGTATGAAGAAACAAATAGGAAAATGAACGAAAGAGGGAATATCCGATTATCCCGTGTGTTTCGATTATAAATCTCGGTGAAAACGCGCACACGGAAGCTAACCCGCGAACGGATGACGGTGCACGTCGCGCACTTCGTCACGTCACGTCACGTCACGTCATGTCACGATAGTCCGGCGCCCCGTAAGTCCGGCATGTGGCGGTATTGTTTCGCGCTTTGCGTCGACGCCAGATTATACCAGGCAGGACTCTGTCATGTCCGTACAGGCTGCACGTACGTACGTTGCTGCATACAACACACGTTGTCCCTTTTCGTTGAATTGCAGCGGCGCAAATGCAATTTCAACGATTCAGACCGGCTACCGCGAAGTCACGTTGTAACGTCACAAAAATGTACACCGGCCTCTTCAAATTCAACCTGTTTAATGGCGTTTTCCATTCCGCGCGGTTTCGCTATTTTAGACGCAAATTTACACGATTTACGATCATGCCTGAATGAATTGTACGAAAAAAAAAAGAAACATTACGATCGATGCATAAAAGTACATATTCCATTCTTTCTCTTTCGTCAACTTTGATTGATCTATAGTGAAATATAATGGCTTTTTAATAATTCAATGATTCAAATCAAGCTATTAAGCTTTCATTACATGCTGCGTATATCAAGCGTAATAAACTGAAATTAATAAACTTGAATTGAAAATTGAAAAACATATGTTCGCTTTTAAAGCATCTCTTATACGATATAATTTCCGTCCAAATAGAAATCAATTTATTTGCTTCGAATGAAAATCCGCTGCGATAATCAAGAGTTAATCCTGTAAATTTACCTTTCAACATTCGCGGATTCATTGCCGCGCGCTCTCTCTCTCTCTCTCGCTCGAAGGAGAGGATGTCGCGGTGGCGAGAAATTAATTTTCGATAACAACAATTTAACCACGCGAATGCGTTACGAGAAATAATTCGCGCGCGCATCTGCCGCGTACATATACATATATATATATATATATATATATATATATATATATATATATATATATATATATACGTGCATACATTGTTCAATCAGCGATCATTGTGTGTTGCCTGACGATATCGGCCACCGGCGACATTGAACGCGAATTACATGCTGCAGACCGGAGAGTCGTATCGCATAAAACGACGTAAACTCTATCAGTTACACGTAATCTACAAACATACAATGATCCGGACAATTCGCCTAACTCGCGCACACGCACGCTCGTCAATCGATAATAATTCTAACGTTAAATAAAATATTTGCACATTGCTTTAAAATTATATATATATTCTATCAAAATTGAGATCAAATATCTCAAAACTTGTAAGTTTTAGAAGGAAACTTTTAAGATTTGTGAGAGGAAAAGAAGATAGGAATATTATTTAGACCTTGGGTGGCATTGAATTTTTTAACGGAAACCTATCTTTTTTTATTACATATTCTAATAGTCCTTCTTGAAACTTTTTCAAAACGCTATAATAAAATATTTTTTTATTAAAAATTTTTCAAGTTATTTTATATTTTAATCTAACATATTTTATATCAAAATAACAACGCCATTTAAGGTCTAATATTCCTATTTTTTTTTCTCTCAAAACCAAACAACTTTTGTCTGAAAAGTTTTCTTCTAAAATTTACAGATTTTGAAATATTTGAGTGGATAAATTAAAATAAATCACCCTGTATAAGCAAACCGTGCACATGGCGCAGTGCGTTAATTAATTTACGACCAACGCAAAAGAGATTGCGCGGTGGATAATGGAATCGTGTTGAATAACTAACCGATGGACGATACATCCCGAGCCATTAAATGCATTTACAGATTTATTTTGCATAATTTTGCTAATAAGCTCCTCTCTTGTAAAAGAGGAAGAATCGAGTTCGCGAAATGTTGGAAAAAAAACTTTACGCGAAATCTGCTGGGAAAAATTCATTGGACAAACATTGGTTGTATCAAGAAACGACTATTGTCACTGCATCTCGACGACGCATCATAACATGCAGCGAAAACACATCTGACGCGCCTAAGGCGGGGAACGAAATTTATTATACGTTATGCAACGCCATTGTGTTTGCCTGCTAACGCAACAGAGGCGCTCAAGTTTTAGCTTATATACTCGCCGTTAGTCAAGTTCTCACGGAATTAAATGGTACGAGACAGAAGGAGGGTACATACGCGCGCGATCTCATTATTATTTCGCGATATATGTAACATATCTTTCTGTTATAGGTTTCCGTGTAATCGGCAGGTAACAAAAAGTGGATCATCACCCGACAATTCCGACACAAATAAATAACTCTGCACGGACCAAACTTTGTTGACATTTGCAAAGGTAGGACTTAAAGTAGAAAATTCTTTTTTGTAAAAAATAATGACGTGTATTTAAAAATATGTGAAATTTAAAATTGTAACTGTAGAGAAATCGTAATTTTAGGAATGAAACGATTTTTGCGCACAAGATAGGGACTGTTAAAACCTTACTAAGTAAGATCCAGACGGGAATTAAGCTTCGTCGCGAAAATTCCGGCACGCTTAACCGTATGAAAGACCGCGTCGAGAGGGCAGAATTTTCGAGTAGACGTTAGTAAATGGCTTTAAACGACGTAAGGGCGCGAATGCTGAGCTTCGCGCTTGATGAGCGAGCTTAACTCATTTAACATCGCTTACTGCTAGACTGACGGTCAAACTGAGATACCGTGAGGCTTCCTGGGACACATGCGACAGTACTATAAAGCCCCATGCGGGCTTTATGTATATGCACGACCCGTCTATTTTGCGAGGGAACACGCCAAATCCCGAATTCTGACCGTACCTTAGTTATATACGAATTTTCTCTCTTTCTTAATCGTAATCATTTCGAAATAAAATCTGCTCATTAAGAAATAAATACGTTTTTACAATTTCTTTACGTCTAATTTCGCGCAGATTATAATTTGAAAATTATAAATAAAAGTACTTAAAATCGCATTTTGGAAACTCGGATTGACGGCACTCTAAATATATTTGTACAAAGAAATATATATTTATCGTAATGAATAAAATAATCGCGAAATGAGCGATATTAAAGCAGCATTATATTTTGAAATCATTAGAACTCTTTTCAATAAATTCAGGTCGCGGATGTTTACGCTCGCGGCCGCCGTTATTTTCTAATAGTCGCTTTTTGAAACTTGGCACAAGAAAACACTTGTGTGGTCGTGCAAAATCAAATTTAAGTCGCGACAGTCGCACCAGCTGTCTGCTAAATTATGTTAAAATGTCGGGCGATTTACGGTTTCCTTCAAGACAATGGTCGCGCGAATCGTCGCCACCGCGAATGATAACAAATAGCCAGATTTCGACGGGGTGATATTCCCCCTTGGACAATGTAATATCGCTCGTTTATCATGCCAGTATTAAGGCCAACGGTATGGCGAGCGGTACGCAAAGCGAGCGGGTCGGTGACAGACGCAAAATATATCGCGCCTGTACATTCTTAACCGAGCCTCCGCGCCTTTTGGACAATGACTACCGTCTAGCTGCCGCTCGCAATGCTCTTTGTCTCGACGCTTTCATCTCGTGCGTCCCGTGAATTTAAATACAGCCTGCGCATTTTCATTCCGATCTCTAAGCCAGACATAATTTTCTCTATACGCGTCTTATATTGCCGTAATTCAATGCCACTTTATAATCATCCCAAGGACGCATCATTATTCCCGTAAGACATTCTCAACTATGTGACTCGAGTTTTCATCGACGAGGGATGTTGAAGGCAAAGCGGGATATACTGAGGGGCAATCGTGAGGAAGGAGGCGATTTTATGGGCGCGAGATTATTGGTACGACGAAATTAATCGCTTCGCGCGGCTGAGTCACGTATAATTAAATTAAACTTCTCAAGAATTTCACTTAGACGAGACACCACCGATGTGTTACCGATCCCGGCAACGAGAGCGCGGAACGAACTTGGCGCGTACGTCAGGTGAACCACGTGTCCGGATATATAAAATCGCGCGCGCCTCTTCTCTCTCTCCCTTCTCATATCTCACCCGCTACTTCCGCGCCATCGCCGTAGTTCCCGGACGGGAATATTAATGGACTGGAGATGAAATACCGTGAATGTCAGTCGTCCACTGTGCGCGCGCGCGCGCGCACAGTAATAAAGAGCGAATACGGACGATCGTTAAACTGCAATCACCGATGGAATCTTGTTGAAGACGAATCTTTCGTGACGATTAAACTTCTCAGATTTTTTCTCCACGTTCATTTTCACTGCGCATCCGCACGACTATAAAATTCCGCGTAATATCCGCCATGGCTATACAAAAGCGGCGAGTGCTGTTGTTCGTTTCAACAGCGGAACGATATTTCAGAGAAATCTATCCGAACGATGAGCGGCACCCAGCGGACGCGTTATAATCGGCGAATTCTTCATAATGGCATCGTTAACGGCGAATTAACGCGCGCAAAAGTATAAATGTGAAATATCGAAAATTGCGCACAGCCTGCTAATTTCGCGACTAATGAAAACGTATTTTCACCCATTGTGCCACGTGCGTCGCCGCCAGGTGATCAAGCGGCTGGAACAGGCAGATTTTTTTCGACGCTACGCACCCTCGCTTTACCATATCAATATTTATGCTTTAACTCGTCGTCGAGTGTCGGCACACTTTGTCGAAAACGTCAGCTCGCTTCATTTACGTACCTCTTCTTTTTGCTTTATTATTGCTTTACCAAAGCCTCCTCTCTAGATCTGTATTAGTTCTCGGGGATAAGCGGAACGATAATCAGTTAAACTCGTCTTAACTTCCCAGCAATTTGTTCGTTATGTTCGTGGATCAAGGAGGAAGGATGTCGAAGCGGCTTTGGACGTAATTTAACTTTGGCACTGGACTGGCTTGCGCGATGTGCACGGATTCTGAAGCATATGCAGAGAATTTGCGGTGGGTTTGGAGGAATTGCTACTTGCATTGAGTTAAGTGCAATGTTGCGCCATTCTACAATCTTTTATGAAGCGACTTAAATCGTCCAGATATCTGACCTCGAGTTCATCTATCCTCGAGTGCTCAGTGCTCTTTGAAATACTTAAACTCGTGAATTATACATCTTATTTTTTTGTTAGTCTCGAATTTCAAATGGTGCAAAAAATTTTTAAATTATTCGCACATATGTGTCATGCATGATATTCTTAACATAATGTAAGATTAAAAATTCTCAATTATTTATAGAGTATTAATTTTGATTTATATTTGTAAATTAAAAAATTAAATAAATATATTTATATTTTAATATTTTTATTAAATTTTTATTTATTATTTATTACATTTTAATATTTTGAAACCTTTAAGTATCTATATTATTTTTAATTTTTTTACACATTTTATTTTTAGATATATATATATAAAAATTATTCTACTTATATTCCATTTTTCGAAATAACGAAGCTTTTGCTGAGATTTCTTATGAAGGAAAATCTCTTAAAAATTTTGTTGTTTCATAGCTTGTATCTTGCTCTTTCTTTTTAACTACACTCTCGAGTCACAAACTTGTGAGATAACAACATTCGTAACAGCGAACTGGATCGGCACGTTCTCGAGACTTTGCAAAAACTTTTCACAACTTTCAGATGCTGTACTCGTTTTTTTTTTTTAAAGATGCCATTACGAGATATTGTTTTTACACGTATAATTCAAACATTACGTTAAGTATTCATGGTCCAAACAAGACATTTTATTCGATATTTATGAACGGAAATGAAAAGAAGGATATGTAAATTAATTCCTCAAAATATAAAAAAAAAAAACGTTCTTTTTAGATAGCTTTCAAGAAGATAATCTCGTAAAGTATAGTCGCGTTGGAGTACCAAAACGCGCATTATCAGCTTTCTCACTGAGCTAAGTGTAGAAATGCGAGCCCCAAACGGATTAAAACCCTCTCTACCTTGAAGGATTACGTCCTCTCTGAGTATGTGCGCCGACAAAAGAACAGTCTTGCGATACTTGGAGAAAATGGACATGAAAGAACATTCATTCCGTTTGCCGCCATAAGAGCCTATATGAGTGATTATGTTCTTGTAATTACTACGGATCCTTAACAAGCGGAATTGCGCTGAATTATTCGATACATATTTCGTATTTCTTAATTAAATAAAATATAAAAATTATGCATGCATGCCATACTTAGGTATTCATATATATTTGTATTTATTAAATTGTTTTAGGAAAAGATATAAATAATCTTAATAATCGCTTGCACTGTTGCATCAGTCAATTATTATTTCACTCATTTGTGGCTTTCATATATCGCATGGCTTCTATTATTGTTAACCCGGAAATGGATGCGCTTACCAACGTATCTATGTATAACTGTCATCTCGACGGCCCTCTTCAATTTGTCAAATACCAGCTGTTACATTGGTTACACTGGCAGCCGCATTGTGGTTGGCCCGCGCTTTAACCCTGCGACACCTTTGTTCGATATATTGAATGTACATCAAGTTACAACGAGACATGTGAAAATTATAGAGACGCTGGTTGGTGGGTTTTAGGTCACTGTAGCTGTGCGAGCATTAGAAGGATGTATCCGTTTAAACTCTCGGAAAAGTGCATTTTCTAAATTTTTTGCAGCGTAATGACATGATAAAAACATTTTTTCTTTTTACAATATTAATACAATATTAATTACTTAAATAAAAATTTTCAGCTCAAAGAAAAAAAAATTTAAGCTAAAAATTTTTATTTAAATAGTTAATATTATATTAATATTGTAAAAAATTAAAAATTAAAAATATTTATCGAGTCGTTGCGCTGTAAAAAAATCTAAAAAATGTACTCATTTTTTGAGATTTCAAACGAATATATCCCTTTAAATAAATATCGAACGTTAAGTTTTGTCTCGATATGTCTACGCGGTATTTTATTCGCTACTACAATACCTGCGTAAAGTGTGCACGGATACCATTTTAATTAACGCTATATTCCATGGAACGCGCGCATTGCAAACTTTCCCTAAATTATGCGCCAAGTTTCGTAATGGGATATCGGCCGGGTGCATCGTTAACCTAAAGAAGATATTGCTGTTTCGAAAATAGAGAATCGTGCGCAAATAATATTTGCAAGTTACCAAAAAAGGAAAAAGGAAGAAGAAACTGCGTTGCGAAATTCCATCTAAATTATTGCGATGCACATCAAAGTGCAAATATAATTGTAAGTAACGCTTTTACTTCAGTCCCGCGCTATCTGCGGGTTGAAAAATTGTTGACAAGTAGGTCGTTTTATCTAGCAAGACTTTAACGTACGTTCTCAGATGACTGGGATATAGCCAGTCTGGTATATAACGGACGCGCGTCGCTGTAACGCGCGTTCGTAACGGGATCCTAACAATAAGTTACGTCGGCCGCGGTGAAATAACGCGCGGCCGCCGACCGGCGATTATCATCGAGGAGAGCAGCCGGCCCATCATTTAGAGCCGATGATTAAAGAAAACCTCATTCGCGCTGGCGCTTGTATGTTATTGCCGATCCTATTCCCGGCGAGCCGTTCGCCGGCGAGATAAGCTAATTTTAATTATCTCGCAGTGGGAGCGTGCTATTCGCGAACGGACACGTCCGTTCTAGATAAGGCCGAATAAATGGGATTCGAGCGTCTACGGTTATAACTATGTGAGAATAGTCGTCGGTTGGTGCCGCCATTCTCTCTCTCCCTCCCTCTCTCTCTCTCTCTCTCTTGCCAGGCCGACACCCAACGGGGTTTATTGAAATTCTATGCGCCCTAGGATAAAACGTACTGACTTCTACTAATCGCCGCCATTAGTCCCGACGGTGCAACTTCTCAGGACCATTACCTCGTCGTGACACAGGCCGGACGCCGCGCAGCTGTCTGGCCGCGTTATTGCCCGCCGTCTGATTATAGCGCGACATTTACCACTGCTCTGACTTTATTCCTAACGGATCGTGGAAACTTGCCGTCCTCGCTCGTCGATACCTATTACACTTAATATCGCCTCCTAGTTGCAATCGCTTACCCACTCTTGCTTTTAAGCAAGTCGGTGTAAGTGTTTCTATCGGCGAAAGCAGGAAGCGAGATTCTCGCGCTCATTTCCCGTAAAAGCTTTTACCTTCCGCAGTAACTCGTTGCTATATTATGTCGTTTATAGTAGATACGGTTTTGATAGGATCTTTAAAGAAGCCAATTAAATGTGGTTTACCTTCTTTAACTTATATGTTTAGAATTGCCTTGTTCGATTTTTCTTTAATTTTCTCTCCTTTTCCGTGTAAGTGTTATTCCATTAAATTATTTTTATAATTATGTTAAAAGTCGCGCACGCGCGTTTGCACATTTACAGATTAAATAAAGTGAATTTGTTGAATAATTTGCAACAGTTTCTAATTGACTGGCTGTAAGAGTGATCGGCATGTAAAACACAATACAATATGTTAAATAAAATCGATTTAAGGTAAGACTCGATATAAAGTCTTGAGTACTGCGAGAATTGATTATTCGACCGGAAAAGATATGCACTCTCGATGCATTCGCGATAAATTCGCGCTCGCGAAGAACGCTGTGTTAGCCAGAAAAAAAGGAAGATGAACGAAACGATTTATGAAACGCTCCCGTCCCGTCAAACTTTTCCGGTCTCGCAACTTCTTCGCGCCGTGTACCTTTATCGCTTAATGAATATAAATTGCGAACACCGCGCGCTACTCGCGAGGTACCTCTGATTAGTTACGCAGGTATGCACCTGCAACGAGATGAGCAAACACCCTTCGCCGGTTGCAAACTGTATTCTTTCTTCCTCCCCTAACCGCGTTGGATTTAAATCTCGACGATGAATACCGTGTAACTTTCGCCGAGATGCGCAAACACTCGAAGAAAAACTAACGTAATATTGCGAAATTGTGTAACAATAATAATCAAGTAACGTAGCCGCGTACACATACAATAAAATGATTAAAAACAATCACAATTTCATTACAAATATGTCGCGTATTATTAATTACATTTCATCGAAAAACAAATTTTTCTCCTTCTTCTCATCACCGATAGTCACAATATCGCGGTTCGCGTACGAACTCTTAATTAAGGGAATGAATAAAAAAGACTTGGCGAGAGCGAACGATCGAAGGAAAAGCATCGCCAAAACAGAAATGCCTGGTATTTCACGACATTAATTTTAATATGGATTAATGAAGAGATCACACTCGCGCATGGAGGATAACTGGAACAATCCAAAATTCAGAGACCGGGAATTTGTCATTTTATCGATCTCCTTTTTTTTCGCAACGCGAAACGCATACGGTAACACGTGCCCGAACTGATTTGCAGCGAGGCAAGGTTTCGCGTTTCGAAAAAAACTCGCCGAATATTTTATAATTCGTATCACGCGCGAGATGAAATGTCGAAATTTTCGCAACGCGCTGGCAATTTAATAAGAATTATTTTGTGTATTTTTTCCGTTAACAAACATGGCACACAATATCTACTGTGCCATTGTCGAATGTATCGCGCCACTTTTTGTCCCGAAGTGGCGCGTAATATTAAAGCGCCCTATATTTCATCCGCGATATTTTCAATTTCGTATATGTTGCGTTGATCTCGCGCCGCATATTTTTCAAACGTAAAATTAAAATATTCCTGTTTCGCGTGCTTTGTTATTTTGTATCTGAATAATAACACATTTTTTTAATATACATATATACAAAGTGCTTTAAAATCTATCTCTCTTTTTCGCATTTGCATCTCTAATTTTTACAAATCTTTATTTTTTTTCTAGTTTCTGACGTAAATACTTGACATAAATTACTTTTCCTATATAGTTTCTGACGTAAATACTAGAAAATTTCTTTAGATTGACAGTAGTAGAGCATTTTTTTATACTTGTATCCTATCATTTAAAATTATACATTGGATAACATTTTATTCTTAAAGAATATATCGTCCTTAAAACTAAATAAACTACTCTCTATCATCTCCATGTGCAGTGATTTTTCTAACGAATGTCTTCAACCGCATGACACAAATACATGTATGTGCGTACGTACGTTCCATATTGTTGGAGTAAATTTTCCATAATATTCCGCATCGTTGTCAACAATCAGCCATTCTACAACAACATTTAATGCTACAGCGAGTTGAGCCTCGGTGCCACATGAGATGAATATCGCGTAAAGACTAGCTCAACGGGAACAACCACTGTATTTTCATTGTATGGAATCAGCAGTATTTCGATATCCTTGTGACGTCAGTCTCGAAAAGCGACTTTAGACGCATTTGTAAACATTACACTGGTATGAAAAAAATTAAAAGTATCATTTCTCCCTCTCCGCGATATTTGCAATGCTTTCGAACGCAGGTTTTATCGAACACATTCGAAAATATTTCGGAAATTTGAGTAAAGAATAAATTCTTGTAAAGTTACACTGCGAGATGACATCATTATGTAGAATGTAGTTCCAGAAGATTTTATTCTGAATAAATTAGATGTGTTAAAAAGTTTAATAAATCTTTCTATTAAAAAAATATTTGTACATTTTATTTTTCGAGCTGTCTATTGTTCATCAAGTTTTCCCATCGCTCTCTTTTATCTTTGTGTCGTAACGTAAAGAATGCCCATTATGGTTATTTAAATAGCCCTTTAAGAGCGCACCTAATTCCAAGTTGAATGAGCAACTCGCTGAACAAGTTTGTACATAAAATTGAGATTCACAGGCCGTGAAACCAAAGGAGCCCACTGCGTCAAATTAGTTCCACTGTAACTTTCGCCGCTCTAATATACATTTTCAACCTGGTCACAGACACGTCCGCGTCGTTCCGCTCTGTATGGAGATCAATTTTCAAACTCTCGTGCAATTTAGATATTTAAAGTCGTTACAAAATCGCGTTTGAAAAGTCGAGTTACTGTTGCGGATTTAAAAAAAAAAACAAGTTTTCACTCAGTTCTCTCGTTTCATTAATTCCGGAATTATAAAATCGCAACAATTTAAAACTCTATTTCTCGAAAACCATAATTTTACTAAATAAATGTATGCGCATGAAGCATCTATTAGCAGCATTTCATCGTAATGCTGATCGCATTAAAATGTCGAGTACAATTTCGCCGCGCGAGATACGTTGTTTGCGGGAAAAGCTGCAAGCAAATGCAGCTTTCTCTCTCTCTCTCTCTCTCTCTCTCTCTCTCTCTCTCTTTCTCTCACGATGCACTAAAGAGCAAGATCATATTCCAAAAGCTGGGCAAGCAGAGCGCCGTGAATCTTGGCCGTCGGAACAATGGCGAGATGGCACGTACACCACGCGTCCGCGGTAGTAACTTAAATGTGCGTACATTTACTTTCCCCCGTGATTTATGCCCTTTAACTGCAGGGTTATAAATGGCCGAGTATTAGCGCGCGAATATACCGAGATCTCAGGATAAGCCCGGGCTAAATGCTCGTCCGCATCATGCAACGTCGATGCTCATTCGTAATAGAGGTAACATCGATTCTGCCGCGATTTCACAATCCTGTTTGTTGAATTATAAACTCAAGGATATATGTGTCGTATGTTGAAACGTTGACAAAAAACTTCTGAGACAACTAAAGGTAGACTGTTCTATCATTTCTTCCGTGCAAAATATCTGAGCACAATTCTTTTAATGATTTAAAAATTATTTAAATTTAAAATTATGATTGATTTTTATAGAAAGCTTATTGATAAATTTGACAAGGAAAAAACAATGTTAACGAAATAAAAATTTTCACATATATTAAGAAAATTTTAATAAATATTTGTACAAAACTTGATTTAGATCCATTTACACTTAACAGTTATTTACTAAAAATTGTAGAAAAATATTATCTCTCTCTCTCTCTCTCTTTTTGCAAATTTATTTATTTGATTTTTCAAACGGTATAAATATAAAAAGTATTTTATATTTTTTTTTATTTTGATAATTTTTAGTTACTATTATATTTATATCCTTAATTGCTTTTGTTAATTTTCTTGATAATTTTATTACAATTCTTTCTAAATTATTTAATTGAAATTTATTAATATAATTTTATTTTATTTTTAAAACTTGATTTGTATATATTTATTATCATTTTACTGTGTGTATGCGTGGCATATTTTTATTTTATCTATTCCAGAAATTAATGACAAATATACTTGTATGTTATAATTACAAAAAGTAGCAAAAATTTACAGACTAATTTGATATTAAGTGTCAAAGAAGAGTCAATGACGGATCATCAAATAGTGACTATGAAAATCATTTGTGTTTTATTCTAACTTGCTCGAATTGATTTCCTTAAGTTATCCAGGTTGAAGTGTCTCGCACTTGCTCGTACTGCGTAATGCTACCAGTCGATTGTTCAAAGGACAACTCATCCGGTTGAGGAACAAAATAGAAGTAAAAAAGAAGGAGAAAGAAGAATAGTAGAAATGAAAGGAAATTGGGGCGCGGATCGCGATAAGCCTTCAGGACTTTAGTCTCTTTCTCTCAGAATCAATCTCGTCCTTCGAAAAAATACTCTTTTAGACTGCTGGACGTTGAGAGTCTGAGAGGCAGCGTTGGCACGGTAATTGCACTCCTCCAGGAGCGATAAAGTCGTTCGCAGGTGCAACCGAATTCCTGCGCTCCGCCAAGTAAGCTTCATCTCTCTTTCTCTCTCACGTTCCGGAACACACGTTCGTATTCGCTCCAATGTGTCTGTGTATTTATGGGATTCAATCAAGTCGGACATTTCTGGAATTTCATTTGAGATCACACGTTCCGTTCTCGCACGCCAAGTATTTTTACGTGTTTATCAACGCTAGTATCAACAGTTATTATCTCTAATATGAAACTTTGTTTTAGATTACATATTAAAATACATTTATAAACATACGCATTATATTTCGATGAGAAATGATAAAACAAATTTTGGGAAGAGGCAAACAGCATAAAGAAAAAAAATCCGGGTGTTACGCGCGGCAAAGACATCATAAAAGAAAAAAATATACATCCTTCAACAATTTTATAATGGTTTAACTTCCTCTAACTTCGAAACGTCAAAGTCTATAGTTCATCTATATACGCGTACAATCTTGACACTGTACGAGGCCTCGATAAAATGCCGCATTGCCACGTCATATGAAATTTCGCTAGGATGGTTCTCGACAAAATCTCTGGAAACGCTCTTCGTCTCCCTGCTGCGTGAGCGAACATGAGGACACATTATACGTGTATGTATGCCACATATATGTAACACACAGTGGTAAGTCGTGAATACGACGAGATCGAGCAGAGAGAGAACCGAGTCTCGCGGCTCAAGGATGCGGAAAGAGCGACTCTACGTAGGTACTCTCAGTTGTCGAACCGTAACGTCACGAGTCCCCCAGGTAACCATGCTCCCGAGGGAGTACGGTTACTTCCCTTTCGCCCTTATCCTCCCCTGCGCCACTCTTTTCTCCATTTCCCCTGCCCCTGTTCGTTGCTCGGAACCAACGCCGAGAGACCGAGGGTAGAGAGGACCCCCCGAGCTTTTGCAGACTGCTGAATGTCTGGAAAAGCTGCATTCGACGCTGCAGTGGCGCGATTTTGCCGCCGCGAAAATCTCTCCGCTCGTCCGACCGCGTGTTAAATAAGATTACTCGCTGACGACAACAATATTGCGTGACGAACTGCGAACACGCACCGCCGTCACCGCCGCTTCTGTCGTTCCGTCCATTTTCGCGAGATAGAAAATTTCCCGCAACAGCGACACGATTTACGATCGGCAGTCTTTTACATGGTTGCATTTTCTGGCTCGTTATATAAAACAAAGGAATATAAAATATTTCATTGCGTTTGTATGTATAATCAGTTATTCACAATATATAATATATAATTTGCAAATATATAAAATCACTACGCATATATTAAGGGGACATATCCGTTTAAACTCTCGAAAAATAAGTACATTTTCTAGATTTTTTTGCAGCGCAACGCGCTTGATAAACTTTTTATTTTTTTACAATATTAATACAATATCTTTAAGCACTTGAATAAAAATTTTCAGCTAAAAAAAAGCTTTTTTTAATGTTATGCAAATATTTACAGATTTATATTTCATCATAGTATGTATAAAACTCCGACTACGGCTGTTCGACGGATTGACTTCAAATTTTGCATACGGGTTTCTAATAAAATTCCGCATCTGCTAACAAAGTCTTTTTTTAATTCGATTTCTTAATTTTTATGTTATAAATATAAAGATGGATTAAAAAAAAAAAAACTTTCAACACACTGCCATTTATCTATCTTTTAAAATTTTGACTAGAACAAGACATGCGCGCGCACTTTTTATTATGATAAATTTTTTTTGTTTCTCTTTAATTTTAAATAAAACATTTAAAAGATTGTTAATTATAATAATATTTAAACATTTAAAAATTTAATATATCATTTAATAATTATTAATAATATTAAATTTAACAATATATTTAATAATGTTGAAGAGTATTATTACTTGATATTATATTCCTTCTGCCTTTCTTGTTATTCTTAATTGACCTATAATTTAAAATACTTATATAATTTAATATTTTGCATATATATATATATATATATATATATATATATATATTTTATAGTACGTAAAATATTTCGTTAAATTTTATAGTTCGTAAAATATTATAAACAACAAACTAGCAATACCTAACATGGTATGCGGCCTTGGCGACGTAAACACTAGCGCGTTTTATAGCTTTGTTATTATACATACAGAGACTCGAATAGAATTGTAGTGGGGTGAGACGCTCGAATTCCTTTATGATGTTATCATTCGCACGGCGACCTTCGAAGAATAAGGTAGTAAAGCGCGAGCTATTCCGTCAAGTTTTCTTTTCTCAATACAATCGCGACAAACATCGGAAAATGATTTATTATATTATAAATAATTAATATTATAAATAATTAATTATTTTTTATATATCTTAAATAATATTTCGCGTAATACACATTTAATCAAAAATCAATGTGACAGAAATTAAATTTGTAAATTATTGATTTGTCGAAATCTTTCCTTCAGTTTATAAGAAATAATTATTTCTTTAAAAATACTTCAAGTTCAATTATATTTCGTCCGATGTTTTATCGTTTGACTTTTCGACGATTTAAATATGATTCGGATTGAGAATGGACAATAAAATAATCGAATCGCAGATCCGAATAATTAACATAACAATAAGTTAAGCTCCGTGATACATTACTCGTTTAATAATTAATCTATAAAATTTAAAATACTTATATAATTTAATATTTCGCATATATATTTTATAATACGTAAATATTTTTATAACACGTAAAATATTTGGACAGCGAATTAACAATACCAAACTATTCGGTCTTGGCGACGTTAACATTGGCGCGCTATTGTTTACGTATCACGGCTTTGTTATTATTCATTCGGAGATATTTGAATAGAGTTGTAATGTTATCATTCGCATAGCGACACTCGAGCAGTAAAGTGATAGAGCGTGAGACACTCCGTTAAATTCCTTTTCTAAATACGATCGTGACAAATATCGGAAAATAACATGACATGATACTAAATACTAATTATCTATTACATAATACTTTAATTAATATATCATTATATCGTAAGGAAAAATCTCGAGGCGCGTATTTTGCGTATGATGTATATACATATAATCAAGAAGTGATATCGATCAAAATTATTGGTTTATCGCGATCTTTCTCCTTCTTTATAAGCAATAAATATTTCTTTAAAAATTAATTTAAATTACTTAAAGTTTAATTATATTTAGTCCGGTGCTTTTGCGCTTGACTTTTCGATTTAAATATGGATTCGGATTGAGAACATATAATAAAACAATCAAAATGCAAGTCGGAGTAATTAACAAGTTTCGCGATTAATCATTTATTAAATAATTTAGCTACAATTAAAAATATTTGTATAATTTATTATTCCGTATATACGTCATAGTACACAATATATTTTTGGCTGCGTCAGTAACCTGGTACTTGGGCTTGACAGTGCAAACATTAGCGCGCTTATTGTTACGATTTACAATTTCGATCCTGCCGAAATTCGAAAGTGCGGGAGTATCGCACAAAGTATCGCGCGTACAAGTGCGAAAGTTTCTTTTAATAAAAGTGCTGTAGTGCGTCTCTTTAAAATATCGTGTGTATGAATCAACCTGAGAGGAAGAGGAGGCCTAGGAGAGGCATCGGTGGAGCAATCCTATGGTTAGTAATTTCTGTATATTTTATATTTGTATATTTTATATACATTCTGTATATTTTATAATTTGATTTTTTATTCATATGATTTAAATAAGGGAAAATTAGAGAAAGATATTTAATAATATTTAATAGAAGCTATAATCTTGTAAAAGTTTCTACTTATTAGTAATTTTTTTCAAAATTTATAGAATTGTTTAATTATTCTGTTTATTATTATATGCATTGAATATAAAATTCAATGCGTACAATAAATTTTTTTAAAAAATTCATTATTTTAAGCGTTACTACAATTTGTATCTCCTATATGTTACAGATCAACGTAGCGATCCTAACATCCTAAGAGGAGGAGGCAGCCTAGGAGAGGCATCCTGCACCGGCGGAGCAACCCAAGGGTGAGTATTATTATTTATATATTAATTATAAATCTCATATATGCATTAATTCGATTCGATCATTATTTGAACATAGTTTAAACAAGAGAGACTCATACTATAAATATATAAAATATATAATTTTTTAATTAAAAAAATAGTTTTCTTTTTTAGAATTTATAAAATTATTCCATATTTATATGCCTTTTTATTATTATACGCATCGGATATAAAATTCGATGCGTACAATAATAATTTCTTGAAATAGTTTAATTATTTTATTTTATTTTAAATTTAATTATTTTAAGCGTTGCTATAATTTGGATTTTATATTTGTGTGTTGCAGACAACGTAGTCTCAAGACCAAATCTCCACTGTTGCGCATCAGTGAGCCGGTGAGTGATAAATTTTATTTTATTTTATTTTGAGGTGACGGATCCGTAGATATTGTAGATGTAGATTGCAAATGTAGATTGTAGATAGATTCGTTGCCTCAAAATGGATGGGCTGGCTATTAAATAAATTAAATAATTTTCAAATAAATTTTTTTAAATTTATAAAACATATTACACAGATATAATTCAAAGTATAAATTAAAAGAAAAATTTGAAAAGAATATAAGATATTTTTTTTAATTGATAAATTTTATTTCATATGTCTAATGAAGAAGGCGATTTTATTAATTATATAAAATAGTAATAACTAATTTTTATATTGCGCCAATTTTATCCACATTTTTTATAGCCCATCCATCTATATTATCATATCAATAAAAACTTTGTTTTAATTGATGTAAAGCCAAATTATCGATCTATTAAATTATACGTATAAGACACATAAATGTATTATTAAATTTTATTTTTATATAAACTACATATTATTATATATTGCATATTATAATAAGGTTATATATTATTAATTCAATCAATTAATTGTGATTGATAACTTGGCATTTAGATTAATTAATGTGATGACAAACTGTCGTGATATCTTACAATAAATGAGCATAAAATTCGCTCGTGCACCGGCGATGATAATTAGCCAGCAACGGAAGGAATTTTTCTCCTTCATTGATCTCCGATAGAGATCGAAATTACATCTCTGGCTAGATGTAGCCAGGATCAATTTGGCCAGGATCAACGAAAGGTAGGTCCAACTGGCCCAACGGAAGCAACATACGGTTTATTCTATCAGGACACGCGGTTAGGACACGCGATTGGGCTCGCGATTATATATTTGTTATATTAATATTTTTGAAAACAGTTAATATAATCTTGATCACGAAAATCTTCTAGTAACAACATAAGATTAATGCGACTCAAAAACACTCTTTAGGCGTTACACAAATTTTTTTATTATGAAGAAAAGGATAGCAGATAACTATTAATATATTTAATAAAAAAAAACTTGTACTTTATTATTTCAGATATGAAATAATAAAATAAACCAATTGTTTTTATGCCCTTCATAAAATTGGAGGAGCTCTGCAAATATTCGCATAAATTAAAAAAAAAAAAATAAATAAATGTTAAACTGACATTTTTTGTTTTAAGTGGTTAATAATATTGTAAAAAAATTAAAAATTTTTATCAAGTCGTTGCATCGTAAAATAATCTAATAAACACTACTCATTTTATAGTATACTACTCATTTTACGAGATTTCAAACGGGTATTCCCCTTAAATAAATATAATAATAATACAGGTTACTTGCTGTCTACGGGGTATATGGTGGGAGACCGTAAATGTTATTTTGAAGCCAAAGTAAAATTCCAAGTTTGTGTATACATTTTCGCAAAAATTTGTAAGAGCTTTCTGCTTCTGGGGACGCATATGCATACTGGAAATCCTCGTCGTCGCGGCAGAAATCGTGTCAGCGACACATTAGACGCGCCGAGCTGCGAACACGATTTTTCGGCTTTCGCATAACTGCATGCTCGGGGAGCATGCTTGGCGCGCTGCATCGCCGAAATACCGCATGCGTGTACATGTATACGTGTGTATATTGTCTCGAGGACAAGGACGACGATGATGGTATGTTGTGTTGCGGCCATCAGGTATTCGGCGCGCGGTAAATATTTGCCGGCAAAATTCGTCCCTCGCAAAAAAGCGTAAGTACTCCCCCCCGCCTCCCTCCCTCCCACAACGAGAACGAGATGTCCGTTTTCGCGAATTGCACTATCAAATATTATAAAACGATGCGATCGAAAGCGCGGTTTAATTTCAAGTCGCCGATTATTAATTTTAATGCGTTGATTCGAGGGCAAAAAGATGCGTAATAAAAAACACGCGTAATATATAATAAATAGTAGTATAATAAATTAATTATGTCTTATTCGATGTTTTGCATCGATGTGATGTTCCTCTTGAGTTTCGATACACTTCGGATAAACAATATAAATATAAATAGTATGAAAAAAAAAATATATTTTCAATAAAACATTTAATAAACTGCAATACGTATTAATTGATGTTACTTTATTTCTCTTGCGATGCTATTTATATCGTTTATCCGCAAATACGTGTAATCGATTAATCGCGAATTTCGAGGGAATTTGAAATAACGAGCACCGGCCGCTCTGTTATCATACATTTTGTATCCATAACCGTGAAAAAACAGCGTACCGGATTTTGTTATAAAATGCCCTTTGTCATACGCGCGCGTTTCCGCGTTGCATTCATTCTGACTTCGGGGTATCGCGTGAAAAGAGAGAGAGAGAGAGAGAGAGAGAGAGAAATTCCATTTTGCCTCTCATATACGGGAATAATATGTGTGTGTGATGAAAACGAACGAGCGATTAAATAAGATTGTATCGACGTCCCGCCCCGCCAATAGAATCAACACACCGAGTGGATTTATCGATGCTTCATGATGCGAGCGATGCATCGCGCGTAACTATAAGTCTTAAATTAATTATTAATCCTTATCGGTAAATGAGCGTTTAAATGATAACAGTCAGCTGTAGCCGCGCACGTGGAGTTGTTTGTTCTCCGAAACGAATGTACAAATGAATGCGTCGCATTAGCATTGCATTCATTCGCAGATAGATATATGAACACGGTAGAATAACGCGCGTCTGAACGCTAGTACTTCGTCGATGTATACGTTATCGTACGCGAGAGAAGATCATTCTGTAATAAATTGAAAAACGGCAACATTAATGGCACGGCGGCCGAATTGTTTCCGTCGCACTGTTGTTCGTATTGCTCGAAATTCGTCGCTTTATATAAACCATAATATAAAAGCGCGCCGTGCGCTTGGATTGCCGCTCGCATCGATAACATTATTACCCCGATCCCGCGCGCTCGTCAGAGAGCCAGAACGTGTTTTTGTTCGTATCTCACGTCGGATAATGTTAATACATAATGCATCGGGAGAGCGGCGTATATCTTCATTTACAAGCGAAATTAATCATTGATTCGGGATTCAATAATCGTTCTCGTTTATCGTTACGTCGAGAGGTGTCAAGTGCGCGTCCGACGAACAATGCGCGCCATACATTTATACGCGTTATATTATTACGCATGTCAAAAGTGGCTTTACCCCATTATGTCATAATGTCTTTTTTTAATATTTCATAAATCCGTTTACCAATTTATTAATTCAAAAGCGGTAATAAACATTAATAATTATTATTACATTGCATTTGTTGCCACGTTTCATTCAAGTCACCTCCCACTCGAGTGTATTTATTTGTTGCCATCATCAATTATTGTGATTTTTACCTATCAAATACATAATTAGAGCGTCTATGTATTCCATTCTTCATCGATAAAATAATCGCGTCATTCCATTCTTCATCGATAAAATAATCACGTTCATGATTATCAGATTAAACAGTTATAGAGAGTATTTATATCCAAATTTCGAATATCAGCAAAATCCGTTTGAAGCGCATATTTAATCACGTGATTTTTCGCATTAAAATCCCGCAAAGAAAATTGCAAAATATTAGAGATCTGCAAAAATATACAACATAATTTTTTAAGATAAATTCCAAGAATTTGTCATTATATGTATACTAAGCTGAGATCGGAATTTCCGACCGAGCCGATATTTATAACGGGAATAACGAGTGAAAATTTTGTTTGTTTTGAGCGACGTAGCAGACCTTCGCCATCATCGGTCCGTGCAAGTAAGTAAATGGTGGGTAGTAGTAGGTCGCACGTGTTTCGAGCGCAACGAGCGCACGTGTCACGAGTATTCTCGGGCTAAAGGCAGGCACGTAATAATAATTCGAAAAGTGGCGATCACCGCCACCGCCCCCCGTTTCGACCGTCCTCGTGTCGTGCCCCGGTATGCTCGGGACGGGCCGTCGTATCGTCAACCGCTTCGTATGTAATTGCAGCGCACGGCAAAATCGGTGGATCGTGTCGAAAGTCCCGCGCCGCGAATACTGCAGTCGAATTCAGCCAGAATGCATCTCCCGGAATAGCGACTTGCAATTTAGCCGTGGGTGAGCGCGACAATGATTGCGCTGCACAACTGCTGCGCTTGCAGACACGCGAGCAAAATCGTTTTAATTGTTCGCTCGCAGACTTGCGCTGCATGGCGTAGCATGACGAATTATCGGCGCAACTAAATCGTAAATAAGCCAGTGCCGTCTGCGCAAGTGAAAGTATTCGAAAGTGTGACATTTATTGCAAAGACGTGGCACATATTCTGCGCACGCGGTCATTATCGTAAATTTAAACAAAAAGCTTGCGCTGTTTCCTTGCGAAATTATCTCGATAATGCTTATTTTAAATGAGATATGAGTAGCTTTTCATAAGTAGGTTTTCATAAGTAGTTCTTAAACTTTTGTAAACAACCATCTCTTTGCGTCTTTAAACTTTTCCCCACAGTTTATAGTCAAACTTCTTTTTACACATACACATTGTATAATTATTAAAAACATTAAAACTTAAATTTTGTATAAAATAAGCATTTTCCTTCAATTTATTTAATAAAATTGTTAAATTCTTACCCCGCACAGGACGACATTACAGGGCGCCTTCCCGTTCCCTTCCCTTTCAGAAATATCTGTAAAAAATATTATTTTTCTATTAAAATTCTAAAATAAAAGACACGTGTGCAGGTAGAATTTAAATTAAACGAAAAAGTTCTAACCAAAGTCCTTATTAATAATTTTGTTTTTAAACACTATAATATCTCTATTACATAACTATAGTATATTTAAAGAATGTGTATTATTATCATTATATATAAAAATATATATTATCTTTTTTTTATAAAACACTACCTTTTTATTATATCATCTTAATTTAAAATGTACAATTAAAATTTAAAAGATTAATTATGCGAAAAACATATAGTTTAATAAGTTAATTTTTTAACTTAATTTTAACTAAATTAATTTTTGTTTAAGTAAATTTTTTACCTAAACTTCAGTTTAAAGATTTTAATGTAAATTTAATTAATTTTTGCATCATTAACTTTAAACTTAATTCAGTTAAAAGAAAAATTAATTTATCCAATCTTGCAAATGAGAGACTATATTATTAAAATTTACGCCGATAGAAATGGATTATACTCTCTGTGTATTTGTAATCGTTACACGAGGCGCTCACAGACGGATTTCTTTCATTCCATTCCTTTCGTTCCGGAAACTAAAACAGATGACATTATCGACAGCAGACATGACACGTCCGGTCGAATCTTTATGCGCGCCACGAGGGATCGTTACGTTTTAATTGCGACACGCGCGAAGCATGCGAAACCTGTGAGTCGACGACATACGTAAAATCATTAGAGTGCCGTCGCGTGTTCCGACGATGTGCGATAATGATTGTCCTCTTTCAATAAGGATCTCAATTTTATTACCCAGGCATACACATTTTTTTTTAGCATCACGCATGATGCATACTTGAAACTTTTATCGATACGCTTCTTTCTTTACTTCCAAATGGTATTTTATAAAAATGTCCTAATTAATGCTACCAAATGTTTCATTTTTTTGATAAAACTAAGTGACTGCCTATTTCGATCACTTTTAAAGCGGCTACTGCGAAAGCGGATGACGTTAATTGAGACGAAGTATCATGCAAAACACTTCGCGTTGGTACGTGCATTAATAAATCATACCGCAAAGGAACGTAAACGCGCGGACGCGAATCGATAAACGCGATTCCGAAACTGTCCCAAGGAAACCGTTTAATCGCGGCGAAATTTGCTTGACATTCAACAAAATAATTTGATTAAATAAATCCGAACTTGACGAAAATCCAATAAACAGTGGCTGAAATAACCCTCGCGCGCAAACGTAATCGACGGAATGTAAGATGATGCCGTATCCTCTGCAATTTCTGGGTGATTTTCGCGCGAAATGCTCAGCTGTCCAATTATCAGACAGAACGACTATTGAAATTTTCATACGAGCCATACTCTTACAGCGTACGAAATTGAGAATATTCTCCCGCTCGTATTCCGCGACGTGGCGAAACCTTTCATTCTTTGTGTGTGTCTCGAACCTTTATATTTCAGAAAATGTATTAATGTAAGAATTAATTTATAACATCACAGTAAATTTATGTATATTGATGAAATAAATTAAACAAATATATAATATATAATAAAATAAAATATATAATAAATACATAATAAATATGTATACAAGATATTAAGTGTTAATATTTTTAAAACTTAGTTTATATTTCTATTAACATTTATATTTAATATGACTTTCCCAAGTTTCAACATTGTATTATGTCAATGTAAATTAGAATAATAAGCAGAATAATTATTAAAACATAATTAAAACATGTACATTAATTAAAAAAACATATGCGTATCAAAGATAAATGGCTGATTTATTCGCGTTACTAAATGGATTTCATTTTTTTTATATCTTGCATCAATAAGCCGCGTGTGATGAAACGGCCTCAACGAACAATAGTCTCGTGGTCGGGTGAATTTTGTAAATTCCTTTTCTCCCTATTTTACTTTGGACGGAAGTAAAGAACATGGAATGAGACTCGCAAAGTGAATTCTGGCACGGAATCTAAATGCGAACGGTACGCGTATGCCACGAACAAATTGCAGGAATAAAGACTTTACCATTTTTACAAGCTCGTCTCTGGTTTTGCCACAAAAGAAATTCACCAGCGATTTAACGTAATTTACTTCCGACTCGATTAACTTTTAATTCAACAGTCGGATATAGTAATAGATGTAATAAAAACGTATATACATGACCCAGACGCAGGATATATACAAAATATTCTCTCTCCCGATGACGTGCTTTATACTTTAGAAACAGATTCAGCAATGTTGGCGTATAGCGAAGTTTAAGCATTATATATACTCTTTCAGTTTATAATATATCCCCCACTAAAACAATAGGAGCTTCATCTTGGATCAATGTATTCGGATAGGAAACCACCAGCATGTCGATGAGCTACGCGAATGCTCGAGCGCGTGCAAGTGATGGTTACATCGCACGACTCAGCTCGCATAGTTGAGAACCTAATCACGGATTTCCTAGACAGTCGTAAAATCCTTATTTGGTATTCGACTCGGTCCCTCCCGTAATCCACGACGGAACTATAATATCGTGCTAATATTATGCATGGTGAATCGCTGCAACTCGATATTCGCAAGCCACACGTATTACACGAGCGCGGTGCGCGCCGTTGTCCGGCCATAAATAAGAAGCAAAGTAGTATTAGCCAGTAATAAGCTCCTCGAGAGTTTTACGGGAAAAGCAGGAGGGGAGGAGGAGGAGGAGGAGGAGGAGGGGGGGGGGAATATACACGTGAATAAATGAACCAATTCGAAACGTTTAATTTATTTATGCGAAATTTACACAGCGAGGCAGCGTTTCGCGAACACACTTCCGAATATATAAGCACATCGAACACTGCAGATTGTTGGACGATAACTTTTTTCTTTTTTTGGTTTTTTTTTGGTTGTTTTTTTGTTTGTTGATTTTTTTTATACTTTTTTTTTTTCTAACGCACCAGCGCGAATTTGTTTTCATATCTTTGCAAATGGGCGGCAATCGCGATATCGATCGACTGACTAATTGCGAGGAGTTTTTTCAGAACGTTCGTAGAAACGCGATAATCACGGAGAGCACGAAAATCTCGCGGCGAATGCGTGCTGGATATAATTGGATGTCCAGAAAAATGGCAGCGTTACCTGCAATATTTTATAGAAACCGCTTTCGACGCCAAAGTGCCGGGGAAAGGGAGGTAGTTGGTATCAGGATGGGTTTCGTGAAATGTACGCCGAACGAACTTCTCTCCATTGCGTGATATTCGTTATTACGTCGAACGTCAACCGTAACATTTGTCATCAATTTGTTATATGCAATAATTAATTAAATTGAAATTTCATAAACTGAAATTCTGCAACAGAAACTATTTTATAAGTCCTTATCTAGAAAGAGCAGAGTTTAATCCCTTATTATTTTCAACGTAATTATCGTCACAAAATCAATTACATAATTAAATTTTTTTCAGATTTATCAATTAATATATGTTCATTAGAAATTCCATTATAATTGTATATCTTATCGCTCCTTTACATACGGTTTCCACACCCTTATATAAGAGACTCTTTTACGTCATTACGTTATTAACGTCATTCTTAATTGTTACATATTTTTATTTTTAACTCATTTTGTATTAACTTTATTCAATAAACGTTCAACGTCGTTTTTGCTTCAATATAGAATTCAACTTTGAATGAAATGAGAGAAATTTCTTTTTACAATTCATTTCAATTATATTGCATAAGATATGAAAATAACATTTAATCTTAAATACACATTATATGTATAAATATGTATTATAAAGTATTTTCGTATTTTATACAATAAAAATGCAATATTTTATTGCCAATGTTTTTTCCTTCTCAAATTTGTCAATAAGTTCTACAATACGCGATATTTTCCATAAGAATCAATACCAACTTTAAACTTAAATAATTTCCAAATCATGAAGAAAATTGTGCTCAAATTTTGTTCAACAGATATTCAAAAGAAATAGATAAAACAGTGTATAAAATTTTCATGCTTTTGTCAATTTTTTGACATATGACACATACATCCTTAAGCGACGGATTGTCAGAGACACTTGTATGCAGGATTGTTGTATGGCGGTGATATTTTGCCTCGCCGAGCGAGACGAGTAACCTGTCCGTGGCTCTGCCGCCGGAGCTCGACGTAGGACGTTCTGTAGGACCTGCGCGCGCTCCGCCGGCCTGGCGGAGGTTCAGTCACTTCTACCAAGCGGCATTCACGTTCCGCGTCCGGACCGCACGCGCCTTTGCCGCGCGCGCGACTATCATCTATTCTCTCTCTCTCTCTCTCGCACTCTCTATCTCTCTCTCTCTCTTCCTCTCTCCCTTTCGTTATCCTTTCTCGGGGTTCGCGGCATCCCGCTGTGGGCAAGAGCCAGGATCAATCGCCAATGGATTTTGCTCGCGAGTAGTATTGCCGACGATTTCGCTCTCGAGCGCGACTCGTTCTCGCATCCGGGATGATAAAGGACACGATTAACAAGTGTTGTGAGCGCTCCGTATGGGGGACCGGCGTGTTTGACAAGTGATGAGTGAGCAGCGATTCACGAACGCCTGTTATCAGTTAGTGCTACGTGCGCGGAGGAGAGCGAGGTCTCTTGGCGGGTGGCGATGAGTGTAGCAGGTGAGTTTCTCTCCATAGTCGAGTCCTTATTTTTATCTTCGTCAGTGGCTGATATTTTTGCCGGTGGCCGATTGCGAGATAAACGGCCGTCGCGATAGTCGGATGGGTCGTAAGTCTTCGGCGAAAGAGCGACGCTGAGAAAGTACCGCTTCCCACAATGCTCCGTGTTTATATAAACGAGCGGACTGACTCGACAAATCACGTGTACTATATCTTTCCTGGCAAATTACTTTTAGGGTCGGCGAACAACTCCATTGTACTGTATGTGTGCGTGTGTGCATAGATGTACGATACTTATTCATAAAAGGCGAAAAAAGATTTTTCTTTTTTATCGATATGTTGCATTAATTCTGCAACGTAATATCATATAAATTATACAAAAACTTTTTGACATATCATTTATAATTAATTGCGTTCAAACTAGAGTAGTCTAATTAATTAATAACAAAGATTACTTATCGCTTCGAAAGATCATATTACATTCGCAGGAGTGGAGAATTAATTTAATTGCGCGGTACGTGTAAGTCTAGTGGAGCATTAAAGTGGAGATCACAGTTGGAAGATAAGCATGATCAGAGCTCAAAGTGTGATGTCAAAAAGCGATTCGAAGTGAGCAAAGTCAATATGTGCCGACCTCTTTTCGCAGTTGATGAACGTGATGCGTCACAATCGATCATAACGTGTCGCAAAAGCGTCATAAAAAAACGGAAGTGCCCTTCTTTCTCTGTCGCATGTGTGAGTAACGCGTCGCGCGCGGACCAAACAGCGAAATTCGAAGAGATTAATCGTAGTGCTTTCTAGTGTCATAATTAATCGCGTCATCCGTCGATGATTCATGTGCTAATGACAAGTTCGGCATTAACGCACGCGCATACACACACACACACACACGTCATTGTGCGACTACTAATGCACTACTAATTATTGCACTGCCGCTTTCCTTCCTCCGGGATCGAGCACAAGCTTAAAGCCAGAGAACAACCCTTCGTCATACATTATTCTCGGTCTTCGTTTAGCGGTAAGAGTGGGTGGTTTTTAACTATTCCACCCTTAGTTATGGTAGACTCGGTCGTCTATTAATAAGGAGAAAGATCCCCCGGCCTCCTTTGTTATCAAGCATCATGTCACACAGTATGAATTGCGGGAACGCCAGTTCGGCTCCGAGCCACTGAAGCGGCTGTCGTAATGAATGGCCGATAGTTAGGTGCTCGCGGAAACATCAGCGCGATTTATATTCCCTCTTCTCATTGTCAGTTCCCTCTCGGAATGTTATTTTTTTTTTTTTGAGAAAATTTGTAGTCTCTTCATTTATTGCACTTTTTCTTTAAGATAAAGATTACACGCATTATTATGCCGCGAATTATTTTTAAAATAAAGTCACGTGTTTTTATAACAATTTGTATAATTTTGTTTCGTATAGTTTTAAGATAAAAAAATTTAACACGAAATTTTTTTACAAGCTACGTCAATATTCAGGTATTTTAGATTTACATAACTCGTGTAAGCATAAGGCAACAGAGGTTAGTGTGTAACATTGTAGCGGACCAGTACTCTGTATGAGTCGTGTAAAAATTAAATCGCTCCAACAATCTCACATCCAGCAATCTAGATAATAGTATGTTAATTAACGACGAGTTTCCACGAGATTAGTCGCTTAATAATTAAGAGCACGTGTTTTGCAAAATTACAAGACAGCCGCCGGCTGGTCGAGCAGGTTAATTAACGTGCGGGATATGAACGCATTCATCAGGGATGCATATCCAGTTCGAAAATCATGATTCTCAATAGTGGAACACGATGCTTCATCCTAATTATATTACGGCTGACTAACCGCAAATGCGTTCCGAATTTCAGGATTTTGGCTCGCCGTGCGTCTCAATGTCCGAAATAGAAAGATCTCGTCTAAACTAAAAAGGGAGGATGATAGTTATGATTATGCACCGTCAATCGAAAGGCCATATATCGTACTTGAAAACAATACAAAAATCAAAAAGCTAGTTACAATATCCGTATAATTTAATAAACGTCATGTTAAATTGTCAATTTTATTTCATCTCGTTATTTGACTTTTTATAAAATATATAATCCTATTATTACTATATTTTATGACTACTATTAATTGAACGAGCGTGATATCGTTTTATCGATAGAGATATGTTGATTGAATAATATATATGTAATTTTATTGTATAAAAAAGATTTCAAATTGAAAGGATTAATGTAAAAAAAAAAAAGGAAATGTACGAATAGCTTGAGAAAGAAATTCATCTTTTCGAGAATTGTTCAACTTAATGCGGACGAGAGGTCATCAAGAGGCCAACAATTGATCCTCGAGGATCGACGAATATCGTTTAAAATTCAAATGCGAGTTCAGTGCTTTCGACTGTCTGGCGGTAACGACGACTATGACGATGTAACATCAGCATCTCAGGATAAAGGGATATAAATGAAGATCACAGTATGTACATTCAGTTGCGCAAAATAAAAACGAAAAGGGCAATTACTGGACTTTTCACATTTAAAATAAAGAGCACTTCTATTTTAATCTTAGCACCACTTGACATTTGAATTTTTTCGAAGAAAACTCTATGAATAATAAATTTATATTAAACGTACATTTTAGGAATCTCCTGTAAAACAGTTTTAAACTTGACATTTAGATTAAAGAGAGTAACACAACGATAAATACAGATCAAATTAAAGAAGATATCGATTTGAAATATCATGTTATATTGCAAAAAAAATATCGTATTAACTTTCTATATAAAAATTATTCATATGTTAATCGATAATGTATATCGATAAATAAGAAAAATCGACAAATGGGAAAATAAAAGTGGAGAAATGAGAAAATAAAAATCGTAATATATGTAACACAAATGAGAAAATAAAAAAGAATGGCGTACAGTCAGTTTCATTCTCTTTGTATAGAATGTCAAGAAGGACATACAACGCGACACAAAAGATGACTTATATGCGGCGTGTGTGAGGGAAACACAAGATTCACAAATTTTGGTTTCGAATAAGCCGACATTGTAACTCCGGCATTATACTTCGTACGCGACATGTACCGTGTTTGCGTTTAAAACAATCTCGCGCAACGAAGGCAAAGGTGGAATTCATGAGAGGCGTATGCGAGATTGCATCTCGGGGGGGAAGGAAGAAAGAATACGTATCCGACGCAACCGACGACAACGACGAACTAGCTTCGGCTTTAGCTCCTTCTCTTCCTTTCTCGCATCCGGGCGCGAAAAAATTCGATAGTTTCATTTCGCTTTTACGGCGCAGTAACGGAAGATTTCATCATCGCGGATACGAACGGGGGGAAAAGACGTCGGTGGTCGGGAGACGGCAAGGATCAGTCGGACGGAAAGCTCTTTCAGGGCGAAATACACGTGGCTATGCAAATATCCGGGGTCGAGTATTCGAGAGGAAGGGGACATGCATCTGAGCGAATGCCGGTAACCGGGCCTGGCGCGGGCTACAAGCAGCTCATAGAATCGACCGAATCCGCACACATTCACCGTTCTCGGTATTTCACAAGATCGGACGATATCGATCGGGAATCATTGAGTTGAATGAGAATAAGAAGGATATAAATGTTAAAGAGAATCTTTGGGTGGCGGAGAGTTAAATAATAAAAAACGCCGAGGATGTCGTCATCGCCATCGCTTGCTAAAATGTATATATCTCGATAACGCGTGTATCTGCGTTTCGAGTTCCGTTTGCAGAAAATTCCTAATGGCTAGCGCAATAATTATGGAAATGACATCCAGTAGCTCGTTGACGTGTTTGACCATATAGAGATCGGCGTAATGCTTCCGGGCGACGGCGACGATCGTTTTTCCGCCCGATCACATATTCGTGGGAATTGACTTAACGTCGATTTTCTATGTAAATGGGTCCCGGGCTGTGCCCGGGATTCGCGGGATGCGTTTGATCGCCATCTACATAGGTCCTTCTTCGGCTTTCTATTCGCTCGTTTTCACTCATAACTTTTAAAGGATTACATCGTACAAAAGGTGAACTGACATAGTTCACCTCCTTTGGATGAGAGAATTTTTTCAAATTCAATTCCTGTTACATTTAAATGTGTAGAAGCATCCAATATAAACTACAATAATAAAAATAAAGTATTCAAATACAATACGCTTTTTCATTAAAATTTTATAAAATTTGTAAAAAAAACTCGATTATCTTCATCAAAAAAAGAAAAAAAAAATATTCTATTATTATATTTTTATAAAACAGTAATATTCCTTTCGTTTTAAAATAATTAGCTCTTCCATTATGCGAAACTTTCAATTGGTTATACTTTAACACAGTAGCTTTCTTCTTGCCAGCGAAAAGTTTACGTTTTCGAACTAACTGCTTTTTCTTCCCGGCTCTTTAATTCACTCGGCGATTGATTTTTTTCGTCTATTTAGACGGAAAGTTTCTCTATAAGTCTCCGGATGCTCCTCGTTTACAGACAGATTCACTCAAACAGCCGTATTATAAGCGTAATAGTTGAGGAACGATACCGCTATTAGTCCGGCGCCCTCGCAACGGAAGCTATAACAAGTTTCTTACAATTATCCCTGGCGTCCAATTGTCTTTAACTGCACGTTTGCTCCTAATTATACAGTCGCACGCGATATCTCAAGTATGAAAATTGTGCGCTATGCCTGCGAGTATAAAGAGCATCGGTGGAATTACGTTATAATTAGTGAAATGATCTCAATGACAGACGTTCATCATTCTAACGAGCTCCTTTGTAAAATCGTTAGATGGCTCGAATACATTCTCGTAATAATAGCAGATATTGTTATAGTAGATGCTCCCGAGATATATATAAGCGACAGTTGATAAAGTTTCGAACAATTCTGTAAAGTTTTAACGATCGTCAAACGTCGAAGCTATGAGCCTTAAAAAGGGTGCGCTTTCTGCCTTTAAAAGACTTAAGATTTCCCGAGAGCCATCGACCATACCTTTATGTGTATACTCGAGTATATATCGCTCGATAAAGGGGCATAGAAGAATAATAGGATCTTGTAATTTTGCAAGCATTTATTTAGATTCGCGAGATTTTTCACCGGAAAAATCTCGAGTGCTTCGAAATCGAGAAAAGGATAAAAGATCTGCGAAATAAAACGTATGCTGGTGATAAATTATCGCTGAGATATTCTCCGTAAAATTTCTATATAATTTTAAAAAATGAACAATTATCGCCAAATGAGCGCTATAAATCGCAGAGCATTGTCTAGCGCGTAAAATCGCGTATTACTCTGCGATTGGGTGTTGAAGGAAAAATAACAAGCGTCACAACGTTACAACGGGAGCGGTGTAAAAAAAAAAGATGAAAAAAAAAAGTTTCGTAGCTGGTTTACAGTCAGCCACACATCCGTCGCGTCGAGCTGCGCGCGCCTGATCGTTACTGAAAAATCGGTCAACGAGCGGCCGTAACTTCATATACGAGCGCGTCGAAGAATGAGAAGATTACTTCGTTGACGTATGTATACGAATCGATGACGTCCGTGTGTATGTGCACGCGCGCGCGCTTATTCGCGTTTCCTCGGGCTTCGCGTCGACTGTAAATTTTTTTTACAGATCGATGGGACGTGTTACGTCGACGCTCGTAAAACTCTAGCTTGGCCTCTTCTCGCTCGACGGTCTCCTTGCCTCGAGCAGAGTAATTAACGACTTTTAAGAGCTGAAATCGTTTCGCTTGGCAACTTTCTTTGGTGCATCTTCCGCCTCACCTTTTCCTCCGCGTGGCGCGTCTGACAGCCAACACTAACCGACCAATTGCACAACTAGTGCATGGCCTTGATGGCTTTCCTTTCTCTCTCTCTCTCTCTCTCTTTCTTTATCTCTTTATTTGCCAGCAGCGGCTTTTTGCTCTAGAGTGTCATTCCCTCGAACCTTTAAGGCCTGCTCCTTCCGATACGCGCCCCTTCTCATCTCTGCGGTTGTGTCGTGGCCGAGACACAAACGATGACACAACGCCAACGACAAGGGCGACGAAGTGCTCGAACGGAGCTATCCGTGCGATGGAAATGTCGATGGAATCCGAAACTCTCGGGTCACCTCTCACTCTGACTGGAATGTGTTTCTCGAGCCGACATTTCTCTCTCTCTCTCTCTCCCCGTTTGTATATATATATATGTTGTTGGAGCTCTGTTTGGCACTGTATATCTCGATAACTAAGCTGTACAGACTAAGCTGCTAGGAATGCTGGCAGAGACGCTTTGCGCGAGATAGGCTGCCGCCGCTACTGATGTCTCCGACTGAATAGAGATTCAAGAGTCCCCCCCCCCTCCCCTACGTTTATAGAATTTCAAAATTTGTAGAATTCTGATATCACATAGAGAGAAGCAAGTCTAATAATAAACAAGAATGTAATACACAAGTAAACGAATAAAATTTTTAATAAGATTTTAATAATTAATAAATAAGAAAAAAAGAGGGCGAAAAATACAGTGCTATATCTTTGCATTTAACATGTTTGAAACTTTGCGGAGTGAAATTGTCAACTTATTTACATATGTTATTATTATTTTTACTATAGAATAAACGGACATGTTTCTCTCTTTATGAGATCAGAATTGTATGTCTTTTAAAATTATATAAATGTAGGAGAGGAAGATTTTTTAATTTCTGTTGTTTAGTATTTGATGTAAGACTTATGACTTTGATGTTTAACAGTAAGCCTGATCTGTTTCTATGCTATCTCTATAAGACGCTACCGTGGAACCTTGTTTTTCGGTTGTCAGAGCAAATAAGCTTGCCATAATTGAAGACGAGCTCGACAAAAGGAGATTTAAGGCGATATTTTGAAGAACGACTTAACTTCACGCTGCATGACTACTAATTCGTCTTAAATTAACTGACTATAAATATCATTTAAAATACATATAGTGCCCAAGATTTGTCGATTTTTATTTATACATTTTTTTTTGCTTTAATATAATTATGCATTAATTTACCAAAAATATAAAATTTACTTAAAATACTATTTTAAAAAATGTAGAAAACTTTATTTGGATGTGAAAATATAGCTAAAATAAAAGATCGTTGTATTCTTTATTTAATATCGCAATTTATTACAACATTTTAATTTGATGCTTAATTATGAAGTTTATATAATTAATTTATTTAATATACTTAATAAGGAAGATATTGTATTACTCATTAACAAATTTGCCCGACGTAGCTTAGCATGCTATTGGCTTAAGCGATCTCTTATACTCGGCGAAAAGCGAGCTCTCCATTCCCAGACTACATGCAGCGGTCATGCGAAACGGAATTACCTCTCGGCAAAAGGGGGATAGTCTCGGTCTCGTAATATACGCACTACTCGGCGCATACTCGCAACCGAAAGCAAGGGAAGCGCACGCGGTGGCGAACCTATTTTCCCTTGCTTTGTTGCCGCCGCAAGAGCCGGTCTCCCGCGAATGCACGCCCGGCACGCCCCCACGTCTTCGCCAAAGTATCAGCGCTAATGGCGACTACATTTTCCGGTCTGGAACTCACTGACGTGAACACTGCGCGGCCGGTGTACGCCCCAATGTTACTTTCCATACCCGTTTCTAATGGCACTCTACACCCTACATCCTGATGTTGCCTACGAGCCTTCCTAGATAGTCGTAATCATGCCGAAGCCGCTGTTTCCATTTCCTATGTCTTTCTATCTCCTGAATCTGAGCAAAGACATCGTCTCTCCCCATCGCTCTCCAAGGACCGTCGTGTGATACCTGCTGATCCCTCTGAGACCAAGAACATGATTCTCTTTGAAGCTTCCGGGATGTAAAGAAATCAAAATTTTCCTAAAGAAAATTTATGGCAAGATGGACAGAAAATTCTCGATGAAGGAGATGCGAGCGATTGACGTACAAAAGCGATACGAAATGGCGAGCGTTTCGTTACGTTGAAAATGTTTGTGACAGAAATCACTTCTAATTAATCGAGCGCGTATCGACGGGACGCTCGTGATAAATCCTGCGAATTTTATGGCACGTGTTTTAATTACCGGATATAATTACTAAAGCGACACACTTTGCAGATCCAATTAATACGATATCGTGTATACGAGCTAGCACGGCATAGCTCTGTTAATGAAAATTGCGTTTAATCAACGGGAGTTTTTCTTCTAAAATTTACGCGACAAAACTTTATTCCGTTTCGTCCTTTGTTAATTATATGTCGCATGAGCAGATTAGTACAAAATAAAATTTCGTGACGATCTTTTCGTTGTTAACGCACGTTCTGTGCGTGGCGCGCGCTTTCGCCGATATGAAATTAGAAAGGAAAATTCCGGTATGGAGACCGGAAAGTCATGGAAAAGTAGATCGTGGCTACGCGACGAGATCAAAGGGTACCCAGCTTTTTTTCCCCGCGAGGTTGTAAACAGGAAATTTTCCACGGAATAAAGCCAGCTTGAGACAAACGCGCGCAGAGCGGCGCGCGACGCCCCCTTGTTTGCATATGAAAATGTAATATCCTTAGCAAATTTACTCGGGAACGATATAATCTACGACAAAGAAGCCGAGAAAAAAGTTAGTGCAACGGCCACGGCATCATCATCGAGGATATAAGGAAAATTATACAAAATTCTAGCAAATGTCGGTAAGCCAAATTCGTCAAGAACGCGCGCGTCGCGTGCTTGCAAATTAGAAATAAAATACGTGCTATTTTCAGAATGAAAACAGCAACATATCACATTCTGTTGCTCTATATACATTCGTGAATGACATTAATTTTCCTTCACCGGAGAGAATCACGATTGTAAAGCACGAGCGGTGAAAAGCGGCGAATCTCTCTTTCTTTCTCTCTTTCTCTCCCTTTCTGGCAAAGCTTTGCGATGTTAGTCGAATAGGAATTATGCCGGGAGCTCGATGAAATTTCCCCTCCCCCCCCCTCCTCACCAAGCCGACTATTCATCCCGCCAGCAACTCGTACGTAAGTCGCGCTCGAGAGCGTAGGAAAAATGATGAGCGCCTCCCGATAATAGCGAGTCGCGTCTCGTTTGTAACGAACGTCATCGCCGCGGCGAGCACTTGTAATTTCGCGCGATGCATCTGAATCCTTTCTCTCTCTCTCTCTCTCTCTCTCCTTCGTCGATTTTGCCCGAGGTATTCCGAGGTGAATACTTAGCTTATTAGCCACGCTGCGTTTCATGGTAAATTTTGCTAACCTCACGGGATATGCATGCTCCTTCCCGCATCGTTTTCGCGTTCGCTACATAGTCGACGAGCTTGAATTTGCGTAACTGAATTTTCCGTCTCCCCTTTATTTTTTTTTTTTCATTTTCCATCGCTAACTTATACCAGTAAATTTATCAAATTTTCTATTATAGATTTATCTCTTGAACTGACACGCCGGCAGTTTTCTTCTTACTTTTTCTTGTTTCAATAATTGTTTTGTCGAGTTTTAAAATTCGGAAAGATGGATTCAAAGATTATGCACTTTTGAATAGACCGAGAAATGGCCAATAACGTTATAAATTTTAAAATTTTATCATTAATTTTACGGAAGGAATATTTTCCTCCGACAACTTTTATTTCAACTGTGTATTTTCATCCTTGCGTAGTCAATAATTTGAATCCAAGTTACAGAGTATGTTTTGCATGTAAAAGAAATATTTATATTACATGTTTCCCACTTGTTATAAAAAAAGAAAATAATTTCTCAGTCAGGTATCGTACCTAATTTTCTATTTTTCTTTCTTGTTTCCGCTTCTTCCTTACATGCGTTTACTTTAGAGTTACGTTGTTTGCGATCGGCTTTAATGTAGCGTGAGATTTATACTAGCATAAGATATCGCGCGTGCATTTTCAATGAAAATAAAGACATCAGCGTAGCTCAGTCGACTTTTATTCTATTTGAACGTGGGAATCGCGAAAGGCGCAAGAAACAGTCCATCGGAAGTACTCTTCCAATTCACGTCATTAACAAAAGCATCTCTCATCTCCTCTTCCGAAAGCGCGAGGAAATTGGTGGAGAGAGAGAGACTTTTGTGAAAACTTTCGTGCGAATAAACATTCGAGTATCGAGTAAAACCTCACGCGAAAAAAGCACGGACGTTCAAATATTTAAAAAGTTATCAAAGTTATTCTGCAGAAGCTTGGGAGAAAAGGAGAAGTGTTGGGAGAAAACGTCATCACAAGAGTCAAAAATTCTCGAAAGGAAGATGACTTCCACGAGGATCAAATTTTGACCCTTCCTTCTCCCCGTCTCTTTCACGTGTATGCACATATACGAAATATATAAATATATACACGATCCGCGCATCGATCGTGTGGAAAAGAGTTGACGCGACTCGCTCGAGAGGATTTTCGCTGGGAAAATTTCAATTCTTCTTTTCAGCGTCGCGTCAATCGACATGGAGTGCATTCCGACTCAGAATCTATTTTTCTACTGACGAAGACGCATTTTTCCGCGGCAATGCATCCTCGATGCTACTAGTTGAGATCTCGATATAGCATCCGAACGTTTTAATAGTACTAGATTCAGCCCTGCGTAGCACGAATATAACGTACATGAAGAACGAGCGCTCTCGAGGAGGAGATCTCTCGCTGATGTCGCTGTAACTTGGGCGAACGATGAAATTAACGCGGTGTCTTTGGCGCTCCATTTATTCCGTTTAATGTAATTTAGCTTAAAATCAAGCGGAGAATTATGCGTCGCGGATCATGCTACCATCTCCGACCAGACCGCTGCGTCTGACAAGCGGAGCGCGCAATTGATGCCAAATTATTGCGAGCGGAAATTGCAACTGAGATAAACGATGCGGTTTCGCGTCTAAAATCAGACACGTTCCACGTGTTCTTACAAATCAGATATCAAATTATCATGAAAATTTGCATATAAAAATGATAAATTTCCAGATTAATATTCACGATTTTTTTCGAATAAATACGTTCATTGGCATGTGTAGTACAGCTAATTTTGAGATATATTACACTGAAACGCGGCATCTATTTCTGTTAAGTTAAACTTGAACATCGTAATTAAATTACTATTAACACTACGGGCGCTCATTAAACTTTGATCAAACTTTGAGCCGATAATATGCTATATACATACATCAATACATCACGGTAACTATATATCGTTATGCGCAAACGAGAAAGTTGTATGCAAGAAAATCTACGCAAGAAAAAACTTAAATCTTGGCTTAATAATTTTTTTTCTTCGTATCCGAGAGAGGAGCAGTTGTGCCACCGGATGATACACTAGCAAATTGTTTACGAGGTGACAATAGCACGATGCTAGGATAGAAGCATTCTCTGATTCGGGCGTAAAAGATGCAGGAAAGTGGAAAGAACGCCTCGCGAAAGGGAAGAGGAAGAAGGTGAGGAGGAAGGGGACAATAGCTGGGGACAATGCATCATTCCGGCTCCCCATTCCTTTCTGTTTTTTTTTTATTCTCCCTTGCTCGGGTCACGCATTTCGGGGGTGTTTCAAATCCTCCTTACACAGAAATAAAAACGTGTAATCTCCGTCCGTTGATGAGCGAGCGCGGGTCGACGAATCTCGAAATTTGCTCCGCGAATAAAAGCTTACCATTCACGTTGCGATGCAATCTTTAACTTTTCGCAAAGATACACCGTCTACTTTCGATCGTTCACTTTTCTACCAAATTTCTTCTACCAAGTTCGCACGTTTGTTATTGAAATTGTAAACGTCGAGAGAGCATCGTGCTTTTGTGGCCTGAAAGTTTTCTGAGATGAAGAATATGAATACGACGGGTCTTCTGTCGCGAATGACAAGATCTTTAATATTAAATGTCATTTAATATTTCTCCTCCATAATCTTAGTTCTTTCCTTCCTCGACAAATAAAACGACGTGTAAAAGTTCCAATAATTTTTTACATTCTTGAAATGAAATTAACAATAAGTCTAGCGAAAATCATGTGAAAATTAAACATCGTATATTTTGAGTCTATCAAATCTATATTTTTATTAAGTAAATTCACACGAATCATATCTCCATTTTTTCTTTTTTCCTTTAAAGGAAATTCGATTAAAGAGCATGGCCAGCAAGATGGGAAAAGCGTCTTTCACGGAGTCTGGGTCTATCCTTAAGAAAAAAGTCGGTTGCATGCAAAAGAAGTGAGCGCATGCAAAACGAATGCGTTGAAAAGACCGGAGATAGGGCAGCCAGAGACGCGAATGTATGTACACGCGCGCGCACGGAGAGGGAAAATGTAAACGGCTGTTTAAGATACAGTCTGTGCCTGATATTTATGCAGAATACGTACTTCGGAATTCTTGATATCGCGCGGAATCCGCGCGAGGAAAGAAGGACGCGTCATGGTTGGCGCGTCAATTTACAAATTGCATAAGTCGTCCGCCGCACACAACTCCGTCCCGCGGGAATTGCTATTCGCGGGAATTTCGCGTACATATGTGCATAATGCAACGTACGAAATTTCGCGTGCATGCGTATTTTATTCGAAGCGCCAAAGGTCTATGGTGATACGATGCATGCAGTCTGGGAAAGGAATGTAACTAGCGTGCTTTAAGTGAAGAAGCGTTAGATCCTCGATGATAAGAGAAGGGAAAGAAGAAGCGGAATTAGCGCTTTCAGGTTGTCCTCTGCGAGCTTTAAAGAACGCCAGCTGCGCTACAACAAGCCAGAAACTTTCCCGTTCTCGTTACAGCTGTTTATTTTTTGCATGCGCAAACGGAACAAGCGGACCGCGTCTGCAATTGCGCCATGAAAGAAAATGAGTTGAAAGGAATGGCTCTCGTTATTCTTTGAGGTCAAGATCTCGAGGCATAGATTTCGTGAAACGTTTTGCTAAGTATGACAAAATTGCAATTCTTTAACCAAGTTTTCTTCGAAATTAAGTAACGCGTAAATAAACGATTATGAAACTAGATTGAATTACTATAGTATTACATAACAAGTATATATTCCTCCGAATTAAAAATTTACATATAGATAAATAATTTAACAAACTAAAAAAACACCCTTTAATTAAGTACAATTTATATCCAATACGTATCTCTAGAGAGTACTAGACACGCGTAAAAATTTACGGTGAAAATTTATACATTTTTTTTTTTAATAAGATCACAATCTGCAATCTCCTCCGAAATTACGAAGAGGATTATGCTTTCACGTATTATTCTATTAGAAATAATTGCTCCCATTTGAAAAAAAACGATGAACTGCAGCGTATAGATACGGAAAAGTGAACATGGAGGGCGATCCTGCATGAATAGGAATGGCGTGGAAAACTTTTCTGTGAACGCATCACGTACAATATTTGTCATCCCAGCATGCGTCACTTTAACGAGTTACTTGTTTATTCGTTTCGATGCCGCTTTGCATTACAAAAAGCAAACGTATTCGCGTAGCAAAGGAAGCAGCGACAAAAAAAATATTACGGTGCTCGATTTTGTTGTATTATATTAAAATTTACACATCAAAAAACATTTAAGTACAAAAAGCATTTCTTCATCCTTTTTTCGTTAAAAATTCAGGTATGTCGGCTTGGCAAAGACGAAGAAGAGAAACTTTGAATAATATTGACAGCCGAACGCGAAATTATTAGCAAAAAGTCGTAACACGACTGAAATAATGATAAGGGAATAATAATAAGAGCGGTTGGCAATATCCCATGGTATTTGAAAAGTGCCCGTTCTGGAAGACAAAGAGAATGGAACTTTAGTAACGCGGGAAGACAGGTTTGGCACACAAAATGACATTTCGCAATGTCGCATCGAATAGTGGATTTTTCCGCTCCTTCCTCGCTACGAGAAATTTCCGTTCGATCTTACGGCGGCAGATTCAAGACGGAGAGAAAGAAAGAGGGCGCAAATTTGCGCTATCACATCGGACACCCAAGTCCATCCATCACAGCTGCCACTGTTCTTTCTCCGAAGATGAGACCGTGATACACTCGAAGAGTTCAACATACCTAGTCGAGCATGTTGAAAATCTTGCGAACGCGCGCGCGCGCGAGAGAGAGAGGGAGAGAGGGAGAGGGAGAGGGAGAGAGGGACACCTGTCAAATTAGTCGCGAACAATTTGTAGAGCACAAAAGCGAAATCAAATCTATTGAGACTTGCGGGAATGCTGCGGGAGAACGAATTGACAGTCAAATTTAGTAAATTTTTTTTTTTTTTTTTAATATGTACATTCTTGTGATAAAAATGAAAATATAAAGCCCCGAATACACACGCTTTGCTCGTATTAACGAAATTAAAACTTTGAAAGGTCGATCGTTAACGTCGTCTTTTTGACGATTATGATTGATCGACGTATATTTAAAACTCATTTCATCACCGTCGATCACGGACGTGTGAAGCCGCAAACTTTGAGATATATATATTATATATACACGGCATGAAAAACTAAAATCCCTTTAGAAGAGAGAAGTTATACGTATTTTCTAGCTCCCAAACTATAGAGAAATATAATAGAAATAATGTAGCGTGTTATTTTATGCAAAGCACCATCGGATATAATTGACCAAATAAACAAATTGGTGTATAAAATTATAACTAATGAATCGTTTAATATATTTTCCGAATAGCACGAAACGCTGCTGCTAAAATTCGCTGCGGTTTATTATACTAACATTCATTTTATACGGCATGTTATTATTGTTATTATTCTACAAACATGCATATATATTAGCCAATAATGCTCGCGAACACACACTTTCATATGGACATTCGAACTGTCAATATTGTATCATAAGTATTACGAAGAGATGATTTTATAACCAATATTATAAGGATATCTATTCTCATTCGTGCATACTTGTTGGTTAGTGTATATTAAAACAATATACACTATATATGTATACACACACACACACACACATATATGGTTTTACCAAGTCCCGTCACGTTACGGTCAACCAATCATGTCGATGGAAATAAGCTTTGTTATACAACGAGAAGCCTTTGTTACCGCGCTATTATTTCATTACTAATATTAGTATTCTTCCATATACATTGTGTGTGTATAATTTCTTGAAAATCAGTGCACGCCTTGCAAACGAATTTAATCAGCGATTAATTTATATATAACACAACATTATCATATTATTTTTAACAAAAAGATAATTATATTTTTTTCATTTTAGAAAAGTAAAGACGATATTTTTTATTAAATAGAGATATTTTTTATAAATTAGAAGCTAGTTTTCTTTTCGAATTGAAATGGGATTAGACGAGAAAAGAAGTTTTAGTCAACATTAATTTATATAACTACGTCTACTAGTTTTTCGCATATATATCTGCTAATACGGTACACTTGAGAAAGTCGCGTGCAGCAACTTGGCCGGATCCCTGTGATCCCGGAGAGAGCGTCTTATCGATTAGTGTATTAGCTCGTCGGGCCCCCTACAGAGGCAGGTTATAGAGATCGAGAGAGGATCCTTGGAGAGGCTGTTGAGGGGCGGCGCGGCATCGTCTCTATATCTGATACGGCAAGCACGTGTACATACGTACATAATATTCGAGAGCTAAGGGTAGTCCGTACCGGATGGATAATCTACGTCGCTGTGTGAAGGGCCTCGTAATTCCGCGCTAAGTAAAGGAGCATCGACAATCGTCGTCGGCGACAAACGGTTTACACGGCAGGGCATTCGTAGTAAGGCGAACTATCAGATACGACGAGAGAGATACGGGAGAGCGATCGCACTATAGTTATGGGACCGGGTCCACTCGCACGGCGCACCTCACGTTTACAGAGCGATACTATTTGCCCGGCGCATACAGGCCAGACCAATTAAGGCTTATGTGCTTTTGTCACCTTCCGACAGGGTAAACTTCCTTCGGGCAACATGTTAGCATTGCGTCGTTTCTCCGCTTCCTTGGATCGCGAATTCCTCATAGAATATCATTCGGAATCCGAACTCAACTCTCCCGCGCATTCTGGAATGCAAAGTGACTCTTTACGATCGGTATTAGCTCTTCCAAAATATTGACAAACATTAGATTAAAAAAAAGAGAGAGAGAGAAAAATTTAAATGCACGATTATATGATTTGTAAATATATGTATATTTATATCATATTTACATTTATATGCAATGCATATAAATGTTTGGTTATGACTGAATTATATTTTACATAACTTTCGGATAAGCTGAAAATTTAATAATCGCCAGTCACGTGATACCATCAGGCTTGAAACGACGCGACACGTACGATCGAAAATAACAACGTGATTTTTATTATTCGCGATTGTAATGGGAGAGGAGCTCCGATCGCGCAGACGCGAACGAGTACGCGAACGGAGCTAATCACGCGCCGATCACGCGCGATTTACGCCAATTAATCCAGCTGTTAATCGTTGAATTAGAGAACTGGCGCGATCGCCGCAGTAAGTCGTCGCATTATAGTTCGGGCGTGTTACGAAAGGATAGGACGCCGCGTACACACGTACATGTGCGCGTCTGCTGCTATTGGCAGGATGGATATATACGCGCGATAATAGCTATAGGACACCTCTTCCCCTGCGCTCATTGCCTAATGGGTCATACGGCGTGCACACACACACAAACCGCCGTTCGCCCGTCGCGTCGTCGTCATTGTCGTCCCTTTCACGGGCTTACGTTTTACGTTACTCGGCTGCGCGTCTCTCGTTAATCCACAGTATGTAAATAAATTCGCGGCGCGAGTTTGTATATCCCCATGTGTATCGTGCATAGTTCCGGCGACGAAGCACGGCGTCGACAACTCGAGTCGCAACAATGATTTTAACCCCCGGATTGACCTTAATTTTCCATTTCTATATAGAATGTTTCTGATGTCTTCTGATATAATCTTATTTTTGGAGAAAGATGAATTCTTATAAGCTTATATTCTAATACGATTAATTAGACGCGAGGATGAATTTTGATAATTATTCGGGAAAATTTATAATCGAAATATATAATCCGTTCTTTTTACAAGCAAATATTTTTGGACGGCTACGGATTAACATATGGAATTTTCATGAAATTTTTTAAAATAATATATTCCATTTTAGCAACGGGAGATATTTCTGTACGCCGCTATATTAATGGAATAAACTTGCGTAGAATCGTCGGTATAGTCAGAGGCGGATTATTTTTCCAGGACAGCGGAAACGTTATTAAAGCCAGCCATATCCCGCTCTCATCCATATACAAGAGTGTTTCATCCACCATACAGCAATATATGCCTCGCGTCTCTCACATTTATTCGTGTCTTCAGGAAGCACGCAACGTCCTACATTCAACGTCGCGAAATGTTGCATTGAAAAAAAAATCAAAAAGATTATCCTTCCGTATTTTTATTTTCGTCACAAATTAATAAGCATCCTTAATGATAATGGCTCGTGGTTAATGCCGAAATCAATACCGAAATTAAGAAAACGTACAACGAACGATGCAATGATGCATCTTTGTTGTCGCAAGGGATTTGTCAGAGTCGCGAGAGTAATTGCGTAACTTCGATGTTCAGCGGGACATTAATCATTAACGGCGACTACAATTTCATCATGCAGATAACAAAGTGACCATCCGGATATCCAATATCGGCTCATCTATCAAAATTCTTTTTTTTTCTTCGTGTGAAAAAAGAAAAAAAGGCATAAAGAAATTTTTTTTCAATCACAAACTTTTCGGACGTCTCTTCTTGTTGCGACGTGGCGAATTTCTCGACGCTTAATGCACTAAATTTATTTGTTAGTTATCGATATTATAGTTATAAATATTCTCCTCACTCACTCGATAACCGATATTAATAGCTTATCACGATATCGACACGCAATTTCTTCCTCGCTCGCGCGCTGCTTCTTATATCGGTATATTTATAGTATATTTTTATTGCAGAATTTATGCAACCCAGCAATAGCCTCGAGAATTACACATCGTAAATTGTACAAACGCGGCGTATATATCTCGTCGCGAGTAATAGCTCGTCTCCATGAATGTTAAAGAAGATGAGACTTATGCGGCATCTTGGAGCGTTCATCATACAAACCAAGATGCTACATCCACGCAATATTTTTCTATACATAATACTACACATTTCAAGACAATATTTGATAAAATAATTGTTCGTTAAATCCATTTTACATTAAAGGAGCAGAAAATTTAAGCATCTCAAAAATTTCTATTATTATTATTATTTAATTTTAAAATATCGAACTCGATAATTCTGAGCTAATCTTGAAAATTAATCTTTGATTAAGAACTAAAAATAATTGCTATTTAAATCACTTTTATACCCACATGGGTAGATATAATAATGTGGCTTTTTTTATTAAAAAAAGGCTATTTAAAACTTCGGAATTAATAGCTCCCCTATATTTTTATTATCATTTTTTGTTATCATCTTTTGGAAATTTTGTATTCTCATTCTATATTGATCAAATCATATTTATGTATGCGATGACAAATCAAACGTATCAAATAATCGTCATTTTTAGATATATCAATTCCATTATTAACACATTTAATATAGTTTTTATCAAAAAACGCACTCTTCGAATACATACATTCTCTTTGTGACCCAGATAATATGTCAGTCGAATAAGTATCACAAGCTGTCGATACATCACGGAGGGACAACGGCACGGCTAACGTGAGCATGTCCGTCGAGCGATATCTCTGGCCGAATAACCCGGGGGGCCGGGAAATCTGGACGCGAGCACACACCGACGGTATGGCGGCTGGCTACTCTGGTAGGGTGGAGCCAATAAAACACACGTGGCGATAAATCGCGCGTGGTCGCGCGGGTGTCGCCGAGCGGGCAATAATGGGCATCTCGTGGCTGGTCCAGAGAGAAAGAGAGAGAAAGAGAGACAGAGAAAGCGGTTCCCGGGAACAGTCGGAAACCGAGAAGGGTTACTTTCTGGTGCTACATATAGGAGTGCCCACTCGGCCACCGTCCATCCGTCCGTCCGTCCGTCCGGAAACACTTGTGTACCGTGATCTATCGTTCTAACTCCTACAACGTCCATTTCTCGTCCCGTGTTGAGGAATGCGATCTCACTTTGCCGCCGGCGTTATCGCAAATCACGATTACATGTCCGATCATCGATGCCGTCATTAGTATTGATTTTGGACATCATCCGACAATTGCTGTATTTTTTCTTTTCGCGAATAACCGCAATAAAAAAATTGCTCGTGAGAAGAATTGGAGCTGGCGACTCGCCCATTGAAAACGATTTTTCCAGATGGTTTGCCAAAAGCATGTATGGCGATCGTTCGCTTTTCGCAAGGAGAAACTTGAAGAATGTATTCAAAGTGCCAGCGTGCTCTAAGTTAATGGCGGACGTGGATAGCGATTGTCGGAATAATTCTTTGTAAAATTGTGATCAATATTTTGAAATGATTATGTTACGTTGGGCGTTTAAAAAATTCAAACGAAACTTTTCGTATCAAAGTAAAACATTTTTCTCTGTTGACGAACAATCGTACATATATATTATAAATAAATTGTTCTCTTTGCAAAAAAACAATTTAAATAATAAAATTGCGTGCAATGTTTGCAACCAGAGTTATCTCGATTCAATTACTACTGTTTCAATTATTATCTAAAATAAATATAATAATAAAAATTATATATGTATATAAAGTTATGTCATCTATAAAACAAGAGAATTTTTTTAGATTTTATTATAAAATTAAATTTCAAGATTCTGTTCGGTTCATTATATTTATTTTCGTAGTTTTTTTTTTTTGTGTGTGAGATGCTGTCATGCAATCAATATAAGATTGTGTAAGAATCTCGATGTCGATACGACCATTAGGAAATAGCAATTGACAGCTGATAGCTTCTCGTAATAATCCCCCTTAACTGCTCTAAAGTATGTTCAAAGAAACTAAGAATAACGCGGATTTTCTCAGGATGCTAAAAGAATTAATTTGATAAATTGAAATCTTTGACGTTTCAAGTATTTCATTTGAAAAATCTGACACGATATATTTTTCTTGCAATCAAATTGTAAAGTAATAGTTAATTATAGGCGTGCATGTGTGATTTTATATAATTAAGAGATTCTATTAATATAATTAATATAATTATTAATTAATATAATTAATTAATATAATTATTTATTTAAAATTATGTCTCCGACAACTTTAATCTATTAGATCGTTTGACATTATTACGTGGCGCAATGACAGTTCAACGATGTAATCATTACGTGACATCGATCGACCATCGGGAATATCTCATTATAATTCCCTCTTGAATTCCTTAAGCATTTGGATAAAACTGTCTTTAGGTACGGCTAAACAATCTCCGTTGAATGTTCGGTTACGTATTCTCTCAAGGGCAATTCAAAGTGATCGTTTTTCTCATCACTGCTCCCCTACTTTCTGTTTCCGCCCAACATTCAATCAATAAAGTTTGATTACTTTGTAACGATGCATCCTCCCCATCGTTACGATTGCCGCCAGGTTACCGGCCAAACAAGGGCAGAGCGCTTAGCGTCCTTTTTAATCATAATTAATTAAACGGCTATTAACGTACCGTTACACGGCCGCCGTTACGGCTCGCGCCTAAACATTATCAAAGGGCAAGGGGAGCGGAGTCTTTGCCGCTTTCCTTGAAGATACTCGGTACTTGAATACTCTCGGTCTACCATCTGATCGCTCTGGCCAGCTGGACCGTGTGACAGCGAATTCGCTTCCCCGAGTCTTCTCGACTTCGCCGGTCATCCTCCTCGGATCCGCGCACGGAATAAGAACGGAGAGTTCACCATCCCGGTCGGAATTACACGATTTTCGGACGCAGTCCCGCAACATTTGGGAACAAATGCGCCGCGTCATTATGCACAGACGCCTCTACACGCAATTGTAATTACAGCATCGCCGCATTTAGCGGAACGCGCCGAATAATTATCGCGTCTTTAAAATACGTATTCGTCGCGTGATATTGTAATCACAATTTTATTCATTCATTTATTCACAATGTTACATTTCATTTAATTACATGAAAAAATTTTTTTCTCTTCATCTCATCATTTTTAATGCATTCATTTTATTATAATTCAATCAGTTAAAACTTTTTCAATGAGATAAATTTAATCGCGTCAGAAAAAATGTCAGAAAAAAATTTTGCTTATTTTCAACAATGTGAAAAATATCGGTTTTATTTTTCTAAACAGAGTGTAAATATATAATACGATGATGTACTTGAAGTTATAAAACGTAACTTTATATATTTATAAGGAATCAAATGTTTGTTTTCATTTAATATATAAAATTGATATTATTATAATAAAATCAATCGTGACCATATAAAATATTGGAGATAACTGTGATTGAACTTTTTCTTATCAATATAAAAATATCTGTAACTACTAATATTATTTATGTAGATATATATATAGAATATTATTTTTGATATTTTAAAATAAATAGCAATCAAGTCAAATAAATCATCTCTCGAACTCTCTATCAATCTGAATCTAAAAGTTTGACTCTTAGCGAGCGTGAACTTTCGATACGTTACAATCTGTCATAAAATTCGTTCGTAAAATCGAAGAGCATCCGCGTCAGCCGATGGTTTTGAAAATATCTTTTGCGTTGCCGCACGTTTTAAAGAGAAGTGTATTATTTTTTGTATAGATCGCCAACCTCTGTTGCTGCAAGTATTCGATCTCTTTCGGAGTTGTATATCGTGTGTCATAAAACTAACACACATGCAAGAAACATTGTTTCAGACCGTCATCCGAAACGTGAATCCATCATGAAGTATCATATTGTACTTTTCCACGTCTCAAAAAATTGTACATGTGTAACATATGATGCAATGTAATATATATATATATATATATATATATATATGCATGTTTATAGCATGCAGTTGACATACGTTATACATCAGGGTGATCTAAAATTTTCGATTTTAATTTATATTAAAATAAAAGTTTCGATAAATATATCCGGTTTCCATTTGATTAATATACATAAATTATTTCTGTAAATTATATTTCGAGTAAGAAATACGATAGTAATAAAATTATCACACGCGCAACTTGGGATAAAATACCGTGCGTGACAAATGTTGCATTTGTTAAATTAATAATCATTAACAATCATATCCAGGGAAAACATCCGTCTCTATTCTGTGGACGCGTCCTTCGCAACGTAATGTTCCCCGTAACATTATTAACTCGGCACACAGAGGCACGTAATCGTGAACTACTTTCCAGTGGCTACACACCGGCTATTATCAGCAATCCCGGCAGAGGGGATCCCGTCCACGGGAGGACGCGTGCAATCCGTCCAAGCTGATGCACGACGATCGATCCCATGTGCAAGCTTTACTTGTAACGACCGTCCTCGCGCAGAAGTGGGTCGTCTCGTTGGGGTAATGACTCATTAACAAAGCTGATCGTGACAGATCCGCAATACTGCATGTTGCGGGCAAACATACCTAACATACCGGCCGACTCATTCGACCATCTATCGGCATGATGATACGCGGCACTTTCGGCGAATCGTGACGGCTCGCTCGGAATTAGCGGCACGATTCATCGTCGCGACGATATAATTCGCAAAACAGTTCGCCAACTGAATAAGTAGCATTAAGGGAGGATAAGACGTTCATCCTCCGGCGCGTTGAAAAATAAGGCGCGAGCAATCCGTGCTAACCAAGTCGGTTAGAATCAAAGTTGAAGAAGAATTTCAGGTACAATCTGCCGCCGCTGTTGCACGCGGTAATGCCGTGCAGCTAAGTATCTTGTAATCCCCTCGCTTAAGATCAAGGAACTTCCGGACGCTAAATGCGACTTACCGTTGGCGACGGCTTTAACGTCATGTGAAAATTATAAGAAGTACTTCGATGGCGCGTAAGATAAGCGCCGCAGACGGAAGAAAAGCCCTAAAGCGTGGAATTTAGGGCGAGGAGAACTTAAACGCGGAAAATCATATATATTCAATCTATATATCAGCGGATCGATGCGTGCCCGTCACATACAGGGCGTACCTGGCATCACGCGCTTACCATATATCTCTCCAGTGAATTTAAAATTTCAGTTTGGCCAAGTTTTCCGTTATAACGTAGTCTCTCTCTCTCTCTCTCTCTCTCTCTCTCTCTCTCTCTCTCTCTATATATATATATATATATATATATATATATATATATATATAATTTTTAAATATAATTATATATTTAATAATTATATTTAAATTAATAATTATATTTTATTTAATAATTATATTTAATTATATTTAAATAATTAGATTTTAATTTAATAGAATTATTTTAACTAAATAGAATTTTAATATTTAACACATATTGTCTATATATATATATTTCTTAAATATTAAAATTCTATTAAGTTAAAATATTTTTATTAATTCAACAGATTTAGAGATTGTAAAGAATGGAATCTAGAGAATCTAATATATAGTCTTCCTTGTGCGAAATATGACAACTAATATCTCAATATCGAGATAGCGCCGTTTCGCCATATTATGTCACAGAAAGGAGGATGTGTTTTCTCAGATGCTAAACGACATCTGAGGAAGTCAAGAGAAACGTCCCGACCGCAATGGATTATGTAGTCGAGTCATTATTCATCCCCCGCTTTATACATTATTTCACACTTCGGCAAGCCTCTATCCGCATCGGATTCCCTCACCTTCCTTTCATCTATGTTTACGAGCATTTCGGCGGAAATGGAAAATGTCGGGAATTCGCTGAAGTACCTCGACACAAAGCTCACGTTGCCGAGAGTAAAAGCAATCTGCGATGCTCGCGTTGCATCAAGAATAGCTTCCGTCTTCGTCGCATGATTCCGAGCAGTTTTGCGGCGGGCAAAATAACGAAAGATAAAAAGGAAGAAAAAATGGAGATTGCAAAGTGTAAATGTAGTCTGCTTTAGTCTTAGCTATCAGACGACTATATTTATTTCCATCTATAAGAAACGCGTCGCAAATATCCGATAAAGCGCTAAATATTCAATAAAAATCACTTACATATACGATATTTTTCTCATATTATATCAACGTATTATATCATGACACGCGTGACGGGACAAAAAGTCATTTTGCTAAACATTTTTAATTTAAATTTGCTAATTTATTGCAGGATTATGATTAATCTGATTAGATTATTTCGATATAAATATCTGCGATATTTTTCCGGGATTAGTTAAATTTATGTTATATTAATAAATTAAATTTTACGTCCGAAATTAAAGATCTGATTTCATCCGCCAAGCTCTCTGTCGTTCGATTCTTCCTTATCAAGAGACTAACTTTTTTTACGAAAATCTAGAGGGTCGCGAAAATATTTTCTTTTCATTATTACCGTATTAAATTTATTTCGATCATGGATGAACGCGAACTATCACTCGCAATTTGCGTTTTTTAACTCACGCACCGAAAATTTATTTTCTGCGGCCACTCATTGATATGTACATCGGCATTGAAATTACAGTCGACTCGATGGAAACGACCGCGCGTATATGTAATATTAAAACAACAACAACCGCGTAATGTAAAGTAAATATAGCGGGTGGACGCGTGTCGCAAATTCTCACAATCACGTCATAACGAATCGAATGTTATTCCGAACGTTGTTCGCGCGATGCCCCCGCTAGTTAAATACCTCTATATTCATGTCGCGAGATCCGACAGGAAAATGCGAAGGGGGAAGGGGAAGAAGCAAATGGTAATAAATTTAAATTGAATTGTTATATTTACATGCACGCCATAAATAATTGAAGTCGCGATGGTCACATGCGGGGGGTACGCTGCGTGAACCGAAAATGCGTGCGGAAAGTACGCAAGATGGGAGAATTGCAATTTACATTTTCTATTGGTTGACTCGACTCAACGGTTCTGCCGTCGGCTAACGAGCATTACGTTCATATTATTCGACTTAACGACTTCCACATCGGTTCACGCAAGTATTGACACTATCCGATTTGATTTCTCGTTCCACGCAACAATGTAACGAGATTCACTTGCACATATGCGAAAATTAACTCTCTGTAATATTGTAAATCTTAAATTAAATATGACACATTTATTTTTTTTAAATAATACTATGTCACATAATAAGAATAATACACAAATATTATATATATATATATATATATATATATATATATATATATATATATAATAAGATAATCTTGGATCTGCAGCTGCGTAATTCAATGTGAAATAGATCGCATCTACAAAGGATAGGCTACTTCTTTCAATGGTTTAGCTGAAATTTAGCTCACGTTCGCGTAGAATATCCCGCCAAGCCATTCGCGATAATGCAGCCGCTAAACAGCCCATTAAGCACGGTCATTAAAAATTATCCGCGTAGATAAGCGTAATAAAATAATTTGCGTCGTTCGATAACGCGCTTCTACACAACGCGCTTAGGCAAATTCATTCAAATTGCGGAAATACGGCTACTCAAGGCTGCAAACTGTACTAAACGCCGATTACGGGGGGCTCCTCATCGTGTGCAGAATGACGCTAAACGGTCGCTTACACTGTCATTGCCTCATGTACAGCATAAGTCGTCGTTTATAATATGGATGAAGATACCCCGTGTAAAGTATGCAAATATTCTTGTAACTAGCTTGACAGCCGCGCGCTTTATCTTTACTACTTACCTTTATTACTTGATATTTTAGCTCGAAAATAATGTAAAGAAGATTAAACGAGATATGTATTATAAAATTGCGCATAAATAAAAATAATATTAGATTAGTATGTATATTTTTTAATATTTTACCTCAAATCTATTATAATTATTTTGGATCTCCTTTATAATACATCTTCTTTCAATTTATTCTGTACATGGTTATTTATCAATGCTTATTTATCGTAAATTAAATTCTTATCTTTTTTTTTGTATTTTATTTTCATATCATATCACGTCTTTGTTTTAACAGAATCGGATATTTGACTTCGAGATGTTAGCTGAGATCGCTCACGAATCGTCTCCAAGTAGTCGAACTCCGCGCATAATCGGACGATTCGCCAGCGCGATATTTCTATATTAATCGCGGCCACATTTATTTATCAATCCATTATTTAGCGTAAATTAAATTCTTATCTTTTCTTGTATTTTTTTTTCATATCCTATCTTTGTTCTAACAGAATCGGATATTCAACTTCGAGTTGCTATTGACGTTGTTCATGAATCGATTCTAAGTAGTTCAACTTGGCGCATAGTCGGACGACGACGCAGGCGCGATATTTAATCGCGACTACTTATCAATGCATTATACATATTTACCGTAAATTAAATTTTTATCTTTTCTTGTATTTTATTTTCATATTAGATCTTTCGATTCTAACAGAATCGGGGACATTCGACTTCGAGCTGCTAGTTGAGGTTGCTCACGAATCGCCTCCAAGTAGTCGAACTCCGCGTATAGCCGGACGACCCGCAGGCGCTTGACCGCTGATTGCGACCGCGATTTTCCGCTCGGTCATCCATTTGCCCGCGCGGAGCGCATAAACTGCGCGAATGCATGCGCGCGTCGGTCCGCGGGAAACGCAAAGCGCGCGGCCTGGAGAAATTATACCGCAGTTATATTCGCGTAAACGTTTTTAATCTCGTGTCAGCGGCAGTCGCCGCAACGTAAAATTAAGTATACTCGTTAGCGCGGGCGATGCCTGCTAATGCGGGAAAGATTCGGGAGGTGCGGGCGGAGGAGGAGATATTCCGCCGGCTTCTTATCTTTTTCCAACCGCGGCCGCGGCTCGCATTAATTCGCGATCTGCCGTGAAAATGCCTCGCGGTGTGGCGTATTTCGTGGCCGGGTTAAATTCATAAATCCCAACGGAATAAAGCCGGCAATAACGCGGCCGCGAGTACGAGATGAACCGTGCCGGCGAGTCCGCAGGCTGCACGAAGCGGTGGCGTGATAAATATTCCTCGCGAGGGTGAAGGAAGAAACGTTTCCGCGCGAGCGCGATCTGGGATTACTTAATGCGGAGATTACGGGCCGTTGAGCGGGGAACTGTAACTAATCTACATCGTACACGCAATAAATACGGAGTATACCGCGCCGCGGGACGTTATCGTTTCCAAGACCGTAAAGTTCTCATTTGTAATAGGCAAGGGCGCCGATTCTGCTAAATTAACCCTTTCCAGCTCGAATTCCGTAATTTCATTTTCATTTGCAATATGCCGACTCCACAAAGTCTTAGTGTGATATTTATATTGATAAGATTTACGTATTCTTTGTCTCTCTCTCTCTCTCTCTCTCTCGAACGAGAATTTAACAGATTCATTGTGTTTTTCGCAAACGACACCAAATTACTCGCATCAGCGACAAATCTCTTTCTCTCTCTCTCTTCCTCTTTCGCCGATCCCCTCCGACAAGTATAAATCGTATCCGGCCATTATGGTCCACCATCGACGACGCGACCGGATCGTCGCCATGGGCGTGTCAACGGAAGCGTTATTCCCGAAATGCGATCCGGACGAGCGTGCGAAGCTGCGCCCGGTGTTGATTATGATCGTAAATAACAATCACGCACGCCCATCGACGTTTACCCGATGTTACCGCGCGCGTTGCATCGTCTAGATGTAACACCACCGACGCGACGCGACGCGACGTGACGCCACACGATGGTTAGACCGACGAGAGCGATTATCTATCAATCATAAGCACGCACACGTACACGATCGGCTTCTGATTCGCATCGACGCTCGGCTACAGTTTATTATTCGCGTCGGACGATCGCACCCGCCGCGCCGGCTCGTGGATTTGACAGGCCGGGATTTCATTAACACGTGGGGTAACAACGCGCGGCGAGCGAGCGAGCTCGCGAGAGAGCACGCACGTGGCGCACTTGCCACCATCCTCTCGATTGTCACGGCTACACGGATATCTCGGACGTTGGTTGGGCGACGGCTGCGCTCGATTCTAATTTATAATGCACGCACCGAGGTGTCACGCGTGATCGATGATATATCTGGATCGCGAGAATGGCCATCGGCCCGATCCGATCGAGAATGGCGAAGCGCAACGCGAATTTCCACGAGCCGCGTGTACACGATGTAACGAGAACGATATATTTCCATCGTTTTCCTCTGCTGATATTCGCACGTGGGATTTAGTTACGTATACTGAGTGTATTAATTACATCATTTCGACGTAACCAATGTGTTTTCGTTACAGGACACTGTATTGCTAAAAATATTACAGCGATATAGTAGACAAAATTATCTGTAAATACACACATAATAACGAAAACAAATATTTCAAAGTGTTTTTAATATAAGTATAGTAAAAGGAATTACTTATATTAAGTATTTTATCAAATTACAGAAAGAGAAAATTGGAAATAATAATTATAATATTACTGTTATCATGTATTATTCTACATTAGATCTCTTTTTTTTTAATCTCTTTTTTAATCTTATTGTGTTGATACTTAAAAAAAAAAAATATATATATATATATATATATATATATATATATATATATATATATGTTTCTTTTAACATAAAAAACATCAATATGTATTGACAAACTATGGTATGGAGTATGTTTCACATTTGGCAAATGGCACAATAAATCATGCTTTTACATAGGCTGAGAGTGTGAGAGAGAGAGAGAGAAAGAGAGAGAGAGAGAAATACCAGTTATCGGACTGATAAAATAATTGCTAATCGAGATGTTTGGCGTGCAATAATGTGTTAAGACCAACCACTCGATTCAAATGCGATTATCGGATCAGCTCAGGCTATATTCGTTGAGTGACACGTTATTAAGCAACAATAGTGGTGCTCGGACTAATTTATAATTTATGCGCTGAAGCGTGATCGCGCGCGCGATCGGGTTAGATTAACGCGATAGAACTCTCACGTTGTGTGCATCAATCAGACGACGATGCAAATTCGTTGCATGTACGTTAACGAGAGCTATATCGCTTTCCTCATATTAGCTGAAATGCATACAATACTGCTTGATTAGCAATTTTAATTATAACTTGCACTAAGTCATCATCATCGAATGACATTTCGCTCTATGTCATTAATATGTTACAATTAATTGTGAACTCTTAAAAATCGCGAGCCCTTTGTTAACGCAGAGACAGCTTATTATTAGCTTTTATATATTAACAAAATATCTTTCGTAAAAGCGATTCAGACGGTGTTACATATACAAAATAAATGTGTTGATTAATTTGATATCTCATTTACAAAGTGAAATGTATAAGATAATATCGTTTGTACTGTTTCGAGATTAAAGTTAAATTTTCGCCGGCGCGTGTGAAACTCATATCGCAACCTCATATCGTCGCGATATTCCAAGCGCTATTTCCTCTCTCTCTCTCTCTCTCTCTCTCTCTCTCTCTCTTTATTATTTAAATTTGTTGGCTTAAAATAAAATAAAGTATCGATATGTTTTTAATACGGGCCTTTAAAACAAACGACTCAACATTATTATATAAATTATTATACAAGCAGCTTACAAAACCAGATATAAATGTTGAGGGCGATCAAAAAGGTTCTTAAACATATTAATCTTAAAAACGAATCATCAACAGTTTCGTGCGATCATACATAAATTCTCCTGTCAAAGACCGGAGCGTGCTTACGATACTTTAAATGCCGTTTTCATCTCGCGTGTGCAAAGTATTTTATCTTTACAATATAATATTTTTGTGCAAAAAGGTTAGCAAAAATTACGTAACATACGATAAGATGGAAGCAGTGAGTGCTCACCAACTCGTATAAAATAGCTCTGTATAGAAATAGAGGCATCGTCTGGTATATATGTTATATATATTTGTGCACAAACATTACAGGCAAATTAATTTCGCCATCCATTATACGTCGCGTATAGGAGTTAGCGCAAAATGACATTTCTCTCTCGTGAATCATCGCGCTTTAAAATTCATGAGCACGATATGTTATAGTTGAACGAATGGTATTGCGAGCGTAATGTATTTGCGCTACGCGGTTATTGGGATGAACGCGCGATATCTGTATTTGCGACATTCTCGACTTAATAACTTGACTATTCGAAATGATTAAAATATCACTTGCAAAGCTGATTCTAAATCGAATCTGGCTATGCGCCGCCTTTCTTAAAAAAAAAAAATAAAAATAAATAAAATAAATCAATAAAATAAAAGTTGGAAAATAATTTTTTTTGAATAATTCAAAAGCCGTGAAAAATTATGAAGCTATTTTTTTTGCTCTCCTTGAGATTCTCTTGAATCATATTTCTTTGATACTCGTCGAGTAATTTGCTGCGATTTCGCAGAGTGTCTACTTCGATAAGAGAAGGCGACGTTGTAACTACTGACGTTAACCAGACGGAAAGCGGGCGCGATTCGCATCGCCGTGTACATGGGAAACCCGTGTATCCTTTCGCAGAGATATTCCGCGTGTCGTCTGTCGTTACGCGAAAACATCGCCGTAAAGTTTCGCGCGCAAAATGAACGCCGCGTCGACGAGACTTACTGAGTGCGCGGAAAGTTTCTCGCAATGATCGATCGAACTTGCGCGTTCAAGAAGCAAAGGTTTATCGCCTCGTCGCTTCCAAAGCAAACGTCCCCGGACAACAACGCCTGGATTAAGTCCGCGCGATTCTTTCCTTTTTTCAGGTCGTTACTGCGCAAGTTTTCCCCTGGCGCGCAGTTAGCCGTTAAAACGCAAACGTTTCCTACATGCGAAACTTTGTTCTCGCTGGAGAGATAAATTGCTGATTTATGTCTCACCTACTGTGAATTGAATTGGAATCAAAAAAGAAGAACGAGACAATATACATATAATTCAATTATTCTCTCTATACGAATGTTCAATATGTATTGTAGATATCCGCTCTCGTTTAGCTGCGTGCGCGAATGCATACTTAATTATTTATTTCAAATTCCGACTGTACTTAAAATTCGTATCGCTTATGATCGATTGCCATATCTGATACTTTTATCTATCTCTGGCATCTCGATCGTCAAAAAATTTAATTTTAATATCTAGCATAATTAAGTGGTAATTTATTGTTAATCTCTTGAATCTCTTGAATTTATTGCTTCTATCAATTAACATTAAATTATTAAAGATAAAAGATCGAAATATCGATTTCATATATTTCGCTAATATTTACAGAAATTAACTACATCATATATCCAAACTTGATTTCTTGTCGTAAAGGAAGTGATGGAAGTCCGATCGAATTTACAATCGCGATGCAAAAAAATAGAGATCTCTGGGAGATAAATTTCACAAATAAAATTCAAGGCTCATGAAATAAAAATTGTAGGATTTGGAAAAGATGTTTATGATGTTGCACAACGCTGTTATAGATGTTCATATAAAAAAAAAAATTAATTTACTGCGCGCAATTATTCGACGATATTGACTCGACCACAGCAGTTCGATTTATCGACAAACCTTTTTCTCGACTGAGTGGACGCGCGCGTACGTCGCGTTTCGTTCAATGCACCCACCGGATGGTTCGCTGGTACGATCGCCAATTCGCGCGTAGAACGCAGGAAGGAACATAAAACACTTCGTTAGCCTTTCTAGAAACGAACGATCGTAAACGCGAACGATCGAATAAAAAGGCCGCGAAATTGCCACTGTAACGACGCTGACTTTGACACTGCGCTCGATTCAACTTGCAAGAGTGCGAAATTAAAATTGCCTTTACTCTTCAGCCTTTATCCTCGTAAATATCTGAATTCTTTTGTTAGATTATAATTGGAATCAAAAAAGAAGAACGAGACAATATATACATATAATTCAATTATTCTCTCCATACGAATGTTCAATATGTATTGTAGATATCCGCTCTCGTTTAGCTGCGTGCGCGAATGCATACTTAATTATTTATTTCAAATTCCGACCGTATTTTAAATTCGTATCGCTTACGATCTGATACTTTTATCTATCTCTGGCATCTCGATCGTCAAAAATTTAATTTTAATATATAGCATAATTAAGTGGTAATTTAAAAGAATTTAATTTAATTGTAAATTAATTTTCTAATATTGAGATATCTTGAGACTCTCTTTATACTGTATAAGAAAAAAGGTATTCTTTTATGTTTATCTTTTATAACTGAAATTATTTCTTCTTAAATTGAGTAATGATATTTAAATATATTATAATAAAAATGTTTTATTATAATTAAGATAAAGTAGAAAATAATATAATGATTATGCATTTCTCATAAATGCGAATTATCTGATAAATTCTGATATGTTCCTCGTGTTATTATGTATCGGGGAGAAAGATCATAACTCAAACCGTTTCGCTTCATGCACTTAAAAACGAGATACGTGAGGTATTCTTTTCATTTTACGTTTGTTCTCTTGAATTTACGATCCTGTATTCTGGCAGGCTTCGATTTGAAAAAAGCAGTTAATATTTCAGCACACGTTTTCTCGGAGGAAAATATGTGAAATAAATATTAAATGCAAAGTACAAAAGAACAGATATAAAATTATTGTGTTGCTCATTAATACAAAAATTCCCTCAAGTATCAACATATGCGCATATCAAATTTGATATCAAGTATATGAACAATTTATGTTAACAGAGGATGGTAATAATATGCTTTTAACTTTTGCTTGATGAAGATTATAATATGGTTTAATTAAAATTGCATACGCAAAATGTGAATATATAATGCAATAAATTACATTAAATAGATTATATATACACATGGTGAATTATGTAATAAGTAATAAAATTAAAACCGCATCTATATATAATTTACATGATATAATAATTTAATAATAACTATACTGTGCCACAAATTCTGTTGCGAGTCAAATTTTTAATGGCTATGAAAAGATAATAAATGTCAAACATCGGATGTAAACGTCGATGGTAAATTTTTGATCGGGATGCAGCGTGCAGGGACAACACACGTCAAACGGTTTGCTGGAGCTATGTCATAATTTGCCACAAATTAATTCCAAGCGAGATCGACGTGCCAATGTGAAGAAATTTAATTTTCGGTCAGCATGCATTCACCGTTTAATTACGCCAAGTTAGAACGTTTGACTCCTCTAATTTGTTCAAATAGCGGAGCACGCATGTGGACAGAAGCCAAGTTATATTAGGACGCTCGTGGGTCAATTAAGCGTCGAACTTTGTTAAGCTCCCGACATTAAAGTATACGTGCCGCTAGACGCACGCAAACTACTTTATGTGAATCCGTGCATTCGTGCATATTTCAAGCTTATTATAAAAGATAAAAGGAGGAAATGCGTGTGATACATTTTTTTTTAGCTTTATCAATTTATATCTACCTAATATACTTATATAAAGTATTTACCCTCGGAAAAAAACATGGTAAACCTACATTTCTCAGAAATCTATTTATACCTGAAAAAAATCGGAGAATTCTTATAGAATCTTATTAAGATTCAGAAAATTTTTAAACCAATTTTTTTTCTTTAATAATCTTACTGCAGATGCAGCTGCATTTCTCAGAAACGTTTTTATAATCGTCTCGATGCAACACAATTTCGAGTAATGGGAGTGTGAGTTTAGAAACTCACGTTCTTTTGACCGTGTATGCGCGCGATTTTTTTACATTTTTTTACCAACAAATTGCAGCTTGTAAGAAGACCGGTTGCGAAAGCGGCAAAGTCATATTCCCTTGGCCGACAGATCTAATCGAGCAACGTAGCAAACTCGAAGAGTAATGATCCGCAACGACTGCTCTCCGCGATTTATCGATTCGACTTGACTGACGTTAACAGACATTTAGCTCCAAGACGAGCAAAAGTGCGCGAGCGATGCTTCTTACGGAAATGTTCTGTTCTCCCGTTATTACTTGCCACAAAAATAAATACGATTCAATTGTAAATGCAACGTAAAAATAGCTGAAAGTCCTTTAAAAAATATGAGATAATATAAAAAAAATTATATATATATATATATATATATATATATATATATATATATATATACACAAATGTTCCTCAAAGAAAAAGAGCTAGTTTCTCAAGTATTTATCCGAAGAAAAAAAAAATGATTGTAGAGAAAGTAATCTTTACATTCGTAAAAAAACATTAGGTAAACGACATCGAAATATCCTATTCAAAGCGTCAGGGGTGACGAGATAATAACTCGTTCGTAAGTAGCAAGGGGTTCAGCGAAGCAGCAATGATTCGGAGGGGACCGGAGAATGTCGGAAATCGTCACTACGCCCTACCGACTGCCTTAAAGAAAATTGTTGCGCCGGCATAATACATTTGGAAGGTGCCGCGACAGCTCGCTTGTGGAGCTCGTTCACGCCGCGACCTCCTCCCTTACGTTTCGACGTGACGTCGATAAAGAAACGTACATCGGCGGTGGATGAATTGTGGCGCGGGATTCCGCGGCATAACTCGACGCGATATTATAAAACTGCCATAACACGCGGCGATCATATCCCCCTCCCCTTCGCATTAGATCTAACGTCGCCTTTGAAAGATGGCGACCAGACAGACATCCTCACGCCGTATGGCGATCCCGGAACGTTTGTCACCGTCTGTCAGTCGCGCGAAAATTTATGTTCCCTCGAAGATCACCTACGCATACCATGCGGTCGGTGATCGCACTGATCGCCTCTAGGATCCATGCTTTATGCCAATTTTACGAAGGAGGGCGCCGCCGAGCTTTTCAAAAAGGAAGCAAGAGTTCTTAATGGAGCTCTTAACTAATGATTATAGAACACAATGCGTTTGACATTCATTTATTCCTCCTCCCCCGCATCGTATCTGACAGATGATGTATCTCCCGTTTGCCTCTCCTCGAAATCACCGTGCGAAGGAATAACTTGGTCAACTCTGTAGATTTGGAATGTCTTGTTAATACAACCTAGTCGAATGGGCGAATGTGGGATTTACAACTGTCAAAAAATTATGCGAAGAGACATGACGTCGCGCTACGAATGACGCCAGGTCGTATCCCATATGATACGCGAATGAAATACATGCACGAATATTAGATATTGCAACAACATAGCACTGTTGCGTAGCAATAACAATTCGATTTTACTTGCGCGCGTGCTGCGTCCCGTTTCCACTCACGCCGGCAAACAGCCATTGTGTCACGACTGTAGCGTCGACACTATACGCGTTCTTAATGCCATCGGCTTAAATCTAAATTATCTTAGCTGCGTAAACTGTATGCATTCGACAGTATGTAGTCGACAGAAGCATAGGCGAAGCGCCTTCGATCGTGAAATGAAAGCTGTTAACGAATCAATAAGTCATCAGCCCAACGCAAGATACTGATTATAAGATAAAAGCTTGCAAATTCACAAACAATAAATATCTTATTCGAGCTACTAAATGACAAGATGATATGATAAGATAAATATTATATGATTAGTGTGAAATTAATCTTAAGCTATAATATTCTCCGCAATAAGCAATTATTTAACGTTATTAATGAAAAATTTTTAATTAATGATCATATGCATGCGTTTTTGTCACAAAATATTAAATAGTATAAATATATAATATGTGTGTGGCATATTCTAGTAAACAAAAATAATTTAGAAATTTCTTTATAATATATTGTGCATAATATTAAAATATTTGATGAATGACGAAACATATATGTATATATGACATGAGAAGAATTTCTGTAGAAATCCTTTGTATTCTATTCGCGTGTGTAAAATGAGCAATGTATAGCAGCAACGTTTAGAATTTCAGCGTAGCGAGCTTTGCGAAACGTTTCGCAAATGCAATGATGCAAGTTCGGCAAAGAGTTCGGCTATCGAAAAGCACGCGAAAAAAAGAATCCCAAACTCTCTCTCACAGGATAAATTATAAAATACCCTTCGTCGAATAGATATTTCCAACTTTTCACTTAAACGCACAAACGGAAACAGGGAGAAAGTCTCATTCACGATCGGTATCGGGCATAGGCGAAGGAGGATTGTCCACGCAGAAGTTCCCTAAGACTGCTGTAAGGATGTTAGAAGGACGACAAAGGGATGGGGGGGAAAGTTATAGGAGAAAGCTCGATTTGGGGATCAAGCGCGAAAGGGAAGAACAAAAGTAAACTTATTTCCCGGTAATGCGAAAAGTTTGAGAGGTGGAAAAATGTTCTCGGCGGCGCTTTTTGTTCTAATCGATTGCCAGTTTGCTCGATGCCCGCATTTATCAAGGGGCGGGCGATAGGCGAGCGAGCGAGTGAGCGCCGATAAAAGCCCGTCCCGAGATGTAAAGAAACGTCTCGCCGCGCTGTTCGCGATAGAATTTTCGATCGGCCCTTATCCCGTCTTGCCCCGTTGCCCCATAATCCCTAGGCAAAAGTGCCGACGAGAGCAATGAGATCTTTCACGGCTAGACTATCCCGATACTCTCATCCAAGATCTGAAAATTGTTATGTTGTCACGTTAACCAGACGTTCGAAAAGCAAATGCGATTTATTTCCCACAGGTTGCTTCATAATTTATAAATCGTCGACAATAATAAACGGCATAGAAAGTTCTTTTCTATAATAATATGCCAAACGTTATTAAAGAGCATATTTAACAATCACGTGTCAAATGCCAATAAAATATGTTAATTAATTAAATCATACGCACAAAAGATTAAGATCCAGCGAATTTCGCGTGTCGTAATTACGTGTATTATTTGCACAATACTGTCCGGATTCTATTAATTGCTTGTTGGACGTGACGTATGAAAAAAACAAATTGAATGTCCGAGTTTTCAATGTGCCCGTTCGTTTATAATAATTCATCTATAATAATTTTTGCTCGACGTATGTGATATGAACAAAGAATTATAAATTGTATAATATTTTTGCAGAATACATTTAATTTCTTTAATATGTATTTATAGATACAGAAGATTGTAATTTAATGTATAGAGCTTCAATCAATCTCTCTTGTACTCTCACGCGGAATCGCAATCATTGATCCGTGGCGTGGTACATCACAATTTTCAGAGACTAGAATTTTATGATATGCATTCATCTGCAAGATCAAAGCTATTGTTACTTTCTGACGTATTATGTATCCATCTCTTTTGTAAAATTTAATAAGACGAGAGATAACACTATCCGCGCGTACATAAAATTGAAAATTTCATGATCTCGTCTATAAATTTTTTTTTCTCAAACGCGTTTAAAAGTGCAAGATCAAGTGTGAATTAATTTCTTACCTTTCATCTTTTAAGTAGAAAATTTTTGCGATTATCCCCTATCTTCTCCATGCCGCGACTTGATTTAAGTGAATGGTTTCATTAGTATTCGCTTTACGTAAGCTCGATTTTTTATCAAATTATTTTCCCGATACTTGTCGCGATTAAAAAAGGATTTTGACGGAGCGTCTCGTCCTTATTACAATTTTATTCAAATATCGCTATATCTCAATAACAACAAAGCTGTGATACGTAAATAATAGCGTGCCAATATGTTTACGCCGTCAAGACCATGTCAGGACCATGGCATTGCTAATTCGCTGCCGAAATATTTTATGTAGTATAAAAAATATATGTGAAATATTAAATTATATAGGTAAAATATGGATTCACATTATGGATCAATTATTTATTAAATGATTAATATCACGGAGCTCATGTTAATTATCCGATTTTGCGATTCGATCGTTTTATAGCACGTTCTTAATCCTAATTATATCTAGATCGTCACTCGAATGGCCATCCAGAATTGTTACGACTAACAAGATCCTTTGGGAGCCCCTTTGTCCAACGATCATTCTTTGCAGACTTAAATGACGTGTGATACGTGTGATACGCGTCCCTACCTACGTACGCAGCTTTTTGTCCAAATTTCGCAGAGGGATATGAAGGGATATAAATATACAAGATGAGAGCATTTCAACTACTGAGCGATATAAATGCTAAGCTTCGTATCATTAATAATTTTTTGAGAAATAAAAGCCTCTCAAAATATATTTAATTGCAAACATTATTAAATATTAATTAAATATTATTAAATATTAACGTAAAAAACTAACGCGATGTACATATAAGGTGTCAGAAAACAATACAAGTATAACTTAAATATGTGTAACAAAAATTTTGATAGTTTATCCTTTTCCTTTTTTTTCATGTTAATATTTAATTTAATAATATTTAATTAACATTTAATAATATTTGCATTAAATATATTTTGAGCGACTTTAATTTCTCAAAATTATAAATGATACGAAGCTTGGAATTACATCGCTCAATGGTTGAAATGCTTTCATCTTGTATATTTATCGTATAGTATTCAGTTTCACGCACAAACGAATTCCGGACTAAAGCAGCAGACTCGAACGCGATTGCGCAGTAGCTGTTTGCAAGAGACACAACTATTGTAACTGTATTCATCTGCGCCATATTTTATAATAATCTGCCGTCAACTAATTCCTCCAAACCATCGTGCATTCCGGCGTTTCGACTGGCTGGTGCGGCCTTATGAATACGCGAAATATTCATCAGCGCAAAATAGATGGGACAAATTGCTTTCCGGAATTCAAAGAATGAAGACCTGCGTAGAGAATAAGGTCGCTTTCGCACAGGTAAAAGGTCTCGAGAACGTCCTCTTTCTTGCTAGGGTAAAGCCCGAAGAAAGCCTGAACTCGAACCTTTTGGTATAATAAAACGCACTTTCACACAATATTCTTGCTGAGAAAAGGAGAAAAAGAAGAAGAAGAAGGAAAAAAGAGAGAAAAAAAAAGGAGAAAAAGAAGGAAGCGCGTGGCGTAATCGGTTAACTAACAATATCTGACGAGAAAAACGTCAAGAAGCTAGAACTGTATTAAGCGAGAGAAAATTAGATTTTAAATTAAAAAGTAAGATCAAATAAATATTCGAGAGAGATTCTCGGTTTCTCTGACAGATCTCTCGGATAGCTCCTTAACGTCCGTATATAAACAGACTGTAATTAGAGTTTTACGTTACATTGAAGTTAGAGAATATATTATATAGTAAATATGTGTAGATATGTAAATAAGAATAGGGGAAAAAATTTACAACATCCTATATATATATATATATTTATGAAATGAGTGAATTTGATTGACGAGTGAGAGATACTAGCTGAAAAATTAAGTGTGAGAAATGACGGCTAAAAATAAGTAGATGGTTGCTGCAGCAAAACGACACGCTCCTCTCGCCGTATTGTTAGCCGCAAAAATAAATGTTCTCCGTGAAAGTACGTGTAAAGTGAGGTAAAGAAATCCTATAGAGCCTTCGGTGTAGTTACTTCACTCCTGTTCCTTGGCTGGCGGGGAGTAATAAAGTGCCAGTGTCCAAGCTACCGGAAATTAATCGTCGCAGAGAAAACTGCACTGCACTCGACGGTTTTCTTTCCTTTTCCAGGAATACAACCCGACCTCTTACTTTCTCATCTAGAGAGGCCATTGGACTATAGCGAAACACGCGTAATTTCACAAAGCCGAGCTCCAATAAGGAGGCTACTTCCAAGAGCTGTTACAAAGCTAGTGCATTCAAATGCGACATAAAATACGCCTTATAATTACATAGTTTTGTTGCGACGCAATTAATTTGCGATTATTTCGCGTCAGGAAGCAAAGATAACCTTAGAAGAATATCGCAGTATAAATAATTGCAATTTTAATGAGTTAAAATATGTTAATATATTGAGATCTTGCAGAAATACTAAGATCTCAAGATACATATTACAAAAATGAATAAATCGCAAAAATATGTCCGTACAATTTTCGATACAATATTTATGCAAAAATAAATATAAAAGTATTCATATTATTTATCAAACAAAATTATTCTTCTCGTATACTGATACGTCATATTCATAAAAAAAAGCTTTAAACAAAGTTTTAAAGAATTTAAACATTACTCAATTAATAAGCTATTTATATATACATTCATTTACGTTATATATTTTTTAATAGACCATAATTTATCATCTCACCCTCTTGTGCGTATAAATAGATATGTATGAATATCAACACAAACGCATAAGATTGAAATTCACGACGTCGCACCGTTCCACTGTTCTAGAAACACTTCACGAGGCGAGTAATTGAATGGGAAATAAAGTAGGGAAATGCCTACAGCGATACGAAACTCGTTTCAGATTAATATCCTCTGATATCGGGGCGGACCTAATAAACAAGCGTAGTGCATATACTTTATGCACATCTACATTATCGCGTTTGTCCCATACCTGTCACGTTCCGATAAACTACGTAATGATTGCAATCCGCGCTCTCGTTACGAGGATGCGAAAATTATACTGTTGCGTTGCATACTTATTGTTCGTGTAATTAGCGTCCTATCTTCGCGACACCTGTAACTCGGCATTATACAGGATTTGTTGACTTATGTTAGTCTTGTCTGCAAAGTATGCACTTGTTAAGTAACTGTGTGTGCGCGCGCTTTTACAAGCGTGACACTTCGCGTTTCATTTTACAACGGTAATAAAAGGACAGAAAAGTAAACGGTTGCTCGAAGACATTTCGTTGACGCTGCGTGGGTAAAAGGAAAAACGGGATGGCAATTTCAAACAGGATGATAATTCCGGACGCCGAAATTTGTACTTACTGTCGTGGAGATAGGCGCTTCACAAACACTCGCAAACGCAACACAGTTCCAAATTTATCGAAACAACATAATTACCATACAGAATTATTGGCAACGAGAATCTATCTATCTCTCTCTCTCTCTCTCTCTCTTGTGGAAAATGCTCGCATCTGTCTCGCAACGATAAAGTGAATTTTGTTACAGACTGGCTTACGAAAGTTTCGCAAAACGCAATATTACGATGAAGTATCAAACATCGGTGGCGGAGCACAGCCATAATAGTGGCCACAATAAAATTTATATATAACACGAATGAAAATTTTATAACACCGTGCGGGAAAACCCATCTCATCTTCGCGTCCGATAGCTTTATATGGGAAACGAAATAACTGACGTTGCGATATTTATGAAGAGCAATGGTACGGCCGAAATATTGGTGGTGGAAATTTCGAAATTAAAAGTGCCGCTGTATCACCGGATTTGTCGATATCCGCATCGCGATTTCCGCGAGATCGTCAAACAATCGCGCGTATTTATCCCTAGATAATGCACGACGCCAGTTCGAGGATAATATCGAGGTCCATCGCATCCATCGGCCATCGCAGATTAAATGGTTGGCTGGATCAATGCCAAGTAATACAAATGCAATCATCCTCCCGGTTTCACACTTACACCGGATTTGCGGATGCTAGACGTGAACTTACATTATCATTAACCTGCCCGTGCAGTGCCGTGCCGTGTATAAATACGTTTACTCACGTCTGAAGCCTGAAGGCGAGAGTTGCGTGAGTACATCAAATGTACACGTGTGATAATGGCAATTGAACGCTGTTTACTTGCACCGATCAATCGTCTTTGTTGATAATACAGGCGAGATAATAGATCATTGTTACCGCGCATTCAATTAAATAATCACAATTAAGTTATATAATTATACATATAATTGCGCATAATCTTTAAATACTTGTCAACTATGTGTAAAAAAATATACACATGGTATATTTTATATAAAATGCTTATTAGGGTACATAAATAGCAGGCAGATTAAATTACCTCTTTAATAAAAAAAGAAAAAATAATTATGACAAAAAAATATTTATTCACAAAAAATTAATATTCTTTACTGTATGAAATACAAAAAAAAAAAAAAAAAATTTTATCTCCTGCTCCCTCTCATATGAATTTTAATATAAAAAATTCAAAAAAAGGAAATAAATAATATAAAAGAAATAAATTTAGCTATTATTTTACTCGTTACAGTGACAATCCGGACGGAAAAAAATATTTTTATTCACATGGACAATTGAAACGATGCGCGAAAAAACAAATTTACCGACGACAAATTTACCTCATTCGCAAATGAAAAATTGGGAAGCGCATAAAAACAAAAATTGCGCGAATTGATATCTGCGTTAAAGTTCCGGCTTTACGTACAAACGAATGACAAAATCTGCCTACAACAGACTGGCTTGTACCTGGACACGGGCACACCGGGCACCGGCGCGATGCAGCCGTGCGTTTCGAACAGCCGCGGTGCATTTTTCGCTCTTTTACACGCGGCAGCCGCGGCCGTCCGGGTTGCATCAATCGGATCGATACGATAACGCGTGCCAGTTTTCTCCCCGTCTCCTACGTCTCTCTCTCTCTCTCTGCCTATCGCGCTCAAAAAACCACTTTTATCCCGAACAATTTCGACGGCTGCTTTTGACGTCCCTTTCGCGCGCGACCGACGCACGGTTCTATCCACGTGCGTGTATCTGCGTGCGTGCGAGCGCGCCCGCGTTTCTCTACCACCACCGGTTATACGCGATACATTTTTTATTTTATACGCATTTTTTCATCCCGCACACACACACACCTCATATCATGCACCGTTAACCACCGCGATGTCAATTATTTGGAGGTTTTGCCGCAATCTCCTGGCGCTACCGCGTTTCGCTCTTGGATGATCGACCAATTGCGTTGCTGTTAGCGTTGTAATTGAAAATGCCCGACACGCCACTCGTTTGTTTAGTTCCATATTTAATAAACGTGTGATAATTGTTGAAATAATTTTGTTTCGGGTGCATGGATTTTTATAGATGCAGATGTTACAATAATTTCACTTTACGTATAATATTTTTGCACGCAGATGAAAAATAAGTGATATTTATTTGCAAAAGTCGCATCGTTATTATAATTGTATATCATTCGTATAAAATATAACAAATTTTGCAAATAGAAAAAATAATTTCCTCGCACATTTGTGTATTTCTTTTTATGGTAGTTTGAAAATTAGATGTAAAAATGTTACCGTGCGCAATTATTTTATCGTATAACATAGATACATACAGAAAGTAACCACCATTGTAAAATATTCTTTACAGACTCTTATCTGCTGTTTGTACATAAACATTTTTCCGCATTTACGTAGACAATCTCGCGACCAAGTCCATAATTTTATTTTATGCCGCAGCTGTTCGAAACAACGGGCTTCGAGCGTACGCATTGTTAGCTTTACAACGACTATTATAGACGAAAATTGACAACTCTGCTTGTGTTCCATGATGCACCCACGATAAAAACAAACGATCGCTATCTTTTATTACCTAGCTATGTTCTTAAAACATTTCTTTAATGTCTCCTTCATCTTTATATATGCGTAATTGTAGAAGAAATTCAGATAAAATTAAATCAATCATTAATAATGAAAATGCCAATATTTCCATTTTGTTTCGCATTTTTATTTTATATTATTGATCCGAATAATGCGCAGAGTTTAGAACGCACGGAGCGTTCTCTGCTCACATGTACGGAATCGAAACGCTGACGTAGATATTTAATATAGGATGCTCGACATTCGAAACATGGTACGGCACTTGAGGAACTTACACAGACTGGTTAAGGCACCCCACGCGATTCGGTGCCGTAATCTTGTATAACGACAGTTTGGCATATGCGAAACAGGTTTATTATGCGCCACAAGGATTTGTCGCATAACTTCAAACTCGTCAGCCGTGCGCGCGCCGGCGAAAATTACGCGACAAGACTCCCCTCGTAACTCCCCTGTACATTGAAAACAAGCAACGACCTCGAATAAGAGAAATTATTCTCTTTAGTGGCGAATCTGATTATTCGCTGTACTATTTCGAGAGCGATCTCGTCACAATCATGTAAATCTGAGCGTTATGCAAACGCGGTAATGACTTTTCTTGCATTGTTACATCGTAATGGTATAATTATTTAGATGTTAATTGATTAGCTTTGAATGTTAATAAATGATTAGTTTCACTTCGTGTTACAAACATATTTGTAATAGATTATAAAAGATTCAATATATATATATATATATAGCACTAAATGAGAGAGTGCAAGTTGTTTCTTTTTAAATGTAGAATCATCTGATGTGACATACCTGTCAATTTGCAAATAAACGGTTAATGATTACTACGCGCACAAAAGGACCGAAGGTTTCAAAAGGCGATAGGTTCCGTTGATGCGAGATCGATATTTACTTATAATTACAACGGCAGGACACGCGAAATAGAACAGCCGATTGACGTCGACAAACACACGTGAAGTGAATAGATAATTAGTGGTGTAAGGGTGGATAAATAGCTGTCCTCCCGCTCAATTTAAATTAGGGAACAAAATTACATTACTCGAGGATCTACTGTTACCCTGTTGCTGATTAATCGTTACTAATATTGAAGCCGCGTTAGATTTCATACTAATTAAGGCTTACGGTAGATCATGACGATCGCGTACATTTGAGTATCAAATATAATGCATTTATCACAAATATAATACCAAGTAATATCAGCGAGCAATAATTAAAATTTCATATTTTATGATTTTATAATAATTTAATAATAATTTAACTGACATGATGTATAAAATATACGCATAATAATATGTATATATAAATAAATAAATAATATACATAAAACATATAAAATATTTATCTTATTTACATTTTAACGCTCATTTTGAATAATACAAGCAATTAAATAATATATAATTTTCTCACACTATTTTATTTGCAAAATTTAATTTAATTAATTACTTTAATTATTTTAAACTGTAAGTAGAACGTTCGATGATTCCATTAAACGTATTCCATTTAGATGTGGCGTACGACTAATGTATCAATGTTCGACGCGCAATCGGACATAGAATAGCATCCATGTAACTGCAGGCTTCTTTTAAAGGTACATTAATATTATCGAGAATTATTCCCGATTAAATTGGCAGCAACATTTCGATTCATTATATTTCAGTCGTGTATTATTAATGTCGCGTTAATGGAAATGTTACATCAAAGTAACAGCGCGCGAAGTGATTTTCATTTTCGCGATTCCCCGAACACGAAGACTTAATCGTTGACACGCGCGCGCACGCGTACGTACTCGGATCTCATCTTAATGTTCGAGCGCACCGAGCGTATCGTTACACTGAAATATCCCGTTACAGCGCGCACGGTAGTTCCTCATAATGAACGTCTCGTAAATTGTCGGACACGCGTCGGGCGGAGACGACGAGCGGAAGTTGGTAGTGTCGGTGATGTCGACGATGAGGTGTGTGTTGTTTAACGGGAGGAGGTCGGTACGGTACACGTCGACGATCCGCCGGTAGCGGATTTCTCGAAGGCGGAAGACGCGGGAGTTAGAGGTTTATAACCGGGCGAAGACTACCCGGGGGCTAAGAGGAACACACACACACCGCTACCTGGACCAGACCGTACGAGGTACAGAATAAGAGGTTGGGTTATACGGAAGAGAGAGAGAGAGAGAGAGAGAGGGGAGATAGAGGAAACGACACGCTATCAAGAGAGAACACTCCACCGTGTTAGGCAGGGTTGCGGCAGAGTATCAGCGGAAAATACAGTGCATCATCAACAGATAAGCTGCTTAGGTCTCGAGTCTTATGCGGTTCGTCTCTCCGCGATCTTTCTCAGTTTCTCGTCTCTTCTCTTCTGTTCTTCTTTTCTTTCTCTCTCACTCAGTTTTCCATCTACCTTTTCTCGGCTACTATCTGCCTGCCGCGTCTGTCAACGCTACTATCTACCCCGTCACGGGGTTCATCGACGCGAAGCGGCGATGTGCTCGACAAAATATTGCGTTAAATAAACGGACGCCGAGGCGGCATCGGTGGGTTGGATGGATAGCGTGCGCTCGATAACTGCGGCATAAAAGCGCGCCCGTGTAGTTTTAATGCGGCCGTCAGGAATGTCGTTGTCTGGCGCCGCGGAATTTTGGCGAGTTAATTAAATTGAGTTCCGCGCCCGTTTCGCTCCCACTCGCCGTCCCCCGTCGATCTTTACAAACACAGTATTCGCGTGCATTGAGTAAACTGAATTATATTTAACACGAAAGAGAAGAGTATAGTATAGACACGTGAATTTTTCTTCTTACCCAATGTACATATTAAGGCAAGAGATATATATATATATTTGTATGATATTGTAATTGAGGTATCTCATACTTCGCGATCGAAAGATACACACTTTGATTTGAACGATAAAGCCCGCTTCGGTATTCTCGAGACTTACAAAGACGTAGAAAAGTTTGGAGAGTTGTCTGCTGCATTTCTCTCGCGGCGCGAAGCAAAGTTTGTCAGGAAGCAGCGGAAACGAAAGCGAAGAGAAGGATTTATCGTTTGCGAATACTTATTGGCCGTAGCGCCGTGAGGCGATACAAGCTATATCGAGTTTGCAGGGCAAACAGTGAGAAGATTCGCGGAGTTTCGCAAGAGTTATATGACGACGCGACCGATAGCGACGACGACCAACAGCAACTTTGCGCGATCATATACGTATAACTATTCATCCGTCCTTCTACCTATAATTCCTTTACGATAACAAGAAACGAATCGAATTATCGTGTCAATCAAAATAACTTCCAAGTAAGTTTCGATAAGAGTCTATCAAGTCTCGTATTTCAGATATACCGTGTTGTTGAATTTCAGAATTCTTTTTTTTCTATCATTCTCTAGAATCAATATTCCAAAGTCTCTTATTAGTTTCTCTTTCGTTTTTTTTTTTTTTTTTTCCATAATTAAAAAGTAAGTCAATTTTAAATATTTTTTTACAGCTGTTAAATTGTGTACATTAATAAGATATAACATGCGTAAATCTCGTTTTGAATTAGATATATTCCAACCTACCCGAAGCGTATATACAGACGTTCATTGGAAACGTCATTACGACATAAGACTTTGACGCGGCAACGTTCTCAACAAGGCAGTCTGCAATCAGAATGTCGCGTGTATATTCGCGCCTCATATACGAGTGGGCCCACGAAAACCGAGTGTGTGGGAAAGGTCGGGCGACGATAGAGCACCAGAAGAGACAGTCATGGCGACGGTGCAACAGTGAGGAAGGTAGCGGAGCGGAGAGAGACTTAGTGGAGAAGTTGCCTGCTGTAGTAACGGTCGGAGGGAGACAGGTGGCATCAAATTATTGCAAACAATTACGTTTAATGAGAAGGTTAACGCCGCCAGCCGAGGGCTGGCGCGAACGTGGATGCAAATGTGCCGAGTAATTAGCAAACAGAGTAGTCCTCCGAGCTGCTGCCTTCTCTTCCTCTCCCCTCCCCTCCCTCTTCCTTCCCATTCTCCTCCCTCATTGCCGTCACCTTCCTTCTATGACACCAAAGGAGAGATCGGGGAAGCGAAGCAAACCCATACCATCTTTTTGTTGGGTACATCATGGGCTTTACGTGTACGTGGAATATATGGAGAATACTGTCTCTGTCGGATATTCCGTTGACAATAGATATCACAGATAGATAAATAAGTAGCGTCTCGTCTACGAGATATAAAAGTAATAAAGTTAAAATTTATTGATAAAGTAGCCAACTGTTTCTTTAATTGCTGTCATTTCTACTTATATACTTTCTTTGCGATTAAAAGACTGAATGCGAGTTAAAGAAACACTTTTGCAATTATCTAGAAAATAATGTGATATTAACGTCGAATACTATCAAAGAAACTTTGAGAATTTTCGTAGCGGGAGTGGAGTAAACTTTATGCCGCAAGGGAAATTGTCTGGAGATCTCCGACTTGGCTTTATAAGAATTGCTGGACGTGACAAATCAGAATCTGCATTGAATAACGCCCTCAAGTCTCAATGAAACAGCGAGCACGAATTCTTGGCGAGTCTAAAAGAGACCGAGATGAAAGTGTTCTCTGAATGCTTACCGAAAGCAGTAATCATGGTGGTGAGAGGTAGAACAGTCCGCGTGCACAATGGTCGAACACAGCATTGTATAGAATTCTAGAAAAATAGATTTCTAGAATTCTTAGCATACCTTCTAGAAAATATCTCGCTTTACCTCTGCATTACTTTGTGCTTTGATTACGAGTAAGAAAGCAGGCAAACGCCGAATCGGCGATATTCAGAAATATTAATAATTCATTACTCTCGAGTTAGATATTGAAAACAATTAAAGCTCGCGCTTATTCAGATAATTCGTATTTTTCGCTGTTACGTTTGCAAATATTAGAAAAGGGAGGAAGATTTAAAACCGCGAAAAATAAATGGAAAAACATTCGGTAAACATTCGTTTCAAGAGTACTGCGGATGTTTGTTGATCCCTCAAGTACTTGGTGCATATGACCGACCCGAGTAAGGCCATTCCCGAGCGGAACTGGTCGACTAACCAGCACGATAGAAAATATGTAAATATATTTGGACACCGCTCGTCCCTTGGATCGTTGTCGGCTCACTCGAGTGGAACGTTCATGATTATTCATGCGCAGCTTCGGTTCCTTCACTGCAAACGCGCGCGATCAAAATTCTCTCGTCTGTTGTCATTCTCGCCGACACGACGTGGCGCCATTAGCGAAACCGATACTACTAATTGCCGCGAGCGTGAATTTGCGTGCTGCAAACAGGCACGACGCGTCTATAAATCGATAGCGATTCTACGAGATAAGAAGCGCGAATATATTTGCCGGACGACCGGAGCAGCTCCTTACACTCATACATATACAGACAATTGTAATTAATTATGCAACACCTCGAGTATACTAAACGAATTTGCGGTTCGCGTGTTGTCGCTCCGTTGTAAAAAATAATATGGAATAATGATCGTATCAAGATTATTCACCGGAACGGTGAATGAGTGAATTGCTGTGTGCGCAACTAATATCTGCATAATACCACGTTGTTCTCGATGGCTGTGGCATTTAGATGGTGTTGCGATTAAAAAGTGTACTCGCGAATGGATATTTCCTCGGCTTACACAAGCTACATTTGTATTCAACAATCTAAGCCATTTTCGTATTTAAATAATTATAAATTTAATATCAATCAAAAATTTCTCTTCTGCCTTTAAGCGCGACAATAACACATTATAATAGAGAAAATTTTTATTAAGAATTCCTTGGCGACGCTTTAGTCGGAATTCTTCGTATATATTCCTTTTTTTACAGACGTTAGAATATCAGACATCTCGCGCGAAGAATTATGTCCGATATAACTGCAGGAAGTTCCATTATCTCTCGTCGCTTGTGCCTGCGCTAACATTTGCCTCGCGCGCACGATTGTTCTGTCTTCGCCTTTTGTAGAGAGGGGCCACCGGAATTCGAAATGGATTAAACGTCGTCGGCAGAGCGTCCCGACGCTCGTGACGCCGTCGCCGGGATATACACGCGTCGTAATAAAAGCTGAAAATTCATAATACGCCAGTAGCAGCCGCGTAATGCATCACTTCGTACATATTCGGGTCACTCTCTGCCAGCGGCTCTCTCTCTCTCTCTCTCTCTCCGTAAATCTGCACGCCTGCATCCCGGACGCAGCGAGCAGATGCAGTAGTTCCATGTGTGCATACTTTTCGTGCCTTTAATATGCTTGAGAGAGAGAGAGAGAGAGAGAGAGAGAGTAAGAAAGGATAGGAGAGAAAGATACATATGTATTTGTGTGTTATGTGCCGTGGCAGAAGCGCGTATGGCGCGACGGATTTGATGGAAAATTCTCTTTATCAGAATGAGAATTAAGAAACGCGGCTGCTACATGCTTGAAATGCTATGCGAAGAACGTAAACATTTTGCATACCCTTAATATCCATTCCCACACACTCTAAATATGCGTGTACGTGTTGCTAGATACGCGTGATGCCAAGCGGAATAAAGGAGCCAATTTTTTTGCCGACTAAGCAGATTGCCAATTTCTTTCTATGTATGTACTATACGTGTGCTTGACGTTTCTCTGAAATACTTCGATTTAGTTTATATAATCATACAACAAATTTTCGAGAGAAATTGTTGTGAAGACTCGTGTAGAGACAAGGAAAATATAATGCTGGATTATTTAAAAATATAAATAGATCACGCGAACTAATTTGCTCATCGACAAAAAAAAAGAAACGTGTACAAATAACAATTATTATTAAAAAGTTATTATTATTAGATTGATACAAAAGTAAGCGAGCACGTAATGCGCGTGTTATAGACGGTGACAGAGCAAGCATGGCCGCTCTTGTGCATTGCAAATTGGATGGAGTTCTCTCTCTCTCTCTCCCTCTGCCTGTGCCCTTTCGTCGGACTATCCAATTTGTCCTTCGGGATAAAAGATACGGTGCAGACGAGCGGGATAAGTGAAAATTTCACGGAGACTAACCGCGCCGGACATAAATTTCGTACCGCTTCCGGAATAGTAATAAGTCTGTCTAACGATCTCGCACGGAGAATCGTTTCTCACAATCAGTAGAAAGAATCACGTCAATTGCGAGATAAAAAGGCGATTTGCCTCTCAACATCGTAAATAATTACGACTCTGCTTCTGCTCGCGAGAAATCAATACAATTATCTTTATTCTAAAAAAAAAAAAAAATAAATAAAATATTCTCTAACAATAAGTAGATTTATTAATATCGCTATCGATAAAACTTGATTGTTTTATCCATGACCTACATAATATTCTTTCTTCTTTTTCTCAATATATATAAATATATATTTTGTTTTTTATATGAGGAAAATATGTTAAGCGTTTTAAAAAATAAAATAAATTTAATTATGCATATAATACAACCGAAAGCTTTAGCAAATTTTGTTTTACTTTATATCTTAGTTGCAACAAATGTGTAACGCAGATCGTTATGACTGCAAAGCAACCACCATATCAGACTATTCTGCGAAAAGACATTCATCGGGAAACAATATCGGGGGACTCGAATGTAGACTCGGGTGTACAACGCGTGTAGAGTAGAACGCAAGAGAACTGGGGCGTATATTTTCATCTCTGCGCGTATTTCCATTTCTACCGCTGTGAATAATACTTCTACGCTATATCTGTCTTATGCTGACAAGCCGGACTTTTCAGTGGCAGACTTGCTCCACGGTTCGGGCAATAAAGAAAATTGTGTGACGTTAATCTCGTTTATGAAACGATAAAAGTGGACATTCTTGTTCGTGTATGTTCCGGACACGTAACCGTCTCTTACCGGTCGGTTTCCCGTTTGTTTCTGCTCTCTCATCACCGACTCTATTATCTCGTCGTGGCAGTTGGTATTGAATTAAATTAAGAGCTAATTAAACCAAATTGTGCCGCGTTTCTTAACGATGATAGATGCGACACGTAGGAAGCCGAGGAGCGCCGCCTCGTTAAAAAGCATCTCCGGATTCTCTCTCTCTCTCTCTCTCTCTCTCTTCCTCTTTCTGGTTAAAAAGAGTTAATCGACTCCTCTCGACATTCGACGCGCATTTTTGCTTTCGCCGGCTGATGACGCATTTGCATTTATATTGTTTCAATTTTATTGTTTACGCGAGCGGCGACACAACTTCGCATTGCATTTCTTGCATTCGGTACTTTCGTTCGAAACGTCATCCGGCGTCACGCACTCACATTAGGTTGCGTTAATTTTATTACGCGTGACAGACATATTCGCAACGAGGAAACGCAACCACGTAAAGCGCCGCGGACATTCGCACGGTTTCCACATTCGCGAAATCAATGTGCATTCGTGAATGGGAGGACAATACGTATTAGAATACGTATACATGCAAACGCATCGCGCGGCGCGCACCGACACGTGGCTTACACCCGTCATGTGTACACGTCTATGCGGACATTGCTCTATTCAGAGAGAGAGAGAGAGAGAGCAAATAAATGAAACGAGGTCGCAGTGTAATATCGTCTCGCAGCAATGTACAACGCTTCACGGTTTTCCATAGGTTATCACTCCCGTTATTCTTACTAAAGATTCGGTCATGTGTATCTTTCTCGTATACGAACAAAGGATGGGCGCAACCAGTGTACAAGGATGTATTTTTCCGCGTCCTCAGTTGAGCCGACGCGACAGAAAATTACTCATTATCCTTGTTAATTCTCGCCTTTCTTTTCTCATCTCCTCCTATTGCATCATCGTCCCGCGCTCGCGATAACGAGCAATTATTTCAACGACGGCCTGCGTGTCGTACAGTGTACTGAAAAAACCTTTCGTGCAATTCTCGTTTATATTACCTAGACCATATTAATTAGTATGCGTAAATAAGCTGAGATCAAGAAGCGAATTATAACTTTCTGGAAAAAAAAACGTTATCAAGGAGACAACATGACTTTGGTATTTGATTTGCATTCCTTTGTAACTGGATCTTTATCGACAACAATCGCGTGTAATTTTGTCCACACTGAGTTATTGGAAACATTCGCCGCTTCTTTTCGAAAAATATGACCAACAAAGCTGCGAAATAATTTCGCAATAAATTGCAGCTTTTGTTCACTGTAATCTAACTTTTAGTCACTTTCCATGTTCATGAGCATTGAGGCTGTGCATGTTGCAACCGAACTATTCTCTTTAAGATTTAAAAGCGACGTAACGTATAACACAAAGCTAAATCTTTGTGTAAGATGTGTTCTCGTTTAAATTACTGTTCCGCTTAAGTTATGTTATCTCCTCCCTCGATAAAACAAGGACTTGTAGGATTCTCTCTCTCTCTCTCTCGTGACTTTCTCGCAAAAAAGTAGCTTTAGGATACGATCGCGTATCGGGAATCGGTATCTCAGAAGAGATTTGGGGAATCAATGTTATCGGCACATAATAACGGTTCATAATGCTGCGCTATTACGGAGAACCGGTAGATAGATATAAAGCGAGAGCAGGATGGGAAAGGTCTCGCGAACGGAGAAATATAAGAGAAAATTGTGTAGAAAGAGAAACGAAGAGCAAAGAGAAACAGAGAGAGAGAGAGAGAGAGAGAGAGAGAGAGAGAGAGAGAGAAATCTCTCATTATACCTGAAATTCCAGGAATGAATGGAGGCATTAATTCTCGGAGAGGAGGGGAAAACTACTGGATGGAATGTAGCGAATATATGTCGTAAAAGCTAGCGACTGAACGTGTAACAAACGCGACATTCCGAATAAACGATATCGCCAATGGAGCGATCATTTCAAAACTGGTTTCATTGAAGAGATCGCGATCCATTGTCGTCCTTAGATTTAATGTAGCGACCGTTCGTTACGCGCGTATGTTATCGAAGTCCGGGAGCGAATAGAAATCGCGAATCAATGGCAGTCTGATAGCAAAGTGTATATATATGAACAAGGTGTAAAATATATGGGGCAATTTTTATTAAATCGCAATTGAGATATTTTTAAGCAAGTAGACTTTCAAAAATATACTATAATAGAAAAAATTGCAAAGTTAAATATATAAGATTAATTAAAAAGAGAATATTGAATAAAGAAATATATTATAATTTTAATCAAGAATATTGAATAATGTATTTGCGATAAAATCTTAAAATGTCAAAATTTTAGCACCCATTTATCAAACGTTATTATTACGTATCGGTAAGGTTAATAAGCGCTTGCGAAAAAGCAAGGTTCTATGCATACGATACCTAGATGAGTAATATATATATGTATATATGAAATGTATACTTAAATTAAAGTATATATTAGTACATGGATTACACTTACATGGAGAGTCCGGCTACGAACAAGGTGGGCTATCCCCAGGAGTAAAGGCGCTCGACCGATCTAATATTTATGCTCGAATAATATATGCGCGTATGTATAAAGATATGTTTGAAGTACGGCTACGTTATTGGAGTAACGGGGAAACGAAATTATTTCCCATGTGCAAACTATACGGAAAATGTATATTCGTAACAACTCATTCTTGTAAATTTAAATTCCCAACTTATGAGGGATTATATTTAGCTCGAATGTGAGACGTTAGACCAATTTTGCATTATTATGATTAAAATTAATAATGCATTGATTTTGCTATGACTTTTAAAAATGGATCAGTCCCCATCATTTAAATATAAGTACCTTTTCAAATAGAGCACGGATTTATCAGAATTTTTAGTAACATTTCTTTTATAAGTTTTATAAGTAATAGTTGGAAATTATTCTTGAACGACGAATATTTTTAAATAATTTCTTTGAAAGACAATTGAATGTCTCTCGCAAACTTCTCAGAAGCGTTCGAGTCGGTTTTCAATCGTCGCACGATCGTCTGCGTACTGAAAACTTTACAATTGCGTTAGCTTTTGTCGTGAGCGAAAGAAAAAGCCAAGAGCGTACAAAGCTACGAGGCTCTCGTGACTTTGAGAACCGCAATCATCGTAGAGGAATGAATCGATGTAATAGCCGTAGTAGATTTATACGCGGCAAGTTTCGGTAGAGAAAGACGAGGATAAAGGATGCTTGGATATCGCTTGGAGAACCACCGATTGTGAGAGTCTAAAGAACGAACGAGTCGCGCATTTAGTGACAAAGTCCGATCCGGAATTTATGTCGCTGTCTAGATTCGACAAATTACGGTTACGCGTAAAGAGAGAAGGAGCTTGGGATCAATTGTAGACAAGAGACAATTGCAACACTCGCGATAATACGAGCCTCTGCTCGTCACGCACGTAAAGAGCATTAAATGCTCCGCAACAATACGAAGTAAAATCAAGCCGTAAGCGTAATTGAGATTGTCGAGTAAATGGAAGGACGCGATGATTTCCCTATACGCGGACTTATCGAGTAAATCGTGTTTTATCGAAAGCGCCTTAATCATCTGAAGCATGAAAACGTGAATGTAAATCGACGCAGCGCGCAAAAGAAAGAAAAATATTTTTTATCGCGATTTAGTTATCCGCGCGAATTGACTGGTCGAGGCCAATGCGACATCATCAAAGAGCAAGCCGCTATCCCCCGCGATTCTACTTTTAGCCGACCGCATAGTAAATGGCATCTGTCAAGTCGCTGTAATCAGTGACATTTTATCTACCTGTAAACAGCCGTATAGCAGGCCGATGGTGTGGATAGCGTCCCGGTTTCGCGTTCGGTGAATCAACATTTTCAATCTCCGTGTTGCCCGTCTGCGTTAGGGTAAACATGAAACGGAGGGAAGATGCAGATAACGACCGCGAGAGGGGCAAAGGACTGAGGAGGGTGGTCACGCTGAAACGAGACATGGAGAAGCTGTGAAAGAGAGATAAAAAAAAAAGAAGGAAGTAAAAAGAGCGATCGGACGCGTCCAGCAGGATGATCGGGGAACGAGTGGTCGAGGAGAAAAACGAACGCGTCATTCGTCAAAGTCCGACGCTACGGACTATCAGCGGCGAAACGGACGTGCCGGGAAAGCGCGTGTGGAACGATAAAAGGAACGACGCGGTGTATATAGGGAGGAAGACAGAGAATGTTGACGGAGAAGGCGACAGGTCCGTGAATGGAACGCTCTTTCGCGAGGAAGAGAGAGCACGCATGCGCGAGCGTAGTAGTATTATCCCGGAAGCTGTGCAGTATCCAAATGACCTCATTCGACGCGCAGCAGCATCTTCGCGAATGGCGTAAGATAGCACGCTGGGATCTATTTACCTGACAGGACAATGATAGCGCATGAGAGAAAGAGAGATAAGAGGACGGGATTGATTTCCGCAAAATATTGAATGATTAATCATTCGTGATTAAACAGTTCGAATGCTCTTCTGGCGCGTGCTTTTTCCATCGCTTTTTCCGTGTTAATATCGCTGTCGGATAAATCTTTCAATCTTCGATAAGGCAACGTGTCCATATGTCTCTTGGGACTGCTTTCACACGAGCTCAAGACTAAAGAGTTTCTAGTCGATCGGATCTTGAGATCAAACTTGGAAAATTGAAGTATGTTTTAATGACAATGAAAAAAAAAAAATTTATTATATTTTGACGGAAACTTAATGTTTGAAGAATTTAATTGTCAAGATTTTTATTTAAAATCTTATTAACATATTGTTAATGTGCAACAAATAGCTTTTCGTAAAATGGAAATATCTCTGGACAAGTTAGTTTCAATTATATATATATAATAGAAAGAGTATTAAATATAAAATTTATTTATTATACTTCAAATAATTTATTTATACGACATTAGGTGTACAGGAGTTTTGAACATTTACGTGATATATGAAAATCTACTAATTCTCCGCCGACACGCATGGTCCGTTGAATTCACTGTATTAACGAGGAGAAATTTATGATCATTTATTATCTATTCCGTAGAAAGCGGCGACTAAGCACATTACTTCTGCGACAATCCTAATTGACGTAAACTCGCTCAACTTCAGCGTAGATAATATAAATGAATTTGTAGCGCACGGATCAGTACGAGAGCGCATTTTAGAGAAGTCTTTCGCAACGGAAAGTTAACTCTCGGATGAGATCTCGATGGTCAATTGCCGCGGCACAAACTATATAATTGCGACGGAATACTCGCGCTATTCATCGCGCCATTCGTTCTCCTTTCTATTTATATAAAAGCGCGATAATGCCTTTTACCGTGCAAACGACCTTACTTCCGTACAACTTTTAAGACGCGATCAATTCGGTACATTTTACACGGCCGGTCGCTCTTCGCCGCTACTAATAATAACCTCCATTGAAAGTCATAAATTTGCAAAATCCTCTTTTATCCCGCCGTAGTCAAGGGCTCGTAATAACTAGGAAAATTACAAACGGGAGAAATAACATCGAGTCAGCGGCATTTTCAAGCTCGGGCGCAATTTTCCAGTCGCCTTTGAGGTAAACAAGCCGATTTAGCGACGAAATAAATTTCGCTACGTCCGAAAAAGAAATCGTCCTCATTCGGCGACGTTTGCGGCACAGGACGACCGCCGAGTTGCCGACCATCGCCATATGCATTTTATTCTATCGACGTTATTAATTGCCGGCTGCGCAAACATTTTCGTCCGAGCTCTACTTTCGGGCGTATATACACATATATATATATATATATATATATATATATATATATATACTTTGATCGTGTGCGTTTCCCTGCCAGCGATACGATTCGATGCTTCCTCTTTTAGCGCGAGTGAGGCAATATATCCTGAAGTGATCGCTATATTGCGACGAGCTGCAGGCGGATGTAAAAAGAAAAAAAAAAGAAGGATCTCTTTGACACCGAGGCGTGGACCGAGATGGTTCTCGTCTCCATCGCCCTCGGATATCCGGCGTCTTTACGGCGACAAGATTATCCCCACCCACATCCACGCCTTTCTCCTAGTTACCGAACCATCTAACCGAACACCTCCCATCCTCGTCTCTCTCTTTCGAAATAGATTATCCGCCGTTAGTTACAAAGTTACTTCCGTACTTGTTCATCGATCTTGCCCATTTTCTTCAATGGATTCGTTGTCAAATATCATATATGATATTTTCAATGTATATTCAAATGCTAAAATGCTGTTTATTAAATACAGTCAAATGATGAACGATGCGAGTAGCTTTTAGTGTTTGATCAACCTATTTTTTGGTTGAGGAATTTTTGGTGTAATTTTTCGGATTTTGTGGTACAAGTTATATAGACTAGTTCGAAAAAGGACCACGAGATGAACAATATTCGGAATATTTACGCGAGGGATTTTTCAGCGCGTAAAAGCGAAACCGTGGTGTGAAAAAGGTGGCGCGCGCGTAAATCCGGGAATGAGTGTACACTCGGCAAATTATGACGTTTCGGCCTAGTTGAGCTCGCCGGGCATGTCTTCGTACGATAAAATAGTGCTTTTAATTTGGACCGGATATTTATCCGGCGTAGTAAAAGCGTCCCGTTGTTTTATCGGAATGCAAGCGGAATAATATTCCAGGCGTGCGGCGTTCTTCGTAAACAGCGTTACAATTTCCATTTCCAGTATGTAACACCCTCGCCCTAACCCCGTATTATACGGTTCATAATCTGGCCGGCGTAAAAGCCGGCAATGCGCGCACGACGACAAGCACAGAGATTTCGACTTCGCGGCTCGCGCTTCCCTTGTATGCACTCTAATGTAATTTACCTCAACATAATGCATATCTGCTGTGAACATTCGGAACATTCTGCACTCATTTCTAGGTGACCAGATCAAATTCAAAATGTATAAAACATGTATTTTTTACAATGCATTTTCTAAAAATCTGCACAATGTATATACTTTAAAGATGAATAAATAGAAATAATGAATTCTTTATTTAACATTCTTTCTTTGATTGCAGAGATTACTGTGCGAAAAATATTAAAACAGTCATAATCGTTGAATAATTTCAATGATTTTTTTTCGCGAGAAAAAGGGTAAAACGATAGATAATAACGCTATGATTTTTATTCACGTTTGAAGTAATGCAAACAAACGAAACCTTATAATTAAGTGGCCGATTTCTTTGGCCCCTTCGCTGCTATCAAGCTTTCATTTCTGCAATTCGTTCTTTACCGCGATATAACTGCAATTCTTCGATTTCCAATACAGTGAAATAGAGCGTGCTTGCATAAAACGACTATGTAAGTTCAACTCGGTTACTATTTCCATACATTTCAATTTCGTCGCGTCTTATCTCGCATTGAATAATTTTTCACGCATCAATAGCATCAATTTTTATTCCTTTTTATTGTTATAATGAAACCATAATTCTACACGAAATACTTGGACCAAAATCATAGATATCATAGATTAAGCTTTAAAAATTATCAATTAATATAAAAATAGCGCCATACAAAAATTTATGTTAATCGCTCTATATAAGCAAAATTATACGGCAAACATATTATCAAAGAATCGATCGGGGGAACGCAGAGATATCGTGCAATTATAATGTTTAAATATCTGTGCATATACGCGATGAATGTACAGGACAAAGCGAATGAAACATTAACATCGTGAAATAGTGTGCTACAGTCTGAAAATAATGCATATCGCGGCGTCGGGGTCAGGGCCACAAGCATCCTATATATCGGAAACAACAATTTATCCCGCGAATCGCGCGGCAAATCGGCCAATAACATTGTTCGAGCGGCCGAGCACGCTTCCCGAATGAGAATAAATTTATCATCGGGAGAGCCCGCGCGATATTTGCGCACGATAAACGGAATAACCTGGCGCGAAAGCCATTTGCGATTCGCACACGTGCACGCGCGGCACCAAACTCCTCTCTCTCTCTCTCTCTTTTTTTTCCTCCCTCCCTCTTTCTTTCTCGTTCTTTCTCACGTATCCACGAAAGTGGTTTTCCCACGGGAATAAGCAGGCAACGCGAATCCCGGTAAGAAAGCTCCGCATACTCGCAGCCTCGCATACGTACGTGACATTCCAGTCGCGTTGTACTGGCACATTGCCACTGTGCTTTACGCGATTCCGTCATGCTCGTAAGTGCAAGCGATCCATGCCCTTATTTCCACATTATTGCTGCAAAGATTATGTATGTGTGTGTATGTCTAACTCTTGTATTCTAATCCTTCTAATCTTGGCAGCTGAAAACGATAGGAATTGTTCGGCGACAGTCGCACGGAGATATTAAATCATATTTCTACCGACATTGTATTATCATTCGCATCTTTTGCAATCACAACTATTTTCATTTCATAAAGAAAATTAAATTGTCAAACAAAAATTGCAGAAAGAATATCATCTTCTTGAAATATCTTTAGAGACTTTTTTTTTTAAAGTTTTTATTATTCTATCGGATATCATCGACCGCGAAAAACGAGGAGGAAACTGCTCTGCCGTAGTAGATGTTACGTTTCCGCAAGTAGGTTACCGTAACCGGGGTATCGGCGCTACCATAAATTCGCGCGATACATCGGCGGCGTTCAGCGTGTACACAGGTTTACCAAGCGGGGAGAGTGGATAGGCTGATATCGCACCGTAATAAACGGTATAATTTATCACGACGCACGCAGAGGACTGGTGGCAGCGGCATAAACGCGGCGGTGCGCGCTGCGTATCACACAGGCGAAGCAGTCAGGGCCAGACAGGTACGCAGGTACGCAGAATACGTAAGCACGTATGTAGTGTAACGACTTTTCCCATCCGGAGAGAGAACGGACCGGACCACGGCGTCGGGTTTCAGTTATCCGCGCTGCATTATGACGCTTATCCTGCCTAATGCATCGGCTAACTACTGGCTTGAATATCACTCCATAAACTAGATTACCATGTAAAGGGTGCGTTTAAATGCGTGATAAATTCGATTGCGCACATTCTTGTAGCTACAAAAAAAAACCGAGTTGATAAAAATCAATGTATTATTTTCTTAATAACACTGATGCAATCTTATCGATAATTTTAAATAATTTCTATGATATATTATTTATGTCGAAGATATTTTCTTAAGACTTGAATTATCGACAAATTTATTAGGAAGTGATATTAGAAAAAAATTACATAAAAAAAAAAAAAATATTAAAATTATATAATTAATTTTTTACAAAAAAATTATACAAAAAAAATATTAAATTTTGTCAATAAAATTTAAGGAAATACAACTTCAAGCAAAAAATACAATTATTTGATTTTTGAGCACGATAACAAATCGCACCACTCTTAGTAAAGCTTATAATTTGTAACGTGAAACAAAGCGATAAGGCGCATTAAGAATTGAATGTGCTACCTCATTGTTACTTTTTAAAACGTAAGCATGAACTCTGCACAATTTGTCGAGAATATTTCTGCACGAATGTTACATGCTGGTTGATTGCGATAGCATAAATAAGCTGTATAATTGATTATAATGTAACCGGGATGACTGCACGCTGTCGTATGTAGGTTACTAACCTTCATCGAGGAACAATGCTTCTAAATTTCCGATTATTCGCCACTATTTGATGCTCTTTTATCTCGCATCTAGCATCGTCTAACTACTTACTTACATGCAGACTTACTTAGCGGCGCAAACTAGATCAGCGATACGCAGCGGCAGTATTGCAGCACCTGACATGAATTTGACTATCCAGTTTCGTTTCCAAGTTTAAACCAAGCTATATAGAATAATATTTCACGACGTGCGCGGCAAATTTCATCCACCAACTATTCAGCCGTTTTGAAATGGATGTTCTCAATTATTAATAACTTTAAAATTAACTTCAAAGGAGATGTAATTCGATAAGGAAACTTTATTCTACGTTTATCGTATAATATTGTAAAAAGGAGCTGCAGGCTTTAAACACGTAAAATAATGGGGCCCAGATTAGAGAAAACTTATAATAAATAATTTTAATCAAACTTTCACGTTTAAATTCTCCTCGAGATACCCCTTAGGACATCTTTATAATTAACGATCATTCGAGAGTAGAACGAAAACGTTATCCAAGAGATCCGCATTTTCATCTAATATTAACGCACGCAGTAAACTCGTGCGTCGCATCAACCGCTCCGGGCGTTTGCGGAACGAGGTTGCGGAAATGGGCAGCCGTTGCATGTAATAAATGGAACAATTTACCGCAATGTAAGTGACCCAAAGCTATGCGCGATGCGCCAACTACTTTACATAGGTACGCTGTCGCGTTTCCATCTCGTTCCGTTCTTCTTCTTGTGGATCGTACGGAACGATTATTCCGGATAATAGAAGACATATATATATATATATATATATAAGTATAGACTAGGATAAAAAACATATCAGCGGCGTAAGGGTGCTCGAGCGCAATGAATTTCGCGCTTGCGCGCATTCACCACCGAGGTGGAATTTTAATTGCAGACTCGGCGCATCTCGAAGCGCATGTTTCTCTCGCTTTTTCACTCCCGTAAACATTTCGGTAATGTTATTCGTGCAATCAGCGCCCGGTTACGAATTAAGGCCCGCTATTCGTGCAATGCTCGCAAAAAGATGCAGTAGAGGCGATTTAAAGGTGGGTTTAGAATAACATCACCGTTGAACACTCAAGAATTCAGTCTCTTTATTTCCCTTCCCCTCCTCTCTTTCCCCTTTCTAATTCCTAAAATTTATATGTAAATAAAATTCTCTTATAGTCTTCTCTATTTCTCGTTATTATTTTTCTTCTTTTTAAAATAATATCTATCCTTTTATTTATTACATTAATAAAAATTATCAGAGTTATTAGATTTAATTAATTCGATAAATTTCAATAAAAGTGGAAATGTATGATCTTTCACGATGTCTTTATGTCCAAGAAAAGTTTAACTTCTCGTTAAACTTTCCACGATTGCTGCACAAGATCGCGCGCAATAAAGTCAAATTTATCGTCAAACTTTCGACACTTCGTCGCGTATAATTGATAGTATTTATTTTCTGCAATGCATCGTACATGCGGGGAGAGGCGAAGAATAACGATATTGCCCTACCATAAAGTGCATTTACGTAACGGTCTCGGTACTTTAATTTAGGATGCTGCTGAAAATTCTGATACGCTAATTACGATCTTGGCACAGTACGCATCTCTCTCTCTCTCTGTCTCTCGGTAGCCTCGGTGTAATCAACGGGGACGAGCAAAGAGGAACAAGTTTAAGCGCAGTTTCGTTGAATACTCGGCCTTCACTAGTTCTAATTGCTCGAGTTTCGCGGCATTTCCCTTATTCCCTCCTCGCCTCTCTCCGTCTATCCCACGCTCTTTCGCTGTTTATACTCCACGGATATGCATTCGTCACGGATACCGCTCGCCTTTGACGTACAAATCGAAGAACTGCGCGACTGCAACTAATTTCGCGAATAAACATGATAGAGATCCCCAAAGTCCTGAAAATCATATAGAATATTCAATGACACGCGCATTTAATAAATATTGCGATATTTCAATCACGGCTCTAAAAGAAATCTGAAATTGCATATAAAAAAATGACTTGTATCATTTATTTGCATTTCTACAGTGTAACACAAAACTACGTTGAAAAGTATTTGTAAAAACTTTAATTTAAATACGATAAAATACAACGCTGAAATTAAACGCGTAAAATGCTTTCGTACGTGCGACATTTTGTGTTGTGTTGGCGCAATTCGAAAAAGGAATAAAACGGATCGAGGAGCGAGATGCAACCGTCCCCTCGAGGCATTTTGCCTGTCGTGGCTCGCTATACAATGTCATCGCGAAAGGATGGAGTACCATTCTGCTTTTCGCGTGGCTAGTGATGTATCGCGAGTAACGGCCGGTTATATTATGCATGCTGTTGCTCCATACATAAGATCTTTCAGTCCATTCGTCTTTCTCTCTCTCTCTCTCTTTCTCTTTTCCTTTATCTCGCAGATCCCTATTTTCTTAGTTCTCTCCGAATATATGTATTTTGACAGACGTTCCTGATTCACAAGATTATTACTGCTATTATCACGTAATAATGTAAGTTTATACACTCGGGGGCATTAATTCGACCGGTGCAAACATTTTGCGCGAGCGCACGAGTTGAAGGTACAGTGGAAACGAGAGAGCATTGATGCACTCGAGTGTGTACGCTCGCGAATCGTACATCGCGTCGAGTTATGTACACATGCGGCCGGAGTAATACCGAAATAGCGTCGACCGATAATACGTCACGGCGCTAATTTTCCGTTCGATCCGACGGGCGCGAAATCCGAAATGGCTACCACCGTATGAATTATGATAAGTCCCGCCGCGCGTTATAATCGAAAAATAAGCGCGCGCGCGCGCGTGTTTTGTGTAGCATACGGCGCGCGTTTTACGGTCGGCACGCAAATCTGTAAAACCGCGAAATGAGAACAAAGCGGTCGGCGGCGCCGGTGTTATTCATCGGACCGGACAATGTAATTAAACGGAGATTACAACACAATGGATTTGCCCAGGATCCCTCGTGTGGCCTTTTTGCCGAACCCGTCGCGCCACGGTCGGCATAAAAAGCGTGCGCGGGCGGGCTCAAAAGGCTTTGATTTCACTTTATCCGTACGCCATTTATTTCGATAACCACTTTTGTGAGGGCTTATTGCTATCCTCTTCCCCGATATCCCGTCCACGTCCTGCTTTAATTCCGCTTATATTTATTTTTTGCCTCGGTCATAACGTAATGACAACGCGACGCTCGTCTGTGGTCATGCGTTGCCGGCAAGGATATCGTGTATATATTTTCAGGCAATAAACAATGGAAATTTCGCGGAAATTACCGATGAATCGTCATCAGGTATCAGCACACGCCGCCTCATCGTGATATGCTCGAAATTACGTCGAAACCGCTTACAGATGCGTATGGACGAATCGATGTGTTGATAATCGTCGCATAATGGGCGCAATATTGCGATCCTTTATCTAACAGGGGGAATAGTCGCGTAATAAGAAATCATATGAGAGGCCAACTAGGAAATATGGGACGAGATTAGGGCCAGTAGATGGAGTTTCATATCTAAAATCGACGGCTGCAATATCTCAACCGCCATTTTCAACTGCCCTCCGCCCGGGCTTATTCCACTATGTTATGAAAAGGCAAATCAAGAAAGTGTGCGCTTACATAAACGGTGCTGGGGAAGAAAATATATTCAACGGGATATGTCGAGAAAAAGAATCATAAAATATAAATTTGTTCAACAATATAAAATTTTTACACAAATAATTCCTTGTACGTAAAATAAATGGCGTAAAAATAAATTTGCTACCACATCTAATTCTCGGGTATGTAGAATTTAGATAGATCGAAAGATATCTGTGTATACTCGTAAAAATTAAACGAAGCACTAGGCTATAGATAGGTATATCCAGCGTGCGGCCGATATCGGCCGGACAAATGGTGCAACGCCCGAGCGAGCGTCTATTTCTCAAGGGCGTCGTGCTTGCGAATGGGAAGTGCTCGCGTTTCAAGCGATGACGATAAATATTGCATCGTGCGCCGTCATGCGATTTTCATCGTCGCCGCTGAGCGATACGGCCGTCGAGAGGAAATTTACCCCTGGCACTTAGAGATTCCTATTCAACTCCTTCAGTGCGGCTAGATATCGAGGTTCCGAAAAGGGACTCGCAAAGCTTTATATCTTATGCATTCTTTGAACAGCGCACAGAATTTTGTATTACAATAAACTGAATATCCGAAACTAACTTTCCGCGGGATCCATATCTCCGTTCGCTAAATTTTTTTGCGCACTACGGGGAGCGATTAGGAAGCGCATAAGAAGCGGCAAGAGTATACGATACGGTATAGTCGTCCATGATATATATTGACTCGCTGGTGCAATTTAGCGAGCCATTTCGGATAGCCATAACATATCTCGTTCTTACGTCAGCATTTAGTAAAGATATTCGTGTCAAATTTATAACCACGTTCGAAATTCTTCGTCAATGATGATGAAGACTATAGGTAAACGAATAAAAAAAAGAAATTTAGAGATCTCATTTCCTTGGTTAAGCAAAAAATAAATATTTCTGTGATGTATTAAATTTTTATATAAACATGAAGAGTTATATTTTTTAGATACAATTTTACAAAATATAATACTGGCTGCATTTGGTGGTCTGCATAGCCTTACAAATTTTATGATGTAATAATTTATTATAAATAATGTGAATTTTGATTCAATCATGTTTCGCTAGATTATTGTGACCTACTGATAATACCCAATCGATCGCGCATCAAATCGAAGAAAAAAAAAGATTGATTAAAGTTTCAAACAAGTTAAGAGATAAGATCGCGCGCTTTTTATGCAACCGAGTGCCCTTTGAAATTCATTTGCACGATCGTAATATCGCGCATGGCGCGTCGTCATAAGAACGGAGAGAAGAGGAGCACGGTCAATGTTGGAACTGAATTTTAGAGCGTAGCGCTTAAAACGCGCATAGTGACTGCGACCGCTCAAACCCATGAAATTTTTTACGGTCCTTTATCCCCGGGAAAAACTTTGCAACCGTCGCTGAAGCACTTTCATACAGTAAGCGAGATAAAGCTTATCCCCGGTACAGAGTACTAGGTTATTCGACTTTTTTTTTTTCATTTAATTAATTCCGGTGTTCCATCAAGAGAGTTATGGATAATAATACGCATTATATTATGTAAAAGAGCATTGGATAAATAGCTGGAAATATCTGTCTGTAAACTCTCTCGTTTTCAAAATTGATATTAAACATGCGATAATAATATATACGTGCGAAAAAAAAACATGCGATATGAAAATGATAAGATTTCATCAGTGAATGAAGACTTCATCTTCATTCACTATTTTCTGCTTCAAAAATAATCCCTTCGGATAAATAAATTATGAAGCCACTTCGATTTAGATTGAAACTAATAGAGGCTATAGGAAAAAAAATTGATATGTATGTCAGCGTGTCTCGCAAGAATTGGCGGCCGGCTACTTATCGAAATTGATTTTGGCACGGGCACTAGTGTCTTCTAGAACGAGAGCCGACGGAGGAGAAGAGACAGCGAAGGAAAGAGGCAAGCGTGAGCGGAGAAATGAACGGCAAAGGGACCCTTCGAAACGAAGGTCTTGACGAGGACCTAAGGTTATCAAATTTCATATCGGTCCAACTTGGCGCCGGGACTCTTGGGAATCGAAGCGACCATGCTATTCACCCCAATTCCCACGGACAATCGCTAACAGCTGTTGCTGCCGGCCTATTGGCTTCAGTCGTACAACATCACGTACATACACGCACACACGTACATATATAGACGTCAGCCGCTTCCGACAGTATCCTCCATTACTGTATCGAAATTTCTTACTCGCGTGCCAATACATTCAATCTTTAACGCGAATCATTTGATGACTTTTTATGACGTTCGCTCGCCGAACCGGCCGGCCTCCACATCGATTCATGGCGTTGCGAACCACCGGATCGACAGCTTGGCGATCCACAATTGTGCCCCGAATTGCGTCAATAAATCATGTTTCTTGCGAAAAGACCTCTACCGCCTAGTCCGGCGAAAGAGTTAAATCAAGTTGTCACGCTAGCGGTTATTGTTAGATTTTTTTTTTTTTTTTCGACGTTGCCCGACTTCCACGATTGCATCGTCGGCGTGAGTTTATTCGCCAAATTTAACTTTTCTTCGTTTTTCGATCGATAAAGATTTACTGACTGAAACGGGGAAAGGATTAAATGTTTGACCATTAAATTGACAAGCCATTCATTCCTTTATAATGGCTTTCATGAATCTAATATGAAGATTATGTTCCATGTCAACGTAATATGAAAATTAGACCTTTACATTTAGCTCGGAACATGCAATGAAAATACCATTGTTCCATATTCCTCTGTATATTTAGCGCTAAATGTAGCTATGTAATTTTCATTTAATGCTGACAATGTAAATCTTCATATTAAACAAATAAAACTCAGATATCCAAATTTCGCATCAGATCCGCAATGAAAATAAATGCGCGTCAAATATTTATTATTAATGCAAACTACAAGGGAAATAAAATATAATTAACAACAATTAAATAAAAGGAGACACTTCTCGAAGTGCATTAAAATATTAATTACGCTAAACGATCGATAGATGAATGAGGAGGATGGGGCACGAATACAAATTTATTTATAACTTAATCGAAATAAGCGATATCTCTACACTCCGTATAAGTATTCGCAAACGTTCGATAACTTTTCTCCCATGTCAATCACGCATATCGAATAACGTCATTATTCGTTATTTTTACATGCTTTGAGTATATCGTGCAGTCTTTCCTAAACAAGCGAACGCGCGCGAGACTTTTCAATCTGATCTGTTTGATGGGCGTAAAAATAGAATTTTTATCGATTTGAAATAAAAATTTTGATACGATGGGCACACGCCGTCTCGCTATTGTCTCGAAATCGACGAACGGCCGGTTCCCCCTATTTACTCGCCATTTTATAACGCGATATACGTGTACATACACGCGCATACAGACGTATCCTCCCATACACGCTTCAAACGCGCGGACGCGTTTATTTACAGCTTCCGTTAGAGAGCGTCAATCCAGTTTTCCAACGCATCAGTACCGTTTACATCGATATTTGGCTACGCTTGTATTCTCCGCGCGCAGTAAATCACTATTCGGTCGCGGCGGCCCTCTTCTTCTGTATCCCATCGTTCTCTCCCTCTCTTCCCTCCTCCTCCTCCTCTTTCCCTCACACGTTCCAGCGTTGCATCGCTGCAATTACACGAAGAGACCGACGCGTGACGACGCCGATGTCAAACGTGAAATAGGGCGTGTGCCGCCGCGTGTGCGGCGCGTGCCACCATTTGAAAATTGTCCCGCCATCCCCTCTCGTGTATCCTCGATTGAGGAGCTATCGAATATCGCGATATGCCCGTCGCGTCCCGATAGAGCTATGCTTGTTTTTGCTCAGGAAAAAAATGTCAGGGAAAAAACTATTTACTAAGATTGTAAAATACATTATATATGTATATATCTAAGTAAAGCAAATTGATTCAAATTTCATATTTTGAGAGATTTATTAAATTTGATTTAAGAGAGTATAAATATTAAATTTTTTAATCGCTAAGTTTGATATTTTTAATAATTTAGTATAATGTCCGATTAGTAATGTGTAGATAATTTTAATCGATAATAGAATAGAATAGACAATTTTAATTTTTTAATACATTGAATGTATTGTATTACTAAAATATGTACCCTTAAAACGGGGTAAACATTGAATATATTATATGGAATTTCAATTTATATAAGTCAGATTTTCAAATATATATTATTCATCAGAGTTTAAAGTATTTAAAAAAAGAAAAGTAAATCAATATTCGACCCCATTTAATTTTGAGCTGAATTAAAGCATTTATGTCGATCATAAATAACGTCATTCTAAATAAATAATTCAATCGTCGATCGAATAGCCGTGGATTGTGCTATTCGCAGACAGTAATTCGATTTGCTGCATGCAGAGTATAGCATCGACGCAGCAGCCTTTCAGTCACTCGTGACTTCAAGTGTCAACGAATGCCTCTGATTTCGCACAATAATGCGAAAATAGATTGCAAACGCGACGAGAAGCGAAGCGCGTGATTATAGCATATTGAATCTTGCTCGATTCTTAGCTACGATAAATCGCGATACGGCAAATCATTGAGCTTCCAACGGTTTCTCCATCGTGCTTTTTATTCACAGGGAAAAACGTGCACAGCCCCTGCGCGAAATGACATTTGGCGCACAATAATTCGTCAGTTTGCATAAGAGAGAGAAATCACAGCAGATGTTATTGAATTACCTTGGATACATACAGTTCCTTCCTCGATACGAAACACATGTCGATCTATTTTAATAGTGATAAAAAAAAAGTTCAAAAAAATTATTCAACATTTATTATTTAAAATATCTAAAAAATAAAAATATGTAAAATACATGAAATATTTAACTATCAATAATGACTATAGAAATTTCTGAAATGTCTTCTTTCTGCGTTCATTCTTTCTGGATCATCCATAGCGGAATTTACATTTTCGCGATCTGTCTAGCGCAATTTTGTACTCTCTTTGTTCTTGCGGGAAATGGAACTGTGAAATGATGCTCTACTCATTCGCGAATTTACGCGAGATTGAATTCAGTGCGCATGTACAGGCGTGAATATTGGTTTTCGTTGCGTCGTTATGCGTCCAACGAGCTCTCTTTCTGTTCATATACACGCGAACTCTATGTGCAGAGACGGTGATACGCAATCGTCGAGGCAACTCGTAAGTGCCAATCGCGCCGACACGTCCATGTCACGTACGATCGCAATGTGTCCCGCGCGTTTGCCGTGCCAACAAGCACGGAGCGCGGAAGCGACCAAGTTTGAAAAATTAAACGACAAAAAAAGGGCTGAATTGTTTCGAAACTATTCTTTTATTGATTGGAACGCCACGTCGCGAGATCGAAACGCGTAAAAAATAGAGTATTCTCTTTTACGCGGCTCGTTGCCGGGTATGTATGTTGGGGCGGCCTCTTTTCGATTTACATGGTGATTTACAGATGGGGATCGATCGAAGCGAATCAATCGAGCATTTGACTTTTTTCGATTAATTTTAATACGATTGAATATACGCCATTATTAAATTTTGAAGATTTGTGCAAAATATGAGAATTTGAGATAAATACATACTATAATTATATGTACGTGAAATATGCTTGCAAAATATATATTTGCGAAATATATTTGCATATGATTACCAATTTATTATAAAATTGTGTTGTTTAACTATGCAACGATGGTTCGAACATCGTTTCGCATAAAGCATTAAATTACTGAATTATTTCCGTGGCATCCATGATTTATGCGCAAACCGCAATATATATCACTAATGTTTGTATAAACAATATCGTAATTATTATAAACACACGCGCAGAGAGATAAATATAGTTTTTTAAATTAAACAGTTTAATCGAAATTACATACATTAATAGTTCAAAATGTTATACGCGCTGGAAAAAGACCACAAAGATACACATGGTATAATATCTGTACATTGGATCCGTGCTTTTACCTTGCCGCGACGTCATCCTTATCCACTTACCTGAGTGCGCACCTGACGGCGACGTTACAAAAAGCTCCCCCCCCGTCTTTTTACCTGGCCTTACCACTGAAAATTGCGCTTTAATGGCGATACCGACATGCGCACACATACACAAACAGTTAACGGATAAAATTACCTTCGGATCGGCGATGCACTCGGCGGCGGGATCTCGCCCGTCAACGTTATCGCTTTATCTCCGACCCCGCAGGTGGTCGGTCTGGCGTCTGCCTTTTAACCGTGGGCGTTAGGAAAAAATAAAATAAAAAAATATATTTAAAAAAAAGACTACATCTCCTACAGAAACGGATACAACGAAGTTGAGCTTCTCATGCGCAAGACGTCTTCCGTTTTTACGCAAAAGTTATCGAAGATTATAAATCACGATGCAGACGCGCGAGGCGTTTTCTATAAGTTTCCGCCGCGTGATGATTGATAAGGCAACTTTCGGCAAGTTCGCTGTATAATACACGGAAGTTAAGATACTGTATGCACTCTAGTCTCGACATTTTCTTGTTGCGCCGGAACCTAAAAGCTTCCGAAACGGCGTCTCGCAAATGTGCCGCGAGGGAAATTCAAATGCGATATTGAAGATGCATTTTCATGGAATGGATGCGATAATGTAAATTGTTCCGATTGCATAACAAGCTTCCTCATCTTAATATGTTATCTCGACTAATCTCGACTAAATCGCATAATCGTCTCTTCGCGTGTGTCTTTCGATATGGAATAGAAATTTAAAAAAAAAGATATAGGCTCGGAAATTAAATATCTCTCTACGAAAAAATTGTAAAAATAATTATTAATAATTATTATTAGAAATGATTATTAAAAATAATTATTAATAATAATTTACTTTCATAGTTTACACTATAGAGTGATCTCGTAAAAATTGATACGCAATGAAAATACGAGGCAAACAATTCACGCGATTAAATTGCCACTTTAAAAAACTGTGTCGACGATTCACTCTAGTCATGCATTGCCATCAAGAAACCGTGGCAGTGGCAAGCTGTCCATTAGAAGAATGCTCTTCGCAAGCGAAAACGCGCAATGACGAATAGCAGTAGCGATTACGCGAGCGTGTGGGTTGATGTTGAACGAGCGAGGGAGAGGATCGAGCGAACGTTTCACGCGCGCCGAGTTGGGGTTGAGGGTTTGCTTGCGCGAAGCATTGCTCGAATGGTAGGAAGCAATTAATAACTTTGTCGTGGCAGGCAGGCAGTGCTGTAGGCAGCAGGCAGGAGGGAACACTGGCAGGCAGGTTGGCAGGCAGGCAGGCAGGTAAGCGTGGTAGGTAAAGCCACGTTGCTTTAATTACGACGTCACGCCTCCTGCTCGATCTAATTAACTAATGCAACTCGTTCCCTTTTCCCTTCTCTCTCTATCCCAATTTCGCTCCTTTGCAGCCTCCAACTTTCTCGCATTTTTCCTTGTTTCATGAATATAACATTTGATTTTTTTTTTTTTTTTTTGCAATTTCATCCCAACTTGAAAATATCGCCAATTGATAAGCGAAAAGACTCTTAAAGTTTCAATGCGAACAGAAGATATTGTTACTGAGAATAATGTGAATGATTAATTATGACAGAATGCGTAGCAGATCAATAATTTCGAGATATAATAAATGAAAAATTGAAAAATGATTTATTGTTATTATGTGACATGGATACCGATTAGAATACAACGAGTCTAAATTGGGCGAAGATAACGTTAGCGAAACTATATACGTGTAAGATGCGAAATAAAAGTTACAGTCTCGTAATGCAGAAAATTTTTCGCGCGAACATAAGGTGCGATGATATTTCATCGTCGCGACGCATTTGGACTGTCGAGCGGCGAACGCTCTCACCTGGAGTCTGAGTTTTTATTTACGATCCGCCCACGAACGTTTCCAAATGTGGCACTAAAACTTAGGAGAAAATGGTCGCGCGTTTAGCGGTAAACGCGCGCGACTATGGCCCATTGTGTCCACTGGATAGACATTACGGCCGTCTTTACGACGCAACCGGTAGTAGCGACGACATTCCGCAAGGAAAGTTCCTTCTAAATCGTCCTCGACCAACTCATTAGGCAGATCATGTGTATAACGAATATCTATACACATATCGACGCCGGTTGTATCCTAGAGAGACATTTAATCGACACATCGCATACAGCGCGACTTTCCTAAAGCGACAATCGATTAAACATGTCTAGACGCAACGTTCCGCATTAGCCGGCCAACACGATGGATGAATGGTTCACGTGCTAAACTAGATAAATCTGATTTTATTGAGAATGTGCCTCGCAAGATCAATTTCTCTTATATTACAGACTAGCCAGACGAACTTGTCTTTAAAATTATGATTGAATGTTATTTGCAATGTTTTAACGTTTAATTTTAAATATGTTGCTAACTAAATGTAAAAATATCAGGAAAATATGATTGATATTTATTATTCAAAAAAATTAAAATGGAGAAAAATGCACAAAATAAAACAAGTTTTCCTTTTAAATTTTATTTCTATCATTGATACGTTCGTGAAAAGTGAATCGTTGCTATTTAGAGTGATCTTCACACCATTAATAGTCGTGTAGCAAAGTCAATTTTTAAATTACAAGATATATTTTCGTATAAAAATCAATATCCGTGTTTCATTATTATTTTAGATGCGATCATATTTCTATTCCAATTACAAAATTAGTATTTATTCTATGCAGTTGATATAAAAAAAAGCTTCCAACACAGCAGAAAATTAAATTAAAAGTTAATTGTGTTGGATAGCTTTCTGAATAAAATTGCTTCTATGCTTGTATAATCGGATACTTTTCATATTTAACACTGAATAATAAAGATTACATAAATGATAATATTCATAAATAACGCGGCTTTTTAAAAATCTAAAATAACAAAATGTATGCTAAAAATGAATCAACCATCATTTAAAAACACAATTTTAAGAATTAAAAAAAAGAAAATATTTTAAATTACTTAAAAATAAACATTTGGAGAATAAATACGAAAAATAAAAATGTAATAGATTTATAAATTTAAGATTAAAAAAAGTAAAATTCCCCGAATAAAATGCGGAAAGAAAAAAGTAAGCAGCCTTTCTTAACCATATGCGAGATGCTCAGTTATTCGGAGTAGATCTTGATTAAACTCTAGTTGGACAGAGGTGGAGAATAGTGAAGGATGAAAGATTCTTTCTTTAGTCGACAGATTTACCTCGTCGCGCGCGCGGAGAGATCAGTGAATTCCGAAGTGCCAAGTATTTCATGTGCTTCGAAAAGTTTCCTCTTTATCTTCCCACATTCTCGGTCTCTCGCTCGTCCTCCTCTCACCCACTTTCTTTTCATCCCCGTTACAGTCGGTGGGCGGTGCGGTGAGAAAGAAAAGAAAAAAAAAAAAAAATTAAAGGAAACGCTCCCTGCAGTGCGGTGAATGCATTACATGTCAGTGTGATCGGCTCATCGAACGGCGTCGTTACGAAAATCGCAGAGATTTTCCTCAGGATCAATCGAAATAAAATTTTATCCCCGTTACGTGACCCACCTATGGCTCCACAATTCCCTTTGTCTATTCATTAATTCCCGAGATGAGGTCATTTGTGCGCGTGGCTCTTTACATATTCTATGAATAAGTGGCAGAAGAACCAGACAGAGAGAGAGAGAGAGACAGAGAAATCTGCGACCTCGTTTCAGCGAATACGAATGGTAATCCCTTGTTTGTGCACGCAAATCGTCGAGGAATCCAGTTTAATGGAAAGAACAGGCAGCGACGAACAACTTTCGCTCCTTCACGAAATAATCGAGATATTTATTAATTGAAAATCAGTATTATCGTTGAATACTGATAAAAATACGATTGAATCAATCTGTCTTGACAAGGCACGAATTTTTATGGCATCGTCTCTCTCGCGATGCTTTGTTCTCGCTACATTTTCCTGAAATACTGCGACTAGGTACGTAGTTTTTATTGGTCAGCCGGGAGGTTTACGTGCCTCCGTTCTGGCGCATAAATTTCTATTCCCGGTTGGAAGCTCGAGCTTATTTCGCGTGATGGAGAGAAGGTGTCAATGGCATTCTGGCGTTACGACTATCTGGGACGGCAATAAGACCGCCGCGCCGGCTCTCGGCGATTGCTTCATTTCCGTAAAGAGGCAGGCTATCTGTGCTTCCGTTTCCATCGAAACCTGTCGTGCGTATATCGATCGTGTGGTAACCGACGCACACTTTTTCACACATCACGCCACAATCGTTTCTCCGGAATCTGACAGCAAGCCACTACGCGAATGTATCCCACATACTTTCCGTGACATCACTTAATAAATTCTTAGTAAATCTTGCTAGCAATTCTCAGTAAATCTTGCTAACAATAAGTCGACAATATAATTGAAAGTCTGACAAAAATTTATATATTATATAAATATTAAATATTATATATGAATATGAATTTTTTAGCGTCTGAAAGCGGAGAATTGTAGTCTTTTGTTTTCTCGAATTTTGAAACACAGGAAAATTCTAATAGCTTTTTAAGATATTCATCCATTATATTTTACATGCTATAAAAAATAGAAAAAAATTTCCGCGCATTGCTGTTGTATTTGTCTATTGTGTGTTTGATCTCTTTTTACCGGTTAGTCGACTCAATTACATCGATAGTCAGAAACGTGTTGATGCTGAAAATACTGTCGCCTATAGTCGGTTATATAGAGGGTATATTTATGGGCGATATAGGCTATATATATATATATATATATATATATATATATATATATATATATATATGACGTGGAAATTTTTTTTAATCATTTCCAGTCAGCGGACACGTCGCTTCGCGCAATGCGACGTACTGGGAAAGCAAACACGATATACCTAACATTTGTGTATAACAAACAACGCACGTAGGCATCGTGTAAAATAAACTAAAGGCGCGCACACGCGAAAAAAATTAAATTTGCTACGCGATGTAGCTGCGACTGATCTCTTTTTGCTGGCCGTTTGGCTGATAGCAGCGGCTCGATTAACACGCACATCAAACGCACGCTTCCCGTTACGCACGCAGGATTTTCGCTCGTCCATTCGTACGCGACCGTATGACAGAGCAAATTAATTAAAACAAATTCAACATCGTGTTGCGAGTGTCCGGTGTAGCTAGGGGGACGTGCATGAATGGATAAAGGGACAGAAAAATTGTAGACAAATCGCGATATGGTTTTGAAACGAATCAACAAAATCGGCGAGTCGGAGAGATCGCGCTGTAAAAGAAATTGAATTATTAATCGAGCGAGAATTAAAGAGTCGCCCCCGGAAAGATCCAATAAAAATTATTCGAATATTCTCAACCGCGCTCGGTAATTTTCCGACCGAGTTCGTAACGAGTTCGTTTTAATAAGGAACTTCTCGTCTGTCCACGACATAAAACTCCGAGTGTAAATCCGAGCCTTAATTTCACCGCTTTATTTTATGTATATATACATGTATAAAAGTTATCGTCTTGGCGTCTTTATAGACACGTTCCCCAACCAAAGGCTGCGCTTCCCTGTATTAATTAAAGACACAAAGAGGCAAAGTTACATACAGTTGTCAACTTGCTACGATTTCGCTTCGCTCGTACGAAATGCGTATTATGCTTATATCGCGAAGAAAACTTCCACATAAAAGAAAATAAAAAAACTTACGCGCTTACGTGATCAGACTCGTTTGTCGCACCATGTATTTGCGTAGTTTTTCACGCGCTGATTACGCGCTCTTTCCACCTTCAAAGAACGCGCATGCGTTCGTATATTGAATTTAAACAGCGCTATTATTAATCGCGACTCTACGAGGGGGATGAGCCATTTTGATTACGTAGTAACGATCGCGTCCCGAAAACACTTTCGAACGAGCGGAATCGATGAATTATAAAGAGTTCCGCTTGGTGAGAAACTTTGCAACGACTTGGCAAAGAGTGGGTCACAGGTAGTACCAAAGTATTCTACCCCCGGTACTGACCCCGGTAAGGACTTAATGGTCGCGCCAAAGCCGGCGCCAAGTTTTTCGTCCTGCCTGCCTCGAAGAAACGTATAGGAGGAGCAAGAGAGCAGGCACCCGTAACGAGAGATCTAGATTTTTGTTATTCTTATTCCCGTGACACGCCGGTGTGCTAGCAGACTGTTAATTCACATTTAAAAACTTCTTCGCTACGACGCTGCGGCTCGCTTGCAGAGCCACGGCACGTACGAATAATAAAATAAAACGCGTTATCGTAAAAACCGACTCCAATCTAGTTAGAAACGTCTCAATGTTTCTTTCGTAATACAATTAATGCAGAGGAAAAAATTTGCATAAAATACGCGACGTTTTTATTTTTTTTTTTTTCACGACCTCGAGTAATTTATGTTACCGCAACGACGAAAAGTTTACGATTTTTGTCGAAAAAAAAAAAAATTCGCTATCGATAATTTCATTGTCCGAAGATGTCTGTCACGCGTATACTGCGGCTTTTATCAAACATGTGTGTCGGCCTTTGTATATCCTGCGCGCTTAATCAACTGTGTACATTATCTTGCTTTGAAAATTAAACGCAAATCACTAATATACATGCAAAATCCAACGGCGACCTTATATCGACTGCTGTCATTATATTAATTAATTAGTCAAACCATACCCCGCGCGATCACTCGCGTTCGCAGAACAACATCGACTAATTAATTATAAAATCAGTGTCAATTGGTATGATAAAAGCCAAACTGATCTCGGCCAAACAACAACCGGTGTGTATTTTGTATATAAAAAAAAAAAAATAGCGGTTTCATCCAATTTGACAAGAGATCGCAGTTCATCACCTCAAAGTTATCAAAAATTATGTTAAAAATTTATGTGCTTTCAAAAATGTGTAGATTATACATGTTTGTGAGTTTACGTTATATCTTCTTTAATGGGCGATTCTGAGCGAAACGCGCGCTCCCTTTTTCAGGAAAAACTGTTATTTACGATATTACGTCATGCACACAATTGTGAGGTAAAAGTATTCCTGTAAACTGACGCCTTTATCGATTCGACGAGAGGATGGTGTGAGAAAGGAGAGAGTGGCGATAGAAAGGAAGTGAGGAGAATCGACAGGGATGACGGAAAAAGAGACAGGCGGTATAGAAAAAGGAATGAAGGTGAACAACGGGAAAGTGGTCGGATACAAGAGATCTGAAATGTATGAATTTTCCATACCCGAGCTTTATCTCTCGTTGATCTCTCTTTTTCCGCGCGGGCACATTAACGCGGTGCAAACTAAGAGACATTACTTCCGTACCTTTCCCTGTACCCTAGAGATTAATAACTTCCCTCTCGTTTACGCCAGTCAGGAAACTTTTCGAAATATCCCGTAATATTAGTGATGACAATTTAATGTCCGAAAAGTATATTAAAATAAACCAATGTAATAATCTCAGATCTTTTAGAGAAATTGTTTAAGAAATAATAATTTCAATTATATTATTAATTATCTCCCATACAATTATTACTAAATCTTACAGCGTGGCTAAATAAAGAATTGCTTTGCCTCTCATTTTTTTCGAAACTATTTTATAAAAAAAAAAATCTTGGAGATGAAAAGTAATATAAGCGAGTTTGAACGATAATTTACGACTTCGTAATATGGATCCACGATATCCGTGCGTAACTCGATAACCAATAAACCGAGATATGGTCGTCGAACTAATGCACTTCCCTCTTTCTTTCTAAAGAAACGTAATCGACTCGAGCAAGGGCGCGAAATTTCGCGCGACTTAAAAACTTCTCTCCGCCACTTCACGTGCAGTCAACTACCAAGTTTGTTGCTTCAAAAGCGAGCAAAGCACGCATGCAAAGCGCTTTGCGCGCACTTTATGTAAACCGCAAACGCCGACGCAGGTTAATTTCTAACTTATACCTATCCGCCGCATCTGCTTATCTTAAAAGCAAATTGCGCCGTAACATTATTTAAGAAATATTCGCTAAGTACTGCATAATTATGTACTGTAATATTATTTAACAAAAATTCACTAATTCCAAGTACTGCGTAATTCTGGCTTATCTGTTACGCCAGACTTTACAACTCAATCTATTCTTCTAAAAAATTAAATATCGCAATAATAAAACTTAATGTCTTAATTTCTCAAAATTATCATTTCTATATCTTTTAATATTTTTTTTAATAAACATATTTAAACAATTTATTATTATCGTTAATAACTTTCCATTTCTTATATCATTTTATTTTTTCGAAATATTGTATTCTTATAATCTTTTAAATATTTTATAAATTAAATATTTTATATATATATATATATATATATATATATATATATATATACAGTTTAAATAAAGTTCACGATGAATTGTTAAAGTTGACGATAAAACTGAATCAGCTGTTCGTCCGTTTAACGATCGCGCTATCGAACGTATACAATATTAATTTCCCTGCTACAAGGGTTTTAGCTCCTTAATCGTCGGTTATCCGGTCCAGTACTCTTTGAAGTTTACTTGTTACATTAGCTTGGATATAATATAACCTGGCTAGTGTAATAAGATTATAGTCACTGCTGAGATCAGTGTTATTATCAAACGAGAATCGTCGACGTGAAGAAAAAATGCAAAGTAACGACGATCGGAAAAGAAGCTTCTTATGCGATGATAAAAAAAAATACCGTCTCTTTAAATTGCTGCCCAGGCGACAACATCGTATTTATAATAGCGTTTAAAAGTATCTGTATACAATATATATATATATATATATAGTAAGACAAATTTCATCTCCTTTTCATATAAAAATAGCCATACTCGTGAAAATAATATTCTATTAATAACTTGATAATATTCTATTAATATTGAATTTTATTAATATTCTAAATTTACAAAAATCTTATATCGAAAATTATTAAAACACTTTTTCAACCGCTGGACAAAAATTTTATAGAAATAAGTAGAAAGAAGCTAGATAACTTTTTGCCCCGCTATACAAAATAAGACGCGATATTGGAAACTGTCAAATTTGGTCACAAAAAAAAAATGAGATAGATTAGATCAGTAATTCTTAATGGAGGAGCAATCTGAGTGGAAGGTAAGGAGAAAGAGCAGTTTGTCCACCACCTTATACATAATGAAGCTACGAGGGGAAAAAAACACCGAGCACGTACGCAGACTACCAGCTCGGCTGCTTCAATTGCACGTGAATCCCGGAAAGGACGCGTGTTACTGCATACGGGCCCTCTGAATAATGAAACGATCCTAGTGCGAGAGGAGTGTGTGCTTGTCAATTTCGCGTATCATGCTACTGTGCACGAACACTTCTCTAAATCGCAGCGCGCGACTATTTTCTCGTCGCTAACGCTCGACGATTACCGGGCGACTTTTAACGATATCTGAATTGTCGCGTATCTCCTTTAAATGTCGATACGAATTAATTCCAAAACGTATACACAGAGATATCTATAATTAACTTTAAAACGTATATATGCGCGAACTTTTTATCCGATCTCGATGAATAAATTGTCTACATCGTCCCTCGCTAATATATCAACTGCTTAAAGCGGATAGAATAAGATAATATGTCTCTATCGTTTTTTAAATACAATTAATAATAGAAAAAGCAGCTTGGCAATTTTATCGGGAAAATATTTTTATATTTGAATTAACAAATAATTATCAATTATTGAATAAGACATTATTTATATTAATAGTAATTATTCTTTAAGTAGTAATTAAAAATTAAAAAATAATATATTATTTAATATTACGTAAATAATTTCTCGATCTTTTGAAAAAAATAATTTATTGAAAAATAATTTACTAAAAAATGATTTAGCAGAAAATTATGTTTTATCTTTACTCTTTTATATGTGAGATTGTACATGAAAGATTACACATATTTGCATTACATTCGCCATAATTACAATGTTATACAAAACCAACTACTGGTTAAATTGTCGGTTAAATAAATAATATTATATTATAGTATTAATTGTGAGCAACGATTTGCTGCTCATAAACGGATTATATAGAATGATTATATACAATAAATATCGGCGATTAATTAATGTTTACTACGTTACAAATTAAATCAGCTTGATCACGTTTATATTAACATCTAATATCGTAATTATTCAATTTTTTTAAATTTGCATTTTTTATATAACGTAAAAAAATTAATAAATAATTGTCAATTATTGAATGAGATATTGCTTATAAATATATTAATATTGTCTTCAATTATTTAATTACTACTTAATGAATAATAAAAATACAATATATTACTTAGTATTATATAAATAATTCCGGTCATATTTTTTAGAATAAAAAATTTAATATCGGTATATATACATGCATTACACTTATATAAATTACTTATTTAAATAAAATAATGTAAAAATTGTGGAAAAATAAATCTAATTTTTGACACATTTTAAAAATATTTTGCCAACATATTATATCTACATAAATTATAATAGATATTTTTTTAGTAATATGTATTCATATAAAAACGGAATTATTATTACATAATACAAATTTATCACGGATTAAATATAAAATATTTTATCATAATCATAATTATATGACTCACCAATCGGTGAGTCCTGTCGTTTCCTTCTCGTCATCCGATTCATTGGCCTTTCTGTCCGAAACTGATTATTGACGATCCATCATATATTTAATTGAATTAGTTCATTGGATAGTTCATTAATTATCACTCACAGTCGTGATATTAGTCAAGTATGCCGCGATACTCTTTTTCCGGCACTCCCGATATATTTATATTGTACTTTCTCTCGCGACATTCGTTCACTGTTACACGCTCGCATTAATCGAAATAATCGTCCGACTTTTATTTAGCACTCCCGACACGACATCTATACGCGGCGAGGATCCGTTGTAACATGTTATTCGCCATTACTCGCGGCACTTTAGATTCAAATACGTACGTTACAATCGCGATATACTTTTTCACGCCCGTTACTTTTTCTCGGCACTCCCGCGATTCGCGGCTACACGATTATCATTCGCGATGACTGACGGTGCCGTAACTGCGATAGTGATTCGTCCTCGTCATATTTACACTCGCGTAATCGTACGAGACGATCGTCATTCGAAAACTAACGGACGCAGAGAATTCGCACGGCAACGACGATTACGACGCTCGTCGAACAGAGACGCCAAAGGAAGTCTCCGCTAACCGCCATTCACGTATCGATCAAATATCGATCGCACAATCGCGAGATACTTATTCTCGACGTGAAAAGGACGCGACGATGATATCGTGCCCGATACTTTCCTCCACACTCCCGGAATTCATCTACGCGTAATGGCGGACACTCGATAACTTGCAAAAATGCAGGAAAAGGTTCACACGTCACTCGCCAAGGCACTCGTAATCCGATGAGCCTCCGCGATATTCACATATCGATTAAATATCGATCAGCTTAATCCGCGAAATATGTATCTCGATGTGAATATAACGGTGATAGTCTCTGATATTTTCCTCCACACGCCCGGAATTCGTTTTTTCGTCTACACGTAACGGACATTCGACGACTACTAATTAGCGAAAACGCGGAAAGGGGTTCACAAGCCACTCGCCAAGGCTAATAATCTCGACGAAGTCTCTGTGACTGTGGTTCGCATGTTAAACATAGACGGAAAAATCTAAGAAGTAAACGCTCGACCAATCACAGTCGAGAATTCTCCGAGTCTCTAGTCTTTGTGATTGGTCGATCGTTTACTCTCTAGGATTCTCTAATGCGTAATCCTTACGTCACGTAATCACGTGAGCGATAATTCCAGTTGGATGATTAGCGGACGCGCATGTTCATGAGTGATTCATATACGTCAATGACCAAGATGTCCGTTGAAGAGAGAAAGGTGACGAAGCTTTATCGAACCGCGATTTACACGATTCAAGAAAATATCAATCTACTATTCATATTATTTATCAATTACTATTAATATTTTGGGCATTTAATTGATCAATAAGAATAAAAGAAGTAAAAATTTCTTTATTTTAATTTGTCGAGCAAACGCTCGCAATATTAATAGTATAAAATAAATCATGTAATTTTAAAATATCACAAGTCTATTCAATTAAATTTTTTAGTAAAAAAGAAAATTATTTTTAAAAAGTACCAAGCTCATATTTCGCAGAAAACGTATTTTTCTTGACATTTTTTAACATATTTCAAAATATAAAATCATGATTATGTACAAAACAAAAATACATTTTACTAAAAAAAGTCATGAACATGCGTTTCTTTCAAAATTACATGATTCAAATATGAATGCACTGTAAATTTATTTATTTCGTTTGCATTTTCTAAATTCATTGTCAGCTTCGTTTTCTTTTTCTCTAGCTCTAATATAATATATCTATTTCATTATAACTGTAGAAATAAATTTCTAGGAATAACGCGTTTGAATAATCATATTATCCAACGTGAGAACATAAAAACGGATAAAAATCTACAAGGGTCCACATATCACTCGACAAGGAATGCAAGTCGTTCACAAGCTCGCCAACTGCTTGCCAAGTTTCTCATTAATACGCGATGATACAAGACGATACGTGGTTTTAAAATATCAAAATTCTCTGGCGATCGAAAAGTATAATTACTAATTATTATTGTGTATTTCGATGATCACGTAACACGCGCAATTAATTTGTATAGACAGTCGGAATATTTCGGAAATGCGCGATAAATTCGTCTAGCAAAGTAAACGCGCGTTGCGTATGTAATATGATATGGCGTGAGCTCGCGCGTCCTCCCCCCACCCCTCGCATTCCAGAGTCGTTCGTCGAGCCGTTCCCGGGATGTTTTTTTTTTTTTCCGTAATACGCCTCGCGGCATGTTTGTGTCTTTCGAGTGTTTACATTGCGTGTCCTCGCATTGAATTGATCTAATATAATAATCACAGACACGCAATATCTTTTCGCAGTCTTCTCTCGTCAGTCGTAGAGAGAACGACGGTGAAGTGAAGTGCGCGTTGAATGAAATATCGAGTAATAGTTTTTTCTCGTTGATAATAATAATTATTATTAAAGGTTGTTCATCGATCGCGGAAGCACAAACGGTGTTTGCATCGCGAGTATTAAATATTTATATTTATAGGAAAAGTGAGATATCGCTGACGCTTTTTTCGGGGATGATCTGAAAACTATCGAAACGCGGTTTTCGCGTTTGAGATTATTTTACGAACACCTTGGTGGTGACGTGTGAACCCTTTCCCGCGTTTTTACTTTAGTCATCGAGTGTCCGCCGCCGTTACGTATAGATGAATTTCGGGAGTGTCGAGGAAAATAACAATGACTATCATCGTCGTATTCACGTGGAGAGTAAATATTTCGCGTTTTAATGTGTGATCGATACGTAAATCGCGGAGGCTTCGTCGGATTATTCCGCGAGCGCCTTGGCGAGTGACGTGTGTGAACCTTTTCCTGCATTTTTGCAAGTTATCGAGTGTCCGCCATTACGCGTAGATGAATTCCGGGAGTGTGGAGGAAAGTATCGGGCACGGTATCATCGTCGCGTCCTTTTCACGTCGAGAATAAGTATCTCGCTCGATTGTGTGATCGATATTTGATCGATACGTGAATGGCGGTTAGCGGAGGCTTCCTTTGGCGTCTCTGTTCGACGAGCGTCGTAATCGTCGTTGCCGTGCGAATTCTCTGCGTCCGTTAGTTTTCGAATGACGATCGTCTCGTACGATTACGCGAGTGTAAATATGACGAACCACTATCGCAGTTACGGCACCGGCAGTCATCGCGAATGATAATCGTGTAGCCGCGAATCGGAAGTGCCGAGAAAAATTAACGGGCGTGAAAAAGTATATCGCGATCGTATATTCGAATGTAAAGTGCCGCGAGTAATGGTGAATAACGTGATACACGGATCTCGTCGCGTATAAATGTCGTCGGCAGTGCTAAATAAAAATATCGGACGATTATACGAGCGCAAGAGTTGCGAACGTATAACGGTAAGCGAATTGTCGCGAGAGAAAGTACAATATAAATATATCGGGTGTGTCGAAAGTGTGTGATTACGCGAAAATAAATATGCTGCGAAAGCATAACATAAAATCGCAAATGGAAAAAAAGCTAGCTCGCGCGATCGAGTACGTTTTCGCGATTTATCCTAAATCAACCTCGTGGAATCATGAAGCAGAAATATAAATTAGCATCGATGGAGCAGCAATATATGTACATGCGACAAAGGCTTGGCAAAATTGGTGAGTAAATTATTTCATAATTTTTTAACCCGATCGAGATAATTACAGATATGAGATTTGAAAGGACACACAAATATATCTCGTCTTTTGGAGATTTAAAGATTAAATAATTCATACGTTTATTTGATCGTGGACTGTCACGGTTCAAAGAATTGCAATGCGGCATGTTAACGAGGGAACATTAAGTTTATAATTCCGCGTATGATTCAATCAACATCATAATGTACGCCATTAAATACGAGTTATCTGCATTAATTCGCGTTCATTTTCTATACACAAGATTATTTTCATAAACACATTTAAATTTAAATACATGTTCATAAGATAATAATTTGTACTTATAACGTGTTTTATACATATAAATAAAAGGCACATGAAAGAAATGTGTAAATAGTATCTCTAAGATATATAAAAATATAGAATTTATGGATATTTAATCGGTTTTGCGTCTTTTTCTCATGAAAAACCACCGAGAGGATTAATTAAGAGCTTCAGATTAAGCGTTAACTAATATTTACGGCAACGATTCATGGCAACAGCCGTTTGGAATAAGCTAATGCATTACGTTACGCTCGATAATCCGATAAACGCGATTGCGAATCGCAATTTATGCATCGCGTGCACGACGCGTTCCCGTTTTAACGATCGCGCGGCCGAAACAAGAAGTGTCGATCAAATTCCCGCGTGGTTATCGCGCGCGAACACAATCACGCACTGCTCCTACAATTTTCCGTATCGCGCGTGTGAAAATTACTGTAATCGAAGCCTCGACATAAAAAAGGCCCGTGTAACTGACACATATTCAGAAAATTATTTCTTTATTCGAAAGGATTTTATAAGGAGGCTGATGTACTCCGCTACGCGAGAGATGCATGTTATGAATATTTATGCGTTATTTGAATTATTCATGAAGCTGAAAACAAACGCTGATACAAGGAAAAATATCTATGATTAAAACACTTTCCTTTCGGAGATGAGTAATAATAAACTATTTTTTGCCAATACACACGCGTGTAAGAAGACGTATTCTATTTTTGACAGTAAAAAAAAAGGAAAAAAAAATCGCGACATTGCATCTCTCGTATCTGTAATACAAGAATTCGCGTGAGAGATTCGACTGTACGGAATAATTTTCTTTCCACTTGAGACACAACATCGAACGGTCACGTTCTTTGCCATTAATAAATTTACTTAGCGAATAATCGAGAGAGGATCGAGGCTGTGCGGTACTGTCTTCGAATATATACGGCGACCTTTGTATTCCTGGATCCGGCGTATATATTCGCGGTCGTGTATATAAAGGATTCTAGGGGAAAAAATTGAAACATTACTCACGCGACACCATTGTTCTCTTCCTTTCGTGCGTCCCCACATGCAAATGGTAGAATTTTCCATCCGCCGTGTATTTCACGTTGAATTTCATGCTGAAGCGCTCTCGATGTAGCTTATCTATTATCTGCGTCGAGAATCTCTTTCGTTTCGATAATGGGCCGTCTAATAGCAATTAACTTTATTGACTTATTGACAAAACAAAATCAGGGTTTTTTTTTATTTTTTTTTTTTGGTGTCAAAATCATTTATTTAACCGAATTAGAACTTACAAGAATAAATTTTTTTTCGAATAATTAATGTTCCAGATTTTACTTTCTAAATATTTAACTGATTTAAAATAAAGTTATGTGTTAAATTAGTTGGTTATTTTTCTGTAATTCTGACTATATATATTTTTAAAAACTACAAATATAAAATTGACTTGTTTTCAATTCAAGTATCAATTAGTGTCATGGAACAGAGGATCTTTATAATTTATTAATTTAACATGGAAATAATTTTTGACATTAAGTTATAAATTAAAATTGTGTTAAAACTGTTATAATATATTTTTAAATGTTATAACATTTTTATATTTGTAATACAAAATTCAAATTAGTTTTAATTTAAAATTTATTGGAAACTCTGTTGACATTTGTATAACTGCGATTCTTTTCTTATTTTATGTAATGTACAAAACTGTAATAAACAAATTTTCGTATAAAAATATATATGTTATGGAAAAAAAAAAAAAAAGAAAAAGAAAAAAATAGTTAATTGCCACGCGAAATAAGATTTTACGATCGTATAATACGCTGATACTCGAGATTCACGGGATATGAGATTGCGGATAAATCGACGATTAAACTTCATATGTCGGCGCTCTGTAGTCTCGTCGCTTAGGGTTTAACTCGGTAATAATAACGTCGCCCAAACCCGGAGTCCCAAAAGTTAACGATGGTGTTACACACGCCTGCAAATAGAACGATAGACTTCGCTCCGCTCGCTCGTTTTAAAATTAATCGACCGACCGATGTTCATCGGGGAACGACGGAACTTTCGGACAACGTTCTCAGAGAGACACTTTCCGAGAATTCCCCGAAGAGAAATGATGGAGATATGGAGAAACGGTGTGACGCGAAACGTGCGACCGAGTAGAATCGTTCAAATTTTCATCAACAACGTTAGGGAGAAAGGGACAGAGAGAGAGAGAGAGAGAGAGAGGGAGAGAGGGGAAGAGAAAGAGAGAGAATGTATATGTCGTCGCGCTTTCTGAAAGTTCATCTTCGCTTCGTTTATGCCGCTTGGCCGGATCCTGCACCTTGAGGAGCGCACGCAACGAATCTTCATGTCCTTGGCTATCGCGTTTCCCCTTCATAACATCTCCGAACATTTGTCTTCATTTCTTGCGCCACTCTAAGCAGCGGTACGTAGTTATGATTTAAAGCTGTAGTTTTGCGGCGAAGATGAAGAAGAGCTAGTGGTAGACGCGAAATTTCGTCGTCGACGACGAGGATGCGACGAGGAGCGAACCGCTTACGTTACCCGGAACAAACCGCGAGAGCGTCGACGTAATCACTTTTCCTCCGCTGGAACCACAACACGTTCCAGCGGGGCAGGTCGATGATAATTAAACTACAGCGTGACACGGGGAATCGGCAAAAAGTGGAAATCTTTGAATGGGTAGAGTCGCCCCTCTATTTCATCTTGATTACGGATTAAACGAACTCGGCGGGTCTTTCATTCGACTTGGACGTAAATAATCGCTTATCTGCCATCTCGCCACTGGAATACGGATTTCGAAAGACGGATGGAGCTTACGAAAACAGGATCGATCGCTTCACATTCGCATAGAGATTCTTTATCTCGTGACTTTGTCCGGCGCCATACGTCTCGCGTATAGTTTGTGAAGGTTTGTCGTTTAGTGTACCCGGAATCTCGTCGTTGTTATCATACCCGGTGCGCTGTTTACAACTTTCCAGTCACGACATGCCTTATTATCGCCCGAGTGACTCTGTATGCCGCCTATTCACGCGCGCGCGTGCTCTGCTTCGCGAGAAAATAACAACCGACACGTAATTCCGTGCATGACGACACCACGCCTGCTGCCACTCGAGAGTTAATAAATGCATCGTATGTAGTGTGCTATCGTTGTTAAGTTGTAACTAGCTGTATGCTTTGCGACCTACAAGCTGACCGTTGCAAACGATGACGCGTCTCGTGGATTATATGTCAAAATATGTATCGGCCATTGTCTTATTAATTATTACATGAACATAAATTCGGAAATCTTGTATCTTGGACAGCAAATATTGTATAATACAACTTCATTCGGCAGATAAATATTTACATGTCAGAGAATTTTAAACCTTCGAATTGTACGATGCTATTTAAAGTTCTAAATACTAGAGATTGAAATTTGATGTTATTGGAAAAATTTTAAAAAATATCTAGATTAATTGATTTTTTTTTACTCAACTCCAGTAATTAAATCCGATATAGTACAATTATTTTTGATTATTTTTTATTAAAACGCGATAATTCAATAATTTGAAATTTTCTATTTTATTATGTAACTAAATTGCTATATAAAACTCGCAGCTATTTATTGAATCATCGATTGAAACAACATTCTATGTAGAATGAAAATGATTGCATGCAGAACAATCCATTTATTTTGTCACAATAATGAATACGCGTCCAAGTTATAACGCGATATTATCGAGCATGATTTAATTAAACGCAGATATCTTCCGGCACAAATGACTCTTAACATAAAAGCAGATACTATAACAGCGACTTAATGATTACTCGAAGAAAATGAATTTCTCGAGTTATGCGACTAATGGAGATTACAAAATGTATATTCGTATAAACGACGAGACGAGATAGCGCAAAGTCATCTCGGCGTAGGTTCCTCGTCAGCATTGGCGCGTTTTTTTTGTGAATCGTTCTTAGCGCCCCAGCGATCCTGCCAGAAATGCGGTACTTAACGCTGTATTAAAGGCCCGATAACATGATGCTCGAGGAAAGTTGTGATGCCATTAAGATAATCTCTCGCGGTGGTATTATGTGGTGCCGCAGAAGCAGAACGACAGGACTCTGTGGGATTGGGACATAGCAGGGAGAGGGAGGCATAGAGAGGAGAATATAACGAGAAGAAACGAGAAGAGACGATGGCAAAGAAAGTCCGATTACGAAGCGACTACCTCGCAATTCTCTCAGAGTTGCGAGTGGCACGCAATTGGGGGAAAAAAAGTGTAAAGTGTCGAAAGGAGATTTTTTTCGAGCTTAATATTCAACTATGTATCGTTCTGAATCGTGTATTGCATTTATTTGTCCATTTTATTTTGTTCCATTCATTTTAGATGATAAAACAAACTAGATAAGCATCGAGTATTAGTTGGAAAAGGCTCTTTAAAAAAATTTATTTTTGAGAATCATATATTTAATAATTCATTTTAATAATTCATTTTAAAAACAATAGATTAATGAAGAATATATAATAATCAAATGATATATAGTCTTCATTTAATAATTTTAATTCAAGATTGTCGAGTATAATGTATAATAATGATAGTTTCTCTGGTTTGCATGGGAATAATTATATGTTATATTTCGTATAATGTTTTTATGTAAAAGGTTAATTAGAGATTTTATTAATAATGTGAACTCTAAAAGTATCTTTTATATTTCATAGTCTTATATATCATTGCCGTAATATTTTCTATAATAATATTTTACTGATAAGTTAACAAGCATCTGTTGTTAGTTGGTAGAAGTGGCTTAAATGGCAAATAAGGGAATTAACTTATCCGTTCCACCGCAATTTGCAGTAAGACGGGTAAGAAATGAATGGAAAAAAGAACAAGGATAATTGAACATTGCTTGCGTGAGACGCGCGATGTAGGTCAAACAAAATCGAAGATTAAATTATACCTTTGCAATCTTTACAATCCTTTACATAATTCCAGGTTTATTCGCAAACATCACTTGCGCATTCTCAAACGGCATATCCTTGAAATATCTCTCGTTGGAAAAAAGAGTCAGCTTTTCTTTTTTGACTTTGAGAGATTAATGCAAAGAATTAGTTAAAGATTATCACATGCAATTTATTACAGTTTGAAAAACAAACAGTAGCGATATGATTCGAAGTTGTATAATTGAAGTTAAGAGAAATCTTTATTCGCTGGGGATTTAATCTGTTAATATAGAAAACACGGCGTGATATCGTTGCTTTATCAAGCCGAGAAAATCTCATATCGGAAATTGTCTGTTGCAGAATGAATTATACGGTACGGGGTTGAGGATAATGAAAGAGGTACGAGAATCGAATTAGCTACGAACGAAACGATGCAATTAACACTTAAATGGCATTTTCTAATTATCGTATCGATTAAAAAAAAATCGGGATTAATTTTGTGAACTGGTCTTAAAAAACATATGTATATAGGAATAGTATTTAGAATGCATATATAATATATAAAAATAAAGTAAAAACATAAACGAATTAAAATTAATGTAACATAAACAATTTAAATTATGATTGTTTAATTCAATTAGTAGGTTATTTAAATTATTTATTAAATGTAAAAAAATTATATAAATTATGATAATTTGAATTAACAATAGTTTTATTTCGATTTTTGAATAAAAGAACTGTTTACTTTTTTTTTTTTTAATTGAATCGGCCTTAATATTTACCTTGAATCAACGAACTGTAAATTATTAAAATGCATTATTAATTTACTTGTTTGTAAAATACTTTATTAAAATCATTAGAGCTTTTGCATATTATATTGAAGAGGTGCATTATTCGGCGTAATATGGAAATGTGCTCGCAATTGTGTACTTACAGTGAAGGTAATAAAATATAATAATTTCATCGCGCATAAAACATATGCGTTTTCAGACGATATAATATATTTGACATATAAATTATTCTCTTATATATAAATATAAAACGTTGCAAAAGAAGCGAGAGTACGTACTCACGGTTCTACATAATACAGACGTCAACAAGTGAAACACGTTAGTGCTTGGAAGTAAATTGCTTTCGACCGGAAACGCGCATCGAATTATCAATACAAAGGATAGATTATTGTACGGGTCAATAATTACGAGCATGGAATCTAATCGACTGCTATTTGATTGGTAACCGTTTATCTTGCGCGATTGAAACGCTATTGCAAGGATTGAATACTACCTATATGAAACATTAACAGTGCGAAACGTCAATCAAAATAAAATCTCAACATTGTGCAATTTTAGAATAAATTTTAAAACTTTGCGTGTATGCATAAGTGAGTTGTATGACGCATTTTTAATCCGATTAGCGAATATTTAATTTATTATTTTATTTCTGTTAAATATTTACATGCGTGTGTAGATATTTATCTTAATTTGTATAAAATATTTGTTTGGGCATATGGTATTTATAATATATTTTAACATATAATGTGCGTGTTCTCTTTGTTATTTATTGTACAATAATTATTGTATACGAGAAATCGATTTTTATTTTTAAGCGAATGTAAAAAGGGTTAAATCACTAACATTCAAAGTAAATGAGTCAGTTCAACAAAAAATCGAGTTTTTTTTTTTTCATCGAGTCGATGACTCTCGACTTCAATTAGTCGACTGAATCTTTGTTTTTTAACCGGCACAAAGGCGTGCTGGCTTTGAAAGAGTATCATGTTTCTAACACATGCTGATAATTACATGCGCTTGCGAGTGCGAGCACTTTAATGGTTTGTTGTCCGTTGAAAATTAATTATTTTACGCCAGGAGCTGGTCGAGGCATCGCTGGCGAGTGTATCGAAATACCTGTAGGGCGGGCAGGCTCAGCAGGCCGGAGATAGGAAGGGCAAGGGGCAACAAGTCAGAGGCAGGTAGGGTGAGCTATACGGGGGTGGCGTGTAGTTGACGCTTTATCGGAAGAGCGCTTTTGTTAGAAAGTCAATACCTGTGAAGAGACCTGGGCGCTCACTTCCTGATACGCTCGCGTTAAAAAGTACACTTTAGAGCACGCATAAAGCGCCCGTTTGATTTTTCTGGCGGAAATGCTCTCTTCGGGAAAATTGCGAGCGTCCCCGGCATCTAAGACGAGTCGGAATGACGTAAAAGTTTGAGCGTTCGATTATCGATTTGAGCGACCGCAATTGTGTTGATTTCTTTTTTTACGATGGTGGTATATGGGAAAACGATACGAATTAAATTATCTCGGTACGAAATATTCTACGACTGACCTCGTCCATGAAGCATACAACATTTCATCCATGATATCTCTCAGTGACCGTTCTCAAGCGGAATCAAACGAATAAATCACAGCTGTCAGCAGCGAGATATTCACTGCTAATGCATTATGTATTTTCTGTTGCCGATTCAATTTTGGAAAAAAAAAAAAAAAGAAAAAGAAAAAATATTCCGCTCAAGGATCCCTAAGAGGGATTGCTCGTGTCTCGCATCGGATCTTTTGCCAGCAATACAGCTTATTCTAAATTCGTCGATGAGATTCGCTATTCAAATTTTTCGCTGAATATCACTGCCGAGAACATCAAATATAAATACACCGTTATTCATTTATTCGCATCGCGATGAGATTTGTTCATACTAGAATGAACCACGTAATCATTGACCATCTGATTTTATGAAGTTTTAAATAGAATAATTGTTGATTTTATATCTTTCTCGTTTTCCTGTCGTCCGCATACATATTTCCACTACTTTGAAGAAAATGATAAAATTTATCCGCGCCAGTTTTGTCAAAATTGCAGTTTTACGCGACAATCATTACGTATATTACTGTATATTTTAATGATTTGCAAATGTTTTACTTATACATTTTCCAAATAATATCAATAATTTTATTTGAATTATTATATCATATAAATTATTTTAAGATACATTAGTTTTAATAAAATAAAAATGTGCGCACTTGACACGGTCGCATTCTCCACAATGAGAATCAAATATCTCTTTTAAGGCTAAGTAAAACTGCACAGTTTGACCTGCTTGTTGTATTTACTTTTAATTACAATTTACCTCACAACTTTGCCGCTTTTATCGCGTTTACCGAGCCACCGACCTTGCGCTAAAAAAGTGCTCCGGGGTGTCGTCGTACGCGAAACAGGCACTCCTCCTCTCCCCGGCATTAAGCACTGTCGCCGTAGACGCTAATTTAAATACGACAAGAATTCCAGATTTCCTCGACGGAGGGTGAGAGTGGAGCCACTTTACTACCTAATACATAGAGAATGCAGATACGTATCGGACAGTACGACGGGGAAGGCGGTGGTGTGCAGGAGGAACTGAGAGGGAATTGTTTTTGTCATGGGGGCAATGGAAGGTTGGCTGGCGGGACATGGTGGCTGTGAGAAGGGGACGGAGGGGGAGGGAGGGAGAAGGCAAAGAGCTGGTCGGGAGATCGGGGGTTGATTCGGCTACGCAGCGCGCTACCGCGGCCGACCCGGGAAACTCGGACGGGGTTGGTCCGAAAGCTCTCTCAGTCGCGGACAAGCCGCCACGTAGTGATAACACCCTATATAACGCGGGCAACTTAAATCCGATCCGCGTCGTACGACTAGAATCCTATTCTGATAAGAGCGTAAGTTTGTTAGTGAGAGCATGGATGTATTAATCAAATTTATCAATTGGATTATCGAACATCGAATTGTGTTGGATAAATGATTGACAATTGAATGCAAGATCCACGTGGTGGATTGAAGATTCAGTTGAAATATTGCTGCGGAAATTGCGACTTTCAATTGCAATTTTGTTCGCTTCGTGTCTCAGCTTCTCGTTCTGCGATATCTCCGGCGATGATTTTATGTGCAAAGCGAGTCAAATGTTACACAAGCGCCGAGTAATTAAGAAAACGTGTAGCGGTTTTTATATTTTATCAAAGTGCTGGCATACATCGTCTGACAGCATACTTAACGTGTAATCGCGACTAACGGAAAACCTCATTTTTATTTCATTGAATCGTCATTATATTATTATATTATTATACTTTCATTCCATGCTGATGATTAGAATGATACAACGCTTGTTTCACTGACTTTGATCTCATATTATATTTGTTAAAAAAAAAAAAAATTAAATTAAATTTTTAAAAATTTATACATACATTTGAATAAAATAATGTCGATTTTATAATTTTTTTTAAATATTTTAATTGTCATTTTTCATATAATAGAAACGCGAATCAATTGAATTTTTTAAAGCAAATGAATTGGAATGACAAATGTAAAATTAATTGATCCGTATAGAAATAGAAAAATTTCTTTCTTTCGGAAACTAAAGCAGTGCTGGTGCCAGCAAAATAAAACATTATCCAGTTCAAAGAATCGAAATAACGATATAGTGATGGTGATGAAGAGATAGCGAGACATGATAGATTTTTCTAGGCAAATGTAAAATTCTCTTTGTGTCGGTCGTGCTAACAACATAATGGCTCGGTTTTTGGCTACCATATGGGGCGGTTAATTTCCAGTTGACCGTGCGAAAAGGTAGTTACGAACTTTATGATTACGCGGCACGAGCGGATTGCTTCATTCGTCGATTACATGCAACCTCGCAGACATAATTCACAAAGTGTTGCAACGAGGGCGGGTTGCGTGCAACGATATCTCGTTTTCAGAATGATTTTATATGCGTGAAGAATACATCAACTATTTTCCACTAAATCTCGAGCAGTTAACATTGCTGTTTTATCTTCAAGTTGTGGGATAAGCTCGTAACGGAATTGCAAAACGAGCTTATTAATTTATGCAGTGGCTATATCGAATGAGGCGAATGTACTTTTATGAGAATAAGAGTGGGTACACTTATCATTCGGAGCGTTTGGGTCACTTCCAATTTCTGGCAATTGCGGGAGTTACGTACGAAAAGGAGGTCAACCAACGCAAAGTGCAATAGCACAGTGCGACGAATGAAAAAGATTTCGTGTTTAATCGCATTACAACGTGTCTGCAACAGTCGTTAAATATTCATGACAACCCGACACTGAGACTGGCAAGTGGCTAAATTATTTATGATTCTTTTATGTCATAATTGAATATAGCAACAAAGCGAAAGTTGCATGTACAAAGCTTGCGGATTGGAATATATTTGCGAACTTTTTTTTAATCTTGTTATGAACAAAGCCATTTGTGAATCGCTGCCATTATTGCTGAATTGCATTGATATTTTTTTTGCGTTTATCGATGAAGGTAGAATCATAATTTTATATCAAAGCGACATTAATTTATATAATGAGGAAGAAGTCATTACTGTTTTCGCAAAATTATTATTGACGTCTTGAATAATCTATTAAAAAGTATTTTATTGAGCGAGCTGCAGAACAAAGAGCGCAATAGATTTTACGAATAAATCGCAATTTACGAAATCCATGAATTATAAAGTGAATTATGTAGTTACCTCATGGAATCGATTCTCGTTTCATTCCTTCCGTCCTCGCATTTCCAAATTAATATTGCCATCTCTTTATTCTGTCCTCGTAACGAATTACGTACGCAACGCGTTTCAATCATATTGTATAATCATTCTCACGTGGTGTTACGGCTTGGTTGACAAAGGGACAAAGGGGATTGACAAATTTCATCCGCTATAGTTCTTCGCAACCATTGCAACCGTCGATTGGTTGCAAAGTTGTAGCCGCGTGTGTCTTAACGGCCGGAAAGCTGCCACGTAACCGTCGAATTAGAGCGACGATGAAAGACCAATTCCCGGGTAATCGAACTAGCTCTCGCTTCCCGTTAAGCTTCCGTATGAGACGTTATATTGCTTCATCTCTCGAGTTCGACAGAAATTCCCGAGTTGCGCTGAAGCAGTAAGCTTTTTCTCATCTCCCCTTTAACTTTCTTAACATCGACGCATCGTTCGTCAAGTACGTCGTACCCTCTCACGATTATTCTTGCGTAACGGATGAATGTATCTCGTTACAAAGTTGCGACCATCTGTTATCTCAATAAATTTCGACAGTTTTGATCAATTAATAGAAATTACAGTAATTGTTTAATATTATATATTGTAGATTCCGTAAATGTAGAAAATAAATACATTCATCAACGTATTCGCGAGTAGATAAATTAAAACAAAACGTATGTGTTAGCTTAATACGAATCTAAGGCAAATGTTGGTCATGCCTCCTGTCGTTGGTTTAGTACGCCTTCCATATATTTCCAGTTTCATCCTACTAGCCGAATGTGCAGCGAGCTATTTAAACTTTCGGTCAACGGAGAAGTAGTTAAAGTTAGGGAAATTCGGATAACGCGTGTGTACTTTAATTAACACGCATACGTAGGAAGTTCCTCGGTTATTAAGTCCTGTCGTCTGGAAATTGGATGTACAAATTCAACAATGCTCATCTGATGACGTTATATATCTATATTCATACCTGCATATATTCATATAAATTCTTGATTTGTTATGAAATATAGTCGTACAGAACAACCGGAGCATGATAACGAATAGCATCCAATTATTATATTTTTTTTTTTTGACAGAAAATAATTGTCGCATTGGTTTATGTTTGCATTTTATCAAATTTTATATTTTGAAATGAGGCATACATTATTTTAAAAATGTGTTACATATATATATATTTACTTAACACTACATATAGAGTTTCTTTAAATTTAATAAAATTCTAAGTATAAGACTTTCTCTCTCTCTCTCTCTCTCTCTCTCTCTCTCTCTCTTTTAAAGAAATTTTTCAAAAGTTTTATAAAGATTTTTTAAAAGGATTTTCTTTGTTTAAATGCACTGTGTCAATTATCCATAGAAGGAAAAAAGCTTGGGTGATTGGTGCGACTGATTATCGACATGGAAAGGTCCATTAAATCTTAAAATCTCACGAATTTCAAAGCCCCGAGGCATGTCGTAATCGAGTCACTCCACGGTCAATCTTAAACTACTGAGTTATACGAGTGACTCTGTGGCACTCGCGCTCCGGCACTTTAATCCGAGGGACTTGAGAGTGCACCTGCTAGATGGTATATCTCTCCGGCTGCGCGAACTTCGGGTTAGCTTGCGAGAGAGACAGGCGTAAGAAGGACGCGGGGAAGGGAGAAGAGGTGGTAGACCCAATTACATCTCGTTCGTGCAGAATTGGACGAATACATACAAGATGCTTAAGACGCTTTAACTACCTCGGGATTTGTACCCACATTCTAACTGTCGAGATTCGTTTAAGTACCCTATGCTGGACTTTCGTCGGTTGCCGAGGATTGCCATCGACCCATAAATCCGTTTCCACAAACTCTGACAGTTTTCGCTAAATAGTCTTTGTTTAATTACAATTTTCGACTTGGATTTAAATATAATTGCTTTAAATAATCTTAAATTATCAATTCAGTGATTATAAAATTATTTGCTTGCTTTTTAGTTATTGTTTATAAATAAAAAACTTATGTTTACATATACACGTTAATATAAAAAAATAGAATGCTCTACAAATAACTAATCGATTAAATTTAATTATTTGTGCATTTGATTCGAGCGATTTTCTCTTTATCTTGCAGGACGCTACAGATACGAAAAAGCTTTTTTTTCGGGACAATAACGGATCGGATGGGATGGAATCTGAACAGTAATGATGAAAGAAATTCTATGAGATTGAAGAGCCAAGATTAACCGGCTGTTCATGTTCATCATCGCTTCGCGCGTTAATGGAGCGCAGCCTATGGAAAGGGATGCGCTGACACGCTGCCAGCCAAAGACGAAGGTTCCTTGAGACAGGATTAGAAGGTCGCCTAAAACCCGAGTAAATTCCTGTCTTCATCTTAGATCAATTAAATCATCGACGTAAGCTTCTTGAAGAGGTTCAATCTTTGCGTACTAAAATCTGTGTCGCGCACAAAATCTGTTTCAATCATATAAATCTGTGAAAATTGTGATCTTACACGTGATAACGGATTGGCTAAAGAAGAAGAAAATTGTGGGGAAAAAAAATCGCTTGATCAAACACGTATAATCGAAGGATCGCCTGTTGATAATAGATTTATCCCATGTCTTGTGAATTTTTGAAAAGTCGATTGTCGCGACGTAGAGATTTCGAAGGCATCGTAAACGATGTGCTCGTCGGTGAATTAAAGCTTGTACCTGAGCCGGTAATTCAGACAATCAATAATGCCGGGTCGTAAAACTTTGCGCGAGGCACGCAGCAGTGTTTGATAAATAATGCAGTTCTATCGGGTTGGTCGATGTTCCGGGGTGTGAAGCAAAAAACGCTGCATCACCCTTGGTGCTGAGAGAATCTCGAAACGTGAATTACAACACGGACATTGTGTTGTGCGCATCGATTTCGTGAAGTTGACTTGGAGTGCTTGATCCTTACACGAATCAGAGACGAGGGTTAACAAGGTGTATTATTATCCAGTATAAGTGATCGTGTGCACCACACGAGTGTTCGAGGAAGTGCGGATCTCCTTCGATTTTCTTTTTTTTTACGAGATCGATTTCCGTGACGTCATTGCAAAACGATTCGTCGGTAATAGTAAATGGTATAGTGTTGGCAAATATTTGTCAGTACTTCAAAATTGTGTCGTTTAACGTGTGATAAAGTGTCTCATCGTCATTCAGAATTCATTGTTTGACGTGAAAAAAAGTGACTTTCCATATTGACACACCGATATCAAATAAAATTCATATACGTGTCAGAACGTAAATCGTGGGATATGAGAAATTATAAAAAATCGGAAAATCGATCATTAATGTAATAGTTCAGATACGAAGGCGCTTAAAGTGCAAGCTTCGCGGTAATTAATTTTTTGAATGTGAATTTAGAAAAGTCAAAAAGATTGTTTTTCTCTCTTGCGAAAACCATTACTTGAATTTGATGGCGCGTAACTTGTAAAAATAGAAACATAGCGAGTAATTATCTACGATAGCTCTAATTATCGAAGCAACGAAGAATTCTTTCGCGAATATACGAGTCTTTAAAATCACGAAAATATACGCGAAGAGTGCGCGAAGAAAAAACACGGCGTGTGAAATTTTCGAGGTCGCTCTAGATCCGAGAAAGTCAATCTCCTTTCGCGTTCGTGTTTCAATTCTAGACGAACCAGAATACGGGCGGTGCCGTGTGTGCTTCGTTAAACTGACAGTAATCGTCAACCGCGTGTCACAAACTCGTACGTGGCGTAAAGCGAGTGTTCGCAAATTAGATTCCGGCGATGCACTTACGATGACGTCGTTTTGTGATTTGAGCACTCGAGCATCAACGCACGTGTGAAAATTGAACTCGTCTTTCACGAGCACGATTGCGTATTACTAGAGGAAGAAAATCGTGATAAAGAGAAATTCGAGAAAACCGCATCTCCAAGTCAGAGTATCTTGAAAAAAAAAAAAAATCAGGCAATTATTATCCATGTAAGAGTATGACGATCGTTATCAAAATACTTGGACATTGATAGATTTGTCGATTCATTCGAATATTCCACGAGAAGAATATCATATAGAAAGATATTCCTACAAAAGAGAACATCGCGTTATCGAAGACTTGTCTGAAGAGGAGAACATTCGGGAAATTTATACGCGTGTTCGCGGGAATTTTTTATACTGGAATAACGATAATCGACCGACAGTCGACGATTGTTGCCGCGGGGCAAATGGCAAACCTTATCGGACTCGACACGTGATATATCGCACGGCGACGAACGAGTGGCGCGATTGGCTACGATAGAATGACGGTGACGTGTACGTCATTTACGGATGTTGTTCAGTGCCGGGATGCTGTAGTGAGTAACTGTTAGTAAAAGCGACGCGAGTGTGACACAACGAGATCGGTTTCGTCGTCGTCGTCGTCGTCGTTATTCGCCGGAGAGAGTGAGAACAGAAGCCGGCCAACATCATTCAGAGAAAGACTCAGCATGAAGGATCATCGAGGACGATGGCTGCGCGCCGTGCTGCTTATAACGTTCCTCTCGCATCAAACGGGTGAGTGCAATTTTATATTCGTTATTATTGCATCGGCTTTTTTTGACGAGACTCAGGGATGATTGCACCACGCAAGATTTTTTACCTCATCTGTCGCTTAATCGGATCTCTCAATCGTGAATCCATTTTTATGAAACATAAATTATTTTATGATCAATTGGCAAATCTACCATAAAAAGGCACTATAACGAAGAAAAAATTTTGAAGTTTAAAATTATGTATTTTTTTTTATAGAGGTAGCTTTGAAATGTATATAATAGAAACATAATCTAAAAATATCATTCATTAAGAATAAGATATTATAAAATAAGAAACGAATGATGTATAATAGTATTAATTAATATTTTAATTAATATTCTGTAGTTTTAAAATACTTTTTTGGATTATATATAATTTATACACACTGATCATACATTATTATCAAGTACATAAACAATAATTTAATTATAATTTAAGTGTTTGTTTAATGAAACAAAAGAGAGATAGAGATGATGAAATCGATAATCAGAATTTAAAGCCAGAATTTCAATAATGAGATAAAGTATAAACATGTTTCAAGCGTTTGAATAGAAATTTCTGTGAATGTAATTTAGTCCAACGATTTAATAAATATTTTTTGTTATTTATTTTCTGTTAGCCTAAATAAATTTAAAGCGGTGCAACCGCACTGTGTCGCTCATTCGAACAAAACGCGAGTGTGTTGGTAAAATAGGCCACACCGACACAACATTATTGTTTTCCAACGCACACAGCCATGCACGTTCACATGGGCGTGATTATATCGAAATGTATATCAGGAGTAAAATATTATAAGAGAGAGATCTAATTTTGGACGGAATATTGCGATTAATGAGCCACGAATAACCGGCAGTTTTTATAGGATGTGGTTTGTATTAACAGTTTGTTGAACGCGTCTCTTTATGAAAAGCATACAAGTTTGTGGAATACTTTTCTTACGGACGATTGATAATTATTTTCGGCGTTTAATAATATTTTGCGGTTAACTTAGCCGATGAATTGATCTATCCAAACCTCGAGTATATCGGTCAGTTATTTGTAATCCAAGTTATAAACTTGCGGTTATCTGAAATAACTGAGAAAGTTATTTTCTCTTGAGAAGGAGAGAGAAGAAAATATCGTGTACAAAAAAAGATCGCGTTATCGCAACATTCTGTATGATAAGACAAACGTCGCGCGTCTATAATTATGGAAAAAGAAAAGAGGGCTAACCGTGCAGATATTCTTAAACACTGCGGGCCACTATCGAATTGATTTCCATAGAATGAATGGATTCATGAATAAAGCGCTTTAAGCAAGCTCGCTCGAGATGGTTCGGCGAAAGGCAGTCGGCCAATAATTTCAGGGTGAACTCCATCGACATATCGAATTATTCATAATTTACTGTATTCTGAATTGCATTAAATCGAGAACAGTCAGTAGGAGCAACGAACGATTTGATTGTTGAGATTAAGAATATCAAGTTATTCTCATATCAAGTTGTATTTTTTTTGCAATTTCGATCAATACTTTATGTATCACGTATTTAATTCAATTCGATATCTCCTTCGCAAATAGTTTATAGCTCTTTCTTTTTCTAATAGCGTAAAATTTGTTATTTAGAATATTCCTTAAAAAAAAAATATCGAACGGTTGTCGTGCTGGACATGTAACGGAAATTCACTCGTTCATCATAAACACGCTGCGCGAGTGAGCTGTATAAAAGTTATTACCTGAAATTTTGCTACGTCCAGGAATGATGAATAATATGAGGCTATAATGTTACACAACGCACACACACACACACACGCCGTTACGGAAATTCTCTTTACGGTATTTTCCTGTATCGTAATATTGCATTTTGGGTAGAAATTTCTATCGGATATTTTACTTTATTACGTTGTCGAGGACTTATTTAGAGAAATTAAAACGTACGTTTTTGATACTTTTATCTATTTAAAATTAATTATTTTATTTTATATGTCGATGGATGAATAATAAAATTAAATATTGAGTTAACTTTTCGAGCCTGTTAAATATCAAGTAAATAAATAATTTTATGGCGTGTTTGTATGCAAGTAGAAAACTTTGCGATAATTCCGTGTCACCCCCGAAAAACTCAACTACAAATCGAATTACACATATTTTGTAATTAACGCGTCTTAGTCCTGCTAACTGTTAGCTTTGAGAGAATAAACATTGCTCGAATTAGTAGAACAAATTTATCTCCTTTCCCTACGGCGTTCTCTTGCTCTTTTGGATGACTTTCATCGTACCTCTAGCCCGAGGATCGAGAGGAAAGAGGTATCTGGAAATTTTATCGAGGAGCGAACTTTCTTATGAACGTTACAGAAAATTGAATTTTTAAACGACAGGTCATTTACGAGTCGGCTAACTCCAACTTCGCGTGTTGACTCGCCTGTGTGTATTTTTCGAATTCGTTACGACTTTTGGATGCTGCTATTGAACGGAGGCTACATATATAATTACAACTATATAATATTCGCCATTACTAACTGAAACTATTTTTCGAAAATAATGCCGTAATTCTGTACTTAATCTCGTATTTTTCGACCGCTTTAAAATATCGCTTTTATTTATTCGCAGAATTATTGTTATAAATCATCTCATAGAAACGGTATATAAAAAAAGTTATAGCCTTTTATAATATAAACCGTATTTTAAAAATTGCGGTGTATAATTAGAATTTATTCGAAAGAGATATTTCTATTGGGAAAGGTGGTAGAAAAGGTAATATTTATCACGTTGAAATGAAAAGGATGACAATTGATCGCGCAATGAGAGACGTAGAAATATAAATTGCTCTTTTATATCAATGCACGAGATCTGCATCAATCTACAGACAATTATTTTCATCCCGCGATTCTCGTAATTTACTTTGGCTACAAATGAAACAGACAAGTCGAGCCGACGAGAGAATCAATTTTGTGAATGATTTTTTGCACGGCTAATTTCGGCGATATTGCTTCCTTCCTAATGATTCGCGCAATATAATTATACATAATATTGTCCGACCACATCGATATCCTTCTTGACGAGCATCGTGACCGAGAATTATAGATATCGAGCGGTTGTGTAACACGTTTGCGGAATGCGGTTGATTGTAAGTCGGGAAGCCAATTTGCCAAACTCGAGTTTGTCGCGGGCGGGCGGCGGGGGAGGTACCGCAAGAACACCGCGGTGTTCTATTGAAGTTGTAATCGATGTTATTATATATCTATCTATCTACCTACCTGCCGGAGGCGCGTATCGTGAATTTACGTCGTGGCATCTCCCATCTCACATCACCTTTAAACGAGAAAACCTTAAAATTAAATTGCACGCGCGTTATTAAACTCCACGTGAGTCGGCGTAATTTAACTTTCGTACACCAGATAAATATATCATTTCCCAAAAGCGTATATAAACTGAACATAGGCCCGATGCTTAGCGTAAATGACAGAAATAGCTGTTTTATTTAATAATTAGTATTTTTATTGCGTGTAGTTTATTTATTAATTGGATATTGATATTATTGGAATGATGTAAAGGTTGGAAATTATTTTTTAGATAGTTTTACGATATTTATCAGATATTACGTCGTCCGTTATAATCATGTTTCGTCAATAATGCATTTTTAATGCATTTTCTCTTTGTCGCCGAATATATGGGAATGTTTGTGGTGGCTCTCTGGGACATTCTTTGTCTATGTCCTACTTTATATCGTGGCAAATGCCGAAAAATTGAATTGCGATCGGCACGGTGGAGCAGTAAATCGAAACTCCCCGCAGAGATCCCGGTGCAATCGAACAGACGAACTACGGTAGAGAGAGCGTAAACCATTACTATTGGGCTTATCAAAGTGATTCACGTGACTGGCCGACGGCATTATGCAAATGAGCCGTAAAATTATCGTAGCCTTTAGGCATCGCCAGACAAGGGGATGCCTGAACTTTCCGTTATACGTGACAGAGCACGTTACTGCAACTATAGCAACTATAATCGCGCTTCAGAAGGCAACGATTATATAATAATTTTCCATTAGATGGCCATGCAAACTAACTTTGTCTTTGAATTATTATTATTTGCGTTTAAGTGCAATATGAATCGCGTATCATAATGAATATTGAACCAACAACAATCGCGTATTCGAAAATTGATATTGTTATTATTAGAGTAAAATGCATACATTGTGTAGCATTTTTTTAGCGTAAGAAATGACTTTCTCAATTTATATCAGAACAATAAAATAAATATTATGAAAACAAATAAAAAAAATATCTTGTTTGAGATTGCATTCCGATTCGAGAGTCGGTTGAAATATAAAAATTGGAGATGACGAGCGGTATTTTTACCATGTTATAATACAGTGACGTAGACGATTGATGATTTAGCTAGAACGAGTAAGTGGTAGCAATCTCCGTTCGGTGTGCCTCTTGGCGAGTTATCAATGTCTTCATTCCCCTTAACCAGAAGCGAAGTACAGGAAACAGGAAGCGATTCCTTCGATGGCCGTGTCGAGAATGTGTCCGGCAAATTTATACGCGCAGACAGTTGCTGCTAACGAGAACGCGCACCTATATCAATATTCCAGAAGGGATTACACAGTGGCCGAAGAGAACAATGGCCCTAAAATTGGATCAAAGATTTTCGATGACGATGCTGCGATCGAGATCGTGTGCGAGCGCGAGCGCGGCAAAAAGATTTCCTGTCATAAACAGAGATTGGCACACGTGCGGGATGCTTATACCCCTTAATGCAGCCATTTGGTGTACGAACTTTCAATTATCGCGCGGTGATATCGTTTCACGATAATGATAGTGTTGGAAGAATCTCGATATATTTATGTTACGCCGACCGGTATACATTTAACATGAAAATGCGGCAAATTTATATTTATATATTCTCGAATAAACTCAAGCGAAGTAATATTGCTGTATAATTGATCGTTAAGGGGCAAGCTCAAAGGCAGCATAACTCAACTCTCGCGATAAATCCGCTCGTTTGCAGTCGACACTCGTGCAAATTACAGTTCATTACAGTCCGATGAATCGCCCCGCATTTGCGTGAATCGCATTACGACAGTCTCGAGAGAACTCAAGTGTGGCGTTTGTAGAGTAGTCGCTTGAGATACGCTCGCGCGCGTTGCCGTTGCCGGACCGCAGCGCGCATTTAACACCTGCTTTAAATACGTAAATACGTGTGTGCTTTATCGCAGTCGACGGTAGTCGATACCGTTTACATTTTCGGATAAAGTTCTTTTTAGACGCTATTGATTCAATTGTCTCTCATGACGCGCAGTTTTGGACAGATTTTAACTTTTTTTAGCAACGATTCTATTTTTTAGATCGATTCCATTTATTGGCAGAAATTTTCTGCGCCTTTTACATTGTTACGTAGAGATAATATATGTTAGGAATTTTTCAGAGAGATTTGTAAGCTAATTATGAAATGTGTACTACGTGTTGTTGATTATGGAGATAATTACGAAGAGACTAATTTTCACGGTTATACATATAATACGAAGATTAAAATATAATGAATTACCAGATTACAAAATTTTAATTGGATAAGTTAAATATTCTTGTAGATAAATGGCGTAATATCATTAAAGTTATAAGAGCCCTTAGATTAATTCAAAATTATATTTATTCGCATAGATATAATTTGCAACCAACAGAATTTTTTTCTCCAAATAATATTCAGAGAATTTATCCGTCAAGATTTATTGCAAAATTATAAATTTATTTCTGTATAAAACAGTATTAGTTGATAATCAACATTCACATTAGTATTTTTGCATTAAAGTAATCTGTTTGATTTTTGATGATCCTGTATTGTTGATGTATTTGAAATGAAAGCACGTTCATCTGTGCACATTTTGCGTCGAGACTGCTCGATCTGATTGAATCGCTCCGTCTTATCAGCGTTCAGGTACGACCGTAATTCTACATTTGACCGCCCTTTTTCCCAATTCCCGATATCCGGCGGAGGAGACGAATGCATGCACTGTTATGGAAATATCAGAAATCTCCTCCTCCTTTTGCGCCATATAAAACGCGCCGCGGCGACATAAAGTATCGACGGCGTACGTAATGCGAGAAATAAAGTGTACCGTATTATAGTTTATCCTTATAAACGACGTTAAAGCTTTTAGACCCTTGATAGCAGCAAACACCGCGTGGGTCTATACTAAATATTTCTGCAATGCCTGCGCTTTCGGCAGATTGCAGATTTTTCGGCTAACATATAAGTAATATCGATTTTTGCTTAGCATATAAATTATATTTTTTAGAAAACAATGTATGCAGTTTATATTTTTCACATATTGTTTCTCATTGAGTGAAAAGTGAACATTGAATTTCACAGATTTAGATTTATTTAGAGATTAATTTATTAAAACCACTTGAGTTTTGATCATTTATAAACTAAAAACTTTTGTGTTAAAAAAATAATATTTTATTGTAATTAAAAATCATTTAGTTTTTTTCAACTATAACAAGATGTGTTGCGGTTTTCTTGATTACATAAATAATATTCTTAGCGAAACATATATTTTATCGAACTAGTTCAGCTGCGCGATAACGGCAACAGCACGTGCGGCGTGATTCGATATCGCGATTGAAAAATTGCCACGAGCTATTAAATATTCTCGTGTATTGTGCAATTTCTCGGTTTCTGATGAAAATGGGTTTTGCTATAAAACGTTTTTGAAAAGGACGCGTTGATTACGCGCGAATGTTGGAATTGTTGCTGCGATTGTTTGTTTTTCTTCCTGATTTTCCACTCGGTCTTTTCTCCTTCGTTTAATGTTCGTTTCTTCAACGAGATCGATCTCTTTCTCGAGAGGAGCAACATTGGCGAAGTGTCCGGTGATTTCAAAGAGAAGTATCAAAACGCGAAGTAGCAGCGTGAAAAAGCTCAATGTGCATTAGACGAGAGAGAGAGAGAGTCGAGAAATTCTCTGGAATCATTTCGCTTTAGCATATATTGGACAGCCGGCGTTTTTATTTCGCGAAACTTATATATACCGTACGCCGTGTGCGTAGCCTTTAGGCAAAACTTCCATGCGCTTTATAGCGAAATATTTTCCGCGAGATATCGCTGGAGCTTCACGGATTTTTCGCCCATGGATTCTTATCCTTGAAAATCTTAATCGAGAGTCGGCTGTAGAGAAAACGAGAAGATCGGACGGTCGTAAATTCGCCGCGAGCGACTTATTCGAATGCGACGAAGATCTCGCGCAGCATCCTCTTCTTCCTCGCGGGGACCATCAGCCGTATCTCCGGTATCATTCCCAAACGAAGTTATATACGTTCTCAGTATTTCCAGTATTGATGGAATAGCTGTTCGGCGGCACATCCGTAAGCGCGACTTCTCCCACTTTTTATTGAGTCGGAAAAATGATAACGATTCTTGCGGCACCTTCGAATCCTTTGACCCGCTTTCGGTCGAGCCTGTCTCACACCACGGAACTCTTATTCACAGAGTGCGCCATATTTTGAATTTATTTCCACACCACCTCATAGCGACTTCCGGACGCGAACTTTCCGCCGTCGCGCTCTCACGAACTCGATATACCGGAAAATTGCTAGTCTCACAAAGTTTTCCTGGGATGTTATCTTGTAAGCGCATGACTGTCCCCCTTTTATACCGATCCTGAAATCGATACGACGACTGTTTTTGTAACAAGTGTAGTAAATTATTGCCGAGTTTCCAGAATATATTTTTGTGACATTTATTTTGGATTCGAATGCATTTTATTAACGTGCGGACATTTTTAGAAATAGCCTATGTTAATATTTTGATATAGGATGTTATAGAATTATTTAGTAAAAAAAAATCATTGAAATGAATTACATATAAACTTATTTTGCTCTTTTAACGACGGACTTAAAAATAATTATTCAGTAAACAGAGATATTTAGCCTTAAACGGATGTAGAGGATAAAAAAAAAGTAAAACAAAAACGATTTGCTTTTAGCATGAAGATCTCTCGAGATGCATTATTAGTTTATGAACACTTTCGTTGCCGATTTGTGAAAGCGTGATTATGAGAGTTCTTATCACGATCCTTTCGACCATCGAAATTGCAATGCAGTTTTAAAATTCAGAAATGTCGCAACTGTGGTTTTTACGCTCGGCAACAAAGCAATTCGTTAGCGCGTAAAATGTAGAACATCGGAGGTAATTGTAAAGCTGTCTCTCAAAGATATCCACTCTGTTCTGGAATTTTCTCAATCAAGGAGAAGAAAGAAAATGCGGGTGACACTAGTTTTATCGAATTTTGTAAATAAGGATGAGAGCAAAATTTCATGTTAAAATTATCTTGGTCAAGAAGAAAAAGGATGAAGAATTTAATAACAATTTGAATTATCTTTTGTAGGTGCATTACGCGAAATTCAATTGTGAAAAAATTTCATGTTACATCATTCTATATAAAAGCTGAGCTATTTTGTAAAATTTCTGCTAATGAAGAGATGTGCGCGAACATGTCTCCACTATGCATTAAGTTAAAAAAAAAAATAAAATAAAATAAAATAAGAAACAAGTTACAAATTTGCTTGAAAGGTTGCACAAGACTCGAGACAAGACATTGTTGTTATAAATATTGTATTCGTATTGAAAATTCTCGGAAACTTTGTTAATATAAACGTTTTTATTTGTTAAATAAAAATTTTTTATATAATGATTTTTTTCTCAACTTTTTTCTAACTTACACAAACAAATATACTTATTTTAGTTTTTTTTTCTTTTTTTTTTTAATCAATCTTGCAATCGTAGCATTGGTATTGTCTTGATAGCTAATTAAAAATCTTGTCTCGAATTTCGAGAAAAGACAATATCGAGATTACTAATCTTGATATCTCGTGCAACTTTGCTTGAAAGTAGCGTCAACAAAATGTTACGTGATGTCAATTATCGGGAATTCTCGTCGTTATATAAATAGCGTCCTCCGGTTGCTAATTTTTATCGCGTTACTATTGAAACCCGTGATTAATGGAGCACGATGTGAAGGCGTTACATAGACTTCATTATAATATAAGTCGACAAGAGGGGAAAATGGGTCACACTGGCCGACGTGGCAAATTCAAGATATCGTAGAAAAAGCAAACACTATTTTTCACAATGAATAGCGTGCCCCATTATTTTAAGACATTTTTTTAGACCATTGTATTCGCCCCAAAAAAAACTAGTTTGCTATCGCGCGCGCGTGTTGGCGCAATAACAAAACTGAAAGTCCAGTAAATTAGAGCGTGCATTGGGGTATATGATCTGGGGATACGTTTCATTCTGTGAAGACCGAGTTCTATTTTTCAGAACAAAACCTGCGTCTCTTTGATGGTTTTCATAATAGCAGCAATGGGTTCACATAACTTTTTGAATTTTTATGAGCACCCTCGGTACAGAGGTCCTTGTATTCGTTCCACGGGGAACAATATAAATTGCATAATAAAAGAACGCGAATCGGAATGTACATTGAATTATATTTATCATACGAACACAGATACGTATTATGGAACATGAAAAGCGCATGCATAACCGTTTGTCCGTGCATATACAAAAACATTCATGGGTATCGAGAAAAAATATCGTGCAACTTGTGTTAATATGGTGGATCGTTTTAATAAAATATTTGTCTCTGATAGCGTATCTCTCTCTTTTTTCTCTCTCTCTCTCTCTCTCTCTCTCTCTCTCTTTCTCTTTAGACATATCCATTCTTCCATTTATCGATTAAGAGACAGCGATCGTCGACAGTTTTATTTTAGCACGTGATTAGACAAGCTATAGCTTTACAATACATATTATTATCCATTTGATTATTTTTGCAATACTTGGAAAACAAAACAATTAATATAATGTGCGTCAGATGTAAGTTTATAACTAGACAATTTTTTATATTCTATTCTAAACTTTATACGGTCTGAGATGTCCTGATTTTAATACAAACTATAAATATCGATGCTTTCTCTATAATCTTCCCGCGCTTGATCACGTCTATGCTCATCATTCTCTGTGCGAAATATTTTTCGCCGTGAAAATCAATGCAATTTTATAAGGCATTATGTTAATGGTTGATAATAGTTTTGCGAGTAGAAATGATAATATATTATTCATATTCAGAAGATTTTGGTTGGAGAAATATTATTAATTGTCAAGCTCTGTTCTGATAAAATATCATGTATTAAAAATAAAAATAAAAATAATATTTCTCGCCGGCGAAACTTTTATGAATATCCCTTTTGTGCTCTCACATTGTTAGTGCGATTGTTAGAACGAGCCAATAATTGATTTTTGTATAACGGGCGTGGGCGTGTCGCGTTGCGTTATTCTCACTCTGCCTTGAAAGAAACGGATTTCGTCGGATTGCGTGTAAATGATGAGCCGTATTTTCGGGAGAGCCCGATTCATCGGCTGGCAGCATCTCTTCATTATTCATCAGTATGTGGGCAATAAAATTGGTTAAAATTAAATTGCACTACCGTGTAGAATGCTATATTAATTTTGAGATATTTTTTAGATAAAGCGGAGCACATTATATCCATTAGAATTGATTTCGCGTGCATAGTTAATCCTTTGACGGATAGAACTTTAAGTTAATTCTTTGGTACGTTATAGATTGTTTAATCTCTTTATTCTTGAATGATTAAAAATAGGGGGAGGCTATGGCAGGAAGCTTAATTCTATATTTTATTAATTCGCTAAGAAATTTGGCAAAGATTGGAAATTATTAGCGCAATGTTTTTTTTTATAAAAATAAAATTTTTAAGATTTAGAAATAGAGTTTTAAATATATGAAAGATATTTTAAAGATAAACACTTTGACAAGTTTGAAGTAATCTCTTGACCGTAAAGTTTTTTATAAAGGGTCCTGCAGAGCCAGAAAATTTTGATTTTTTCTTTTCCTTTGTATTTTCACTACATCATCCGTCTTACATTTTTCAAGCAACTTGTTGACACTTATGCAAATGTTGCGACCGCGTGCGCGACGATGTATGCAAGTTTTGTGCTTTGTCATTCTGCAGTAAAAGTTGCAGAGTCGGCGAAACAACCATTCCACATACGGACGGCAAGTACGACAGGTGGCTGGACATACTGATTTCCATTCCAATGTTCGACACCCATTTTGATGTTGTTTCGGTCTATGAGTCGATTTGTATGTGTGTGTTGAGCTTTCTACCTAAGTAGAAATCTCTTCATGACATTTGTAAGTGACAGAATAATAAGACGCACGCGCGGGACAAAAGTTTGCGTTTCTACAAGCCATCTCCGAGAGAAAACAATTCCTCGCCGGCGAAATACTCTAGAAACTCTTCTCCGATACTGCTATAAAATGATGGGGAAATTTTTCAAAGTGCATGCGCGATATGTTGCTTTCGTCGTTAGTAAACGAAGAAAAATGCAATATTACTGCGTCGTTCCGCGCCGCGACGCGTTGCTGCGCCGCGTTCTCGTTGGTCGACAAATTTTTCAAATTACCGTCGTAACGTATTGCTTTCGCTCGTAGGAGCGAAGAGACGAGAGAGAACCGGTTGAAATGCAAACATATTTTTTCGCAATCTTTCCGCCGGAGATTTCTCTGTCGTCATGGTGCAGTGGTCGACGAGCGTGCGCGTGTAACGAGCAGCGAACGAAAAAGATTCCGCTCGGCGTGTCCGTTCTTCGTTATGTACATAAAAAAAAGAAAAACAGAGGGAAAGAATGTAAAAATAAAAAAAAAAAAACGGATGTGTTTTATCATGTACGGTTGGCAGCGTGCCACGAGCACGCACGCACGACCTCACCCCGCGGTCGTGTATTTGCTAGTTTCCGTCTCGTTAGGCGGAAAATCTATTTCTTTACGTCGGTATTGTGAAAACGCGAGTTGCATCGGCGTGCATCCGAGCGAGTGGCCGCCACCCATCGCGCGTATATAAGCAAACGCGACGAGTGTTTAGAACGATCGGTTCTTTTTCTGCCCTCTTTCTCTTTCTCTTGCTTCCCAATTTTTTGGTTTTTTTTTTCGGCCACAAGCCATTTGGATTTTAATCGAAAAGCTGGGATTTATGCTATTGTGCGACGATCGCGATTGTTCGCGCTCTCGGATTCTATTATCCGCGCACGCGATAATACACGCCAAATATAGCGCGCTATTGTGCTAACGCTGCAAGCATGATAATAAAAGAAATTATCGTTGTCGCGATCGCGCTGCCACTGCGAAATTAATTGGCACACAATCGCCTAAGGTGCTCCAAACTGTTAATATTTGTTCAAACATAATAAAACTCTACGTTTGAAAATATCGATACTTTACATGAAAACTTTAATTTTTTATATATTTTATCTCTATGTAATCTTGATTATTAAATATGTCCATAATAAAATATAATTATTTTATAATTTTTTAAAGTCGCGTTCACACACACACACACACACACACACACACACACACACACACACACACACATATATATATATTTTTTGCATATGAAATGAAATATTAATTTATATTACGTTCTTTTAGAGAGATTCGTATAATTTCAAAATTTATATATGTATATTCATTGGTTATTCAATCTGGTGGTATAAAAGAACCATACGCGCTGTAAAAATATAAAGGTATTATTTGAGCCCGTATATAAACTTGGCACAGAAGCTTATGTTTTGTCGTGACGTTTAAACAATAAGCAGCGACTATTTTATAATTGCTACGAATATTTTGTTCTCCACGCTCTGGATGCTACTCATTTTACACCGCGTTCCCACACATGGCCATAAAACACATCGGTGATGGTTTTTATCATGCTAGTGAAAATCCATAATGAGATACGAATCCGACGGGTTACATCGAGAGGGATTATCTCTACGTTAAAATCCGTAATGATATGCGAGCCAGCGAAATTACCGTGGACGCGTAATTGAATTTTCTACTGCGTGCCATTGTTAAATTATCTCTCTTTCGCGACCTACAAACGTAACAGCGCGACGTGGTTTTACCGGCCGAAATGAAATCACGGTAAAATCATATCACTTTCACATCAGCGTACTCATTTGACAATGAAACCGGGCACAATGTCCGCAAGTTTTCCAAATATTGCGCGATGAGTGCTCTTTGATGAATATATGTAGACCAACAATGCTCCCGTTCGTTGGTTTTAAAATTTGTGCAACCTTTCCTTTCATTTTTGCAAATTGCGTGCGGAATTGAAATATTTATAAAACAAATACTCATAAATTCTCTGCAAAGAAATATTAATTACATTAATTAGGAACATTAATTTTTATTTACATTAGTTTTAAATAACTGTAATAAAAACAGAAATGATGGAGAAAGCACGGGTATGCAAATATTGTTATTATGAGATTATTAAAATTTATTATGAAACGTGCAATGGTTTAAATGTGGATCGCTCCAACAGCGCTCTCAGAGTTAGCTAATAGTTTGGCATTAGCTGTTTACATCGTTGACTTGCATCGCGCGATATTGCATGCATCGCGCATCGAACTTGTGCATCCTCGGCGCGAGGAGGATGCACGAGTTATGGATTACGATTGTTTACGTGACACAGTATCAGAAATTATATTCAAGCGTCGTAAAGTAAGAGGTTCTCACGGTTCATAACTGCATGACGAGCATAGCCTGCAGCTCGATACCGCCCGTTGCGTGTCCGTTTATTGTGTCGCGTCGCTTCTGGCTCAAAGCCGTATGCAGTTCACAGCGGAGTGCATAGTACATGCGGCGTTATAATCCCGAATAGGAGAGATCGTTTTAGCTAGAGCAGGCAGATCGCGTGATCAAAGGGACGGCAAACACAACAAGAGAAAGGGAGAAAGAGAAAGCGAGCGAGCGAGAGAGAGAGAGAGAGAGAGAGAGAGAACGAGAGAGAAAGAGCAAAAGAACGCAAAAATGCTGAGCGAGCTTTTGGCCGAATTATTATCGGTTATCAATTCGCGATGTCGCGTACGGCGGAAAAGGGATTTCCGCCGGTGCAACGCCGGCACGATAGAATCGATGCGGTCGCGACCGGCTCGCGGACTCGGCCGGCTAAATCTTTTTATCCAGTTATTTTTTGGCAATTCAATTCATCCGTCATAAGCCGCGCTCGCCTCGCGAACGCGATGCGTTCTACTCGGCGCGCTCGCTCTCGTCGCGCAATCAGCAGTCGGCCGGGCTTTAACGATGTTATCGAGGAACCGTGATTGAAGTAATATTTGCTCGCCGGTTATTAGCAATTAGTCGGCATCGTGATTTTCCGACCAAACCCGACTCCTCGATTAGATATTCAACCGCGCAGGGGGAAAAAAAAAGGAACGCCGTGTATATGTCGAGAAACTTTCGCATCCTTTTGTTATCTTTAGTTCCCGCGTGTTTGTTAAGAAGACTTTATCTACATTTTTTTTTTCCTTTTTAAAATTTTGGAAAAATTTATGGATATAGGTTAGTGCGATCATTCTTTGATTTTCTTAATCATTCCAATTTTTCTCAGTGCTGTCAAATTTAGAAAAAAATTATTTTTCATGACAACAGAATTATATATGTCCAATTTAATTTCATTCACATCTAAATCTAAAACAAACAGGATTTTTTTACCCCCTAATATAGTATATCATTGCAAGTAATGGCATCCTCATTTAAGTCAAAGTCTCGCGCGCATATCGCGATTATAGATCCATATTCAAATGTAGAGTGACGGTAGTTTCTTCTAATCTACAAGAGACCAGAGACAGAGTATTTCCTATTAAAAGTTTGATGCGGTCATTTATATTGCTGCTCGATTCGCGACGTATCTCGTACGTACTTGCATCTCCCCTCTCTCGATATCGGTTCAAACGTACGATCCTCGGAATCCGTCTGGCATAAATATTCCAAGCTGAGTCTCGGGGTTCTCTCGCTGCCGATGAATCAAGGGGAGAGAGAAACGGCGGGTTCTGACAGCGCTTCAAAATAAATGTTCCTCAACCGCATCTCGAGCCAGCGGCTCGTCTTTCTGATTGTCGGCTGCTGAATTATGGATTTGCGTCTGTCGAGAACTTATAAGAATAAATACCGCGAATATATATCGTGCCACTCTCAAGCGCGTCGATCTCCCAGGCACAGGTTCGGCCTTGTGAAAGATTAAAGTCGAGAACGGATGCGCCGGATGCTCACCTATCGTCGAAACGTTTCCCGAGGAATTTCCGCAGGCATTTATTTCTTATCAATTCCGTAAACTGACGTATATCATATCCCGAAAGCGCGTTGAAAGAGCCGGAAAAGGAAAACCTCGAGCAAGAATTGAGTATGTATTTTTGCATTTTTGACGTTGATATTAATTCGCCACGTGTCAGCAATTAGCGAGGAGCAACGTTGCTCTCCCGTGGGCCGTATAAAAGTGCACGTTCCGTAACGGCGACGGCGACCTGGACCACTCGGATTGAAGTTGCGTAATTAATTCCGTCCAGCACGCGAACTGAATTCTTTTAATTTGCCGCCTCCTTTACGCCCGTCCGGTACATACTCATCGCGAGTTCCGCGAAAAGTTCATTTCTTTGTCGTCTCTTTACCGCTCGTAAATAATGAAACCGCTGATTAGCGGTTATTAACTGTCCTTGTCGCGAGTTTGCTTCGATCGAGAGTGAGGGAAAATAGGACGGCGTCAGATTTCCGTGAAACCGTTTCTCCATTATTTATACTCTCGTCGGCGTCCGAGTATACAATGTGGTCGCAATATAGTGTCGCTCCACATGCGGATTCCTTGACCCCTTGCTCCATTGTCTTTGATACGACGCTTTCCCAGTGTAAATATTGTTAGTTGTGGCTGATCATTGAGGCGACGCTTTATCGTTGCCTATATAAAGCTCATTGTAGCTGATCAGAAAATAGAATAGTGTAAAGACATACGATTCTTCAGCACTTTCGAGAGTATCTGTCTAGAGTATAATGGCATATAATGTGAAAAATTGAGAATACATGATATGGCTAAAAATGAAAATGATTTGATCGTTTAATGTCTAGACGATTCGATTATAAATAATAATGAAATTTTGTTATGAAAAATGAGATTAATAGTTTCTTCAATTCTCTTTTCAAAAGCAATTTATGTCACCATTATATAAAAAATTGTCGTATCATCTTATTTTAATTTCATCATTTATCATAATTATTACACACACGCGCTTAATATATTCTGTAAAAATCGCATTTTTTTCAAATTCTTACTGCAACAATTCTTACTATAATATTTCGAACTGCATGATGAACGTAAATCAATTTCGTATTGATTATTTTGCTATAATCTCCTTACGTTCCCTACGGTGTTAATCTTCAAGTATTGTATTATTATTGACAGTCGTCGGTTTTCTTCCTCTCGTGCCTGTTGCTCTACTCGTGTCGTGCCACCCTCTCGAAACGTCGCGTGCTGTCGTCTACACGCACCTGTCCCTATTTTATTCATGCGATCGCGCGATGTGAATCTATGCCGGGTAGAGCGGGGTGAAAAGACGAAGCAAGATATGCGACATTCTGTATATCAGAGTGGAAAGCAGTGCTTATAAACCGTGACAGACGATGTTTCTGTCGGAACATCGAAGTTCGGACGTGATGAGTGGAAAATACTTTAGATTCAGTTTACCTCTTTCAAATTGTGCCAAAACTATTTAATAAATTATAGAGATGTTTAATTATAGAGATTATTTCTTATAGCCTATGATTTATTAGATAGCAAATTGCGGTTTGTTTTAAAATGAAAGAAAAAACTTTATTTTATGTTGTGTGTATGAGAGAGAGAGAGAGAGAATTTAAATAAATTGACATTTTCCAGAAGTCGATTTATTTTTAACTATGCATAAAAAATATTAGAGGAGCAGCATTTTTTGTCTAAAACTAAGAATAATTTTAAAAAATATACTAAAAAAAAGAGATTTAAAAATTATAAAAGGCCCTTTCCTCTTGTTTGAAAAAAAAATTTTGGATCGCGTGTTTCGGATAAAATTCTTCGGAAATGCAGAGGCTGCTAAAAGAAGTTCCGTCGAAACATTTCGTTCCTCGTTCGCAATCGTATACGCATTTCACATTCGAAAGCCGTGGATCGTTGTTATGTAAGGCCGGCATGGCGAACTCGCGGAACACCTGCGTAGATATGCGTTTAGCGTGCGTCGCGTGCCGATGTCTAGGCGAAACCCGGGCTTCTTTGTTGCTTCCCTCCCCTTTCCTCTCCTTCCCTCCGTCACCCTGGCTCTCCAGGAATCTCACCGACTCCTCTCCGCTCGCACACTTTCCTATTTCGTACATCCAGACCCGAGACGTCGGCTTTACCCGAGCCTTTACTGCAGCTATCCCACATATACAATGCATCGAACTTTTCTCCGAGCACGCGGAAGTTGAGCTTTCCACGGATTTCCGTACGCACAGATTCCCCTTGCTTTGCGCATTCGCCATGGCGAGAAATAGTCGGAGCCTCTTGGATTTGTTCGATTTCTTTGCTAGAGAACGCTTTAAAGCTACAAAAGAATATTTGTCTTCGCGTTGTAAACACACTCGCATATTTTGCAACAAGTTGACGCTATTGCGAATAAATCAAACATTCAACTTGCATTTGTGAAAGGAGATTTTGCACACGATAAAAAAATACCAACGAAAGTAAATATTAATATTTATTCAATTTAATTTTTAAGTCTTTAAAATCTTTTATATTTAATTTTCAACAAAATTTTATTTACAGCAAACTTACAATTTTATAAAAATCAAAATCTAAATTTTCTATACATATATAATATTTTCGTTTCACAATTCTAATATTTTTTAGTCTAAATTGTCATTTATCTTTTCTTCAAGGTGCAAACGAATTTATTGCTGCCGTTTGCAAATTTAATTATTCCCGACATTGTGCCAGTCCGAAGATAACCAGCGCTTCGAGATTGAAGGAGAGAGAGAGAGGGAGAGAGAAAGTTGATCTCGTAGCGCTTACATAAAATATTTAATTTTGAACGCGTTGCGCTTGTTTGCGTGTTGGCTTTCGTGTTGTCGTCGTCGTATACTTTACTGCAGTTTCCAGGAAACTTGCATTTTACCGGAACCGGTCAGAAATCGACATGTGTCGCGAGGTCATTGAATATCCCATCGATTATTTAAAGAGTTCGAATGCATGAATTAAATACGTTTGTGTGTCGGAGCTCTTAGCACTTTATTATACCCGGAAGTGACAAGCTGTTTTATTTTCTGCAACTTCAATAAACACCAATCACTCTTACGATAAACAGCACATTAGAAATAGTCCTGGATTTGCAATATTAATGCTTTTTCGGGACTATATGACCCAGAAACAACGTAGAATTACATTCGAGAAACATTTGCTTAAAATAAAAATATTACAGTGAAAGAAAAAGAGATAATTTTTTGAATATTTTAAGAACTCCTTTTATTTATGGAATATAATGTAAGCTTTGCTTTGCGAGATCTTTTAGTCTTTTTAAAAACATATCAAAGTATAGAGAGGGTTTACGATAAAAACGGAAACTTTCTTCTGAAAGATGGGGGGAAAAATAAGACGAACTAAGAACTCGAAGTGGGTTCCCGGATACGAATATACGCGTCCTGATTCATGCGCCAGCGATTCGAAACTGGTTCATGACGAGAGAGAAGAAACTCGGTTCTTTCTCTTAGAAGAGCAAATATAATATAGCATTGAAGAAAGAGAGCGAACGCTCGAATCTTGCTTTCGTGGATTTCATCGAAGATTTCATAATCTTGTTTTCTTTGCATCATTGAATCTGAGCATGCATGTCACGTACGCTCCCATCATCGATCCCTCAATCCAATTGTCCGATTCGTGATACAGTATTATTATTTCTCAGCAAAAACCTCTTTCAAACAAAATTATATCTTTTATAAATAATTTTTACAGTAATAAAAATCCGTGATTATTATTATTACGTAATATTGTATAATGATATAAAAATTCTTGCATTTTTTAATTAATAGAACCGTTTTATACGTAAGAACATTGCGAAACGAATCAAAAATGATAATCAGAAATAACTTGGCGACAGTTGATAGTCGGATGATGGCGCGATGACAGGCGGCTTGACAATGTGACGGAAGTAGAATGAGCGGCGCGAGAGTCACGTTGACGGTACAATAGCATCAAGAATCCTCATCCTATCCCCGGGAGGTTAATAGTTTCTCGATAAACTTGCCGATCGCTAACATTTTTTGGAATAGTACGAAAGACGTGACGTGCTGAGGACAGCATGGAAAAGAGCGTCGATGTGACGAAGCGCACGAACGAGTTGTACCCGCGGGAAAAATCGCACATACACACCGTCGACTCTCGCTTTGGTCCTCGCAGCAATCAGCGACGAATATTTTCTGCGCCGAAATTTCGCGTATTCTCATATTTCGTCATATGTCCGTGAAAACTTGTTGCTTTGATTTTGTGCAGTGAAAAAAGAATAATGCGTTTCTGTGCCATTGTAGTGTCAGATGCAGACTCGTCGAGAAAAGCCGTTATTTCATAAAAACAAAGAATTTCAAATTTATTTAATAATTTGTTAATTTTATACACACATTTTCACGATTTCTCGTAATAAAATCTTTTTTATGTGAAAATCCGTACTTTTATAAAAAATTAAATATAACTTGCAGTCTTTGAATATGATTTTTAACTAAAATAAATGTCTGTGGATATATAATCTTGATTGCTAGAAGTTAAAACAAAAAACTCATCCAAAATTGCTGAAGGCAAAAGTTTCTCGTTTGTATCTCGAGTATCACCTGGCGCTATCATTGGAAGCGATAAAGGCCCGAATAGCGCTTACGTAAAAGAGAGAGAGTCCGTCTGATTATTCTCGGCCGGACGAAACGTCTCCTAAGGGATATCAGATAGTCGTAGATAAAAGAGATTTAATCCAAATTCTTCGAATGTATTTAAGGTTAGCTATAAAGCGAAATGCCATATGATATAAACTGCGAACGAAACCTCGCGCCTAAAATAATTATTACTATAAATAGCATTATAATTTATTAATCAATGTTAATTATAGTAACAAAAAGAATGAGAGTGACAAAGAGAGAGAATGATAATAATATTTTAGAGATAATTATATTTCTACAGAATATTTTAATTACGCTTATTTTTATGAGTTTAAAAAATCTTGTCAAAATTTATATATTTAAATTTATCCACCATTATACATCTTATAGCAGCTAACAGAAGCGTAACAAAGACATGGAAGTATATCTCGGGGGATATTATAAACTGCGAAACTTCGAAGGTCGACTGTCATTTCGGTCGTTTGTCACGTCTTATACGTGTACGAGGCGCGAATAAGATATATGTGTCTGGTAAGTTCATCGCGGTTAAGAATGAAGATGTGGCAGTTTCTCCTAGAAAAATCAGAGATCGGATATCGGCTGAGAAGCATTTTTATATAGACGCGCGATAGAGCCGAAAGATGATATTATACGAGGTGGATGGAAAACACGTGATTCTCTATCGTATTGGTATTGGAATCGTGCGGATTCTGTAATGGTAGGGAAAAAAAAAAACTCCCTCTTTCGAGCTTCGTATTGTATTTGGTCTACTGAGTCCGGCGTTGGTAGTATCATCCCGATGAAAAGAGGGCTTACTCCAATTGCTTTAGGTAGCAGGGCGAGGCGTTTCTTAACGACCGAGCCATTTTCTTCAACGACAGCGGGAGTCGATTCGGATACTCTGGACAGTGAGATCCGATGTCGGAATGCTTAAGTCGATTCCAGACGAAACGTAATTCGATCTCCTCGTGAGAAGGGTGCGAGAGATGTTTAGACTTGAGAGTATACTCTCGAATGGAAATACGCAGTCATATACGGTCTACGTCAATACTTGACACATTTATGATATTGTCCTTGTATCTTTTTATACATGAAATTGAATTTAAATGAGCATTTATTAAAAATACACTTTTACAACTTCAATCAGATATGATTGATCTTTATAAGTTAAAGGGGCATATCTGTTTGAAGTGTCGAAAAATGAATACATTTTCTAGATCTTTTTGCAGCGCAATGACTTGATAAAAACTTTTTATTATTATTATTTTTTTTTACAATATTAAGTATTTAAATAAAAATTTTTAGCTCAAATTTTTTTTTTCAAAGTTATGCGAATATTTGCAGATTTATATTTTCATGCATACCGTGCATTGCGAATTTGAGAACTTGAAAAAAAAAAATTCTTTTTAAGCTGAAAATTTTTATTTAAGTACTCAATAATATTATATTAATATTGTAAAAAAAAAGTTTATGTCAAGTTGTTGCGCTGCAAAAAATCAAAAAAATATACTTTTCGAAGGTTCAAACTGCACGCCTCCTTAATTTATTATAAATATAAAGATCAATTTTAGGCTCCCTTAAATAGATATATAGTTCGTTCATATAACTTGACATTATTTGACACTATTTGACATTAAAATCCGGATATTAGCGGCTAAGAATAGCGTGATTGAGTGAATTGACGCTAAATAACCGTTTAATTATTCGCCATGTAATTAGACGCTGACCGTTCTGGTTTTCGCTATTCGATTTATCACAAATCAATATCCGCGGCGTATGGACTTAATGGCTATCCGATGCACGCCGGACCCAGAATCTGCAACACTACCGTCATAAACGTACGCTGACTCCGCGTCTTGCCAGAAACTTGCTCGTGCTTACTACTGCGGTCGGCGGCGGCCTGGAAACGCCATCCTGCATTGTGAAATCTTAATGGACTAACGACTTCCTTTGATCATACGTCAACACACGACGCGTGCTGGTCTAAATTCGGATCGATAACCGCGATGACGCGGCCTTTCCAGAAACGCGATCAACGCGATCTCGTCGTGTGAAATATATTAAGAGTGATACGTCGAAATTCCTGCATTGCCGCTAGGGTTCTGCATTCACGCGAAGTTTATTGTTTGCCGGAAGTTCGGCTGGCGAAGCGCGCGTCCACCAAGTCGCGAAGTTAAATGCGATTAAATTTAATGCCGGCTCGGTACCACGCGCTATTTGAACACGTAACAGTCTCACACACATACACACACACACACACACATATAGATATGTAGCGAAAAGCAGGAACTCTTCGCGATTAATCTTGAGCAGGACGGAAGGAGGGAAGGTATTTAGCGCGAAGCAGTTTGTCTCCATGCACGAAATTTAACATATGATCAAAATATTATATTTTTCTTTTACGAAATCTTTGGCAGATTGTCCAATCGCCTTTATCAGCGTGCGAAAAACGTGCGGGGAGAAGGCAAACACAGATATCTCGATGTCCCCTGAAAGACGAACGATATCGCTGGTAGCGATAAGAGAGCCAATTCGGATTCGACCTGAATTCAATGGTGGAATTCGAGCCCATTTCGTCTTTCTAGCGAAATGTAATCCGAAGTTCTCGACGAGAAGATCGCGGAAGGAACTTTCGATCTCGGGGCATTTAAGTACCGATCGCGGCGTGAGTTTCTTTGAGATAGCTTTAAATAGGCGGAAGCTGTTAACGGCTAAACGATTCACCATAAACGTGCATTCGTAAAAGAATTTTGGAAGACATTCCATTTAATATTTACTATCATATAATGGTTATCTCGCCAGCGGCGAAATAAAATTTAAAAACACCCGTCAAAAAAATGGAATGATTTTAAACGATTTAGATCCATTAACTATTGAACAGTTTTTACAAAAATATGCACTGCCATATGAAATTTATGACTTTATTTTATTGTTCTAACTCACTATTGTTAGAGAATATATAATTACTTTTCTTTGTGCAACGGAGCTATTCAGAAACATTACTTTGCGCGTACTGCAATATTTATTCCATGCAAACGTTTCATGAAAGAAGTCGAGCGAAAGATTATATAATACTTTGGAATCTGAATTTTGAAATTAAATTGCTAAATTGCGCACGTCATACGCTTCGGCAGTAATGATCGAGAATGACAGCACGTCGCTCTTCTTCGCGATAACGTCGCGCAGAGAGAGCATATGTGTATATGCGCGCTTGGCGAGCCTATGCATTTAGAGTGCATATACTCGGCGGAAACGACAGTAGATGGACCATCCGATGCTATTTTCTTCGTGTAGTCAACTGTCAAGTTGCATTTGCGACTCGACTTTCACCATCCCAGGAGAAAATTCGTCGCGAGAAAATTTCGAAACAACCGCGAAAAATTTCGCGGTACTTGAATCGCAGATGGCGAAGGAAGGGTTAACGAGAACTTCTTCTTGGAGAAACGTAGATCCCTCGCTTGCGAAGGAGCGGCGATCGATAACAGGCAAGTCGAGAAGAAGAACACGCAAGTCGGCGCGGCGGCGGAATCAGAGGGGAAGACAATGGAAAAATCGCGGAAAAGTGGAGAAAATAAAAGTGACGATATGTATACTCTCTCCGAGTATTCGAAGTCGTTTCATCCTCCGGCCTTCATTCATTCGGGGGAATGTTTCATGGAAATTGCTTCCGCCGCCGACGCGTCTGCTCTTTACGCCCCGGGACGCTCCGGCCTGAATTTGCATCGTGACTTTATTTCGCGAGGAGACGCGGTCTGTATGTCATGCTTTAACAAGGGTCCGCCTACCTTCGTCCTGCCTCGTCCGCCACGCCAAGACCAAGCCGATGAGGCTCATTCGTGTCAACGAACGGATTGTAAAACAACCGGAATAATTTGTTCTACACTTGGTTAATACGCGTACTTTTTATTCTCGTGTGATTGGACAGCTTCTCTTTTGCGACTTAATTATTTTTTAAACGCTTATTTATTTTTTATTGAAATTATGTACGAGTCGAAACAAGAAACGTGATGACTGTCTTTATGGACGCTTCGCTTTTCATGGCTTTTTCCACGAAATGTTTGCATTAATAGTACCTACGTAGTATTTTATTTTAACATCTTTATTTAATCCTTTCAAAATCATATCTCATAAGGCGATAAAAATATGTATGTGATAATAAAGTCAAATTTTAAAAAGTCAAATTTTAGATGAATTAAATATAAGTTCAAAAATTTTTAATTTTTTTTTGAAATAAGTAATTTTATTTTAAATAATTAGTTACTAATCATATATCCAGAGAAATGAAGTAAATATTTTGTTTTAATTAAAATTTGCCAAAATGATTAACGATTCACGCAGCTGCGTGAAAATTCTTTAATCGAATATATTTCGGATAATTTATCGATATATACTATATGTTTGATCGGCTTTCCGTCTGTTATCCAGTATTCTATTAATAAAATGACGATTCATTAATCGATGTGTGGCTAAACAATGATGCACTATATAATTATCAATAATTCGACGTACATAGATGAATCATATTTTAATAAATCATGCGCAATTAAATCAATACGGAGTTAGTAATTGAATCATCGCATTATATATAAAATATGTATATGAAATTTGAAATTTGAACTTATGAAATTCAAAATCTATAACCCAATATTATAGTTGGACGTATCTCTGTTATTTAATAATTTATTTTAAAACAAAGATTTATATAACCAACTCTTCCCCCCCCCCCTCTCTCGGGTTTTATAATAAAATCAATTTACTTAAAAGATCCAAATGTACATATATATGCAAATAGAAAAGAATTGGACCTGGATTTAGAAGATTAGAAAAATAAGAAGGAGAAAAAAATAAGAAAGGTACGATTGGTTGTTGCCATTAAGAATAGATCTCTCGCGTCGTCTTTCGCAATAAAAATCTTTTGCAATTCTTATACGCCCCCCGGCGTATTTTGCAGCTGCACCGCGATTTCATGGCACGGAATGCCGTGTGTTTTAACGAAAACAGGACGGCATTGAATTTCTCAGCGAGAAAGCATACCGTTGTCTTTCTCGCGTACGTTGGAACTTGCCGTTGTTTCTCAATCCGAGCATTCACTCGGCATTCGAGAGCGAGACGTGTGTAAGATGGAAACGAGCGGAACAATTAGGCACAATCGTAGAGAACGCGGAATGGAACGGGACGAGCTCATAAAGGCGCCTCGACGGCATCGCGTGTGTACATCCCTTGCGTGATTCTCGTTGATAACACCCGGCGAAATTTCCCTCGCAGAGCGTGCGCATTCACTCGGGAAGAGACAAGGCTTCCCTTTGAGCCAAGAGACCACCGGCCTCGTGCCGTATTCGCGTTTTCGCGATATGTTTTTATCTCTAATGAAGCTGTCGCAGACGCATCGAAACTTTGGTGAAATATTTCTATTTTATCGAGATTTCTCGAGCTTTGATTTTCATTGCTTTTTCACCGTTACATGACCAACAATGATATTTTACAAGCACGTTTCTTTAATTTCGACGAGTTTTTTTTTTTTTGATCGTGTAAAGAAAAAATCAATTTTACGTCGTAGCAAGACGATACTTGAGAATTATGTCTCTTGAAGTGACTCGTCTGACTCGTCATTGGTTTTTATCACTGTTTTATATTCAAGTAGATTTGAAGGCGCAATTTCTTACACTAAGGCATTTGTAAAAAATACGTTTCTCATTTTCTATATGTACATAAACATTACCTATACGAAACTCATCAAACTGAATGCTACAAGTTTTGCTTTCTCATTTTGTTTCCTATGCGAGAACGAGGAAAGACAAAGCTCACGGGGCTTCGTACTCGGCACAGGTAATTAGACGCGAGAATCGAGCCGCATAAATATGTATAAAAGCGCGTTTGCCTCGACCCTCGGAGATCTCTATCGAGGTTGAGGGCAAGCAGCGCGCTGCAACGAGAAAGAAAATTGCCGGAAAAAAGCACGTGTTCGAATTAATGAAGCCTCTCGAAAGAGCTAAATTTACTACTCTCGATGTATGTATTTTACGATAGGCGCACGTCATAGCGGCGCGTATCGCGCGTTGCGCTTTGAAAAGAGGGCTCGTAAGCGCGAAATGATTCATTATGCCGGCATTCCGCGGTTACGTTACCTCGTAAATGCACCCACGTCGTTGGTATACATACTTCATGAATGTTTCAAAATCGATGAAAATACGCGTTTGGAAGGTGCGCGCGCGCGCGCCAGCTAGCTTTACGCTTTACGTTGAAATAGTCTGTCGCTCTGCGGTGAATTCTCGGGCGATATCTGAATTTATGGCGGTCAGAAGTATTCATTTCCGGGTCAATGCGTGCGAAAAGACATTAAAATCGGTTTAATTTCAGTTGATTTAACGGTAATGTCGTTGTACACGCAGAATCTGAAATATTCCAATTATTCTATTGTTTATTTATATCGAAAATATGTGAGAAAAAAAGAAAATCTATATATGTGTAAATAGAAAGTAATGCAACTTAAATAAAGCTTTAGATGTAATAATTTAATTAAAAATTATTAGACTGTTTGATTATGAAATAAGCTAAACGTATAAGCGATATTGTGATAAAATATTTTTTTAATGTTTTGGAAATACGACCGAAAGTTTATAAAAGTGCGATGATAATACCGCGATAGAAAATGTATTATGGGTCTCACAGCAAGAAGTTCATTTGCGTCGAGCTTAATTATCGTAAGAGAATCGGGTCAGATCACAAGAGAATGAGAAAAATAATAAAAAAGTTCATTGTGAAGTCCACATAGTTAGACGTCGTCTTGTCCTAAGAGGAAAAAGGAATAGGAGGAAAAAAAACTCATCGGTCAGGATATGCTAATGCTTAATGTAACTAGAAGCGACTGTCTCTACTGGTTTGTTAGTCGAAGAGCTATTCTCTGTGAAGAATAAATTCATAAAAGATAATCGGAAATTTTTCGGTGTCGCGAATAAATTAGCAGACGCTAATTATATCGATTAAAAAATTACAAACAGGAAATTAATTTTTTTCACAATCACATAGTTGAATATTTGCTTCGAAAATGAAAATTTTGTGAATAATTTATCGATACTCTTCATATATATAACAAAAATAATGAAACGAAGAAAACTTTGAAGAAAATCTAACTAAAACTGTCGTGCGGTTTTTGTAAATTCCATAGTATTTGAATAGCGTGAAGGATGAAATAGTGTATAGTCGAGTTTGTGTAGTCGTTATGAATGTAGCGAGTGTGGTTAGCACTTTTCAAATTAAATCATTTAAAAAATGCATATCGATTTTATTTTACACGAGATACAAATAGTCACTAGGTCATATTTGTACATTTATTTCTTTTAAAATACCAAATAAAAAAAAAAAACATTACAAAAATATCAAACATTTGAAAATCAATTGTAAAATTTTGCATTTCATGATTCATAGGTCAATTTGAGAGTATTTCGAAAAATAATGATTTTAAAATTTGAAAATTAATATCAATTTGATTCTGTCTTCTACTTTTTGACAAAAAAATTTTTGTAAACTTGAAAATTTTCTTTTTTTTTCCCTCTCTTTTTCTCTTTTAGTGACAATATTTAAAAAGTATTATTGCCTAAAATTTATCCGTGAGCTGATAACGTGTGGATTGATAACATAAATTAACATAAAGAAATTTCTAAATATTATAAAATTTTAATTATATAAAATATATACACACACACAAATAAGAGTATTAACACTTCCTCTCTCATGGTTCTCATTATTATCTTTTATGATGTAAAACTTGTGATATAAATTTCTCTAGATAATTCTGTAATGAAAATGTCTCAAAGGGCAATAGTAAAAATGTAATTGTAATTGCACTGGGACGCCAGTCAGCTCTTCAGCCAATACTTATTTGAATGCATGGAACATGATATCTCTTCTGACTGAGAGCTCTCAGATATCAAAAGGAATCGTCTCTCGAATAGACGTTCTCACAGAAGTTGAAGGAGGTGTTATGAGATGTTTTTTTAATATTGCCTTCATTTCTTGATTTATAGATTATAAATATATTTTCTTTATGTGTGTTACGTTAATTCTTAATATCTTTTAACAAAAATAAAATAGTTTTATGCATACATAAAATATTTAAAATAAATCAAGAATATTTTTGTCTTATTATAGATATTAAAGCATTTTATAAAATTATATTTAATAATATATATTTAGATTGAATTATTATGTATACATTATTTGTTGGAGGAATTATTTTAATCAAGTTTAAATTTTTACGTTTTTTCAACATAATCTTTTTAAAACTGGAATTCTCATAAATATTTTTTTTACATTCTACAGAGAAGAGATGTATCTCATCTAATTATTGGCCAAGATTTATTATTTATTGCAGCCTTGAAAAACATCAGCAGGAGCATGTCGGAATTTATTCCAGATGCTTTTCCGTTTGCTTTCGTATCGCGATAAATCAGTCACTGTAATTATAATTGCATCGAGACCGTTTGGTACATCCAAGCAGGGGAGATTTCTTGAATAAGACTCATCGCTACTAAAGGGTATCGCCTAGTAAATAGACTAGGTTTGACTAGATTTAGCGAACGTGTAATAACGTCTGCAAGTCTTTGATGTCACACGATCGAGCCTTCTATACATCCGTGTTCTTTATGTAACGAACTCCTGTTTCCGAATTTCTCCTCGATTGAGCGCAAACGAGAATATTATTTACCAGAACATACGTAATTTCGTTCTCGTAGAATTATGTAACAAAATTTTTTCTTATAAAATAATTTCTTTTTTTTTTTTATCATCGAAACGTGGTACACTCGTAATTAAATTATCAAATTAAACATAATGTCTAAATTCCGAATAATAGATTATTAATTACTTGAAAATATAGTAAAAATTTAATGATCACATCCAGCTGTTTAACTTTCGTGACATCATGTCATCGCGAATATTTTACGAAAGCATTTCATAGTGGCATACAGTTATTCAGAAACGGAGTCAAACGCGACATAGTAGCGTGGAAAAATTAATGTCCGCGGAATCGCGCGCGTTCACCGATGCACCGTGCTCGTACTTACGACCGTGCCGTATTTTTTCGATGCAGGGAACATACGGCGCACGTGATAGGGACACGAATTTATTCGCGCGCGCGCTCGCAATTAGTTGTGCGCTCTTTCATTTTTCACGTCGCTCGCGTGATCGATCATTGTTCACTTCACCCGGTGATCTCTGAAAAACTGATAGAAACCTGCATCCATCATCGATCCATCGGGAAACTGTCGGCGAGGCGAGGGACCGCGTATGTCAGCCGTAAATAGTTTTAACGCGAGAGAAATAGCCGGCGTGCGTGACACGAGCGGTGCATCTGCAACGTCCAACTGTTTGATCGTTAAGGAAAAACTAACTAACCAACTTGCGATTTTAGATGAGTTTCAACACGTGTTAACAGGCGAAAATATTTATTAGCAATAAAACATTTTATTATATGATTGTAACATAAAATGTGCAATGCTTTTGTTACTATATATTTCAAAAGTGGATTTACTGAATACTTTTACTAAATTTTATACACATAAAAGAAGAAGAGAGATGGGCAAAGCATGGGTTGTTGTGTACGATTTCTTTACGCTAAAAGCCTTTATATAATCAGGTCAATCGTGTTACGTTCTCGGTTCTGATGATAGATTGAACGACATGATATCGCCATCGATTAATGCAATTGCTTTGATGCATTAAGTTGACGATATATTAGAATGTAAATTTTAACATTTCCGAAAGGAGGACGAATCGACAAGATAGTCTCGAATGTCATGAATCGTCGATTTTCTTCCTTTTTTGTCTTTTGCAGGAACTTAATTTCCTCAAACGAAATTTTGACAATATCAAGTGAGCCTTTATTTTAATCTCCAGCTTAATATCTTAATATGTATTTCGCGATATATATATATATACCCCAGATACTAAAATGGAAGAGAATTAGATAACGGAATTGAATTATTTACATGGAAACTATTGAAATTCTCTATATTTTACGCAATCAACAAAACGTCATTTTCTGACATTTAGTATTCATGGACAAAATTTAATTCTTATTTCCACTTGAAAAATTGAGACATTAAGAGTATATATTTATTATTTTATTTAATCCTTGCCTTGCGGCTTCAGATAGTTTTCGATATACATTATTCATTCATTACATTCATTACAGACAATTAAACATTTAATAGCATTGTAAAACATTGTAACTTTGTAATTTTAACTATAAAACATCGATATCTTACAACTTTAAAACTTTAAACTTTAAAAATTCAAAATTTACATACTTAAACTAAAATTTAAAACTTAAAACATAAAACATGAAACATAAAATATAAACATTTATTTGTTAAAACATTAAAACTCTAAAGATTTTAAATTGAGAGTATATATAATACATACGAATAAGTAACATAACTTTGAAACACTTTGTGTCGTGAAAAACCTTCCTCTCACATGTAATCTTTAAATATTAATCATCTCTAGTTGATTGCGTCGCACGTAGATCAGAGCTCCGCCACGGTCCAATTTTCCCTGTGGCAAACTGTCGTTTGGAGTACAAATGTGACTGGATGCAACGTGTGTTACAAAGTTCCGAATGCGCTGGCGAAGTGCTCGCGAAGGGTCAATTTCATTCGCGACTGTCTGTCGAACTCTCAGAGCACTCTCCGTGTGGCTTATATTGCATTAGCGACACATCACTCGACGGATACCGATGACTGTAATGCGATTTTACGGTCAGCGAGCTGCGAATACGATTTGTCGGCCGCGAAAGAGGACTTAAACCAAAGGACGACTCGGTCCTGTCGCACTCCGTCTTGTATCTCTCTCTCTCTCTCTCTCTCTCTCTCTCTCCTCTTACTTCGTGATACGTGATGATCATGTCGTTAAACGTAAATATCAAGCCGTGGCATTATCGAGGTAATGAACACGACCAACCGAAATTTCCACTCTGGCTAAAATTGTGATGGAAAACGTCATTGTTTGCAATGGCCCGGGCGCTCTCTCGCGTTCACGCGGTTACGCTGTCGGTGCGGTGCTTATTCGGCGGCCAATAAAGGCCCTTCTCGCACTCTGACAAGTTCCCGCCGTACTGTCTACTTTACATACGGAGAATGAACTTGACGTTGTAATGGATGCGTTGCGCGAATCTCCAGCAAATGCGGGTATCGATTCGCCCCGCGTTAAATCCCGAAAGGCCGCTGTGATAGAAAAGCCGACCTCGAGCACATGATAATTTTTGAGATGAAATTTGAAATTACAAGATGTTTCACTTTTCGCTCGTAAATATCGTAAATATCGTGTTAGCGGTTCGAGATTTATGATTACGATATTTTCTAGTAAAAGGAATGTACATAAATACAAAAAATTTTTGCGAAATACAAATTATTGATTTATTAACAATATTCTGTTGATTGTTTTTCATTACGGAATTATTATGCGGCACAAATAGAATGACACGTAGCTTGGCGAAGAATAATAGTGATAGGGATATCTGCGAAGATCTTATCTTAAGGATGTTTTACGAGCCATATGTACATAAAGTTTTTTATTCCATTTTCAAAGAATCCATCCTATCTTTATACCTAATCTTCCGAAATTACTTCATTTACGATGAAGGTACAATTGTAGGAAAAAATATGAGGATATTTTACTTGAAAGTACATCAAAATAACATATCGCGATCGAGATCTTAAACAAAATATGGAGAAGTATATTTTATAAAAGAATTATAGATGAAAAATCGATTTGCGATATTTATTGTCACTCAAATAAATTAGTGATTATGATGAATTAAACTTTAACAACTCTTACTAAGCTCGCAAATCTATATAAATATCGATTTACTTTTTTTTTATGTAAGCAAAAAAGAGACATAATAAATTAAATTACATGAATGTCCGCTGCAATTTTACGGGATGCTGCCGTGAAATTCCCGACGGAGTGATTTTAGTAAATTCGCGAGTGTTTAACGCCACTAGAAACCTTTGATCTCACGAAACAAATTTTCTCTTTAATCATTTAATTCTCTCTTTAATCATTCGATATTCAATAGAAAATCAATGACGACCGTTTCTTCGCATCCATCTTTTCTAATTACCGTGACGCTCGTTAGTTTTTCGATCTCGGCTATATCAGGTGGGCTCGATAATGTGAATTTGAAGGACAGCAGTCCACTGTTTAGCGGACTCTCGTCCGATCATAAAACGTTAACCGCACGAAACCTCTCCGTGTCTGACGGCTCTTGAAAAGGATAATTGCTTTCTTTTAGCCTTTAGCGCCGCGAGGCTTATGCTCTCAACTCACGCACGCACCGGTTCGCCGAGAATTACGCCCTCCTAAATTCGTACACCATCTGATTCCGCTTAATTGCCCAGCTCTAATTAATTGCGTAATTTATCGAGTGTTAAGATAAACCCCGTGATTTAATCCGGCAGGAACATCGGTTCGCCGCGTGAACGCTCGACAGCGAGGCGGAAATCTGAAATCTGCTGGCGTTTCATCGATAACGTAAAATCATGACAGTCTCTCGGGCGAAACTTAGAATGATTAATAATATAATAATTTGTCCTTATTTCGTGTCGGCATGGAAATACCGTAAGATGAATCTTGAAACGTTACGACCGTATTAATAAGAGTAGATTAAAAGTGACATATCTTTAAAATAAATTTTGCAACCATTAAACTAATAATATATCTAGTGAATTGTGATACTCATATTTAAAAATTAAAATGAATCACACTCGATATCATATTACTTATTATTTATTAAAGAATTTATAAAAGAACGAAGACATTTTACCGTGTCGTGAAATTTTTCTTTACGAAACAAAAAGAGATTTTTCTCTCTTTAATATCTCGCAGGAACAATCGATCCTTTGGCGGAATTCGCGGAGATGTTAAATCTCGACCCGCATAGTCTTACCCGACCGCTCGTTAAATTTCGCTAGCTCCATGGAAGATCTGAATCTGGCAATGTTCCAAGTCTATATTTCGGCGACCTGAGATGAAGCGAAACGAAATAACTCCAATGGCGCGAGACTTGCGTCATAAAGCTGCCCCATCAATGATAGATAGGAACATTTTGAGACCTTAAGGGTAGAGGAGAGATATATGTATATTGTAAGAGTTTGCGGTAATTGAAAGTGATTAAATAAAAAAAAAGTATTATATTATAAAACTTTTTGTATTTTTTATGAAAGTAAATTCAATTAGAACAAGATAAACGCGCGCCAATCTCTTTATTACCTAAAAAAGTTGAGAATATAAATACAACGATAAATGTTGTAAGTGTATTCTCATCGAATTACGCTCCGTCCGCGATAAATTATGAAAAGTATCTGTTTCCGTTGTACTTTAAATTGACAACGTGATACCGGGGCTCGGTTAAGAATTCCGCTTGTTAAAACGGAACTTATCCGCCTCTGGATTTCCGGGCTGCCAGTGGCGTAATTTGAATTAATAATAAATGTAAAGTGCTATGCCCGCGGTTCTAGGACAATTCGGCTGCGGTATTGTGTCGGGATTAGCGGCGCGAAAGAACTCTGCGCAGATACACGGAAAGGTTTATCTCGTACAATTTTGCATGATAGCGCAAATGTGTATAAATTACAAAATTACGATGTATATATATATATTGCTGTATATATGTTTTTTTTTTTTTTATCATTGACTTTTATATCTGATCCTCTAACGTTACATCGTCCGTTACTAGTTTTTGACCTATTTCGACTCGCGTGCGTTTATAGTGCAGCTGCGTGTTTGTTACATAATTAAACATATTTATGGATAATGAGGCAACTTTCAAATTTTAACGACTGTGTGTGCTGAAACAACTCGTTATAACTATAAACTAGTAGCAAGGATATTATTCGGTAAAATTCTCAAGTTTCAAATATTTCTTTAATCAATATTTTTACAAGTAGATATTTTTTTTAATTTTGACATACTTTAGTTTTCTAAAATTTTTTTTTTTTTTTTTTTTTTTAATTTAAATTTTGTTTCTAAAAATTTCACATTCTGAATAATAACTTTATTCCTCATGTAACATCAATAGGATGTTACAAAAGAAGACCTGTAATGACTTGAATGGAATTTTCTATTGGTTTTCCTATATCTCTTGCGAAAAAATACAATCGTTGATTAGTTTGATAAAATTTATTATTGCACATTGTACATTAAAAGAATGTTGCAACAATCGGGTTAAGCGAAATCTTGAAAACGAAACACTAAACATTTGTTAGTGTTCGGGATGTTTACGTGCAGGAGTTTGCTGCAAAAAGATACCAACTGCTGGCGGAGTAGAAGTTATAGATTTCTTCCAGCTTCTGAAGAATAACGAGAGAAGAATCGGCCTTCTCTCTTGAGAAATGTTTGTAGGTCGGAAAAATAGAAACCGACTAACATCTGCTAGAATTGTTCATTTGATATTTCCTGTTTATTACGGCAATGAAACATTTGCTTCAATATTAACGTTATCAGAAATAAGGGATGATCATAAATTCGCTTGGCAAATTTTTTTTTTTTTCAGTTTCACATTTTGTTGTTCATTTTTCTCTGCGAAAGTTTGTTCGGCGATTAATTGCTTCGATGTAGTTAGAAAGTTTTCTATCATTCTGTCAACGCGAAATCAACCTAATTCAGTGTAATAACTCTACTTTACGGAAGCTGACGTTTATGCTCGACGAATAAAAGTGAGAATAAAAAAGTCGCGTTAAATGCGTGAGAATTAGATTGCGACGTTTCGTGTTCAACGACCGGGAGAAAGTTCACTCGTTCGTGGCGTCGTTCGCGATCCGAGGCGTCGCGACGTTAAATCACGGGCGGAGAGGGTATGGAGAGGAACGCATGACTCACCCGCTTTCTCTGGTCGTGAGCGAAAAAAAGGTGAATAAAAAGCGCAGAAAGCCCCGCGCTTCCGTTTTCCGCGCGCAGCACGACTCCGTGTCCCACACAAGGGCCGATTACTGATAAGCTCCGGGCCCTTCGTGCAACGATCGCGATAAGGGAATATTCCAGCCGGCTTTAACACCTATCGTAGTCTCGTGAGGGTTAGCGTATGCACCACGTATGTGCCACGGTGTATTACATGCAATTCTCCGCTTCTTCCGAGAAAAGATTTGCGCTCGCCGTCTTCCTCGTCCATGCGATTTTATTTGCTCAGCGGCGAACCAGAGATACACGTCAAGTGTATCAGATACGCCTCAGTAGCAACGATGCAGCTTCTCTCGGCCGCGTCGTCTGTAAGATCTTTAGGATCCTTTCAAGGGCTCCTTCGCCCGAGAATATATCCCGGTAATTACATTTACGCAAGATAGGATTGCTCTTGCGGGCCAGTCATGCGCGTCTTATTACTGGCCGCATTCACACTCCGTATAATGACGCTTCGCGGGGCGTAATCCGGTCCTTCCCTAATTAGAAACGGCTTATAATCGCGCGTTCACGATTTCCGTCATGACATGAATTGGTTCGACGCGAAGGCGAAAGTCGAGAAAAGGCAAAAGTCTTGTTAGTTTAGAGTGAATACATTTTTTTTTGCGGATTCGCGCGATTATTTTTCACCGCCTTTGTGATGCACTTTTTGCTCTTAATTCATTTCTTCGAACCTTTTAGTGCGCCGTCGTCATTAATATACACACTTTCTTATACAGACGTTAATGTTGTTACGCGATAGAATAGCGATGGTTGTTAATCGAAGGCGAGCAGCTCTCTTTAAATAGAGTTTTACAAATATAATTAAAAGTCTTTGGAGATACTCGACTCCTTTTTTTCTCTCGCAGGTATTTAACGTTATTATTTTGACAAAGGAGCGCACGCCATCAAAATAATCAAATATGTTCGTTAAGTAAATTGGCGTGAGACAACATCAATTTTATATCATGACTGCGCTGAAAAATACTAGCGAGAAGGGCACTCAAAATAGCCAACAGCAGTCAATGCATGTCAAATGTAACTGCATTTTTTTCGTTTAACTTGCGAGCGAAACGTTTGCTATTCGAGACGAGTGACGGGTATGTCAAGTGAAAAAAGGAGAAAAGTTAGTTAACTCCCAACGAAATATCGTATTGCTGCGCTAATTTGTCTCTATTGTGACCGCTCGTTAACGACTAGGTGTTATGTCAAATTACCGCGCTCTATATCGTATTTCCAAAGTGTTCTTCTTTGTGCCGCTGCAATTAGTCTGTCATGAAATCAGCGAAACGTTTTCTCTCTAATGTTTAACGCTACGATTGAATCTTGTAACGAAAGCGTACGAGAAATGGCATCTCCTATTAGCAATATCATTTAATTAAATCTAAATATTGTAAACAGATTTTTGGTACATCACAGATCGCGCATCTCGTTAAGCTTTCTTTTTTGAAAAAAAATATTTTTGCAAATGTCTTGGTAAAATAATTTCCTACAATATTATCGATGCCTCGATTATTTTACTGTAAATCAATTTGAGGACACAAACATCGTGGTATCTTATTGCTAATCTACACTTGCCAATAGTTTATTTTATTCGCCTGCAGTAAGCGCGCATCTCGAGCTGGATACTTGCCAACCAGATTGCTGGCTCAGCGTGGAATCGTTGAAATACCTCGCATCGTGCAGCATCAACTACGGCATTACCTGTGCCACGATTGTGTAGGCGACGATCGTGATGTCGAGTTATCGTCGTCGGAGTTTTAACCGCAAGTTTTACAAGCGCAAATGAAATGAAATAACGCAAGCACGATATAATCGAGGCATCTCGCCGCGGACGTTTTATCTCGCGTTTACGGTTCATTCTGCTGCGGTGATAAAGTCCGGTATGCCGTACAGAGAGAGAGAGAGAGAGAGAGAGAGAGAGGAAAAGATATGTAACCGAAGGAGCCGGATAAACAGTCAGAGAAACGGCTGCAACGTCGTAAAACTGCCGTTTTTCCCGCTTGCGCTGACATCGATTTACACGTCGCGACGTGGCATCGCGAACGAGAGTTTCGCGCGAACGACCGAAGAATCCACTCCTTCCCCTGATTGTCGCATTGACTCCTGAGATTGAGCGATTTGCATAATTGACTTCGAACGCGAACACGTGAATGTTGCTGTCAGCAGCAACGCTCTCCGACGATTCTTATTCTCGCGCTTGGCGACCGTATCGATCCTTTCACACATTGTCTTCGACAGTGACATAAATAACTTTGTGAAATCTCTCGATAAACTGTACGTATATATTATTATATTGTTATATTAACTATAACTGTATATTATTATATTATAGTAATTATAGTAATGAGCGCGGAGATAATTGCAGTGCAGCACAAACATAACATTGTAATAATTAGAACGAGATTTGTATCAATTGTGATATCGTAAACAGCAACATAAATACATTCAGTTAACAATATTGGAAAAACAATAGTTATCACAAAAAATGGGAAAAAATTGCTGGTATCTGTGGAATTTATCGACGGTCAAAGAGATAAGCTTAGCTTCGACGATATGAATTTATACTATCTCTCAATTCATTTCGTGATCTCCATGTTTACTCTATCGAGAAGTCATATAGCGATATTAATAGATTGATGAAACGAAAAATATCGAGGAAAATAATATTCTTCTCCGATTTCTTGAAAGTACATTTCGCCAAAATACGTTCCAGCTGATGTAATGCTTCTTTGTATTTTAATGAAATTTAGTGAAGACTTTAGAGTCGATAATTTTCATATTATAATCACAGTTGATGAGGAAGTTGGTTCTTGACTTGGTTGAAAGGTCATTTATCGTAACTTTGATTATCGGATTTTCGCAAAGTCAATTGGAACCATTCGATGCTTGCTGTCGAAAAGTTTTCTACAGATTAATTAGTGATAAAAATCAGGATAATGACGTTAAGATCAACTTAATGTCATGATAAAAATATCGGGAAAATAGTTTCATGAAAATTTATCTTGCACATGCGGTTCAAATGCAGGAATGTCATTAAATAACGATATATTTGACAGCAATTTTATCTCTTTACAGTTTTATAATTATATTCATAATCTTTGTCACACATTTTACTACAGAAATAAGGATAAATCCAATTATTATTTTGCTGATCTTTTTAAATCCTAATCTATAGAGGATTCTGATAAAATATTCTCACAAGATGCTGAATATATAAGGCAGACATCTAGGTGGAGTTTCTACTCTCTGGAAAATATCAAGAGAATCCTTACGATGAAGCGTTCTTTAGAAAGACTCGCTCTCTTCTTTCGAACTTAAATTCGCTATTTCGTTGTGAGAAAATATTAAGTAAGAAGAGAGAGAAACAGAGAGTGTCGATGAAGAAAGAGAAAATCCGTGTGCGGCGCCAATGAAATCGATTCTGCCTCGGCGCGATTATTCGGCGATCCGATAGATCGGTAGCATTGTATCTTTATGTAGCTCGGCGTCGTGTTTAGAAATAAAATCGCGTTTACGTTAACAGCTTGCCTCTTGGAAAGAGAAGACTCCGGCCACGTTATTTACTCAGATTTTCCGCAGTGATATTATGAAAAGGAGCGAAAAATCGGTGCTTTTCTCGCTCGCTGTACAGCAAAGCGTGGTAATGACATCTATAGATAGAGATGTCATCATTGAATTTTCGAAACTTTCTGTTTGCCTTTTCAGTTTGTTCTAAAAATTCTTAGGAAGATTAGAATTAATATTTCTCTCTTTACTCCTATATGTTCAGTGCATCATTTTTTTACATATCAAATTATATCATATACAATATTCCATTTATTATTATTATAAAAAAATTATTATTAATTATGATGCACGTGACTCTTTATGTCATTTTTTTATTTACTAAAATATTTTAGAATATAATATTATAACGAGTAATTTTAATTATAATTAGGAATAAATAGGAACTATCATTTTCCATTTCAGGATATTAAAATATAAAAGCTATTTGTAAATTAAGGATTAAAGTATATTTACTATATTTTTGATTCTTGAACGAAGAGAAGAATTCGGAAACGAGAACGTTTCGAGATAAATTTGCATCGCTGCAACTGCATGCACCGTTTGCATAATTGCATTCATCCTCGTACAATATTTCGCATTTCGATGTGTAGCGAGCAATCTTATCTGCGCCTCGGTTTAAGAATATACCGATTTAAGAATATGCCTTTCGTAAGCGAGGCACGTCCCGAAGCAACTTATAATTGACCGAAGGTTTGTCCGTGACAGTTCTCGTTTCTATATCGTTCACCTCTGTTCTTCTCGCGCTCTCTTTCAACTCTCTCTCTCTTTCTCTCTCTCTCTCTCTCTCTCTCTCTCTCTCTCTCTTTCTCTCTCTCTCTCTCTCACTCACGCTCTCTTTTCCGCATCTTTCCATCACTCGGCCTCTTCTTCCATCTACTCTCTTCGTGCCACGAATCGACGAAATTGCTTTGCCCCGATAGACATGACCCAGGGCACTTTGCCACGGCAATTCCCGACCACGCCTTTCGATCCGTTAAAAAAGAGCCGCCCTATATAGCCGGATTAATGATTGACCGTCACAGGTAGGCTCGTATTCGAAATATCGCACATATAGTGTCTTGTATTTCTTCCATCTCTGTTGCTTAAATTATCGAATTTGATTGATGAAAAAATACGAAGATCTTTGCAAAATTTATTCAACTGTAGTTCAGTGAATATTGAAAATCATATGAAAGTGACCGCGTAAACCTACCCATTGATGCAAAGTTTTGTAAAATCGAAATAACGAGGTTACATCGCAGCTATGGCAATTTTACGCTATCGCGACACTTTAATTTGACATCTGCTACAATGCGGCACAATGCCTCTGTAATCTTGCCGCATGCTTTGCTGCAGCGCTAAATGTGGTTGTACATTTCTCATTTCACGTTGACCTGGAAATGCCAATACTTTTGGATTTTTTATTGGACGTTTACAACAAACGGCTAGATAATTAGAGCATTTATGATTACTAGACGAAATTGGATTACAATTAATTTTTTTTTTTTTTTATATATAACAATTTTTCGATTTGATATATTTTTATGATAACGTATACTGATTATTTTGCAAATACAATTACGTTAAGAAAATATCATTTATATTGCTCCGCGATCTCGCCGTGAGCAACAGCAATCAAGCTTCGCTTGAAAAAAAAAGACGTACTCAGAATTAATGAAGCTTTTACAGGTTTTCGATAAAAACGCTGTTAGTTTGATCGCAATCGAGACGTATGTCGGGTTTCATACATCGATAAGTGCTTATCCGATTGTTCGTGCAAAAACCCGTACGCCATACAGTGACAATGCGTCATCCGATGTACGATCATCAAAGACATGCTTTTTTCGCGTCACGAAGATTAGAGGCCGCTGATTCGGTAACGAGAAACTCTCGTGTTCAGCGCGACTAATGACACGCAACACGCGACGCGCTTTGCAGGATTTGATACTCTGGTATTTACATTGTTCGATCGAGAGGAATTCCATCGGTCGGCGACTATTGAAAGCGCTGCAATCCGTACTCTGATCTCTGTGATATGAAGAGAAATTATTGTCAAATGATAATTATTTTTTTTTCTTTCCTTGGAGGGAAAAAAAGGGGAATAATATATTTTACTTCTGACGAAACAATTCTTCACAATTGAGTCTTCTAAATATATCTTTTAAATATTATTCGATGTCTCTTTTACAATACGCGCGATTTAATATTAAAAAATTATTTTTTTCATTACAAAAAAAAATTTTTTTTTTTCTCGACATAAATTTTGGAATACCAGAACATTTATCGCGCGTTCACATGCGTGACTTCGGACTTTTTCTAATCGTGTATTACGGCGAGGAAAAAAAAATAATCCTCGTATTTGCCACGCAATAATATACACATAATTCTGAGCGCGGCAACATCGTTTGCGTCTCTGATGCGAGCTCGTGACGTACAACTCGTGTAACGAGGGCGCGGCCGTATCCACGAAATTTGCAAGGCAAAGGAGCACGCACACACACACACACACACACTCACACGCAACTCGCACACATACATACATTTACTTACGCGCAGACGAATAGTATTGCGAATAGTACGGCTCTCATGGACGCGAAATCTCGTTTATTAAAATTCCTTTCGATCAGAAGGGACCGATCGGGCGGGCAGTGTCCTCCTTCATCCTCTCTCGCGTTATTGAAAGCAATATTTTTGACGTTAGCTATTGTCGAAGATCCAAACTGGAAGTGTGTTACCGCGAACATGAACGTTCTGCGTAAGCTTGCACGTCTACTCGAGTGTATGTAAACGCGCGCGTCAATATGGATGGAAGCTATTATATCTGCCTGCCCCCTCTCCCCTCCTCTCCTCTCCTCCCATGTCCTATCCTCAGCATTATTACACAACTGAAAAATGCTATAAATCTCTCACCCTTATTATGATTGCATATATACGTTGAAACTGGTTTTCATCGCTCTCGCGCTCTGATAAAAGTTCGAGAGAATCGCCGATCGATCGATCTCATTATGAATATATCGATCTCAAATTTATCTCGCTAATATCGCCGAGGCGATCTAATTCCGCGAACGTACATTAGAATCTGTGTGTGCCTTCCACGTGTGATGACAAACAGATCTTGTTGGTAAAATTTTCAAGACTTTGAAGGTTAATCTATATCGTGTATTTAATTTACGAAATTAAGAAGAATAATGGCGCGTGTTCACGTAAATGTTCTATGAAAATTTCTGGATGACTCTTAGAAAGTACGCCGTAAATATATATTTGAATTTGACTAATTTGACTAATAAACCTAAGTAACTATTATATATTTACTTTCTCTCTCTTTCTCTCAAAATTTATATATATATATATATATAATAAAATGTAGATTTGCAAGACGTTAATAAGCATTTGTCCAAAATATAACGATTGTTTCAACCCGAGAAATGACTTAAAATGGATACATATGTGGTGGAAATAATGAATAGCACTTTGGTCGCTCGCCATCGATATATATCAGATCGCGCTTTAGATCAAATCCGCATATTCGGTATTTAATCCGCGTATCGATCAAGCTATAAAACTCGCCATTAAATCCGTAAACAATATTCGTCCCGTGCATCATTTACTATCTTCATCCGATTGTCCGCGTTTGTTCTGTGTAACGCTTTACACAGATATGAATGCGGATTTATTGCACGCCTTCGTTATCTCGTGACGCGCTAATTCGCCGAGGATCGACTTTGACATCGCGTCCCGATAACGCGAAATCACCAATAACCGCTAACTAATACATCGATTGGCAAATCTAATTACTGTCATTTTTACATAGATTTTACAGGACGATAATTTCATAAATTACCTGTAGCGTTTCAACGCGATAGGGCGATAATACATTTATTCGATATAAATATTGAATCGATTGAATATTTAATCGAATGCAGACTCAATTTAAGCGTCCGTTAAAAATTTTCGTGCCATTATCGCGATCACACCATTCTCGGTATAATTCGATCGATACAATACGCGCGAAAATTGTTTCATCGTAAAACGACGAAAAGATGGGGTCTCGTCGCGCAACTTGACGAAACCACGTTGCGGATTCTCGCGTTCTCTCTGTCTAATCTGTGGGATTAAGCGAATCGCGGTTTCGCACGCTCGCCTCGAAAGGGACGCGCGATCCCCCGCGGCTTTGCGTACTTTTAATTACGGCGACGCGGCCGTGTTTATCGGATATTCCCTTTGACGCAAGAAATTGGAAAAGTTTTAGGCGGACGTATTCATTGGACAAGCGCCCGAAAGTTTGCGTATTCGCGGCCACTTCGCTTACTTAAAAGCGACCCCTCGCACCATTGCCGACGTCTCTGTTTGTGAACGACAGTGCCCATTGCGGATATATCCCGCGCTGTCGAAGCGACCGTCGCCGCAATAAGAGATGAATTCCCGCCGAATCCATTCGCCTGGAATCGTCCTGGAAAAGAATCCCGGATTCGGCCCGAAGAGGCCGGTCCTGCCGCGACCGACGTTTCTGGCTCCCGCGCGATAAGGAGCTTAACTTCTCTTTGGTCTACTTTATCCTCGAGTTCGTAGCGAGAACGTCGATGTAAGCGCTTGGAGTTGATCGCGCAAAATGTCCCACGATGGGCTCAGACCCGCTACGACGGATAGATATATTTATACGCGGTTTAGTTTGTAATTTATATGTTTTTATTTCTTTTGATCTGGATATATCTCTCTGTTAGAAATTAGATAATACGTTTACAAAATTTTCACAATATTTATACGTTTTAAAAGAATTTTATCCATTGAATGTATATTTTCTGCAACATCTCAGCAAGTTACAGAATGACATTTGTTTTCATATCAAGACATCAAGTTAATACTTTATGAATGAAGGCGAAACATCTTGTCCCTAAGACTTTCATTCCTTGCTACTACAAAGTTATGGCGCATTGAGTTAATATTCGATAAATGGATGCAACCGAACACTTTGCATATTCCCCTAATATTCCCATTCGTCTATCGTTTTAGAGTCGATGACATTGGCGGTTCTTGTTCCATGATATCAAGTTAATACTCGTTGAATAAATTCAACCGCGTAACATCTTGCTCGGAATATTCCCTCTCTCTCGATTCACAGGACGAGGTCTTAGCTCACTGCAGCATCAACTGTTTGATGCTGTAGTGACTTAAGACACACTAAATGGAAAGTCAAACATCTCCTTTCATTCAATGAACAGGACGTGTTCGATCTCTCTCTCTCTCTCCTCGCATGGTTGTCGATCCGTTGAAGAATCTCGGGCAATACCGTTTAACGGCTCGTTCGAGTTTAATGCAAATGTAACACGCGGAGCGATGACTGGCACGTGCCTCTAATGGCGCGTTGGCGCGTTTAAAATTATCGTCGCGTGCCCCCGCAAGGCTCTCCTTCTGAAGCGGATCCGAGAGACGAGCTACTTTAGCCATTACCGACTCGAATATTTGCATCGTAATAAGTCCGCCTTCGGCCAGGAACGATCCTTAAATCGCTGATAAATGCGCGGACACGCGACGGATATGAGAATCGAGGCGGAGAGAGGACGAACACCTGGGACAGGCGACGGTTCAACCATCCGTAAAATTTACGGCCGATGTCGATCGCGATCGGCATACGCATCCTCGATATTCGCCTGTGTACACATTGTCTCGCGGCGTTCATTATCAATCGAGACGCGGGAATAACGATAATGGAGAATTCTTTAGGAGGTCGCCGACATAGTCGAGGCGAATCGACGAGTTGGCTCGTATAAATAGTCTGCTCGTCTGAAGGATGTAATAGGTGGAAGATAAAATATTTCTCACGAATGAAGACAATTCACTTTATTATGTCAGCGTGAGAGATGAAAATTTTTTCATTCCTTTCAATATTGCAAGCTCGTCCAAAGACTAAAATTATTAACAAATTATTCCTCTAATTTATTTTCTAAATTTACTTTCTTAACGGGATTTATTAGTTAATAATTTGTAAGTTAATAATTTATATATATTTTATCGCTTATATTGTTCCATATATTTTGTCAACGATGATAACGTCAAAAAAAAAAAATGTGTGTGAAATTAACTATAACTTCTAATAACATACTCTCATGAGTGGATATTGTTCTACCTCTATATTATTGTACTACATATAATTTGTTCTTAGATATTCATGGATATCGGCAATCGCTTTGAAACGCATTACTCGAGTTCAAAAAACCACAAGCATTTGCGGGCGTTGCTCAAACGAAAGAATTAATCTATCTCCACCGTTTCACTTTACGCTCTTGCTCTCCTTTTAAAACCGCTGTTGCTTCTCAACTCGTCGAACCGTGAAACTCCCGCGAAACTCGTCCTATCCGTTCGCGAGTTTACAAAATAGTAAGTAAAGGCTCGGTGCATTGTTTTACGGTTTTTGTTGAGATATTTCTCGTTTTCCTTATCGTCCATCCTTGCTAATGAAGCGCTTAAAACTGCCCTTGTCGCGTGATTATGCCATCTTGCAATGATGTTTTTAATTACTTTCACATTTCTTCGTTGATTTTACTTCTTAATGAATGTCGTTCTGTAATTTTTTCTTCAACCCCTTCGTTCTTAGCTTTCGCAATTATGGATATACTTTTTTATTTGCAGAGATGTATTTTTTTAAGGCTACTCGGTAGATTCGCATCCTAGCATATATTAAAAATTTAAAAGAGAGATAAGTTTAATTTTAACGAAGGTTTTCAAGAAACTGCGTATAATTACTTGCTTATAAGAATTTATTTACAAAAAATTTGGAATTTCTTTGAATAAATAAAATCTCCGTAATGAAGGAAGGATTACTATTAAAAAAGGGAAAGAGAGAAATACATGTATTGTACATATATAAGGAGAGCAGTATAATTCGGTTCGTTTAAGGAATTTAATAAAACTTTAAATTTAATTTAATATAATTTATTATGTTATATTATGTGTTTGTGTGTGTGTCTCAAACGAAAAATATTAAATATTGCGTTACCTTTATATATTAAAGGAACAAAAACATCAATTACAAGCTTCTCGCTAATGTCAATTGCACGCAGCGCTTGCAAAAGCAACTGTGTGACGCAATATTTAATACTTTTCGTTCGAGAGAGAAGATGCGATGCAGTCTCGATGTAATTTTCCGATACTGCAACTCGATGTAATAAAATGGGAAAAACGAGAAAAAAAATGTGCTTGCCACACGATGGTTCGAAGAAAAGTTCCACTTTTACGCATATGGGAGTAATGCTGGAAAAGGAACGAGACGATATGCGAAACATAAGCCACTTATATTTTAGCGAGAGGTTTTATCTTACACGCAATACTTACAACGAATATTTTGGTGACAGTGTGTTACCGCAAAATGCATACGCGAAACTTTATCGATATAAAAAATAATTCTCTGGATTTGTGTGGTTCTGGAAATATAATAACATTTTTCTTTTTTCATACATTTTTAAATTTTTATACAATGATACTATTTAATGACAATATTAAAAGCAATAGAAATTAAAACTTATTAGCCCATTTTAATTTCTTTAAATTCTACATTTTTTGCCTCTTTAAAAATTTTATTGTTACATATCGTATGAAGTTAAAATACTCGATTCACTCTTATTCAATTTTTCCGTTAACGATGACAATTGATATTCCATATTATCCGATAAATGTGTCATTATATCGGCGAAATTAATCGATGTCTTCAAAAGCATAGAGGTTTTCCACAACCGCGATGTTATTAAATAACTTATTCGGATTAATATCATGGAATTGAGCGAATTTTTATGAACTTGTGACGCGAACGATGAATTTAATATACATCTGATAAATTACTAAAAAACACTACTTATAACGTGAAATAATTATTTCATAGTTTTTCGAGACTACTATTCTCTCGTTATTATATTGGATTGCACATCCTGGGGCGCTATTTTCGGTCAAAAGATGACTCAACCGAAGCAAGGTGGCAGCGAACCTTGTTCGGTCGAGAAAAACGTGGGTGAGCGCGAGAGCAGAAGCGAATCCCTTCACATTCTTAAATAGAAACTTTTCTCTCGACTTTTTCTGGATTTCTTGGAGAAAATTTCGTGCGTGTCTTTGGAGGAGACGCGTCCTGAATCCGAAGACACATCACTTCGTTCGAGTTCTCCACGCGACTGAACAAGCTGAGAGGCCGGGAACATAAGCTACTTGGATTTCAACGAGAAGTGTTGCGTTACTTTCACGAAAAGCGGACATCTTGACGACATTCTCCGCGTTCCTCGTCTCGTAATCTCTTCGAAAGGATTGCTTCCATAGTATAACACACACATTCGAGGGAACGTCGCGTTTGCCTTGAGGAACTAAACAAACAAATCTACCTCGCGATAAACGCTTTTCTCTTTGTTTCTCATTCTTCGTCTCTATATCTTTTAAATATATTTTTTTTTAACATTTAACAACAAACGCTGATTTTTAGTAAAACCTCATCTTTATCTTTGCGATATCGTTGTACTACCTTGAACAATTTTGATAAGTGATCGAAAAATTGTTTGAGCGAAAACATCGAGACGATCAAAAGTCCTTTGTATTATACATCGCGCTTTAGTCTTGTGTTCTTTAGATTTCTTTCCTTCAGTGGCGCTTGCAGTTTCGTTGCAAATGGAATGACAAGAAAATAGTTGAAATGTAACTTTGGGAGACCCCAAGTTTTTACATTTGAGTCGCTGCACGAGACGTACCTGCCGTGACTTTTACATCTCTGGCGAAAATCAAAGAAAAACCGTCCGAGAGAGAAAAAATTTCATTTCTACTATTTAATTATACTGTAGATATAGTGTATTTTACAAAACAAAGTGTAAATTGTTTGCCTACATTTTTAATTAACTTTACCTTATATTGGGACACTCCTTCGTGTATTTGTACGCGGCAAACTTAACTTAGAGCGGTATCCATTGTCAATCATTATTTAACGAATAATAATTTCTTTAACTTGTTCGATATGTGCGCGCGCGCGCGCGCGCAAATCAAACGAGATTGTAAAATTTTACGTGGAATTTGAAATTAAATTTTTTTTTTTACGGTATGTCCGCGATTTCTTTTGAACAGTAGTACTATGTTAATCGAGGCAGGTCAACGCGCGTGCGCGTTGGCATGCAAATATCTGGACCAGTGATGTTCGTCATCGGATTTCTTTCGAGAGAGCTTCGCGTTAATATGGAAACGAAAGCCGAGCGCTGACGAGACTGACAAAAAATACGACACGATTGAACAAACGGAGGGTGGCATGGGGGGGGGAGGGGAGGGGGAGGCGGCCATCGACGAATGATTGGTTTCGGCGCCGCGGGCCATTAGCAAACACCTGAAGCTTCTCATCCTGCCGGAGTTCCTTTGCCTCGAACTTTCAGTGGAGAAAGAAGAGCACCACCGGGGTTAACAAACTCATTCTTTCATCAGAGCTCGCTCTGACCCGTCCTATAGTTTTTAAACGTTTTTTGCCGCATCACGTTAGTCGTGCCGGCTGCAAACCCGGCGAAAAAGCCGATTAACAGCCTGCGATTGGAATTGGGTGCTTTTTGCCCCGCATTGTGCAACTTTGCGCGGTATTTCGAGCGCGGGGAATATCGGCGGTTCGAGTCCGCATGCGGGAATTTCCGAGCGAATTTCCTTTGAAACGAAAGAAATTTACGATTGTTAATTTGTATAATGTATCTGTCGATTTTGTATTTGTGCGCGAAACATATCGATACAAGCGGAATCGATGCGCTATAGAAAAGGATGAAAAAGAATTTTCTAGTCTTACCTGGAAATGGAAAATATTTCTAATGTTGATATGAGATATCGTCCTTCATTTCTGACACAATTAATTTTCACTTTATCAAAGTATTGAGTACATTACGCAATAATACAAAAAAAAAAAATTGATTGATAATTGACGCTGCCATATTATTACGTAATATTATTACTTAAAAGACACCGTGTTTATAAAGTATCAACACGAGAATGCGGATTCTTCGGTAGCATCCTTTCGTAAATTTTCTCACTTCGCTAAGACCTCGTATAACGTACATAAAAGGTTTCTCAGAAGGGTTTTTACGTCACCGGTTACCAAGAGTATCGTTTTCGCGGAATAAAGTAATCAGTGAGACGAGCGGTTGGAGAGAGAGATGAGAGTGTGGGGTGAAAAAAATTGATGAGGGACTGTTGCAGGGAATTTTACGCCACACCGGCAGATCGTTACTTTGAAAAACAACCGTACTTGGAAGGATACTGTAAAACAAGCGTCTCAAAGTCTATTAAATATTTTTAATGAGATGACGATATTGTATAGTATACGAAATAATTTTTTTTTTATTTATATCCTTTCACATTCTCTAATAAATTCTTATCGTTATTTTTTTTTTTTTTTTCATTCATTTTCTCGTCGATATTCAATTTGTTTATATTCGATTTTAAATACGATTTGAGAAATAAAGAGAAGTGAGAGATTAGCTGTCGAGTGAATGTTTGCGCAAGAAGTAATAAAATTACATAAGGATAAAAAAAAAGTGTGTTGAAAGATATTAGGAATGAACGATTCATTTTACGTATTTGCATAATGAACGATGTGATCAGTCTGCCTGTAAATCTTGCAATTCCCAGGCATCGATCGGATTTTCGTTCCGGCAGAAATCTCATCGCAAGGATGTACCTTCACGTAACATACCAGGAACGAAGTAGAATTCCCGAAGGGTGTTCTATTAGAGTTCGTTCGTCCGTTCGCGGCAATCGACATCTCAAACAGCGTCCCGGATCTGAATTTCTGTATTCGTACCGGCTCAGTCCAGGTTCAGCTTTAAACGCTCAGTCGGATAAACCCGAACTTGTCCCGGACAATGGAACTCGTTCTCACGACGTTCCGTCGAATGGGAAGAATCGATTTCTTTATGAAAGAGCGACACAAGTGAGATTTTATACGGAGGAGTTAATAATAAGTTTTAGTCAGTTATCGATAAAATTCTTTTTCTACTATATTTTCTTTTATCGGATTGCTTTCAATTTGTCACATTATTGCATATCAAATTAACAGAAATTTTGATAGATTATCGATATGCTATTAAGCTATCTAATCTCAATTATACATATAATTTAATAATTTCCACTATGAAATATTTTAATATTTATTTATTTATTTGAAAGTTTTTTTTTCCCCATTTATTCTTTAATGAATAAATGTATAAATAATATAACGTGAATTTTCTTTTTTAATTTGATTGAATTTGGATTAATCAGCTATATATTTTGTTACTTGCAATTTTTAAAAGACTTGATTATTCAGGGCTTTTAAGTTTTACTTCAACGCCAATGCTGCGCGACAAGATTTCATTAATGGCGATGATAAACAAATCTTATTAACGAGCCTCATTGTTTTTAGCAGAATGCGCAGCCAAGAACGGGAGAGCGGTGGTGGAGCACCATCCGTCCTCTTACTGGGAACAACCCTTTAGTCAGCCTTACTTTGACAACACAACAAAGAGGGAGACCACAACCACCGTAGGGCAATCCGCTTACCTGCACTGTAGGGTGCGCAATCTTGGCGATCGCGCGGTAAGTCCCAAGTTTCCTTATCAAGAGCTCGTCGTTGTAATAACAACTCCCAAGTTGGGAAACTTAGCATTTTGCCACGATGTGATCGCGAGTCTGTTAAACATCGCAAACGTCTAACGATTTTGATTTTGTAGATTATTCTCACTTTATGGGACACTTATTTATATTGTGACGTTGTTCGACAATGCATTTATTTTTATCGATTGACTTCAAAAAGTATTTTTATATTATTTCTCAAGTATGATATTTTTCTTGAGATTTGCACGTTTCTTTCCATTTGTATTTTCCGGCGTTTTATTTATCTCGCAAAAATCATTTTTGTTACTTTTCTTTTTCACTGAAATTTATTCTTAAATTATCATTTGATAGTTAATTTGCAACACATAATAATATTATATTATTATGTCAATATTATTAATTTTTTTACATAATTCCATGCATGGTACGCATGTTTTGAACGGTTTTGACGGGTGCTTGCTCATGAGCAGATTAAAGATAAAGCACAAGTGAGAATATAGAATCAAGTACGCAAAGTACTGTAAAATTATTTTGCTCGAACTTTTGATAAATAGTCTTGCCAATGACATCAGTGTTTTTAGAAAAAAATCAATTAACCAACTAATCCGCTTATTAGGTAAATTATGCAAAGCTCGATGGACGCTTTAACGCTCGATTGTACGTCAACAGGTTCTCGCGATTAAATTTTGCCGTTGCGAGGGGACTTGATGGAGCAGAAGCAGCGACAAACAAATTTGTCATTGCGAAATTAAAGCGCTTGTTTGATTATCGCGAGATCCAATTATATTTTTTTATTTTTCTGTGCGCAAAGCGTTTTTTTTTTTTTTTTTTCCCCCAAATTCTATTGCTACCGAACTTCGCTGACATTGATAAATTTTCGTACGCGCGCTTACTCGACGATCGCACGAACGTATCCGAAATCGAATACGTGAACTACGACGAGGCATTAATCCGCGATCGTTCTGCGATAAACTTGGGTGGTCTCTTTGCTAATGCACTTGCGCGACTTGCAGTTCGGAGTTCATTCTTCATTTATCCGCGTGACGCGACGTCGCGTCGCCTCGCGTTTTTACAGTAACCTAGTTTACAGCTAGTTGCAGCACACCGGCCGAGGCCTTTGTAACTCTTTTTCGCAATCTTTTTTCTCATAATTCCCCGCTCCCCACCCCCGTCTACGCAAACTTTCAGGGTGAGTATAACTTTTCACAGTCCAACGCGCATACACTTTCTTGCACATATTTAGAAAGTTACGGGAAGACATTAACATATGATCTCGTTAACGCCGAGATACCTCTATGGCCATCGCGTTGTAAAGTGTCATTTTTAACTTTGAAATTCTGTCCAAGAAAAAAAGAAGTAAGCAAGTATATGTATATTTGATATATATATATATTTCTTAAACATTTATTAAATGAATATAATTAAACTATACCGTAGAAAATTATCTCTTTGTACAGTGCTTTCAATATTATATTCCTGCGAGAAAACAAAAGAGCAAATTTTTGCGAAAAGAGCAATTTACATTCTTTTTTCTTTAATAACGCGTTCAATTCTTTTAAATAAAATATACATCGTTGCTTGCATTTTGTTAACTTCCAACTACTCTTTGTACTTGCACAAAGTGGTAAAATGTGATGTAATAGAGGCGAACGTTATAAAAAAGAAAAAAGGAAAAAAATTCAGAGAGGTGCAGGATTGCATAAAATACATAGTTGCGGGAGATACGCATATATATTTATTTTTCGAGCAGTTTGGTGGATCGGCGGGCGGTTCGGGCCGCTGTTTAACCCGGTATTCATCACTCGCGGTCCTAATGCAAAGTAATTTCGCGGGTAGGCGCATAGGTCACCCGGGCGAATGGTGACATTACGCGTTATCGGCCCGCTGCTCATGCATCACCGCATGACGCACAGGAACCCGTCAGAGTCCAATCACCGATCGTAATCGCCAATAAATCAAATTTCTCTCCCGGCCTCCATCCCCTCTCCCGACAGTGTCCCCCTTTTAACTCCCCCGCGTCCATTCCGTTCGCCATTCACAGCCACGCCATCGGCCCTCAATAATCCGCGCACCTATGTATGTACATACATGCGTCTGAACGTTTATATCTCGGATCGTAAAATCAACGTGATCGACGCAGATTGCACCGCCGTCCGTCGCGATCGCGTTTCGCCTCAGGCTAACTTCACGCGCAAATTATGGATTGTCGCATAACAGTCGGTATCAGTCAAAGGTTCGCATTCATGTGTGCATGATATCATTTAGACGATCGGAAATTGCGATTAAAAATTTTTTAATTTTCGAATTCTCTTGTTTATGCAGAAAGAAGATGTAATTTTACGCGAGAGATTTTTTTCTGTTTTGATATTGTTGTAAATTTGCGAAATGCACGTTTGACATTTCATCGTGAGATGAAAGTTACGCGAGACAACTTACGGAACTTTCCGGCTTCACGTCTAGTTTGGTGTGTCTTGCTGAAACAGCAGGTGTTTCTTGATTGCGCAGGTTTCATGGATCAGGCAACGGGATTTACATATCCTTACCGTTGGCATTCTAACGTATACAAACGACCAACGTTTTCAATCGTTGCATAGCGATGGCAGCGACGAGTGGACCCTGAAGATCAGTTCGCCGCAAGTGCGAGACAGCGGGATCTATGAGTGTCAAGTCTCGACGGAACCCAAAATTAGTCAAGCTTTTAACTTGAGCGTAGTAGGTGCGTATAACGTGTTTCTTTTTAAGGATACTTTGACGGCTTTTCAAGTATATTATAGAAAAATATAGAGTAAATTATAAAATATATTATAAAAAAATATATTAAAAGTAAATTATAAAATATAAAATATATAAAAACTATATTATAAAAAAAAAAATATAAAGTAAATTTTAAAATAAATTATACAATCGAGATCACACACATTACTTTCATACATGCATAAATTCTTTAAAAGTAATAAAAATAATTTTACAATGTCGCATCCGCGTAATTTTCGTTTGATGAAAATAGAAGAAGGAAACTGTGAAGATAGATGACGGGATTGTGTTTTAAAGCAATTAACACAAGTTTCATACTGTGCTCCAATACCAAAGCCGTTTGTTTCCTAAGTGAATTTTTAAGCGGCTGCTTTCGACGAGTTAATTGCAGCTGTGCGATTTAAGGAAAATTTGTGATCATACTTCTTGGTTTGGGCTTTACTTGTCGATTCGGCCGAGCGTGCTCCGGTCCGAAAACCACTTTAACTTTGTTCTATTTCCCGCGACGCAGTCTCGAAGGCAAAGATCAACGGCAATTCAGAGCTCTACATCAAAAGCGGGAGCGACATCAATCTGACCTGCATCGTGCTGCAAACGCCGGAACCACCATCCTTCATCTATTGGTGAGTTTCGAGCGTTCTCCCTTGACGATAGCGCGATTGAATTTGTTCCGCGTATATTTCGACACGGTCGAGTTTTGCGAAATCCAAATTTACAGCGACCTCCATTCGATGGAATCTGCTTTATCGAAAAATTTCAACATTAGATGCCCGGTAAAGCGAATCTGCGATAAAACGAATCTCCGACAGAGTTCGCTCCTTGAAAAGTTATAGTTTTTAGAAATCTCTCGCAAATGCGCTGATTCACATAAATCGTCTCGCATTCTTTTTACATGAATACTTACAGCTGCAATTTATTTTTATATACTTTATTCAACAACTTGATAGGGAATGAAGGCAAGCATCAAATTCAAAAACAGCTGTTTTAAGATCGACTTTATTTTACATTTTATGTTACACCACTAACAGCTCGAATTTTTCTCGATAATTTGACAGGTACAAGGGCGACAGTGTGATAAACTACAGTCAACGCGGGGGCATTAGTGTTGTGACCGAGAAACAGACGCGGACGTCACGTCTTCTGATCAGCAAGGCGCTGCCAACCGATTCCGGCAATTACACCTGCGCACCATCCACAGCCGAGTCAGCCAGCGTCCTCGTCCACGTGCTCAATGGTGGGTGAGTCATGAATAAAATTATCGAAAATAAATGTCGCGATTATTCTTTTGTAAAAGAATCTTTTTGGCTATTTTCTCGATGCTGACATTTCATATAAAACTTTAAACAGTCGATTCATTATTGCCGATTAAACATACTGATGTAAATGATGCGTATTACAATTGCATGAGAGATATATTCGAACAGCGACGATATTTATAAGAATGTCAACATTTCGCCCCATAAAATGGTTTTATATTATTCATCCGCTGCATACGGAATTTTCGGCAAATGATTGTTTTCGAATTGGTTTGATAGTATAAATATCAGGACCACAGAATAAATCATAGCCATATAATAGTTATCGATCTAATTTTTTTTTAAATTTATATATCGATTACATCGCGATATGAAAGAATAGCATATTATCAATTGCGATATTTGCCGTTGAATTTAACAAAGATTCTCATAAGTTTCGTGAGAAACGCGGAAGTATAAAGTCAATTAATTAATTCCGACAACTTTGTGCGCGTTTTAATCAAGTTTCCGGCGAAACGTTTTCAATATTACTCAAGTTGTGGACCGCTTGAAGGGATGCTGAAGAGAAACAATTTCTATCGCTTCTGAATTAAATAATAATGCATCAGCATAAAATGTGTGCGTGCGTACATGGCAAGAAAGTGTAGACATTCGATCCCGACGCAGGATCGGCAAAATAAATTGAAATTTTCTGCAGCAGCAGAAGTAAGCAGGCAGAATCACAAGAAGCGAAATTAAATCGCTCGACTGTGCCCGTCATTGATTTTCTCTTAACTCGCTCAATTGCAGCGTGCAATCTGATTTACTTGTAGTTTATTTTACGAATCTTACATATTCCTTTGAGCAAAACATGTATTTGTAAATTACGTAATTGGAATCATACAAGAACCTTAGAGGAATAAAAATTTATATTTATCTCGAAGACGGGTCACAATAACAATGTAAGAGAGAGAGAGAGAAAGATTCATTATAAAGGCTTAACAAATTTAACAATTTAACTTTCTACACGAGTTGTAAGAACATCAATTATTACGCATCCTCGTAGACGGAATTAATCTCGCGTTTGCCGTTATTCGTAAGAGATTTACAAGTAATTACTGCGGGGAAAGCCGCGCGAGAACTTGCCGGAATGAAACTCTCGTCAAGCAAACTATATATGTACTAACGACAAACTATGAAGTCTCCAGCTAACTCCACCGTTCCCTCATGTCCTCTTACGTTTGTGCGCAGAGAAATTAGGTCCGTGGCTTCATTTGGAAACTAATATAGGTACGGCATCGTGATAATCGAAAAACATCGGCGAATGATCATAACTTTGATTAAATCGCGCAAACGAATAAATTATTTCGCCGGAATCATGAGATAATATCGACGTAATATATCTCCGAATTTTGTCGTCAAACAAGTCGATTAAATCGGATCATCCGACAGAAACTTATTAATAAGGGACGTTAATAATCTGAATGATGTTATATTTGTCAATGTTTCTGTCATTTCTCTCTCTCTCTCTCTCTCTCTCTCTCTCTCTCTCTCTCTGCATTGCTCGTCCCCAAATCGTCGAACTTATCATCGCTATTTTCCTTCGGGTTTAATGTAATGTAGCAAGGACGAAAATTACAGAGTTCTAAAAGCCGCTCATTCAATTTGGCTGATTCATCCACTGTCGTCCTCGTCCAGATAGCTATCGCATTGACCTCGGACTCGTTCGCAAAATCGCGCACAACGTGCGTATGTACGAGAGCTTAGCAGTCGGAATTCATTTCTCTGACATGGATCTTTCGTCGGCGGTTATATCGTCCACTGAGAGTACACAAGGGGGAGGGAGGCCTTTACAAAAGTCAACAATAGTCTCGTTTTATTGCGTCAAAATGGCTTTCCGGGTAACGTCAAATTGTCGTAACGTACAGAAATATATTTTTAGAACGAAATAGCAACTACGAGCGACAGAGTAAAGTTTTTTTTTTCTTTTTTTTTTTACGACGTTTCATCTAGATTGTCGCGAAACGAGTGCACGTTGACAACGACATCGCGGCACACGTTATCGGGAGGCGACTGCGAACAGTCGGACGAACGCGAAGTCACACGATATCTCGATTGCGAGAACGGCGCGCGCGCGCGGCGCGAAGGGAAGGTCACGAGGGTGAAATGCGGAGTAGGTGTAATCTGACTTTACGGACCGGGCCGTAAATCCCACGGGGCTTGAAGGAGGGTTCGGGGAAAGAGTGTTCTACCGATAAACTAAAACGGCAAAGGCTGTAAACGCGCGTCGTCGTCGGTCGTATAGCGTTGCGTCGATGCACTCCAACTCGTGATCGCGCGTCCCTGCGTACAAGCGGCGATAAACCGGATATTCTTGTCGAGTGGAAAGGGGGTGGGGGTGGGGAAAGGTCGGCTCCTCTCTTTATTTCTCGACGATTCGCGGCGCGGAACGCCGAAGAAATAAATCCTTCGGACACGTCTGCCCTTTTCCACCTCTTCGGACTCGGGGGGATAAATCAGCCGAGATATTGTCCCATGCAAATCCCTGCCGGGTTACCGCCGGTTACTCGCCGTGGTGTGCACTCCTCCCTCCTTCCATCGTACGTTCGTTCCTCACGTCCGCATGTCTCATCGTGGCACGCGAGCACTCCTGAGATATGCACGTCAAGTGGCTGCTCGACGGTGTGAGAGATCGCGCAAACTGTTATATGTTATGTAATATCTTTCTACGTTTTCTCTCTCTCTCTCTCTCTCTCTCTCTTTCCCTCGTTTCTTCCTCCATGTTTCTACTCCGATTTCCGTGCAGGGTAATACCGAACTTATCGGAAGTAATACCGCCAGTTATCGGAAGTACTACCGCAGTCATCGGAAGTAAATCGCGGCGGACGTACACAGCGGATTTGGGGCAAATGTTTGCGGCCCGGAACGCCGCTCCCGATGACTTCGGTTAACCCTTTCAGTATCGCTCTACTCTTGGTATTACGATTGTTTTGTATATTTCTTGAATATAAATTGCAATGTTAATCGCGGGAGACACATAAATGGAAAAACTTTCAGAATCGGTGACCCGAACTGAAGTCTTAATTAGTTTAGACCGACTTGCAGAGAGAAACGATTTTCCGCATCGCGACTCTTTCTCTCCGCGATTTCTTCTTTTTGCACGACAGAAAAAAAAAAGAAAAAAAATTTCACACAGCGCGAAAGGATTGTCGAGAAACGTCCTGTGCGATGCGGCGCGGAAACGTAAGTCCTTGTAATCTCCGTGAGACTTATCAAAGGACTTCGTTACTGCGTGATGTACTGCAATATCCGCGAGTTAAATTGTGGAAGTTACGGGAAAGCCACCGTACATATACGCGGAATACGTATTTACTCCCGGCCACAGTCTGACGATGCTTGTACATAATGGTACCGCATGTGTGCGGGCAGAGACGCGAGTAATGTATCTTTCTCTCTCTCTCTCTCTCTCTCCCTTTGCATTTCAACTTCGACTTTCCTCCGAGGAAGACTTTTGATCAGAACAATACGAGAGGATAATGTCGGCGCGGAGATTAAAGCGCGAGATAGCGCGTATAACGCACACTTTCGTAATAACTCGTACGCACGTGGCCCGCGAAATTTCAGTAACGAGTTTGGCGGCGTGTAATAACAAGGCGGCCTGCGGGCGTATTATGCGTAATTAGTTGCGATAGGGAAGTAACTCTCTACGTGGGGGATTCGTGCGCGCGTCTTCAAGAGAGTTCCGAATCCCGAAAACCTTAATACATAATTTAGCCGTCAATCGTCAAAATATCTCAGTACGCGACGCGATTCCGCATCGATAATAATTGTGGTGCGGCGCGCGCGATTTTGATTAAGTTATTTCTGCCTTGCTTATCATTGCGCACGCGGTCTAATACGCGAGACGGATACTTTGCCTCGTCGAACAATATTGTTTCCCGAAATTCGAATTTTGACACTTGACGCATTGTCGCGTTTTGCCTTCGACCTAGTATAATTACAACCATGACATAACGATGCGGAAGCGAATATATCGTTTCATCGAACAAATGAGAAAATAAATAAGAATTAGAAATTCGATATAGATTAACGTTATTTTTTTTTTAATTTCTATAAATCAATCTATAAAAAGTGACACGAGTAATTTAATTCGCCCATTCTTCATTTTGACGATGACTTTCGTAACTTTTAATAAAGAAAGCTATTAATATTTATATGAACGTTCTCATCGTTAAATCGGTAAGCACGTGCAGTTTGCGCGAAAATAATAACGTGCAATTTATCAGCGCGATTGTAGCCGGGACAGTAGATGTCGATACATCTGCGCGGCCTCGGTTAACTTTCCAGCAACCTGAAACGTTGCCAAGTTCTTCGACATAGCGTAGAACGATAAATTATACATGCTTCCCGTACTCCATAGAAATCAATTATCAATTATGAGACGGGATGCTATAAAACGTTTTCTCTTTTTACGTAAATACCTGCGACGCGAATCATAACTCTTAACGCCTATTTGATAACTATTAAACTTGATTAATGATCAATATTGTTTTAAGAAATATGAATTGTGTAGATAATTTGAAATTTAAAATATTGTAGCGTTTAAAAAGTAAAAAATGATTTTAAAAACAAAACCATTGTTTTTTTTAAAAAACAAAAATGTTTTTTTAAAAAAACAATGGTTTTATTATGCACCATTAATTTTGAATTTTATATGACATTGTATATAAAAAATATATTATTTGGAGATATTTTTTCGGAAAAAAATTGCACGTGCGTACGTCATGCAAACTTTACAAAATCTAATGGAAACATTTACTCGATGAAGTATTTAACAGAATCATAACACGCTTTATATATAACATTTTAATTTATGCATTTAAACCGTCACTTTTATTATATAATATTTTGCGAACTGTTTTCCAACAATTATTTATTTTAAAACTCTGTTATATAAGTTCCGAAACAAATTTTCAATCAAAATATCCGAATATAAACTGTCACTATGTAACAGGATGTAATAGGATGTATAGAAATAGAGGTATATGTCACTATTTTAAAATTAAATTCACGTCCAACGGAATACGCTATGTTTGCGAAAGCGATGTTTGCGGCCTTTTATCAGGATGCCGTTTACTTACGTATCAGAAATTATTCTAAGGCTCTAAGGGTATGTAGATCTTCGCAAACACTTTGTACTACGTAGAACGATATTTCCGCATGACAGCTTAAGGATTTATCAAGACAACCGACGCGATTGCCAACGCAAATAAATCCTCAATTTGCCCCGACGAGTAATCGAGTTGACAGGACCCCGACGCACACGTAAGGCTCTTATGCACACGATCGCGTATGTTCAATCGTGCGTATGATGCGTCCTCGAAGCCGATCGTTGGATTTTAGTCCGCGAAGTATGGCGACGAAGTGGAACCTGTCGAGTTACAGTCGGACGTGACTCCTCTCCCGACATCGCGAGAATAAGAAAAGTTTTGCGATCAAACGAGACGAAACTAATACAAAGCCATTATCGGGAGTTAACGGCGTTTCGTGCCGTAACTGCGCACCAGAATTTATTGTCTTCCGACTACGAATCGCACGAGCAACGGCAAACGAAGAGAAGGTACAGCGATGAGAGAGTGAAAGGGGGACGGGGAGGGGTTGAAAATTCTTCCCCGCTACCATCACCACGTTAGATTTGTTAGATGGACAACGAGGTTCAAAGAGGTTCATGTCCCAGTTCGCTTCTATTTATCTTCCTGGAAGACAAACTTTCCGCGAGGGTGCTTCGTCGCACCTTCCTTTATGCGCCGTCTTGTTACTTGTCAGTCCGCTCTTTACGTGTCAGCGTCTTCGAGCTATAAGAACGGTCAATATGTCATTCTTGAAAGCGGGGCTAAAATTTTATTTGTCGAATTTTTCTATTTATTTCTATTAATTCAATTTAATTTAATTTTTTAATTTTTTATTTTATTTTATTTTTATTTTATTATGTTTAATTAATTTTATATAATTGTCATTGCACTTTATTTCATCATTTTCCCGGCAATAATCGAGACTTCTCGCCGTTTATTTTTTTTTTATTTGACATCGATGTCAGTATCTACTTTAGGAAGGAATGTAATGTCAAGAACACTCAAACTTATCAAATTACAGAAGGAAAATAATGTGAAAATGATTTATTTCCTGTTTATAAGTTAATTGTCATTTATTGAAGTTGTTAAAATTAAGAGTTTTTAATTTAAATTATTATTTTAATTTAAATTATTATAAGTATTATATTGATTGTTCGTTATTTTATTTTATTTTAGATAGGAGAGTATCATATAACTAGATGTTATGTTATTATCATAACTTCTATGTAAACACAGAATGAAAACATAAAAACACATAAACACGGAGGTAAAACAAGAGCCGAAAGGTACAGATTATAAATAAATAGAAAAATAAAATTTATTTGCTGCTTTCGTTGAATACTCTCGTGTTACATTTATTCTCGCATTATTTGGACTGCTTGATATAATAATCGAATAACAGGGAGAGTGTTTCCGATGTTTGTTCATTATTAACATTTCGATTAGAAAATTGGTCATGTATTATTTGTACATTAAAACTTGTCATTTAAAACGGTTTCAAAATACCGAATTAATATCAAGCACAAGCAAAATGTGAATTTATATTAAAAAATTGTCATCCTGTCAACCTTGACGTAAAATATCTATTGAGTTTTTTTGATATACTAATAGGCAATGTTTGTGTAAGCTTACACGATCTCGTCGTCAATTTTCGAGGTCGTAAGTAAAGTCGAGGAGCGTTCCGCCATCCAGTGTTGAATTACGAAGTTTACGGAGACGAATTATAGACTCCTCGATTTACCTTCGACCCTTTTTTATTACGTCATGAAATCGCATCGTAAATACGGTCGCTTCGTTTTGAGACACGGTACGTGTGCTGCGACTGACAACGAGTTATTGGCAGTTTGCAGAGTAGGGATTTGCTCAGCGCGTTCTGCCACTCGTAATCCCTCATTCTGTCGCGAACTTGATCGACAGGCGACACTCGCGACGCAATAATAAGATGATTCGGGGAACTTCTTCGTGCCCGGTGTTCTCTGTTATTTCTTCGGCTACTAAAAGTTTTTGTAGACATTAGCTCTTATTCCTACCGTTTTACTACGCATACCTGTTCGAGACATACAATTAATACGTCATTCGGAAAACGCGAAAATAACGTGACATGCAATTTTCCATACATTTTTTTGCCCTTTAACGATATTTCTGAACGAAATAATAAACAAGCACTTGAAACATCATATATAATGAATAAACTATTAATTAAAATAAACTTTATAAAACACGTCGCAAAAATTAATGAAATTATATATATATATATATATATATATATATATATATATATATATATATATATTTGCACGCAGGGAATAATAACTTCTGGGAAAATATGCAAACTGTTACAAAATACGCAAGCATCATTGAATTATAACGGGGCTTATAGAGAGGATTATAGGAAGACGGTTTATTCGCGCCGAACATTTTGTAATCTCCGATCGCGATTTGACGCGGAGAGTGCGAAATACTTGTCGAGGGATGATAGAGTTAATCTCCGAGTTTTGCCGCGTACTTTACGTGACGATACGGGTTGCCCATTAGCGTAATCCCCTTTTAAACTTTTTAATGTGTCTCTTTCGTTTCTTCTTTTACACATCCTTGACAAAAAGGCGAAGTATCGTCATAGTTAACAATCCGTAACGTTTCAAGAATTATTCCGCTCGGTCAGAAAGATGTCATCTCGCTTCATATTTTATTATAAAAAAATATTAAAATTAAATTTAGCATAAATTTAATCGCATCCTAATGGAAAATGGGAAATGCTTCTGGACTTTTGTTGGCCCATGTTTTTTAGGCCGGCTATCGATTTCTCCTACACTTTGTTTCGAGTGGCAACGGAACGGGACGATTCCGCGACAGTTCGAATACTATTGGAAACACGCTTTTTTCATTAGCACTCTGGACTACTGCCATGATTTTAGCCTTATGAGAGCGGGAGCGGTTTACGGACGGTGTTACGGAAAAACAATTTGTTTTCCACGGAATCTGCCGCCACGGATTGTGCGGCGAATCGACCGACGCGCTTTCGGAATAATCGCGACGATGATTTAGCTTTTCTCGACACGCTTTTTTTTTATTATCTCGCGCCTCGTCATTACTCTGTCCTCTATTTTAAGCAGAGCCCAATGTGGGGACACGAATTAAAGGCAGGGCGGGTCTATGTTCGATTTGCGTGCGAGATAGTCGTTACTGAAGTAAGTTAAGTGATGGATGAAGGCCTCTGATCGGAATCAACGAAACGAGACCTTGTCGAGGATTACGTTTATCAGCGTAGATCTTGGTATTTTCTATATCGAACGAACGTCCGATTTTTTTTATCATTGTTGGAATTATTCAGATATTCAGATAATTTTTCTAATGTCCGCGAACAACCGATGACTGTTATAAAAAAGACTGTTAAGAACTTTCGCGAATTTCGAGTGAGTATTTCGAGTAGTTCGTATTTATATAAACAAATACCAATTAGTTAGAGGAGTATTAAAGCTAAAGCGAGGTGCCAAGAGTATATTTACATGGCCCAATTAAAGTTGCTTCATCTCGTTGCCGTAACGATTGCAGACGTAGTTAAGAAACTTTTACTATTTTAACTCGCCCCCTTCGGTTTAGTCCTCGACGTCTTTGTGGCCAAAGGCCATTCCGTTATGCTACGAGGGAGAATTAGCCGGTCTGTTCTCTATCAAACGATCTTAAGACACGGCATCGGTGATTTAAATTTATGCAGCCGCAATTTTGCCCGCAGACGCGCTTACGAAGCTCAGAAAAACGGGGAAAGCGTTTGCCGATAACACTTACGACGATGCTCTCTTCGTTTCGATAGCGCCGTTCGTTTCGATAATGCTTAGGAAAGGATAAAATTCTATCCCTTGGTACAGCCTTGAGGTCGTCCCTCGCACGAGGGAAACGAGGAAATAGGAGACGTAACGAGCAATTTTGAATATCCCTTTAAAGTTTGTGTCGTCAATTTGGAGGATTATAGCTTAAGACGAGCGTACAGATTACAGGATGTTTCCAGTCTTATTCCGCAACTATTGGAGAATACATTTTTATACAATTAATTTAAAAAATTCTGCAAAAAAAAAAAGAAAGGAATTTTTTAAAGAATAGAAAAAAATTGAGAGAGCTCTTGGAAGATATTTTGCAAAAGAGAGATATATGAAAAGGAATTAAACAAGAGCCGAGCATTGTTTCAGAGAGTTGCACTGATATTACTGACCTTACATTCACCTTACGTCGACGCTGTACGAAGGTAAAGCTCGCGGTTAGCTTATCAAGTGCATGTTAGCGGTGCAACTCGAAGGAACGCCTACGCGTTGAAAGCAATAAATGATCGTGCACATACACCGGTAGATACGACGTTCGCATAATTAAGGCGGCGACATGGCGCGATAATGCGAAATCGGCTACCATATTTTATCGTCGAGAAATGGACCTCGGCGCTGATCGAAAGACTGATGAAAGAGAGGTACTTAGTTTCATCACCCATCCACCTTCTGACTCTATCCGATTCGAGAACGTCGTCTTTTATATATAGTATTGATTGACATACATCGTTGTATAATACGTTGTTATAGTTCACTCACATTTCACATTTTTTCATCGAAATTACTTGTATAAACTAGTTTCGAAGCTCGTTTAATTACAATACTGTCAAATTGATACATCAAGTGATTTATTTACGTCGATTTATCGCAAAATATTAATATAAATATTAAAACGAATTTATATTAATATTATATTATTATATTATAATTTGATGCATTTAATAGAATAACGATCTAATGAAGTAATAAACTCTAATTTATCGATGGCATCGATGAGATTAAAGGGGAAATGCGATGAGTGTGGAAACAAACGGTTATCTTGCCGCGCCCATTGCATTTCGCCATTAACTCCCACGACAGCAACTCTGATCTGCTTAACGCCAGCTGTTGGACATGGAAGCGGCGATATTAAAACGGATTAAGGCAAATGAAAATGGTCCATTGCGCGCGCAACGGACTGACAGGAAAACGATGGTCAGTAACCGCCGCCAAATTACGGTATCGCAACTTGACATCGCCACCCATAAATGTTTCGAGTACGTTGATACTTGTGTGAGTTAACAGGGGTGGGGAGGGTAAAGCATTTTCTCCCGCATATTGACGTATAAGCTACCCTTTGATGCTATTAGCGAATCTCGGACTCATTTCTATTGCCATCCAGAGAAAATTTTATCGCTTTAACGAACGTATTTCTTGATTATTATCGATTTGTACTCGTGATTTAATAGGATCAACATTGAAATAAGTCTCTTTTCAAATATGTATTATATTACTTTTACAGGATAATATCTTTAATAATAAACCTTTTTTTATAAGAATTTTTATTCTAAAAGTTTCAAGATAAAAAATCTATAATACATTATTACTATCGACAAAATTATTAGAAAGTGTTTGTACGTTAAATTATATTATTTTATTTTATTTTGTATGTATTCTTGATCATATTAATGTATATATTTTTAGATATGTCTCCCTAGGTAGAATCACGTTTTTGTTTTTAAAAAATATCACACAATTTTTTGTTGCAAACATTTGTTAATTAAAATGTCGCGCATTCTGTAGTTTTACGCTTGCGAGTTTTTTCCAAGGCTTTTTCGTTGTAAAATACATCTGTCATCGGCGGGAATTGCGAGCAGGCCGAGGAAAGTATCGCGTCCGCAAAGAAAGATTGGACGGATGATTTCGAGCTGTGAGCCACGCGAAGCGGAACGGAGCAGAGCGAAGCGGATACGCGAGATTAAAGGAACAGATAGAGAGGAACGCAAAGCGGAAAGTGCGCGGAGGCGTGCAAAGCAACGTCGATATCCAAACGAGGTACGGCGAGATCGCGATACACTGTCGAGAGAGAGACGGGAAAAGGGGGGGGGAAAGGAAAGGGGGGGCTCCGATAACTAAACCAATTATCCCGCGATGCCGATGAGAAAGTTTTAATCCGTTCGCCCGTCATTGTCGCCACCGCGAATTTTCCACCACGGAGAGCTCTTTCTTCTTCCACTATCCCTTCGCGAGCCTTTCCGTCGACGTAACTTCCTTTTATTCTTTGTCCGTTCTTTGCCTTCAAACGATCCAGCTTTATCATCGTTGAATCGTTATGCTCGACCAAGCTCTGCTCCGAGCTCCTCTTGTATCGTAATACAAATGGTTATTCGATACACTTGGCGCAACGAGGATTGTATACTAATATTCAATAAAATTAGAAATTTTGCGAATGGCAAAATGTATGTCAGAATTTTTAATTTATGAAAAAGAAGAAAAATTGAAAAAAAAAAGAAACTTTATAATAAAAATATTAATTCTTGAGGAATGGATTAATATTTATTAAAAAGTTGAGGCGGACAGATATATCATGAGTATACATGATCACTGTTGGCGCTATTCGATTCGTTAACATAACAAGACATTTGACTGTTCGTCAATCAAGCGAACAGTCAGCATTCAGCGATACCAATGAAATGCGTGTTTGCTGTTTTGGCCATACCGCAATAGCTCAAATTACGCGTATGCGCATTGTGTCATTCGATAACTGTGAATGCGATATGTCGACAGATGTTCTGAAATCTATACCCGAACTTGAGCTACAGATGGCTCGCTTTTGTGCATAACGCAATAGCGTCGAAAAGTGGAACGAAAGATCAACAAAAATATTATAGATATGAAAAAAAGAAGAGGACAAAAAAGATAACGTGGGGGCTCTTTCATCGGATTAAGATGAAGGTGCTTGCCCCGATATCCTTCTCGATATACATCTGCTATTCATATGTCACTCTCATTATTCATAGTTGAGTAATCAAAGTTTAATGCCGCCGCAAAATAGCCGACGATTTGGTCGAAACAGGTTCGATGGAGATTGATCGCTCTGAGCATTTGTGGCTTGCGCTAAGTCGCCCAATCGGATCAATCTACGTCCACTCGTGGCGCGATGCGCGAAATTAGATCTTCGTTCCATTACATCGCGGCGAACAAAAAGAATTCCGCCAGATGCAGCCACATTTGTCACGATTTGCACGAGAGGTGAATTCTCTCTCAAAATCTTTCTCCGCGATGTCATCGGCACATTTGAAGATAAAATAACAGTGAAAATGAGGATGGATCGTGGAGAAATATTTTATTATTCAATACAAATTAAATCTTTTTATTCGTGCTTCAGCTCGCGTAATTTATCAAAATACTCCTTTCGATTTTAGCTTAAATATTTTAAATATTTTAAATTCCAATTATTATTGTTATTCTCAGTATGATGCTTTTAACGTTGCTCCATCACTATTCCCAATGGTTTCTCTGTGGTTCGGGGAAACGTGACATCTGTGACAGCTTTACAATCATTCTATGCAACATAATGCATGTAATATTGAGCGTTTCTCATTTCGATTCTCGCGTACGAATATATCGGATATATTTGGAGCGTGTTCTTTTAGACAAGTAAAATTTAGCGAACATGAATTTACGGGATACCTTCGTTTAATCGAGATATGCGTAATATTACGTGTGCGTTTCTTACATTTCGACGTGCAGCTCACGTGTGAGCTTTCCGGCGAATTGCCCGGGTCGGAACACGGTATTTTACGTGCCGCGATCGATCCGCATTGGAAACTAATTGCACGCGCAGTTCCGAGAATTCTTTGCGTTAAACTCCAGCAACGAACTTCCAATACCGCGGTAACGATAATCAGAGAATCTGAACAATTTCTTCCATTCTTCAGCGGCCGGATTTTACGTATACACAGGGCTTCATTGCCTCGCCTAAACAAATTGCACTTTGCGAGGTACGCAATTTTGTCTGAAGGAATCACTGATCCGTAATTTACATTTGTTTCTGACGTAACGTAACGAGTCTTGGTAATTTTTCTTGACATATTTGGATATAAAAGATATCGGTTTTTTACAATGAACGGAAACGTCATGTCTTATGACAGTTTTCTAATTAATTTTTTTTTTTTTTTTATTCAGGTTTTATTCAGAAATGTTTCGTTATCATGACATTTGAATATAAATTTTATCTTCTCGGGATCAACTACGTTAAAATATGATGAGCAAGAATTGCAAGATTTTAAGTCGGCAAAAGGCGAGATACACTTTATTTCAATCACGTATTTTAAAAGAGATAATATACCTATGCTTATATATATATATATATATATAAAATTAAATTTTCAGTCTAGTTCGATATTTTAATATTTTAATTCAACGATCAACACGAATGAAGAGGGACTCTTTCAAGCTCGAGTTTCATTGGTCATCACGTAAACATTCGTCCTTGCACTGAACATACGCGAGCGCATTTCGGGATTACCGCGGGAATGAAGTTAACGGTGGATTTTCCTCCTTCCCAAACCCTCGCGGCGCTTGCCCTTTTCGAGATGAATAAACCCGGGGAAGGTCAACGAGCTCGTTCGCGACGCGGTGTATCCTCGCGGTGGTTACATTGTATTAACGCGCCGCCTATTCGTCGTCGGGCCGGATGCTCGCCTACTAATGTCGCGTAAAAAATGGGCAATAATTCTTGGCAGCTGCCTCTGCGTGCTGCGCTATATAAGAGAGCGTGTGCCACTCTCCTCCATCTCCCCTACGTTGTCCTTTTCTCGTCCCGGCACTCGCGCTGCTGCAAATCAGAGTCGTCTTAATGGGATTACCGCGGCGCAGCGGGCAAACTACTTTGACAAGTTTTATGATCGAGATTATTTTTATAAAGATAACTCACACGACGACCTGGCAGCTGGGGGGATCGTCGAATACCCGCACAGGTATAGGTAGGCATATTTTACTTTCAAGGACGACAAAAAAAAAAACGTGCTCCCTCCTCCCGAGGTGCGCTTTCCTCCGGAAGTTCAACCGTGATTTAAGCGACCGTACGGCGACACTTTGAAAGTCGCGGAGGCATAAAAAGCGAAACGAAAGGGAGAGGGAAAGAAAGAGTCGAGAATAACTCGCCATTTATTAAACAGCGTGTTGCGATTAAGAGAAATTCTTAGCGCTGTGCTGCGCGAGGGACGGTCAATGTACTTGTCTAACCGATCTGACGATATTCCGAGTTTGTGATAAGCACGAGCACGCGCTTTGATTACATTTTTTTTATTACTCGGAATAGTAATTTTTGAAAAATTAATTCACGCGTTTGTGTGCGGCGCAAGCAATTTTCATTAGCGTAAAAGAAATTAATGTAAATTGCAGATTGACGTGAAATTTTTACGCGATGATTATGTCTACGAATGAAGCTGACCGTGCTTTTAGCGTGTCAAGGTAATTTCAAAAAGCATATAATTAATGTTATTTAAAAATGTATAAAACATTATTTTGCGGCTGGAATGTTGGCATATTACGTCTTTTAATGGAAATTTTATCGAGTTTTACAGTAACTTTCCTGCAATTTCTGGTAAATGTTTAGTTCTGTTCTCGCATAACTGAATTTCGTTAACCGATGGTTACATATTTCACGTATGAGAGACAATGTAAGTGTCGTATAATGAAATCACGCCATTTCACTTGCTAAAACGGCTGACTTAAAATGTAGAATTACGCTGGCTGTGCGCGATTTCACCGAAAATTTTCGGTTGCCTGGTTTCGCCAGATTATGTCAGATTCACATGCGCCAGCAGCTCGACGAGATCTCACTGCCTTCATCAGTCACGAGTAAACATTGACGACAACTGATTTGCTAATTGGTACCATACATCTCTGAGCCTAGCCTTTGAATATCCGGGCACACATAGGGCCGTTAATACGGCCGCAAATAGCGCCGGTAAATTGCCAATCTCGCGATTAATCGAATTCGATCGAACACTTGCCTGAAACTCGATTATTTTAGATGATTATTTTTTTTGATCGATTATTATGGCCGTATAATCGATTGTTTGCGCTGCAAAGCATCTGATATCAATCTATATTAGATATATTTTATATAATTGTGAATTTTACAAAAATTTAAATTGATGAAAGGTACCCTTGAATATCTGTATAAATTTTAGGAAATACTCTATAAATTACGGCTTACATTCAACTTAACATAGTTTGAATGATAATTCCATCTGCGTGTTGCGGTGGCAAGGCACACCCTATTTCATGACAAAAATAATAAGATTTTCGGCGATTCCGTACAGTGTTTATTTTATTATTTGCATAAAACGTATTTGTTATAAAAAGACTAAGTCCAAACAGTGCGCGAGTGGCCGAAAAGCATACACGATATATTTCTGTTACACGCGTTTGATTTACGGTGCAACGGATCCGGCTGCGCGAACGTCAAAGTCAAAAGTTGCGAAATTGGATTTATGGATAATCGCGCGTATAATTGCGCGAATTTCACGATTGGTGCGTGTGCGAAAAGAGGAAAAGAGAATTTTCGCGACGCCATTTCGCAAGCAGATTGTATCGTCATTGATATCGAGATTAGCTTCTCTCTTCCCGATTAGCGGGTCGACCGCGGGTTAATCTATCAACGTCAATTACGCTATTGCATTGTTACTAACGTTGATTCAAGAGCTCGGCCAATATTACATATAGAGTAATGTTACGTAACTGGACGCGATGGTAGCATATGTGAATAAAAAAATAATTATTGCAGGAATGAACAATAAAGTAATTTCGTACAGCGATCGGCTTTTTCGACATATTTAGGGAATTGTTGCTTGTAACAATTTTTAAGGATTTTTTTTTTTTACACCATTGATATTCGCTCCCGTTATTCGAGACGGCTCGTATTATTTTATAGTTCGCGATCGAAAACATTATCGAGGTTGCTGTTGGAAAATCGCCATTTTGCTATTCCGCGTATGCATGATGTCTCGTTGGAGTTTTGTGCAATTTTAAAACGTATTTATCTCTGTCGATTTCCACTGTGGTTTATTTGTTTATCCGTCTCGCGTCCGTGAATACGCGCGGCGACGATTACGCTTGTTAATATTAAAACGCATTATTAGCATATTCGCGATGCAAAATTGCGGTGTATGGATTGCAAAAAAAATATCCGATACACTCGGATTAAAAATTTACCTGTTGCCTAATTCTTTTAAAAATATAGGCTATTGTATTAATTTAATATTTTATTTATATTTATTACATTATAATGAACAAAAAAGATTTGGGAAAAAAATTATTATATGCAAATAATTCTTATGAAAAATAATACATAACAATTTTCGTATAGTTGTAGCGTTTTATTAACGCCGAGTTATTGCGCGAAATTATATTTTCATCACATTTAATGATGTTTATCGTGATGCTTTTAAAGGAAAGCTCCAGAGATGTTAGAAAAGAGATCATTTATTTGTAATGTAGTAAGAAGAAGATAAATGGACGATGTAACTCTATATATACACCCTCTTGTATAATAAATTAAAATCCTAAATACAACTCCACCGCACCACACGCGCCGTGCATTTTGTGTTTGAACTTATGTAAGCACTCAGCGCCGGTGCCGCGTTACATCAGCGTCTTGTAAGGGCGGTAGAACGTATCGTCGATGCCGCTTTCCATCGAAAAGCCCCCCGAGCAGTTTTATCCCCGCTGTTGTCGATTTACTTCCGCGGGTCGCCGGCTTCGCGAGTCCGCTCACTCGCATCTTTTTCCTCTTTCCATCGCTCCCCTTCACCTTCCCTTTCTTTCTCTCTTACTTTCTTCTTTTTTTTCCCTCCCCCGAGACGCTGATGCTCGTTTTCGCTGAAAAATGAGCGCTTTTTGCGGCCGCGCAGTCGTTCGTCGAATTGCGAGTCGTAAATTAGCTCGCGCCCCAGACGGACGTCGGGGCGGAGGGGGAGGGAAAAAAAAAAATACGTTTTAGCGCAGAAATCCATCCCCAGTCGAATGGATACGCGTAGAAAGGAGGGAGGGAAGAATTGCGGTACGTAGGTGCACTGTTGGAGGTCGAAAGAAATTCGACCTTTTCGCTCAAGTGAGCGCGCGCCTGATACTTTTTCATTGATCTTCTAGCGCGACGTCTTGCATCAATCTCCGGCCTCGGGTTTTAGTATGTCCTCTCGAACTCGATCGACAAGCGGTTGCGTAGATAGATAAAATATTTTGGAAAGTCTCTTGTCAAGGTACTTGACTTTGATTACGTGCATGATTTCTGAAGATTTATTACAATATCTGATTTTATTAATATTTTTATAATAAAGATTGTGCTTTAGAAATTAACTTGAAAAACATTAGAAAGTATAAAAACATTTAAAACATTATCAGAGAAGTTATTCCATTTTTAGATTGAATGTTTAATGTCACTTTCTCTCTCGAATCAATCGACACGATATATTTCTAATTAAATAGTATTTAATTTGATTAATGCCAATTTTAATGAAAAAACTTGGCTTGGTGGTATAACTAATTGCTCATGCAAGGAGAAACTTTGTGTAATCGCAATTAGACATTATTAAGAAACTGCATAAATGTAACGCACTTAAGTATCTCGCGTGCTCGAGAACGTACACCACGATAATGAACTTTCGCGATACCCGCGCAACACGTTGAATTAATAATAAGTTGAGTATCGTGGCCGAATAAGACACTTACATTACGTTCTCTCTACCTAAGAACTACGAGAAGAACTCTCGTAGTTCGACGGCAACTTGGAGCGACCGATAAGTGATTACTGGTACAGCACCTGAGGGTTCTCGCACCTAAGGTTCTCCGTTGTTATAGCTCTTCGTCTCGGTGAGTTGGGTTCACGGATGGTAGTAACGCGTCCGGATATGCGCGGACTCACGCTTACGTCGTTACGCCGAATGCTCCTCGTATCAATGTGACTTGGTTACTGCAAACTCTTGCAAGACGCGGAAGCGCCGCTGGCGTCAACATTTAGTCGCAGTTTCTCAGGAATCTCGCTCTGTTTCTTGCGAGCCATCCGAGGACAAACAGTAACGCTATTGCAATATCTAACGTAAATGTCCGCTTGAATATTTGATTTATCCGAAATCGATACGCGGCGCGACCGACAGATTTCGACTTTGCCCCGGCCGAACATTTCGCCTTACGTCTGCGAAAGCGCGCACGAATATCTGATTGCGGGTGGAGTCTCCAGTTTTCTTATGCCGCTACGCTATCATTGTTATTTCACTTGTATCTCATGTCGCGCGCTTCAATTTAATTACGTCTGCCGACCTATTTCACGAACGATGAACTTACTCTGAGATTGATATAGTAATTCGGTAGACATTAATTGTAAATGTTTGATCAATAATCACGCACAATCTTTTGTCTATTATTGATTGTATCATAATTCGTAAAACAAATATGTGCATACACAAATATTTATGTATTTGTAATAGAGAAAATAATTAATGTGTTGATAATTTCGCACAATTATTCGTGATTATTCTAATAAACGTTAGCATCGTTTTGATTATCATACGCATGCGGAAATTCTATTCTAATATAATGCTCTCGATAATGATATGAATATTGCACAATTAAACGCAATTAAATCAATTCCAAAACCATTTATTTAATTTTAAATTGATATATATATTTTTTATTCGCCCTTTAATCATCGAAATATTTAATGATAAGGAGAAACATCGCAATTGGAAATTTGTCAAAGAAGTCATGATTAAAATGAAGGGAAGCTCTCCTGGATCATGCTGTATATACATTCTTCTACGTGCAAGTTTCTCAAGGAGCAGAGAGAAGGACGAGGCGCAGGCGAGGGATGTAAATTTTCCATTCGCCGCATCCCCTACCGCCCAGTCTCCGTCTGCAAAATAATTTATGTGCATGCGGCTTTCTTGGGTTTCAGGGGAGCATCCGGCGGCCATGCAGCACGGGAACTCTAGCAACAGCGGTGCGGCCACGAGGACGCTCGCGTTACTCCTGTTGCTCCTGCACGCCGGCTCCTTCGCGAGGTGACTGGTCGATCACGAGGCGCTGCAGTAAAGAGAAGTACGGCCGATAATTTTCACCCAGGCGAGATTGAGGGAACGACTACGAGGATGGTGCGAGGTTAGTGAGACGAGAAGGGGAAGGGACGCATCATCCGCTCGCAAACCATCACCTGGACTCTATATAAATCAGCTCCATCTTCTTTCCGTATTGCCACGGTCGGGGGGTAGTAAGAGTGCGCGAAGGGAGGCGAACGAGAAAGAAGATGATGCGCGGGGACTAATGGTAAATAAACCACGCGTAAATAGTCTGTCGACTTTGCTCTCGCTTCCGAGTGTACGAGTCCAGTTTCGTCCTGTTCGCGGTTTCCTTAAGCAATCTCTCCCGTGCAAACGCGCGTGTTCGTGTAACTTACGCGGTAAGATGATCGCAATGATCGTATATACTCGTCGGACTTTCCATCGACTGCGAAGCGATTATTGAAGACGACAACTCGTGTAAACTCGACGACGAAGGCGAAATTCGTGAAGAGATGCGGCGACGAACGAACTGTTCGCGTGAACGATTCAACTTGTAGAATAGCGAGTGTTCGAAGGACCAACGAACCGAACAATGCGTTTCGACGAGAAACCGTATGATTTCTCTCACGTCGATATTCGCGACGACGGTATTAGCATTTCTTTCCATTCACGCGTTAGATTATATATGAAGATCTATCGACGAACGCAGCTGTCGCAGATTCACAGAGGTAAGAATCAACGTGTTTTCGTCCCGCCTGGTCAGATGGACCGACCGGCGACCTAGATACGCTTGGCAAAACCACCGCGGGGAATTCCATTCAATTTCTGGTCGCCGGATGCGCTATCGCTTCTTCCTCGAGGAGAACAAATATTTTGAGCTTCGTCGGACTTACCCGTGCTCGCGAAAACTTCCGGGTATGTATATACACGTTGCGTGTCATACGAATGTCTCGTAAGACAGCGGATGTGCACTCTGACATGCTGAAAACTTTGCGTCGACGGCTCTCGGATGCAATTTCTTTACGATCGTTTGGATCATCTTTTGTGTATGTTACAATCTTATGTCTGCAGACAATAGAATACTATTTTCGCTATTACAATATTGAGATGCTAAAGTGCATAATTATTATTTTACGCACATATTATATTTTTATAAAACGATTAATTTGGATTTATTATTATTTAGGGACAGAAAAAAGTAAATTACGCAGATTTAAAAAAAATACATTATAAATTCATTGACTGATAAATAAAGTTGTGAACTTCAACAAAATCCGAAAATTCTGATTTCGATAAAAAATTTTACACGCGTATAGGTATTGTTTTTTTAGCCGCAACTGAAAATTTTTTAATTCTATCTAATTACCGCCTCTCTCCTCCATATGTGTAGAGTTTCACCAGAATCCAAAATTTTCGACGTTTCCTTATCAGATTTATCAGTGATCTTTTCGTTCGCATGCTCGGAGTTTCGAATAAATATTTTCCTCGATCGTTCGTTCCCGCGGTCTATTACGGACTGGCAAACGGAATCGGCTACGACAATAAACGGTTTTCGCGTTTCGCGAGAGACGAAAAAGCCACTGAAGTATCTCTAAATTATGCGGTACGGATCGCGCGAAACTCGTAGCTTGGCTTGGGTGGACGGGCCGGTCGCAGTTACGCCCGGCGTTCCATTTGCATCTCAGAACGCGGAATTTACGAGCCCGAGGGTCGTCGATCCATGCTGTGGTCACGGGACCGTCCGCGTATCCGTGCGCGCATATGATAGACCCGATAAGTTATATAAGCTCTCTCTCTCTCTCTCTCTCTTCTCTCTCGACATATCGTCGTTCGCGAGAGAGAAATATCGGCCTGGTCGATACAGGGTGAGCTGACATATAGCTGATATAGCTGCGGTCTCGATTATGTTAAGGCAGCGCACTTCCGATCCGCGCGTTTAATTATAGATATTAGTTTTCTGTGCGACTATTTTCGCTCGTAATTGAATCGAAGCTGCTCAACTTTATTCTTTTCCATTTTTTTTTTCTCACACGGCTTTTATCGCTCATTTATGCATAATATGATTTTTTAATTATTGGATTATCACGATTTAATTTATGGCATCTCATATATATATATATATATATATATATATATATATATATACATCAAATTAATTGCATTCCATCAAGATGTTCGAGATTGTATCACGTCGTGCGGGGCGGGCGTGCGGTTAACGCAATCAGCTGACGCGCCCGGAATGTTCTTCGAATAAAGTTCCAACGTTCAGTTGCGGCATCCGAATAGCCCGTCGACTTGGGAAATATGTCGGTCACAAAAGTGACGAAAAGTCTCCCTCGGAAAATAGACAATCGGCGATGTAATGTCGCGATTATAATTCGATGCGCGCGCTAATGCTTCGATAGGATTCCGTTGACTTCAACGGAATATAAAGCCCTTAGATTTTTTGTAATTTTGATTAAATGTATCTGAAATCTCTGGGATACCTTGATTCGCTCTATTACCGTTGAGATTTTCCATCACCCTGAATCGATTTTATTTTAATTACCGCATGTCCGGGTGCGCATCCAACACGTTTTTAATCACATCAAGATCTCGTGTCACGGGCATGGAGTTTGCATGTCGATCGTAGCGCTATGTGGACAGATTGACGTAAAGGTGTGGCTACGAAAGCGAGAATAGGATTTCCGAATTTCCAGCAATGTGCGTAGACACTCGGATTCGCGCTCGTTAAGATAATGTTAAGCTTTAAGTGATTAACAAAAGTCGTATCGTACTGGTCTATCCGTGTATACGTCTCCATAGATCTCCAATCGCAGTGGGTCGGTCGTAGCATATAAGGAGTTCGAGGCGACGACACGTAGAACGACATCATTCCGGATAATAATATATTACATACTATCTTTAAGAGACTCACAATGGCATCGCTCAAATAAGTGCGCAGAAGAGCTACCGGTAGTCGGAAAAATCGAGAATAGATAATTTGTTAATTTTTTTGTATTTTTTTGATGAGCGAATAGAAAATTATACAAATAGTATCGCGAAGCATTTCTTATATATTACATTTGTTGAAAAAAATATCGGATATCTAGGTTAAAATAGATACAACTATTGACTCTTTTTTTTTGTTTATTATGAACGGTTTTGATTATATTTATGATAAGCGAGTTCTATTGTATTTATAAACTGGGATTTGGGGACAGTTTGTAGATAAGGATAATACATCTCTTAAGAATACATTTTCATTTCTATCATTTCTATATTTTTAAGATACAAAATTAAATTAACATAAAATGACAATATAACGTATGTTTCGTTGATTTTTCTTACTTCTTGAAATTTAAATTTTACTGTTTTTTTCTCTCTTTCTTTTTCTCCTTTTATACATATATTACATCAAATGAATAAACGTCACACTGACAATATAAAAAAATTGTAGATAATGTAATAATAAAAATAAAAAAAAGTGTTCTCGTTTTTGTTTGCTCTATTTTTCCATTGGGTAAAAATCTTCGTGCCGAGTGTCATTTTAGGAACTTGATACGCGTCGGATATACATTATCATTATCAGCAGCACGATCGACCCACAAATAGCCGTACTGTACATACCTTTTTAAATGTAATGATAAACGATCGCTGTAACTCTATTCGACTAAGAACCACGATGCAATTCTTACTAATTTACACTCTTAGATCAATCGAGTGCTTCGTCAGCTAAAACGCAATCATTACACGAAACTATCGTCATCAATCAATTATCATCACGGATAATCTTGCGATGATCATGGTTTGCCAAAAGAAATTTTGGGCGCGCCTTTGTACAAGTGAATTTTCCTATTAGAGAAGATAATAAATTAATGAATATATCTGGAAAATGTCGTAATATCAATTGTTAAATTTAATTAATATTAATTGTTCGATTATAGCGTTGGATAAAATTGATTAGTAGGCAAATCGAGACAAAGAAATTACTTAATTTTTGTGCGATTATCAGATGAAAGATTAGAAAGAGATTTTTGAGGAAATAGATTAATGAAAATATAACACAGCCTTGTAAATAAAAAGTTTATGTTTTATGTATTGCTTGTGTGAACCAGAGGTGCGTAAAAAGGATACGAAATCTGTCATTTAAATCTTTTTTAATCTAACAGTTAATCTTTTATTCACATCTTACTTTTCTTTTGATCAACAAAAGAGCCAAAAGAGAATTTATTTCAAAAATGTTAAAAAATTAAAAAAAAAATAATTTTATAATATTTTTTAAATAAATTATTATGTTTAATTTTAAAAATGTCGCCAGTAAATAAATTAATAAACAAGTGTTTATACGACCAAACTGACAATTTATTGTTTGATTATTATATCACGACGTTTCGACCATATGGTTTTGGTCCTTATCAAGTGAAAGTTATAATTAAAAAGTAGAAAGAGAAAAATCGAAATGTCAAACTGACATTGTGTCAACCACTATGTTTGGAATACTGAGATCGACTTTTTAAATAAAGTACAATAGAAAAACTGTGAGACAATTTTTGACTTTTGCTGGATCTGACAGATTACTGACGAAATTTTGCGCACCTCTAGGGGCGATCAAGGAGTCTTCGTTTTGACGAACGAGATGAGAAGGCGCGACGTGGTTGTATGTTCCTGGAGAAGAGTTCCCGACGAAACGATCGTCGTCAATCACAAGAACGAGCTCTGCAAAATCACCACTACCACCTTGCATACACACACACACACACACACACACACCCATCTCCCTCTTTCCATACTCCTTCTATCCCGCCACACCATCCCTCGTGCTTTTTTTATACGCTAAACGAGATCTGTCCTCGTTAGTATTTGTAAATGGCTTTCGCGTACGCGCGGGTGCCGCTAATCCTGCTTCTGTATATTCCGAAAAAAATATAAAAGCGAAGCGGACTCGGATTGCGGACAGCGATTAATTGACTCGCGTCCGAGTCGCGAATGAACGTGAAGGACTGGTAGCAAGTAAGTTTAACCCGATTGTACGAGATCAATTACTTGTTAGCACACGAGCGATCAGCGTACGCTCTTAGCGACACTACTCGAACGATGTTAAACTAACGAACGTTAATGTATATATATATAAACGAGCAGTACTGATTTATCGTTTATGTTGGATCCAATTGTACCAGAATTCCTAAGGCAATTAAAAGAGAAGAAATAACGATTATTTGTGGGAGACATACAGAGATTCTCATTTCGCGAACCTCCACTCCGGTTGTGACTGCGACGTATTGATTTTTTTTTCCGCCATTTAAAAATCTGCATGCGAAAAATTGAATCATTTATTTGCATAACCTTCCGCATTCCTCCACTCCCATCGCATTTTTAATTGAACAATCAGATTTTTGGTCGAATTCATTTTACAGGTTTACCTCGCTCTATGTACGAAACGCGGATTGATACGTCGCTATATCCTGAAGAATCTCTTGCGCGAAAATTAAAATTGCGAATTTTATTTATTCTATTTATTTCACATATATTGACGTGTATTTTTTTTTAAATTCATTTACTTATAATTCGCTGATATTGTTTTTCAGCAATGATGCATTCGTCTTACTACAACTTCACTACGCATCTCTTCATTTTCATCCTAGTTATCTCTCCCACTCTCCCGAATCTCTCAGAAATTTCGTAACAGCAATATTCGGAAAGCAAGAAGCCTCCGGCGAAGACGGAAGCATTCCATGTCTTGACCGCTGCACTAACCGAGTTGATGCGTTATGGGTAAGTACCTCCTCGTCCTTTGTCTACGAATGTGTACTCTCAACATGATATACGGGGGTCATTTGCATCCAGTCTCATACACAGCCCCACTGTCGATAAACAGCGCCCAGGATAGCTGCATAAACACACTTCTCTATGCGCGCTTCGATAGGTACGTTGGCATTCAGGTGTGCACGGTCGATGAATACATATGCCCGGCCGTCCCTCATATCTTATATGTCGTACCTACTTAGTGGCACTTAAGCGGATACCCCACAACCTGCGAGGACCCATTGAAGTAGGGTTGCCGGTCGGCCCGATCGGTTGCCAACGGGAACTATTTCGACGTCCTCCAATCGGACGGATGCGACCAGATTAGGATCGATCTAGGTCACCACGTGGATACGCTCGAGGAGCAAATATGATTGCGCCTGACGTTAATCCGCTCAGCGTTCGTGTCCGTAAAATCAATCGTGATTTGCAGCGTAATGTCTGCGAGCGAGAACTTTTTCTCGATGTCTCTTATCGAGTATCGCTTATTGGTGGTTTTATAAAAATAGCTTTTGGATTTTTAACTGAAAAGTTAAATAATTGCACAGCAATTCATCAAAAAATTGAAAAAAAAGTTTGCTTTTTCTGCGTAATATTGTATGATTAATATTGTATGTTTTTTACAGAAGAAAAGTGAAGAATCAAGTTAGTTTTAATAATCAAATTAAGAATTAATCTTATATATTTTAAATTAATTAATTATGTATTAATATATAAACCTCTCTCTTTCTCATATAATTTTAAATTTTATAATCATAGAAATAAAATCAGAAATTCGAGACTTGAAATATTGAATATTGAAAAGACATAAATCGACTATAAAAAAGAAATTTAAAAAAAATATATGCTTTTATATTTGTGCGTTTAAACGTAAATATAAAGCATTCAAAAAAATCAAAGGATATTAGATATATTCAACTGAAACATAAATTAAGATCATTGCTTCGTAAAAGTCTCAGTTTATGTTTCATTTGAACGCACCTGATAGAATGCAAATTCACTATTGAAATATGAATGAAAAAATATCGGTGGAGTTTCTCACTCGAGTTATATATTTCGACTGGATCGCGACGGAACGCCATGATGAATGTTAATTAAAGTAGCGAATTGGTTTGCCCTCATTTCTCGGCTAATACAACGTAATGTTTCATAGTTGGCGTTTGTTGGATTTACCGGTTTTTATTACATCTCGTAGCGCAGCAATAATTCAACTTTAGCCGACCGCGAGTGAGGAAAAGCAATCACGTCGATTCCACTCTCGAATCGTGTTTCACAAACAACCAACGCTAGCATTAAATCATGGTAGGTAGCTTAAATACGTTCGTAAACAAGTGTCATAAAGAGCGAGAATGCAAGAGAGAGAGAGAGAGAGAGAGAAGCGAATTTTTTTCAGGATGCACCGCAATCGTAAATCCACTTGGCTCGTTTGCCTCGTTCGAAATTATATTAATGCGCGAATGTATTGCATTGCAGCACGTGTTGAATTTTCCTAAAAAAGACTGCGATGCTACCATAATCCGTTGCGACAACAGCTTTTTATGATGTCGCTTCTGCCGTTGTCACGTATTGACGTGAGACGTCACAATAAATAATTTTCTCGCAAAGCGACAGCAATATCGTATAGCGTTATCACAGATAATATATCATGATAAGATAGGAAAAACAGATCTGTGCGGATTCGGTAGTTTAATCGTTTGTCCAATATTTTCTGTACACAGATAAAAAAAGATTCAGCGTTCAAACCGAACTATTTATCTTTGTAAAGTTGTCGAATCATGAACGGAGTATTAAAGCAGTAGATGTAGCATCGGATTGTACGATTAATTTTCCTTTTAAATTTCGTAATATTTAAATAGATTTGATTTATCTTCCACCGAGTTAAAATTAAGTTGGTTTGAAGCAGCATTCTTAATAAGACCTTACCGCGCGTATTCTCACATTGGGCATTTTTAATGCGCAATACTTTCTTTCTTCTCTAAAGAGAGAAATTTGCGTATTTTCTTGTGTTTATAATTTTTAAGGAAAAAAAATATCTCATACCATAGATATACGTAACGATTTTGCTACTCCCGGAATTACTGTGAAATTAAAAAATGCATATCTTTAGACGAGCTCAGAGAATTTCAGAACGAAAAATATTAAAGCAAGTAATATTCTTAATGTATACAGACAACGCCGCCGAGCTAGGAGTGACAAGTCGCAACCTATTTTTCGTAGCAGTGCCAGTAGAGAAACACGATCTCCTAGTAATTTCACCATTTAGAATTGGAAGTGGGATATGACATTCTCTCTCTCGCGAAAAAAAAACTCTTTTATATTTAAGCTTCTAATTATTTCTCAATTTTTATTTCTCTCCCGAGCTTGTTGTTATTTTACATAAAAAAAAAAATTTAGCAAAAGGAACGAAATTTTGCATCCAATTCAATTCATGATTCCGTGGATGAAATTCGCAAGACTGTCAACTCTAAGCAATGTCATTTCGAAGATTTCAGAAATGTATTATCCTCTTGCATTTTTAGTCTCAAAGTCAGATTTGCAGGCTAGATTGATCCAAGATACAATGCTGGTAGTCTTTTGATCTATCTGAGATGCGTGCATTTGAGAAGGTGCGCTTGGTATTTGCTATCAAGTTAACATCGCAATAATGGGTAGGTGCTATACTCGCATGCTCGTGATTATACTGTATTGTATATTGCACGAGGTAATTATGTGAACAATGCATATAATACACGTATATGGGAACAAAGGATATAACTCTATACAAAATTAACGTCCGCTAATTACATATCCTCGCATCCTTCGTTCGAAGGCGAGCGAATCTAATCGTCTGTCTTCGTTATCGTTGAAATTAGAAACAGAAATAATATTAAATAAACGTACAAGAGATGTTCATTCATCGACTATATCATTATTATATCTTACATGCTCTCTTTGTGAGTACTTTTGTTTTGTTGCAAATTTAATAAAGATATTAGTTGCAATGTTTGCGACATTTGATCCGCACGAAGTCCATATAAATAATTAATTCTGACAATAAATTTTACTCGTAATGTAGAATTTGAACGTACCTGAAATGAATATCGTCGTCAATATTCATGTTTATGTCGAGCAAGTTCGTGCATACAACTATGAAAATCCACGTATGTAATTCCCCAGTATAACACCCGTAATACAATATCTGGAACTTTGGAATACCGTATTTAATAATAATTTGCAAACGTATTTTGTGTTCAAACTACCAGTCAGGGGGAAAATGATCTTCGTTAATATGCGCTTTATCGATACATATCGATTTTCAATCTTTAATTATCATCATGATATTGCCTGATAAATATTTCCACAACATATAACAATAACATTTTTTTTTTTATATTATTTCAAAAAATATGTTTGCATTTCACATATATATTTATTAGCAACAAGTACACAGTCTGACTCACACAAAATCCTAATATAATTATTCAAGAGACTACATTTGATTGTAGTTATCGTCATGGTAAACAGCATGTAATATTTAAGTTTGCTGGCAAAAGTGAATTGCATGCATATTTACATTTTCATATAAGCATCTATGTATTGACGATTAATTCTCGTTGCATCTGCAATGCTCGGCTTTGTATGTCGGCGGGGCACACAATAAACTACAGTATCTGTCATAGAATGACAGGCATTACGAATCATTTGCGAACTCTTCGCAGAAAGGAAATATTTTATAAAAGCGTCAGATTAATGGCATAATTAAGTAGAGGACGTAATTGGGTCGGCATTTGCGTTAGTTAAATATTCAAGTATCCCATTATGCTACATATAGGTTACGCGTACGCGCCTCGCACAGGTGACATCACATTTTACACGCGTATACGCGTGTACAGCGTTCAACATTTTGATTCAAAGATCCGATTATTTAACATCGTGATTAGCATCGGAAAATGAGCGATGTGAAAGTCGCGTAACGATATTTATAGCGAAATTCAAATTTCAATGAAATTTTGATATCTTTTTTCTTTTACTTATAACATAAAGCCTCCTAATTAAATTTTCAATTAAACTCCCGAATGTTCATTTCGCGTCGCAGATACCACATTATCATTGCAATCACGCTGATAGACATATATTTACATACGAGTATAACGCGATTGTTACGGATATTCAATGAATAGATTCATTTGGCTATTGCACTGTCCGACCTTTTCATACATATTCGATATATGACTATCTAGAGTGGTAATTAGCGGTTCGTGGTCTCATTATGACAATATACCGCTTATCAGCTGTTGGAAGCGGCCGGATGGCAAAGCGTCCGCTCCCGCTGTTCGAAAATAATTAAGTCGAAACTCCGAAATAACATTTTGCTCGTAGTTCGTATGAATATTTTATGTTTCACCGGGCTGAGCACAAGCTGCTGCAAACTCGCACATAGTACGATACGCAACCCTAGGATCCGCAGCTTAGAGCGAAACGCTTTTTCTCGCTGAGTGTACAGTTTTTCTCCGTTATAGAAAGCACAACCGGATTTATACGGCATTCGCATACGCTGCGAATCGTGTGCGTAGTTCGTTTCACATTCGCGCTTTTAATTATAAAAACGCAGCGTGGCGACGAAGCGAGAAAGCGTTTTACCGTGAGCGGATAAAGGATTGTAATCTTGTTTTGATTAAGTGCGGAATAAATTTGCGAGAACTTTCTTAAACATCTTTAGCAGATATGTAGTTCAAATAAGAGCTTTTTCTTATTAAAAAAATTATTTTTTTTATATATAATTCTTGTGAAAATTATTATGTATTAATGTATGGAAATTTATTTTGCGATAGCTTGGAAAATTTCTTTGCAACAATTAATGTATTTTCCTAAGACTTATTCGAATTGAGAATCAATGTTTTTCTACGTACGCAGAGAATTATCGTGATAATTTTCTTGCTATTAGTTCCTAGCAGCCTGTCACGTTTTAAACGTCTTCAGCTGGTCGGAGAGAGAGAGAGAGAGAGAGAAAAAGGATATGGCGAGCGTATTCGCGATTCCCGGAAGCTGCCCACGGAATATTCATGACGCGGCGACGTAATCCCAAGCATGAAGAGCCCGGGGTGTATCCTCGAAGACTGTACTATGCATATTCCGGAGACGTTACGGCATTAGTCGGGAGAGTTACGAGTAAAGGCGCGAGCCTGTTTATCCGCTTGTCCGTTACGGCGACAATTTTCAACGGAAAACCGGAAGATCTCGCTGAAATCCGCTTCGGAAGCAATTAACTTGCGACATTAAGTAACGCGAAACGAGATCGAAGGCGATCAGGAATGCCGTTCCCGTGAGATGCGGACGCGACTCGAAAGGAGCACGTACAACCGCGATACATCGCTGATGCTAAGATCCCTCACGGACCCGCTCACGTTGCATCCCGACTCGAGAGAGGGAGAGCAACGCTTTATACGGGGACGCGCGCGCGTGTAAAAGTGGACTCGCCGTAAAAGTGCGCGGTGGTGGATGAAATCACAATTGCTTAATGAATTTGCGGAGGGAGGGAAAGTGAGCGGGGAGGGGCGGGGGAGTATGGCGGAATTGGGGTCGGCGCCGTCTAAACTGCGCTCGCATTAGCTCGTTACTCCCTTCCTCCCCTCCCTCCTCCCCGCCTCGGAAAGGGACCCTCTTGCTCTCTACGTGAAGAGGGAGGAAGAAAGGGTAGGTCAAAGCGAGGAACGAGTGAGAGACCATTACACCGAATTCGCTCCGGAATTTGCATATATAGCGGGACGCGGGTCCGCGACGAGATCGAGGGGTGGCGCCGCTGTGGGACGAGGATAAGTGCTTGTCTTTGAGCGGCTCAAACCTTAGGATTATTCAATTAATGAATTCATTGAACCAACGAGGGTAGCGCGCTCCGAACGGCTGCCTTTCGTATCTCGAGCTACATTTTGCACATAACACGTTTTAATTGCGTCACATTTACTGTGGATGAAAGAGAAATTAAAAAATTTCTTTATTTTATGTATATATATATATATATATATATATATATATATATATATAAATTGAAAGATTATTAACTTATTATTTAGTTTGAAACGTTTTATGATATTTCATATTCTGTGGATATTTTATAATAATTTTTTTACCTGTTTATTAATTTTTATTGAGTTTTATTTGCGATAACGTTAAAAAATGTGCAAAAATATCTCGTGAATTTAATTCTATAATTAATAATATTATTGAATAGTGACCGCCGAGTAGAATACAGACACACTCACACGTCCACAAAATTCTGAACATAATATAAAAATAGAAGTGAATAAAGAATTCATCGTGTACACAGAGTAACGTATAAACTAATTAGAAATAGATTATGAATTGATATATGACTAATTTATATTAATTAAATGAGAAACACCGAGTAAATGTCATTTAATATATTCCTCAGCGTGATAATGCTTAGTTAATAATGGATTTGCATTAACGTTTCATCGAGGTTCTGGCAATTGACAAGTCGCGCAACGCACACACGTAAAGACTTCGTTACATCGTTTGCCTAGTTTATTATTTCTATAAATTATGGAAATTTGTTAATTGTTATCGGATATTATTTAATTCATATGTGATCAAAGGTATACAATATGATGAACGTCACGAGCAGAAAGGCAAGCTTGGCGCCGTCTAGTTTTAAATTAATTACTTTATCGACTTAATAAAATTATTATCATTATTTTTACATCCAGCATATAATCACATCCGCCTGTTATTTGTCAGGCAAATGAAAGTTTGCGTTTAAATGATAAATACGCGTCACGATATAACTCAACAAAAAAATGGTTTTTGTTCAACTCGTATTTTAAGCTCGCGAAGATAAATCTCTCGCAAACTACCACGTATGCAACTTTTTTTTTTTGTAAAAGAATAATGATCGATAACGTAAACTGAATATACATTCAATAATTTATTTCAAACATATCTGTCTAATATTAAATCTGTGTATTATTTCAATCGACGTATGTAACATAATGTATATATTACGGGTTGCTAAATTCTTTTAATAGTGTCATTGACGATACCGTACATAGGAATAACGGCACTTGTATCGCTTTTTATCGCTAAAATCCGCAATTAATTTTATATACGAATCTTTCTGTGTCGATTTGTGTAGTAAATTGTTATTTTCTTTTTTCTCTACACAATATTAGATGTTGATATAATCAATAAGAGATGCGATTGTCGAACAATGTATCGCATGTATTAACATGTATATGAAGCACGATGAATTTCTTTTTTGGAATTGGCATACGTTCGAAGAATTGGGTGCTGCAATAATACCAATGGACGAATCAGCATGGTTATATGCACATATCATAATATTGCATTAATCGAATAGCTGCGGCGTGAATGTTCATTCGCGGTAAAATTTATTGTATTGAGAGACTTTTATCCAAAATTACACAAGAACATAACCGGTTGAAATTACCGTAACGGCTAAATATCGATGTTTTACACCACGCGATGCACAACGATTACGCATTTTAGCGCTAATCAAGGGAAAAAGAATTTATTCACCGAGCAAAAATAAAATATTGTTATAGTTTCTCTCACTTCCATATAGCTTTTATCACTTAAATTATTAATATTTATATTCTGTTATTAATTTAGTAATAATTAATATGAATGTATATTAATAATTTTTTTTTTATTTTTGATATAATAATCAATTTAGTTACATTTTAGATCGTTGCTTTAGATCCTCGCCTTTTCTATTATCATCTCCATAAGAAAAATTCGCGACGAATATAAACCTCAGTATTTACCGCGCCAGACTCGGCCAGACGGTAATATCGTGATTGCTTCGGAAAAATTGGCTCACTCGCCGTGGGGACAGATTATGTACACAGATACACGATGGCGACGAAAAGGAGACGAGCGAGACGGAAACGGAGAAACCAATTAGCATTTAGACGGGTTTCGCAAAAAGCAGGGAGGAGATGGGAATCCGGAAGGAAGGGGCGCGGAAACCGCGCTCTCTCGTACTCTTGCGCTTTGCGCGCGGCATTAAAGCGGATCATCGAGAATCAACGAGACGATCCAGAAAGAAAGTCTCGAGCGACCGTCGCTCTCTCGCCAACCGAAAACCGATGATCTTATCTTATTTCTGGTTCGCGATATAACGGTGAATTAACCGCGGCAACGAAATGAAAATTCTCGCGAGTCGGTGACTCGGAGCGGAATCAAAGGAACAAAGCAAGCCAGTCACCCATGACGGTAATAAGTTGCACGAGCAATTAAGTTTTAATCACTCGGGTAGTTCAGCAAATGGCGCGGCATTGTATTTTTTAACTATAGTTTACGAGTTTTGTTTTATAGCTACTTTAGTAGTACTGACGGCGTAACTTCTCTTTAGACCTGTTTTTTTTATTTAGCAGGGATTAAAACACTTTATACGACTGTCGTTCTCGAATTTTTATATTTCACGTGCAATTATTTTATTAAATTATTTTATTATTTTATATTTCGTTAAAACAATTTTGGATTAATATGGGGGAACAAATTTTATTTTATTCATTCAGGTTGCTACTGATGCGACGCCGATATATTATATATTAATGAAAATTTTTTGTAAAGTTTCCATCGAGCTTTTTTATGTCAATGAGAACTATCTATTGTAAATGTGCTGCAAATTAAATAATTGGCGTACAGCTCTTTCCTTTTTACAAATTGAACGAGAAAGATTGAATTCAACGAAAAAAAAAAAAAAAAAAAAACAAACGAAATACAAGATTTTGTAAAATTAATTAATCATAGTGTAATATTAAATGTTGAACACTCAGAATATTTCTTAACGTTCGCCTAATTAATGAATAGCGGTAAGGAATTCGTAGAATTATTTGCTGTAAATGTTAATTATATCGCACGCGCATAAAGCATATTGCGGACTTGATAAACTGGCTTGTCCGATGGCCATCTTAAAATTGGACAAATGTTTCAGCATCGGCCATTAAATATGCGCGATGCACGCGCGGTTAAAGTCGCCGCAAAAAGGGATCCCTGTTTAGCACCTACCGCGGCCGATACAGCACGCAAAATGGTGTGCAAAGTGCATTAACTTCCCCGGATGCAAATTCCCAGAACTATAAATTATAACGAAGTAATTTCTGTACTGACCGCGCCACGATAGCGGAAGCGCCTTGGGAACGAAACGGGGTAATACGAATCTCGAATTCCGCGTGCGGATGCATGAAATGATTTGAATCGTGCGGCCGTCGCAGTTCATCGTTATATCGGCGCGTAGTTAATAATTCGTTATCAGAAGTTACTCGCATCTCGATTCGCTGAACGAAGAAAATCGCGGTCAATCGATCCGATCGCGATCCGCTAATTATCCCCTTGCCGCAGTAATTCGTGCAAATTTTATTTTATATTATTGTATATATTTATATATATATATATATATATTTCGCACGTTTGTTCTTGTCTATAAAATCGTGCGCGTAGCATCGTGTACACGATGGCGAGTTCATAAATTATGGTGTAACCTAAACGAAAACGTGTTACAACGGCACAGACGCGTTTTCGCACCCGCATTTACGATTTCAAAAGGCGAGGAGGATGGCGATACGTGCCTTGCATTTAGACGGGGGCGAGAAAATTATAGCGCTCGCGTAATGTCGCGGGGGGCTGTCCTACTTTTGCTGTAAATACAATGTTTTCGTAAAATGGCCTCGAAATGGTCCTCGGGAATCCTGCGTTTTTCGAGGCGCCGCTCGCAGATTGCTATATGTAAATGTAGCGGTAAAACGTTCCCCCTCGTCCCCCTTCTCGCCCCCCTCCCCGCTTAACTGTCAGACGAATCGTAAATTCGCGAATAGACGGTGTCACGGTATATACTCGCCGCCCCCACTTACTTCCCACCCGATATAATCGAGAATTTGCGAGCGGGATAAATTTTGTGCGATCGTGATTGATTGATTTACTTGTTTTTCAAAAATTGCATATCCAGGTATGTGTTATTTTACAAGAGAGACGTTGTATGTGTTATTTTACAAGAGAGATGAGAAAGTTTGTGTGACATGTTTTATGAAACCTTTATTGCTCGGCAAAAAAAAATTCAACAAAGAATAGAAACAAGAGATAAAAACATTAAAAGCGAAGGGAAATGCACGAAGAGAACATTTCTCTCTTTTTAAAGGGATAAATATAATTTTCTCTCACAGAGAGCTCTTTTATACAAATCAAAACGCGGCGCTCTTATGAAAATATAATATAATACTCATATAATACGATGCAAGCGTTTTTTAATGTCCGACAATTTTTAATTATTACGTTCAACCGGCGCGCGTTTCGCGTCGTTGCCGGAAAAACTCGTAGTAAGGGAACTCACTAATTGTAGTAGGAAATCTCGGGGATATTACGGAAAACTGCACCGTGAAAAATTGCACGACAGCCTTAAGCGGATAATCTACATTTAAATCGCGCGGAGCGAGACGGCGCATCGCGGTTTCGGCCGCACGATAATCGGATATACATGAGACAAACAATCGAACACCGCGACGATTCACGGATATGCGCGATTCAGCACACGCGGTCGCGGCCGCGTACTCGACCCGAATATTTAGTTAATAAGCGACGGCCAATTGAAACTAAAGTGCCCGGGATACGAGTTGTTACGAGTACAATTATTCAGTGCATCGACACTATAAACCGTTCGCTTGTTGTTGCCTTCCCACTCGAACGGATCCGATTTTCGTTTGATCAGCCGTCCCCTGCGCGAATCTCGTTATTGACGAGTCATTGGACGTAACTAAATGCCAGGAAAAGGGAGGAACGCAATAATTTTCATTAGAGGGATTCGATTTCGTCATCAGTACAAATTTGAATGACACGCATTGTTGATGGCCGAAGATATTTATTTGTCGAATAAATGTTAATATCTATTACGTAGCGATAATTTTAATTTAAAATGTGTCAGATATGATATATCTGACTGCGAAAAAAATCGTACAGAGTCGACTGACGAAATTATATAAAACTTGCTTTATAAATTACTGATATTTGTCACAATATGATATTCATATTTTTTCTACTACATATTTCTTCTAGTTTTTACACATCTATTTAGTTTTTATTATTATTAAATAATAAATAATAATAGTAATATTATAAATATTATTAATAATATAAATATTAATATTATTTATATTAATATTATTAAATAATAAAATAATATAATAATTAAATATTAATATTATTATTAAATAATAAATTTGTATGGATTATACCAGAAAAGGCGAAAAAAAAAATTTTAAGACTGACTGAATAAATTGTTCTTATCACAGAATCCACTTTTTATCACGCGTGAATTTTTGTATATTGTAAAAAAAAAAAAATTTACAAGAATTGTATTTTTCACTGTATATAGAACGTATATTAGATTATTTATACCGAGGATAATGTTTATTAACTCAGTCTTTAAGCTGCCGTATCATCAGCGCGTATAAATAAACACAACGTGCTCGAATTTATAAGACACAGTTGTTATGGGACACAGTTTGTTTACTTCTTGGAGATAAACATTCTGTGATACCGAGATTTATTATAGTCCATAAAACACGATGAGTATATTACTTCTATTTCATCTTTTCATCACTTTCATTTTGTTATTGTCAAACAAAACATATACACGCGCGGACGATACGTGATTTCCCACGTAATGTTTTTACACGGTCGAAAAACACGCGAGCCGCGGAATTCCTCGCAGTTCGAATCCAACGCTTGTACCGTTCGCTAGGTCGGATAAACGCTCAGTTAAAACCTGTAACTTGCTTATCCGCAGTTTCCTCGACACCGTTCTATCTCCGAATACACTATTATCGTTGCAATGATACACACTGAAATATTATATCTCAATTTGGTTGCAACTCCTACACGCGGATGTTTGAAGGTACGTATATCGAGAATGTTTTATTTATCTGCATCGATGATATATAATCGCATCAGAATATATATTCGCTTATATTATATATTCATATTAGGCGGAATTATCAATGGCGGTTGTTTATTATCTCTCGTTGATTATCGCACAGTTCCCGAGTGATTAAAAATTAAGATTGTAGACACTCGTACGATCGATGAAACGTCGCATTTATCGCTGTTCGTACTACTTGAAACCTTTTCGAGTAGCCTTTTCCCACATGCCGAATCGCATTATTAAATGACATTTATATAAATAAAAAAAAAATGTAAGAATACGAATAACAACTGGAATGAGGTCGCGTTTATTACATTCGTTCAGATGTCATATCGAAAAGATATTTGTTCTACATCTAATTGCCTATCAAACCGAAACAGGAGCGGAGGAAAGTAAGGGCACGTTGCATACATCGAAATACTTGCACGATGTAAACGAGAGTGCGGAATGAGCTCTCCCGTTATACCGGAATCATAATCATGGCCTTAATTAAAAGAGCATTAATTAAAAGCGCGCGCCGCCGCGAGTCTGCAATTAATAATGGTCCAATTTGTTCTCGTTACCCGACAACGCGCGGTCCAGCGACATAGTTTACTCCTCTCACTTTTACAATGACAACGCGCTGAATACGCATAAATGTTACGAAAAATCTGTTATGTTCTTTTTTTTTTGCCTCGAAAACTTGTTTTTTGTATTTTTCGCGCATAAAAATATTTCTTAACCGGCTGTAACGTTTCCAGATCGACAAAAGTGACAAAAATTCGATAATAACGGATTAAATGTCAAAATTCCCTTTGTTAAATTTTCAGGCTATAAATGTAATTTGACGTACGAAAGAAACTACTTAGCGTACATTTGCGAGAGAACCACGTGTGTCTATTTGATAAACTGGAAAGCTGGCGATCTATCGTTAACAGGGGGGAGGGGGAGGAGGCAGACATAGTATAATATTGACATAACATTAAAATGCAGGCTGCCATCGGCTATTGTTAACAATACAATAGGCGGTTTATATTCATGCGAGATAATCTCATGCTGATAATTACCGATGAAACCGTATTGCGATATGGAAGCGCGATTATAAATAATAGAGCAATGAACAATTCGTTATAATCAACGAATATTATATTGATTCGCCGCTACAATGCAGTGTGCATTCTTTCACGAACAATTGATGTCATCGATGATGAGGTGATATAATCGCGATGCAGGTTTTCAAATATCGCAATGTACAAAACAGTGACATTGATTTCGTTATGGAAAGTCTGTAGGGAATCATTGAAATTTTGCGGTTGATAACGAACGATAATCGATATCAATCTACGGTTAAATTAATTATTTAATAAACGTTTTATTTAATTGAATACAAGTATTCTTTATATATTCTTACACTTTAATATTTAAGTTGTAGTTACATAAATTACAAATTATATATAAAGTGTATATAATGTGTAATTTATGTAATTTTATTAATATCATAATAAGATTGTGTTATCTATATATATCATACAATTCGTTATATATATATATATATATATATATATATATATATATAATAATTATCTTATGGTCTTTTTAGCAATCTAAAATCAGAATATTAAATTTTAAATTAATAGCATTTTTAATTGAATCATCTGTCATTTTATGAGAAGTACAATTTTCCGGTGAATATTTCGCAAAGGTTCTGCAGAGAGTTGAGTGACGAAGATGCAGCCTGGATCATATATTCGGTACGTTCGTTTCAGAGGAAACCATAACATCTGCTTAATTAAGTGCAGCTTTGTCTCTGTTGAACGCTTGATTCTTTCGCAAAAATATCACGCGATTCTTAAAATTAATACTCATCCGTTTGCGATGCAATTATTTGATATTTCATCCAGCCCGTCTTTTATATTACGTCACGTCGGTGAGATATAAATGGCGTCGCGAAGCATTATCTTATATCGAATCAGCTCGCCTCAAATATATCATAGAGTTCTTAGCTCAGAATCAAGGTGTAAATCAAATTTTCTATAACAAGCAAAATCAACTATATCCAATATCATTAATATAATTCACACGTCATTGTAGAATAATGTGGTGTAGAAATTTATCCTTTATGTATAATAATTTTTTTTTATATTTCTTCAAAAATTATGGACTTATATTGCTTTCTATGAGACACATGCATGAAAGATAATATTTTCTCGCCTCCTTCAAAAAGCCACAAGACAAACGATGCATCTTTTCATGACAGTCGGCGGTCGCGTTGCTACTTGCTACTGCAAGAGCATTGCCACTGCAATCAGCTGGAACGGGCGACTGTAACCGCGGATCCAAGTAGAATACGCCGCGAAGAGAAGTCGCTGTAACAAAAAAACAAAAAAAAAAAGAAAGAAAAATCCACCGTGTAGCCGCATGTAAATGGATTGTTTTAATAACTCTGAAAGCTGCGACGCGCATCGAAGCGCGTTGCCATCAGAGTAAAATGGTTTTACGCAACAAGCGTGAAGGTGGATAGCGGGGGCGTTTTGTCTCTTCTTCTTCTGAGAGAGAGAGAGAGAGAGTGAGGGAAGCCACTCTTGCGAGGAAGAGGATACCGAACAGCCATCTCATTGACGAGGTTTGCACGCGAAGAATGAAACTTTGTCTATGCACGCTCAGAAAAGTCTCCATTAATCTTTGATAATTAATGCGTCGCAATTTTCTCCGCGCGAGACTTTCTCTTAACAAATCTCAGATAATGCAAGCTGCACAAGCAAGTCGCGCAAACCATCATGCATGTATTTCTTTTACATTTGCGATATGTAAGGTAAAAGAAAATGTAATATTAAAAATGTAAGCGTAAAGCTTTTTAGAAGAGATATTAACAAGCTCCTCTTTTTCGATTTTCATAAAACCTAGAGATGCATTTGTTGAGAGAAAATCTCGGATTTTTCCTTTAATAAATAAAAATCGCAAGATGGAAAGAGGAATTAAGAAATATACGAAGAAAGTGGTGATTCGACGATTGCCGGATATCTAAAATTTAGTGATGTAAAGCACAAATGATTTAACTAAAACAAAAGAAAACTAATGCGAATGTATGTATACGATTACATATTTTTTGTACGACAAAGTAGACGTTTGGAAAAAATGGGATTCCGTGAATTATAAATTTATTATATGTGCACGACGTTTCGCAAGTTTAGAAACTCCACTTCTGAAGCGGTTCAGTGGGCTTACCACGCTTTAATGGCAGTCGAGTGTCCCGTGTACGGTCCACTTTGCAATATCGCGTGTTCAGCAGTGATAATTAAGTGTTACGGTTCTTGGTTCGTTATCCACTTAGTCGCCGCAATTACACGCCGGATTACGCCGCACATTCGGTAAGCAAAGTAGCAATTTGTTCCGAAGCACTGGCAATCCGGATGAAATATGACACTGTGCGGCTGCGTTATTCGATTTTAAGATTGTTATTACCTGAGATTCATTATTTCTCTTCCCAAAGATGTTTCTGCGATGAAATATTGGTACATCGTATATACTAACAAATGAATTATTTATGGGAATTCAATTCATATGTAAAGAGAAAGAATAAATTTGTAACATATGCCTGAATGTGCTGGGCAATGCTTCAAAAAAGGAAAAGAAAAGAAAAAGAAAATTGTGTATAATTTTTTATATTAAAAAGAGGAACGCTCTTAAGAAAATAAATATTTTCTAAATAATTTATGAAATATTATGTTTGGAGAAATAGGATATATACAATGTGTGGATATGAACATGTGAATGGGAATAAAAAGAAATGAGGTGATAAGAAATACAAGAGAAGTATACAGAAGAATATTTTCTATTTAATGTATACAGATCGAAGATATAAAATATTTGATAGACAATGGACAGCTTTAACGATTACTGTATAATATTCAAGAATAGAGATTAGCCTTCCTTTTTACTCTCTCTCTTTCTTGTTGAACAACGAAATTATCAACTATTTAGCTTATCATTGGCTTATAAACATGTACAACATTAAAATCCTGATTGAGAATTAAAGACAACAGCAAAATTTATATATATATATATATATATATATATATATATATATATATATATATATATATATATTATATATATTTTTATATATTTTAGTTTTTATTTCTTATATTATTTTTATAACAGCTAAGGTTTCAACTTTCGTGCTATTTATGATATTGTTATTTCCTTCTTTGATTTAATGACTTTTTGATTCTGTCCGAACAAGATTAGCAATAATATAGTCATGATAATAATTACTTATACTATATGTCAAAAAGGTATTGAGGAAGTGGCGAACGTTGCTGTTGCGCAAAATTGATTTTTTTTTTTTCATAACTTTGTTTCATACGATATTTCTTGTAAAGTTCAATATATAATCTGGCTTTAACTACATAAAATGTCGAGAGACTTATGTACAATATTTAAGAAGAAACATTCATTGACAGAACTCTTCTTGAAGAGTTATAATATTCAGCATAATCTACATTTGCAAAAATCAAGCTTATTCAACAGTCATCGCCGCGCACTTGAATCTCTACATTAGTATGACTGATACTTAGTTAACATTTACTCACAACCAGCTGATGATTTGTGATCGATTAGTATTCGGCTTACTTTACTCAAAGGAACATCACATTGCACACTTACAAATACACGTCAACACACAATTTTATCCTTACACGCTCACTTTACATAGCCACTTACACGATAATGACGATATTTCTTTGAACAGATATTAGCGATAATTGTTAATCAGAAAAGAGAAATCAAGCATTTTTCTATATAAAGATTTCAATTAGAAGAATTGGAAATAAATCCTTACAATCGTGCGTAAGAAGAACAGGAAAAAAAAAAAAAGATTGCATCGAAAATTTGATAAATATATACGCATTCGAGCTATTAAAAGTATAAAAATTAAAATAGCTTTTTAAATCTTTTGTTTTTGAATGCCTAAAAGCTTGAAGCTTTGCGAGAGAGAATGGAAGACTTCAAGTATATTACTTCAATTATATATATATATAAACTATTTTTTCTTTAAAAAAGTAAATATAAATTTTCAAGAAATTTTTTGTTTTATTATACATATATTTTATTTTTATTTTTAAAACTATTATTTTTATTTTTAAAATAATTTGTATCTATTGTTTAATTATATCGTTGGAAAGTAAGAAAAGTTTGCAAAATGAAATATCGCAGATATCAAGATGTTCTCTTAAGAAGTTATGCACTAGAAATATGCACGCAAAGATTAAAAATTGGGAGAAGAAGGGGAATCATGGATTTTAAAGTCGTACGCGTTGTCTCGTTTAACAATACGCTCCTCGTGCGCATCTACTTTAAGTGCTACTCAAAAAATAGAAGGAGAAAACTTTTTACTCTTGTGGTATTTCCCTACCGAAAATCCTTTCTATCGTGAATCTCTCTAAGCTTTCCTAAGCACTTAACCCGTACAATCGGAAATAAACAAAAAAGAATCCTGCAAGGTATATGTGTGAACATAATACAGAGTGTTTTAGGACCCACGGTTTTATTCGCGTGGTACGAGGATGCGTTTCTCAAAGTTTTCTAAAAGATATTTTTAAGAAATATCTCTAAGAAACAACTCTTTAATTGATAAGAAAAAATTTTTAACAAATTGCTAAATATTATTAAAAATAATTAATATATTCTTGGTAAAATTGCAAAATTAAAAGATGTTCTGTAAGATTAATGTACTCAACTTTGCATTTCCATCATCAATTTGTGCATAATAGAAAAATCATTGTGGAAAATTGTCATAAGTCTTATTCTCTTCTGTATTACGCTTACTATTTATCGATGATAAATTCTTTTACCTTTTTAGTCTTGCGAAAAAAAAATATAGATCTTATCCTGTATTAAAAGATACTATATTTGTAAAATATTTTAACTGTGTGTTATCGCAATTGACGATTTGAATTGGTTAGTTCTCGTTTCGAGATGATTTTAATCGAGAAGAAGCTAATAACATAAAAACAACAATTATGTATATAGTGCCGCATCGATATTAAAGAATGAGGTAACTTGGTTAAGACGGTACCCTACAGTACCCACAATTAGTCGCAATAATTATACCCTAGTTTTTACAACGACAATTACATTTATGGAAGCTGAAAGATCGTAAATCGTGTGACTAAAGTGCAATAAATGCTTTCTGCGCATTACTTTAAATGCTTACTGTTAGCTCGACTAATTCTACGTTCAGATTAATGTTCGTATTTTACAAAGACTGCGATTTGTTGTCTAAGTTAATAATTTCGAAGCGATTCTTTACTCGCGCATTTCTCGCGTATTTTCTTTAAAATATTCGTGCAGAATTATAAGAACCAAAATTTCTATTTTCAACGCCGAAATATCTTATCTTCAATTATTAATGTAGTTTTTGCAATTAAATGCTTAGGATAAACGCCACATTTCCATGCAAAGCAGCTTTCAAATCAAACAAGAATTAAGCCGTTGTTTTTTGCTTTATAAATTGCGACGCAATAATAGATTGCCATAAAGAATTCAAGAGTTCTATTCTAGCTACTAATTAATGAAATTTCATTATTTGAGAATTTGCACCTGCATGAAAAGTAAGCAGACTCTAGAAATGTCTGAATTTGTCGGCATGTCAAGTATGAATGCCAATTCTACTGTATTTCTTTTACGCACAGCGTAAAAACGAAAAATCGATGAAGACGATATTCGATAAACTGTTGCCTTATGATTATAACTTATTTCTCGATAGCTTAAAAGTACAGCGATAGATAAGAGAATGCCGCGCTGCGTGCTTCATTAACGCGATGAATCGGCACAAAATTATACTAAATAGGTACTGGTGAATCTTTACAGTGTGATTCCGAGAAACGGAGATCTTAATATCACTCTCATCCTTAGCTGAATACAATAAAATGACATATCTTAGTTGTATGCGATAATGCAATGTTACATCTACGCGTTTTATTACATTAATAGTAATCAAGTCGATCGATAATCATCATCCTCCGTATACCGAAATCTATCAACAACGATAATGGCTGCCTAGTGCAACGCATGTTCAATATGTAACTAGAATTATATACAAGGAAGTGTGCGTGACACATATCGATATCTATTATAGTGCTTACGTGAGTGTCACAGTACGTCACGTAAATACGTATATGTGCGAAAGCGCGCTAATGAAATCTGTAACTTTTATTTTCTGAAGAAAATTATTCGGAATGCTTGGAGCACGATTGCCGAAACAGAAGAATCAGCGGCTTTGTTGGCACTTTGAAACAGAAAAAGAACGACGTGTGTTTGTTTTGTGCTTGCGACTGCATGATGATACATTAGTAATTACAGTTAAATAGTATCAATTATGTGTAATCTAATAATTAAAGCAGTTATTTTTAACTTGTATTATAAACAAGTTATTTTTCAATCGTTACATAAAAATTTCTTTGCAGTAACATGGATATTTTTTAATTATATACTTTAATAACAATAACATTAAGAAATACGAGAATTTCGCGAAACAGGTTACGAAATAATTTCGTGAAAAAAAAAAAAAAAAAAAGAATAAATTGTTACATGCATGTAATTGGCCAATTGGATTATATTTGAAGGATGACCAAGAATTGTCATAATAACAATTCATAGAAAAAATTAGCCGATCGTAATCTTATAACTTTATACACACCCTAGAATTAGAAAATATTCTTCCATGTTATAAGATAGAGCTTTGTGATGTTTTGCGAGCAAGCAAGTAGAGGACGAAGAAAAGAGAAATACTAGCTCGCAAACGCTTATTGTTAGATAATTCTGCAATACGAGATTATGTATGGCAATCGAATACACGTTGAAGTGTTCTGAATTTAACAGATCTTTCAAACATAAGACATCTCAGAGTTGGTTGCATCTGCTAACGTTATTCATAATCTTAATGTTTGTTCTTTAACGCTATCGTAATTCGGACTATGATCTGAAAAATGGAATTGTTAATTAGAGCTGCTCTAATAAAAATTGCCGATCCAGTCGACTCTAGCTTATCGCGTAATCTTCTCTCACATTGGCACAAAACTTTGATAAGAGATGGACAATTTCTGAAAATGGCCAATAACTTTAGAAGCTATCTCCCGAATTACACAAACATTCAATAAAATTAGAATACAAATCTAATCAATTTAAAATTGTTATAAAAAATCATTAAAATTTAACTGTTTCTTTATATAAACTAACTCTTTTTAATCTATCAAAATATTCTTTAAAAATTTATTAAATTTTTTCACATATAATATATATCGTAAACAAAAAATGCAATTAGTTATTATATTTCATATATTAAAAATCTACAAAAACTAACATCTGTCAAGAACTAACATCCGTCTCTAATATTTTTATTTTACTGAACCATAATATGACTGCTGTAGATATATCCGTTCTACGGGCCATTTTGTTCAGTAGAAGAGGCTTTGGTTCCTTACTCTTGGCTTGGATCGTTCGCGACGATGCAAGAAAGCAGTCGTAAGAGGAACTGGTATTAAAATCACAGAGAGGACAGCAGCGACAACGCGCAGTCGGGATATAATCGCGAGAATGCGAATTGCAAATTTTAATGTTTCAAACACAATTGTGTTATATCGATGTCATGTTGAAAGAGCGATGAGTTTTGAAGAGTCAAATATTTTTCGAATTTATATATAATTATAAGCATATAAATTCGAAGAAACTCGTCCCGAAACACATAATTACGTGAACTTGAAATGCATGAAATTTTTCCATAATGCATTTTATAAACATTTTTAACGTTTTACGATCGGATGAGATCAGAGAGAGTCATCGATCTGTATCGAAAAGTATCACATGCAGTATCTTGAAATTTATAGATATTGATTGTGACAGTGATATGCTCCGTCTAATTGTAAAATTATCCGCAAACATTCGGATTCGCGAATTCTGTTTTTCTATCCTTCTTTTCTTCCTACTTTTCTTCGTACATTTGAACTTTCAACAGGGAATACTTGTCTCCTCATTGAACGCTTTGTAGTTATCAAAAGAATCTACACATGAACACAAGATTCTGGAATAATTTTCGCTGTTACAACGAACATTTAACGTTGCTTGCGCAACATGCGTTTAATTACGTCAGTTAAAATATTGATGGATTCTGTAAATAAGTCGCAATTTGCACGATTAATCCGTCCTTAGATTATTTAACAAAGAATATTACGATAAAAGAAAAATATAATTTTATTCAAATTTATATCAATCAGTTGTATTATTCATTTTTTTTTAACGTGAAATTATTAGGGAACGGATTAATGATGCAAATTGAAAATTATTCCCGTTTTCGTGTATTCTACGTCTATAGGTAATAGTATCACATACACTGAAAAATGAGAATGAGCGTGCAAATCATAAGCGATATTTTCCGGAAACATAAGATGCATACATGATCTGCGGATCACACCCGGAGATTATAGTCGCATCGACTTTTAACGATTATTTAATTTGAGTAACGAGAGGGGAAGTTATATTTACAATTAATTGGTCGCATGTCGTCCTCGAGCGGCGCAGGCGTGAAGGCAATGGCACAAGGAATCGCGAAAGGACATAAGTATCGAGTTTTATCATTTCGATGAATAAGACACCCAATCGCCATATCATATATATTGCACGATTTACACCGAATGCTTTGAGAATAAATTCTGTCTTGCTTACACACGTTCCTTACATGTGTCATTCTAACATCAATCCACATGGCATGTCGCCCCAAAATATACTTGCACTACTTGCACGTTGCAGATGATAAATGCGGTTGGGATTTTGCTCATCGCCTTTTCAAAGAGCGACACTTTGAAGAAAATCTTTCATCGTGCACTTAATTATAAGTGTGTGGTCCGCACGCGGTATATGATTTTTATATTCGGGCTCAGAAGGATTGTATACACCTCGCATGAGGGGACTGTCAAATATGCTGAGAGAGATGCAGAAACGCATCCGAAGTCTTTTAACAAACGTAAAATAAAGTTAAAAATGTAGAGATGTGTATATATGTATATATATATACAATATAATATATGTATATAAATTTTTTGCGCGCTTAATATTTCTCGCCTCCTTCTTTTAATGCACCTTTACGGAGAGAATGCCAGTTTTCTTTCCAAACTACCTGGTCGTACTTTGCTACATATGTATATATATATATATATATATATCGAATAAAAATATAGAGGCTGGCGAGAGAAACATTGATTTCGAATTGTATTAAATAGTTGATATGTGTGTACCCTCCTCCCCTCTGTATACAAGACTTTTATGTCCGACAAACAGAGGAAACTCTTGTAATTTTGAGATGCATTTATAAATATTATTTAGCGACAGTTAGTTAAGTGCTTACAAAATATATGTATAACTAAAAATTTAATATTATGAGATGTTGATCGTGCGAATTTTGATTAATAAAAATAAGATTATATAATATAATAGATTTGTTTTTCGAAAATAATAATTGAGATGATCGTAAGAATGATTTCAGAGATGCTTGATTTGTGAGATTTTTTTTTTTTTTGTTTTTGTTTTGTTTTGTTTTGTTTTCGTTTTGATACTCGTAGCGACAATTAGAATTAGAAACGGAAAACACAGTGATATCTTTATGCTATTGATTGTCAGAATACAATCCCATTCACTTCTCACGCTTCTCGTCTGTTTTCTTAAAGATACTCACTTGAACTGCTTATGTACGCCTCGCGTAATTAATACTGGCTCGATTAAACTGGATTAAATTAAAATGATAGATTCTTGTTACTTTTGCCGAGATAATTTTATCAACAGTGTCAACGACACAGCTTCTATATATTGTAAAAAATGGGGGATATTTTTCGAAATATGCGTTATTTAGCGGATTGATCACATTTCTGAGCGTTTTGAATTACTTATTCACAACTCGGAATCGACAACACGGAGAGAGAGAAAGAGAGAGAGAGAGAGAGAGAGAGAGAGAAAGAAGGAGAGAACATTATTGTATATATATAATTATAATCATGTTATTATAAGAAAGTCTCTTTCATTGTTCGTTACCAATCTTGTACTGTTATCATCAGTAGATTTTTACAGCCACAATGCCATATTCGATCTTCTGGAATTTCTATGCTTGATACTATTATTACATTTTATTACTATTAAATGTTCTTACTAAAATCTACAATTTTCCTTTCTCAATATTCTCTCGCAATTTTGGATTACGACAGAGAGATAGGACTCTTTCTCTCTTAAAAACTTAAAAACAGCACTAGAATAATTAAAAGATGGAAGAGAGGAACAATTCTAGTAACGTAGAATATTTCGTCGAAACCTTATCAGTTTTGTTATGCTAACAATTCTGATAAGTTTCCTGCGGCGAATAAAGAGGCCGATTCTGTGCGACGATGAGATCATTGTTAAGCTTACTTATCTAATGCTTACGCAAATATCTTGTAGAACGTAGAACGCAAATGACAACAGAAATGGACGTCGAACGTTTACGTTATAAGCGGAAATGGACAGAAATAATGGACGGGGAAAAACGCGACAGGTCGCATTTGCGATCGTTCTGAAGATCGATCGCTTGCAACAGAGAGTTAATTCCTTCAAAATTTCAGGATTTCTTTATCGTTCATTAGAAAATAAAGATGTAATTGAATTGCATTACGAGAGACAAAATTCACTTCGTAGACGTATGACTGACTGAAGGAGGCAGACCGATTAAACTAGAATTACTTAACTTGGACGTTCTGGGTTCGATCTCCAAGGACATGCGATACAGATCTTTTTCGTTCAGTAGCAGCGATGTGTCCAACAGATAATTCGTTACCTTAGTGATTAATTCGATTTTGTAGGGGGTTTGCTGGAAATGTCGTATCTCGCGAATTACATGAGAGATCTGAAAATGCACATAGTAACATTTCATTCAATGGCATAGCATCATTAAATTAAATTTAGATTAAAAATTATTTTTATTTTATTTCTATTTAACAATATTTATTTCTATTTTATTTTCTATTAATTTTTGTTTCTCATCTCAAAAAGAAATAAAAAATTTGAAAATAACTTTAAGATCTTAAAAAGTGATGTGCAGAAATATCGCTTACCATTCGCATTTTCGAAAAATTCAAAAGACCGTCATCGGTAATATTTGGAGTACCCTCCTCGATAAATGAGAGATCGGTGAGGTAAATTCCTAAGTAAGGGATACAGGGTGGATCACATCGATGTAAAGCGTCTCGCAAATTTCTGAAACGGCCATCGGATGAGACGATATGTTGTAGCCTGTCAATTGTCTGCTTTGTCTGAAAATTAATAATAATTAATAATAATAATAATCATATAATTAATAATAATTAATAATAATCTAATCGTGCATTATCAGTTAGTTAAGACGCTTCATTATTGCCATAATGAAAAGCTATGAAAATTTATTTAGTTACTTATCAGAGGCCTTTACTTATTTGAAAGATGAATTTATAATTATACAGGAATTCTATTAGCTTACCGTTTTGGGAACTTTCTCCCAGGTTTTCTTCAGCCTGTACACACTGCTGTTCGTGAACGCTGCACAAATCTGCAGCACGCCATTGTAGTTATGCAAAACCCTATTGATATCGGCGACCGCAGTCCATTTCTCGATAGCCGCAACTCTGGCCGACATATTGGAACGACGAATAATTTCGGAAACGACTAATTGCGACACCTCGTTGAATCGTTTCGTCATAAGAAGGATATGGGGCGCCCGAGTTGCCTTATCCGTCTTCATCCACGCTTGTCCAAGAAATTCCCTGAGAAGTAAATTATGCATTGAAGCAGAAGCGATATGATTTAGCGAGTAATTCGTTACTTACTCGCTAGTGATAGAGACGAATATCTGATAATCCAGATATGTCATCTGTTCGGCGATCTCGAGCGCAGACAGCGTCTCGATGCTCTCCTTACTCTGAATCTGAAAATAATTCGTAATCAAATATTAATATATGTATATCTATCTCTTTAGCTAAGCTTTACTAAGCTAAGTCTTATATTATTATATTAAATTAAATTTTTAATCTAGAATATTGTAGAATGGAATATTTTTTAATGATATACATATATTTTTCTTTCCTACACATAATATCGAACGAATAGAAAGAGAGAGTTATAATTTCTCGTTACTTACTGATGGCGGAGTTAATAATTTCTTCAGATCGACCTTATTGGTGTCGGCTTCTTCCTTGGTGAGTAGTCTCAGCAATTGACTGGCCGCCTTGTGTTCAGCCGGTAGCAGATTCGGGCTATAATTGATGTCCTCCAAAAACTCGATGGTCAGAGTTTTTAATTTCTGATCCATCTCAAAATCCTGGGCATGCTTGGATACCCAATGTCTCAGGACGTTCAGTACTCTCATCGTCGCGGCGGTCGACATCACCGACTCCTTCCTTCTGTTTTTGTCACGGTTACGATTATTCGCATCGGTCATGGGCCCTTTGTCCGGTGGATTGCTCGAAGCAGAGGTCGCGATGGCGAATGCGGTCGCCGCCGTAGACGTGCTACTCCTGAATTCGGGATCAATTTTTAATAGCGTATCAACAACCATATTAAATATAAATTGAAATCTATTTTAGCAAATTATTCTTCCTCTCGATGATTTATGCGTCCATTCTATGCTCTACGTTACGCTTGCGAATCATTCGCGATGCATCTCAAACACGAAGAAATGAAAGCAAGACATCGAAAAAAGTATTTTTTTTTTTTTAATTATACTTTATTATATTTTATATCATCGTACAATACGCATCGTGAATGATCTACGCTAATAATATCCAGTGTGCATATTGAGTCGCAAAAAAAATTCTGCTAGTATCGGCAAGTATCAGCGGTGTAGATTCTTTTATTTGCTATTTTCACTAATGTGCCGCTAGTGTAAAGTACTAAGTATTGGAAACAGGTATTGCAACTGACGTTTTAGGCGAATTCAAATTTCGATGCTACTATGGTTGTTGAACGATTCATCAACAAGATCGCCAATTGTCGCATCTTCACGAAGAAATGTAGAAATAGCATCGAAATCCGAATTCACCTGAATTATATTACTGATTCCAATTCTGGAATATTTGTAGCACTATAAGCAAGTATATCAAGTGACGCAAGGCGGCTATCGGGTAAAAACTATTTCTATTTCGTTTGATCCATTTACTCGTTTGCTATGGGGTGCATTCTATAAACGATCAAATAGATCGAATGAGATGTCGTGTTTCATCAGTTTAATGTACATAATTAAATCGCAAGGAAAGAGCGTTGCTTGTGAGGATTACGTGATCGTTGGAATCAATAGCTCTAAGAATTTAAACAAAAAAAATTTCTAATAATAGAAATAATAATAAAACAAAACACAAAGCGGGCATTTCAAGCTTGTTTTGATATCGCAAGCAGAAAAAGGATCGTAGCCATGCCACACCTAACAAGAGGATAATGACGCTTTCAAAATGAGCCCACTTACCAGATAGGTTCAGGTCCAATGCTATGAACGACACAAAACAATACATGAAATACAGTAGAAACAGCAGGAGTCTCTTCCTAATTTAAGGGATCACTTTAGTTTGATCTTGAAAATGGTGATAAGAATATAATTTATCGGGCAAAATGGAGTAAAAATTTTAAATAGGGTGATATTTTTTTGCATTATGATTATTATTAGCAATTTATCTATCAAGAGTAAAATAAATCAAGATATTAAGATATTTACAAATTATTGAAAAAGTGTATATTGCATAAAAATGAATTTTAGATTATTTATAAAATGGCTTTTACAAGAGACATGATTTATAACATATTTACAATATATTTACAATCTTTTCAATACAAATAGATACGACTTAATTATGGCTAGAAATTTTCAGATAGGGTTTTAAAAAATAAATTTTTGCAGAACGAGGAATTATGTTAGAAAATTATCTACTATCTTACAGATTAGCTTATTAAATAATTACTAAACACTTTATAGACTATTTCTATTTCTCTAAATTCCTTTTTCCAAAAAATGAATTTAACTGTGAATCTGATAAATGAAACATGATATCGAGAAGAAGCTCTCATGCGTTAGAAAGCAGAAGTCGCCATCTGTGGCACTCAACATTCAGCTAAAACGAAATAGAGATAACTTTTATCGATATACAAACGTCTTTAAATTGTAAGAGACACGAAAGAAATGCAAACACGATAAAATAAAACCATAGTCAAACGAACCTTCGATGACTCTGACGGAAGCTGGTTATTACCACACCGGCTTTGCTGGACACTTGCTGAGCATCGTGCTGAAAATTGCTATGTTGCGAAGAGACCTCCTCATGCATAGATCGCCTACTTGCCCAATAATTCTGCAAAACAATCACCAAATTCATTTTTATTAAATAATATGAAAAATATTTCAATTATGCTATAAAATAATGTAAAAGCCATCTTAAAAATTTAATATACGTTTAACGTTCATTTAATAATGCTTAAAAATAGATTGATAAAATTAAACTAAGATTAAATTAAGATTAAATTAATTTACTAAATTCGTGAAGAGAAATTTTCAGATTTTGTTATCACACATACTCCAGTTATGGTGGAGATGGAGCCGCTCCTTGCGGTGCACGGTGGAGCAGAAGCGACCGATGCCCTGTGCTCCGGATATTGCTGTTGCTGATTCTGCGTCGATTGTTTAAAAGAGCATACACTTTCGTCGTCGCTCGGCGTAGATTGCTCCTCTTTGCTCATTTTAGTTTCCGTGCTTGGCGGAGAAGTAGGCGTTTTGCTTGGCGTATCCGGTTTGGCAGATCCGGCTGAGTGTGATTCGGCTGATGTTTGTTGTATGTCGTCATAAGTAAATTGTACTTCTATAATTTATTTCATGTGTTACGTATATTTTCATTAAATAACTCGTGAAACCCAAGTGTAATTTATCCGTATTTTTAATAAAAGCACTTTTTTTTTCTTTTTTCTTATTAATGATTATATACTTTGCAAAAGGTTCAGTTGTACCTCTTGTATCCTCCTCCATTGCGACAGGTGTATCAATTTCTGAGACACGACGTGAGTAAGAACCACCCTCTTGGGGACTTGGATCCGATCCGGATCCGGATTCAATCGAGCCAACCAGCGTTACAGAGCTCAAGTTACTGGGTGAGGACGGCGCACTAATCACTGTAACATCTTATATTCCAGATCTTTCATGGTCCTTCGAGTATTAGCAATATTACAATTTTTTTTTAATAAAAGCGTATATGTATATAAAATTTCACATTAAAATTTTCCCGTATAATAATTTTTATATATTTTTTTTTTTTTTTTTTGCAGTTAATAAGAGTATCAAAAATTATGTTGTCTCTAAATATTTTATTTGCGCTATTAATTATTTTTTATGTTAATATACAATTTTATGTTGCACATTTGTCGCATATAAATTCCGCTTTGCAAATTTGAATATCAATTAACTGTACCTGTGAGTGTCTCGGAGCTCGACGACACTGCTATTACTTTCGGTATCGTCAGGTGACATCCGTTATTCTCAGCATCCTTGTTATCTACGCGAATGCTGACTTTTCGCGGCGTGACCGGAGATTGCGCGCTAGATGGACTGGATGCTTGAGACGTTGGACTACGTTTTATAATCGGCATCTCGGAAATCAGCCCGAGCGGTTGTTCCTCTTCCACTAAATATGAGAAATTCTTTCAAATTGCATTTTGATACGCAATCATTTTTATATGAATTATTTCATGACTTTATTCCGTAATTTAATTTTTTAGTTAAACTATTACGTTTTATTATAAAAATAATATATGTGTGAGAAATACTTACACTTTTTGTAACCAGATCGCCAGTGACCCTTTGAGTTATGTCCACCTGTATTAGCGTCAAGGGAGCTATGGGACCTCGCATCACGGCTATCGCTAACTTCCGATCCATATCCTACATATATGCAAAACACAAGATGCTATTATTAATTGAAAGATCACAACTAATTGGATTTCTCTTAATATATTGTCAATTGTTGATTAAACTCTTGTTGACAAAACTTATAATGCACCTGATACAGAACTCGCGCCGCTAGTTCGTCTCGGTGAAAAGCTACTTCTTCTTCGTTCTTCTGAATGTAATTGTGTTTCGCTCGAATTTGCTCCTAACACATCTAAGGACCTAGAGTATAAATATAAAAACGTATAATCTCCATAAAAATAATTAACAGCAAAAATGTTTTATACAAAAGAATTTTCTTGATAGTTTGGTAATTTTTAATAATTACAGTATTTAATTCTTATAATTACAATAATTCTTATAATTACAGTATTTAATTCTTAAAATTGCAGAGCTAAATCTATTTTAGATAAACAATTTTTATATCACTTTTCGTATTTATTTACATGAGGGATCCAGTGGGCATTTGCGCGTCAGGCGGCTCAGCTTCGTAAAAAACTTTCTTAAGGGCTTCCAATACTGTGACACCATCCGTGAACACTCGATACGTCAGCAGAAATGTGTTGAGAAAATCGATACTGAGAAACCTGAGGTCGGTCAATCGTTGCAATAGACGTTCCGGCGTCGCGGAACGGATCTGCGGTATCTTGCAAGAGTTCAAAGTACGACTGAACCTGATGTCCACGTCGTCCTTGAACAGCTTCGGATCGTTTCGAATGGACTGCGGCATCGTGACGGAACTGGTGTCCGACAACGATCCGTGGAGCAGATCGTTAAAGCGAACGTTGTCCATGCACTGGCTAATATCGCTGACCCACGCTGCTTTTTCCTATAAAAAGTTTGACACAATATCATGTTATAACACTTGACAATAGAAAGGAGCGACAAAGCGTTTAACAGATCTTATAATTCTATAATTTTTCATTCCTTTTTCCTTTTTTGCAGTTTGAATACAAAAATATAACTTTGAAGATCAATTTACAATTTATTTTTAGATATAATTTATTTTTAGATATTACAATAATCATTGTCTGTTTTGCATGTGATATATATAATATGATATACTTACCTGTATAGTAGGTGCCACGAGATGAACGGTCACCTGCGGTCCACCGGATTTTACATCGAGTAAGATCTTGAAGTCGCGATTCTGCAATTGCGAAGTCGCGCTACCGCTGCCGCTTCCGCTACTCTCGCTAATGCCGCTTGACATTGAACATACTGACAATCCTAAAATCAGTTGGCAGTTGCTACTCGGTAGCACTGAATAAATTCTCACGAGACTCGCGATACAACTTTCACAATTCTTTCCATGACGCAGACAACAATTTATAATAGAACAGTTAGATTGCAATAGATAAAACAATAGTAAAAATGAGAATGACATGATATTTGAAAGATTATTATTGTGTATCTCTCTTTCTATCTCTTACTAATTTTTTTCTCTATCCATTAATAACCCGATATTAATTTTTAATTAACGAAACAGATCATTAACAGTTAAATCAATGAACAAATAATTACCATCGTCATCCACGGCACCCTGCTCACTCGGATCTTCAATCAGCACCGCGTCGGAAAGAGGTATCTTGCCAATCTGCGGAACCAGATTTAAGCGGCCGTCGTCATCGGACTGACGCGTCGTAAGCAGCAGATGATTTGAAAAGAGAAAGCACTGTCTGGCAACCTCCTTGTCGCTAGCGGATTTGCCACCAAAAGTAGCGCTTAATCTGCTTCGCGCACCGCGCGGTTTATCTATGAGTTGTACGAGCGTACCTGAAACACGTCAATTAAAAGCATGCAATTAAATGTGACTTTGTCAGCGCCTTGTCTCGCCGTTCTTATTGATACCGTCGAATAACCCAAGGAAATAACCGGCCGTGCCAGTAAAAATAGCTACATCTCTCTCGCGTGACAGCTTCGATACCGGTGACCCGCGCGCGCTTTCTCAAAATAATCGATACAATTAAGGGAGGCCACCGACGTGCGTTTAAAAATAGCACGACGAGCGTGTTATCATTGCGATAAATGGAATATTTGCAATAATGTGCCTACAGTGTTAAGATTTGATGACGTCATTGTCACGAAGATTAAAATCAGCATTATCTCATCATTTTTAGTTTTCGATATTTTAAATATATTGTGAACAAAAATATCTTTGAAATTGTAATTCAAGATCTGAACCCGATTATACCGACTTCAATCCGTAGATTAATCATGCATCGAAGTGAAAAAAATCATATAAGGCCAGACAGTTTTCGATATTATGAAAGCTTTAGAAAATGAGTGCTATATAACGTGAAACGTAATAGTTCATTTCGAATGACCAATTAAACAACTAATTATAACAACTAATATCAAATATATATATATATATATATATATATATATATATATATATATATATATATACGTGTCACTTCTCGTGCGCAGGTAGAGCAGGTGAAATCGAGAAGAAAAGTTCTTTTCATTTTGCGTTTTTTGCAATAATCATTGCAAAATTAATTTAAAAAAAATCGACCAAGTATAATTAAATTAATTAAAAAAGAATCGCGTGAGTATAAGCGCTGTGAGAAAAGACAGCCCACTGATATGCGATCATTATAGGATGTGAGGGATCTAGTGTTATGCACCGTAACGCGAATTAGTCGATCTTTTTTAATTAATTTTCCAATAATTATTACAAAAATTGTAAAATGATAAAAAACTTTTCTTCTCAGTTTAATCCACTTTATCTGCATAGAAGTGATACGGTTATTACCGGACATCCTGTACATATACATCTTTGTTTTTATTCTCTTTTTAAATGCAATACCGCATGTTCACATTTTTATAGACAGTCAAGTTACATCATATTTTTTTGAAAAAATTATATTATGATTCACTAGTCGATGTAATCAGCTTGATCGTGCAAAACTTGTTATTTATTTGTTAAATTTTTCCATTGACTTTCCTTCCAACATCATCAAGAACGGTGAGCCACGCGCATACCTTATTTTTAACAGTCGAATTTTATGATCCTTTGCCACTGTCTACGTGCACTTATTATTGGACGAAATGCTACTTTTAGATTCCTGATCACCCTTGGTCCCTGGTACCAGCGTCACACACACACACTGCTTGGTCCCTCTTTGCTCACTATCGAAAATACATTATCGAACTGGCGCAACACGTCGCAAGACTCTCGCGATCTCCTCATGCACGTCGAGATGCGCCGGATTGATGAATCGACAAAATGGCAACGACACGAATTGGCCGCTGCTTGTTTTCGTCCGTTCGTCGACCCCAAGTCTCACTAAACCGCCTAACATCCCTCGCATCACAGGCAGATCCCGAACGAATTCCAGCTCATTGCCTTCGAGCGGAGCGTAGCGTCGCGCGATGGCTGACTTTTTTTCGTCACGACGAAAGGCAAAGAGGGATGATCACGTTCGCGGGAGGGACACTCTGCTGTTGGTGATTGAGAGACGTTTACGTGATAACCATGTGATGCGGCGCCGAGCACGAGGGGCGCCAGGATCGTGTCGAGGTGTTTACCGGTTTCATTTATGAGACTTTTACTGCTTAAAATAGTCTTATACTACTTAATCTTTTAATGCTTTCAGCAAAAGTGCATCCTGCACTATCGATATAATATTTCATTAATTTAAGCTTATTTTTTATTACTTACATATTTTTTTTCTTTTTTAAATAACAATAATTTTAACTGTCCAATATATAGTATTTTTACAATTTTTCAGATTTTAAATTTCAGTTTAGCGTATTGTTTTAATTCTACTTATTATCGAGTATTTTCAGCATTTTTTTAAGATTTGAATTTTTTATTATATTATAGCCATTTTTCAATATTTACAACTGTCAGAAGAGGTATTTTATCCCGATCAAATTTGGAGCATCTAAAATTGCACGATATTTTATTTATTATTCCCGTTACCCAGTCGTAGAATCGAACAAAGACGTTTTTCTTAAACAAAATTCTGGCAGTAGTGTTACAGTACGTCGGCCCTGACAGAACATATTGCGCAGGATCGTGGCGAAACGGTGTGCGAAAATATGTCGACGCCACCAAGTCGCGTGATCGATTCCGAAAATGCAACCGCGCGTTTGCGCTCTTTAACACGCGTCTCCGTTTTGTCCTCCCACACTTCTTATCAAGCTTTACCGACAGCGATCAAGTCTAGATTCGAGTTTCCCAGCCAAAGATAAGCCGTGCGATATATATGAGTTATCTGATAGCCTCAATTTTATCAACTTTGGCGAGATATGTTAAGTCTTCCCATTCAAAATATTTAAATTTCTTTATAATATAAAAATGATATTTTAATAAACAAAACAATTCCTCTCTACTGCGTCCTTGAATATAATATTTGTTGTATTCTATTCAAAGATAAATAGAATATAATAGATAATAATAATATATGACATTAGAGTACAAAATGATTTCGATCTATTTTGCTTTTTGACACAATTAAATTGTGATCTACATATAAATTAAATCTTTTAAAACTTAAGCTATGCTATAAGCTTGTTTTAAAAAAGGCTTTGAGACGTAAGTTTTTGCGAAAGAGATTATGAAAGAGAATATTAAGAGACTTACCCTGTCGTACGAACACTTGATTGACGTCCAGCAAAATATCGCATCCTTCAACGATCATCCGCTCAACAGCTAGATTCTTCCTTAAGTTCTCAGTTTCGCTTACCTGAAAAACAAGAGAGAAGATACATTGAATTAATATCAATTAAGACAAAAGGCGATGCTAATATATAATCGATTGACAAATACCTCGTCATGCATTTGTCTCGAGAGATCCTCCAGCTGTTGCCTGGCATTCTGGAGGCTCTTACGTTCCACGTGATCGTATGGCGTGTGCGCCAATAACTCGTGCAAAGTAATAATGTACCTTGGAATCTAAACGAGCAAAGTAAGTAGCTGGATTAAGGAACTTCTGCTTAAGTTCCACTAAAATCCAAAAAAGAGAAAGAAAATAGTTAGGAGAATAGTTGTGATTTAAAACTCGTCAAACAGATTTCAATCAATTTTCTGAAAGAGAGAGAGAGAACATACAAAAATGGAGAAAATAAAATCCGCATTATATTTATAAAGCAATCGTAAATTTATATTCCGCCGATCAAATTCTGAAAGAATTTCCTGGTTATGCGGAATTTCCGGAAAGGCACAATGGAATGTATATTTTCCGCGCTATCGAGACCTATCATTTTACCAGCTCGCCAGAACTCATGCAATATTCATGGGAGCTCCGAACTATTTCATATAATCGATTGTTCCTCAAAAGGCATTGTTGCGTCATCGAGATAATTTTCCATTTTCTTGTTTGCATAAAAAAAAAATTTGATTTCTTGCAGGAATAACAACGCAAAGAAATTAACGTTATCCAAAAATTTTATAATTATACTTTTCTCTTTCTCCTTCAGCAGTAATGTAAGATTTCTAAGAATGTTTATACTACTTTCTCTATCTTGCGTTGGAAAATTGCGCCGATTTTACCCGCGCGTGGAAATTTGATGGGACTGTTACCTGATGCATGGGATACGTTAGAAAGATCTCCAGGGATCGTCCGTGGCAGGCAGTCTTGTTCTCCAACCTATTGAGCAATGCTACGAACGGGGGTGACGATTGCTTGCACTCAGTCAACACTTGAAGGCTATAGTGGTGATTACGCACGTACTCTTGATATATCGATAACATCGGTAGCAGCATGTCGAACAAGTCACCTGCGTCATATTCGATACATCGTGATTGATCAGCGTGAAATCTTTTTTTACAAAATTACATTCTTTTTATAAAATATATATACTGATAAAAATTAATGTTGTACAAAAAAAAAAAAAAGAAAAATCGCTAGAAATTCAAAATTGCAAATTTTGACTTGCTTAATACATTATAGAGACACAGACAAATCATCATCTACATATGGATTCATATCGCATTCAAGTTTATACCTAAAACTAAAGTGGGCCAGCTCTCCATACGAGAAGTAAGACCCTTCAGGAAGATTTGGTGAAGAAACAGCACGGTCTCGCTATTCAAAAATATGCTATTCACGTCCTCGTGACTACATGGGGGTTTCTTTGAACTGGCAGCCATCTTGAAAGGCCTCAGAAAACAGCTTACTAAAACCTCCATCTGCTCCGTGTACTCCTCCTCGGCCTCCACCATTTGAAATACCAGACTGAAATGGTAGGATATACATTTAATTTACCTATTTATGATTTCATTCTACAAATGAAATGAAACCAATAACAGTTGATTTTATATTATTATTATCGTGAACGTAAGAAATATCAGTCGTTCTTATTAAAATAAAATCTTTCAATGGCAGGGAAAAATAGCAGTTGAAAATTTTATTCAAAAAAATATTTCTCGCAATTACATTATATATAATAAATAAATCATTCCTAATTTCATCTCGTAAAATATTGTTTTTGAAATTTTTAATATTATTCTCTTGCCACGCTCTGTTATTGCCCTAGTGTCGTGCAAAATACAATCGTGAAATTCGTGAGAACACGACAAAATCATTAATCGGGAAATGAGGATCATTAATCGCGAACAAGTTAGACGTCATCGTGCGTTGCGGTAATTACCTGTTCCGCTTGCGCATGCTTTCGGCATGTGGACTCTTGATATATTGCTCAACGATCTGTTTCCAACGTCGACGGCACAGCCAGCCCCTGAAAAAGCTTTGGACTTTCTTGATTTTCTGCATTTCAATAGAGCCCTCCGCGATACCGTGTAAACCGGGCGCATCTGCGTACGCATCGTGAGCACCGCCAAAACATTGGGTTCCGCAGTATAAACTTCCAGTACCTTGGGACATAGTTCTTTGAACTCCCGGTCGACTACGAAATACCGGCGTTATGGAGGGCCTTAGTTCCTTTTTCAGGGCGCATAACTGTAATATAACCATAACAAAATCCGTAATCTCATATGAAATAATTCTCAACAAAAACCTCTTTCTATATTTTTTAAATAAATTAAAAGCGGATGCTTAATGAAGCTTGGATTAAATATGGAATAAATATTTGTATCAAATACTTTCCAATAATGTAATAATTTCATTAATTTTTAATATATTATAACTAATTTAATTATTAAACTAAAAAAAAACTAATGTGACAGGATTGAAGATTAATGACGTTGCGAGTTAAAATAAAACACTAATAAAATTTTAATTTTTGGTGCGTCCGAGATATTTCGATATTTATTATCAATATAAATTAAAACTGACAAATCAAAAATGAAAAGCGTTATTCTATTAATAATATTTTATATATATTACATGAAAATATATTTAAAAAAAATATAAGCTGCATGTGAGAAATAAAATAATTCTTCAATTAATTTACGAGAGACTAATAACAAAGAAAGTTTTATCCGCATAAATTATAATATATTATATTATAATCTCTGAAATATGAGTTATTGAAAGATAAAAGATTTTCCTGTAGATAGAGAAAATTGGTTCAGGAAATTGGTATCTATTATAGGCAATAATAATAAAATGCGGTCAGTGAATGAAATGAAGAAAAGCACGTAGTAGAATTACCGAAAGGAAATATCATCAAACAAATATGTATATGAATAACTAGTATGACTGACCTCCGCTCGAAGTTTTTTTATTTCCGACGCCAATTCTTCACATTGCTGAGTGTACTGCCACTTAGCCGTTTTCTCGCTCTCGACGATTTGCAACAGGTGCAGGTGCTTCTGTTCGAGCTCCTCCTTTTGCAGCAACAATTTGTTGAAGCTAGAATCAATATCCAAGAAAAAGAAAGCCATGTTAGCGATTTGACCCGTCTCTGTTTCATGTGCCGTATATTAAAAACGTTATTTAAGCGCGGACCCGTTGTACAAAGAAAAATAAAGCGCTAGATATCGTACGTGGCCTGGAAAAATGCACAAAGTGCACATTCCGGGAATTTCGCACTGAAATGAAATTACGATCTTTTTTGTCTGCAGTCACGAAGCGACTGAGAAAGAGAATTTCGCAAAATTTTGAAATATTTTTCATGGTTTGAAATAACAAAACAAAATATATATGTATATACGGTATATGTATATACTTCTATGATTTTATTATAATTTTTTTTAAACTTTTCCCGTAAGAAAAATTTTATTTTTTATTTTTTTGAAGGATTTCACAAATAAAAGAAAATCTAATCTTGTATATAGTGTTCATATTTTTGTGTTTCTTTCTGTCTATATTTCGTGAAAAATCTATTACTTAAAAAATTAATAATGTTTGATTTGTCGTGAATATAATCTTTAACTTCCAATACATTGTAATATAACAGACTTACATTTTTTTTTGTTTCATGTAATCAAATTTATCTAGACGCGTCACGCTTATGTTTACATTCCGTTGTTTTATTATCTATCCTACCTATAGTTTATTTCATTGTTTACGTTTCTTTCCCTTTCTTACATCAAATATTCTCGAAGTATTGTGTACCGTCTGTCTCATCTAGTCAGTCAACAACGAGTCGCGAAATAAATCAGACGTTCTTTTGTAAAGTTTAATTAAATTATACGCGTCGTTCTCTTGTGAAATAGTGCTTCAATATTTTTTCAAACTTATATATATACACTTCTACAACTTTTTCTACTCGCAAAATCAACAAGGATCCTCTTCATTGTATCAACTTTTTACGTGAGTATTTATACTAAGTTTAAAAAAATTTATACTTGTAATAAAATTAAAAATTACTAAATTTTATTACGCCAAACAGATGATCGTGAATTTCATTAGAATTTCTTTCTATATATATTGCAAATTTCTTTTTTAAAGTTTAGACTATAAGATTATGCGACTTACCTCAAATTTTAATTAAATTGTTTTATCTACAATATATGTATGAAAACTTACAAGCCGTGCAAGTATATAGCAAGTATATAGCACAAACTTGTTAATAGTTTGCAATGTTTTGAGAAAATCTGCTTGAGTTTACACAAAACAAGTAATCTCAATCGCATGGAGAAATTATCGATCGACCGTCTGCGTGACATGAGATACTTGAAGAAATATCAACCCTATATTTTCGAATACACGGCAAAATTGCCGAAGTAATGGATATTATTATCTATGTATATTACGGTGCAGCATAGCAGTAATCTGAGAAGATGGCCGCTCTGTCTGGATGCAAACGCGTATAAGTCGACTCATAAAATGAGAACTGCGGAAGGGAGGTTATAGTTTCTCATATCGTAAAATATTCAAACGAAGAAACATTATTCGTGTAAATGTATTGTCTACGATGATCTTATATTAAGTTAATGTTTAAAAAAAAATTAATGTAATTTGATAAAAATAATATAGTAACATATAATAATTTTCTTTAAATCATATAATAAATGAATAAATTTTAAAAAATGTCGATTAATTAAAAAAATTCTACAAATTTCAATTTCAAGCAATTAAAAACCTAAACGTAAAGATATTCGCGAAAGGGACGCAAAGGATAAGACATAAACCTGATTCGACGGTTGATCGGAATATAAATATCCTTTAGTAATTTGAGAAATGTCAAGTGAAGACACAAATCTGTGAGAGTATCATTTTTTTTTCTCGTGTAATGATATCACGCGCGCAACACGATGATGAGACGTTAGAATGACATTTGATACATCTGCGAGCATCAATGTAACGATCACGTTTTTCATGAGAAACACCTGCGACAGAAAAGTACCAGTGAAATGGGCTCGTTTGTAACCCATGCGCATTTTCCTAAACAGAGGCAAACTGCAAAATTGTTGGCGGAGAAAATTTAAAGTTCTTTTGCTTTAAAAAGAAGAAAGAATAAATGAGAGAGGATATAAACTTTTTTAAATAACCGTATTTTTTATTTTTGTGGAATTTATCGTTTTAAACAGATTATATATTCATTAATATTAATTATTAACGTATATTAATTAGGATAAAATATATTTTATTTCGCACATCCTCGCGTGCATTTCTCCGCAATCAGCTACTACAGCCAGTCTGTTTCTGCTTCTTAAAGCACGTTTGATTTTGTAGTATGATGAAGATTATTTGGGCGTTAATGTGAGCAAATTACAGGAGTGGGATTAATAGAGAGATAGTGGCTGAGACAGCCGGATGTTAATGCGATGCCCGCAAACGTATTTATCAGCACATCAATGAGATTAGGAGAATTCTCCTGAATAATAGACGAAGTATAGGGTCTACAGAGTACAGTGTGAATAAAATAGAGTCATGTTGGGAAACAAAAGTTAATTATTGCGCTACAAATTTTATTATACATGAGAGAATTATTCTGTTATCTCGTGCTCTCTTAAATGGAATCAGTGTATTATCACTGATAAGCAGTGTTTTAATTATAAGTATAATACTGCACGCAATGAAATTTCACTGTAAAAAAAAAGTTTGTAGCAGTAGTTATTTTAATCAACAATATTTTAAAATGTATCTTATGATATTACATATGGGATAAATTTGTAGAGCAATATATTTCGTTAAAGAAATATCTGAGTTTGATCAAGAGTTTGTTTTGTCAATTTATTACATTATAAAAGTAAAAGGATGTAATATGTACATAATTCAGAATTCAAATAGTAATTTAACCAAAATAAATTAATCGTACTGCTCTAAAAAATCAGTGATAACATAAGACGGAAATGTCAAGCGTGAATGTTTTCACTGAAAACAAATCAGTGAAAATAGTCACGCTTTATTCCTCCATTAATGAAATACTGATCTGAGATGAAATCTTGTTCACTGCTTTAATCAGCGGCATTTTCATTGATTTAATTTAAGAGAGTGCATTTCTTTTTTTGTCGAATAAAATAAACGCGCGACTTGAAACTAACTCGTTATATAACTTATAATAATAACTTATTAAAGATATGAAATGCGTACCAAACGCGAGATAAAAGAATCGCGAAAGTACGTCTGCTTTTATAACGCCGGATCAATGAAAAGTTTGTTTTTTCTATCATTGTGTAATGCCGGAAAATTAAATAGAAAACACTTATAATTTAATCAAATACACGGCGCTTTTATATCGTGTACACTTTTATCAAGAATAAATATTTTAATTCGTTTCGGCTCGGAGATTCCGCTACGGATATCGAATCTTCTCTGCCACGCGTACAGTTGATTTAAATCTGAAAAAAGATTTAACGAAAAGAGAGGAACATGACGGGATGTTCAGACACGTCGAAATCAATTCGTCGGTATTTATCGCGTTGTAAAATCCACCAGTGACGAAGTTTTTCCACGATTTTCGCGAACGAAAGTAAGCGGCGACCGCGTGGCGGAGATCGTCGCGGTTCGGCGCGACGATTTTAATTAGAGCTGCAAATTTAAACGCGGCCTATTACGCTCGGTCATCGGAATGATCGCAATGATTTACGGAATTGTTCGCAATCTCCATAAATCAGGGCGACGCGTGTGTCATTTTAATCGGCCCAATCTTCGATTCGGCCGCGAACCTTTGTTACCTAGCTTCTCGTATCGCATCGATCCATGTTTTGCAGTCCGTCTCTGTGGCCGCTTTTAGTTCGTATTGCCGTTGGTTCTCCCTCCTGTACGATATCGCGAAACAGTGCTGTAACAGAGGAACGGTAAAAAATTTAGTTATCTCCGGTGCAGAAAGGATGACGACGGAGCCGATAAAAAGCGCGATTCCGTCATCCGTACGATTTGCGCATTGTATGCGTGGAAAAATACCGTAGGGCAGCAAATAGACGGGCGCTTTTAAAGAGGAGATCGCGATCGAGGATCATTTCGTGCATTCTTCTCCCCGATCGTATTCAATTCCCACACTTTTCGCTATTTACATATATCGTACAATTCCGGAAACCTGCTCTCCCGGATTTCATTAAATTGCTTCGCAAGCATAAATCAAAAAGCTTAGAACTGCTTTTATTCTCTACGACAGTATTATTTCTGTTTTATCCGTGGATTTTATTTGCGCGTTCGCTCTCACGGAAGTATTAATTATGCAAATCCTTATCAAGATTTCATTTAGCTACATGGCGCTTTAAAACTCACGTAAATCAAAATGATATAAGCATCGACCGTATTTCGTGTCATTTACTAATAGCTTTCAGATACATTCATATAAATATAAAGTAATAAATAATTTAGAATTTTTGCGATCTTTTGTCTTGTTTACATGGAATAATAATGATATAATAAAAAAGAGTAGTATTTACACGCGCGTCGTGAAAGAGAGCTTACATGACTATTTAAAGGCCAGAATGCAACGTACGCCGCGTGCATTACGAGCAGCTTCCTCTCCATCCGGTGCTCGTTTGTATCCGACAACATTCCACGAGGAAAGCATGCAGAAGCGGGAAGGTCTTTCCTAAGGGGACCTCGCTTTATGTTTTCAAAGAAAATTCTCGGGTCATTTTTATCTATTCACGAAGCCCGTTTGTAGGGCGCGTTCACGCGAATATTCTTTCTTTCATGCCACAAGCATTCGCGTTTTAAAGAACGCGCGACGAAATATCTCTTATCACTTTCTTAATGTATAACGAGATAGATATTACGTGTCAGATCGGCCATGCGTGTAATTTACCTTTTTAGTAACAAAGAAATAAATCTTATGAACACAGAAGAGGTGCGATAAATTATTTTCTTCTAAATTTACGGCTATTTAAAAAGAAAAACGATTAAAACGTACCGCACATTATTATATACAAACTAATTAACTGCAAAACTCTAACTACATGAAAATGTATACTATATTTTCGTGTACGTTATATATGAAATTAACTTAACGAAAGCGAAGAAAAATCGTTTTCTAAATTAAACACGTATAAATTTAATTACGCTGAGTAACGTTAACTTTTTCGAAATGAATTACAGTGTATTTTTTTTTGTGACCATTCGTTATGACGACATACAGCGTTTCTCTTGAATTCGTATTTCGCGTAAAGTGAATTAATACATGGATTCTGATATCCTATGTTAAAATGAAAGCACCCTGTTACATATCTCTTTTGTAACAACAGCATGCATTAACTAATTTTCATTTGCGGCTTATACTGATTCCGGACGCAGCTTATAACGCAAACCGATACATTAATTAATTAAAATTTGAGGTGATGATGTAAAATGAAGGTGTTAATTACATGCGTGACGCATTAGAATGCGATAAGGATAGCAGGTTTCTCCGGGCAAACGGTTTATGCATCAGTTTCGATCGACAGAATATTCAGATTGAATATTTGCGGTAACAAACAACGAGCTCGTCGCGTATATGAGGCCACAATCAGAAATTACTAATTATACTCCGCTTGCTCGATACGCTGGAGAATCGCATTAATTATTATATAAAAGGAAGTTTAAAAAAATTTTAATTGGAATCGCGCAGTAAGACCGAATTGCAAGACCGAGTGATTAATGTAATGAAAGATCTCGTAATATATTAATCGTTTAATTAATAATTTATATATATATATATATATATATATATATATATATATATATATAATTCAAGAAACATAATATATTCTGTGTATGTACATATATTTTATAGTTTTTAAACTTTTCGGCAATGTAAAATAACTATATTTGATTGTGACAATATATAACATGTTATTGTTTACGTCTTAACCCGGCCTTGTTGTTATTGCTCGGCGATCCTCGAGCAATAAAGTTGTAGTACAAGACTCTCTCGAGACATATTTTCGAATTCCTATTCGAAACGCGATCGCGACAAATATCGAGAAATAATTTGTCCACACACATGATGATTATAATTAATAATAAAATAACTTTCATAAAAGACACGATATCGCGACTATAGATCTTTATCGAAATATGTATTACGTACGATTATCTATTATTTTAACTAAAAATCTAAGCAATAAAATACGATAATTGACGATAATTATTTCTCTAATAATGCTGAAAAAAAAGTAATATATTTTGTTCGATGTTTTTTTAAATTTTTCGCTGAATTAAATATAATTTATTATTCTGATTGAACTCATGCAGTAAAACGTGTGCAAGATTGGTTAAAGTAATTAAAATGAAAAGTAGTAATATACATAAATAGTTGAATAAATAATTAATATAAAATTAGAAAACAAAATATTTTCCTGAACTTATTCTGTATTGTGTTATATTTTGTTATAATAGTAATTTAATTTACTTTACATTTAGCGCATATTTTCTTGCACCGTATAACGTACTGCAATTTATCGCTAGATTTAATTGATCAGAAATGATCAAACAATTGGCAAATTCTAGAATGTTGTAATCCGCGAATATTTATCTTTAATTTCAATTTTATATTTATGTTATAAAATACAATAAATAATCTCTCAATTATAAAATAAATATTACAAATTATATATTTCATATATATTACAAAATTATATAATAATATAATATGACCCTCTTAAAACGCGTCAACACCTTGAGGTTGGTGGGAGGGCTTAGTACCTGGAAGGTAAGGTTTATCCCAAAGGGGAAGCTAAGTACCTAAACGACTCGTGATAATACTATAAAAGCATTGTCATTTGTAATAAGCGCATTTCATGCGCTGAGCATACATTAATGCGTTGGTTTTCAGAATGTCAAATATGGTTTGTACCATTTTCGCGTGATTAGTCTCGATTTCACTCCGATAAGCGATTCAATTTAAATCACTTAAAATTCGATCAATTATTCAATAAGGATGGAATCGTCTTCGACTAATTCCATCCCGTCTTCTATCTCCTGCATATAATGTCGCCATATCATATTTTTATATTTATATGATAGATAGCCGATTGATCATTCTGATACATTCGAGTCTTGATTATGTCTTTTTAAAAATAAATATAAATAAATCGCGATAAAAAAGTATGACTTAACAAAACATCAATCAATTTTTGTGTTCCAAATTTACTTCTCCTATACATCAGCTTTTTATGGTATCATTATGAGCATAATTATATGTGTGTCTGAGCAGTCACAAGAAATACAGCTAATTAAAGCACATTGATATTACTTAAGCTTCGTTTACTTCTGCGCTATAACACTGGTTAGTGGGGCGTACATTTTGTCTGCATTGATTGTAACGTTCTATTGTACCTGACGACAAAAGGCTCGCGCGATACATTGTCAGTCCGTATGTGCACGCGACATGAGCAACGGGCCAATTGTAAATGAAATCAGGTGTAATAACAATGACTATGCGAGTGAGAATATTCATGACCCATATAACCGAGAGAAGGACTAAAGTCCGAATGAACTAAGTGGTTTCTATCATATTAACTTTGAACGCGGAACACAGTCGGAGAACAGTCTCAATTATGGAAACGCCATTAGTTAGCACTATCGATTTTCGATGTCTAAAGATATCGGTCATTCAGATAATCCATTACATATTCGAGATAGGGAATATTTTATCAATTCCCTGTAGAAAATAAATGAATATTAAGAGCGATTCTATCTTTTGCCATTAATCTAATGTCTTTTCATAATAAAAACGAGCAGATCTGATCAGAAATCGTTTGTTCTACTGTTTTTCTAGTGCTCGAGACAAATAAAAATAAAACCTATTCCATGCGTAGATTTATGCAAGGGATACTTTACTTATATATCTACTTTGCTAACATTAAAAGAAATGCTAATATTGAAAAAGAGATGAGAATTTAAATAAACACGATTGATTATTATCAATCTAACTAAAAAAAAAAAAAAATAAAAAAAATATTGTATGTTTGAAATAAAAGAGAATTTTGTAAAAATGTAAAAAAGAAAAAAATATTACGATCAAAGATACACCGCGATTATCGACAAGATGACAATAAATTCACATACTTACATATTACTTACTTCAGAATTTGAGATGAATGTTTTATGCATCGTGAAACTTCTCGCGTTAAATTTAAATTAACTGTCGTGCTATATTACAAGAATGTAGGGCAGAGTTAGCAAAATATATATTCTAAGTTTCCGACAGCCGCATTTTTTTTTTTTTTCTTGCATCGCGATAGTGCTTTCGCATATAATTCCACGTTATAACTCTAAACACCGTTTTTGCATCTATGGATACATATTTCTCTGGAATTTGGTCATAAAAATTTATCATAAAATCTATCTGCAAAAAATTGATTCTCGCGCCGCGCGAGATGTCTTGCAGACTTTACAATTTATATATATATATATTTTAAAGCACATTATTTTTATGACAAATTCTTGATAAAAGAACAATTGTGTGTTTTGCATTATTTTATATTATTATTATCGCGCGAAGTTATGTAAATTGATATATTTTCGAAAATCTAAATTAAATTATATGTAACATTTTTCTCGGGATTTTATCTGATAAATTATTGAGACGCCATGAATTATATAAATTACAGAATATTAAATTTCATTTTCTCGCTTAAATTTATAATATTATTAGATAATTTAAATTTTTAGTTTTCTATCGTAATATTTTTTTATTGCATAAAAACCTAATTTACAATACAAACTCAAATTTAATTTGAACTCATTAATACTATTTATTTTTTAATAATACCACGTAAAAGATGACAATACTGGAAATGGATACTGAAAAGTCATTGTGTGGGTCTTCTCTTTTACCTCGTAAAAAGAACGTAGTAATCGATCAAGATGATTCTTTGCTCAGGAAACTTTCTTCTCTGGTTTCTAAAAGACGTGAGGATTTGACGGTGATACGAGAACTCCGGAGAAAAGAGCGCGTTTGAAAGAAGGTCTCTTGGGGACACGAAAATAACGCTAAGGCCATAAACGTACTGTAATTCCCACGTGTATTTGACGAGGTCTTTGCTCTACTATAAACTATCATATAAGAAAATTTATCTCTGCGTTTCTGACAATTGCGCGATTCATTCGATTAAAATCTATTCTAGATACTATTACAATTAATGTTTACGCAATGCGGCTTTTGACTTTCTAATATAACCTGCCGCTAATCTTTGATAGAGTTTTATTTAAGCATTTCACGTATGTCACATGGAACTGTCACATTGATTATGTCAGGATTAATACAAATCGCCCTAAATACTAATCTCAAGTTAAATTCAAATATATAAATTATTTTTGAAAACTAAAAAAAATTTTACATTTGTCAATTTGACTTAGAAATCTCAGCTTTTTGAAAGTTAAAAAAAAAAGATTTTAAAAAATATCATTAGTTTACATATTTTTATACATAAGGGGGTATCTTTTTTGGTAAAAATTTATTTTGGAAAGATTAAAAAGGTCACATACACACACGCATTCAAACATTTAGCTATTATCCTAGAGATTTGCTAAATCTTTACATTATTATAGCTCATAGAGGAAACGTTCGAAATTACCGGCTCTTAACGTTGGCTTACTATGCATAGTAAGCCAACGTTAAGCTGGCGATCCATCATACGACCGGCTGCTATCAGAAATTACGGGGGGTTTACTACTCGGTCACATATTCGCAGTTATTTAAGGACAATTTCTGTCGAGAGATCCCATACAGAGGAAATATCTTGCTATAATAATTTATCCGATGATGACACAGGAGTCTCTTGCCAGTTATTATCTCTCTTATCAAGATGAAATTCATATCAATTTACGTTCAGATTAGACACATAATAGATTCTACCTGATTTTGTTAGCACAGAGAATATTAATTAAATAGCTCCATTTAATAAGGTTCCACATCTCCATTTGAATATTACATGTCCGAAATTTCCGACATCGGTTAGTCTCTTTGTTGCTTTTTGCAGTAAATTATATAATTAAACGATAATGACGAGCATATTATTGAAATATGCAGCAATCCTCAAAGTGGAGAACATATATTTGATATATATATATATATATATATATATATATATATATATATATATTTGATTTATGTCAAGGTTGAATTTACGATTTAATCTCGAATTACGTCAAGCCTTACGATCGCACTATGACGTAAATTCACGAATTATAAAACTATCGCTTTCATTGAGTTTTGGCGCGACGCAAATAAGCACTAGCTGCAAATTATCTGCTACTTGATAAAAGAGATCGCGCGTTAATAATCTCTTTTTGAGAGAGTAATCTCTTTCAGATTGAGAGTTTAATACCCATTTAATAAGCAGGCATTTGCTCGTGCTCTTTCCGAATCCGCATGAAATCCACAAATAGAACGATATTCTACGATACAAAATATTAACATATATATATATATATATATATATATATATATATATATATATATATATATATACATATAGTAGTCTTTTCACCTTATTAAATTTAGTTTCCCAATTCTCGAAGCATACAAGCAAATTTTAATGCCTGCAAATGATATGCCATAATTGGCTATTGGGTCCCATTAAATTATCACAAGCTGAAATGATCAACGGGGAAAACATCAAATTCTCTTTGATAAAATATCCTATATTGAGGTAAAATATAGATATTTAGACATTTAATATATTGGTGTAACATTCAAAAACAAACTCAAATAAAGTATTTTACCAATATAGTGCTCAAAAAAATTATACAAATAATTTTATTATAAAATGATCAAAATAGATTTGATAAAGAAAGGTATTTCAATAAATGTGAGAAACAAAGCTCGTAGTATTCAAAAAATTTTATAAATATTAATTAAAGGCCAATTTTGAGTAAAGAACAATAAGATTGTTTGAATTAAAATATGATAATCAATAACCAATCACAATTTAATGACATAACGTGGGACGGTCGACTCTAAATTTATGTCTCTTCAGCCGCACAAGGTATTATATAATAAAAAGAAAAAACGCACGTAGATTAAATTAAATTAAAAATAAACCAATGACGATAGAGAAATAACAAAAGTACGAGGTTGTAAAGGTCCGCTAGTGTTTTTCTCAGTGTTTCGCACGCTTTAATTGTGAGATGAAATGTCATCAAGAAATATTTTGCATTTATTTTCCATTATATTGATTTATATATTTACATTTATAAAAACAGGTATATTTTTTTGTAAAATATTATCCATATTTTACGCAAAAAGTGCTTGTATCAAAAAGCAAACCGAATTAAATTTGACCCACTTTTGATAGCCTCGGGATACTATTGTAACCTATAGGTTAAAAATTACAATAATTTCAATTTTTTTCATAAAATGTTACGAATACAATCGAACGATTGTTATTTTTTCGTTTTCTCACGAATAAATATAAAAAGTTTTTTTTTTGTACATATAAAGTATAGCATCAATATTACATTGGTATGAATCCCTGCTGAAAGGTTTGTGCTCGTACTTCTGAATTTTTAAGTGAAAACAGTCATTCGAGGGTCGCCCGACCGTCTGTAAATGCAATTTTTATATGTCGTGCACGTGAGAAACCAAAAACAAGTTTAAAATAATACAGAAATGAATTTACAAAGTAACGCAGGCGAATGAAAGGACCGACATTGCGAGTTGAAAGATAAACACATCAAAAACGTATAAGGAAAGAAATATAATATACGCGAGGAAAAATAATTGCTGTTTTCGAAAGTTTTCAATCCGAACAGAAGAAACAAAAGTTAATCTGCATCAAAGGCAAAAGAGCGATGCCTTTTAAAGTTCACTGCGAATTAGAGAATTTATAATGAACAAAACTTACATATTATAATTTTTACAAATCAGATATTTCCTATTCTTTGTAACTCTATCATATTTAATAATTTTGCGAAAAACTATTTCTGCTCATAAACGCTTACATAAACATTAAATTAAGGATTCCATTTGTCGAACTCGTGGGCGGTTTACATTATTTTATGACAAAATAAAAATCATCTGACCATTTCGTTTAATTTAATAAATGGATTATTTTCTTTTAAAAGCTCAAAGTTAAAAACTCTTTCTACATGAAATTGAAATTTATTAATAACGAGTCACATAATTCACATTCCCTGAGCTCAACGGATTTCTTGTATAAAGTTACAAACTATCGCATATAACAAGATTTTCCAGAAATTTCACATTACGTTACAAACTATCGCGAAACCGCAAAGCATGATTTGTTGTATATGTTTGGGTTGTTTTATAGATTTTTCGCACGTGAGATGAATCTTCAATAAAATCGTTCGCGTCAAAACATCGCGAAATATCTTCTATTTCCGCCATTCGCAGACGTGCGGGTGCATTGCAATTCGAACAACACCATTTTCCGATATATTCCACCTCGTCAATCAGAGATAAACGTTTTCTGCAAGAGAGAGAGAAAGAGAAAGAGCTAAAAAATTACTACTATTATATAACATCTACGCTTCCGATCGAGGTATTATGTAATTCAGTAAACGACAATGGAAAACTCCGAACAAAATAAATATCGCAAAATTTAATTTTATTACTGTTAAAGTGAACAAGGACAAAGAAAACGAACGAGGACAGAGAGTTACAACTTTTTCAAATTCACCATTCTAGTCTCGCACATAATAAAGGTAAATTGCGCGCACCGACATTCACGATCCCTCCTTGGTCAAAGAAAAATTGAGATGAATGCCGTGGGTAAATATTTGACAAGAGAAGGGAGAGGGAAATAACATTCTTCCTTTCTCTCTTTAGTTTACAAAGTTGCTTCTGCTTATTCGATCAGCCAATATACACGCGCACATAAAGTTACGCACGCAATAACCGTATACAATTTACGCGATTGGATATTAGTTCTCGTAGCGTTTCCGCGTTCTAATTTATTCGAATTAAGCATAATGAAATTTCAGTTTGTAAAAATGTTCGCGAGTTATTAAATTATGTACGCACACATATGAATATATTATATCGTGAAAATAATAAAAATACTAAAATATTTTACTATGTAGTCGCGTATATATGTATATATATCTCACCGAATTAATGAATTCGCAACGCACGCGCAAAAAAAAATTAATGAGATGTTTTCAGCGCAAAGCAAAAATTTCCCGCTATGTGGATAAAAAATACATATCTGTAATAATAAATATCGCGCATGTCATTGTGTATAACAAATAAAAATCTAAAAAATTAAAGCTGTCAATAATACTGTTAAAAAATTATCTGTTTAATGGAAGATATAATATTAATCAATGCAATTAGCCAAATATTTGATTTTGTAATTATCAATTTATAATTGATAATTCACAATTGACACTAAGTGATTTAGAATTCTTTTAATTAGTACATATATTCAGATATATATACTTTTCTATAAATCTTGAATATTTTCTTTAGCAATATAGTCCATAAATATTTTGATTTAGAAATGCAATCTTTATTCTAAATATTATAGAATTTTATTTTATTTTGAATATTATAAAACCTTAGACAAAAAATAAAAATTTATTTGTAAGTTACAATTTTAATGTGACATTTATTTTCTGTACGAAACTCTTTAAATATAAATATATTGTATGGAATAATTTTTATATAATTTATTTGATGTAAATAAATCACATGTAAAAACAGATTATGGAACATCTCTTGCGTAAGTATATAATCTCTGCATCTATAATACGATTACAATTTAAATACAGACTCTTTTAATTTGATAAAATACTAATTATTTTATATTTTGGAGTATCAGTACAGAATAGATATATATTTTACGATTGTATTTGTAATACGTATTGTAAAAGCAAATATTTTATTATAATATAGTTGTATCATAAAATGGATACTAAAAATATCAAATTATTAAGTAAAGTTTGATATTTATGTTAGTGATATCATGATATGTCATTCAAATTATGATTAACGGGGACAATATAATTGCAACTTTGCTCACAGGAATATGTTGGAAATATATATAATTAATATAATATATACAATATATATATAATTGTAGTGTGTAATGATGATATTTACATCTAATGTATCGCTTATAATGCGATAGATTTAAATTATTTGTTAATGCTTTGAGAATATGAATTAGAAATATAAGATTGGCATTTTTTATAAATATTAAAGGAAGAAGTTGTTTCTCGCGATTTTATAATTTTATGCATAATTATATTACACTACATTATTATTTTTACAATTGCAAATGTCTCTAGAAGAATTTTAGGATTGATTGCAGCAATCAAGATATGAAGAATAAATTATTTTATGCTTAAAAAAAAATGATACAGAATATTTCTTCTGTAGAAAGAAATATTCATCAAAATATTTTTTAAACACCTGTCAAATAATAACCGATATTGTATTTAAGGAAAAAATATCCTAGTAACGAGATGTTAATAACTATATGATAACGGATGAAGCTTCATGCGTGTGAAAAAGGGCAATTCCATAACAGAGTCTGTCGGCTGCTTCTATTGAAGACATTGTTTAAATTCTTGCAATTTATCTTGTCCCGATGCGACCGACACTCATCTACGACCCATATCTTGCCCTATGGAACCGCCGTTAATCTTAACTACAATACATCTCGCTGCCACTGAGCTATTCTCGCTTGAAATCATCTAATTGACGAGCATTTGAATTCTCAGCGGACCTTCAATGTATTGTTCTCGAATGACCGTGCAATGTACACCTTCTGTCAATCCTCGCACGATGCACTAGCGCTATCGGTATTATCGCTATATGTATTTCCATAATGAACATAAAGTAGTGTGTCCTCCTGGGAAAGCCGGATGTAGTTGATCCGACTGTTCATGGCTGTCATAAAAGAAAAATAGAGATGGACTGAGAGAAACGTTTATCGCCATTCTGGGAATAGCTAGACAGAGCAGATAAGAAAAATGTAGATATTAATAGGCAAATAAAATTAGCACGTAAGAACATAAAAAAAAATATAATTAAGGAAAATTTGAACGCACGTTTTTTCAATGTATTAGTAAAAAAGTTCAATTTCTAAAATTTTCTAAAGATTAGATTATTTATACATTAAAGAGTGATAAAAACATTTAAGTAATAAGAAATTATATATATATATATATATATATATATATATATATATATATATATACATACAATGAGAGAAATCGGCTGTTAATAAAATTAATAAAATACGGTTAAAATGATATGTAACATATAATTAACGATACGCCGAGAAAATATGGTTAAAATGACCTATGGCGTATAACTAACGACACGGCGAGAAAATGACAAGTCGTTAATTACATACGCTTTTACGCTAGGTGTCACGAGAAAATGCATATACATAAATTTGTTTTTAAATTCCAGGTAAATCCGCAAAAATGTAATTAGCGAAGATGAGAGAAGAAACGAGAAATATGAAGAAGGAAGGACGGACAAAGATAAGAGATAAGCGACGTGGATGCTGCTCTGCGCGAGGTAAGCTCCCATGAGAAGCTTATTTTTAGCTAGAAACAGAATCGATTCATCCCTTCTGATGCTATGCCAGTTGCCGCGACATGGTACCAGCAACATCGAGCCCAAAGCAGTGAGCGGCAACTGAAGAGGGAGGAAGGATGAAGGGTGAGAATAAGGCCGTGGGAGGGACGAAGGGTGGTAGGGTGGTGGTTGACGCTTATGCGAAAGAGAAAGGGAGAGACAGAGAGAGGATGAAGAGATAGAAAGAAGCAGATGGAACATCGGGTTTATATATATATGTATATATATATATATATATATATATATATATACATATATCACACATACACACACACACACACACACACACACACACACACACACACACACACACGCCGACTCGTGCTTGTGTGACTATATATACATGAAGCGCAGCAACAGGCGACGTCGGTCTCAAATAAAGCTTCATGGCTCTCTCTCTCTCCCTCTCTCCCTCCCTCCCCTCTTTCTCTCTCTCTCTCTCTCTCAGACACACACACACACACACACACATTATGCCTCTCTGACCCTCTTTCGCCGGTATATCTTGGCACCTTTACCCGGTGGCCCTATTCCGCGCGTGTCCATGCAACAGAATAGTCGGAAGGATCCATGTAAAATTCAGTACTTCGGTTCAGCATCCGGGGCGTTTTATTTCCTCGAAATACGCCCTTTATTTTGCTTTGATCGTAAAGCCCTCACCAATGAATCAGAACCTTGTCGATTACTACGACTGTATTAAAGTTGGAAGAAAATTTTTACGAACTGCATATTACTTCCGCGTAGGTGAGCAATATTATTGGTTTTTTAGCAAAGTTACATTATATAGAGAGAGATTTCTTGTGATACATACAGATACTTTGAATCCTAGAATTAATGTTGAATAAAAAATAGCACATCAAAGAAATTCAATAATCGATATATAAATAAATATAAACTATTCGAATATAATTTTCTATTTTGATATATAAATTTAATTTTAGGTATACGTAGTATACCTAATTTAAATTTAGGTATTACGGTAGAAAGAGATGTATCGGTATAAGATTAATTTGAGAGTCAATCAAACGCAAACAGTATCGATCGTTGAAGCAGGTACTCGACAATGTCATTGCTGGTGAATCTCGCTCGGATAGTTGTTGTCCATTAATCTTCGTACTTGATGATGGATTCATTCAAGAGTATCGCGAAGCATCGTTGACAGATCTGATGTACATCGGCGCGGATTGTCAATACTTAGCTCGATGTGATTTCATCGTCATCATCGGATGTCGAGTATCGGGCATCGACAATTATTAAATCGCGAAAGTTAATTAACATGAAACCTTGTCTGCGCGTGACATAAATATCGCGAAGCTCATAATTATATTTAATGCAATATTTCGTGAAATATATAAATCTGTCTCTTTCAATAACCATGCCAATTTTATGCAATTTCCTATAATCGGATGTCAATAAGTACATATAGCTGACACACGATCGGTTTTTACATTCTCATAAAACAAAATATTTGGCATAGGCATATAGTATAAAATGAGCATGCTCGTCTATCGAATATAATATAATCATGAACAAACTGATTTGAATATTTGCATCCGGGGAATATTTATACACGTCAAACGCGCCTCTTTGACGTTTCGCAGATATGCACGAAAAGAGTAGAGAAAAGCATTTGAGTCACGCTTCACCTCTCTCTCTCACTCGAGAGAGAGAGAGAGAGAGAGAGAGAGAGAGAGAGAGAGAAAGAGCATCAAGTTTCTACATCGCCGGTGCGGCTTGAATTTAATCCGTCATATATTCACGAGAATGGATTTAATTTTACGATGACGTGGGGAGAGAAGGAGATGGAATAGAGGAAATATAAACGGCAGTTATCAGCGACGCGGAACGACGCGATAAGAACAGATGGGACGAGAGCGACGTGTGTGCAACTGATGTGTCGCAGCATGCGGCCCTTGAAGCCCTTTCCTGCGGCTCCCGTTCAATTGTCATCGTCCGCTTGGCATGGCAATCGACGAATTAAAGCGCCGCAAATGCAACGATACGAATACATTTGCACTGAATGCATACTTTGCATGCACATCACTAGCTGCGCGCATACTGTCCGTCCCTACAGAGAGCATCGCGACGATTGTTGAGGCATCTCTTCGAAAATCAATTAGCGTACAATTAACAGCGACCTGCCATGGCGATTACATTGTGTCAAACGATTATGCGTATGCACAAATCACATTGCGTTTTTCATCTGCATTTTTACGCGAGATTTTGACTTGAAAATATTAACAGAAAAGGAATTTATTGCATTTTGATAAAAATTAATTATTTGTTATTTTATATCAGAAAATATGATAACAGAAAACGAGTCCAAAATATATTTGAATCGAATTTTTTTTCTGGTTATCGAAAATTATATATTCTGCTAGAATACTAAAATAAAATTTCATCAAATCTGACGGATATTTCACACGACGAATTTTGCTTCCGCAAATGTATATATTTAAATAATACGGACAATTCCAGAGAAGCGAATACCGATCGTCCTGGCAGATCCATTTCTGAAATCTCACAAGATCAAGAAACTACCCTCGAGATGATTTCTCGCGTAAAATTGTGATTCCATAAAAAGGGGAAGCGTTTCTATCCTCCATTTTAACTTGCATATTTCTCGGTAACATGTATGTGAAAATCTCGCGATATAGCATACATGTGTCCGTTAACATATTTCGCTCATTCTTCATCGTCTTCCGACCATGGCTTGTTTGATTCTCTCTCTCTCTCTCTCTCTCTCTCTCTAAAGCCGAGCGGAGCTCGTTCGATTATTTCGCCACTCGAGTCGACGAGAAAAGCTGGCTGTGAATTTACAGCACTCAAGTTTCGAGCATTCAACAAAGCTAAATCGTAGTGACAAGGGAAAAACGTCGAAAATATGCGGCGAGTTTACGACTTTATTGCGCTTGACACGTTACAGCGGAATGGAATTGTCGTTCCGTGTTAATTTTTCGCGTTGCGCTTTTATCGATTATCCTTCAACATGCGTTCGGCATCGTTATTAATGTTAACGCGCCAATATTAATTACATTGTGATATTAATTAGCAAACTTTGCTGCGCATTATGGTTGGGAAATAATTTATTATATAGCACGGAATTAAAACAGGGTGCGTATAATGAGAGATGTTGTCTAATGCGGGCGCGGAGCGTGTGAAATGGTCGCCATTGATTGATCGGTTAAAATTAAATTGAGAATTTTTCGGAAACAATAGACAAAAGTACTTTCGAATAAATACGAATGCTGACTTTTGAAGAAATTAACCTTTCGTTAATAATAAAATATCATTGGTCATTAGAGAAATTCTATACCAGGATTTTCTATCAAAAAGCACAACACTGACTTTGTAACAAAACTCTGAAATCTGCGAGCTTTCGAAAAATTATAGAAAAGTAGAATGATTGAAACCTTCGCATAAGTTGAAAAATCTAATAATAATTTTTTGATATCATACTTAATACATAAAAAGCATTATTACGCTTTAATTATTATACGAGAAAAATTAATCAAGTATAGTACTCGTTTATTTTCATCATTACAAATCTCTTTTCAAACGTATGTTTGATTGATTTTATAAACAACAGTTCTCTTTTCTGTTTAATTAAATTAATAAGCAATATTAAACATTGAACATATTATAATAATAAATCAACAAACGGAAACATCGCAATAATTAAAAATTTATAAGATTGATATTATTTCTCTGCATAGATGTATTGTGTGTAGTTCTTGTTATTGAAGAAGAAAACAACTAAAATTAGAAAAGAGCTTAGCCCACATATAGGAGAATGGAAGCTACTGTGATATTTCTAATAATAATTCTTTTATTAGTATGTAAACTTGGCAAAGTATTCCTAGATCATAATAAAATACGGGTGGCATCAAAAATTTATTTGAAAATGATAAAACAGGGGCTGACACTATTTATGCAATTTAAGATCATTTGTAGCGTCGAAATATTTTTGCATTTTTATAGATGAGCGTTTTATAAATTCGAAGGTGCAAGAGGTTCAATTAAGAATCGTCGGATTTAACTTTCACACTCGTCTCAATATAGCCATCCTTGACCTCGTCGCAAACATAAACGAATAAAGAGCATCTCGGTTACTGCTGCGCCACAGTGGAAGATATAATTTATTAAAAGCTATTTTTCAGCTGTCGTATGTGTGTGTGTGTGTGTGTACGTGTTTGTACTTACAGAATGTAACTTGGATATTCTATCGTAATAAGAAAGTGGAGCTTGAAATAAAACGATATCTGCTGATTTACTTCGATGCTCCTCACAAATGCGAATGCACGAATAATTAATCAAGAGACTATTACTTTTCCCTTTATCATATTACAAATTTATTATCAAATGGCTGTTCTTTTTAAAAGTTAACCGCAAAATCCATTAATATGAGGGCGACATCGAAGAATACGAAAGAAAAATATCTTGTTTGTTGAACAAACGGCAATGTTCGATAATGCAAGAAATTCAAAACGATTGCCTCAGGCAAAGACAGAATATTCCAGCATGTGGCTTCCCCGGTAGGAAGATCCATATTTGTCCATGCTCTAAGGTCGCGACAGCGCATATGATAAAGCAAAATTTAAAAAGACAGAAAAGTCCGTGAAAATTTCTCAAATCTTAAAAATACTTTCATAGCCACTTTTAAAATAAGATTATTCAAAAGCGACTAGTGATCGAAACATTGACATTAGACCGATGGTCTAATGTCAATAGACTGGTTGGTTTTTATTACGAACAAATCAATCAATAATTTATAATAATAATAATAATACATTTTGCAAATTATTAATAATTTTTCTACACATCAAGAGAAATTATTTCGTAAAAGAGGATTCAAACACATTTTGCTTACACAATGTGAAACCGTAGATAGTAGAAACGCGACCCGCATAATAACGCACCGAAACAACGGTGCATCTGGACGACTATTCACTCTATCAACTTTAGCGCTTTGTACTTTCATAACTCTACCATTTTCCCGCAACTTAATTCAAACAGCCACCTTACCTCGAGAATAGCCAACGGGAAATGAAAAGCTCATTTAACGCGAGTGTGTTTCTAAAATAATTTGAATACACCAATCGTTTAACGTTAACCACGTAATTTAGCAATCCATATCATTTATCGCCGTATTTAACAAATTAAAATATTATGCAATAGAACTGTGCAATACAACAGTTGGAGAAGATCTGGATAAATATGCAATTAATAGACTGTCGATGTTCGAATGAAAATACAATATACATATATTCACTCAATTAACGCATTCGATAATCGTGGGCAAGTTCAATATTTTCAGAATGTACATATTTTTTACGCTTCCGTTATTCTCAGCGTGTATTTATTTATCCAAATCCTATTATTTTGCGACAAATCTAACAACATTTTACGAAACAAAAACATTTTTACGTTATTTTGTACAATAACAAAAAAAAATATTTTTGTTTTACCTACTCTTTTCTCGATCCATGGTTCACGAATCAGCGGAAACCCGTGTGGGATGAAAATCGTATGAACAATATTGTAATAATATTTTTACATATATGCATATGTATATACATATATATATATATATATATATATAAGTGTATATGCAAAATTAAAATATTATCATCCTGTATTAATTTGACAGATATCTATACTTAAAGCGCGTCAAATGAAGTTTGTTTGGGTCGACATTATACATCAATGCGCTAATAAATAAACATTCTAAAAGTCACTCAAGTATAGTCAATGTATTATTCTTTATCTAAACTTCTAGTATATTGTATCTTCCGGAAGATAAACAAACTTTATTCTTAAGACAGTAAGTTTTCAGTTGGGTACGTGAAAATCATGAAGAAGTAACGCGCTGTGTATCAAAGTATCGGATAATTTCATTTTATCGTGCACCCGCGACGTGTGCCACTTTGCTCGTAAACGGCCACCGAGGTCTTTAAATAATTTATGTTTGCCGAGTAAACACATTTTCCGCTGCACCAGCTGCGAAAAAGATGCGCGTCGGGGAGAGACGCAGTCTTCGCGTCACGTCTTTAGAAAAGAGAGACGCATAGCTGGCCCGCGTCGTTGCATCAAGTAGGAGGCTCGCTACGCCATCGTCGATGACAATGGGGTTGTAAAATGGAACGAGTATACTGGGACACAAGAAGAACGTCGTCCTCGTCCTTGTAATGGCCACTACGCGACATCGTCAAGGCTCGCGTTGATTTCGTATTCTCGCTAAAGTACTGCAAATCAATTTCAATTTCGCGAACTATGTATTTAACCGAAAAGTTGAGTATTTCTAATTTAGAATAAAAAAAGATATTTAATTAAAAATATTTTGATAAAGTAATTGGTGTGTGTAGTTAGTCTGAAAAACATATTTTAATTTAATATTATATTAAAATTTTTATCTCGAGTATACATTTCTTATCAGACACATAATAATATCAAAATATTTTATTTTTTTTTTAATTCCAATTGTAAAAAATATTTTTAAAGATGATAAAAATATGGAAGTTATATTTTTGTTAAATTTCGCATCAAAGCGCGATTAAAAACAGATTTCAAACCGAATTGGAAGTTAAACCGTATAAATTCTATGAAACAGTAAAACATTCAGTATGCTTTGCAGTTCTTATCGGCGATAATTGCGATATTAAACAAAGTCGAGCTGTTAAAGCGACTGGAGTTACAGCCTCGCATTATTTTTCGCAGCAGGCGCATGCAATCGATTTATCGGCCGCAACGAAAGTGGAAATAAGGAAAAAAAAACAGCTTCCTTCTTGTCTAGGAGACCAAAAGAAAATACTAAACGGCTGATATATCTTTAGAAAAAAGTGGGAAAGTCGACGAGCATCACGTGACCTTTGCAAAAATCGATACGCTCTCTCTATCCCTATTATCTCACGCATATCGTCGATGAATCCCTTAATTGCTCGACGCATTTCGGATTTATCCGTTTAACGGAAAAGTTAGTCTCTCTTAAAATTTATATACACGGAAATTCGGCAGGAAATTCATTTCATCCACTGTAATAACTTAGGATTTGTGATGCCAAGAGTATATGAAAAATGACTAGATATTTCTCGCGTTCATAAATACAAAAAATTCATTGTACATTTTTTCGCATTAAATGTAGTCATCTCATCCTGATCGATATCTTCAATATTTAAAATATCCTTATATTAATTAAAGAAAAACAAATACAAAATTAAATAGCCACATTTGGTGTTAATTATCGTATTTGTACAATAGAGAGAATCTCAGATCACGATTCGAGAGTTTTATATTATAAATTGGAGCTTATTTGAAAATTGCCATGTTAAAAATGAATGTGCATATCGAAAAAACTATAAAAAGCTTTTGAAACGCTAATTCGCTATACGAATCGAATATCACGGAAAATACACAAGACCTACATATGTAGACCATTCAAAATAGCGTATGAATTTTTAAATTTTATTTTTTAAATTAATAATGCCCCTTGTATGAACAAATAATACATTAGCCTTTGACATTAAATACATTTTCATAAAATAAACGTTTTTGAATTATATATTGTGTATTATGCGCATTCGAATACATAATCACACGAAAAAGGCTGGAAAACTTAAATTACTTTAAGTTATTATCTTTCATGACAATTTTTACACGATATTAGTCACGTTGCAAAAAAATTAAAATATATCAAATTTTATTTTCTTTTTTTATAGATATAAATTACATATCGGAATATAATTTTTTCTCAAATTTAACTCTAAAATGTAACTTTTGCAATGTAATATTTCATGCTTGCATAAGCTTAAAAGCGTTTTACGAACTTTGGAATTACGATAACCCGACAGTCATTACGTACGCAATTCCTATTGACACATTTATGATGCTAAAGTGGAACACGTGTAACATTAGCGAAAATGAAAGGAGAGCATTCAGTTTCTCCGCTAAAGTTCTTATTTTCGTCGCGCATGAGGATTGAGCACGAGGATAACTTCTTGCAGTGGACTTTATAGTAACGAATAATAACGTAAGCTAGCTTGCGTATGCTAGCGAGCTTACGCGCGCAAGCATACCAAGGCACATACCTGTTTATCCGGCTCTTTGCCTTTGGCGGTGATGAGTCGATCGCAATAGCAGCCCTCCAGCAGAATGACGCCACTGGGTCGTGAACAGTTCTCGCTCTCGTAATAGAATAATAAATTCTGTAACATATCACAGCCGCCTAGGATAAGATCGTTTTTCTCGCGAAAAAAAAAAAAAAACGTGAGGGAATGAACAATTATAATTTCTTATATTATATCGTGATATAATTTAATTGAGCCATGCCTGGGTAACATAATCGTGTTCACATTCTTATAATTTGCATATTAAAAGAGATTTAAATATGTCTTAACGATATTTAATTTAGGTATCTCTTTTTTCATTCAAGTAGACGACTTTAATTTCTATTATTAAATTTTTGACATATAATCTTTTCTCTTTCAGCGCCAGAAGGCACAGAAATATGCCCGACCACAACCAGACCGCTTCTACTAAAAGAAAGACCGCCTCGCTCGGGCGCGGCATAAAATATTACAAAGCAATTTTCTTTAAAATAAGAAATTTCTACGAGAGACATTCGAAAGCAATTAAATCTTGACTTTAAAAAGGCATACACACATATACAGGCATAAAATTAATGTCGTACGTTTTTATTTGTTAAATACAAAAAACTTAATTCAGATGTAATCATATCTTTCATTTGAAATAATAGTTTGTAATATTTGTGAGGATAGAAAACAGAAGTTACGCTCAGGTACGCGAAATAAAATAATTTACGCAAATACAGTTGCTGTTACTAAAAGATAAGAACTGTGTAAAATACTATTGTCTGGTTTACGTTAAAATAAATTGCGTTCGCGTTGTCGACGGAAAATTCATGGAATGAATATTGCAATTCGACACATGCTCTCATATTTCCTTTCAAAGCTAGTTACATTCGAGATAATCCGTTGAGTAAAACTCGCATCGCTGATACGTGATACAAATTCAAAATAATTTTTCTATTGTTGCAACGTGACATTATCAATAAATGTCTAGAATTGTTTACAATCGTCGTTCTAAATACCATTCCGCTCGTGCACTTTGCAAGGCGTATCTCGACCAATTGAATCACGTCCGGATTTCAGAAGAATCTAAATTTTGCGGAAAAGATCGACTAAATTATTAAATGGGGTGCTGTACGCGCGACTGTCGATAAAATAAAAAGTAATTTTTGACGATGACACTCATGTCTCGTAATAAAGTTTTATGAAACGAACTTCGTAAAGAGAAGAAGATACTATGCTCTCGGAGAAGAAACCCCGGAGCACAAATCTTAGATTAATTTAACTTCTATCTCGGAAATGGCGTGTACATTTTTATCGCGCGCGACGAGAGTTTCATCCCTTTTACTAGTTTCGAGCACGTGCTTTCTAGAAGAATGTAAGCGTACTCGCATAAAAATCGATTACGAGCGAGCCAAGTTTTTGATCTGCGATAATTCAAGATAGGCGAGGTAAGTCTAACAAGCTTTAAGATCGCAAGAGAGCTCGAGTTATCTCAATTATCCAATGGAACGGCAAGAAAGATTATCGCGGGCCGTGTAAAAGTTTCGATGAGCAACGAGCAAAACGTAACTTTACCGTGCAACCATATTTCCGTTTATTTGACAAACTTTTGCAAACAACGAGGTATCGCATTTTATTAATTACTTCATTTATGCCTTACTTTCTCTTGCATTTATTTGATCGTATCGAAACGAAAAAGAGAACTGCTGATACTTGCTGTATTTATTTGATCCTACCCATTATCCTTCGGTATATAAGCTGTTCTGAGCTTCTATAAGGTAAAAGAAAAGTGCGGAAATCCTAGGATACTCGATAGATTGTTTTTCTTTCAAACTAAAATTAGTTAAATGGTTGGATGATGTAACGTAACTTTTGTTAAAAAAGTTTAAACTCATTTGTAATGCGATGACACGTCTCTCATCTTTAATAGATTAATTTCATGTTTCGCGTCTACACCGTCATAATTGAGCGGCTTCATGATCGCAAAAATTATACGACAAAATGATTTACCTGTGACTTAGGGGATTATGAGAACGGAGGGAAAAGATAACGCAAGGAAAAATGTGGCCCAAATTCTTAGCATAGACATCTCCCGAATGACAAAATATCTGTTGTCCAAAACTATGTCGAAAGATCTTTTCTTAATTGTATTAATTAGTTAACCCGAAACGTTGCGAGAGTTAAATGAGGCCTTTTCGAAGTTTGTAACGGCCAGGAGGAAATAATAGCCCCGTAAGCAGTAAAAAAATTTGCGCGAATCGCAAGGAAGAAGCGTGCTTTATACAAGTTTGGGCAAACTTAGATTGCTGTTTCATTTCAATAGCTATTAATAGTTGAAAATGTCGCGTTGTTTTTGTAATGCCGAGAAATAACTTTTCGCCAAGCAAAATTCTTGAGAAAAATTATAGTAATTAATATTGGAAAATCATAAACTCTCTATGCACTATGGTAAAATAATTTTTTTTTTGTAATTAATAAAGAGATGGGTATATATATATTTATGTATATCTTCCGAGAAAACAAAAATCGTAAATAAATGTAAATTTAAATTCAGATCGTGAGAAGTGTCAGATTCAAATTGAACACATAAATTAGATCGCTCCGCTTTCTTTTTCTTTTTCTTTCTCTCTTTTTCTCTGCAGTACAGATAAAGTAAATCGTGGATTCTTCTATCTCACAACATAACAAACAATTCACTGACCTGGTAGAGAACGAACCATCGTTGTTGCCATTTAGTGGAGTCAGCTGTCCGCTTGTGCAAATATCCCGATAGCGAATGATCGTAATGGGCTTTCTCCGAAAGCATGACTAGTTGAGCGTCATTTACTCTTACTGTAACACATCGCAGACACGTAACGCGTGTGAATAGAGCAATTAAAACCGACGTGTATATAAGAGTCGCCCAAATTTAGGCAATGAATGCACAAGGAAGGCAACGTCATTGCTCAAATTTTCACAAACACTTTGGTAAAATTAAATTTGTACAAAGAACAATTTATAAGTTTTTATAAATTAAAACCTTTATTTTGTTACTTGAAAAATATTTTGCTATCAAAATAATTGATTGCTTATTCTTTATCACATATGCGTATTTGAAATACATGCATTTACGAGTTTTATGCCACATCGCGACTTTTGCGAGAATATATTTTAATTGTGTAAATAGAGATATATTTGCAACTCAACATACAAACACATGCGAATTACAAAGTTACATACGGGATATATCTACACGTTTATCACATGATACGGAATACAATGCGCTGCAATTATGCGTCGAATTGTCATACTATTCCAAAATAATAGCGTTCAAAGTACCGAGGCGAATCTTGTTTACGGCATATAAATGTAAATATTAATAATCCGTTGCACGACGAGCAATGTGCTAGCAGACAATGTTATTCTCGCCGTTTGTACGTACAATAAGTTAACGTCCAATAAATTACAGTGTTCTCGTAATTAAAAGCATACCGGCCATTATTTGAGGAAGAGAATGACAATTTTTGCGAAGACAAATAATCCGCGATTGAAAAATTGCTAGTTCTCATATATAATGCGATCACGAGCGCGATCTGTCAAAATTAATATTTGAAGAATCGCGATACCGAGAAATGCCGTTCACGCGTGCAAACTACACTTAGGTCACTTCCAAGATTTCAATCTCCCGTGACGATCTGCGGCTCCCAATACACTCAAGGCAAATGCTTAACTTTGGCTTAACTGCAGCTTCTGCAGCACGAACGCAAAAGTTGTCCGCTCGATCAACCAACACGTGTGTGACGTAAATTGCGAGAAGTCACCGCGCAATTCGCGATTATAACAGTTCGTACGTCGCGAACTTTCGTGATCGTGTGTTAACTTTAGCGCGGAGATACGCGCGATGACGTTTAAGAAACTTTATTCCACTCGAACAAATCGAACTCGAAGTTTCTCCCGCGGTTACGGCGAAATTCGCATAATATTTGCATTACCCTCATGCATTGCGCGAGAAATGGAGCAAAAGGCCCAAAATTCTAATCTCAACATTGCATAGAAAAATTTTATATGCAAACAATAAACTTATATAATACAAGCAATAATTATTAACATTAATTATCGTAATGAGAACAGTTGAGAGGAGTGAGAGGAGAACAGTGAGAGGAGGCAAACTTTTTTTCAATGTAAATATAAAATAGTATCGAAAAGACATCAAACTTTTTTGATACACGCGGTTTTAGTATAAATAAATATTATTATTCGTTTAAATAAAAATAAAACCAATGAAAGATTAGTCTATATTTTGTTTAATTTAATGCAATAATTAAGATAATATTTTTTGATTTGTCGATTAATTAAATTTCTATAAATATTTATCATATTTTATCCCGCATTTATTACAAATAAATAAATTTCTAAAATATTAATGTATAAAATGCGTTTGTATTTTTACTAAATTTTATTATAACAATGTTGCATATTCAAATATGCAGTAATGATCATCAAAGAATTATCTTTTATAAAAATGCATGAATATATTAATAATATTCTTTCATAAGATTTCAATTCCATTTAATACTATTACGCGTATTTAAAATAAATATTATACAATAGTAAAATCTCTCTTACACATACATACACGACATGAAATCGAAAAATATTATTTGTGGAAATCTAAATCTCTCTTACACACACTGCGCGTTACATCCATTATTTTATACACTATTTTATTAAGAGCAAAGGTGACAAAAAAAGAAATATATCTTACCAGTTTTTTGCATTTTGGGACTGAGCATGATCACAGGTACATTAGCAGAAGGGTGCTTCCCTCTCACATTGATCTTCACAGCGGTGATTGATTGTCCAGATTACCTTGTTTAGGTTCCAATAGTGTAGAAAATAACACCTTGTGTTACTAAAGTTAAGTGTCAAGGATGTATATCGATCGGTTTTGAAGATGCCAGCTTTTACGTGGATTTATCGAAAGCCGTGCCGTGGCATCTGCGAACGCGAAAGAAGATTTCTTTGATAAGTAACGCAGCTGTCGATGGGGTATATATTAATAAAATTGTTATTGCTTCAATCTCCTTTAGCAGCCACTGATTCATGATTGACAAAAATAAATCTTTTTTTGACAAATATTGATATTTGATAATATATCGTTACGAAAATATATTAATGCCCAGATTTAGATGCTTATTTTCGCAATGACATGTTATTGAGCTTCAACAAGGGTACACGCTCTGATAACATTAACTCGTATAAATCAGATGAATCATTAATTGAGTAAATATTATTACCGACATAACTGCAATCATTCACATCCCTAAATATACAATGAAAATTTATCATACAATATTCCGCGATGTATTTACATAAATATGCTAGCGCACGCATCGGTGCAATAATTTCATATCACGATAATTGAATTGAAACAATATGCAAGATCAGAACTGATTTTCTAACTGCGTTCGCATTATTTTGAAATCTTGACGTCGCTGACTTTCGATATCTGTTGATATCGATTTTTACTTTATCTTTTTCTTCACATTATTATTTGTTTTGTACGTCGTTTCCAGTTCGCGAAAAAGAACGCGAACGCTGTTAAAGGTATAGGAAATTGAAGCGATAGCACACGCTAATCTCGCGGAAATAAGATGTTAATCTATTTATGATTAAAATCGATATTCTCGAGTTTTAACTTTAATGAAAGCGCGAATCTAATAGCCATCTTCCGTTCCGATTGCTCTCGATCAAACTGATTGCGAATGCAACTTTGATGCTTTCTGTACGTCTCTAAATATCAAATATTAATCTTTATTCTCGTATTAACTTATCAATTATATTATATTAAACTAAAGTAAAATTAATTTGTGGTTTTTGACAAAAAAAAGATTGGCTCGTGTGAAATGCGTCGAAACACAAAAAATATATTGCATTATCGTTTTTTATGTATAATTTATTGTATAATTTATTGTATATATTGTATAATTTATAATATGAATAAAATATTCCCAATAACCAAAAAGTTAATATTAATTAATATTAATTAAAACTTGTAAATTTTTTTCGGTTTAAATACATTTGTATCGTTAAAATGATTAAGATAGAAAAAAATTTTTAATCTATTAAAGAAATATTTATGAAATATTATACTGTGTTATACTATAATTTTTTATTTAAAGCTCGTGAGCTACGCATAGCTCTGGGAATTTTCCCATACGCCTAACGATACGATCAATTTTTTTTTAAACTCGCCACACAGATGCATTGTTTTAAAAATATTTGCATTTTGTAATTAATTACTCTGTTTGTTGTTTCATGATATTTGTTATTAAAATTGTAATTATTATGCTTTTGTATTTGCTGCGAAATTATTGGAAGAAATTGTCAATCATTTAATCTCAAAATGAGCAAGAGAATAAGAGGAGAAAAATGCAACTCGTGCCTTTGCATAATTTGAATTCGCTCTCTTCTACTATTTGCATTTGCAAACAAAGAGATTGCAACATTATCCCTTCAATATTTAAAAAAAAAAATCGTCGATTCTTCGAAAATACCGATAAAAATCCAAGACAAGAAATGTAAGAAAATTATTTAGCGAGAAAAATGAAACAGAAGGAAATGACGATAAGCACAAGAGAATTTTTCAGGATACGAATTTTCCAGAAAGAGAGATCATTTTTATTTTCTTCTATAAAAATGGTCAATGACTTCCAAAAAAATTTCAATAGAGAAGAATCGAGGGGAGAAAAAGATGAGAGGAAGAAGAAGATGGAAGAAAGTGTCTCATCTATCTTTTTCACAATACCTGTTACTCCTGCGTGCGTATTTCGTCGCACGCGTCATTTGCCTCCTTCCACCTTCTCATCCACCCTCTCTTCCGCCAGCTTCCGCTAAGTCTTCCGGCGAGTGATCTCGCCACCTGTTCGTGCCTACTCTCAAGACCGCATGTCGTATAACTATCACCCTCTCTTTTTTCTCTCTCTCTCTCCCCTCTCTCTCTCTCTCTCTCTCTCTCAATTTCTCTATCAAACTATCGATATATATATATATATTTCTCCTTCTCTCTCTTTTTATTTTCCTTGCGGCCGCGAGGTCACACCGGTGCGCGTGTCACCGGTTTTTATCCGCTAGTCTTCCTTTTATGACAATTTCTCGTGATGACAACGATAAACTGACAGTTTCCAAACGCCGGGGAATTTTATTTCAGGCACAACCGGGACGTTGATATAGACGACGATGTCGGCGGAAATGACGTCCCGTGGTGAGGGCCGACGGTGACGGCACCCGCTGCTCCTCTTCTCATGGTCGGAAGACGCGCGGACGACCTGCGATGTTACGGCGTTGGGGGTTGCGACGTGCCTGACGCGCGGGGACGACCGACCACCGACCGACAAGCTCCTCCGCTTATACCGCGGCACGCGCGCGTCCACCGCCCCGCGAAAGGATCCTGGAGGCTGCGCCGGATGGGCCTGCGAGTGCGCAAGCTCACAAACTCACCCTTTTCCCTTCGCGTGCGCCTCGCCTTCTCGGATATCCCTGAGAGAAATAGAGAAAGAAAGAGAGAGGGAGGGAAAAGAGGTAGGGAGAATGAGAGAAAGAGAGAGGGAGAGAAATCTACCTGCGCTTGCCTGCGTATCTGCCTGGCCCTTGCCGTGGGGCCGCCTTGAATCTTCAGCATCGACAACACCCTCTAACCCAGGTCGGACCAAGAGCTGAGCTATACATACTAACTATAATAGTAGAAAGTGTTAATTTTAGCTCTGGAGAAACCCTTCACAGAGCAGGAAACATACAAAACAAAACGTCTTAAAATGCATAGATAAATAGAATAAAATTACAGAAAATGAATATAACAAGTAATATGTATTTGCATATGTATGTGTATATATATGCGAGCGTGGGTTAAAGCAAAAAGATGCTGCGAGGGAAAAATCGCGAGCGCCTGTCTCTTATCTGTGAAAATTAATAATGCATCACTCCTTGACGAGGGCCATATTAACCCCGTGACCTCAGCTAATCCGGCGTAGTCGATCGCAGGAGTTAAACGTTTTTTTTTTTTGTATACTTATATAGGCCTTGGAAGAATATTTATAATACGTTAAAAGAGTCTCATATTCTTTTCGTTCGATAAAGGGAGGATATTTAAATTTAACAAATTTTATTGAGAGCTATTAAAAAAGGAGTAACTTCTTTTTATGTAAGAAAAAAAAATATGAATTATAAACAACTTAATATTAAGTGGAAAATAAGATTTTATTTGCATCTCTGATGCTTGATTTTTTTAATTCCTAATTGCTTATAAAAATAAAGTTTGGAGACTTAATATTTGTCAGAAATTCTTGTTTAATCCGAGAGAGCCTATTGTCAAATTTATTATCATCATCCAAACGCGTCAATCCGTAATTGTAGGCATTATGTAGAAAAGGAAATAATTGCGGGTGCAAAAACAACGCATATAATTATGTGACGCGTAAACAGTCGCGCTATCCTTGGCAAAGGCGAAATTACAAATACGCCCCTTTGATTATAATCGAGTTATAATCGGGTTGCCGACGCAATACTGGAATATCACAACAGGCGCACATGCATCCGACGCCTCGTGCATTAGGAACGACGATAAACTTCGCATTGTGAGAACAGAATGCAATTTACCGTCTTTGGATCTACCGGGCGAGACACGATCATCCGTACATTACGTATATCAGTGCGTAGAGAAGTATTCTCTTTTCAATACCAAATTGTTCTTGGAATGATCAAAGAGACATTTTGTTAGTGCCCGCAACATAAATAGAGCATCATATAATGCACCGCAAATTTGCATTTAGGGCAAAAGTTCAAAACTAAATTCTCTGTATAATCAAGTTCCTTCGCTCTATTTTTTTCCCCAGGATATATCGGTTTTCATTTAGAACAAAATTTTTTTACGGATTCTTATTTAATTATAGCCTACATTATTATTAGTAAAAATTTGCGCATTTAAAAAGAGAGAAAGAAAAAAATAAATTTTTTTTCGGCTTTTATATAATGTATATTTATTACAAAGTTTCATTTTTTAAATATATATTTTTTACGAATGATGTAACATGGATATAACTTTAATTAGACAAAGAATAACAGCATAGGTAAAACATTAGAAAAATTATATGTGTACATATATACGAAGAAAAAAGTAAGTAAAAAGTAATATTCTCAATTGAATAATTTTATAAAATATACAATTAATATTTATATGCGCGGATACCGAAATAGAGTAATAATAAAGACGATGAAATTATTTCGTACTTTATGTCCGTTTTGCGCTTGCAATTCTCTATATTACGAAATACTATTTTATCAGCGAGTATTGTTCAATTTATGATATATGCTGCATTGATAGATAAATTTCTCTCTCTGCCAATCAATCTGCAACGAATTATTTCACATATGCGGTTGAACGCAATAATATATGTAATGTTATAATTTATTAATTATCATGCACTTACGGTTCTGTCTATTCTAGGTTTAGATGCTTTCGTATCAGTATTTTCCATTTGTTTCTTCTCATTATCGGAAAATCTGAATTGTTATTGCAAAACGTGTGTGTTATTAATAAGTTCTATTAAAATTAATATACAAATATAAATATATATATTTATACATAAAATATTTTACCTATGTTTCTGTTTAAAATCGCGAGAATATAATTCTGTTATAGCAATTTTCTCTTCATTATTTTTCGTGTTGAGATTTTTGAAAATGAGTTCATCTTTACTTGCTTTTTTATTTATAAATTCATCTTTACTTGCTTTTTTATTTAATGACAATCTATTCTCTGTCGTGTACTGCTTATGTAAAGTGAACTTGTTATAGAACTTATGCTCTTCGGGATTATTGCGAGGTCTGTAATGATCCTTCGTTTCGGTATGTGTAATGTTTAGTTCAGTATTCTCAATTGCGTGTGAGCTCAAAATATTGATTCGATTATGTAGTTCCGTCAGTTCCTTCAAGTTCAGCGACTAGAAAAGATGATTGATAACGAACCGCGACGCGCAAAAAGTTACATATTAATCGATTCCCTCTAGCAAACACGCGTACCTGTAACCAACTCTCCGAGTCAAATGGACTTTTGTCGATTTTCATAATATCTTCGAATCTCATCTGTAATCTTTCGACGTTCTCGTTATGTCTCTTACGAAAAGCGTTCAAACTACTGTCATATTTTTTTTTCAACAACGCCAATTTATTCTGATACTCCTCTACCTGGGACTGTCAAAACGAAATTAAAAAATATTTACAAGAAATTATCCAAAAGAAAAAAAAGCTACAAAAGAAATATACGTACTTTAACTTTAGCTTCTAAATCGTCCTTCTCCTGCAACAGATAGGTAATACACTCTTCGAGATTCTTTATTTCGTAATCTCTCAGCTTTACGTCATCCATCAAATTTTTAATTTCATGCAGTTTGCTCTCATATTGTCCTTCAAGAGATCTTAACTTGTGCTCAGCATTCTCAGTATTACAATCTGCTTCTTGAGCGACCATAACTGCTTTATCATGCGTGCATTGGCTCGTGTAAAATTCCTCATCTTGTTGACAAGACTTGGAGAAAATTGTCAATTATTGTAGATTGTATTCGAGATATTAATTAGTCACAGCGATAAAAAAAAAAAAAAACAAAACCATTTAGTAAATGCTATTGTTTAGTGTTTACCTTATCAGCATATACTCTCGGCTGCTGTTTTTCCATTTCATTTTCCAAAATTTCTTCGCTTTGATGTTCAGATGTATTCTCTATCTCTGTCGTGTCGTGTTCTTTAAATTCCGTTCGAAGGCGCACGATTTTGTCATAAATTTTCCCCGGAAACGTGTACAGGGTATCTTTCAAGGACTTGATCACGTCCTCGTGTGTGTATAACAATTGATCGTTAGTATTTTTTACAATGTCTATATCCGTTTTCAATGTCTCATTTTTCTGCGAGAACGTTCGCAGTTCATTCTCGATGTCCGCCGTGGAACTTTGACAACTCACTATCTCGTTCTTCAGATAGTCCACTTTCAGCAGTAGTCTCTCCTTATCTATGTCTAAGTCCGATAGATTCGCTTGCAGAACATTTATCACGGCCATATTGTCGCTCTCTCTTCTCAATAATAAAATCGTTTCGTTGCTATGGGTGAGCTCAATTACAACATTGTTCAACTGATCGTGCAACGATTGATTCTCGTTCTGCAGTTTCGCGATATCGTTCTGCTTTTGCGTTATCATGGCATCGTATCTGTTGCTTTCATGCGTTAAAGCCGTTCTATTCTTTTCATCCTTAAGTTCTAGATCCGCTATTATTTCGGCGTTCTTACAGATAATCTCGTTAGCTTGTGTAAGCTTATTTTTCAAATCATTATTCTCCATTTGTAGTTCCATCAACCTGCCAAACCGATAAGTATCGATTTTAAGGAAAATTGAGCAAATATTTTTAACGATATAAATAATAAGGGTACTAACTTTTTTCTCATATTGTCGATATTATTCGTTTCCTCCTTTAAAATATTGACAGTCTGCTGTAGATCATCTATCTGTTGATTTAACTTGCGCATCTGATCTCTCTGTACTCTTAATTCCTCGTTTTGCGCAGTGTTTGTATCGAAAAGATCAACGTTTTCGCTTTTCAACGCGAGAACATCTTCGTGCAATCTCTCAATCTCCGAGTCTCTCTTATTTATTACAGTTTCCAATACTTTCTCCTTCTCCAGCATTCTTTTTCTTATCTGCTCTTGAATCATGCAATCCCCTTCGCCCCTCTGCAACATATGCTCTGCCACTTTTTGTTTTAATTTCGTTATCTCGAGATCCTTCTTTTGCAGCTCCTGCTGCTGCTTCGCGAACTCTTTAACGATCTGCACGTGATAATCCCCGGCGCCTTAAACAATTTGTTTAACTGTCAATCGACGTGTCACCAAGAAAATACACGAGATACTATATATGTTATACCTTGAAGAACTGTGGATATCTCGTGTATCTTGTCGATGGAACGTTTGATATGCGTGGCGAGAGCGTGATCGATTTCCTCGTACGAAATTACTTCGTTCAATTCTATTTTTCCCGACTCTTCGGAACATGTCGCACTAGAGTCAATATCATCCGACTGAATCTGAACGTTAACTAATTCTTTAGATAAATCATCACCGCAATTACTCGACGTGGAGTCTTCTGCAATTTATTATTGCAATTTATTAGCATCGCGCGCATATCACAGAGATTATCTATTAATACGTAATCGTGTATCGATTAATATATAATTAGATGGTAATCTGCCGATGTCGAATTTCCTATGCGCGCCATTATTATTTAACTTATGCCTCGGAATATACCTGCAGCCGGCTGGATCGATCCGTTTCCGGTATCAAAATCTGTGTTTGTAATCTCGCTGACGGACTCTTGGCTGTAACATGCCACATAAGCCTTTAAGTTATCTATTTCCCGCAGACGATTACGTCGTTCTAGTTTACACTCCTCCAACTCGGCTATGAACGCTTTTAAAGCGGACAACGCGCTCTGGACATCTAAGCAAGTGTCGTGCTCGCATTTGGTGTACTCGCAAATCCCCTCATACGCTATCTTAGACTCGTCCAAATTGTTCAAACTACTTTTCAGCATGTTAGTCAGATTACCGACTTCCCGCTCCATGCAAATTAGCTGCATTTCGCACTGCGAGATCTTCTCGTTTTTCACCTGAATCTCATTTTTCAAGTTGGCCACTACATCATTCATCTCTACCTGATCGTGAACACAATTTTACCATGTATCTATTTATACACACTTCTCCGTAAAGTTCAATTTAAGATTTAGGATTAGATTTGATTATACCAGGCATCGAGTTCATTGATATAACGTTATACCTAATCATTTTTACAAAGCGCGATATTATTAATCCTTTTATATATTTATTTTATTTTATATATTGCTAGTAAAATTTATTTTTTAGACCTGCGAAAAAAAAGGAAGTATTTCATTAAAACATTCTCTATTTTCCTATAATCTCTTTTCTATTCAAAACTGTAACTCTCTACATCTTCAATAATCGATAAGTCTGCAATTAATAAAATTTAGTTATGTATATTTTTATAGCTAAAAGCTTAAGCTAAAATGTGACTCTGTGCTGACTAATTTAAAAAAAAAAAAATCTATGTCCCGTTATTAATTGAATCGGCAATAAAATTATAAGAATACGATGCACGAGAAGCCAAATGACGCACCTCACGAGTGTCTGCCTCGACAGACATTTGCTTTATCAACGTCAATAGTCGTTTTATTTCGTCTTCTCTGTCCGCCAACGTGCAACTTTGCTCGCGATATTGCTTCTGAAGCATATCCCGCTCCCGCCAGACATTTTTCACCTGTTCTAAAGCAATGCCGCAGCTTTCCGCCTCTTTCGATAAATGTTCCATCTCTTTCATCTTCCGCTAATTTATCATAGTTTTATATGCAAATTAATCTATTAAACTACAGTCAAATTCAATTTCTCTAAGCCATTATATTACATATTATGTTTCACGTACTAACCGCAAGAGACTGGTTTTCTATAGAAAGTACTTCTGCTTCTTTAACTTCCTGCCTAAGCTTTTGGATTTCTTGCGATTGCAAATAACAAACTTGACATTTTCTACCTAACTCTATCTTCAACTGATCCACCAGACACTCCGAAGAAGAAAGCTAAATAGTGTATAATAAAAAACTGGGTTAAATATGTATATGATTGTTATATAAAATTAATTTGCATAAATCTTTTTTTTTTTCGGGAAATATACTATACATATTACTTTTGCACTTAAATTTTCCACTTCGACATTGCGCTTGTCGTTTACTATTTTCAACTTTTCTTGCAAAATCTACGAGATATGAGAGAGATTTAAATGATTACACAAATTTTTAACTAACGTAGTTAACAATAAATATTGATTTACATTAAAATTACGTCTCAAAATGTTTGCATTTTCATCCTCTTCTTTTAACAATGTTTGCAAATGCTTATTCAATTCTCGCAGCTCTTCTAGCTCATCTTCCTTCATCTAAAAAGTAAAAATGAGTCAAGTTCACTACGTATAGATATATATGTTGTATAAAAATTTCGTTTTGATAAAAATTCCATTCAATTAATATTATTTCGTACACCGAGTTCGTTCTTCAAAACAATAATTTCCGAATCTTTTTGAATAATTACTCCCTTATGATTTTTCTCACAAATTTCAGGCTCCATGTTTATTCTTAACTCGCTCTCTGATGTTGATACGCTTTCGCTGCTTTCGCAGTATTGACTAGACGACGAGTCGACATTAGATTGTCCCTCGTAAGCGTCATTTTTGTACCTGTCCGTTTGTACACCCACCTCGCAAACATCATGCATCACTTGAGAAGATGCGTCAACGTACTCGATATAAGTGCTCGTTTGATCGCTATACTCTGTAGAATTTATTATAGCTCAAAATATGCGATATATAGAATACTTTAATTTTTTTTTTAATTAGCCGAGAATTGTTTCATAAAAGGAATTAATTTTACATTTTAATTTTCGACAAGTGAAAATCCTTATAAAATAATTTTTATGTTGCAAGTAAAATTTTTTCACCTCGCGCGGATCTCGCTTCGGTTAATATATCGCAGGATGTTACGCGCGACACCAGATAAGTATTATTTCCCGATAATGATTTCGCGTTCAGATTCTCTTTCAAAACGTGCGTATTAGTTAATAAGAAATTCTGGACTCCTCTATCGTATCGGAATCTCCTACCGGGATGAAAATACATGGACAGATACATATCGGAATGTTGCACGGCAGCAATCTTATTTGCATTGAATGATCCTTCCTGAGAGAGCGGTCTTATTATAGCTTCTACTTTCATTTCTTCTGTCTCATTAATCACGACGGCTTTGTCCTACAACAGAGGAGGACTACTTGTCACTCGATTATAAAAATAGCGCATCTCAACATGCGCATTATTAATCGGAAAGCTTACGAAATTTTCCAGATATTTCTGTTGTTCCGAAGTAAGCTTCAAGGATTTATATTTTCGCAGTTCTCGCTGTACAACACGAAGCTCATTTTGGGCTTGAGCCGTAAGTCTTATCATGTTTTCCATTACTACATTGAATGGTATCACTCTTTCTGGCTGTATAAAGGAGAATGAGATAATACGCTTTCTATCTTTGTCTTTCGCTCTAACATGATTTATTTAATAAATAGGCATATATAAAGTGCGTGCCAAATGTGATATAATATATTGAATAATATGCTTGCTGAATATCTGGTAAAATAAACATAAATAAACATAAATAAATATCTGGGAGATAAACATAAATAAAATATAAATATGAAAAGCTTCTATTTTTTCCATAATCAATAATCGATCCATATTATTTCATTTATTGTTTAATGAAAAATTCCTGAACTTTTTATACAGAAATAATTATGCTATATGCGTCTGTATGTTGCAAAGTATATAAATGTTTATTTTTAATAAATAATCGGTTTGCGGTGTGTGTATTCTGAAAGAGTTAAGACATTCGCAATTAGAAAACAAACCGCAGGATCATGTTCGTTGAGCTCGCGAAAGTAACGCGTACTCTCTAAGATGTTTGGACTCCAAGCTCGGATGTCTCTACATGAATTGTACTGCTTCAAACGACCTTCCGATCTTTTTTTCGGCAAGACGTAATCCCCATAAGTCAAGGGTGCACCACTGCTTGGTCTGCCCGCCAAAAAGATGCGCGGTCCATGCTCGGCGTAAGACATGTCTGTCCGGTGTTTTAAATCTCTTTTACGATCGGATATATACAAGATTTTCGTCACTCCCTTAAGCTTAATAAATGACCGTTAAGCGTCTAATTTTTACAAAAATCATGACCCATGCAAGGTTACAGATTTTGGTGTTGACTGTACCATATTTTATTTATACACCATAGTAACGGCAAAATGGCACAAGACATCTCGATACTCAAAATAATTAAGAGGAACGTGGAATTTTATGTGGAATTATGTGAGTAAATAATAGTAAATTAGAAAATACAATAAAATATTTTTATTTTATATGAGCTGCCATTAAGAATATTACAGCATTAATAAGTACTTTCGTCCTCGCATTAGCTGTCTCTTATTCACACTAAGAACTATACGACTATTGCGTAAAATATATATCTAATTTCATCTCATGAAGGCTAATTTAGCACTGACATCCCTCCACGTATAACAATTACTCGATAAAGCGCTAAGTGCAGATGAAAAAAAAAACTTTTTACAAATGTGTTTGAGGGATTCGCACTCTATTTGGTTAAGTACAAAAATGATTTCTCGTCTAGAGCAACAAAATACATGTAAATTAAATCTAAGATCATCTTATGTTAATCCTCTAAAAGTCATTCTTTCGTTGAAAAAAATACTCTCTCCGACTCGCATACCGTAACTATTTTTCTCAAGTAAAATATCCCTTTTAAATATTATACATGATCTATGACGTATGAATGTCCAAGCTAAGACTTTCAAAATTTATAGATATAAAATTTCCTTTCCGAGAAAAATTTTATTCGATGGTCGGCTTGAAACCAATTAGAAATGCTTAAAAAAGTACAGTCATCGAGTAAAATTTTTCTCGGAGAGTACGTTTTGGAACGTAGCCTAAGATAAGAACATTCGAGAATTAAAAATAAAAACACGCAAAACATATATTCGAAGAAATCATAATTTGGCAACCGATAGCGCCGTTAAAAATGTGCTTATTACGGAAGTCCAAATGATACCTTGCGAAAAACTAACTCAATTCAAAGAATATTATATCTAGGAGAGATATTATATACACACACATCTACACACACACACACACACACACACACATTTTTCCGAATTAAGTAGAAAAAATGGGATCGAGTGCATATAAAAATAGATTCACGCGTAACTATGAAGGCAGTAGATTTCTTAGAAACGTTATATCTCTCTTCTCTTTTCAACGATGTATATATATGGAATGTAATAATGTTTCCTAACATTAATTCCATTTTGATAAAGGCACAAAAGATATACAAACAACAATATTTTACACATGAAAATAGAATCGTTATTCTCCTGATGTTTTCATCGATATCTATCGCCTTAAAACGCTTTCCTCAGTCTGCAATTAGATAACAAATAACATAAGTAAAGATGAAATTAAAATTCGAAAACTTCAACAGTCTAAACATGTGGTGGAGTAGGCGAAGTAGATATACGAATAAACGCGTTATAGAAAAAAGGGAACACTTTATAGTTCTATATCATTTTTAAAAGTAGCTGGAATGATGTATAATGTAAGGCCACTTTCGTTTTTCGTATCGCCATTAGACTACAGAAAGATTTATATCGATATTTTCTCCGATAAGATCATCGATCATTATTTACATTAATATAAAAACCTCTTTCGTCAGTCGAGACAAATGTTGAGTCCCATTTTTTATGCTTTATGTACAATCAAGTATAATTAGTGAGCATCTGGATGATCAACAAACATATTACCTCAACTTTAAAAATATCTATTATAAAAAAAATCATATCATCCATTTCATATTTATATATGTTTTAAGTACATATTAGTTTCAAGTAATTAATTATTAAATGAAAAAATTATAATACTTTAAATACTATAGTCAATATCAACTTATCTGTCAAGTATATTAGACAAATAAATCAAATAATACTTTATAAAATAAAGAAATACAAATTTCTTCCCCAAATTTATCTTAAAATTAATAAATTAATTGTTTTCAATTAATATTATAAAAGAATGATTCGTAAATGTAAAGAAAATATTTTGATCAGAGCTATATATCCAATTATCAAAAAAAAACTTCAACACGATTTAAAAGGCACTAAAGTACAAATATACTGTAAAAAATACAATGTAATATAAGTACTTTGTCTTTCCATTTCTTTCTCATCTATAAGAAATAATGCCATTAGACTAAAAATAAAGTATAGAACTGATTATTCTATAATTGCTCTGTTTCTCATAATAATAAAAACGCGCATTTCTTTTAAACTTGGAATTTGCATGAAATATTCAGCTACAATTGCAATTTCTTTTAATTTTAATAATCTAATACTTCAAAAATTGTTTTTTTCTTTTGATTGCTACTTCTCTCATTTTTCTATATATTTATATTATCTTGATACTGTATAACTTTATAATTATATATAGATCCTCATTCTATGATTTTTACATGCAAGGCATGACATTCATCTTTCAAAGTCGAAGCCATAGAATAGTATTAGTTCCAAAGTATTGATTTTATAGTTCGAAGACGTACTTATACTGTAATCCCAACAAACTCTTCTTACATCTATCAACTAGTCTAAAAACTTCGTAAAATTCCAGAATCAACATGATTATTGTCGTGTATACGTGTTTCTCCATAGAGCCTTATTTCTATATAACTTCTCTCGCGAGTAATAATGTTAGCGGACGCTATTATATTGAGCATAATTTAACCCCCGCCAGCAGATTCCGAGTCACTTGCGATTTTTTAAGAATAAAATTATTTATAAATTAATTATGTATAAATCACATGCGAAACAAATATTAGTATGTGCATTATTCAAAAATATCAATGTGTAATTCTTATTTTTTAAATATTTTTCTTTTTCTTTTAATTTTAAGCACACAATAATATTTTAAGAAAAAGATATTTAGAAATATAATATATATAATATTTATAATTAATAAAAGAAAAAGATATTTAGGAATATAATATATATAATATATAATAAATAAATTCTTTTTTTATGTATCCCAAATTAAAAGCCATTATAATATTTTAATTTGGGATACATATAAAAAAATTTTACTATAAATCAAAATTGACTCAGTTTTCGCCAGCTGTCACGTTGTTCAAGAGTTAATCAATTAAGAAGACATATCCGTTTGAAAATTTCAAAAAATAAATTTTTTTGTATGTTTTCATAACTTGATATTTTAAAAACAATATAAAGCAAATCTGATATAGACATTTAAAAAATTGATAAAGTTACAAAATTTTGAATGGAAGGTTATCCAGATATCTCAGCGTGGCTCGGCCGAACGCGTCGTAGCTTTTTTTGTATTGATAGATATTAATGTTTGATAAAAAAAAAATTGTATTTTTGATTTCAAATATGCTCTACAAATATTTTCATATACACCGTGCAACCATTTAAAATTAGAGAAAATTCTGCAAATATATAACTTAAACGAAAAAAACTTTTTTTTAAGCTGAAAATTTTTAAATACTATTGTATTAATATTAAAATGTTTTTATCAAATCGTTGCACTGTAAAAAAAATCAAGAAGATGCACTTTTCGAGAGTTCAAACGGGCATGCCCCCTTAAACAGAATCACCCTAAAGATGCAGAACATTCTGATCGTGACTATAATTTTGATGATGGTGATGATGATGGTAATGATGGTGTTGAATAGACGATGCCGAAGCGTCGTCCTGCATCGCCAAACCTGTAAGATCGACAATTTCGTCTGCCTCCTCATCGCTACCCGCGCTTTGGGTAGACTGATGACTTCCAGAAGATAACTGGCTGTTACGTGAGTAGGAGCCGCGGCGAGGTGCTGTTAACGCGGCCCTCTGATTCGCCGGTTTGACGGTTATGATGAGATTGGAAGAATTTGCTATCATCATATCTGTTACCTATTCCATACATAATCATATAAAAAAAAGGGAAAAAGAGTGAGTTACTTTATTTTGCTAAATATATTTTATCTTTGTGGAATTATCTTAATTATCATAGAAAATGTTTTAAATATACTATTATTGAGAGTGCTTTAATTCTTTTACTAGAATAGCAACAATGCAATTAAATATAAATAACTATATAAGTATCAAAGAATAAAATATTTTAAAAACTGCATTTTTTTCAAATAAACTGCTTTAACAATTATGACTATTATATTAATATTTTGTAATTTAATATCTTATAATATATTGCTTTTATAAAAAAATTGTTTTTATAAAAAATCTTACCTGATCAAGTGTTTTGCCTGCAACCTCTATACCATTCACTTCCAGAACTTCATCATTTACAGCTAGAAGGCCTGTGCTCTCTGCTAAACCACCTGGTACTAATCTGCTGATAAACACTCCTGGAACTTTCTCCTCCCTGGAAATTCCCTCTCCAGCTGACGATGGCAATATGCGGTAACTTATACCATCTTTAATATAAAATCCTAAGGGCTTATCGGAACCGTGTTTCAAAAGACGTACACGTCGACAAGTTTCTGGCAGTATATCGACATCAATAATTGCGGACACCTGATTGTAAGAATAATTAAATTTTAAATCAGTTGATATTATAAAGTACATTAGAAAATAATTAACAAAGTATAAACTTACCTGCCTAAAATCATGTGGATTTGAAATAGCAATAGATTTTGGCTTTCCTGGTGTGCTACCCAGAATACTGGATATCAGGTTTTTAGGTTTTGTTGTACCATGCCCATTGTCCCATGTTCTGTCATCTATCATAATTATAATTAAATTAAATATATATTTTGTCTATGTGTGTATACATACACACACAGACAAAATATATATAAAGTCAGGAATAATTTTACCTTTCCTTTGTATAAAAATTCTGAGTAGACACCTGGTGGCCAATAAAGCTCTAGCCAGATTGTTATCATTATTGATGGGAAGTAGATCACCATCTGTATCCATGTACCAAATTAAAAAGTTAAAATCCGCTCCTAAATCATGCCGTTCTGCTATGAATTTACGAAAATCCTCATAGTTCATAGGCTTGTTACGATTAATGGAAAATCTAACAATGTCGGCATCAAACTGCAAAACAATTTAAGCAATGCATTGTTCTCACTTTCAATAAACATTCTTCAAAATTATTCTTCATTGACGATATATATACATACTTTGCTCTTCACGGCCACGATGCCGTTGTCCACTTTGTCCTGTTTCTTGGACATAGCAGCGTAGAGATATAACAAGTATGGATATACTTTCGCGCTGTCGACACCTTTAATTTTTGGCAACGAGCTTGTATGGGCTTGAATCATTGTGATTCATAGAATTCAGTGTCTCGAACAAACTTGGATCATTCATTCATAGGTAGCAGCAGTGAGCAAATATTGACCAATCATAGGACATAGGACATAGAAATATTTGCTTCTTTTCACCTGAATATCCGATTGCTAAGATTTTTGAACGTACTCTCAATGAAAAATATATGTTGCCAATCTTGCTGTGTCTTATCCATGGCTGAATGTTGCCAGTGTCATTGATATTATTATCCGGTGTTGTCTTAATTGTTGCTACATATATTCTGTTATTTTCTCTATAAAGGATTAATATAGAAAGGAACAGAATAAATGTAAGAAAATAATGTAAAGTTTAAGAGATGAAACTAAGTAACTGATAATTATAAGCCTTACGAAAATGTAAAAACAAATTTCATACTTATATTCTTATGCTAATTGTATTATTTAATATATAGAAATTGTATAATAGTGTATCATTATAAGAAAAGCAATGTAATTTTGTCTAGATGGATGATCAGGATCCAACAAGTATCATCAATATGATAAAAGATTTACGTTCTGGAACGGAATCCTATCGCGAAAGTATTGGAGTACCAGTGCGATTCTCAGGAACTGGTTATATACGTTCAAAATTCAATGAAAGTGACGACAGAATTAGCTCACCAAAACGGCAAAAATTAGATGAATCAAATACATCTTTAATTAACAAAACTCAATCCGATTCTGTCCCAGGTAGTCCTTGGGAATGGCGACGTATGAAAGGAGAGGTAACATGACACACATTAAAAAATGCTTGAATAAATATATGAAACAATTTAAAGAAAAACATATTTCCAGGTTATATCATTAAAGAGTAGATTGACTCAACAAGAGGCAACTGTACAACAACTTCACAATGTACGCAGACAGATGGAAGAAATTTTTGAGAAAGAGAAAGGTCTTTTGCAAGTCCAGGTGGAACAAGATACGCAAACCATACAGCAGTTAGAAGTCCGACTTGATGTTGCACGACGGACAATCCAAGATACAAAAGAAGCACAAGCTATTGCAGAGAAAGAATGGTCCCAAGTAATTATTTTATGTTAATTTATATATTTTGTTCTACAATAATATATTTTTATGTTTACATTTTTTAATTATCTATCTAATTGTATTAGATAAGAAACAATTTAGAAAACAAGATAGCATCATTATTAACTGAAAATGCAAAATTATCGGAGAATCTGAGAAATACTTCTATGAAAGAAAGATCTCCCCCTCCACAAGATACTAGCGAATCAAATGAATTAAAATTAAAATTGGAAACTGTGGAAGCTAAAGCTGCAATGTTGGAGGAAAGGATTAAAGAATATCTCAAGATGCAACAGGACTATGAATTGCAAAATGTGGAACTACAAAGTATGAAAATTAAGCTAGAAAAACTCGAGTCAGAAAGAGCATTATGGGAAGAAGGCAAAATGTTAGTAGGAAGAGCGGCAAGAGCAAATGATCTTGAGAAAGAATTGAATATAGCGAAAAAGACTATTGCAGTGCTAAAAGAATCAGTCAGAGAAAAATTACTCTTAGAGGAGCAAATGGCCAATATGACAAAAAGGTACTTTTCATATATTTAGAATAAAATGTTACATTTATTTAACAATGCATGATTTGTTAGACTAGAGCACACTGAAAATGTAGAGCAACAAGTGGCAGTTTTGGAGGCAAAGCGATCCGAGCTTGCGCTTCGCTTGCAAGAATACGAAACAATTGGCATTACTGGCGGACCAACGGCGGTGAAACGAGAATTGAATCGACTTCAACAAGCTGAAGTGGACTTGAGAGCAGAGGAAGGTCAGCTCAGATCAAGATTGGATGCGGTTCTGCGAGAGTCACAGAACTTGTCAAAGAATTATGAGGACGCAAAGAAGTTGGCTACTGATGTGACATCATCAAAGGAGAAATTAAACAAGCTCGTAAGCAGACTGCAAAAGAAGATGATTCTCGTCACCAGAGAAAGAGACAGCTATAGACAGCAATTAGATTTGTACGAGAAAGAGATGACAGTTGATGGCAACAATGCGATGACTGAGAGAATACCAGCTTTAGAACGCGCTATAGATGGATACAGGTATAATTATGTATTAACATATATTGCAAATGTTTGATTAAATTAAAAATTATTTTATAAAAAAGAAAATATATTTTTCATATAATTTCAGAGATTTAGTTAGTAAATTGGAGGCAGATCTTCAAGCGGCCGAGTCTGGCACGCAGAAGAACGAATGTAATAAATTGAGAGAAGAGATCGAACAATTGAAAGGCGAGCTCGAGCATCGCGCGTTAAAAGGTGACTTCAACTGCAACGCTCGAATTCTACATTTTACAATGAATCCCTCAGCAATAGCGGAAAAACAAGCAGAGGAAAAACAAGCGGCTTTATTATTAGAACTTGAAGAGCTTCGAGCCAAAGTGGGATCAGGAAACTATGGAACAACTACATCATTGTTGCAGACACAAGGTACATAGATAACGATATTTATGTCTTATTTGCCTTATTCTTTGCACAACTAATTTATTTTTTTATTTACTATAGAAATTGCAGAATTAAAACAAAAACATGAAATAAAGATAACACGCTTGACAGAGGCTTTTAAGGCATCATCACAAGAATATCGCCAAGCGTGTTATCAGCTATTTGGTTGGAGAGTGGACCGAACAAAAGAAGGTTATTATAAGCTATTGAGTCAATACGCAGAATCACCAGACGATTTTCTTTTCTTCCATGTAAGAGAAGAAGGCGTTGATTTGTTGGAAACTGCCTTCTCCACAAACCTAAGCAGCCTGATTGAACAATATTTGCAAAGACAGCACAGTGTTCCTATGTTTCTTAATGCTGTACAATCCGATCTTTTTAGTCAACAAACTGTAACACACACAAATATCGTGACATAATACTGATCTATGTTTTTAATGAAACAAATATTTTTATTTATAAATCTCACCAAACTTCAATATACTATAATTATTATACTATTAACTACTATACTAATATTATAATATTAGTTGAATTATATTTGAATGCTAAACACCTAATGAAATTTTTATAATTTTTGTATGAAAAACTGTTCACATACGAATAGATCAATTTATTAATGCCAAAGTAACTTGAAATTAAGTTGTGCTTGAATGTTATAATTATTACCCAAAAATAATCGTATTTACAACAATAATTTTCTCTCATAATGATTTTCACAATATTATTTCAAATCTATTCTATTCTCTGTGTTGATAACAAATTTTCTCTTCAGTTGTTACAAGAATGACCTGTAATAACAATTTAGAATGAATTTTTATCATGTTAATTTAATTATTAATATGACATACAAATGGGAAAGCTATCAAAAAAATTAAATTTTCTGGTCAAAATATTTTGCAAAATCGGGCATAATAAACGTCTTAGATACATAATAACTCACATCCATAAAAAATTATAAAAATCTTTGAAAATTTTAACATATAAAGCCTCAGAGACAATTCTATAATAAAGTTAAATAATTTTTAAAAGACAAACAAGAAAACGTTGAAGATAAAACTTTCTCTTCTGTTTTACACAATATATTATAAAATTCAGAAAATTTTTAAAAAAATCTTATGTACGTATAAAATGTATTATATATATATATATATATATATATATATATATATATATATACACAGTCGAGAAAACTAGCCGAATTATTATCATATAAAAATCTGCAAGAGGACAACGTCGAAGTTGAAAATCGCATCGGATCATTCCACGTTACTACTCGACCATGCTCATCGAACGTGCTCAGAAAAGGGAGGCCTGAGTGTCCCAAAAGAGCGATTTTTCATTGCTTTGTTCGGTGGAGGAATTGTGATAGTATTCTTTATTAATGATTAAATTGCTATATGTGACTAACGTGTCTATTACTACATGTAATAAACAAATGTGGACCCACACATTTCTAAAATTTAATATTTATAAATGTATGTATGTGTATGTATATGTATGCATGAATAAATATACATGTACATTTATTTATTAATTATTTATTTATTTATTATTTATGCATTTTTTTATTTCTGGGACCAAAAGCATCTCGCGATAACTAAGAAGAAGAAAGAAAGAGAGCACAAGCAGTCTATAGTCTACTACAATGCTACAACGATGCAAATTCGATATAACCAGTTGCCAGTTGCAAAAGGAACTTGAATCAACGGGAACTCTTGAGCTGCAACTCCCTTACCGTTAATTACAATTGCGTTTAATCGCAAACTCATCCTACACTCTCTCTCGCGCTTCATAGATCCGTCTTCGTCCTTATCCTCATCTAAACATTATTCGTTTACGTTGTTTCTCATCCGTATCGTCAATTGTAGCCGCTGTCGGTTATTAATCCGAAATCAACGCCCGAATATTTCTCCGCAAAAAAATTACATTGCATCTTATTGCATTCGATACTCGATATATGTATAATGTATATAAACGTATAATAAAATTCTAATATATATTTATTATATAATAATAAAGATTGTGATGTGCGTGCGTACAAAATGTGTAATGTAACAGCGAAAGTAATTGCGTCCAATATTCGAGATATATATATATATATATATATATATATATATATATATATATATATAATAAAATATCTGTATGTATATTATATTGTATGATAATGAAACTGCGTATGTATGCGTGGATGTGTTACAAAATGTAATGTCACAGCGAAAGCGATTGCGTCTGATATCCAATATGTATATACATAATAAAATATCTGTGCAAATATTATTATATAATAATAAAAATGATTGCACACATATGTGAGTACAAAATGGAGTGTAACAGCGAGAACGATCAATCCATTTTTACCCACAAATGCATATAAAGGTATATTATTTCTAGTATTTTTCTAATTAATTATTAGTATAATTCCTAATTAGTGTTCAATATATATTACGAAACAAGAATATCTCTTCTTATTTTACCTATATTGTAATAAGTTAATATACTTTCTAGAGTATTCTAGCGTTATTCTTGTTTCTAAATTATTTTATTTTATTGTTTAATGAAACACCAACGATAAAACGCAAAATAAAAAAGAGTTATGTATAATGTTGTATATATTATGTAATTATGTACATATTTTGTAATTTAAAAAAAAAATAAAATCTATATTAATAATATAAAACGCATATGCTTTCTTATTGAACATATCCTTCCATTCCCATATCTTATTGTGTCACTTCTTTCTTAATTATATTTTCCTGATACATTTTTGTCGATTTTTCATTCTTAAAATGATTGAAACTGCATTTCTTGTAAATTAAATAGCAGGAAAATATAATCAGCAAAGAAGTGGCACAAACCAAAGTTTCAAGAAACGCGAAAAATTAAATATTCAAAATCCGCAAAAGTATCAGGAGAACATGATCAGTAAAGAGGTAACGTATCAAGAGAACATAATCAGCAAAGAGGTGGCACAAATTCAAATTTTAAAAAGCGCCAAAATTTAAAATTTTAAAAATCGCAAAAGTAACAGGAGAACATGATCAGCAAAGAGGTGGCACAAATTCAAATATTAAAAAGCGCCAGAATTTAAAGTTTTAAAATCTGCAAAAGTATCAGGAGAACATGATGCGCAAAGAGGTGGCGTATCAGGAGAATATAACTAGCAAGGAGGTGGCACAAACTAAAATTTTAAAAAGCGCAAAAATTTAAAGCTTCAAAATCCACAAATGTATCAGGAGAACATGATGCGCAAAGAGGTGGCGTATCAGGAGAATATAACTAGCAAGGAGGTGGCACAAACTAAAATTTTAAAAAGCGTGAAAATTTAGTTTCAAAATCCACAAATGTATCAGGAGAACATAATGCGCAAAGAGGTGGCGTATCAGGAGAATATTACTAGCAAAGAGGTGGCACTAAAATTTTAAAAAACGCAAAAATTTAAAGCGTCAAAATCCACAAATGTATCAGGAGAACATGATGCGCAAAGAGGTGGCACTAAAATTTTAAAAAACGCGAAAATTTAAAGCGTCAAAATCCACAAATGTATCAGGAGAACATGATGCGCAAAGAGGTGGCATATCAGGAGAATATTACTAGCAAAGAGGTGGCACTAAAATTTTAAAAAACACGAAAATTTAAAGCTTCAAAATCCACAAATGTATCAGGAGAACATGATGCGCAAAGAGGTGGCGTATCAGAAGAATATAATCAGCAAGAAGATGGCACAAACTAAAAATTTAAAAAAGCGTAAAATTGAAGCTTCGAAATCCGCAAAAGTATCAGGAGAGCATAATCTCCAAAGAAGTGGCATATCAAGAGAACAAAATCAACAAGATGGCATAAATTAAAATTTTAAAAAGCGCAAAAATTTTAAGCTTCAAAATCCGCAAAAATATTCAATTTTTTTTTTTTTTTTTCGAAGGAAGAGAAAAATGCATTATGCATTCCCACCGGCCGGTCCGGTGGGATATGCGGGACTCTCACCCGCTAAAAAACTCTCCCTGCTATTTTTTTCACTTTTCGCCGATACTTACACAAATTTATATTCTGGAATATCGGGAACATAATAGGCACAAGAGCGATATTACAAATGAAAATTTCAAAAATTGAAATTTTAAAAACTCCAACTTTATTATCTTTTCTCATTTACAATATAGTGGAAATTATCTAAAAATTAATTATTATTACAACTCATCTCTCAATTTTCATAAATGATCACTGTACAACTTACAAACACTTATAGAGAAAAAATCCATATATATATATATATATATATATATATATATATATATATATATATATATATATGAAATATGTCCATATAATGTTAAGCTTGCATACGCTTTGTATATGGAATAGTTTTTTGCAATTTTTTATGTAAAAACAAAAATTTCTTAAAAAAAATTTTTATCCTACACATCGCAGGCTAGAGCTAGGTTCGCATTGGAAGCATAAATCGGAATTTTTTACATCTATATCGCTTTTATTCGTTTAATTAATGCTGATCTAAATCTTGCGCAAAATTTTAATAATCTCATTACCAGACATTAATGACTCTATTATGCTGATAATAAATGGAAATTCGATTTTTGATCGAATACGCTAATATAAGAGCGAATCAAAAATTATTCGCAATCTTTTTCACATTTTCGTCTTTCAAATTTCCATTTTCAATTTGTGTTTTCATATAGAACAAACTGTAACGAATTAGTCAGAAGACAGAGTTTCATTTATTATCGCTACATTAAATGAACGAGTGTTATTCATCTAGTTTTGGTTTGTTGTTGTTGTTGCGCTTTGTACAGCTTAAAAACTTTTTTACTTGGAAGCAACAATTGGCTCAAGCCAGGCCTCTTCTTGCGTTTTTTGTTCGCAGTTTGATTGTTCTCCTGATCCACCTCGTTTTCCTCGTCGTTCGCGATCGGTGATGTCTGCTGTTGTTGTCCGTTGTATCGAGTCTGACAGACTAGTGTCTCCTGCGGAGTCCGCAGAGCCTCCAATTCGGCCGCGCTGCGATGAAGATCAGAGTCATGAGCGAAGGTGCAATTGTGACCAAATCGACAACGGCCTTTCCGATAATTCCAACAGATCTTACGACCATTTATCATCTTGGTGTCGTCTAATGTGGGCGTCATCTTGACATGCTTCTCCAGGATCGCACTTTTCGCTCGTTCCGCTTCAACAAACGGATTCGAGAATACTGAGGTCCTCAACAATGTAGATGCGCCATTGAAATCCGGCGTAGGCAATGGAAGCTTTTCTTTGGAAGCTGTTGTTTCGTTTATTCTCACGTGACCGTTCTCATCATTATGCGAATTGCTGTTCTCATCATTATCGTCCTCTCCCTCTTCTTCATCTTCCTCCTCCGACTCCACCTTGTCAACACCCTTAAAGCTAACGGTGAGGCAATATCAGATTACAAAGAACAAGTTATATTCTGTATGTACATAGGGTTGCTAAATTTAAATAAAAGTTTAGCTTGATTTTTTTTCTTTAATGTTTATTATAACAATGGTTTAATTTTTATTGTAATGTAGTAATTTCATACTTTTAATATGTAGAGTGGATGGAGAATGAACTTTGAAATAAAAATATATTCAAACATTCAAAACAAGAAAAAAGAAATTATAAAAATTAGAAGCACAGACATAGTTTTTAAATTATTGGAAAGACAAGTAAATCTTAGAGGGACAAATCTATCTCTGTATAATTTAAAAAAAAAAACTAAATAGATATTTTTTTCCTGTTTATGTAACATAAAGAAGGGACAAGAAATGGAACGCATGAAACAAACATTTCTCTTACAAAAGAATTGTATAAATAAGAATTATGAGATACAGTGCATTCGATATAATCTGATATAAACAAACCTTAAATAGTTCTAGGTACAAAAGAAGAACATTGTGAAAGCAAAGAAACATACTGTACAATTTTAAGCAAAAATAATACTTTGGATTAATTGTAACAACAATCCATAAATATGTAGTCTTTACACTTTTGACTACAATTGTATCCAATCTTAGTCAATTTATAAGTGCACACCTCTTTGATGTTTTTCTTTAAGTTTAATGCTATCTATATTAGAGTATAATGCTTTGTACTTGTCATCATGCATTCAGTCTAATGTTTGCATGACCTATTAAATCCGAGATATTTTTCATCTTAAAACTGGATTTTCATCGTTACAATTTCCCTGTTAAGTAGAAATATTGGTGAATTTCATGCCTTCTATTGAAGATTAGGTTAAAGATAATTGCGAGAAGCGCTAAAAAGAAAAGGAGAAAAACTAAATTGGATAGCAGCTCACAGTGAGCCAAACTTACGCATCATCCGAAACGTCACCGTTTGTTTCGCTATCCGAGCCGGAGGAGGTTCCGTAATCCGCGACTAAGGAAGCCATAATAACAGTCGATTCTTATAAACTAGACGATCTAATCGTACGATAACTAATAATAACTAATCTAATCATCACGCGAGATCAGATGTTAAACGGCTCCGACCGGACCAACCAACAAACTCTTATAGGAAGAAAAAGAAATTGTATTAGCGCTGTAGTAGCGCCATCTAATGTAATGTGTAATTTTATATATATATATATATATATATATATATATATATATATATATATATGCCTGCAGTTTTTGTATATAATATATATTAAAAATCAATGGCATCCGTGGATCCTGGAATATTAGATTTTCAACAAAAACGGACATAAACACTGTCATACAATTGGCTGTCAAACAGAAAAATTGTCGAGACTTCAAAAATTTCTCTGTTCGATAACCAATCGTGTAACGTCTGTATTTTCTTGCTGAAAAATTGATAGAAATCAGTGAGATGCTATCGATCTAGTGTATTATAAAGAAATCTAACTTGACCAATCGGGATGGAGAAGTGCTCTATCCCGATTGAGAATTCGGAGAAGTGATGCGCTTCTCGGTTTGACAGTTCCTGCCGTAGAGGACAGCACGAGTGATCGGCGGCGTTCTCAAAACTCGACACGAACATTCCTCTCATCGTCCTCCTTTCATCCACGGATCCGTCTCGGCGCAGACGTCCTCCGATATAGCGCGAGTGTGATTATTTTCTATCTACACGATCTTCCTCTCGTATCATTGAGCACGGCGAGTGCGTAAATCGCGTCGTAAACAATGGCAGATCAGCAAGAAAACAAGGACTTCAGTGAGGACATAGCGGAGCAAAGTTTCGAGAAGAACGGCGAAGCCGAGAGCGGCGGTACCGGTGGCGGCGGAGACGCCGTGGAGAATGGCCAGGACTCACAGGAAGACAGGTAAGATTTTCTATCGTTCGTCACGTAGAGATCCTTACCGCGAACGATGATCGGTGATCGAATCGATGATTCTCACTGCGCGATCCGCAAGTACGCGTTACGTCTAACGGAGGCGTTTTCCCGCGAAATTGCTCTCGGCGTCCCCTCCCGGGCCTCGCGACACGAGTAGCCGTCGAACAAAATGGCGAGGGCTGATTCGAGATGCGGAAACGTAATCTGTAATCTGTTCGCATCGGTCGTACATCGGATGCCGATCGCTTTCCCGCGCGATTTCCTCGCATCTCGCAATCATGATGCGCTCGAGGATGTATTTCTTTTTTGTCTACGCGAATGGGCGGAATTTGTTTCATTATTATTTGTCGCGTACGAGATAAAGTTTTTTTTTTTCCCACTACGCTGCTCTCTTTGAGAATTCGTTCGCGCGTCACATCTTCTTTCTTCACACTTACGTTCTATTTTTTTTTTTTTTCTTTTCTTTTCTTTTCTTTTCTCCGCGAATACGATGTTGCTCTTCTCAAGTGCAGAAAGTACACCCGACAAACCTAACATTTTTTGCAGCTTTGTATTCTATTATTATCGTAATCAATCACTGTCTCAATATTTACGAATATTAGATAATTTTATATATGAGATAAAATATGAATTATATATCAAAAAATTTACTGCGTTTTATCATACAATTGCCCTTGCACAGTAAATCTGAAATATATTTCATATATTGTTTTGTTTTTCACAAATAAAATAAGGTAAATATAATTATATACTTATTATATATATTATGCTGTAATTATAATTACACATATCCTATAATTACGAAGTATGTGTCCCTCTGTTTCAAGCTTTCTAACTTTTTTGTAAATTTCTTTCTGTTCTTACTCAGCCAATTAACTTTCTTCTAGTTCTATAATTAACGGAAGGCAGAGACAATTTCATCATTGATAAAGTTTTGTGTATGTGTATATGTAGATCTATTATATATGTACTTTTTAAGAATAACATTTTTGTGTATTTGTATTTCTTTTTCTTTTTTTTCTTAATAGAGAATATAATTTTGAAATCCACACATTTGATCAGTTACGAGTCATCTGTCCTTATTCACAGTAACAGTTTACAGTCAAATTCAGATTAGTCAATTGCTCAATACGATTGACAAATACATCCAATGCTTGTCTGGGATCTCAATTGAGCTGCGAAGCTTGATGAAATGAACTTTGGGGTCGGAATTATTGTGAACGATCGAGCATCGAGTTCTCAAGTCCATCATGTTCCATCACAACACAAAAGTGCTGGAGTCAAGTCGAGTCAAATGTTACTTGAGATCAAATATGTGTCGCAATGACACATACTTGCCTGCTGGATATAATACAGAGTAGAGTAATTTCCGCTGAATTGTGATATTTGGATTATTTGGGCATGAACAAAAATGCGCAGAGACACTAGGGCCAATGCAAACATCTCCGATAAGAGTTCCAGAACGCCATTAACGCAGTTTCTGTGACTTGGTCTGCAGGTGGCAAACGTCCCAGTGCGATTATGGTGGACTGCTTGCAACCGGCTAACTGTGACCTGACCTGACAACAGATACCGGCGAGTGACTGGTACCCATGGTATTTATCATCAGCCCTAGATGATATAAAAAAGATATATATTTCTAATATATATATCGATAAACGTATATAAATACAGACTTAACACTGCCGGAAAAAGTTTTAATAAATGATAGAAAAACAGCAAAGTGCGTACATATTGCAGCTTGTTATTTGAATGCGAAATATATAATACCAAAAATGTCTTAAGACTCGAGACAAGTCGTAATAATGAGCCATATAATGTAAAGTAAACCTTCTCGATGAACATGAACTGTAAGATAGAAAATTTATATGTATGCATACGAGTGTCTGATGTAACGCATAATAATGTTGTTTAAAAAGAAGTCATATGAAAAAAAAAATTAGAACAAGGGAGATAAGAACAGAGCAAAATCATATATTGACTAATGTTAATCTATCGTAATATAAAAATTAATTTTTAGCTTTCCAATATTATAGAGTTGCAGTCAATCTACTACCACATGCCACTAATTTTGGGCCAATATTAATAATCGGGATTATTTTTTTTTTTTTGTGTGTGTAACTTAGAGAAGTTATTTGTATTTTCTTTAGGGGCAGCCGTATATATCAGCTACTGGAGTTTAGCTTATTTGGATCATCATTATAATAGTACTTTGCTCTTTGATGCGTTTTTTTTTCTACTTTCACATACACAGACTTATAATATTATACACACATACATACATATGCATATGTATTTTTCTAAAACTTTTTCTTTGAATATTTTTCACGAAACTTGTTTTTTTATGATGTTCAAATCGAGTTGCCTGTGTGGTTGCGCAATGCCGCCGTCTCTTCATAACTTCAATTTTACTACGCTATCGCATAGCAACTACGTATGTAAATTGTATAATAATATATACATATTTAACTTTATCAGAGTTCATTTGTTCTAGGAATATGGTATATCTTGTAACTCTTTTTATCTTTTGCTGTCAGAATAACAATCTTGTTTGGTCTCATGCAAGGAACGTGTTTATTTTTCCAAATCATTACGTAGGACAACACCTACCTTGCACGTTGCTGCAATTGGAATTCCTATTTCCTGCAATTGAAAAAAAGATTAATAATTATCGTGCTTGCATAAATAAATCAATATCAAAATTTCTTACAGTGTCTTTTCCAGATAGCATCATGGATCGTCAATTGCGCTCTGTTAAATTGTAGTACGATTCTAATTTGCACAGACATTAAAACATAAATTTTGAGAAATTATTAATCTAATTAATGTAATATTCGTAAAAAGTTCTCTGATAAAATAATCTTTCTTTGGTAAAATAAATTAGTTCCATTGCTTTACAGGTTGACCGGAAGTAATCAGGACTCTATGATTAATAGAGGCACATTCAATTTCTATCTTTCTCTTTCTTTTTTATTTTAATATGGTGTGCCTATATAAAAATTCAATTGAGATAATATTACTCGTAACAATCGTAGCACCGCAATAGCGGTTGGAAAGTTAGGGCGGCAAGCGTATTATCCTCCATTACATTTATTTACAAATTTCGTTTCTGTTTATTGTTTGCAGAAAATTATTTGTTGGTGGCTTAAGCTGGGAAACTACTGACAGTGAGTATTTTCATTTTTTATCATTGACGATGAGTTGTATTTCTTTCGGAAATCTATATAGTATCTATATATTTTATCCGCAATTTCGGAATTTTTCAGAGGAATTAAGGGAACATTTTAGCACATATGGCGACATTGAGAGTATTAATGTCAAAACAGATCCTAATACGGGGAGATCGAGAGGTTTCGCCTTTATTGTTTTCGCCAAAGCTGAAGCTCTCGATAAGGTAATTTTTATCTTTTCCTGTAATAACAATAAAATGAAGAGCTTTTTTTTAATGTTATAAATTAATATTATGCATGCAAATAATCCTATGGATTCTTGCAGATTATGTCAGCCGGCGATCACGTTATCAACAACAAAAAAGTTGATCCTAAAAAGGCAAAAGCTAGACACGGGAAGATCTTCGTCGGTGGTCTCTCGACGGAGCTCTCCGACGATGATATTAAGAACTTCTTTTCACAATTTGGAAACGTAAATATTTCGTGATTTGGAAATAAACAAGTTAAAACAAAACCAAAAAAATTAATTATACAATTTTCAAATTTTTTCACACAGATTGTCGAGGTGGAGATGCCTTTTGACAAGACAAAGAACCAGAGGAAAGGTTTCTGCTTTATTACTTTTGAATCTGAGCAAGTGGTCAACGAACTACTTAAAACACCCAAACAGACCATCAATGGAAAAGCGGTGAGTTTTGTACGAAATATAAATTAGTTGTGTAAACTTTCACATTACAATTTAATTTCTTTGCAATTCAAAAATCCAATTCAAATTTTTCTAATCAATTTTGAATTCTTATTGAAGGTGGACGTGAAAAAGGCGACACCTAAATTAGATGGCATGGGCGGAATGCGCGGCGGAATGATGGGCCGAGGTAGAGGTGCCCGAGGAGGCCGTGGACGCGGTTTTGGAGGTCAAGGTGGCTGGGGGCAGGGTTACGGAGGCGGCTACGGCGGAGGTTACGGTCAAGGCGGCTACGGCGGTGGGTACGATGGTTATGGAGGATACGATTACTACGGCAGCGGTTACGGCGGTTACGGCAGTGGTTACGATTACAGCGGATATGGTGGTGATTATCCTTTGTTTGTTTGTTTTGTCATATAGCATAAACCGCGAAGTTTCGAATTAAAATAATGTCCCAGGGTGAGGTACTTTCTATCATAAAATCGGTCAGTGTCCTGGCGATTTTTGGATCTTTGCATTACGTTTTTCTCGAATTAAAAACTTCGCCGAAATTCGAGATTTTTTTTCTTTATATAATCGCGTTAGTGTATATATACACTTTTTTACTATTTCTTCTACCGCATTGAAATCTCGGTGGTACGTGCGGATACTGATTCCATTTGTACCATGTGTTTCATGATACGCAGATGGCTATGGCTATGGCGGTGGTAATTACGATGGTGGCTACGCGGGCGGGCGCGGTGGTGTACGCGGTAAAGGTACGCATTACAGCGTTCCTTGATACATAACTTTATTATCCATCATTTTTAGTATTTTGCTCTTCTCTTCCTCTTTTTTATATTCAGTTTGACGCTTGCCACCGCTAGAATATTTTACCCATCTTTATAATCCTTTGACTGCTATGAGAGCAATTTAACCCCGACTTTTAATCGTGAATATAAGTCGGCTAAATAATAACTTCGACGTAAATTTCGATTAATCTCAACTGTAGAAACATTATAGTGCTTGTAAAAAAATATATTTTATTTTCCATGCTTCTGCCATCTTTGCTTACATGAGTTTTCATGTGTTGCTTATCCATTATTATAATAGCAAGAGAAAGAAAATTATAATCCCAGAAAGATACGTAGCGAAAAAAGAAGGGTATGAATCCGAATAGTGGGCAGTTCAGCCTGTCTTTGTTCTTACATTTATTATCTGTAGTATTTTCTTCCGTAGTATACCTGATTGTTGTCAGTAGTATAGTATATCTTGTTCTATCAAAGCGCGCGCGTGTGTATGTTTTATATTGTATAAGAATTGATCTGTTCTATACTACAATGTTGTGTATGTACGCGCGCGCTTGTATATGTAATTATAATTGTGTATATAAATCTAATTATATATAAATTCGTATCTCAGACAAGAATGAAGACTAATGATACAATTTCGGCATTGTTTCAGGTGGTTCGGGATATGGTGGCAAGCAGAGAGGAGGTGGCGGTCGCCAAAATCAGAGGCACCAGCCATATTAACAAAAATCCTCATTCGCGACCGCAGTGCAATTCGCGTTGTAATTGCTGGTGAGTTGCCGCGCTCCTGGAACTTCGTACTCTCGCACTCTTAGAATTAGAGCGGCAATTCTCTTTCTCATTCTCAATGTCGCTTTGTTCACATTTGTGAATGTATCGATGTCTATTATTTTCATTTCCATTATGAAAGCATGAAGTAATTTAAATTAATGTTCTGGATTTTTTTGTGAATCCAATTTCACGGCGCTCGATTAATACATATTTTGTAATATAAACTTGTAAAAAATTAAAAATACACATAAAAGACGGACACACACACACACATGTATGGTCTACTTCGTCTTTTTTTCACAGGTACTCTTCCTCACTCTACTACCGATCTCTTCATTCGTCCAATTATCATTCCATTAAGCCGCGCCCCTCCTAGCAAGAATTCGACAATTTTTCAACAATGTGGACAACTGCTGCTAACCGAAAATCAATCACCGAAACCTACGATGGAAATAGCAGTAGCGATTTCATTTTGTATTTAATCCAATTTATTATTCCGCGTCTCTATATGCTTTCCTTTCTGCCGTTTGCAGTACGAGCTTGTTTTTCTCCTTTTTAATAACATGTTCGCGGTAGAAAAGCAAGCATATAAAACCATTAATAGATTTTTTGAATGTAATACCGAATAAAACGAAATGAAGTATCTAACAGTATAACAATCTTACAAGAAGTAATATTGCCGTACGAGAAATAGATATATAAAATGGAGTAAGAATTAGTTGTATAAAATATACCATGTAAGCACGATAACGTGTCTTCTCATCAGAAACATATGTGCGTCATTATTGAGGAGAATTGCGCATTTTAAATGATTTCCACATTATGATCCATTTTCCCCAATTCCGTTTAATACAATTAAGTTGAAAAGAAGACTTCAACGATAAATAATTCTTTATGGAGAATTTTTAATTAATCCTGATACCGTTCTTGAATCTCTATTAAATCGGATATTCGATAAGAGCTCTCCTAAGGTAGCTTTCCAGCAAGAAAATAGATGCAATTGGCTATCGAATATAGATAATTTTTCAAGTTCCGAAAATTTTTATATTTGATAACCAATTGTATGATGTGTATTCTTGTTTTCTATCTTTAGTTAATCTAGAAAAATATTTCTAAAAACTTCAGAAATTTATTATCAGCTGATAAATAGGTCCAGTCCATTTCGCTAATGGGAGCACTCCAATAAGAAAAATGTGATTAACTGTTAAATAGAAAAATGTTCTATTTAGTAGCAAATTGCATGACATAATTGTGTTTGCTGGAAAGCTTTTAATATAAAATTAAAACGGATAGAATTCGCCGAGTTTACGTTCAAAAATTTACCATCGAGTAGAATAGTGTTTAATTAATCACACAACAATCACAGGACAAAAAAATTCTACCCGACGACAGATTTTCGAACGCATCTAGCAACGTGGACAAGGCTTAAGGTTACAAGCGAAAAAGTTGGCAGTCATGTTTCAGGAAACGAGTCGAATAGCGCGAAGCTTATTGTATAGGGACCGGATACCGGATGGACGCAGAATTGAGTGTTGAGTAGAGTATAGAGTGTGATATATACACGTTCACGAGTAGATCTCTGATACTTGCGAGTGATAATGATCGTCGACACGAACGAGTGATTCGTGAATTATCGTTGTATCTTATCGTCCATCAAGGACGATTGCCGTTCCTCTTGCCTGTGATATGCCAATAATTAGCATTCGCAGCCCCGCGAATGAACGTCCCGCGGTCTTAGAGTCGACCGACGCTACGCAACGAACAGCGCATCCTCGTCGTCGAGGCGCAGTCATTGAAGGTACGTTATCGTCCCTTCCGGGTTCTCTCCAAAAATCGCCGATCACTCGCGGTCCAGCAAGTATCGAGTCTTTCGCGCGTGATCGGCAGGGAGGACGCGGATGTTCTCGCTGTCTCGAAAACAAACGGCGTTATCGTCCCTTCGGCACCGCGCCAATTAGATGACGGCCTTTTCCCGCCATATTTTTCAAAGCTCCCTCCAACGTGGACGCTTGCACTTTCGGTAATAATTTTCGTCTCACAAACGAGCATTTCATCAAATTTATTTTAATCTAAATTTCGAAATCAAAAATCAACGATTGGATATAGTTCGTGAACTTTAAAACTACGTGCCACTGGACAATCGTAACGTTCGCGAGCATTATTTGTTTTTGTTTAAATTTTTTATTAAAGACAAAATGATCTTACAAACATTGCGATTGTCAAGAACGTAGCCTAAAATTTGATCGCTCTCTTAGCGATTTAAAAAAAATAGTTTAAATTGTAAAATATATTTTATATTTTGATTTTTTTTCTTAGTAGAAGAATTCGTTTTTTTGTTTTTTTGTTTCTGCATTATAATATATTTACCATTGATTTATAGATATCTGAAAGTACAGAGCATCAAGATGAGTACAGCTTTGGAAAATGGAGCTGGTGACCGTAAAGCGGCTCCCAAGCAAAAAACCATTGAGGGTATTTATCAAAAGAAATCACAGTTGGAACACATTTTATTGCGTCCGGATACCTATATTGGATCTGTGGAACCAGTAGTGGAAATGATGTGGATCTTTGAGAAAGAAAAAGATATGATGGTTCAAAAGGATATTAAGTATGTTCCTGGATTATACAAAATTTTTGATGAAATTCTAGTAAATGCTGCTGATAACAAGCAGCGTGACCCAAAGATGGACATGATCAAAATTGATATTGATTCGTAAGTTACATCAAATAATACATTTTAGAATAATCAATATCAAGAGAATTTCAATATGAATTGTATAAAGTAAAGTAGTAAGTAAACACTACGTTGTAACATTTTGATGTGCAGTGAAAACAACACTATTTCCGTGTGGAATAATGGAAAAGGTATTCCTGTAGTAATACACAAAGAGGAGAATATGTATGTACCTACCATGATATTTGGCCATCTTTTGACATCATCAAATTATGATGATGAAGAGGAAAAGGTGACTGGTGGCAGAAATGGTTATGGCGCCAAGTTGTGTAATATTTTTAGTCATCGTTTTACCGTTGAGACAGCTTCAAAAGAATACAAGAAATGTTTAAAGCAAGTGAGTGCAATTTGTTAATATTACAATTACCTCTATTATTGGTATATTATAATTAAGTATATTATAATTTTTACTCCATTATTATAGACATGGGGCAATAATATGGGAAAAGCTAGCGAACCTAGGATTAAAGAATATCATGGGGATGATTTCACTAAGGTCACATTTTCACCAGACTTGACAAAGTTTAAAATGCAATCTCTTGATAATGATATTGTAGCTCTTATGTCTAGAAGAGCATACGATGTAGCTGCATCCAGCAAGGGCGTCAAGGTTTATTTGAATGGAAGCCGTATTCCAGTAAAGAATTTTAAGGATTATGTTGATTTTTACATTAAAGGAAAAGAGGATGATATTGGTAATCCGTTGAAAGTTGTATACGAGAATTGTGGTCCACGCTGGGAAGTTGCTTGCACTTTATCTGACAAAGGATTTCAGCAAATGTCATTTGTAAATAGTATCGCAACAACGAAGGTAGGAGAACTGTATGTAGTAATTTTTTATAAAATCTAAAATTGCTTTGAGTATTTATAAAAAATCTTTGAATACTGATAGGGTGGCAGACACGTCGATCACGTCACCGAGTTAATTGTCAAACAATTGATAGAAACATTAAAAAAGAAAAATAAGGCTGGTGTAGCTATTAAACCGTTTCAAATCAAGAATCACATGTGGATCTTTGTCAATTGTCTCATCAACAATCCTACATTTGACTCGCAAACTAAGGAGAATATGACTCTACAGGCGAAAAGTTTTGGCTCCAAATGCACGCTCACCGATAAGTTCATCGCTTCGGTAAGTGCAAACATTTGATATTTAATGTTTTTTGCGTCTTCTACATATATTCTTGACCATCTCTTGGAATGCGATTGCAGATCACGAAAATCGGAGTCGTGGAAGCAGTACTAAGCTGGGCGAAGTTTAAAGCTGATAGTCAGCTTGAGAAATTGGGTCCTAAGTCAAAGCAAAGAAAACTTCATGGTATACCAAAATTAGAGGACGCCAACGATGCAGGAACTGCAAAGTCATTAGAATGCACTCTTATATTAACTGAGGGAGATTCAGCCAAAACAATGGCTGTATCTGGTATCGCTTCCATAGGCAGAGATAAATATGGCATATTTCCATTAAGAGGTGAATTTGTTTTACTGAAAAAATTGGATAAAATTTAATGTTATGATACTAATCAGTGATACATATCTTGATTATAGGCAAAATGTTAAACGTAAGGGAAGCTACTCATAAACAAATCTTGGAAAATGCTGAGATCAACAATTTGATTAAAATTCTTGGTCTTCAATATAAAAAAAAATACGAGACTCGAGATGATTTAAAAACATTGCGCTATGGAAAAATGATGATTATGACAGATCAGGATCAGGTTAAATCTCTTTCGTATAAAAAAAACACGCCGATTTCATATTCATTTATCATAAATATTTATCTAAATTTTTATTTTTTTAGGATGGTTCACATATCAAAGGTCTCTTGATTAATTTTATCCATCATAACTGGCCGTCATTGTTGAAATTAAATTTTGTCGAAGAGTTCATCACGCCTATTGTGAAGGCTACTAAGGGTAGCCAATCTTTATCTTTTTTCTCGTTGCCAGAATTTGAGGCATGGAAAAAAGAGACAGAAAATTTTCACACATATAAAATCAAATACTACAAAGGTGTTTACTCAAAAATCTGGAATTTTTGTCATTTCATTAATGATTACGATATACAAGACATCTAACAACTTTTTTTAAAAATTTGTATAGGTTTGGGTACTTCCACCGCCAAAGAGGCAAAGGAGTACTTTGAAAATATGGCTAGACACAGAATACGCTTTCGATACGACGGCGACAAAGACGATCAAAACATCATCATGGCATTTAGTAAGAAATGCGTTGATCAACGTAAGGATTGGCTGATGAACCATATGAACGAGACGAAGAGACGAAAGGAAATCGGCCTCGGTGAACGTTACCTTTATGAAAAGGATACACGCACTGTCTCCTTTTCAGATTTTATCAATGTCGAACTAGTGTTGTACAGTAATTACGATAACGTAAGATCCATACCGAATATGATTGACGGCTTTAAGCCGGGCCAGAGGAAAGTGATGTTTACTTGTTTAAAACGTAATGATAAACGTGAGGTAAAAGTGGCGCAATTGGCGGGCTCGGTCGCCGAGCACTCAGCTTATCACCACGGCGAGACATCCTTGATGGCGACTATAATTAATCTTGCTCAGAATTTTGTCGGTAGCAACAATATTAATCTTCTACAACCTATTGGTCAATTCGGTACAAGACTCACCGGAGGAAAGGACGCCGCCAGTCCGAGATATATTTTCACAATGCTTAGGTATTTGTCACATCTTTATACACATAAAAGAAGTAAGAGAAGAAATTATGCATTCTTATTTGCATATCATTATCACTATTTTTTTTTTCTTTTTTTTTTGCATAGCCCACTAGCAAGGTTCATATTTCACAAACATGACGACGCCCTATTAAAACACGAATACGATGATAATCAAAAGATTGAACCTGTTTTTTACGTGCCTGTTATCCCTATGATATTGATAAATGGCGCCGACGGTATCGGTACCGGATGGATGACAAAGATTCCGAACTACAATCCTCGTGAAATCATCGAAAATCTACATAGGATGATGGACGGCGCGGATCCCAAACCTATGGTAATATCGATGTTAAATTATCTAAAAATAAAAAGAAAGAAAAAGTTAAAATCAGAATTTTATAGATATTTAATCAATATACTTAATATTTCTCTCATAAAAACACAAAAAGCATTCAAGGCCCTTCACTTTAATTGTATCACGTAATCGTAATTTATTTTTTAGTCACCGTACTACAAAAATTTCAAAGGCGTCGTGGAGAGTTGTGGCGATTATCGCTACGTTATAAGTGGAGAAATATCAGTAATTGGACCAGATAAGCTGGAAATCACTGAACTTCCTATTGGTACATGGACACAAACATATAAAGAAACTGTGTTAGAGCCCATGTTACATGGAACTGATAAAATACCGGCTGTCATCACGTAAGTATTACAAAATCTTCATGAACAGAAGAAAAATATCAATGAATACCGGGATTTGAACCTAAAATGTCTCATTCAGAAAGCTATTACTCTGCCATTGAACTACTTTATCGCCTGATTCACAATCAACCGACTTGTAAGAATTCTTTCTTTTATATATCTTTCTATATATGTATTTTGCCATAGGGATTACAAAGAGTACAATACAGATACGGCTGTACACTTCATAATAATTTTAAATCGTGATAAATTATTGGAGCTAGAAAAAGAGGGTCTTCATAAAGCATTTAAACTCCAGACAACTATGACAATAACATCTATGGTAAGATACTATAAATAACGATATGGCAATTATTGGAAATGAAAAACGAGAATTCATTAATGCGACATCTTTTGTTACAGTGCGCTTTCGATGAAAATCAATGTTTAAACAAATACGAAAATGCGATACAGATATTAAAAGTGTTTTATAAAGTACGTCTGGAGATGTATCACAAGAGGAAAGATTATCTAGAAGGGATTTTAAAAGCGGAATCAGCCAAGCTGTCAAATCAGGCTCGCTTTATTCTCGAAAAGTGCGATGGCACTTTAGTGATAGAGAATAAGAAGAAAAAGGATATGATAGCAGAATTGATCAGACGCAATTACGATTCGGATCCGGTCATAGTTTGGAAACTATCACAAAATAGGGAACAAGTATTGGTAAATATCAAATTTCGCTTCAAAATTATTATATATCCGTGAAGGAATTATATAATTATTTATTTAAATTTATCTATTTTGCTACATCAGGAAGATCAAGTAAGTTAATGTAGAAATAAATAGTATGTAAAACTCAATGTGCTTCGTCGTAACGCGAAAGTCTTTCAATGAACACAATTGTTTTCCAATTAATAAATCTTTTGATAAAAAAATGCCATTTAACAAAAATAAGCAAGGAATTTTTGCTTAAATAGCAAAAAAGTTTTTGTTTTTTGTCAAAATATTTATCAATTGGAAAACGATTTTGTTCATTGAAAAACTTTCGACTTACGATGTTAATTTTAACATAAATAGGAAGAAGCAGCAGGAAATGATGACGATGACGAGAGTGCTCCAACTGCAACCGCGATAGAAAAAGAGAATTTTGATTACCTTCTCGGAATGACTATGTGGAGTCTGACGAAGGAGAAAAAGGATGATCTATTGCGACAACGGGATGAAAAGATAGGAGAGTTAGAGAGACTGCAAGCCCGCTCCCCAATGTCTTTGTGGAAAGAAGATCTGGACAATTTGTTGGCCGAATTAAATAAGGTATATTTATCTTTTTCTTCTTTTTTGAAACGAAAGTAATTGTCATGTGATTTGTGTATATAGTTAGAAGAAAAAGAGCAGAAAGAAGACAGTAAATCGAAACGAAACGATAAAAAACCGCCTTCGAAGTTCTATAAAAATGAAGATACTCGTCGCATAGTTCCCGTCATTGATGTTGAATTGAAGAAAAAGATAGAAAAGGCGGAGATTGTATCGAAGGATAGGAAGGAAGGCATAATAAAGAAATCGAGGGTAAGTCTATTTTATGTTACCTGGTTACCTTTATGATTTCCGTATATCTATTGTTTTCGTATCTAAATCTATCTATCTTTTGTGTCAGACGAAGAAAGAGCCAATCTCTGTGGAGGAGAAAAACGAATTTGATGTGTTAGCTGATTCAGATTTCAAACCCCTCGATCATAGGGTTGGACTTTCTCCCGAGAAGTTAGAAAAGAAAGCAGCTGCAAAAAAAGGTCGGTATTCAATATTTTGATTCGCTTGCATATTATATATTTTGTAGCAGACATTTTAACAATGTACTCTTACCGAATAGGTTTGAAGCAATCCACGTTGCAATTCAAGCCGATCAAAAAAGGAGCGAAGAAGAAGGACAAGGACTCTGACGATAGTGACGACATTGATTTCGGTAGTATTTCGCCACTCCCACAACGATCATCTCGCAGAGCTACAGGTATCATTTTTTTGTCGATCTAAAAATTATTAAAACAATACATATTATAGTATCCTTTCTCAAAATATTGTTATTATTCGCTCTCTGTTTGAATAATAGCCAAGAAGAATGTTTATAATTACAAGGATATGAACAGTGATGATTCGGATGATGACAATCGCGATATGTTCAATCCCTCTTCCGACTCCGAACAAGTGTATGTATAATCGTTATATATTACGACAAATCATTCCGAGCTTCGTTTATCATTACATATTTTTTCTTAGATCCAATAAGAAAGATTCTGTTGTGACACTAAGCGATTCCGACGACAATTTTAAACCAAGCAAGAAACCGCCCCAACCAACACGTAAGTGCATATAATATATATATATATATATATATATATATATATATATATATATATACAATTATATATTAAAGAAAGTACTGATTGCTTATTCATTTTTACAGCAACTTCGGAAGAACTATTCGATTCGTTAGTCGGCAATTCTTCTCTGGAGAATCAACAAAAACCTAATATATCCTCATCCGGGGAAGATTCTCCTATAAAGTTTACACCACCTAAAAAGGGTAATTAATGTTTATTTCGTCAGATGATTAAGTAAAATTTATTTTGTATAATCGTTACACCCGTATACTTTCATTTTACAGCACCTGCTAAGAAGAAAACCGAGAACGACAAAGGAATGAAGAGGAAGGCGAAGAAAAAATCAAAATCATCTGACGATTCCGACACGGACGAGATATTTACTAAGCAAACTGTAAGTACAGTAGTAGCTTGGGTCAAAATATATTTATTTTGTGAGAATTTTGTCAATTTAAAGTTCTTTTCTTAGCAGACGAAGAAGAAAAAGAAGAAATTCGATTCCGATGAAGATGTAGTAATGGATGATTCGCAATTACTGCCGCCACGCAAGATAGTTGGTCGAGTTCGAAAGCCTGTATCTTACGCGGTCAAATCAGACGATGAAGACTCAGATTGAACGTTGTCTTGTTCACGCCTTGCCGAAAACGAGTGTGATTAACTAAAACATAGTTTAAACCGTAAATTAAAGCAAGGCGGATGGGATCGTTATGAAGAGACAAGTTTCATCACACAATTTTAGAAAGATTTTAACTTCACTAAGAATGTCGATCTTGACACTAGTAATAATTTTACGAGGAATTTGACGTACTAGAATCTGCCAAACGCGTATTAAAAATGTGTTTGTCGAAGTATTTAATCGAATTATAACTCGGAAGATTTACTCAAGCGACATTCAAATTGAGGTGTTCTTTTTGGAAAACACTTCGCAATCTTGTATATATAAGTTTACTACTCGAATATGCATAGTGTAAATGCGAAAAGAGTTTCGCGAAACTAATAAACGCTGTGGACGGCGCTACAGGACGTATGGGTGTAACCAAAATATTCACATGAATCTCATCGCGTGATTTGAATCCTTTCCAAAAAGTTTGTTTATTAACGAAGATTGTATATTGTATTATATTTATGATATATCGATCAATTCACATGTTTAGATTTTTTTTTTTTTTTTTAACCTATGAAAAATTACGTGACTCTTATCTTGCGAAGAGAACGTCCAGCACTGTCTGCGCTAGATAGATTAATTAGCACCGCGCATTGCGAAGGGAGTGGACTTTTCTAAAAATCACGATTGCACAATCGTGTTACACTCCTCGTCATCAGAAATCTCATTTGTCTTCGGTAAAACTTGGATAAAAAAGAGACGTATACTGATCCCGGAAAATGTTTTATAAAAAATGAAAAGAAAGAAAAATATGAAATATACACAATTTTTAAATATATTTTTACATACGCGTCACAATATGGTTTTTTTCAGGTTATCTAAAAGACTAAAGAAAATTATATATACACAGCGGTAAATGTCTATTATACATATATACATAGAACGGATCTTACGGCTAATGCGGCGCTCAAATATCGGTTAAGCGAAAACTGTCGGACGTTTTATTTTTAACTTTATACTGACCACACGTAGAATAAAATAAGTTTACTTCGTGCTTGTTTTTTAATGTAGGTAACAAATAAATTTGTAGATTTTAAAATGCTGAGCGCGAGAGTCCACACGGTGTAACAAGAATAGAGAATCGTAATTGAAACTACAGTCAGGAAACAAATTGACATGAAAAATCGATAGCTATAATTAATTTCCCTGATATAATTAGGTTTCTCCTCCTTTCTCTGTCTTGTGTACAATTGATATATTTTTCGCAATTATATAATTCACATATGAAATTAAGGAATAATTGACTTTCACGGTTATTGGTGTTCATTAAAATTCAATTTCTGACTGTACATACATCTACTAGTTATATGTAATCGTTCATTCGTAGAATAAGAACAAAAAGAATTAATAATTGCAATTAGCGCGGCGATTTTGCACTTGATATTAATTAAGTATCTTAAAAGATCCGATTATAAAAATTTCAAAACCACTGGACTATATCCCTCGCGCGCGCGTGCGTTCTCAGTCCAATCAATACTTTGTATATCTTCAGCAATTTTCATTTTTATATAATTCGCATACATGAAATAGATATATACATATATCAATAAAATGTTTTATCTTTTTAGACTCGGTAATTCATTGTTTAACATGTTTGTTTACCAGAAAAGAAAAAAAAAACGATAGAGAAACGAAAAGCAACGAGGGGTAATACACACCGTGAGAGAGAGATGCGTGAGATTTATATTTAATTAATAAGTTTACTTTTTTAAATTATACACAAATACGTAAATTTATTGCTATAACATTTCATACACCATCCTCGACGTAATTCCAGTGTTTCTTTTATCTCTTTTTTTTTATTTAATATCTTTAGGAAGATCGTGACTATGCCGACACGCAGAGCCGATTGGAAGAAAAATAAAAAAAAATAAAAAGAACGGCTATTATTATATTCGAAGTTTGTAGATCGTGGATACCTTAATCGATAGGAAGGTACTACTTTTTTTTCTTTTCTATTTATCGCAATAGAAATAATTGCAGATAAAAAATTTCTCTCTACCCCTTCTCACTCTCCATTCCTATTTATCTCAAATTCTCATGCAAGTTTATCTTCTTCCGTGGGATTCTATAGATATGTACAGGTATAAAAACCTTCCTGTCACAAAGTACACGATCATCGAGTGTCTTAATTATAGTAATGAAAAAGATATTCAAGATATTCGATGAATATTCAAATTATTCCTTCGGACAATTCTCTTAAGGCCAGTTGTAACAATTTTGAAAGATACAAGCTATATATATATATATATATTCAATTTAATGAAAACGATATAATCGGAAAGATATGCGAATGCCAAATTCTTTCATTACTTTAAATATTTACTTCTCCTCGCCATCTCTCTCCTCGAGTCAGCGAAAAAAATTATTTTTAAATATCTACAGTTATATAAAAAAAAAAAGAATCAACATCGAACAATCACGCAAATGATGCCATTTCGGAATTGTATCGTAGGAAATCATCAATAGATATGTTTTGCTAAAAGAGAAAAATGCATTTGCGACTGCGTGTCTTTTTCTTTTTCACGAAAAGTAGGATGTGGGATGTGGGAACGGTTGGCATTTTTTCTTTTCTTTTTTTTCTTTTTTTGTCAAAATTGAAGCAGCGGATCTAAGTAGTAGTAGACTCTCTGTTCAGACTTGTAATTGTATTCTCCTTTCTCACCACACTTTTGCCAATCACAATGATGGTATTGAGCCGTCATCAATACCTGGTGCCCACATTGTATCAACAACTGACGCAACACTTTTAACAACACACGCACTCACTCGCTCTCAGTCTCTCTTTTTTTCTTTCGTTCGCTCTCAACGCATTCCGTTTCTCCTTTTTCTCTTTTACTCCCAGAAGCTACGGCTCGTCGACGGACGCGACTATAATACAAAGCAAGGGCACTTGATAAAATAACTTAGTCTTCTATTTCATAATTATCTATATATAACGTACATATATATAAAACAAATTACGAGTAAAGAAATAATGATTGGGTTGGTATAGCGTTTCACGGCTCTCTTATCTTAAAAATTTGCTCTTTTCTTTTATTATCCTTTTTTTTTAAACTGTCATCTGATTAATTAATTAATGTGCCTAGCCGTTTCCGCGAAACTTGCTCTATACACACATTTGGATCCGCTTTCTCTCTCTCTTTCCTTTTCTCTCCCTCTTCCTATCTCTTTCGAGAAAAAAGGGGAGAAGAGAAAGGAGAGGAGACAAAAGAAAAGAGGTAGAGTGAAATAGGGAAAACATAACGCACGGCGCGTTTCGATACTGCAAATCTCATCGCGGAGTTTTAAACCATACACGCGTAAAAACAGTTTTTTTTTTTTTTAAGTGATGGTGATAATGGTGGACTACAATCCTATAATATTTTTCACTTTGGGAGCACATCGCGATTCTCTCTCTCTCTTTCTCTCTCTCTCGCTCTCTTTCTCTCTGTCTTTCTTTCTCTCTATGCTCACTTCGCTCTTATTCTTTCTTTTTATCGGACTAATCGTTCCGGCATTATAGATATAAAGCCCACTCTCGTTTCAGAATAGGAACAACCAATCAAATCTCCTTCGTGTGTAATCGTATCGTGTATATGTTTCGTGTGTGGGTGTGGACGCGCGTGTATGTTAGTCATTATTAGTCATGATACAGGTAATAATGTTAATATTCGAATAAAGTAACATGATACGCAGGCCAAGCATTCATGGAATGCCGGAAACCGGCGCCGGAGGTCATGCGAGGATAGAGCCACCACAGTTGTCTTCCCACTGTCAATGTTTGTCGTCGTCCTTTTTACACCATATATATATATATTATGTCGAATTTATTTTATTAGTTTATATATATATATATATAATATATATATATATATATATATATATATATTTATATTTATATATATAGTATAAATATATACACTCACACTAATTTTAACAATCCTCTAGCGTTCACTCATGCACACGCTCATAAAACGCCAGGAGAGGAACGTTGTCTTCGTAAAAGCGATTGCTGCGATTGCTCCGATTGCTTTTCTTGATTTCTTCCTATTTCTTGGTTTCTACCTATTTTTTTCTTATTCTTCGTTGCTTTCTTTATTTTATCAACTTGATTTTGTTTCCATTTGGAAGAATTCTTGTCGTTTTATCTGTTTTATTTATAGTCTCTCTCTCTCTCTCTCTTTCTCTCTCTCATACTCTATTTCCCCCCTCCCCCTTAATCTAAGCGTCACTTGTAACTCATAATGACTTATCACATGTTATTTTCTCGTTCGCACGCTCGTTCGTTCTTTCTCGCTCTCTCATTTCTTTTAAACACTATTATCAAGTCAGCGCACTGTTTGATACAAGGAACGATAATACAATTGAATATTTACGAACACAACATTGTTTCTTGTCATGCTGAATAATGTAGCGTGGCTTGTAGAAAGACGCAAGCTCCTGGACTTGCGGATGACCAGTCTCGCATCTCTCTTGCAATGTCCTATGTAATCGATCCTGTAAGTATAGTTGTGACGGTGTGGTGATGGCGGTGGTAGTTGTAGTAATAGTTGTGGTGATGGTAGTGGTGGGTGGTGGTGACGGTGATAGTATCCGGTTTTAGTATTTACAATTGATTATAGTAATCGTTATTTTCCTAAGATGAGAGATGATGTGCACAGTCCGAGCGCTCAAGATTTGGCATGTATTAGTATATATCGAGGATTTCGTCCTTAGTCCTTCCTCTCCACTACGAACTGCTCGACGCGTTCATACCACTAAACATGCCGATGTTGAACGTACTCTGCTGCTGATGCTGTATCTGCTGCTGTTGCTGTTGCTGCTGGCTGTTCGCTTGGCGGCCATGTTTTGGCACTGGGGGTTGCAGATATTCATGTCTAGCTAGTGTTAGTACGTCTATACGCTCCTCCTTTCTATACGCTAGGCAACTTCTTATGAAACTCTGCAACAACAAATCGTCAAATTGTAGAACGACATGTTCTCATTTCTGTAAACAAGAATCTATATTATCAACGCTACCTTTGCTTCGTTACTGACGGTCGGTTTATTCGCAAACTGGACTTCTGTGGCTTTCAATATCGTATTTTCCTCCAAAATGGTGGCTTGCGATTGATTATGACCAAAGGGCTATGAAAATAATAAAAAAAATATTCGTATTTCCACTATATTCGCGAACGACAAGTGACGAATTCCGTATGCGATAATTATGTATCACGATAAATACCTTTTTACCATATAGGCATTGATAAAATATAACTCCTACACTCCAGACATCAACTTTGGACGATATTTTAGGAGGATTTTTCCCAATGACGAAACACTCAGGAGGTAGGTACCTATAAGTATACAAATTTGATAATTTTCAATAAAATTTTATGACTAATGCACAACAAAATAAGTTATAAAATTGATTAGTGGAAGAAAAGCACGTACCAGTAAGTACCCGCTCCTTGGGATGTTAGATCCATTCCGTGATCTGGATTATAATTTTCCTCATCCATAACTTTACTTAAACCAAAGTCTGTGATTTTTATTTCGCCGCACACGTTACCTTCGGTTAACAAAATGTTGCCTGCAAAAAACATATTAAACAATGAGTCTTTATTTGCTTGTCTACTTCAAAAATAAAAATAAACTATTTCGAGTCTATTCTCGATAAAGGCTCTAATATCTCAAGTTTACCTGGTTTTAGATCGTAATGTATGACTGGGGGTTTTATTTCATTGAGGTACTTTAATGCCGATACGACTTGCATAACAATAGATCTCGCTTCTCTCTCGGGTATAGTCTTATGCTGAAATAAAAAATTTGAGAATATAATAAAAACACGATTATCTCATTGAAGTGGAAAGCTCGTAAAATAAAAATTAAATTATGTGTACCTGCTTGAGGTAAAAATCTAAATCATGGCCATCACAATATTCCAGAACCGTACAAAAGGAATTGGCATCAATTTCAAATACATCATATAATTTTACAACTCGAGGATGATCTAATGCCTTGTGTATATTATATTCTCGCAATGCATGCCTGTTGTAACAGAAAATAAATACATAGAAACATCCTTTTTAAAAGCGCATCCTTTATAAAAATGTCCTTTTTATAATTAACTCTTATTGTAATAATTAATATTGTAATGAACAGTGATAATAATACTGCAATAAACATAAGTTGAATACTCACTTTATATAATTAGCCTTCTTATCTTCTTTCCAGTCTTTATTTAATTGATGCACCTTACAAGCCACATACCGTTGCTCCTTTAAGTCAAATGCCTATACAAAAAAGATTGCGGATAAGAATAAATATGGATAAGAATAAATAAATTAAATATTCTCATTCTTGTATTCTCATTCAGAGATTAATATAATTAATGAAACAAATAGACGAAAATGTGTTTCGTCACCTTATGCACTTCGCTGAAACCGCCCTTTCCTAATAACATTAGCAGAAGGTAACGTTCATTCAAAACAGGATGAGAGTTGAATCTCGATTGGTCCTCGTTGTGAATACGCTTCAATTCTCTGATGTGTAAATTCCGCTCCCTTTCGAGCTTTTCCATTTCCAATTGTAGATCCGCGTCTTCTTTCTTCAACGCGCTTTGTCTTAACTGTAGACACATACATAGACACATTATCACAAGCTTAAAAATGAAAATGTCAAGATATTTTTAAAAAAGAATATGATCGCGGTACACCGTGATGTACCTTGAGTATTTCATCAGCTTCATAATACTCCTGCCACGTATACGACCCAGGTACTGCATCCGGCTTCAAAAACGTCGCCTCAGTGCCGTTATGCAAAGAGGGTTGCGGTTGACTACGTTTTCTGCCTGTTTCACTATTCGACGGCCTCTTCTTGAGCAGCAGTTTCTTCTGCTTGTCGATCTCTTCCCGTTCAGTCGCTATTTCTTCTTGCCGTCGAGCAAGCTCGTGAAATGCGTAACCGTCGGTCCAGTTCTCTTGAAAAGTCGCGCCCACCCTCTGCGTCACGAATTGACCCAACCTCAGTCTATTTTGCATACACTTCTGCCTAGCTTCTTTTTTTTCTATGTTTGATTTTTCTTTTAATAACTTCTTTACAACGTCTATACACTTATTTATATGTGATTTATGCTGCTCAATCAGTTTTTGCTGATTAGCCATTTGATGCCTAAGTTCATCCGTTGTCTGTAACAAAAGTTTAGAACAAATAGATATCTTTACATAAAATTTATTATAAAATTTATTATAAAATTTTTTATTATAGTGTTATCAAGATATAAAGCTCGCCTGTGTATATCAGATGTGATGTTAAAGAGAGAAGAAGAAAGAAAGAGAAAGGGAGATTATATGTTTCATATAATTTAATTCTGACATAAGAGTAGTAGAATTTGAACAAATTAATAATCATAATCACAACCATACTTACCCTATTTAATTCGTCAATTTTATTGTTACGTAATTCTAAGTCTGAAGAGGCTTGACTTTCAAATTCCTGTATCCTCTGGCAAGTAAGTTCTGTCTGAAATGCAATTTGTACAATTTTACAATAAATGAATTTTACGATAATTACCATAACATCTGATACATTTGTCAGCATTGCTCGAAAATACTGAATACCTTGCTGCACGCAGAAAGAGCATAATATATATAAGAAACAATTTAACTTATCATCATACAATTTATATCTGGCAAAGTTGCACAGATGCAATGTATTTGTTCAACAAAGATAATTAATCGTTTAATTATATAATACAATTTCTATATTTCACTACAACATGTGTGACTTTTTTTATTATATAAAACAAAACTAACAAAACTCAGGCAAACACTGATAGAACTGAGGAGGATCACATACAGGCAGCAAGGAAAACACCAAAAATGTACGCATATATATATAAATAATGCTGATGTAAATGCCAATTAATACACAACCCCAAAAGAATTCTTAGTACATTTTATTTTGGAACAGTCAAAGAATATTGAATTCATTAAAACTCAAATACAATGTTCAATGAATCCCAAGAACTAAATATGCATATGTCAAAGTAATAAAATATACCTTTAATGCTCGCTTTATGCCTCTAGCAACCAATAATTGAGTTTTTCGAAAAAACTATTAGATCTTTAAAGACAAGTGTATCATAACAAGAAAGAGTGGCACTACAAGGTAGCCTGTATTTGTACAATAACAAATGTATACAGTGCTACAGTTTGGCCAGAAATTAGCTGATTTTATTGCAAACATTTGATAAGAAATGCCCATTACCAGATCACATATATAAACAAGTAGAAGAATTTAATCAATTGTGTAGCATTTCACAGATTACAAACAGAATTTGTCACAAAAATAGAAAGAAGAAAAAATTAATTAATTTTTACAATGATATTTTACTGTTGCTACTATCTAATGCACTTATTTTGATTTTGCACAAAAGAATGTCCAAAGACAAACTTTTGTAAAAAAATTTAAATCTTTCATAAAAATAAAAATCTTTAATTTGATAATTACTTTATCTTTCTCAATGTTTTAATGAAGAATAATAACAATTTTGCTTATTCCTCTCCTTATCTAGCCTCCTTATCTAGCCCAATAATAAAATTGCCATATTTTGTTAGATTTGTTAATCATATATAGGAAAGTTTTAAGAAAAATTAAAGCTACCATATCTTTATAACAAATTGTCAATCTGTGATAGAGACACTAATACTAACAGTGGGTCGTTTCTTATAAAATGCTTGCAGATATTACCGGATTTTGCTTACATTTGGGGTGTTAGTCTTCGCTTGCCTGACCTGGCTTGTCCTATTGAGGTTGGTAGGCCTTACCTGCACCTGCTTGCTGACCATTGAGCCTGCAGGTTGTGTTGAAACTGGTGGTGGAGGAGGTGGAGGTTGAGGATGAGGTCTTGGTGGCTGCATCAATGAAGAAAATTCCGCCACTGAAGAATTAGGTGTTGTTACTTGTGGTGAAAGTAACTGTTGAGGCGATGGTGGAAACTGTTGACAAGAAAATACAGATGTTACGCATAAATTATAAATCTATTGCTCTTAAAATATTCTTTGTAACGTGAATCTTGAACCTTACCATAGGATAAGCCTGTTGAGGAGAAGGACTTTTGGCACCACCATGCCGAATAGGACTATTGCCCAGATGATGCTTTGGGAAATACTCATTGATCTTCTTATTATCAAGAGCAGCAATTGATCTAGCTCCCTTACTTGTTACAGAGCTACTTGAAACACCCCCACCTCCGTCATCAGCCTTACGTTTTCTTTTCCTTTCAGAAGTAGTCCGTAATACTTTTTCCGGAGTGTTTGCATCCACCTCCTTATCACTATGCGATGAGCCTAGTTATAATTATAGTTCCATTAGAAACATGCCAGATATCTTTAAACTATAATTTTAATATATGAATAGTAATGATAATATAATAATAGATAAATAAATTGTGTTTATCAAAGAACATTTTAACACAAACACAAAGAAGCTTTTTTATTGCTCTTTTTGAAGCACATAACTTTATCCTCCAGACAAGTTAACTGCCCAAAGGACCAGAATATGTACTGAGAAAACTAAAATTATTCTTCATACAATTTCTATTATATTCACGCATCGTCTTCAAGAGTATGATTCCAACTTACCAGTGCTCATGTTCGAGTCTTGACTATGAACTGTCTGACCAGAGTTTACGGTTGTTTGGGGTGCCATCTGAATTTGTGACCCAGCAGACATCTGAAAGCAGAAGGCGTTGCGGCTATAAGATATACCGCGAGCAAGTCGCGACGAGAAGAGAAACGGCCACAAGAGAGGAGAGAGAAAAATAATGCAACGAACCAAATAGCGACGGACTATAGTCACGAAGAGCGCCTGTGCGATTTGACCGTTATCGAGGGTAAGGCACGTCGCCACCACATTGTAAAGACGAGAGTCGTACGAGCCGACGAAACGCGGCGAACGGCGACGAATCCGATCGCGAAAGATAGCAATGACAACGACGGCACGAGAGAAAGAGAGAGAGAGAGAGAGAGAGAGAGAGAGACGGCTCGACTCTACTGCTTCTTGACGGCGACGACGAGAGAGGTTACGCTACGCAAACGGCGAAACCCGGCGTATATGACGCTACCAAGCTCAACGAGAATCGCGTGTGTTGTTAAAAAGACACGATTTACATTCTAGAAGGAGCAAACCTGGAGGGATAGAGAAAGACTTATGAAGCGAGGAAAAGGGGAAGGGATGAGGGGTGCCGGACGGAACAGAGAGCGGCACGGAAGGAGGAATGGAGAGTGCGAGAGAGATGATGACAGACATGACAGAGAGAAGCATGGAAACATGTCGAGAAAGAGAAAGAAAGAGGAAAAGAGCGTGTGTGAAGAGGAGACAGGACGACACCTTCCACGACGACTTATGGTGAAATCCCATAGTAATCGCCGTTCTCGATGGTGTGTACGTATGCGTGTGTGTGCGTGTGTATCAACGGTAAACGAAATTTCGCGCACGGCCCTGCCGTAAGAATGACGGCGACGACGGCGTGCGAGGGAAATGTCCGATATATACGTTTTAGAGTTATAGAGGAATCACGATACACACAAAATGGAGGACCTTAGAGCGGCGAGGAGACGGAAGGGAGCGGAAGGGCGATGGAGGTTCCAAGGGGGCAAACACGAGCGCGCGCGCGCGCGGGGGAGAAGGCGAGCGAGGGGGCGACGAGTAGCGGTCGCGATGCAGGGGGGGGGAGCGGCAAGAACTTGACGGCGCACGGTTGGGAGAAGTGCATGAGCACGATCGGGGGAGCACCACGGGCGCGCGCACGGCGCGCAGGGGGCAGTTTTACTCACTACGTTGCGCTTCTGAACTCTCTACGGCTCGGGGCCGGCCTCGGATTTTAACTGACTCTTGGTGTCGCGGCGGTACATATTTTCGTACGCGGCATCCGCCGCCGCAGCCACCGAGAAGTGCGGATGAGAGGGGGAGGGAGGAAAGAAGAGAAAGAAATATCGGCGGGGGCGCGCGCGCGCGTGCTACGCCTTCGATTAACAGCGTTGATAAGCGAAGGAAGAGAGCGACGACACGCTACGTCACTCTGGCCGGCCGCGGTGCGTGTGACGTCGTTGTCGCGCGGCGGTCGCTGGCGCGTCCCACGTTTAGCGATAGATTACGCGCGTCTCTTCTCGTGTTGCTGCTGCACAGGCGATGCGATGCGATGCGATTCGATGCGATGCGATGCGATGCGATGCGACGCGATGCGACGCGACGCGACGCCCCGCTCCATTCTCGGATCAACGTGCTTGTGCACGATACGCGCCTTCGTATGCCATCGCTGTCACGAGTTACCCTGTCACGATTTTACTGAACGTCGTTGCGAAACTCGAAGGGAGAGCCCAGGAAGTGGACGCTTGGCTCTGAGAGAAAGTCATTAAGCAATCAAATGTAATTAGATATTACCGTCCGATAATTGTACAGTTCTTCTTTTGTTCAAATCGTAGAAATGTCGACAACGTTCTAAAATGATTTCCATATTTTGATTGTATTTATATTGGTCAGGGATGTGTTGAAGTTACTAAGAATTATCTTTCCTTTTTCGATTGATAAAAAAATCTAGTCTGATCTAATTAGCCTGATTATTACGCTTACGATTATTATTATTAGATTTTTATCACGCGCGCCAACTTTGCAGCGCGATCTATTTAGAGATTGATGAGAGCTTTTATTTCTGTCGTGGAACTTTATACATTACTTCAAGACAAGTTTTTCATTATATTTATATCTCGATATAGAACTAAAGGGAAAAAAAAGCGCGCGTGAGATTCACGAAGAACAAATCTTTTGCGAAAGGAAAAGGGCACAGTAATCCTTATCGCATTAAATATCGCTCATTTAATTAATCACAATCAAAATTAATTGGCTTACAACGATCGAATATCGATTTCTTTTGAACAATTAGGGGTTAATACTTATTTTTCATACTTTTCATAATTTCATACGAGTCGTGAGAGAGACGAGTTCCATTTTGGCATAATCCTCGAGATCTATTTAAGAAACAAATCAATATGTATAATGTAACTTGATTCGTAAACTCGAATAGATTATTAATTATATATTATATTAAACGTAATCGCTTTTTCATCAAGAACACGTCGATCGCCATGACAATCGATGCGCTTGACGTTTGTCGCGAAAATAAAAAGAGAGGTGCGATATATATATGTATGCGCCTTGCAAAGTTACAGTAAATGAGGACAAAAATTAAAATAGGTTTACGAGGAATCCAATCTGTATACCGTAAAACACGACCGTACATCCCCGCATCTGATCTTACGTTTCGTCGCGCCGTTTCGCGGATAATCCTCGAGTCACGTGACACGGTAGTATATCGCGCTTCGACCTCGACTATACGACAACGAGATGCTCGATCCCGCGGATTCCTCGCGCACGAACAAATCCAACCGCGGGAGAGGACAGCAAACTTCCTTATCGATGGATCAGTGGCCGTGCCCGGAACTGGGCTAGAGGGCCGGCGAATAGAGAGAGAGATAGAGAGACGAATTTCCATCTCTTTCTCCCTCTCTCTCTCTCTCTCTCTCTCTCTCTCTCTCTCTGGTTGTCGGTGCGATCCGCCGTCGAGACGGATGGCATCGCGTTGTGTATGAATGCGCGCAAATAAGCAGATGCGTATGCGCGTGTGTGGTGGTGCGTGGCCATGTAAACGTATATGGAGCGATTCGCTCGAGGAGAAGAACTTCGACAAAAGTACGCCGACGTAAATATATACGTACGTATTATACAAACCCGGTAAACCTCGGCGCACATGCAGACTTTACTCATGCACTTGTGTAACTCCGACGACTTGCCCCCGATATGGTCATATAACCGACTCAAGGATCGGTCCGTTCACGAACGAACCGTAAATCGAGCAAACGTAGAGAGAGAGAGAGAGAGAGAAAGAGAGACCGAGTTCGCGTTTTAGCGCAGCACACACAAACGTATGTACATCTAACGAGAGAGAGGCTCTTTTCCTCTCTCTTTCTCTCTCTCTCTCTCGCGTGCGCCTCGCACCAAGTCCGTTCACTTCGTTTCCTCCTGAATGCGCTCGTGAATATTAACGTGCGGCTGGCGCGCCGGATAAACAGCAGAGACGACGGTGGCATCAGCGGCAATACGACAGCGCCGGCCGAGCGGCGTCAATGGACACGTCGTCGTTAAACGGCATCGGGCGTACGCCTTTTCTCGCACGGTGAAGTTCGCGAGATCCGTGGCGAGCCAAAAACCCGGCGCGTGGACTCGCCTAATCGAAACGGAACTGGAACTGTCCGACCACCACTGTATGCCGCCGCCGCCGCCGCCGCTCTCGCATACTACTACTACTACTATTACTACTACTACTACTACTACTACTACTACTACTACTACTACTACCTAGCCCCGAGGTTTCTCTCTTTATCTCTCTCTCTCTCTCTCTCTTTTTCCTCCTCCCTCCGTTCCTCTTATTGCTCTTCGTCGCTCGCTCAACCGCCACCCTTCGTCTCCCTAGCTCTTCTCTCTCTCTCTCTCTCTCTCTCTCTCTCTCTCTCTCTCTCTCTCTCTCTCTCTTTACCGCAAATGAGCAACGCGCGAGATTCCGAGATGCGGCAAAAGGTGCAACCTCCTCTTCCATTTTCCCCGCGAAACCGCTACCACCCGGCATCACACAACAGAGTCGGAGAGAAAGAGGGACACTTTGGTAGAATGCAGAAGCGAACGAGAAAGGAAGAGAAAGAGGGGACGGGAAGGGGAGAGGGGGAGGGGAGGGGGCAAACGTTGGCGAGCTTGGATATAAAGAAGAGGGATGGACGACGGGATAAGATAGAAAGAGAACCGGCATGACTGACGGGGGGATTCGCGGGGGGTGGCGCAGAGCGGCAGGCAGAGAACAGGGGGGGCGGGAGGGAATACGACAGGGGGGAGGGAAAGGGGGTGGAGAAGGAGGGAGGCATATGAGACATTCCTTCAGTGAACGGGTCGACCGAGTGTGAGTGCAAGCGAGCCGGTAAAATCGATGTGGCGAAGTGTGGTTGTGCCGCTACAGCGTGCGAAGGGTGCTCCTCCGCTCTGTTGTACTTCCCCCACCCCCCTGCCCTTCCCCGCCGCCGTCCCGCTATCCGCCCGTCGGAGATACGTTTCCCGTGTGTGATCCGCGGTTCCGCCTTGCGGCGTTACTTTGCACCCCGATGTTGTACTCGCGGAGAAGCGAGCAGTTTGGGTTGGCAAACGACTGTCTGTTCTTTCTTTTTTTTTTCATCGTCGTGTTAATTTATCCCGCGAGAAAAGAATCTCTCTCTCTCTCTCTCTCTCTTTCTCTCTCTTTTCGCGTACAAATGGAGTTTTATAAAAAATGCAGTATCTTACGATAGATAAAGAGGATTATAATGCCCGAAGCTGCGGTCGGTATCTGGGTGATTTTGACAAAGCTTAGGGTGTGTATTTACTACTAATAATGGCGAAGAAGTAGCTTTTCAACAGATTCATAAACCGTATAAATCGTGCTTCTCTTCGAAACCCAGCAGATTGAATGAGCTTCGGTTTGCGGATCAATGTGAAAGCAAATAGCGAGGTAAAATTGTATAACAGGTATTCACCGAAAGATAACGGTTCTAAATTTAACAAAGAAGATAGTTACCAACAAAGAGAAAGTTGAAGTCTTTCCGAGTATCAAACTTTTTTCTTCCGAAAAAAAAAAGAAAACATGTTTTATCAATCTATATATTTGCGAAAGATTACGAAAACAATAAAAAATTTCTAGCTCTTTTTAATTGATCGATAAGGTTCTCGGTTCTTGCAGCCATATTGGATTATGATGTCAGCATAAAATCTTGAATTTTTGTATTGTACTACAGTCGAGATATATTAGCTTTTTTCGCATATTACACAATTCATTTTTAGATCGACAAAATACATCAAAGAATTTTCTATAAATATCAATATTCAATAATAATAAATAGTTGAAAATTTTCATCAACTGTCATAAGGCACATGTTTGTTGGAAAATTAAGGAAAATACGATCTATAGATAGATTACATTATACAATTGCTTAATAATGCAAAAAACAATTAAAACGGGAGAGTTTCCGAGAGGAGCACTCTAAATAGAATTTTTTATTAGATTAGATTAGACCAATCGAATGTCACTCGTTTTTGACATACACAAAAACTAATATATTTAGATGTGTAATACTAGTAATGCTAAATAGAGGTACGTGCCATAAGAAAGAGCTACGTACTCATTAAACGATTCAAATTTTTTTTCTCTTAACGAATATCTGCTCACCTGATCTATAGTAGCACTCTTTAACGATCTAACAAATTTAGCTCCACTGTAGATAACAAAAATTTCAAAAATACGATATTCGCGAAAATGCACCCTTGTCGTGATTCCTCTTATTACGTTCCTGTGAGATATGTCGTGCCGACGCGTGCTTCGGCCTGTGCGAGGGCGTATTGTAGCAAGAGAGACGCAAAGGCCGAACGAAGTGGAGGGGAAACAAACAGAGGGGGGGGGTGGAGGGAAAAGGAGGGGGATATACAAGAGGACGGAACGCGGCAAGACGGACGAACATAACAGGTCGAGCGACCGAGCGAGTCTGAACTAGGATGTACAGTGTCAATGAAATTGATAATAATTCTAACGAATTCATATAAAGAGGATATATCATGTCTCGAGTAAATACTTGAAAACGTGTGAAATGTGTGATGTAGTGTCAGTCGGAGTCGTGTTTGTGTACGAAATTGTCTTTCGCGGGTGAATTTAAAGGGAGATTAATGAGGAGTGATTTCTGAGTGGATATAATTAAAGATGTCTATCCGTGGATCGCGAATAAGGAACGTAAATATTTTTTTCTTACAAAAATGATGTATGAATCGGAGCATTAAAAAATTTCGTTTATAGCTAACATGATGGTTTTCGTTTAACAGTTACTTACAATTCGATAATTTTCGTATTCACGCGACAAGTGCTAGATAAACTGGTGATGAATTTTTCGAAAAGGCGTGCATGACAATAATATATAATATCATTAATTCTTGAATAACGTTCCTATTCTTCTTATTTTTTCGTTCCTATCCTTTGAGAACCTTTGATCACTGACACTGATATATTTATAAACTCGAGAGAAAGTAATAACGCCATTCATGCAAAAAGCAACCAATGATAACGCCATTTTAACGTCGCACAATATCGTGAAAATTCAAAGTCAGCGCGAATTGACTGTTTTCTTCAGCATTATGATCATTTACAACGTTGCGACAATGACATTCAATTTTCGCAGCAATTTGCGCCGTGACATTACATAGAGACATAAATAACACGTTAATGTCGCGTAAAGTCTTAAAAACTGAAACTGATTTTAATTGAAATCTAATGTAATTGCAATCAGACGGTAATAACTTTTACGCGATAAATTATCATAGTGCGATTCGCGCGAAAAATTACTTAAATATATGTAATATCTCTCTCGATTAAATTAAATATATGTCAAACACATATTTAACATCTCTTTATTTCACCTGTCTCGTAAATGACAAAGTCACATCCCGTTTACTCACAACTATCTACATAACGACCGGTTTTATACTAGATTGACAGGGAGCCGGAGTGAACAATCGGATGCCATCCGTGTGGCATGAATCCAAATCTGCGAATAATAAATCTTCGCAGTTCGATAAGAACGAGATATGTGCGATTCGATATCAACATGATACTGACCGCGCGAGCGATTGTCGGCGTGAAATTTGCGACCAAGAGCGGGTCGCCATTGCATCGACCGGTAGGTAGGTTTTCAACAACGACACATTTGCGAAGAGCGACAGAGATTTCTCTTTCCCGGAGCGGAAATTTCTCTTTCCCACCCTCCCCCTTCCCCTTCGTGCACCATTTTTACACCGTTATCGATACGAGATGCGAATCGACGAGCAACCTCGCGCGGCGTTTCGGAAGCAGCGAACGACAACGTCGCCCCGTTTAATCTCCTCTCTTCCTTTTCGGAAGTCTGCTTGCCTCTCGTGCCTCTGGAGCCGGGAGGAGAGAACCCCCCCCCCCTCCCTCCCCCTCGGGCACAAGTTCCATGGAAAATGAGCGCGATCGTTTCCGTATGATGGCGTTCACGTCGGTGTGTCGAAGACAAATGTCGGGTGTGATTTCGCGATTTTTATGCCACCGTGGCATATATAGAATCGATATATATATATATAAATCAATATTACGCGGATAAGAGTAGAAGTGCTTTTTTATATCTGAGAAATGCTGAGATTAAAGATATTTCATCATCTGTGTATCAATGTTTTTCTTACTTTAAATAGCAATAAGAGATTACATTATTATTATGTGATAAAAATGTAATAATAAGAAATGTGTGCGTGTGTGTATTTGACATTTGAAATTATACTTGATAGTATGTTATTAACATATTCTCTTGCCTAACGGCAATGCAACAGTCGGTGTAACTTGGCAAATCATACACAGTATTCTTCGACTGATTGTTCCGAGAATTTCATTCAGTTAAAAATATTCAGAACTTTAATTTGTGATTATTATAGTATATTGTCAAGCCAAATTGAGATATTAAGCAAAACGATCTTTAAGATCTCTATCTTTCATTAAAAATACACGATCAATTATGTATTAAACCTTTACTGATTAATTATTTAATAAAATAAATAAAATGTTAATTTAAAATGAAATTATGAATGCATAAATTCACTAACAATGCTAAATGAATCGCAGTCTAGTGTGAATTACTTAATATTCATTTGTAGGATGAATTAAGTCATTTCGAAAAATAGATGACATTTACGGTAGTCGAGCCGGCACATAATAATTATTCGGCGTGACGTATTATTAATTGATTAAAACTGCTCGTTGTTTATTCATTGCTCGATATACTATGTGATACTATATATCCAGTCTATACGATCGTTCAAAAGATATCTTAACAATTTTTAAATCCTATAGAATTTTTAAAATAACTGAGAGGAAATTCGGGAGAATACAAGCCGTCAGATGGACAAGACACGTAGAGCCATTGCTTCGTTCGCGTTATGATAAGAAACGACTGCGGCGTCTCGAGTACGCGGCCTCCTAGACCTTGCAATGCCGCCGCCACTCGATCGTAGAAAACACCGTCGGTGTAGCGGCGACGGCCGTGGCGGAGACGACGGCGGCGGCGACAAGAGGCACGACTGTCTGACGTGACGGCAACACAGCGCCCCCCTCCCCTACTCTGCGGCGGGATCTCTCGCGCGGTTCTCCCCTCCCCGCGCTCCGCATCTCATCCCCCACCACCAACGAACCCCCAATAGGTCGCACACTCATTAGCCCAGTCGCGCGCGACTCCCCCTCTCACCGCTTCTACCCGCGACCGCACGTTGCCGAGCGATCAGCTGGTCGGCCACGCGGCGTTGCCTCGTTGTCTTGGCTTGCGCCGTGCGCGCCAGCCACGCGGTTTTCTGTATACGTCGCTTGAGCGAGTGCCGGCTGACGCGAGGAGATGCGCGTGCGAGCACCCGCGCACGTTACACTCACGAGAGGTTAGGTTAGGGTGCTACCCGGCGCCCCATGTAAACGGCGCGGCGGCCGACACGGTGCAAGGACGCGTTCGCGGCCGGATTAAGCCACATTCACACGGCGTTGATTGTCAGGCGCTGTCTCGCCACTCAACGAAAATAAATTTATTTTACTGGCAGTAAAATATTTACACATTTACAGATGTTTTATTAATATCAGAGTTAATATTTGTGAGATTTTCATTTTCGACAAATTTTTCAAACAGAAAAATAGAGAAAAATTACAGTGTCTCATGCATAGAGTTCATTATACATTGCTAGTTGATGGTGTTAGCGAACACGGTCGGCGAGCGAGCACGATAAAAATGCTTATTGTGAAAGTTACGACATAACCGCGCAAGCTGGCTGGCAGGTCAACGGCACGGCACGGCTTCTACTATCAAAGGAAATGTTTACGCGCAAAAATATATGATCGATGAAATCTAAAAAAAAAATGATCGTCGGGATAAATTTTCATCGACCTTGAACGCTGATTTATGGATCTCGCATAATAATATTGTATTCTTTTTTTCTTTCGCTCCATTATCTCGCTTTTTCCTCATAGCATATCAATATTGAACGTTTAATTTACAACGGTGCAATAATTATTATCTTGCATTTTCGATGTGTTAATATGGCTACAGCGAAAAGATCACGATTCTCATTCCTCAATCCAAATGTCATGGATATGTCAAACTTGATTTTTAAATAAAGATTTACATAAAAATAACAAAACAAAGTCTGATTATTTAAACCGCCAACCAATTTTCTAACTTTTGTCTTATATTTTTATTTTTTTTAATTTTTTTATAACAAAATGTTTATGTATGCAAAAGTTTTACGCAGTGTACGTATAATTTTTATTCGCCAAAGCAAGCATTCGAGCAATAAAATATATTTATATTTTATCTTTTTATATCAACAAAATGTTTACGTATGCAAAACTCTTACGCAGTGTACGTTTTCTTATATCAACAAAATGTTTATGTATGCAAAACTCTTACGCAGTGTACGTATAATTTTTATTTGGCAAAGCGAGCATTCGAGCAATAAATAGTCTCGTCGTGGGGAAACGATATCTATTCTGAGAACAATAGCGACCGCTTTAGTGATGATTTAATGGCGAGAACAAGGCCGTGCGAGAGAGCATCATCACGAGCATCGTCGTTCGCTTTCATGTTGAAAAGGAACGGCGCGAGAAGCGCAACGCGAGTCGGGAGGAACAAAATATCGACGCTCCGATACCATCGGCGTGTATATATCGTGAGCATTCCTTACTTTGCGAGGCGACGACGATGACGACGACGACGACGACGAGCCGGCGGGAGTCCTGCACCGAGAGCAGCCGATTGTTGTACGCCGAAAGTACGAAGATTGCCGATCGCGTGCGCCCGAGCCTCACCGATGGTCACCGAAGATGGTTGGCACTAAGCGGGTGCGCGACGACGAGAACGCTCATTGTGAAAGTTACGACATATAACCGCGCGGACTACTCCCGCAGGTCAACAACGTACGCGCGATACGATCTCTCCTTCTCCCTCTCTTTCTCATTCTCTCTCTCCCTCTCCATCGCGCGCGCGCGCGCGCGCGCACGTCTCTATCGTTGACGGTGCGCATTAAGCGAAACGTAACGCAGATTTCTGTTCCACAGTTAAGGCCAATTTACGCCACGCACGATTTATACAGACAAGAGATACCTTCGTAAATAAAATGTTGAATGCAAATGAGAATGTAATTTTGTATTATTGACAAATCGGTTTGTTTATGTATCTATACAAATGTTTGTTTATGTATCTATACTCGTTTCTATTTACCAGTCTTGCGCCATTTAAATTTCGATTTGTTTAAAAATTTGCGGAGTAACACGATGGTAAATAAATAAAGGAAGCCGTATAAAATCTACGACACATCTCCATCTAAAATTCGGAATATATAGGGTGACCGTGGCGGGGACTACAGTTAGTCATAGTGTCATATATCACATCGCTCTCTTGTACGATCGCGTTTAAAGCCCCGTATCCGTGAATATAAGATCGCGGCGGCGGCGGCGGCGGCGGCGCAACATCGCCTCCGTTCAACATTTTTATAACTCTTTAGCGTTACGCAATAGCGTCGCGTGACATAGCGAATGTTCATCGGCACAATACGATCTCTTAGGTGCCTGTTAATACTTTGTACCCAGAGACATTGAATATATATTTTTTTTTTCGAAGCCATTTGTTTTTGTTCATCGAGAGATCACAAAATTTAAAGTCGCCGTTCTCGTATGAACTTATTATTCGTATTTTAAGACAAAGAAAAAGAAAAGGAAAAATATTCTCTTACCATAGTTATAGAGTGTACGGGGGCTCTCGAGTGTACATCGAAAGAAAGGAATCTTAAAGCGGTCGTTTTTCGTAAATAAGCAAAACTTGCAAGACGCGGACAACTATTTCAAGACCGACTTTTATCGTCGCGTATTTGCCTGGAACGACTGCTGACCGAGAGATAAGGCTTATCATCGCAGCGATGCAACATTGTCGGGCGCGTGTTGTTGTTACTCGACCGCGCTCTATGACAAGCAACACGTACTGTGCGCGATCTGTCGACACAAGCATGTGTTCCTCTTGCGAGAGGCGAGGGGCGTATCGCGAAGAAAGGCAGGAAGGAATGAAAAAAGATTCGATCTCGGCGTTCAATATACAATGCGTCCCCAAAACATGCATTCACGTTTAGAGCAGCCTTCCCTCTTTTGCGCCCGATACAACTCTTCCCTTCATAAGCATCGCTTCCGTGTGTCTTCCTATCTTTAATATCGTCTTCTAAAGTAAAGGGTCATGCTCTCACAAGTGACAAATCTCATCTAAGAACCGAGACATCGATTCGCCGACTTCGTGGACGTCGAAAATAATTCCCGCAAATTCATCGTAAGATTCGCGTGTCTGCCAGCGGCGGGCAATATAACAATCAGGGTGGGGCTCGGCGGTCACACGGACATCGGGCAAACACTTAACGTAGGTAGATCAGTAACGATCGAAAGCCGGCTCTAGTTCCTGCACGTGGCACTAGGTGGTCGCCGGGAGCTCCCCGCACAGGCGGACAGAAAAAAGCGGATACGCGAGCGGATGCTGTGTGCGTCCCGACTTTATCCGCGGAGAAGCGCAGGATCCTATGTATGTAATTGCGTAAAGTTCATAAGAGTCGATTAATATGTTAAAATAAAGCGATAAAAATCACAAGGACTCGAGATGCACGTATAACATTGTAGAATGATACAATCATGTTAGAGGCTGTTTTCTTAACAAGCTTTCCTTTTAGCTGTTGCAATTTTTTTATCTGCGGGAAATAAATAGCGAGCTGAAAATGACGAAATGTACAACTGGCCTGTAATAGCGAGATATCTTATCATTTCGTTCATTGCTTGCGAATAAACAACAAAAGAATCTATGCAAAGTCTGTTTCTTATCCTCCATCAAGTTTCGATAAAATTATGAACGGCATGGCTTTTTCCGTACACGAATCGATTATTGCTACGATATTTATGTGCGTAAATGACTAAAATAGAAAGATATCGGCAAAAGTCTAGTGATAGCGATGGTTTTTATTCTTTCGTCTGTCCCTTTTTAAGAGAATAAGATAAACGAGAAAATAATGAATGGATGTAGAAATCTAGCACGATCGGCGTGTGATCAACGGCCAGTTCTAACAAGTCGATTTAAGTCTTTCGGTTTTGTTTATTACGAAGATAATCCTCCATTTTTATTCGTATGACTAATATTATCAAGCTTATCTTAAACTTGCAAATTAATGTTAATACAATATTTAAGTCACGTTATTATCATAATTCATGAACTATGTAATAGCCTCTCGATCGTCACGACTTGAATCGTTTACTGAACGCCACGTAAGTCTGAAAATATTTGATGACATATTCGACATCATCCGAAACTGTAAATGCTAAATATGTATTGCGTATATACACGGTATATGTATTAATATTTTTGTGATGAAAGATATAGTTGAGAGCGAGCAGATTTATTTCTCAAGATTTATAAGAATCCCTGCCTTTACAAATTTCTCGCTCATACGTACCTGTTGATGCTAAGCTTTAATGTCGCGGATTAATCGCAAATCGAAGATTTTGATATATTTTATCACTTATATCCGAATATGATTCTTTTCTGATGATCGCACTTTGCGATACTAGATACTCAGATCGAAAAACTCAATGTGGGACGATGGACAACGACTGTTGACGACTTGCCTTCTCTCGCGAGCGATAACAATAATTTCTCAACCATGTGCTTTTCGGAACGCACATTTCCATTCGAAAACTATCGAGATATGATGACGACTTAAATTTTAAACCCGGGTTATATCCGTGTCAAATTGACGGTCGGTAAAAGGACACCATCGGTTCCGTGCGGTAAATTTCTGTTCTCCTTGTATCACGAATCCTTGTAGGCCACATACCTCGTGTCTCAGCAGGCTCTACATTCCTCGCGCGCGAAAACCTGTCCTTTCTCTGTGCCATGACACGGTACAAATCCAAGATCTTTTACTTTATAAGATGACGTATCTCGAATACGTGATAGCATCGTTACACTCGTATTGTTAATTATTATATAATCGCAATATAATTTTGTTATATAATCTCAATAATTTAATTTCATTTACGATGTAATAATCCATTTCAATTTCTTAATGTTATATAATTATTATGTAAAACGTCTTTTGGTATTGTCTTTCGATTTTCCGGTGAATAAAATCAATTTTTGTTCGGTAAACATTTCGAATTCTGTTTTATCCAATCCTCCTTTCTTCAAGCACTTCTACTCGAAACTTTTTAATAAATATGTTGTTATCTGAGCGAAATCTTACGATACTATCAATAATACGATAAATTTTATTATAGAGTAGAAAATTACCGAGCCATTTCTGATCAATTATATACGGCGGTACAATCATATACGGGTATTATCGGTGAAATTCATATAATATCGCTCCTTGAATCTTTAATGTATTATTCTGGATGTATTGTATGAGATACCCATAATAAGTCAAAAAGTCAGTATGGATATATTTAGATAAGCATTCCTACCTACCATACCGCTGACCCGGCGCGCAGGCGAAACGGAGCGAGATGGCATGCGAGCGTGAACGAAACGGGCCGTTGGGGGAGGAGGGGAAGACACCCGCCCCCCCGCGACAAATATTTTCCCTGTCTGTTTGCTCCACTACTCAGGCGTCGATATATCAGCAGTCGGCGAAAGAAGTTCAATGTGGCGGTAAAAGCGGACGGTAATGCAGATTGCGGGCTCTGGGCGTCTCCCGTTACCGCGTTGCATCGCACGATGCACATCTCTCAAAGTGGCCTGTCGTCCTTTTGCCCCGGTTCGTCCGTCGGCCGTCGGTTTCTCTTGGCCGCCGCTTCGCTGCTCTCACCGAGAACTCACTCGGAAATCCGGGATCTCAGCACCCTGGTTTCCGAGATACGGTCCATCAGATATCAGCTGCGCCTGGTCTATGGTCATTATATAATTTGTATGCGTCCCTCAATTTTTAAATACCTCTCCCCCTCCCTCCCTCCCGCCACCAAGAAACTTGAGCCCGATTCTTGCACAAGTTCGAAATTATATTGTATTTCTCAATTATAGAATTAACAGTGCTTGTTCTCGCTAAAGGCTGTTCCTTCAATTCCTACGACGATTATTTGATTTTAAATCATCAGGAAAAATGATTATTTTTTTTAATGAAAAATACTATAACGTTACTCACAATATTCGTTCGACTCGCACGGAGATTACTCATCCGAATATCGCGACGAAATTACATCGAGAGCTGAAATTTCTCTCGAGACACTCGGTAGACACGTTAGAAGGCGTTGCGCGGAAGGATGCGCGGCGATTCGTAAAAAGTGTGAGAGAGGCAACGATACCAGTTTCGAAGTTCCGAGAACCGATGGTCCGCCGTAACGATCATGGGGAAGACTGGAAAAACACTAACCGAAGCTCACATACATGCATGAGGGAGGAGAAAGAGAGAGAGAAAGAGAGAGAGATATTTCTCAGGAAGGCACCGGGAGAGTTCGCTCGTCGCTTATATGGTGCCTGTATGTATTCGGCGTTCTCAAGGTTGGTAGATAGGTATGTAGAAACCTTCCATACAATGCGCGTAGTGCCCACTTACTATCGAAAGGATCAATACGGGGAACATGCACCGACTTGCTTGCTTGCTTGCTTGCTTGCTTGCTTGCTTGCTTGTTTGCTTGCTTGCTTGCTTGCTTGCCTGCCTACCTGCTTACGTTTATGAATCTCCCTCGCTTGTGAGACTGTAGGTCATGTAGTGTCTTCGTGGGATATACATTTCGGAGGAAGCAAGAATCCTTCCCGAGATGGAAATATTACTCATCTGAAAGTTATCGATTGCATGTTGATGCCAATACATTCATCGTATGCTTTTCAATGCTTATTGAATATAATTAATGATTAATAATTATATATATATAAAATACCATACGCGCGGTTCAAAAATGAAAATATCTACGAATCGTATCTCTTGGAAGAGCGGTGTCATTTTGATTAAAACTAAAAATTAAATTATTGAGGGTACGTAGGGTTGATGAAAAATTCTATTCACGATGTAAGAATAAAATATAATCCTAAAGAAAAAAAGAAAACTCGTGATACGAACGTTGATATATTCGTAGCCGTCTCTCTGGGTTTCGCGTCTTCGCGATCTCGAAAAGCGAGAGCTGAGCCCGAGTCGCTCGGCTATCGAGTTTCTTCGAAGCGCGGAACGGGGAACACAAACGGAGGTCACCCTACCAGGGGTGTAGCATCGGGACAGTGCCCTTCACCCTCCTCGGTCAACCGCGTCCCGTAATCGGAGGAACTCGGCAGCACTCGTGTGTTCTCGCAGGACTACAACACGACGAGAGAGAAAGAGAGAGAGAGAGAGAGAGAGAGAGAGCAGAAGGACGAGGAGGTTCGCGAGGAACGATCCGCAAATTCATTCGCACCAGCGTTGCCAACAGTATAGTTACAGCTAGCTGTAACGTATATATAATATTTACCCTACAATTACATCATGGCGTAGAATACGATCGTTAAGAATAGCAAATAGCGTGTGTACTTTCTGCAATAAAAAAATATACAATAAATATGCTCCTTCATATTTTTTACAGAGAAAATTCCTCGTCGAGATTTAAGACAAGTTATACGAGAGGTATGACTCATTGTACAAGTATACGCTTTCTTCTCTGTATGTGCGTTATTCTCAGAAAACATGGGACATTATATTCCGATAAGAGAAGAAAAAAATTAAGCATCAAAAAAAATTCAGCGTATTTGCCGAGTCTCTTCTCGCCCCGTGTCGAAAATCCACTCTATACACGCCGCGTGTGCCAAAACTCCCTGCCGGATAAACAGATTAATACGCGCGGTAACGGTGCGTATATTATCCGCGATGAATTTCGCTGGCCTTCGCCCGCGAGGATTTCGACTCCACCACCTCTCTCTCTCTCTCTCTTTCTCCCTATCGATGCTCTCGCGCCGTGTCGCCCCGCCGTCCGCTTCATTGTTCAGTCGGCCAATCACGCCCACGGCTAAGAAGAGCTTGCGGCATCGCGCGTGGCGCTCGTGCGTTCTCGCCCGACAGACGAGACGGCCCGATTAGGCCGAATTCGCACGAGTTCGCTACCGAGCACAAGCCGACCCGAGCCGTTTGCAAACGAGGGATGGAAAGAGAGAGAGAGAGAGAGAAAAAGAAGGGGTTGGGACGCGCGATACACAAGGCAGAAAGCGAGCGAGAGAGACCGAAGAGGAAGAATCTGCCCGCGAGTCGATGCGACTGCCCCTACGGGGCAGAAATGCGCAGCGGGCAGAAAGAATCGGGGCATCCGACGAACCCCCGGAAGTGGGGCTATCCGCGCAGGGGATGTAAGTAGCCCGTGAAAAGTATGTTTTCAGTGCCCTCGGCGTGTCCCGCTGATTAATCGATCGGCGAACAGAAATGTGTTTTCCCGCACTCGACTAAACGGTTGCGAGGTCAAATCGAAGCGCGCGGTTTCGGAGGGCTTTATATATTTATTATATAATTAAATAAACTAAAATCTCACAAAACTCGTCTCATCCGCTTTAACATTATTTTCAAAATTTCCATTTCGCCTTTCGTACAATTATAATCTCGTGAAAATACGAAGTTAATACCATGACGTAATTTCTTTGAAATATAAACAATAAATGACAAGTTTGAACGCGCGCGTTAATTACCGTTACGAAATTATCGTTGTTTTAAAACCCAATGAAATCGTCAAACTATATGTTATTGGTATCTATCGCAAAACTGGGGCAACGACGATGTTATCGAGAGAGAGAGGGACAGGAAATCGCTAATCGGGCTTAATTAACCAAGGTTGCCGATGCAACTGATCCTGCGCGGACGGTGAACCAGATACTCCGTTATCGTACAGCAGGCATCCTGTCGCACAGCAGCTGAGCTGGGAGCGCGAGAGTGGAGAGGCGCGAACCGTCGCCCTCGGCAGTTACGTTCCAAGTGGCGAGAGAGAGAGAGAGAGAGAGAGCGGGTGGCGGCGGCAGGTGCAGCTGACGGCGCGGGTGAACGGAAGGGGAGGGAGAGAGAGAGAGAGAGAGAGCGAGCGCGCTTTCGGCTCCTCCCGACGCGAGACGACGCGACACGATCGTCGCCGCTCGACTGGACGGCGGGCGCGGAGTGTATATAAATAGGCGGCACGTCGACCGACCGTCTGGTTCTCTCACCGGTGTTACGCTATTGCATGCACACCACTCTCGTGCGGTACGCGAGCGAGAGGGGTGGGTTTTCTCATATCGACTTGCGCCGCGAGTCTCTGCATTACCGACTACGACGACAATGTAACGCCGACCGGCCGGGGAGATACACACATCTACGGAGGGTGAGGGGGCGGGGGAGAGTGGGAGGAGGAGAGGAGGAAGCGGTTTCCGGCCGGAGATACTCCCGGAAAGTTTGTACGTCAACGCGTATCGCTTTCGGTAACATCGCATCCAATATTTACTCTCGTCATACATTTTCTTCGAACGCTTATAACGGACGATACGAAATCAGTTTTGACACAAGAAAGATTACGAGGACGCGTTGCCCATCGATAAAAGATAATTCATTTTTTTTCTGAGTATTAATACGAAAAATAAATTTCCAAGATGATAACAGTTCTTTGTAATCGCGAAATTATATATAAAGATGCCTCACTTTCTTTTTAAAGGGAACAACGAAAGAATACGTAGCGGCTTAATAAAATATGACAAAGCTACATATTCTTCCCGCACTTCGTTCTTCGCTGTTCTCGTTTGAAGGAAAACTTATAAATTTTTAAATTAGCCCTTTCTGGTATATTTTGTCGCGTCACGATATGAATCAAAAACTTTTTTCACTAATAAATCGTGCAGAATACATGGTAATTTCTTTCGAAACCCTATTGGTCCAGCGGGAAACCTACAGCGACCAACGGTTTGCCGCAGAGAGCGCGTCACATCGATCGCAAAACCAGAAGCTTCTCACGGAATTCTCTAGCGCATTCATGGAAGAGCACCAAGTTCATTTCGCTCACAAAATCAGCTGTATTGCTCTGTCAAAATAAGATAAACGTACAATTTTCCCTCATCCAGCAATTTATGAATTATATGTTGGTACAACAAATCAGCTTAATTTGCGAGAAATAAAGAATAAATCAATTAAAAATGGATGGAAGAAATATGGAAATTTTCTAGAGTTTGTTATTAATTTAATTAAATGAGTTATATACGTCACAAATTCAATTTTTTCAAGGGACTTTGATATTTCGTGTCAAAAAATTAGTGTCATCGCAAGATAATTAAACGTAATCATAAACGAACGAAAAGAGACCAAGACTAGAGACACGGACACGGAGACTCGCGATTGACGACCCCGATAATGCGCGGGGTCCAATTAGCACGCGTAACGCTCGTGCCGAACTCACGGTGACGCGACGCGACGCGACGTGACGTTACGGAATACGCGGAGGAACAGGCACGGTACGCGCGCACGCTGTTGCCAGATTTTTTACATCACGTGTCTCCGCGTACTCCGATTAATCGCGGGGCGACGCGGCATGGTGATCGCGTACGCCTTAAAAGCGCTCGAAGGCCATTACGTAAGCGTCGACTACGTTCTCGCCGTGTCTCCTGTTCGGCGATACCTCGTCATTGATCCGCGATTTCCATTTCTCGAGACCTCGGTATATTCTTCCTACGGAAAGACAAAAGGAAATGGTTCCTCTCACCTTGAGAATAATCCTTATAAGATGGGTCGCATTGGGCGAACGGATGTCATATGTAAATGTTCGTTATTAAATTTCCGAAGATGTCAGAGTGAATCAAATAAAAAAACTTCGATCCGATTCATTTCATAAAGCGATACATAAAGAAAAAAAGAAATATCGAATAATTTTATTCTCGCATTCATTCGCTTTCGTCCATCTTTACACGCGTGACCTCGTGTTGGGGAAAAATAAATACTTTCTCGCCGTTAAGCCTTTCGTTAAAGCATCAACGATAAACTTAACAGAGTATGTCGCGTATCTTGCAGCTTGAAGGTAACGGTTGATTCAAGCTAACGTTATCATCGCGCACGAATCGTGGGAATCTCCGTGGCAGATAAACGAAATTCTTTTTTTCAACGTTAACCGAAACATTGTCGGCGCACATAATTCGGGTCTCGCTTTCCGACGATGACCCGGCCATAGTGCCATGCTCGCAGCAGAGCGGAGAGCCTGGACATATCGTAGTGATTGGGATCAATACGTTTAACCACACTACCACGCAATAACACCCCTGCTCGTCCCCTTTCGCCTCCATCGACCTCACTCTCCGCCGTAACGTCTCGCCCTCCGCGCCTCTCGCTTCCGTTCCTTCCGTCCGCTTCGCCTTCGTCGACCTTGCGGCGAATTCTTTCGTGTACCGCGAAAACCCGCATTGAGAGAGAGAAAGAGAGAGTCAAGGCAAATTTACACGACGGCTCTGTCTAGATGATTCTCAATCGTTTTAACCATCGACGAATGATCGATTTAAGGTGATATTTAAAGGAATTTTGAAGCGGAAGTTGATATGATACAACATTGGGAATAGTTCCCAATCGTTCAGATGAGATTCATGTTGAAGGAAAAATTTAAACTTAGCAAAATAGATACTTAGAAACTATTAGTAAGGACGTATAACTATTTAGTAAGAAAAGTGCAAGAAAGTATGAGATACTTGGGAGAAATTCCACTGTTAGTAGGGAAATTGCGTCTCCCTCGTACCGCAGTCGTAACACGGCCTATAAATAGAGGATGTAAACGTGCAAACGTACGGGTATAAAAAAAATCAATGGGAAATTCGTAACGTCGTTACTTCGACAAACTGTTATTTATATCCACCATATAAATAAATTATGCTTAATTAAAAGTCAGACTTTCCCATAGATATTTGAATAATCGCGATGACAAAATAAATGCGAAAACTTTCCATTTTCGCGAATAGCATAGATTTTTCGTTTCGCCTTTCGCACAATATTTCGCTTTGATCGTGCAAATCCGCATTTTCGGATTGCGATAACTCACGGGCGGTTAATTAACGTCATTAACGGGCAAACAGATAATGAGGATGTTAATTCGACTGGTATTCGGCGACCGCGCATTATTATCCGAATCTCTTATTTACGACGGTATCGAATCATCGGTAACGCGCACTGCAATGGCGCGCGGGGGCTCCCATTAGCGGCTCCGATACGCTCTTAAATCAGCGGACTGCCTGTATTTCCGGCGCGATACATCGTTCGCCGTTGCTAGCTCGACTAATAAAATTCCTGCGAGCGATTATCCACGCCGCGTTTCGCGCGCGATTAATTGCGATTAATTCGCCAGACGAATTTAACTCTCGCGTTGTCTATTCAATCCTTCGAATTAACGACGGACAAAGAAAGTATAATATAATATAATAATGAAGTCTATATAATATATAATAATAATATAAAAATAAAAATATATTAAACATAATATATTTTTATCAAAACTTTAAAAAGTCCAATCATCTATTATATGTATAGGAATTATAGCATATTTCTCAGTAATTTTTCCATCGAAACATTCTGCGAGAAAAATTCTTCTAAGATTCTTAAAGTGCGACACAAAACTATCGGGAGTACTCGGAGCAGTTTGAACTGTCATATTGGACACATTCGCCAGAAGACGCCGGGCCACAATGCTGATACAACACGCCGACTCTAGACGCTAACTTTATACCTATTAAGGTCCGAAATCGATAGCAAGTACGTACACTACGTATATGCCGCGCGTGCTAAATACTGTATTGCATTCTACCGGGTGAACGGGCAATTATGGCCGACTGAAAATCTCTAATGACGTAGAATAACGTATCTCCGAATGATTTCGTTTAGCGGACGATGAAGCTTGCCGAGTAGGTAGAGGAGGCGTGTCCGTAAATTAAGTGGCTTAATAAGTGGAATAATCGAAACGATAAAAATCGTCAACTAGCCTCGCATGTGCGTAAGGTGAATTTAACATTTAACTCGCGCGAATAAATACACATATACATATACGTATGTATATGTATAATACGAGCCTACTTAAACCGCCTGCTATTATGCGATCGTTGATATCACTATGTAACCGCCATATGTCGAAGGAGCGGCAACACAATGCGACGAAAGCTCGCTCGATCATTGCCAACCTGACAGCGACAGCCTCGACACATCCCGCAACTTCTTCTAGTTGCGCAGATCTCGCTTTATTATCGAAATATTATCGATCTTTAACGGCTCTGATCTAAATGATATAATATACCGTATACATTTCTGAGATGAATCTTACCGAACCAGTTGAAGGATTAAGAACTCCATAGAGGTCTGGGCAGCGACCGAGGGAAACGTCAGTTTTGACCGTTGCACAATAGCGGAGTGAAAGTATCATAGCCGATTGATCAGAATGGACCGCGGGTAGCGAAGCTCAGCGGGACTCTTCATTGGATTACAATGGCACTTATTAAGAAAGTCGATAGTACCTACGTCGGTAATTCTCGCGGCCGTTAGGAGCGTCTATGGCAAAAAAAAAATATAATAATAATAATAATAATAGTGCGAAGGCGCTATTGCTGGATATTCGAAGCTATCTAGAATATTTCGACAATCTCGTCGGGTCATCGGTTTTTTTATTTCTGCTCGAAGTCGGGCCGCCCGTCAAACTTTCTGATTATTCATCGCGTCACAGCTCCGAGATTACCTTGCGCACTTTTGCAATCTGTCTTCGGCGCGAAATGGGAGGATTCGATTCGGAATCTAAAGGGTTAATTACGAGAGCCGTTTGGATACAGGATACGGCGAACGAATACCTCCACAGCGATATCTAACGCTGTAACTTATATGGAGAACGTCGGGTTTCTATGCGGACTTTGGGCAAATGGAATCGACAGGGAGTCGAAAGGGGAGGGAGGGGGCAGAGGGGAGGAGGAAGGGGTTGGAAATGGATATATATATATATATACACATATATATACATACATACATATATATACATACATATATACAGAGTGCTGGGCTCCTCTCGATCGATCCTCGAAGGATGTGGAGACCAACAGAGGTGACTCCGAGTGAGAGAGAAAGAGAGAGAGAGGGGGGCAAGAATGAGGGAGAAGAATGAGAGAGTATACGGGGAGGAGGGAAGGAGGAATAGAAGAGAGAAGAGCGAGAGACTCGTCGAGAAAATAACTAATAGGGGTGGGGTTGCAAGAGACGCTACGGATGTGTGCGATGTGGCGGTAGGCAGGGGAAGGAGGGCAACAGAAGGGAAGAGAGGGGCAACGGGAGGAATGAGTTAGATAAGGATGAGAATATTGGGCCAAGTGGAAGGGAAACGAAGGGATGATGCTCGCGCTTGGAAACTACCTATGCCGTCGTCACGCCGGTACGAACAGTACTGCAAAATGTCGGGTACCTACGGATTCCTTTCATGCTTCGCACGTATACATCGGGTGTCCCGGAAAGAGACGCGACATATGGACGAAGATTCGATGTAATTGGACGCGACGAATGGACAAGATATTCGACGAGTGGAAATAGTCGGATAGAACGAATATAAGTAAATTCGATTCATTTCGAGATTCATTTTCTACGATCGAACTATTAAAGTTACAACAACCCTTTCCGGAATATATTAACAAATTTGAACAAGTGTTCGAATCGCGTTTTAAGACTCGGATTGTATCGACCAGTCCAAACATCTTTGAAAGAATCGGCCATGTTTCAATCAGCTTGCGAACGATCTGCGAACAGTCGCGAACGCGATTACGAATCCCGCGATGAGACAATCGTATAACGAAGATGCTACGAAGGCTTGATTCGACATTATATAAATAGCCACAAACCTTTGCGGCCTCTAGGGTCTCTACAAATAGGGGAGACTGCGTTATATAAACGGTTAGTAGACAAGCAGTACTAGAGGAGGGACAACGACTTAGGTCTCTCACTTCCAACGGGCAGGACAGGTATAAATCTTTGCCGTTGGACGGTGGCGACTGGGCAGCAAGCGATGCTTGATTTCTTTTCCCCTTTCTGCGTATAGGAGACTGTTACGGTCGATATACAAAGTACGAGAGACAAGGATAAAATTAAATTTTCGATTAATCAATTTCGGTCGAAAAACCAGTCTAATAAGAAGACAACACGATTGTTTCGACTAATTTCCAACTGCGAGTTAACAAGGAGGATGATATATCCACGATATAGATTAATATGGCTTCGAGATAATCTCAAGACGCGCGCATTGCCGTTGAGAGCATGAGAATGGGAAACGAGTCTCGATTTTTGCCACGACGCAAGAAGCCGTGACATTCCTACCGCGATGCAAGAAGCTCCGCCGCCGAGTTTCGGTCGCACGCCGGTGCACGCTGCATCATCGCGCAGTCGCGTGGGTGTAGGTAGATGAAACTGCGTTTATGCGCGCACGCACATTTCATGTCCTTCGGCCGAGAGGACGAAAAAGGACAACCGGCCGTGAACAAAGAGACGCACACACACACGGGAACGAAGCTGATCCTCCGCTGTTTCAAACACTGTCGTCGAGAAACGGAAGGTAGCGGGGAAATGATATAGCAATTACATCTCGTAAATCTAGCTTGTTACGTTGATATTATCATCAAAGTAAAATGTTCGGTGTACTTCGACGCGAGAAAGTCGATGGCGATTCTGGATAAATTACGGGCGATACTTGAATACTTGAAAAATAACTGGAAACGCGCTCAGATATGTCATGGGTGTAGCTACTTTACAGGTTTTATTAAGCGGCTTTCACGTTTCTTGAATAAAACTTGGCGTCGTAAATAAAATCAGCATCGAAAAAGGAGAAAAATCAATCGTGCAGAATCTTTGTCATATATATATATATATATATATATATATATATATATATATATATATATAAAACGCGACCGAAAAAAGAACGAACGCGATAATAACACTGGAAATACAATCGATAATACAATGATGCTGCTAATGAAAGACAAAAAGAAAAAGAGAGAATCGTGACGTCATCAACTATGTATAAGAGTACCCTTAAATGGCTCTCACCTTCCTTGAATAAAATTCAGCGTCGTGAATAAGATCAAAATAGAAAAGAAGAAAAAATCAATCGCAGACAAAATTTTTGTCATATACAAAACGCGGTCGAAAAAGAAACGAATGCGATAGATAAACACGATCGGTAATACGACGATACTGATAAAGCGAGAGACAAAGAGAAAGAGAATATCGGCCGTAACGTCGTCAACCATGTGAGAGCACCCTTAAGCGCGCCCTCCTCTATCCCTCCCTTCCCTCTACCCCGCCGTCCTACGGCGCGCGAGAGCGCGTCGGACTCGCGCACTTGACTGCCGTGCTCTAAGTGAGAGCGCCACGTGACGTCGTCGTCGCTCTCGACCCCAGCCGCTGTGCTTCCGATAGCACGCGGGCCGATTGCACGGTGCGCCGCGATTGGCCACACCTTTTCGTGTCAGCCGCGCCGCTTCGGATGCGATGTAACGATAATAACGACGAGCAGCAGCTCTCGGCGGCTCGGAGGACGAGCCGGAACGGATGACACGACGACGTGGTCGTGACGGATGCATGCGTTATCCACTAGGCGTGCGGATCTTACGAGTGCGAGTGACCCGGCAACGTCGCTGATCGGATGTATACGGGGTGTCGTGTGCGCGCGCGCGGACCTATCCGCTTTTACTTCTCTTGCCCTTGTTCGACGAGTCCGAGATTCTTCTTCTACTTTTCACGCGCCTTTAGAGACCCGATAATATAGACGTCGTGACGCGTCTACGCGCGAATGCTTCGCTAAAACTACGTGTATTCTGCTAAAGTAGTTGTCGATACCACTTGATTTCTCATTTTTAGGACACTAAGTATTATTGAAATCCCCCGCTCCTATGCTAATATATCAATCTAATTTAGAAATCCGAATATATATAAGAGCCAATCACGATTGTCGCTTGGCGTTCCAAATATGGAGATGCACGGGACAAAACTGCTGTACTACCGCGTATTTAATAATACCGCTAGAGCGTACACAGATAATGATATTCACTCGTCGATACTCTTTGTCGACGTTACGTCATCGTGTGACGCTAATACTTAACGTCTGAATAAATGCAAGCGCGATCGATATAGATGGATCGTTGTGAATATTACATTATTCGCGGAGCAAGTTTCTACACCGAGCACGTAATATATCCTCTCTGCAGGATATTTTTCCGAGCAGTTTCGAAGAAGTAATTTCGAACGAGCAAGAGCTCTAGACGACTCGAAACGGTTTCCTTTAATCCTACCGTTTTAAATCAATACAAGATTACGATTATTGTACATGAGACGAATTCCCTCTCTCCGTTTATATTACAGCTTGTACATTCGGCACACTCTGTATATATCGCGATGTCGTAATTTGCCGAAAATAGAGTCGACGTGTATACAAATGAGTCGTTTTCTCCGAGAGAAAAGAACTAATGTGTGATTTGATCGATTCGTCGCGCGCAAAGATTTTATTGTTATAAATTAGTTTCGACTGTAGTGATGTTTAAATTCAACATAATCTCAGCATATATGTTGCGTAAAATAATACGTGATATCTTTATTAATGTAAATATTGTATCAATGTAAGAAAAATTAATACGAATAAAAACATCGGTATCGATATAAAAATTCTTTTATTCGAACAAGTGGACTTTTGGATTTTTCAATCATTCATTTTTCGACATTGCGCATAATTACTTTATAAAATTGTATAATTAAATAATTAAATATAAAGGAAAAATTATATACATGGCTGATGATAATCAAAACGAATAGTCGAAATATTCCAAAAGTACAAAATTCTTTGAATAAAAGAATTGTTTATCAATGTTAAAGTGTACGTTTTGACTCGTATCGATCTTATCAATCTATATTTACATTGCTTTTGAATCTGCGAGAGTTGCAAATTTTATTATTGTTCGGGGAACTAATTTTTAATCATTATTAAAACACTAAGCGCGCCATTTATGTTGTATATGTGTGTGTATAATTACATATTAATTACATATTGATTTTTTCAAAATCAATTAAAATAAAATTGCACACACATAATATTTGAACTGTCAAATGCCCATTGCTCGTGAAAGGCTTTTAGATTAATATTAAGTAACGCACCGCGATAATAGAGATAATCAATCAGCAGAAAAGAAGCAACAATACTTACGAGCATCAACGTAACTTGTCTTTTTAAGAGAGATAATATATGTGTAACGATACCAGTCCGCTCTACAGCAAATGAATATTTTTTTGCCGCATAAATTTGTTCATGAACAGTGAAAACATGTTACGATGTCATTGCATTCCTCTTTAAACAGAGAGAGAGAGAGAGAGAGAGAGAGGAGAAAAAAAAAGGAAAAAGACAAGAGCAATCACGTTGTGACGACGTGCGTGACAATTTAAACGCCGCGTTTTCATCATAAACATCGAGATAAGAGTCGATACATTGCCGGCCCCGCGAGCGCACGATAAAATGATAAAGTAGAAAATTTGCGGACAAAATCTAAAGCGCCTATGTGCGGCAACTACTGCACGATCACGTGCGTCAGCTAATTACTCGTTTCAACCGAGTTCCAAGTCGATAAGACGATAGAGAGTATGTCAATAGAATGAGCGATAATCCTACTAAACGAATGTGACTTGACGAACGATCTGTCATCGCGTAATATCATTTGTTTCAAATTGCAAAATACTTTCGATAAAAAAATCACGTGATAGAGAATATCCGGATCGCGAAATAGAGCATTCGGTGATAATCATCGCGAAAAAAATTATGAAAATTGAGAAAAAAAATGCGACGGGGAAACAGCTGATGGTAAAAAATTCGCGACAAAAACGTAAAAAACAAAGTCAACGATCAAAATAGGCGAAATATTAAGGATCGATAATGATCAAACACACGTTACAACGATAATCAGTAACAGCGATTTGCGCCAGAACAATAGCCTTTAGCGTAATGTGTCATTAAATTCATAAAAACCAATCGATCTATTTTCGAGCTCTTCAAACATCTAGATTAATCTAGAAAATTGATTGAATCAAAAGCGCGAGTAGACAAGCAAGTCCGTATTACATAATCGCTCGCATCTATAAATCTTGCAACTTTTTCACGCTTATTTTGCATATCGCGTTTTTTTTCAAGATGCTTGTTTCGCATAAAAATGTTTTGTATAAATACTGCATTAATGATAAAATACTATTTATCAGTGTGCGAATATATGTATATAAAGTAAGCAAATTATTCGATCCTCACCTTACACAACTTTTCGCGAACATCGCTATTTTGTAATATCGAATCTTTTCGCATTTGAAACCACGAGAAAGATGACGAAAAGAAAAAAAATATTTTTGTCCGGGGAGGATAAAAGAATAGAAGAGAGGGAAGAAACGCGTGCGCGCTATAGACAGCTCACCCTCGCTCCGAGAAAGCGGGCCTCCAATAACTCCTGCTTCCTTGGGTCCAGGGTGGCCTGAAAGTGCTCCATCTTGACGCCAGCGCCTGGAACAACAAGTCACAGCGAATTACACTCCGACCTTTTGCCCGTGGCGTCGGTGGAAAAACACGGAGGAATCTACCGATAAGAATTGCAGAATGATATATCCGAGATCTACGAGTGTCTAGATCGCATGCGAATGATGTGTCCGAGATCCTGATTGATTTGAAATCAATGCGATATTTGGAATAAAGAGGAATGCGAAGATGCGCATAAAGGACGAAAGAGGAAATCGAGAAAGAGATTAAGCCAGAGATTAATCGCGTGAAAAAAAGAAACGGAAGGAGAACTAGAGGAATATCGCGAAAGTTTTCCCCCAATATGCTTGGTGGCCGATATTAAATATCGGGTGGCACTATTATATACGCTCTGCAATCGCAGAAAGATATCGCGCTCGTTGCGTCTCCAATCGATCGTGATTTTCGCTATTGTCATCTCCGCGGGGGCACACGAGATTGGAGAAGGAAAAAAAGAAGACTACATGGTGAGAATCTCTCGGAAAGGAATGCCTTAATCACGGTCGTATTTTTTTTTTTTTCTCCTCTTCGGATTAAATTACGAAAGGAGATTATCTCTGTTGCGTATCCGAGCTGGGGGAATAAAATGCGGAGAGAGAGCGATATTAATTCCTTCGATATTCGATAATCGCGATTCGAATCCTCCTAAATGCTGCGGCATATCCGCGGATAGGGAATTATCTTCCGTCACCTTTTGGAACCATAATTATCCGCATTTCGACGCGCGGTATCGCTGGCATTCCCGACTACGGTGACAACTGGTATAAAGCTCACCGATGATTACCGTGCGCGCAATAAACTGGACACATCCCATGGCTCGTAAACGGCACAATCCGAGTGCTATAATTAGCGTTTGCGGAACCACGTTATGCTGGGCATTATCTATTTCGATCAAACGGATTGAATTTAACTTGCGCCGGTTCTCTCCGCGAATAAACCATTGTATGATCTGGAGTCTCTGTCTCGTAAAAATAGTCGAATAAAGGCGCAAGTTAAATGACATATAATTCGCGTTTAAAATAAATTACGTAGATTCATCTCGCGTATATCCTTTCCCTTTATTCGCGTTATAAATAAAATTATCTGAAAAGAAATTTCTTCATTAGGAAACTTAATAAACCCTTTATATCACTTTTTTCGGAGTAGTTTCTTAGAAAAATAATTTAAAATAATCTGCTCAAGCTTGTGCGCTTTTTCATATTGGTCCAGTCAACGATTTATTATTTACGACTAGAATTTTTAGCAATAAATAATAAATTTTTTTAAGAAATAGTGAATATATTACGAGATGCGATGTAGAAGAAAAAAAAAAACGCGGTGCGTTTATAAATTTTAATCAGTCTTGTTTTTACTGCATTCCTTCATCCTGTTATCAACGCGAACACGACTCAACGGAGTCGCTCTGCTCCGCCATTACTTTCGAGAATCACTGCAATCCGTTAAAGACATTATACACGTTCACGACGCGTGACCGGCCGTTGCGCGTTACAAACGTTCTTTTATACACCGATGTTTATCGATCTTTCCGTTTCTGCGGATGGGATGCGCGATAATATTCGCGCTCGGACAGATTGAGAAAGTGAGACGAGAAAATTCGTCGTCCTCGCGGCAGATGACGAATTAAAGTCTCAGACTCGAGGATCGCGCGAAAACGATGCAACGAGGCTGCTTAATAAATTCGAGCGAGTGAACGCACGCGCGAATGTAGTAGCGCAGTCATTGAACTCGTCGTTGGCTACAATTTTCATGTAAAACGAGGGCAAGGCTATTTTATTCGTAATGTGCCTGAGATAGAGGCGAATGGACTCGCCGTAAGAACATAGATGCGGTTCGTCGAGGCGCGAGTTTAATTGTGCAACTCTCAAAACAATGCACATTTTACGACATAACGTGTAACGGCCGCGCGCGATGCTTCAGATAGGAGAGATACTCGGATCTCATCGCGAGAAAATTTATCCCGAAATTTTAATCGCTGTCAATTTGACATTGTATGCGTGAGAGCCCTTTTTAATCGATCCAAAGATTTTGATCCGTGATTTATTAACGGGAAAGAATGTGTTCCTTTTTCTTTCTTCTTTTTTTTTTTGTTTTTTAACTCTTACGCCGATGTTACGTCGGAGAAGTGTCACGACGGGCACAACAGCTGGAATTTCATTCGTTCTACAAAAGGCGCGGAGAAAGCGAGGCGCGCTAGCAACAATGTGAGACGCGCGCGTTGCTCAGGATATTTCGCGGGCGGGATCTATACACAAACATCGGAGAATTACATTGCAGATGCGCGCGCGCTCGCGTCCATTGCATCTGGGTAGCTTCTGAAAAAGTGTGTCATCGAATACTTGCATCTTCGTCAGCGAGACGCTGCTATCGAGAAAAACATCCACATTTCGCGCGGTATATTGGACTTATAAGTAGCGATGGGATTAAGTATCTCGTGATACAAGTTCGAATTTTGTTTGCATGATTTTGAACTCTGATTACTTCAGAAAAAAAAAAACAGTGCTTTTAATAAGACTCGTACCTAGACAAGATAGGTTCAAACCCTTTACGAGTACCTCGAAAAATAAAAGCAGTAGACAAACCTGGATAAACTATGTTTGAATCTTTTATTAGTATTTGTGTGTTATTTGTTTGGTTGTAAGCATAGATGGAATGGGAAATATGTATATATACGTAGCAAATATTATAAATATATTTAACCATAGAGTTCGAGTACTACTTATAAAAGATTCGATTTTTCACGATAGTTAATATTTATAAATATATTTTGAATCTTGCAGAAAGTCTAAAATTCGAATACTATTCTAGTAATCTTCGATTACTTCACAAATGCAATATATGAAAAATTAATTCTTGTGAGTATTAATCAAATCCTAGAAAATGAAATTTGATTATTGGATTCGATTCAGATTTTTAACTACATATTGAACTTAATCCCATACCCGCTTATAAGCTATAACGCGATACCGAATGCGTTGCCAGGAGGGAGCGTCTTTATCGTTGCTTTTATCGTGACTAGCAGTATTTATATAGAGATGACTAATTAGAATTGTTACATTTACAAAAGCGTCGCGTAAAACGCGAAAAAATATCGCGATCAATGAGCGTGCAGTTTTTACGCAGTGTACGAAATGCAAAAATAAAACTTGTTGCGTAATAATTTCCGTTTTCTTATAAGCTCTTGTAGAAAAAAAATCTCCAAGTAATTCGTTTCTGTAATATTGAACTCCTTCTTCAGCATCGATACCTTATTTTTCGTCGCGATAAAACCGAAAGCATTAATCAATCGCATCAATTGTTTAACGTAATATCGGAAAGAGAGTTCAGAGAGTTTTCGCGAGATTTATTGATTTAATAGGACTCTTATTCCGCATAAAATTTCTTCTCAAAACTTTGCGACACAAAATAAAATAACATACTTGTAACAAACTCATCGAGTCATGGATATTGTAATCTTATAACAAACTTATATTTATTGTATATATAAAGCAACGTGGTTAGCTAATGTAGGAGAGCTACAACTGAGACCTTCAATAATATATCTCAGTGAATGAAGATCGGTATAATTCGTGTACAAAACCTACTAAACTGTTTTAGGGCGAACGAAACATACATACAAAGCTGATGAAAACAAGAAATTTTTGGAGATAATCTTTTTCATGATCCATATAAAATTATTTATAAAAAACGCCTCGTGTGTATGTATGTCGTTTAACCTTCATAACAAAATATTTCAAAATTATTTTCTTTCCTCGTATTTATACGAACGAGAAATATTCTCAAGGCTATTCACGCGCATTTTCACGCAAGATGGATAAAAAGTTAGTAGAATATATACAATGATTTAATTCCGCAGAAAATAAGTTTTTGCTGCAAAGTTTCAGCATTAACATCTCATAAATGTAATAGAACGATCGACTGACGTATGTCACCTGATTTATTCTTATGTTACTTTAATCGTATATATATATATATATATATATATATATATATATATATATATATATAGTAAGACCAAAATAATATCCGTATTTTCATATACCGGGTGTCCCGAGACGCCCAAGATCCGCGAGTATCGATTTGAGCGTGACGTCTCTTACTTTGGATCGTTCGGATTGACTATCCATAGCTCTCAACGTTATCTTTTCCTTTTTCCATTAATTTTGGCGGCGGAGAAAGATTAATGAATGAGTATCGAGCGCGTGATTAATTACATCGCAAAAAATCTTCTACAAATTTAGACACTTTTTTGTCTGAATTTTCAGATCTGGATATATTAAAGTAAATTTTCAACAATCTGCCTTGATTATCGGAGTCGTTTTTCTGAAAGTTGAGGAAAGTGTATCTGAAAATTCATACAATTTGTCTGCAAAAAAAGTTACGGTCAGCTTGCTTACATGTATACGATTCGTGTGACACTTACCACCACCAGAGTTCCAGCAATTATCAGTCATCCCTGTTTATCCATCTGCAAAGTTGGCACTACATTATAATCACACTGATCCAACTCGCTCGAATGTCTCGCGACGCGGTGGTCCTTGACGGCGACGTTACGCACACCGGATACACTTTTCATGAGCCCTAGAGTGCCGCCCGACAAAACTCTCAGCTCCGCCGCATCGCTTTACACCAATGAGAGCACCTGTCTCATTATTGATCTCACACTACACACTCTCTCTCGATCGCGATGTACCGGGTGGTTCGCAAGCACCGCGCGAGTATCCGTGAATTTTTCGCACTTCCCCGACTTCCGGGGCTTCGAGAGTCCTCCTCCTCCTCTTCCTCGCCTCGTGCCTCGTGGATCTTCTCTGTAATGACGAGATCACGCGCGTCTATAGAACCGTCGAGAGCGTTTAACCTACTTCTTTAAATCATATGTCTGTTTAATTTGTATGCTCGCTAATGGAGTTTGAGCAACCTCCATCGAACGGTTATCGAACGTCTCTCCTTAGGATTCATCTCGGATTCCTCTCGTTTTAAGAGAGAAAAAAAAATACATGTTTTTTTATAATATAATATATTATACCTCGTAAAAGTCAAAAGTGAATTGACTGGCCGAAACGAATCAATCGAGTCTTAAATTTAATCACGTCACGTAAGCATTGTTTACTCGAATCCATTACAATGGACGCGATTCGAGTAACGACCGACGTATGAGAATACATGAATACACGATTACAAGGCACAATGAAACCTGGGAGAGAAAATGATCAACATGCATCGATGCACACGCCAGCTTCGCGTCTTCGAGAATCTTTATCCACGTCTAGATTCAAATATTACGCGCGTCAATTTCTCTCGGGAATAATTTCTCCTTTTGCTCGTCCGGCGTAATATATCGGAAGGAAAGCCGCGATGGGAAAACTAATGCCCCCACTGATGTGTAAGTGTACCAGGGTACAGCAAACGCGCATAATGGCGGCATGATGAATCAGGAATCCGTCTCTCTCGAATGGGAGCGCAAAATTCGAACCTTGAAAAATATATTATATAAAGATGCATAAAAAAAACGTGCATTTTTAATGCATACTCGTTAATGCATACTCAATTAGATTTGACAACAAAAAGTTGTCAACCAATTTGACAACAAAAAATTGTCAGTAAATAACTGCGAATAATATACGATGTACTTTTGATATTTTGTTTACCGACATTGAAACTTTTTCTCTTTTCCTCCAAAATACGAACTTCGTGCATCTGTTTCGTTAGAATAGAAGAAGTGCAGAGGAGGACGCGACACTCTGTTAGTCAGTAGTTGGCGATTATCCGAGTGAATCCTAAGGAGAGTCGCCGAGATGAGGTTATAATCTGACATAAACCAAAGACGCCGGAGCTCGAGGTCTTCACGGATTTAAACCCGAATTGCACGACGACTAGCAATACATGATTATTTAACGGATTCGAGTTAAATCGTATATTAAGGAGATAATAAAGAAATATAAAATAGAGATGTTTTATAAATAAATGAGAATTTAAATACTAAAGAACGGCATTTCTCACTCTTTATAATAATCGAGATCTATTTTCTTCATCTATTTCAATATATTATAGTTGAAGATTTATGTATCGTATATTCGAAATTGTTAACAACCGATGATCGTGAGAAGGAATAAGCCGCGGTATCTTACTGCAGATTTGACAATGTCGTATCTCATTTTCTTACAGTTCGTCGCGAACCCCTGGCCCTTATTGGCCCTGATATCGGTGTCGACAAAATTACAGCGCAACAATACCGACCGCGTAGGTGCCGCTTTAGTCAAAGAGAGCAAATTGATCGAGAGACAAGCGAGCGTACACAGTTGGCATAACCGGCCGTTTAATCCGCCGATCGATCCGATCCTCGAATCGGCGATACGTACGTACGTATATAAAACCGTCCTGCGATTCGGGGTCCCCGCCGATCCGAGAATTATCGGCCGCGATTGGCTCGCGTGTATCCACGCGACTTTTGTAGCAACACGCTCGAAAAACTCGGTTCAGTAGACGCGCGTGAGAGAGCCAACAAAACGCGAAGGCGACGACGACAAGGCGATGGCTCGGATCGCCGAGGCTCTCCTCGTCCTTCTCTTCCTCCTCCTAGCCCCTCCCTCCCACCCTCCCGGCCGCCTCCCAGTCTCCTCGCGACGTCCAGCCAGAGACTTGGAGGTTACACACGACGGAGTAATCGATTCATTCGCTGACAACGCACTCCTCGAGATCGTAGGAACAGACGATGTCTCGACGCGACTCACTTCTTTTTTTTTTTTTCTTTCCTTCCTCCTCGTTCTCCTTTTTTATTCCCTTCCTTCCTTCTCGCCTCCTTCTTGTCACGCACGCGAAAACGACGCGATTACGAACAAACGAATGCGCGGTAATAAGGGATCGCCTCTCCGTGTTCGTTTCACCTTCGCACCGCTTCCGTTTTCTTCCCCCGCACGCGGTATGTCTCTTTCTCCGTCTTCCGCTCTGGTTCGCTTCACCCCGTCGTCCCTCTGCCGATCTTTCTCTCTCTCTCTCTCTCGCTCGCAGGCGCGAACGAGCGCGCACTTCCTAATACGTTCCTCTCGTCCCGTCGCGCACACGAGTGACTGTTTTTTCCGTTCGCCCTCACGAGCGAAAACTGGTTGAAGCGGCGACACGCGCTCGTGAAATTTCGTGACTCCGCCGAACAGCACGCGCCGTTCACCGCATCTCTCGTTGCATGATGGACGCGTATATAATTCTCTTCATCTCACTCTCTCTCTCTTTCACTACACCTCTCCGTCTATCAATCGGTCTCTTACGATCTCTCGCTCCCTTTGGCCTTCTCTCTCACGACATAGCGCACTCCGTTTATCGGAAGAAAGAAGGAGAAAAACCTCATCTGGAAGATGGCCGCCGCCCGCCAGTCACCGATTTATCCCTCTCTCGCATGGCGCACTCTTTCGCGACGAGAGCGACCGCGAGCCACCCGGGTAGACCGCGGCTCTCGCACCGCGTTCACGATGTCACTCGATCGTCAGCTGCGACACTAACGATAAGAGAAGGCGAAAACGATTAGGACGACGACGACGACGACGACGGTCACGGCACGGAACAGGACACGGCCGTAAACGGCGACTATGACTACACGACTACGACGACAACATGAGAACGATGACACTAGAGCGAGAAGACAAGCCTAGATGCCGGTACGCGCGCGTCGGTCGGCCGCACTCTCGCCCGACAGTACTCGTACTAAAAAGCTCACCTCGTAGGAATCGTAACGCACTCTCCTTTCAGCGTACACAGAAGGAGCAACACACACACACACGCACGCACACACACAGAGGGGCACTCGCGACACACACGCGAGAGCGCGCGCGCGCGGCCTCGTACGTGTTACACACTGCACCGCGCGGCGCCGAACGGTGCGGTTGCGGTGCGGCGCGATTCCGCGGCGACACGCGCGCGCCGAGATACACGGGACTTTAAAAAAAAAAAGAGGCGACGCGTCTCTCTCGCTTTACACAAATATATATGTGTATGTCTCTCTCTTTCTCTCTATCTCTGTCTCGCTCACCTCGGATCGCGATCGAATTGCGAGTCCGCGCGAAGGAGAAACGCGCGGCCGTGCTTTCCGTCAATGTTTTTCCACTGCACTCGCGACGCGAAAATTAACGGCAACCTTAAGCGACAACGATAACAGTGACGTAGCCAGTCACACACCATGGCGTTCCGCTCCGCGCGGCCTCCTCTCCTCTGTCTCGCTCCCGCAAGCCGAGCAGCACCTTACGGCGCTTCGGCTATTATCGGTGAGCTACGATGTTTATTCGGCGGCGCATCGGCCGACCAGTCACGGCTCGCGGCGAGATCATCCCCGGTTCTCGCTTTCGTTTCCCTACTAGCTGCCGTACCGTACCGTCCCGCGTCCGCCATCCCCTTCCCCTCCCGCGTCGAACAACGAGATTTTATTAAGGGTGCGTTCACAGCCGCCGCACCGGGCGACAAATGAGTGATTCGAAGAGATAAAATTCGTATATTGAATAATTGTAAATTGTAAATTAATTATTTTAATTAAATTATATTATATTAAATAATTTATAAAATATAATTTAATTATATTATAAATTATATTTTTATTATAATATTGAAACTGACACTTACATAATTAATTTAAAGTAATCAATTAATTAAAATAATTAATTTAAAATAAATTAATATATTCATATCATCATTATAGATATTAATTTAAAAAGTTTAATAAAATAAGAATTATTTCTCTTCAAATTATTTATTTATTCCCGTATGTGCTGGTGTGAATATTTTTTACGTAAATATTATATGCGCGCAAAATTTATAAAAACGTGTTATATCTCAATGCAAATAAATTATTGATATTTGAAAGTCATGTGACATTTCGATATAAGAGATCCTAATAAATACAACACATAATAATTAATAATCCATATCTACATATTAAGAACTACGTGACACATTCACAATTGGATATATTGTTTCTGCTTGATATTTTGACAAAAATGACGGTATTATAGTTATACAATACAGTACAATACAGTATAAGTAAGACGTTCCTCATCACGATACTTTGTCTCTTTACATCTTCATAAGCTGTACAAAAAGTATGTTATAAATATAAAAAACATATTCAATTATCCAACAGGGAATTGGCCTTAAATAACTTTCTCTCGCGATAATGTAATATCTAAAGCTGGGCAAGAGCATCGCCGAATTATTTCATTTTTTTTTTTCAATAAGTTTCAAGAATTAAACAGCATTTACATTTTAATTGTATATAAAGTACATCTGAGCTGTAAAATATATTAGTAAGATTACCAGTCTTGTGACAACTAGTGGAAAAGAATGTTTTGTAATAAATAATACATATACATATATATATTTATATAACGTTCGTATTATGAATATAATCCTAAATCAAAACATCTATTATGTACATTTTTTTACATAAATTTTTTATAGACACAAATAATCGATGCGTGAAAGCAAAATTTATTATCAAACTGTAAATATATATTATTCAAAGAAAAATCTATTTTTAAAAAGAAAAAAATCTGAAAATTCATTATATAAAATTATTGAACATTTTTAATGCACTTTTTGTTGACTAGTGGCTTGGACATTGTTTCGCCTAAATTTTTATCACGCTATTTAAATTGCAAAAATACATTTCGTCCATTGATACTTTATCTAAAAATGTATACGTTCCACATTTGGCACACCATATTTATATAAATAAAGATCCTATCTTATAATATGTGTGAAATGTCGAGTTTTAAGGAAAAATTGATATAACACATACGAGTTGTAAATTATTAACAAATTAAGAGAGAGAAAAAGAGAATATATCACAAAAATACTTAAAATAACTTAAACGAAATGACAGTATGTGAACTGTTTATTCTGAAAAAAATATTTTAATTATGTCTTTCGACATGTATTTAAGTAAAATAAAATAGTCATTTTATGAGATTAGATATTTAATCACTTTCGAAATAAACAGCTCATATAATTGCTACATATCTCTTTTTATTAAATAATGGTTGAAAACAACATTTTACATAGATCAAAACTACGTACTTCCTTGTAATGATCATATAATTAATATATATTAAATTTGCAAAATTATATTTACGGAATTAAAAACATATACATATATATTTTCTAATTCTATAATTATATGTGTGTGTGTGTGTGTATGTATGTATATATATATATATATATATATATAATTTTTATATATATAATTTATTTATTTATTTATTTATAACGTATATTTATAACTTACAATTTTAACAAAAATTTTTATTTATCGCCAAATGTGGCCGTTTAACTTTGAAATTTATTCAACATAAAAATGGTGTAAAAATAGAGTTAAGTACCGAATATGCTTCAAAAAGAAGCGTAAATTAATAATATTATTATATGAATTATTACAAAGATTGTTTTTTTATCTCTACAAATATTATAACGAAGAAAAGAATTTCTTATCTTAATCGGATATATATATATATATATATATATATATATATATATATATATATATATATGTTATCATAACTGATATCATAACTACACTAGTAGCGCTATAAATGCTCTACACGTGCTCTAAGCTAATTAAAACGTAATTCTGTTACACGGCAGCTTTTTTTCTTTCAGGAAGATCATCCACGATCTTCGTAAGCTAACAATTCATTCCGATGAATACAAGATACAGAGTTAGTTTAACTATCCATTTCTGTTTGAATCTATTACTGCATCTAACGAATCATAGATATCATCATATCGTACACGGAACTAATATGGTGTAATCTCGACAATAAATGGAGGTAGCAATATTGTCAATAACAGGATTAGCCCTAGTGAAATGAATTATGGAACAATGTACAATATTTACGTTTATGTCGGATACTGGCTGTGTCCTAGTTCCGAACTTTCCATATCTTCTATATATAATCCACGCTATTCGCGATAATACAAAATACTGAAACCCTGTAAATGATTTGTTACAATCGATAATCTATGATTTGGCATATGTCAAATATATGCCATTCTTCTTCCGTGAGAAAATTTCACTATGTATTCTTATAGCAGGGTATTATATTATATTCTCCTTCTATCTGAGCAATAAATTAAATAATTTCGTTGAAATAATACGCGAAGCGTGCAAAACAAAAAGATCACTACAATAATAATCGAGATGTACGTATGTATATACTATTTTTTATGTACAAGGAATACAGGTACTTTTTAAGCGAGATTATTTCTATATATATAAACGCGAAACGATAATATATCCGTATACATGTAAATACACGATTGCTCTTGTCAAAAGCAGGCAAGATTTATTAAGATCGATTTATTCTATGAGAAAGAAAAAATGCTTTCTTTGTTACTTAATGAAGAATTAAAGTTAATTAAGAGATTTATATATGTATATATATTTATATAGCATTGCTTAATTATAGTATGCAATGTTGAAAAGTATTAATTAATAATAATTGATTGTATCATTTGTATAATAAAACTATATCACATATTTTAAAGACATATATAAATTATATGGAAATTATATACAGAGTATTTGGAGAAAATTACAAAAGCTTATACTCGAGCAAGATATTTTAGTTTGTAATTTTCCCACACAGCAATTTGCAGATCTACAAAACCTCGCCCCATAAAGTTGCATATCACATTAATAAAGTCTATTGTACATACACGATTTTAGTCTTTCTTGCTTCTTGCTAAAACTGAGATCATTTAAAAAATCCGATCATTCAACAAGTATGTTTTACATGTGTCTCGCAAGAAACTCTTTGTTTCAGTTTTTTTACGTATCTTTACGTTATATATTATGCTTTTCACGGGTGCCCTTCGCATTTTTAGTTTCGGTTTTCATTGATTTATGTTTTTATATTAATCAAGATCTACGGCAATATCCGCATTATTGGTAGTAGAGACATTCATCTCCTCGTCTTCAATAGACTCTTTGTCCGTAGCATTGGACAGTGTATGATGGTTGTTTGTTGTTTGATTATCAATCTTTGCTTCATCGACCGGCTGAACTGTCGTTAGCGTGCTCCACCAGTTCGAGAATGCCCCCTTTGCTTGTGATAGCGCTCCCCCTTTGTAAATTGTTAGTTTTAAAGGTAATCTTGCGCACATGATTCTGGACGCATTAGATGTTAAAGCAAGATTAATTTAGACTCTAATATATTCACGATTGGAAAATTTCAATATAATAATTAAACAATACATAAAAAGTTCTACTTTTCATTATTTATATTACCTTTCTTTTTAAATAAATATTAATATATAATTTTCATCAGCGTATAAGATAAATATTTGGATATAAAAACATAACGTATATATATTTAAATGCTCTCTCTTTATCTATATATATATATATATATATATTATTTTTTATCCAACATATATTTAAGTGAATCAGTAAATTGTGCAACCTTACCTACAGCTTTCCCAGTGGTTGCCACTGCACGTCCAGTCGATGCCATTGCTTGATTCAACTTTCTGCCGCTTTCTGTGTTTTGCATCGTACTGAAACAGTATAATAAAATAGATTTTTATTTCCTTTACGACTGTCATAAATCAAATAAGTGAAGGATACAAAAAATTACGTATTAAACATTCTCATATTTCACATAGAAAAATTTTATTACTCACTGTGATAAGCGTAGTTTCATATCCTGCACTGATAACTGACCAGCAAAGGGGTGACCAGGTTCGATATTGAGTATCTCCGATTTGCTCGCGTTGCACCACGCCTTATAATTGTTTGTAGCGCGCCACGCGGACATGAATGTTGCGTTATAATGATCCGATTGACGGGTGTCTTGCTGCATAGAAGTACGCAGCATGCTCAACAGGTACACCCGAAACTGTGTTCGGATCCACTCGTCACCACCCTCCCATCCTACCCCGTCAAGAAAGATGTCCTTCCGAGGTTCAGCCACGTGCCTCACGATGTAATCGGCAAATCTCAAGTCCTCAGTAGTAAGATGCAGCTGTCGTCTAAGTTCGGGATCGGTTGCCTCTATTCGGGTATTTTCAATCTTTAGGTAACATAAAAATTACAAGTCAAATCGTTTATATTTAATTATGATTAAATTCAATATAACTCACACTTACTTCAACTAATACGTCAATGAGTTGCTTCTTTTGTTTAAACAACACATTTGTAGCACCCACTATATATCCTCTAACATTCACATCTCCCAAGAGATCCAAATAAGGTAAAGACAGATAGGGTAAGCAGAGATATCCCTATAACAAATACAGATTTTTGCACAATATGCAAACCTCATTCTAACAATAGATGCGATAGATAAAATAATGTAAAAAGCATCATTACCTTTGTGAATAGCTCCAAAGGCAGGCCGCACAATTCAGGATTAATATGCGCGATTTGCGTGATATTGTTCGTTAATCTCGCATCAGAGAGTGCATCGTTACTCGTGTCGCGAGGTAAACTATTATCTGTATCGCCCGTGTTCAGCGTGATTGTGTTTACACTGTGCACTCTGTGTACATTTTCATTCGTTTGTGGCGAGTATTTGGAGTTGCTCTCTTCTAAATAAGTTTCCGTGCATTCTTGCGCTGATTCGATTTCGATTACTTTCATATTTATATTTTCATTATTATTGTTATTTTTCTGCAGAGTTACATGTTGTAGCCCATCCAAGCACTTGCCCTCCATGGATTCGATGGTCTTGTTATCGTTGATGCACAATGAATTTCTATTACTATTGTCATTACATTGTTCATGGTTCGACTTAGATACATTGTCTTTGACAATACAGGTAGACGATAAGTTAGAATCGACATTATTTGTCGAAAATTCTTCTTCATCAAAAGTCGGTATTGGAGACATTGGTCTAGATGGTCTAAAGAGACAAAAAGAGGATTATTCATTGATCAATGTTAACAAAAGATTCTTTACTAAACTGTAATACCTGACACATGCCGCTTGTTGAAGACCATGCTCAATCATGCCAGGATAGAGTGACAATAGAGTCAATATTGTAGCGCACAATGGCTGTACAGGTGATTGATAAAAAACTATCCTTTTCTCAAGTAAGAGTAATTTAAATAAGAGCAATACTTTATGACGAAATTGTAGTATAAAATCTCTCGCAGACAAACCTGTAATGATTTGATATCATATGTAGTGTATTATATAACTTCATCCATCAAAAATTTGTTTACAGCTAATTACCAACAAAAATTTGCGGCGGAATCTGACTGTCACCACTCATACATGAATTAAGATGATGATAAGTATCCTCTAATAAAGACACTTTACTAAAATCCCCCTCGTCAAAATATGCGTGCGTTATTAGAGCCATTTTCACTTGAATGTGCCCATACAAAGGCAAAGTACTCAGTACGCATACTGATTTTTGAACAGTACCTCTTGTTATATCAGAAGTGCGATTTTTTAGTTTCTGTAAATGTAATAAAAAGGAAACAATTCATCTTGATATCTGTTAAAATTAAGATATATACAATTAGTTTTAGGTGCAAGATATATTATTTTATGTACCTCTACTGGTATTTGTCGAAAACACGAAATGCCATATATCGTGCGTTTTGGATCGTTGAGACTAGGTAAATGGAAATAAACTGTATCCTCATCGTAATTGTGAGAACCATCAGGTAGGGCGAGCGTAGGCAGGTATTTCCATCCTAAGGGGCACTCGTTAGGCGCGCCAGACACCAAAGGCGGAAACGAGTATTCTACCTGAAAAGTGACATTACGTTAGCATATGCAATATGTGATTTAAACGCACGGATGCAAAACGCACGCAGGTAGGTTAATTGACAGATTCTTACCTGACAGCCTTTTTTGTGATGAAATCCGACGACGATGACATGAAGAATCGGTCCGTTCGATTCCGCCATCCTTATGTCAGCTCCGGTCGAAAATAACGTCACGATACTTTCAAATCCCGGGTACTTCTTTCCACACAGATAATTTGCCGATCTCACATTTCAGAATCGCAAAAAATATCTCTCGACGGGCCGATGGAGCGGCGGACACGCGCGATTTGACATGCGCCGCGACGTATCATACATACATATATATATAGTGTGTATATATATATATATATATATCGTTATCGCATCGCGGTATGATTACCAACGTAAGCGACGCGTGAGCAGATTTGATATCATCTTTCTTTGTATCATCTGGTTCTGCTCTAAAGATATATACCGATTCAGAATTTCATCCAGTTTTTACTTTTATTTCTTTCAAAAGATCCATTTATATATATTTTTACTTAAGATTAACCCTTATAATACTTCTTTGTACATTATCGATGTTTTATATATATATATATATATACATATGATAGTCGTCTGCGATGCTGTTTAAATAACTACGATGAATCATCATTATGCTTCAATCCCCTCCTAATTTATACTCTTCCAAGCATGATTCAGTGTGTGCCACAAGAGTAAAAATAATATATAGTACCCAGTATCAAGTTATAAAAACTATAACTTTTTTTTTGTATTTATATTATATATCTACCTAAGCCAAAAGTCAATTAAAAGGATCGTTTAAAAGTATCTTCGATTTAATAATAAAACGCTCAATATATTGCATACAGAGTTGTCACATGTACATATAGTATATGTGTATATATAAATATACACATACAGATAGTGTTTATTACACAATCCATTAGGTACTTTGAATATTTTACAATTTTTATGATGAAATATTTCCATTTGCATGTGACGAATCCACGCCTCCGTCCCATTGTGTCGCTCAAAATGTAATTCTGATTTATATATACATACATACATATATATAATTATTTTTCTCTCTTATATATTTGTCTCTGCTTTATAAGTCCATTCTCTCTCAATTCCTGTGTCCACGTACGATAATGATCTACGGGACAGAGCTCTAAAGATCTTCTGTAGATCTTCTATTCACTCTGCTCGGAGTGCAGCTGTTTCGATCGGCCTCATAGCCGTTCTCCTTCGCCGTGGCGATAAAAGAAGGAGATTAAGAAAAAGGTGGATGAAAAATGTCCATTGGAAGACGCGCTATCTACGCACGTTGAAGCCTCGAGTACCGTCTGGGCCAGCTGGCATGCGAACTACATTGCTGAGATAATTGCCACCATTTGGAGCGCTCGGCTTCGACTGAATTCTGTTGACCTCCTGCGCCATTTTTTCTTCTGGACTCTTCTCTTCCCCTAGAATTCTTCTCCGTGCTTCTGCATATTCTTGCTCTCTCTGAAGTAATTTTTTTTTATATTCTTGTATGTTCAATAGGATAAGTGCTAATTTAAACAAGACAATGTTACATACCTGTTTTAGAGATTTGATAGGCTGCTTAGGTTTTTCGTCGTTCAGTGGCCCATCGCCACTTCCCTGTGAATTTCTAGATGGTCTCTTCAATATCTTTACTGTAGGCTTTGGAGGTACATACTGAGATCTGAGACCATCATCTCCCAAAATAATCATTCTTGTATTTGTGTTATGACTAGACCTGTATCCAAAAAATTATTTCATATTATATATATATATATATATATATATATATATATGTATGTATGTGTGTGTGTGTGTGTGTATGTGTGTGTGCGTGCACACATGATACATAGTAGAAGTCACATAATAGAAATATATATTTTTTGGAGTTTAGATTCTGAGAAATATAAAGCAAAAGAGAACCTAACAAATGTTTGTCTAAGCCTACCTAGAAGATTCTATCTCTTCATCTACTGCGTCCAACTGAAGGGCCTCCAGTCTTTTATCGAGAGTCTAAAATTCATTGATTTTACGTTATTTTTTTTTCTATAACACGATAATAAATGCTTTACAGAAATGATCAAGTGATAAATTCGACTGAGAGTATATTAGTTCAGTAGGGAAAAAAATTGCTCGTATGGAAGCTCGACAACTTGAAACATTTCAAATAAGAATGTATCCTTATGGTAACGTAAATTATTACTATTATCACTACATTAACTACAATTAATACTTTGCAAAAAAAAAAGAAAAAGAAATACATATCAACATTGAAACTGTAGATGTATCTTAGTGCGAAAAGAACACGAAACAATCGGTCTTGACAACGTTTTCGTCGCGTTCCAAAAACTTTGCACACGAAAGAGCTTGCGCGTGCACGGGTATAGGTTAACACAAGACTATATCGTTTTACGTTTAATTTGGAGAACAAAACTTGAGACGTGTCTTACACTGGATTCCTCTATTTGCTCCCAACTCTCGAGAACATCGTCCATGGCTAATACGTCGCCAATTTTCTCGCGAAAATCTTCAAATTTCGCGAACTGTGCACGATCAACAGCGTGTAGCGACAACTGGAGAGAACGGAACACCAGTGTTGAAAATGAGGACGGTATTGGTGCTGCCGCGAACATATTTAAGTCCGAATTGGCGGTTTGTTAGAAATATTTTTCCATTTCATATTTTGCGAGACGTATAACAGCTGTACTGCAAATCGGAATTCATGAATTCCGATTACGCGAATCTCCTCCATCGTGTGATTTAAAGATTCGAGAGACGCAAAAGATATGTGTATATATATATATATATATATATATATATATATATATATATATATATATATATTTCGATCCTGAAAATAAGTTTTTATGTTAAATCATTAATTAAATAATTATATGAATGAAAACCTGTGGAATGATAGGAATGCGTATGAAAATCTTATCCATAAGTTAGAGTAGCGCTTAATTGACAAATCAAAACGAAGAAATTTTTACTCCTTTTGTTCTGATTGGTCAATTAAATACTATTATTCCTGCTTTATCCCCCCTATGGGCAAGATTTTCGAACGCATACATCTAGAGTTTGAAATTTTACATGAAAATGGTGTCGTACATGAAGAGCTTATCTGACATTTGATTTGATTTGACATTTTCTAATGTCAAACTCGTGAGCCGCATGATGAATCGCTATACATTGTCATAACAACTGAGATTGTATACTATCATTAATAACTTAGAAAAAATAGTTTGGTATATACAAAATGACAGAGATAGAATGGTAGGGGCATAATTTATTTATGTTAAAGTATTTGCTATTATTACTTTATGTTTTGGAGAAATCAATCTTTTTGGTCTCACAAAACACGAGCAAAAATATGCATGAATATACTTTAATATCTTTTTTATATTATATTATACAAACATCTTTATTACAGGATCTCAAAACCTATGGAATATGGAACTGTAAAGTTTGCATGTTTAGAGGAAGCTGTAGATCATCCATTGAAACCAGTTGTAATCACTGTAAGATGTAGTTTTAGTAATGCGCTTATTAGAGTATATTTTGCAATACATCTTTCAATATTAAATTATATTTTTCACATACACATACAAAAATAATTTTTATAAAAACAAGTTTTGTGTTTCTTTTTTTATATAGTTAATTGATGGACGTAGCTCAACTAGACGCAATGCATTACGAAGTACAAGTTCCTCTACTGGAATACCAACACCAACGCACACACCAGTTCCTACTAATCCACTGAGTGATCCATTACTAAGTCATTCTTCTTTGGATGGCTCTGATCCTCTTACACAGTTTGCTCGAGAAGAACTCGATCCTCTTTCTAAAATGGCTGCTGATGAAGTAATATATAATTCTCTAGTATTTCTATAAATATTTAATAATTTTTTATAATGTATATTTATTATTTGTCGCAGTGGGATTATTCTAACGTTGCACTTGTTGGTAAAAAGTTGAAAGATACAGTAGAAGAATTGGTTGAGCCATGGTCTGTTAGACGTTCAGCTATATTGAGCAAATACACAACTTCTGAAAAATTATCAATTGTTACTAGTTTCTTATCAGGTGGAGAAAAAGGTACTTACTTTTTCAAAAGAGATTTGTGAGAGAGAATCAATTTAATTTTCTGAAAAGAAATAGTTTATATTAATATTTAAATATACATTCTCTCTTTTTCTAATTGAATTTAAATGTATTATAATTTTATGACAGTTGTAGTGAAAGTCCAGCCAAGTGGATCAATGGTCGACAAAGTAAAAACGCGACTCGAGCAATTGGATGATTTTGAGGAAGGATCTGTAAGGCAAATGTTAGATTTATCACAGCAGCAGTATACTGCGCGAATCGAGCAATTGAATAACGAACTGGTACAAGCGTGGCATTCCGATCAAAGAGTAAAGGCGCTCAAAATCGCAATACAGGTTCTTATTTAATCCCTGTAATATAAGGCTTAGAAAAGCTTTACAAGTATATATGGAATTAACGTGCCAAATTATATTTTTCAGTGTGCCAAATTATTAGTAGATACATCTGTAATGGCTTTTTATCCGAGCAAGTTTGTTCTCATCACAGATATATTGGATATCTTTGGAAAGCTTGTGTATGAAAGATTGAAAATGAAGGCTGAATACTATAAGTAATTATCATACAAAGAAATTCTTATTTTTTAGAACTGCATGTATTTTATATTTTTTTTTTATTTCATTGTCGCACAGATGTTATTGGACTTTATTACTAATGGCAATGTTTCCTTTTAGACCAGGAAGTAAAGTACCTACGAGCTTACCCGACAATTTTACGCCTGATATGGTTCCCGAAAATGCAAAAGAAACGTGTCGCAATTGGTTTTATAAGATAGCCTCCATACGAGAATTAGTACCGCGTTTGTATGTAGAAATGGCGATAATAAAATCTTACAGTTTTCTGACGACAAGGTAAGATTCTCACTTATAATAAATCGCGAAAGAGATTAAACTATTAAAATTACGAATGTATTTTATTTTAGCGAATTTAATACTGCTTTATTACGCATAACTCATATGATAAGAGGAATCGGAAATCCATTGATAGCGGTTTACGCGAGATGCTACTTATGTCGCGTGGGATTGGCATTGAACAAAACGTCAGATTTTGAATTTGTACGAGAAAATTTCTACGACTTTCTTTTTACATATCAGCAGCTATTTGGACCTGCTATGAAGAATGAATTAGCGAAGCAAAATCTCACTTTACATTCCTATTTGAATCTCTATTTGCCAGCGTTGGATTGGATCATGCAGGTTTTGGTGGTAACATCACCTGAAAGTCTTCTCGAAGAAATTTTATCTCGCTGTAAAAAACAAGAGCATGGGTAAATATACATTTTAAATATTTTAAATTTGTCTTTAATTTCGCTCTTAGTTACTCCTATATATATACATATTCTATTCTGTACATATATATATATATATATATATATATATATATATATATATATATATATCTTATTTCAGATCATTATTATTAAACACAATATTGACTGCATTTAAACCGACGTACATTGCCGCACGCGCTATGGATTTTGTAAATTTAATAGTATCAAGCGAAGATGACGGTATCTACATTAAAAGATTAATCCAAAATATAGCGATATATATATATATATATATATATATATATATATATATATATATATATATTTGATTTAAAAGGCGTTCATTTTTTCTTTCAACATTTCGGCAGGATATCCTCAATATCTCCTGTATAGAAGTTTAGGAGAGTGTCTCGTACGAGAATCTCCGCCGAAAGAAGACTGTCAATTAGTGCTTAACGTAATATGGAAATACTTAACAGATCTCGCAGACCCTAACAAATTTATGCATTGCATCGAGATCTGGATCCAATTTACTGTCATACATTTTTCTGTAAGTTTATATAATAATCCTCTTTATTATATTAAATTAACTTATTATAATATATATACATTACAGGTAAATGAGCTCAATTTGTTTTTTGGTAAAATAATAGACCACCTACGACCAAACAAAGCTTTTGAAAACTATTATCCGCAATTGCAAAACATTATTGAGAAGATAATTGCCCATACACAAGATTTTGAGTCACTGCTTGCTATGGTACCGCGCGTTTTAATTATATATTATTATATTTTTTTATTATAAAGCAGGTACTTAAAATATTGAATTAAGTATTGATTTCACATTTACGTTTTAGGACAATTTTCTGCCTCTAATTGACTTGTTTCACAAGGAAAATATTAAGGTTGAGGTTTGTAAAACTGTCATAGAAGGATTGAGTGTGCAGAATGGACCTATTACAGATCCTATTATCATAAATGCTCTTATGTTTATCGCAAGAATCATGCACGACTCTGTTAGGTATGTCAATTTAATTTTGTAAACTTTATTCTGATTTCTAAAACTTAATAAATCTGTACAGTGCTTTGACTGTCGAAGATGAAAAACGACAGATTGGACAACTAATATGCGGCTTAGTGCAACGAGTAGATTATGGTCGTGATTTTGAGAAACAACTTAGTTACTATGCAGAAGCCAGAGCGGCGTTTCCTAATCTTGATAGCGTTCATATACAACTTGTACAGGTATAAGTATATAGATTACTAGATTGCTCTTTCTATTTTCCAATTCTAATCAATATATTGAATATACTACAAATTTTTTGTATTTGTATTTAGTGTGTAAATAGATTATCAGTCGATACTAGGAAGATAGTGCGCGGTCATCACACGAGAAGAACGTCAGCGTTTGTGCGCGCCTGTGCTGCGTTCTGTTTCATCACTATACCCTCATTAACTTTGGTTCATACGCGTCTGCAATTATATCTTTTGTCTGGACAAGTTGCTCTCTTGAATCAATGTCTAGGTCAAGGTGTGAGTCGAATTAATCTTTCTAATTTTTAATATATTGAGCTTTTGTTATTTTTTTTACATATGTAAACGGATATTTTTCAGCCGATGCTTGCTTCAAGGCCGCTTTGAGTTTAGTTCCCGAAATGCCGAAAACTATCGACATCGATGGAAGACAGAAAAGTTCACAGCCATATTTGCTCTCATATTTGTCGAATTTCTTATCAACATTGCTGGTAGTTCCGGTATGTATATCAACATGCGTTATAAGTTAATTTTATATTAGAGATATTGTTTCGTTATATTAGGATAGCCCAGAGCACGGCGTCTTGTATTTGATGAGAGGTTTGCTCAACGCGGTGCAACGTTGTTTTGAAGAGAACACCTCAATCAAGTCATATTTATATTTACGTGTACTCGATCTTCTTTCAACGGTAGCGCAGGAAAATTATCCCTATCATATCGACAAGGTAATTTCATGCTTTTGTGCATTTGAACAGATAAGTAAATAGTTGCAACATTTATTTTTTCTACAAAGTTAGAGTAGAGAAATTAATTAGAAACTAAAATATCACATAGTAATGACATTTTAGGTTGATTCAAATGATAAATTATATGGATCTGATCAGAAATTTATTGGCGAGGTCAATAAAATTTGTTCCAAGATTGTTGAGGAAATTTTGAATCATCTCAAGTATCTTGGATCTACCGAGCAATTCGATAAACAGTCGGCTCTGGCACTTGAGCTGTTTAATTGCTTTGTTATCCGTGCAGATTTACGAGATCCTGCATTGGCAAATATGGCTGTAAATTTGTGGAACTTATCACAACGACATGGTTCGGTGGATCCTAAAGTGACAGTAAATATATATTTATAATATAATCAAGATTTCAATATTTTATGCAATAGTTTTGTTATCATGCTGTTCAATTATTTCATGAATTCTTTCTTAGATGAGAACAAAAGCTTACATGATGCAGAAGAGTCATCATCGAGAATACAGCCATTTTGCTGATATACTCACGAAAATGCCGAATTATCGACAATAGAACACACTTTAAATTTTTATTGGCAGTTTTTTTCGAAAGACGTTTTGTTATTGTTTTGTTTTTGCAAACTTGCTTATCAAGTCAGTCAATGAAGCAAATAATAGTGAAAAAGGAACAATAATGAATATAAGTTATAATAATTAATTGTTAATTTAGCATTATTTTTCATTATTTTATATCATCTTTCTTTAATTATAGCAAATATTATATGAAGTGCGAAATATTTAAATAATTGATATAATAATTTATATTTTTACACAGTAAAAATATCGCTCAATGAATTCCAGAATCGTTAAAAAATACATTCTCACTTAAATGTTGCACAATTTTTTCAAATATTTTATATATGTATATGCGTTGATTAATCTGTATATATGCATATATTTACACGTAAATGAATTAAATTGATTAATTTATCATGTTGCAGTGTTATTAATTCATCACTTGTCATTTTTATAAAGTTATGTTACTCTTATAATTAAATGTCATATAAAAGTAATGAATATTTTTTATTCTATACATCACAGTACGCTTACGCGACTGTAATGTCTGAAGAAGTCTGATTTAAAAGACACCATTAAATTTATACTTATTATTTCAGTACAGATCGAAGCGCATTCAAAAATATATCAGCATGACGCTCTGTAAAAGTTAATGCAGGTCTCAATCGCACAGCCTGGCTACCACATCCACCTGCCATAATACCTAATAAGAATATGGAAAATATGAAAATATAATAGATTTTCTTAACGGTTATATTTTATATTATGATCATCTTACCTTTGGTTGCAAGTTTCTTAATGATGGTGTCTCGCATTTCAGGAGAGGCGCAATTAAACGCTATGAAAGTTCCACGTCCGCGCACTGCGCTGATGACACTGGAATGGTCCTTTTGTATACTTGTTAAATGCTTCAAAATATAATCGCCAACACGCGTAACTCTATCCAAGAGATTCTCCTTCTTGATGATCTTCAAGATCGCTTCGACCAATATTACTTTACTTGGATCACCCATCCAAGTATTGAATACGCGATATGGTAATTTCGGCCTGTAATATGCAACACACAATTAATCGTTAATAGTTTTTAATATTGTTTATGACATGTCAAAAAATTTACTTCAAATCGTCCGAGTGATAATAACCGCCTAATTGCATTTTTTTGCTGAAAGTCATCACGTCTGGTGGGGTATCTAAATTGAAATGCTCGTGACACCACATTTTTCCCGTTGGCCCGCCACCAGTCTGGACTTCATCAATAAGCAAAGCTGCTCCATGCTGGAATTTTAACGCAAATATCCTTCTTAATGCAAACTGAGATATAACTGCTTCATAAGCAGTTTATCTACACTTTACCTTCCGCGTTATGCGTTGAAGTTCCTGAAAGAATTTCGGCGATGCGTGATTGTCGCCGCCTTCCGATTGAATAGGCTCGATTATGACACCAGCCACTGGTACCTTCTTTTTGTTCTTGTACTTTTCAAATAACTCTTCGACCTAAAATATCCGTTTTATTAAAGATCTTGTCTTGTATGTATAAAACATTCACAGAAATACTTGAGAATTGTGATTGGACCAATTATTACCTCCGCGAGGCAACGTTCATCTTCTCTTTGATTTTCTCGCACGTTCTCATCTAAAGGATATTTGTATTCTGGAAAGGAGGCGATGGGCCAGTCGAGAGCTGGCACATCTATTTTGTGAATGTACTTGCTGTGAGTCGTTGAGAGACAAGCTAAGGTTCTTCCATGGAAACTACCTATCGATATTAAATAGTTCATAAATATCAATTATAACAAAACTTATACTATTACACGGTTGATTGATTGATATATTGCACCTTTAAAGGACATAATAGAATATCGCGGCGAGCCAGGAAATTGATTCATCATGCAAGTCTCCATCTCTTCCTTCGTGAACGGCTTTCCTTGTCTTTGTTTCTCTGCATACCAAATAAAGATGTTTTTAAAAGCATTTTCATTAGAACAAGAACCGCACATCATTGTCGTAATGTGCGACAACCCTGGTGGAGCAACCTGTCGACAATAATAATTATTCGAATAAATTAAATATATAGCAGAATAAATTATAGTTAAAACAATTATCAGATACCTCCTTGTTAAGTAGAATATTTTTTAATCTATTAGGCCAATCTTTTCCCGGAAAGTTTCCCAGTGCAGGTCTATTTGCTATAATTTTCTAAAAGGAAACATAAGGCTTCAATGTTTTTTTTATACAGTTCAAACATTGCGCATGTGACGCAAAATGCTGTGTAAGATGTTTTGAGAAAATTTTATTTTTGAAAGCTTATCAAATTGTAAGAGCGATGTAAAATGTTTTAAATAGGGTATATTCTGTAGACAAGAAATTAGCATGCCGATTGTACATATAATTATATATGTAAATTGTATGTGCGAAAAAATCTATCATTGTTTTTTTGCAATGGTTTTATATCACTCACTTGATTAACAGGATCGCTAAGAGCCTCCAACATCGCCGGATGATTGTATCCTAAGGGGATTGTCGAGATTTGCATATAAACGTCCAGTAACGCGTTTCCATCAACATCTATTATGTAATTACCGGAGGATTTTTCGTAGTCTGCGAAGAATTGTACGGAAGATGCTTGCTAAAGTCACAGATTTCAACACTTGTAACTTATTTCGTTTGTGCTGAATATATTTATAAAACATTGCGTATTATGTATAAACTTTTGAATTTTATATATCGATATATTTAAATAATATACATAAATCTTTACTAACTAAAAATTCAAAGAGTGACGTCAGAAACATATTTGTAAATTAAATTACACGATTATATTATTGCTGTTAGATCAACAGTATCTGACATACTTGTATCGCATTCAATTCTTGTAACAGACTACGCGATCGTGGACCCGGTATTTCCGTCATAACCACCGGCCCTTCCGGTTCTCTCGGCACTGAACTAATTAAGCATCTCTTCCACGTTGTTGCAACGCCTGTACATCGATGTCACATTCTTATTCTTCAGCATGAACGCCCTTTCTTTATATAAATGTGTGTACATATCTTATATAAATATATTGCGCTGGATGTTTGTATATGCAGAAAGACAATTTAACTCGCTGATTTGCCCAACAGCTCTGACGATTAGCTTTATTAGCTTTATAGACACCAGTTAAAAATGATTGCTTGATATATTATAGCAATTTTGCATTTTAACCCCTCGCGAATTACTATGTTACAATGAAATACGAGCGACGATGCGTAACATAAAATAAAGATAAAAAATATAAAGATTGTGTAATATCGTTTCTCTATCGGAGAATATTGAGAATAAAGGACTTTCTTATATTAATATTATTTTAGAAAGAAACAAATTTTTTCTCGATGTTCCGTGATAAACATTTGGTGCTCATTTATATTGATATGAATATTTACGCATCAATATCTATTAATTCTACTGTCAAGATTAAAATATAAATATTAATTATTAGAAGTTTATTGTTAAACTTTATCATAATAATAATCTATAAATTCATTTATTTCAATTGATTAAAATTTTAATTTTTAGACAATTCTATTCAACTTCGCAATTTTGAAATTGCATGTAGGTAATTTAAAAATAATGCAAATTCAAAATTGACAGAAAAATATCTTTGAAATATTGTTTTTTAGGTGATGTGTTTATATAAATAAAATTTTAGATAAGATAACGATAGGCATATCGTTAGGCATATCGAGATAAATGATACATGCAAAAAAGAATATTGCAATCATTCATTGCAGTTGCGATTCTTGAAAAACAATATATATGAAGAAAACATTTCATGAAAAATATTGTATAAATTTTCACATTATATCCATTGCATTATTCACTATCTATGATATGAGCATAAAATTTTTAACAGAACATTGCAAAAGTTATGTATTAAAGATATAATGTCAAAGATATACGTGACATCAATATATTGCATACAGAATTTTAAATAACAGTGCATCTAGAGTCGAAATGAATTTATAGATTTTATTATGATCTACAACATCCGTAACAATGTCTATCAATTATCTGATCAATTTTTATGATCCCCATATCAATTTAGTATATTAAAGTTTGATAAAAAGAATGAATTGGTAAATACCGTTTAACAGCTGTCGAAGCGAAGTCTGCGCATTCAGCGCACGATGACACTTGTTAACGATCATCTCCGTTCGGGATAAAAGCATGAATACGAGGGCTGATCTCCGCGACGTTCTCTGTAGAAGAGATAATACCGTACTAACCACTGATATGCGCTGATAGCGTGCGTTTATGCAATGCAAAGAGCTGACAATTCCAAGGGGGGGAAGAGAGTTTATGAATAGTCGTTTCTGCTCAGAGAAAATTATTCTCATAGAGATTCCTTGACTTAGAATTGCAAATTTATTAGAATTTATGTCGATTTCCACAAGTATCGATGTTCTCGGTATATATTCCAAAGTGATGATAAATAAATATTTACACAATATTTACATATAATCACCAGGATTTAGATGTTTTATGGTTTGGTTTCTGCGGTATTTAATAATTTTTTTATAGATAAGATTTATAGATAAAAGCTTACATATGTGTATGACATAAGAATTATCAATGGAAATGGACATTTTGATATAATACACTTAGGAAAATATTGAAATAAATAATATTGGAGCTTATCAATAACACGGAACATAGCTCAAACATTTTTTATTGGCAGTTCTTTCGGAAGACATTTGATCGTGCAACAAATTATCCAGTTTCATTAATCAAGTCGATTAATGAAATAAATAATAGCCAAAGAACGACATATAATAAATTATAACAATTAATTGTTAACTTAGCATAATTTTATAGCATTTTTTTTTAAATTACAGAAAATACTGTACGAAATGTTTAAATATTCAATGTAATAATTGATATCCTATGCAATAATAATGCATATCGATCAATTATAGAATCATCAGATATACATTCTCGCTGCATTTTGCACCACTGCATTATTTCTTTAAAGTTATGTATAAATTGTTAGCTTAGCAACTGCCATATAAAAATAATACATATATTTTTAACTCCGTACACACATCTTCATACATACATCTTTATAACCACTCTTTAATACAAGACATCTGATTTGGAAGACATTTGACATGGAAGACATTTGATATGGAAGACATTTGATTCAAGAAACACGAAAAACCACAGAGTTTACCCTTATTCTTTTAGTACAGAACGAAGCGAATCCAAAAATATATCAGCATGACGTTCTGTGAAAGTTAACGCAGGTCTCAGCCGCACAGCTCGGGTACCACAACCACCTACCTGAATACCTAACAAGGATACGAAAAACTTGAGCTATATCCTTAACGTTTACACTTTACGTTACAATACCATTCTACCTTTGGCTGTAAGTCTCTTGATGATGGTGTCTCGCATTTCAGGCGAGGTACAATTAAACGCTATGAAAGTTCCGCGTCCACGCATCGCGCTAATTATACTAGAGTGCTCCTTTTGTATATCCATCAAATGCTTCAGCATATAATTGCCAACGCGCGTAACTCTATCCAAAAGATTCTCCTTCTTGATGATTTCCAAGATCGCTTCGAGCAGTATCAATTTACTTGGATCGCCCATCCAAGTATTGAATACGCGATACGATTGTTTCGGCCTGCAAAGAAAATGTAGCGAGCAATTAATCGTTAATGATCTTTAATACGTTACCATTTTGGTCATAAAAAATGTTTACTTGAATTCTTCCGAATGATAATAACCGCCTAATTGCATTTTCTTGCTGAATGTCATCACGTCTGGTGGGGTATTTAAATTGAAATGCTCGTGACACCACATTTTTCCCGTTGGTCCGCCACCAGTCTGGACTTCATCGATAAGCAACGCTGCTCCGTGCTAAAATATTTTAATGGACGGTCGTGATATCCTTCTTAATGCAAGCTGAGATATAATTATCTCGTTAGCTGCACTTTACCTGTCGCGTTATGCGTTGAAGTTCCTGAAAAAATTCAGGCGACGCGTGATTGTCACCGCCTTCCGCTTGAATAGGTTCGATAATTACACCCGCCACTGGTACTTTCTTTTCGTTTTTGTACTTTTCGAATAATTCTTCGATCTGAAATATCAAGTTTAAAAAATTTTTTCTTTCATATGATACGCTCACAAAGATACTTATACTTAAATAAAAATTGTGATTGGATACCTCTGCAAGGCAACGTTCGTCTTCCCTCTGATTTTCTCGGACGTTTTCTTCTAAAGGATATTTGTACTCTGGAAAAGATGCGATAGGCCAGTCAAAAGCTGGTACATCTATTTTGTGAATGTATTTGCTGTGAGTCGTTGAGAGACAACCTAAAGTTCTTCCGTGGAAGCCACCTACCAATATCAAATATTTTGTGAAAAACATTTATAATTAGATGTCGACTTGTTTTTGCTCGAATTGATATATTGCACCTTTAAAAGACATAATAGAGTATCGCGGCGAACCAGGAATTTGATTTATCATGCATGATTCTATCTCGTCTTTCATGAATGGTTTCCCTTGTCTTTCTTTTTCGGCGTACCAAATAAAGATGCTTTTAAAAGCATTTTCATTAGAACAAGAACCGCACATCATTGTAGTGATATGCGATAATCCGGGTGGCGCAACCTGTTCAGAATAATAATTTCGATTCAAGCGACGCGATGAGAGATAAGTTAAATAAGTTTATTAGATACCTCCTTGTTGAGCAGAATATTCCTTAATTTGTTAGGCCAGTCTTTTCCCGGAAAGACACCTAACGCAGGTCTGTTTGCTATAATTTTCTAAAAAAAAAAAAGAAAAAATATTATCATTAAATATTTTTTATATAGCTCGAATGTGTTCTGTATGTAACGTAAAAAAAAAATTGAAATATATTCTAAGAAATGTGATTCATAAAAGATATTCTAAGAAATCTGGATTATTCAAGGAAATTTATCAAGACCTGTAAGCTGTGCAGTTAAGAATAAGTGATATGTCCTGTAAAAGAGATTAGCATGCAAATTGTGTATGTGAAAAAAATCCGGTGCTCCGCGCCAAAGCGGTTTTGTATCACTCACTTGATTAACGGGATCGGCGAGAACCTCCAACATCGCTGGATGATTGTACCCTAGGGGCATCGACGAGATTTGCATATAAACGTCCAGCAACGCGTTCCCGTCAACATCCATTATATAATTACCGGAGGATTTTTCGTAGTCTGCGAAGAATTGTACGGAAGATGCTTGCTGAAGTCACAGATGTTAACATTGTAACCCGTTTCGTTTCTCTTTAGCGTACATATAATATTTACAAAAGAATTTACATTATTTTCAATGTTAAACATATGCGCATCAATTTTATGTATTAAATAATGGTAAAATATGTAAATATCTGTTGAATTCTAATTCAAGACAAATTGTTAGAAACATAGTTATAAATTTAATATTTAAATTCTATGATACTGTATTCTTATTGGTTTAAGTCAATATCTGACGTACTTGTATCGCATTCAATTCTTGTAGCAAGCTTCGAGACCGAGGACCCGGTATTTCCGTCATAATTACCGGCCCTTCTGGTTCTCTCGACACTGAACCGGTTAAGCATCTATTCCATGTTGTTGCGACGCCTGCACAATGATAATATTACACTCATATACTTAAGCATATATATTCTTATTTCACTATAAAATCGTTTATATTTCTATATAACTAAATTTCTCTCTGCACTTGTGGATCTTGAGCTGAGTAGATTGAAAAAATGTTTATATAAGAAATCACACTTAACTATAGCTAATTCGTTCAAGAGAATATAATATTTAGTTTCATTGACGTCTATTAAGAATGCCTAATATATCATTGTCATTTTAAATCGCTTTCAATGATATGAGATACAGGATGTGGGCGTATAAGATAAGACATAAATAGAGAAAAGAAAATTTTCTCCAATTTTACCAATATCAAATAAACAGAATATTGGACAGCAAAAACTAATTTGTTTTCTGGAAATAATAAAAATACATTTCGAGTATTATTTTCTCTCTCCTTCTCTCTCTCTCTCTCTCTTTCTCTTTTCATATATACAGCAAATTAAAAAAAGAATTTTATAGCTCACATCTTATTTGAAATAATTTTATATATAAAAAAAAATATATATATATATATATATATATATATATATATATATATTTATAACGGCCAGTGTTTTTATCAAAATACATTATATTTTTATTTCTATATCAAGCAAATATCAACATATTTGTATTCACAACATATTTATAAATTTAATTTAATCTGTAGTTAAGAATTCAAAATATGTTGAGCTTGTTCGATACTCGTATATATTTATATGAATATTTATGTTTATCATTAATCAAGCTTTAATATAATAATCCATAAATTTACAAAGCATCTTCACTATTTTAATTTTTCTTCCTTAAGAGAAAATTCATAATTGGAGACACATTGTATAAAACCGATTTAAAATTAATATTGCGACAATATTATCATAAAAATATCTTTAAAAGTAAACATTGTTTTTTCGTTGCACGTCACTTAAAATTTCAGATAAGATAACGGATATATTGAAATTAGTGGTATGTGCATAAAGTTACGTATACAGTGCAGTACAAAGCTAAATATGCAGTGCTGTTTCAATATTCTGTGATTAAAAATGCATATAGAAGAATTAATATATTAATTCCAAATTAATATATTAATTCTATCGATATTGTTTTCACGTTATAGAATATAGAGCTTTAAAATCTAAAATATAGAATATAGAACTTTAAAATCCGCGAAGCAGCAAAGCAGATGGAGACTTTATCGATTTTGTCGTAGTCCATACAGCATCCGTGACAGAGTATTTCTCGATGTTCGGTTCTTATAGTACGATATGTGAATTTATACAAACATTTAATGAGAGAGAAACAAAGGTAAATACCATTTAGCAGCTGTCGAAGCGAGGTCCGCGCGTTCAGCGCACGATGACACTTGTTAACAATCATTTCTGTCCGAGATGAGCGCGGATACGAGGGCTGCTCTCCGCGACGTCTTCACTGCGGAAGGGATGGTGCCGTACTGGCCGCTGATACGCGCTGATAGCGCATGAAAAGAGGAAGAGCCGAGAATGCCGCTGAGGGCGCTTACGCACGAATTGCCGTTTATGCTTTTTTTTAATCTATCGTCGGTGGGATTTTGAATTTATTACAATGCTAAATAATATTATAAATATAGAAATTCCTTCCGATACATTAAAAAAAAAAAAAAACCTTTATGTGATAGATATTCGACAGTATGTAAAGCTATCGAAGGTGAAAAAATTTCGGACTCTTTTCGCGATGGCCTGACTGCGAAAGTAGTTGCTGATTAATGGGAGGTATCAAATCGTCGTTCCTGCTTACACAACTGTCTGTTCGTCTGTCTGTCTGTCTGTTATACCGCCAACAAATACCGTTGCGTTTCGTGTCAGGAATAGTACTGCATTTTCAGGGATTCCATGCGTGGCGCGGCCACGAGATTTGGTGCAAGTGAAAGTACATTTTTGAACTTTTTCCTCATAGGATGTCATTATTTAGATTTGTAAGAGGATTATCATTTCTGAAATCCTTTATTCTTAGACATTATTTATGTATATGTTTATATGTTATCATAATTATTCATTTTACTGAATTACGTAGCATAATTAATTCGGCATTAATTAAAAGAAAGCGTGAGAAATTCTTTTATATCATACATATATTATGCACAAAAATTATTGTTAAATTTTGGCAATTGCAATTGTTATTTTTCACCTATCGTTAATAATATATATATTACATATACATAAATATATATGTATAAATTATATATCTTTTTATGGGCATGTATTTTTAATATATACAGTTGAAAGTACCACAGTGTTTGTAGTGCGCTTGACCTCATTAAAAATGATAGAAGGCAAACAATCGATCACGATTGCCGTCGTCTCGAGACGGGGAGTGTAAAAGTATCGGACAGGTTTTTCGACGAAAGCAATGAATCGATCTGGTCGTCGGTCAGGTGATGTCTTACTTGATGATTCAAGAGAATACCTTCACTTACTTTTTCGCGACTCTGATCGATTCGAGAAATGCAAGTGATTGCTTCGTCAGGAAAAATCGACACGATACTCATCACCCGCATGAATTAGTTCGATCAATTTTTCAGTTTCTGCTCGGATTCGTCCCCACTATAATGCGGGCCCACATCCGACTTACTTGGAAACCACGCCTCGAGACCTTTTGCCCACAAGGTGGAGAGGTGGTCGTGTTTTTGGGCACCTCGAGCCGCACGCGGCGCACGCATATTGTCACTCGCGCGAACGCACTCGAGTGGGCCCCGTCCGATCTCTACCGCGAAATCGTTTTTTCCCGGGTGACATCCAACATCTCCGCGAGAGAGAAAACGCTCTTTCGAAGCGACCAAACTTCGTTTACCTGAAGAGAACCTAATCGTCAAGGCTGAGCACGTGCATACTCTGTGGGTTGTGTGAGTATAATTGGTTTACGGTACCGATACACTTTGCATGCGTAATTCATAACTCCGTTAATGCGCTGCAAAAGAGATCGAGAATACGACTGGTATTCGTAGATCTGGGTCAATGTCGCGCATAAATTTCCGAAATCTATACAAAAATTTGATATCCGGTAATATCGATAATTCGTATGAATTCTCTGTCGCATCTCCAGTTCCCGTAGATTCCATCCCGTCATCACGCAAATCGCGATACAAAAGGCTCTAAATTCAATTACCGTATTTAAACCTTCATCTTTAGACGACTTTTTTTTTAAATTTTCGCGACCTTCATGAAAACAAAGAAAACATCAATCTTACTTTTTCTTTTTCTTTCTCTTTTTTCGTCTATTTTACTCTTATCTTGCGATTTTTGCGATGTTGACATTTCAAAACCGGTGGAACTTGATTTTTGAAGATCACGATCATCTCGATTTTTTTTTATTATTATCATTTGTATGACGATGTGATATGCAATTTGATTATTTTTTGATTGCCAAAGTATTATTAAATTTCCGTTATTTGCTGGTAGTTTTTTATTTATTGTCTACTGTCGTCAAGAACACTTTTCGTCCGTATCTATTTGAAATTTGAAATCGTGAAATAATGCGCTCGTTTTCATTTCTAATTTTCCACCCTATATATATATATATAGATTAAAATTTATATTTACTTTAAAGAAACAAAGTTTTTATAAATATTTATATGTCGTGAGTTTATTGACCGATAGAAAAGATTATACTCGAGTGATCGAAAATTTACGACTGCAACTTTCGAATTGGAGGATTGACTCGACATATGAAGAAAATACGATACAAAGAGGATTCACGTGTGTTCACGTTCCGATAACTTATCCGCTCGTACTTGCGCAGCTTATTAGCTTATCTTTACATTTCTTTTTCGTTCACTGACATCTTTATGAATCGAGATAATATAAAGGCAGCCAATAAAAAATGTCGATAGGTCCGACTGATAATATAAGTTTGATACCGAGCGATCTTAAATAGTTTGGACATAATTCAACGGATAGCCAGAACTATAATTCCTCCATAACTCGAAAAAAGTTTAACGTAAGAATTCGTTACCAGATGGATCCATAAAAGGATTTCATCATAACGGCATGTTTTCGCACTTGTATTATACAGAAAAGTATATATAATACATGATTTGACTAGAGACTCGCAAATCCCTTCTTTCCGGTCGTTCACCCCGCGAAAGAATTTTAGCACATTATTCGGATTTGTGTTTCTCTCAAAAGTCAAAACTCCTATTTGCCTCGTATTTTACGATCGCGATTATTATCGTTTCTTCTAAATCCGCCTACGATATTTATGCGACAAACAATCCTCGATTCACGGAAAAATGCCGACGATGAAGATCGCGGAGAACGACGAGAGCATTGCTTGTCAGAACTAGATAGACTTGGTGTTATTAGTGTCGGATTTATGCCTCCGCAACACCGTTTTGAATTCCATTATCTTCGTCTAAAGTTTCCTTGAGATCCCTTGAAGCGAGTTGCTCGTTTCGGTTGTCCTTCGTTTATCATTGCGCTTTGATAGCAGCGAGATAAAAGCGAAGGTTAACCGGCTGCGGCTTACATCGGACGAATTTTTCGTTTTATTTGGATCACAAAATGAACATATGTCCCATTGTGACTCCAAGAATCCTGTTGGATCCACTTTCGACCTGTTTAAACTACCTGTCTGAGAGCAGTAGATTTTGTTACGCGATAAAAGACTGAAAGATCCAAGACGGAGAGACGAGAAAATCTATGTATGTATAATGAATCGAGAGAGATATTCGTAGAATAACGTGATAATAAATGTTCCATCAATCATATGCTACGCATTGATTATTCATACATGTTTGAGGGCACGCACAGTTATTTCGTTGAATCCAAAAGATTTGTAAATCAAGTACCGTTATTTCTTTTCTAAATCATATTCTATATCTGTCGTGAATTATGAATCTACAATACTATTTTTTAAAGCTACGATTAATGAATTCAATTTGCAATTAGAAACTGACTGAGAATATGGCATTCTAAATGATTTATATTAGAGCCTCGGCCTAATGGAGGCCATCTCGTCGCGTACTAAACAGCTGTCAATGACACGCGCATATGCGCAAATGTCAGTGACTTCTCATTCAGTCCGATATGCTAATGGACGTGTTAAGGATCGATTGACAACATATCGATAAATTTTAATGTATTAATCAATCAGAGAATAGATATCAAAATTAAAAATTGATGAACACGAGTTCTGCGAGATTGTGCTGAAAGGACATGTGAAACAATCCTTGGCGCCGATCCTAATCCGCGCTACGTGTACGGCCTAATAATACACATGTCGACGACACGTATACTTGCTATTATAGTCGTAACAATACGTCGTCTCGCTTTCTTACGTAAGATTCGACACCTACCAGTTAATTCAAGGACGTTCATCGCAATTTTTTTGCCCCCGTCTTCCAGAATTCGTTATTAGAGTTTTAAATACGTATAGTACAAATCCGAGATAACATTCTCGTCTTTCTCAAGTGTCCTTGAAAATTTTTCTCAATGATGAAGAGTGCAAGATTAATTTTATAATCCGTCAAATTAATTCAACAATTGTTTGTCGCTTTGTTTTATCCATAACAGATTTTTTATCTGTCAACAGAGCGATGAAAAATTTTCTGGACAGCTTTTTTAGACTGTTAGACTATTGATGTATACATATACAAAATTTATAAAGAAAATTGCTTTACTCAAGCGCAAATATTTATTATTAATGAACAAGAATATTTTACTAATCGTCATATATTTATGGTTTTCAGGAGAAGATGATTACCAGGCATCGACGAAATGATATCCTGTTCGTGATATTATATCTCTTCGTGCAAGTAAGATCGTTTCTTTTACGCAATATATATATATATATATATATATATATATATATATATATACATATATATATATATAATTACGCGAACAAGATTAAAATTGCAAACAGGCTTTCCATTTTTTTGACACGAACGCTCCATACACAATAACGAATTCAGATATTTCACTCTCGCACTTCTGCACTCTCACATAAATTTTTGCCAATGGCTACGAAAGTCCGACTCGTTGTTTGATACGTTCAATAAAAGCCTCGCGCTGTTCGTTAATTTCGCAATACTTTTCCGCGAACGCGCCCTTAATAATACTTTACACGCGAGTAAAAGTAAATGTGAGACCGCCCATTTAATGACGTACATGGACGAAAGTGTATCGAGGGAAGGTGTTTAAAGTACACAACGGTTTCATTCTCTTCATTCTCTCGCAAAACTTTTTTGTCTCTTCTCTATTTTAAGCTTCTAATTATTGTCGCGATTTGAAAAGGTCCCCGATGAGATTCACGGTCACGGAAGATTAATGGATCCGCCCTCGCGGAACGCAATGTGGAGATTCGGCTATCCAAATCCGGTTAATTATAACGATAACGAGCTTTTTTGCGGAGGATACGCAGGTTCGTGTACGCAAATTCGTTTATGAGACTCTCTTTAATTTATAACTATATTTAATTTAACTTGCTACTCGATATTGGAGATATTGGCTGATATTAATGATAATTTTTATTATTAATGATAATTATTATATTAATGGTAATTATTATTAATAATTATGAATTAATTTCGTAGTCCACTGGCAGCAAAATAAAGGCAAATGCGGAGTTTGCGGTGACGCATATCATTTAAGTCAACCGCGTCCGCACGAGGCAGGTGGCGAGTTCGCCAATGGCATTATCACTAGACATTATACTGTAGGCGAGGTAATGTAATCTGTTAATTTCTCATGTTTTCGTGCATTAGGCACTACGTTTAAAGATATAAATTATTGTTATTTCTTACAACCGACATAATTATTTTCTTCGCGCGCTTGCACATAAAAAAAAATATATTTCTAAAAAAATTTCTGATAATCCAGATTTAAAATGTCAGAGTACAATTTGTGTAGGAAATAGAAGTGGAAATCGAGCTAACGGCCAATCATTTTGGAAGATTCGAAATGTATATTTGCCCTAACGATGATCCATCGCGCGAGGCGACCCAAGAGTGTTTCGATTCGTAAGTCTTGCTCTCTCCTTTCCTCACGCATTCATTTAATTCTAATTGTTACTTTAATTATTAATTTAAATTTATACTTGTGCTCGTCGCTAATGTATCTCAATTGTATAGTTATCCCTTGTACGTGTCTGGGACTCAGGACGTTCAATTCGAGATTCCACGCGATACGGGGAAAAAGGGCATAATTAAATATACGGTGACGTTACCGCCGTATGTGACGTGTTCGCAATGCGTTATGCAATGGAATTACTATACTGGTAAATTTTAAATTAGCTTTCTTTCTTTCTTTCTTCGTCGCGACTTGATTTCTCATTCTGTCTATTGTCTCAGGCAATATGTGGGGAACGTGCGATAATGGCACGGAAGCTGTCGGATGCGGGAGACCGGAAACGTTTCGCAACTGCGCCGACGTGAGGATCGTCACCAGCACCGGTGGTATACCGCCGCGATTTTTCTATCAAAATAGTATTTTCCAACCGTATTCCCTAGCTTCGAAATTCACGAGCAACCCGCTAGCTCGGCCACTCAGGTGAGAATCGGCATAATTAAAAAAAAATTGATTAATTTATTAAAAATTATATTATTATTAATATATATATATATATATATATATATATATATATATATCAATTAATTAATTCGTGATGCACGATGTATGTTTCATGATTTCAGGGTTCAAGTGTGCGAGCCAACCGCGGCTTATCGTTACAGGCAAGATATGAGCAATTGGTGTCAAGTGAATTGCATACGTATCCCATCAAATTGCCCTCCGGGTGTCTGTCGCTGTCTGTGAGTATTTAAATTGATCCGTATATAATAAGCGATAAATTACAATTGATTCGAAATTGTATTAAGCAATCAAATCGTTATACGTAGCTCTTATCGCGTCATTGTCCATACGATGTGTCTGTGCGTTAAATCTTTTCTAGTTTTCTAATTTACTGATATATGTATTCGCAGAGACACGTGCGACGCTATTGGAGATATCGCGGACAAACCCGGAGCTGATCAGTATTGCCTGAGACGTTGCATGCGCTATCCGTCGAATTGTCCGACTGATCGCTGCAACTGTTATTGAAGCTGTGAGAGCGTGGTATTGACATCCCACATGTATCGCCAATAATAGGTGTGCGATGTGAATACGCATAGTGATAAATAAAAGCCCAATCATAATATTCTATATTTCACAGCTTAGGCACAGTTTTGCGGAAAAAAATTTCCTACGATAAAATTTTTCTTACCTTTTCGTAGACATTTTTTTTCTGAAAAAAATTGTTCTTACAAGAGTATAATTTAAAATACAAAAAGAATGATATCCTTACTCTGAGAGAGGTAATAGGTGAGTGATAAGAAGCTTTGTAATGGCACTATGATATTTAATATTAGGACATTCTCTATTGACAGCTTAAAATCTTTTTTTTTTTTCACGCGTATATCACATTATATACGTAACCATCAACGCATCTCCGCGATCTTACGCATACGATATATTATTAATTAATACGCAACTATGTTTTAACGAAACGACGGTTTCACCAATTTTCTTTCATGCGCTTCCAATTACCATACAATGTGAACTCATAATTAATCATGCCAATTAGAAAACGTATGCGCTCGTACGTTTTCGTAGCAATGTACTGTATATGTATATTTATATATATTATAGAGATCTCACTATAGTTAACACTTTACAAAACTATATACACTAAAGCCTTCTGTCTTTATCGTTTACAACTATAGCTAGCTATAGTAACATTTTTTCTTTCCTCTTCATATCTTTCTTCATGTACAACATATTCTTTACATATATCATATAAAAGTGAAGGAAAGCAATTAAGAACCAGTGCGGTAACTTATACGCAAAATTATAATCAAATATTATTATATTAACATAACAAAGTAGCCATAAACTTAATAATAAAAAGCGATCTTTTTCTTAATCATCCTCAGCGCGATTACAAAGTAAATAAAAAACAAAAACCGAGCTGTTTAAACGTGATATCAGAAATAAGTTGCAAACATAAAATTATAAAAAATCACAATAAACAAGAGTGAGTCACACATATTGTCAAAAGGTAAAAGCCACAACAATTTTTTTAATTATATACAAGGATAGTCAAAAAAAGGACACTTTATATTATTAAATCATTATTAAATAAATTATTAAAATTATTAATTAAATTATTTAAATAATTATTATTAAATAATTATTATTAATTTTATTATTAAATTATATTAATATAATTTGATTATAATAAAATTTGCGCATAAATTACCGTGCTGGCTCTTAATTGCCTTCTCTCATCTTCGTATGACACATTCATAAGAGTCTTTATTGTTTCATTTAATTTTAATTTTATATATATATATGTATATGTATATATATATATATATATATATATATATATATATATATATATATTTATATCGTTTCTTTCGGACGCGCGATATAATAATCGTCGCCAAAATGCGTAATATTAGCGCGTCAAGTCAAAATTCGTGCTACGCCAAATTCTAGCGCGAGGTGTACAATAATATAAAGGTATCTTTTATTTGTTACTTACTGCTAATCGCTAAGCAACTAATTAACGTCCGCGGCCGGTTGCGGTTTAATTATTCAAATACTCTCCCTCCTTTTTCCATATTTTTTTCACAGGATTCTCTCGTTTTATTATTAATCCTCTCATTCTCACTGAACGTATAATGTTCGTATTATTTTATTGCAATTAACGCGGTTACTTCTCATTGAATTATTTAATAACGAGGTAAAAAATAAAATACGTTAAATTGTTGTTCTTGTTTCAATAATTAATATTAATATATATAATATATATATTCAATAAATAATATTAAAATAGAGTTAATAATATATTGTTAATATGCATATAGTATTGCAATATTAAATTTAACAAAAATATTAAATGGTTAAAAAAATATTAAAATATTTTTAAATAAAAAAATATTTAAATATTCCTAAATAAGAAAATATATATTTAAATATTTGTAAATAAAAAATAAAAAATAGATACTAAAAATACTTAAATGATTTTAATAAAATTTCGATTATAATTACTTCGAAAGAGTGAGAGGATTAATTACGACACAAATTATCAATCGCCTCGATTTTTTCCGATCATGGACGATCAGATGAGAACGCTTTTGATATGCGTCTTATCATTTTCAAGATGACGCGATTACGACAGTGAGGGTAAGAATCGCATACATTAACTTTTCGCGTTAGAAATTAATCAAGGATAGGGAACATCTCGAGTTCTATTCAGGAAAGTTATCAAAAAAATGTTTATGCTTCTGTGTAATGCTATCTCATAGAATTGTGACAACAAAACAAAAGATAAATCTCTGCGTGCGTGTTCTCTATATATTCTTTCGCACAGTAACGTCAAATCATCGCAAAATATATATGAAAAATAAAGCGATAATTAGTCTCGCTCAAACATAATGAATTTACTCACCGACCGATGCGACGCCGTTGCTTCCTCATCGCCGTCGAAAAGCTCCATTTTTCCGCGAGTGTCGCAAAATCGCGACTAATTAAAGCGGCTTCACAATCAGTCTGTCATTTTATTACACGCACTCCCGACTTACTCCACGCGCGATATGCTCGATAATACACTTGAAACGAGTAAATAATGCCATAATAGGAAATTGCTCGTCGCGTCACTTTGCACGACATTCCCGATATTACAGGAATAAGCGCGAGATGCACGTTGAAGTATGAAAAATTCGAGACATGCAACTTCACGCTGATACGTGGACGCAAAATTCCATAAGCGAGAGAGAGAGAGAGAGAGAGAGAGAGAAAGAGAGAGAGATTATAAAAAGAACATTAATATAATTATAACATTAATAAAAGTTGAAATAAACTTTAGTCGTAATATAAAAACAATGTATAATAATATAATATATAATAGAAAATATAAGATATTTGCATGTATTTAAATAACGTTAACAAATATTATACGTTTACGTGCATAATTAATTAAAAGTTTCTTCCCGTATAATAATACGATAAGAATGATCCACGTATCAACTCTAAATTGTCAGAGAATACGCGACAAAAGTTATCTGATTTTGATGTTTTATTAAAATACGCGATAGAGAATCAAAGTTTTTATTCTCGCTCCGCTTACGGGATCGTACGCATGTTTACGACCTATCTGTGACCTTACTACGCAACTCGCGCACATGCTCAGCTGTCGGCTGCCGTGAGGTCGCGCCGATCGGGTCAGGTGGGTGGTAGGAATAGTGGGGAGAGGGGAAAAGCGTCGCGCGTCGGTCGAGTCACGTGGTAACTGGGAATGGGAGAGAGAGTAGGAGTGGGGGGATCGTGCGTTGGCCGAGTCAGTAGTGGGAGTAGTGGGGGGATCGTGCGCCGATATCGCTCTATGTTGTTCGCATCGTGTTGTTTTTTTTACGGTCGAAGATATTTGGCGTGTTGTCGAACCGAGCTACACACAACACAATCGCAATCCACTATGGAATGTTATTGTTGGCGCGTTTGCTTCCGATTAAATAATGCGTATCTCGATTTTTCATTACCGTCGTCAACGTCTTACGATCGACGTCACAATCAGCATAAATAGTGCGAAGTTGCCGCCGCGTCTTTTAACGAAACGCTTCTCGCGTGAAGCTGCCCGAGTGATCGGATGACGAGTGATGGTCACGTTATTTCGTTCAAATCGTGCATCGTGCGTGTCGAAAGTGGAATCGAGTATTCGCTTGAAAGTGCGAATCGGTCGACGCAATCGCACGATTAATACGCATTCTCGATATTTGTGAACGGTTTAATGTAACGGGCGGTCATTTATCGGCGCGTAATCAACGCTGCGATTGCAATTGAGTGCGTTTTTTTTGCAATCGACCGAGGAATGGAGGAGCCAACGGATGAGAAAACGACGGCGTCGACGAAAAGGCGGGAGGATTGCTACTCGGTGAGTGATCTCAATCATTATATCTGCGTTCATTCACTCTATCCTCGACGATTCGATGTTGTTGCGTTTTGTGATAGCGATCTAACATACGCATCACACCGCTATGTGTGTGTATGTGTGTGTGTGTGTGTTGTCGCGTTTATTAAATAATTAAAAATACAGTTCTGATTTGACTATCGCTTGATTGGCAGTGCAATTTAAACATGACATTTTGTTTTCTAAAGCACATATTTTGTAGTTATTATCTACTTAGTGTCAAATAACGTTACGAGAGATATACAGAATTAAGATTAATACAAATAAATCACAATTCACGATCAGATTTATTTAAAACTGATCATGAGAGTAATTGATAATAAAATGGAATTAATCGAAACGACATCGATTCGGTTCCAACGCGACAAGTTAATTAAGGAACAAGAAAGAGAGGGAGAGGAGCATAAATTTCGGAAATGATTTTGGATCTATGTAATTCGTTTTCATTTCTTTGTCGCAAGTTTAACGACGCAACATATACTATTGTCACTAGCATTTTCATTTTAGGCTTTTTGTAAATACGCGCGTCATATTATATGCGCGTTTTGTGCAAAATTTAATTTTGAAAAAAAAAAGATAACAGTAAATGATGTGTGTGTGAATTTCTGTCAAATTTTTATGCGCGCTTAATAAAATATCACAAAGAATTCGCCTTTAATCACATATTTAAATCAAAATTTAAAGAAATTAAATTAAAAAGAGATGCAAAAAATAATTGGAATAAAAATCCCGGATTGTTAGATCGTCTCATCGATCGATATATTGACACATCTTAGATCTTTGCACATTTTTAAGAGAATTCGATCTTTAAAATCAAGCGATTGAATCAATGGATTCATACTAAAAGGTAGATCTCAAATTCTCGAAGTTTCGAATTTTGAGAATGAATTAGGGAACTCTTACATACGTAGGTAATTAATTTCTAGGATGCCTGGGGATCTTAAATCTAGTACATAGATTCATACACAAAAATTTTTCACTCGCTTATCGATGGCATTTACATCTTTAGGCTGCTTGTGTGAAAATACACACTTGAACAATTGCTTCACGTATGCGAATTCTTCGCAATTTGGCGCAAAATAATATCGCACTCGACTAATTACAGTGATTCATGGCAAATCGAATAATTAAATGTTAATCCAGCGTAAAAGCGATGGTGCGCTGGTTTTTAATCGTGCATATTGTTATGTAAATGTTCCGTAAATTTTGGTTAGATCTGACAGATCCACGCTTAGAGCTTTTTCAAAAATAAAAATATTCTGTATATTTGTTTTTTATCAATTTAGAGAAAAAAAATCGCAACGCGATATTTAACTCATTTAATTTACATAATACATGTTTTTTTCTAAATAATAACAATAATTATATTTTTTTTTTTGTGATTGTAAATAAAAATTATTTTGCGACAATTTTTTTTTTCAACTTTTTTGTAATAAATGCAATAAAAATATTATCGCGTTTATTACAAAAATGTTACTTACAAGTTATATCTAGATAAAAATATAATCCATAAATGTATGACGAAAATATATATAAATACTATTTTAACAATGTATGTACAGTTCTGTGAAAACATTCTATAAACCAAAACGCTTTGAAATTTTACATAAAGCAATGTAACAATATATGTGTATCGTGGCACCGGATCTTACAGACTTTTTAAAAAAGTGCAACTTGCAAAACACGAATAATTTATGCAAGTTAATTTCTCTCATTACATAATAATATTTTAGCAGTATACATTATATATTTTAGAAAGATACTCTGGACTTTAATCATAACTATCATTTTGCCTACGTATACTATTTATGCGAGCGCTAATCACATTTCGTTCGTTATATTATATAAGTGCCATCTCTCTCTGCCAGATTAATCATGCTCGAAATAATCGTAACGTCCTTTACTAACGCTGAAGACTTAATCGCAACATTGGAATAGCAAAGGGATTGTTATCAATGTTTGAGTGCCTTTTATATTAAACATTATTAATCTCTCTCGACGTAACTTTTCGAGCTAAACCTGCAGTTTCTGATAATGGCATGCCAAAAGTGTGATCGATGTACATCAGGCGTCACGGTTTTAAGTTACAAAATGCGATATGTGAGGGATACGCGCTCAAGATTGCAACGGTCCAGCATTTTCTGATTTGAATTTTGTTAAACGATCATCGACACTTTCACAACGAATGTCAATCGAGATCGTGATTTGATCACAAATTGCATTTAACTAACATAATTATTAACGTAATTAATTTAAAAAAAATACATCATTTATTTTGCCACGATTATTAAGAAAATTTTTCAGCTCGCGATTCTAACCAGATAGAACATTAAAAGGATACCTTGTGAAACTTGTGCGCGCCTCCGCGTTGTACGACAAGATCTTTGGTTTGCGATAAACATATCTTCCAAGACGCGCGACGAGAAAGTGCGACATACGCGATGATATCGGAAATTATTTACACAGAATAGCGTCCTTAGGCGAGTAATATTTTTTTTCTTTTGATTTGCTCCGTGGCTCGTCCACTGCTTAGAATTCGCGTTTTTTTTCTCCAGCACACATCCGAGTTTTTTCCCCCGAGTCCTCTGCGTGAATCCTCTCACGGATTTGACCATAGTGCGATTTTTCATCGACTCGTACAAGAAAATTACGCGGGTGAATTTTCGAAACAAATAGCTCGGTGATTCACCGTGATTCGCTATGATTGCGAACGAAATCGTACGGTAGTATATCATTTTCATTTCCCTTTATCAATCGCGCGGGACGTGTTACTCTAAATCTTATTATCGGCTAACCTATCATAAGAACGTTACGATACTTAAGTTGAGCTGCTGAATTAACAGTACGATCGTCGTGAATACTTTTAGAATTCTTATGATTACGCTCGCGTGTTCAGACCAGTCACATACACGGCTTGTTTCGCTTAAATAATTGTTCAAAATCGAGTGTACTTTGCTTTTGCATGCAAGCAAAGCTATTGTGCGTAGAAAAAAATGCAAATATTCGATAATCGAGAAACTTATACTTGTTGAAATAAAGTAAAATCTAAAATATTCGGTAAAAACTTAGCAAGCATATTAAAATCCATCGCTCTACTTTCTACCACCTCTTTTTGTAAAACGCGGCATAATTAGGCGATCACTCTTCGTTTCCATTAGCTAAATTATCGATTTTTCCCATTGAAGAAAACGAGCAATCAGCTGTCTGAATCGTCATGAAGTTCGCGATTGAACGTGAGACAAACGCGTGTTGTCAGTAATTAGTGTAATAATTATTTCATTCTAAATTTAAAACTAGACACGAAAAAACATCGAGGTTAATACAGTTAAGAGCACAATTTATGCAATTTTTAAATAGCCTCTCGCTTTCGATTCGTCGAATCATAGTTCCTGGGGCAGTAACAGGACCGAAGATTCGACAGCAAAACGGACATTCCAATAATTTAACATATATTAATACTTTAATACGCTATTTTGAATTTGCACATATTTTTTATTCTTTTATATATTTTCTGTCATAATAATTCGCGAACGCGATTCGCTCAAGCGAAGATCAACGAGTGTAAGGTAACCGCCGTCGATTATTAGTTAATTAATTCGACAAAACGATTACGACAAAGCGGCGCGTGTACTATAACACGAAATATTTATAATTAGACACTTACAATATATCAGGTCACGATAATTTGTCAATAGTTAATATCGAACGCTCGTAAGACATAATGTAAGACACGCTAAACTCTAAGCGATTATTCTAATAATAAGTAAGACGAAAAAAATTTGCACATTGATGCGCTTAAATTATGATTGCGCGTCACGTATTGGGATGCAATATCGGTAAAAAAAAATTTTTTTAAATAAAATTTTTTTTTTCTGATTAAATTAAATTAAATTTTTAATTTAATTTAAAATATATTTTTTATATTTTTTATTTTTTATTTAAATAATGCATGTATATATACCGCGATATCTTTGATACGATATCTTCGTTAATCAAATTCCTGGTTTTTATTGTAACTTATAACGGGATATATATCGAAACGTAACGTTTCGCGAACGCGTGATTCGCGAAGAAGTGAAGTATCCGGGAAAAGCACGACCATGGAGAGCGGCCAAAGGGCTCAGATTTGACTAGCACCCTACGAGCGTGCGTTTGCGCGAGATACTGGATCGAAAAGAAAATAACGAATTCCCAATTCGCGCGCACGAATTTACTCATTAATTTAATTATCCCTGTCGGCAACGTTGCCATTGAACGTTTACTCAACACAGAGAGTGTGAAACGATCTACCACGTATCTATCTACTTGTATCTCACGCGAGATATCCTCTACTAGGTCTCCGGTCTACGTTAAACTACAGTAACTTACGAACAACGTTAGAGACTACGCTCTAATATCTCTATAAACAACAGCGCCCGTCTCTTTAACGTTTTCACAAATCATTTTTGCGTATTCCCTAATATGGCTCGCGTATACTAAGGATGGTAAATAGTGATACAAGTCAGAAAGAGATCTAAATGGATCCATACGTTTTTGAATCCTCGTTACTCCGAGCAAACAAATCGGATCGTTAAATCACGGATCGTTAGGCCATACGTGTAAATATTAATAGCGACTCGATGCAAAGTTAGCGACTAGATGCCGACGTATATTTTTACGTCGAAATATCGATTCTATCGAGCAAATTGCTCGCGATCCTTTATTTTGCGCTCAGACATTGTCATTTCCGACGCGATATCGTGGATTTATCCGTAGCTTTGATTAGATTCTTCAACCCTTTTTGCAAGCTTTATTCCAATTAAAAATGTCGTTTAAATAACGTAGTGATCGAAGCTTCGCCGGGTATAATGGTCTGAACACGCGAGCTTGGTAAAGTGGATCAAAGTGAAAATCGAAATCGAATTTGTGTGACTGTTGTAAATGTAAAATGCAAAGATACTTTTTTTTTTAAATATCAACACGACAGAAAAATTACAGGTAACCTAAAGTCGCATAGGTTTTTACATAGGGCGCATCCACTCTACAGTTTTCCCTGAAACAGACAGTGAGCTCCGTACGAATAAAAGAACATTATTACGTGAGATTATTTACGTGCGAGTACGGAGAGAAATTTCTTTTTTTTTTTTTGGAAAAACGATATTCTCGCGAGGAGAGCAAGCGTAATCCTAAGATTAGGTCGGGTCAGGTCATCAGGTACTTACTCGTCCTCCCACGGGCATACTTCGTTAACATTATTGTCACGCTTCTCCCGAGGTGCCGCCTGCCCCGTCGCCGGTCGGTCTTCCTGTTGGGCGTCCGGTTCCCAGACAGGTACGACCTGCGCCTCGTCCGGCGGCTCCTCGGTCGTCACCGGTTCCTCCTCGGCCACCGGTGACACGTCCGCCCCGGTGTCGGCCCGCGAGTCGATTTCGCCCCTCGTTCTGTCCTCGACGACGATCTCCCCCGCGTCCCTCGCCGTGCAGCTCTCGCTCGCGTCTTCGTCGATGTTCTCCATCGTGGAGTTGTCGCTCGGTAAATCGCCCACGATCGCGCTGATGCTGATTAGAGGCGCCTTAGCGATTGTTCTAAGAAACAGGCGTCCTTTCGTCTTCTCGATATTTCGCGATTAATTGAAATAGCGTATTAATGTTGTTACGGAAACTTACTTGGGACTCGGCTGGATTTCTTTAATGATGACGGATTCCACGGATGTCTCCTCCTCGGGCACGATTTTTTCGAGAGACGATCTCTCTTCCACTTTCTCGACGTGGGAGTACTCGAATGATTGCTGGGGCGACGGATAGTTGCAGGACGACACGGACGCGCGATTCATGTCCGATAGCCTGATACGGCCGCTCGCCGAACAGGTGGAATAGTTTCGCGTTATCGTGCCGGGGCCCGAAGTCGCTGTACCTGCGTATTCGAATGAAACGGAGATTTAATATAACTTATTGTTAGAGTTCTCTCTATACACGCGCGATCGATCTCTTTGCAAGAATCGTTCGTCTATCGCGTCTACTGCGAACCGACCTATGCTACCGCTATGTTGCAAGCTGCACGACTTGCGCAGCCGTTCGGAGACCTCCGCGATGGCGAGGCTGACGTCCGACGACGAGCTGCACGAGTCCAGCTGCGCCGAGTTTTTGCGAGAGACGCGCGCTGTCTCGGCGGTATGAATTGTCGCGTGACCGCCGCTGTCCCACACGTGTCGGGCCTGATCAGCTGACGCTGTCGCTCCAGAGGGAGCGGCATCCGCCGCACCGTGCTCGGTACTCGGGCCTGGCACGGACTCCCACGGGCATACGTCGTCCATAGGGCGAACCGCTACTTCCGTCGCGCCAGCATCCCTGACAACAGGAACTTTATTATATTTAGTTTTCGCCGTTTGCTCTCGGCAAATTACACACGCGTTTTATACGCGTGTTCTTTGTTTGCGTGTGTATATGCGAGTGTGTGTGCGTGTATTTGTATGTATTTGTATAGCGTGTTGTTTCTCAGCATCGCTCGATACATGCATGCTCTGGTTCCATTCAACGACTAGGAGAAGTACGGGTTTCTATACATACGTGTGCGCAAGGTGTCCCGAAACTATCCGTTCGAAAAGTCCGTGGCCGAGAAATGAGCGATAATTCTGCGACATCCTATGAAGGATCTGGGTGATTCGCGTGTTTTCGTAGAGTTAGAATCCTCAGAGTCCTTGTGTCGCGCAGCTTTTTGCGATTAGGCGAAAAAAATTCTCTTACGGGACATCAGATAAATGATCAAAAATGGGATTGTACGACATGAAAATACGGGTACATATCGTTCTCATTGTGCAGGTTAATGTGCTTGACAAGTATCACGTGGGTTGTATAAAGTATATTACAAATGTTGAAATACAGAGAAATAAATAAATTTGATATGGACAACATAATATCAACATCAAAGCAATTGTTACGGAGCGCCTCAAAAAAAGAAAAAGAAAAAAACAAAAAACACACACATATATATATATATATATATATATATATATATATATATATATAATTGTTAATAATAATATATTTCCTTTAACATGCGCGTCTATATTTCGAGAGAATAATTAACGCAGCTTCTTTGAAACACTCCGCACAAATACAACAATAGCTGATAGTATTCAAAAACACATTGAGATTTTCAAAGAGGATCTCATGGACAATAAGGCGTCATAATATTGTCATACAATTACCAACACGGTATTGCACTTTACACAAATTTTGGTGAACTTTCCATAAACGCATGATTTCTTGGAAAGTGCGAGAGTTTTCAAACACACACCGAGATAAGAGGGATTTGTTAAAGAGGATACGAAGGTATAGTGGAGCGTGCGTGCGACGCTAAGACGCGTTATAATAATCACTCGGGCCGCGTTCTTTCTTGTGTCATCTTTGTGTGCCGGATTCGCACGCTTTCTGCTCGAGATTACACAGTTTGGCTTGAATTTAATTTAATATGTCGCAAACGATCCATACAATTTTTTTTTTTAATTTAACATATGGATATATTAAATGATGACATTAATACTAATTAATATTTAAACACAAAACGAATGCAAATTTCATAGTAATTTGAAATCAACTTTGTGTAAAATCAATATATTTTTAATGATAAAATTAATTTGGAAAAAAAAGTTATTGCCAGTTTTTCACTTTTATTATAGAATAAAATCAACATTTTTTTCTGTAAACATGAACAGATAAATTCTGTCACTAATACGAAACATATTTATTGTAATAAAATTAAAAATAAATGTTCATTGTTATTTATTTTTATATTTTTTTCAATTGTTTTAATAATTCAATATTTGAGTTCAATTAACGCAACAGCAATATCTCTCAAATTAACATATGAATAGTATTAAATATTTAATGCAAATATAACCAACATATTTTTTAATAAAAAAATATAAATTTTCCAACCGTGTATGACGAGATACACGAGAAATCGGCATGCAAAGAGACGACAAGCGAAGGAATCGCGAACGGACAGATGTTAACGCGTCGCGCGCTTGCCGCCCGCTCCCACACTTAATCGAGAGAGAGAGAGAGAGAGAACCGTGGTATGTATTCGAACGTGTGACTTACTGAATACTACGTGGACTAGGCCTCGAAGGCATCTTTATGAGTCGTGGTAGATCTCCCCTGAAAATACGATGCGCACGGATAAGGCTAATCGTATCGGCCACGGTCCCACCCGCGGTGTCGGCGCGAACGGATAGCATGCTTAAAGCGCATAGAGTATCCCGCCGAAGAAACGGCGAGGGACAGATATATCTCTCTCCTTTTCCGGGGACTACCTCTCGGGTCCCCTAAGCCCCGCGTACCTGTATGGGATGTCGGTGAGATTCGATTGGCTGTGTGAGTGCGGAACTCGCGGCGCGGAGGATACGTCGCGGACACCGCAGACGGTTAGCTCGTGAGCACTTCCGGATAGGCTCCGGTCGCTTCCTCTTCGTCTACCGCCGCCGCCACCGCCGCTGCCGCCGCTGCTACCTATACTAGCGTGCTGCAAAGTGCTAGACGTCGGTGTCGAAGTGGAGGAAACTTTCTTTTTGGCTTGGCCGCCGAAGCCGAAAAATCTGAAACGGTAAAAAGGGAGATTTCTCGCGTGGGTTTTTTCGTCGTGAAATTATAAAATATTTAATAATAACGAGAGAGCCTACCTCTTCTTTTGTAGAGGTTGCACGCCAGCGGCTAAGAGATTACGATATTGATCGGAACGAATAAATCTAGGATAGCAATCCTTCTTGAGGAGTAACGTATATACATGCTCCGCGGCGGAATCAAATGTAAATCTGCTTGGAGTTTTCATCTCCTGATGAACCTTCTCCATCGTTTTTCCGTCTATGTTGATTTCACAGGGAGCTCCAGGCGCCAAGAATTCTCTGCGTATTTGAATGGGTCAAAGATAATTTTTTTTCCTCTTTTCAATAAATTCAAGTATGGTAACAATATGTATAATAACGCGCGTACCTAAAAATTTCGTTGACTTTGTCAGGTATTTGTGCTTGAAAACTATGCCTAAGATCTTTGACCGCCAGCCAAAATCTTATATTTTCGTGGCTGTACTCCTTTCTTAAATAACTTGTAAATTCTTGTAAACCTGATGCGGGGAAAAGGACATTTGTAAGATTCGCTAACGGCATGAAGACGATATTGTATTAATACGAATTGATAAGTTTTACCTGTAGGATCAGACATAAGTTCTTCCATCGACAGTGCCCATCGCTTAACACGCTTCTCCGTAGGAACTTCCACTCTAGACGTGCGATCAAATTATTGTATTATTAAATTTGCCACGGATATGGATCACGTATTAAATATCGATTACTTACAAAGGGCTATTCAGTTGCCAAAACGTATGATCGTCGGAGATCCATGGATTCGAAGGTTGCGGCTGTACGAACATCGGATCGTATTCCACGTACGTGTTGAAGTATGATTTCAAATTTTCGATCGCAGTCGAAACCTTTATCCTCGTGCGTGTCAAACTGTTTCGTAAAAGGTCCACCTAAAATGAGATTAACATGAGCGTATTAGTTAAATCGAGGCTTTAGGTAGGAATACACAGATGGAAATTTGATTTCAATTTAACATATATCACATGCTCTAAACGGTCTACGCAAATTTTTATGTTAATTTAACATAATATTTCAACACGAAATTAATGCAAACTTCGTAGTAATTTAAAATCAATTCCGTAAAATCAACATATTTTTAATAATAAAATTAACTTGAAGAAATTGATCGGTCACTTTCATTTCTATTGTAAAATAAAATCAACATTTTTTTCCTATAAATAAATTTTAACCGATAAATCCTTTAATTAATAATATGAAACATATCTATTATAAAATTAAAAATATACGCACATTGTGCTATTTTATACTTTTCTCAATTATTTTATTAATTTCAATCAATTCAACATTTCAGTTTAATTAACACAATAGCAATATATTAAATTAAAACATAAATATGTTAAATATTTAGCACAAAAATTTTAATTGACATACCTTTTGACGAGGAAACATAAATATTTCAATTGTGCATAATATGCCGCGCGTACAAAATCAATCGACAGCGTTCTCACCTCACGTTGCAAATCGGTGAGGGTGCGTTTGCGTGACGGTGGTCGTGGAAGTCCGGGACGAAAGCGAGTAGGTACAGGCACGACTTCCAGGCTACTGAGACAACCGGGCGGCGGCCGATATACCCTCCAAAATGCTCGTTCCTGCGAGTCGCTCACTATCTTGTCCCCCTTCTTGCGCTCCTTGGATAGGCGTACCTGAGCCCACACAATCAGTAGGAATTCAAGGAGTCGCGTGTTCGAGTATGCGGAATTTGACATTACGCGGAACCATATATACATATATATATGTATGTATGTTTAAAAAGTGTGTTATTAATATAGAACACAGATTACATAATACTATCATATTTTTTATCAAAAGATAAACATCTTTCTCTTTTAATAAAATTTCCAGAAATACATCGTTCTCGGGATATCTCATTTTTTAATATCCTAATACATATGCTAATAATATGTAAACTGTTTCTATCTCTAATAATATGTAAACTGTGTATGCTGTTTTTTGATTTTTTGTGTAAATAATTTTTCCTAAAAATTTTGATAATTCTATAATTTTATAATTAAAATCTAGTATTTACATTTTTATAATAAAACACTTGAAAAAACTTTCAGTTGATATAAATTAGATTATGACAGCCAAATGTGTTTTCTGGTTCTTATGTTAACAAAACAGATGTATTACATAATGTAAATTAAACTTTAAATTATAATTTAAATTATAATAGAATTATTAAAATTTTTACACAGAATAATTTGCGCGAATAAAAAAAAACAGAAGATGTATTGTTTTGTTATATTAAAAAAATTAGATATCTCGATGAAAAAACGATTAAATTCTAGAAAATCCGAAAAAAAAGATGCTTATTGACAAAAAATATGATTATACCGTCCTGTATCTTGTCCATTTAGGACACACTGTATATATGTGTACTGTATATTATATATATATATATACAGTTTTGATATATTTATTATTATTGACGAAAAATAGGTGCGCGATAGCGACGGATAATTAGTCACCTGCTCTTCTGCCTGTAGTTGTATTATGTCCCATTTGTTCTGCAAGTTCTTGCGCAGGCTGTTCAAAGCTTCCTAAAGACAGTACGGTTTTCTTTTTACGAATGCCCTTAAATAAGTTTGTCAATTGCTTGTTATTGCGATAGCAATATTGCGATATCATTACGTACGATCTCATAGTCCTCGAGAGCGTGACGTTGTTTGTTCTTCAGGGTTCGTTTAGCCAGATAGATCGCGTACTCGACATTGTCAGGGGTTCTGTGTTGCCACGGCCAATAATAGGGTGTCTACGCGCATCAATTTTTAAGATAAACAATTAGATGATTCCGAACAAAAGAGTCGGAGATTATTTATTTCCTCATTATTTTTGAAAACTATATGACTTACCTGAAATCTATACAGAGAGCTATCGTCCTTTACAGTGAGTGTCTTGGAGTCATTCACTGGGAAGAAGTAGCCGTACTGGCATAGTTGATTAGCAATATGGACCGCCTCTACTGTCAAACATAATAATGCACTTTGATATCTGAGATGACGTTTATACCGACAAAAGCCTCTAATTATCGTTTAGGATCGTGCAGGTCACTCAAACGATGCGACATTGCTCTGTGTGTCGTATTTGTTTGTTCGCAATTTTTTTTCCAGCGAACATATATACGTCGATGCCCATTTAAATTATAATTCTGCTACCTTTACAGGAAATATAAATTGCCCGCTGCTTTGACATCCGAGCTCTCATAATGTCAACTCCAAACATATAGTTTTACTTATCAAATATTGAATTCGGTTTTAATTCAATTTACCTGTCGCACACATAAATGTCCTTGGTATTTCCATAAATACTATCCGTGAATTCCTCAATTATCTCTCACCGACCAAGAAAGTTACAAGGACATTAATTTTCGCTAAATTCGCACGATGCGAATTACACGATCGCCCCCCGTGGCGAAACGGGATTGTAATCTGACGAAATTTACATTTTTCATTTTCACAAGGGAGGATTTTACTATCGCTCGCATGGACGCGCAAAAATCTCCGAACGCTAAATCCGAAAAGCCGAGAGAAATATTCCGTCATGGACAAACGATTCACAAATTTTCTCTTGCGTGTGCAAGATGATCATTATATATTTTTGATAACGAGCGATATATAAATAATTAATACGAATTCGAACGGAGGAGTATCTGTTGTGTAATATGTACTAATATATAATCGATACTTGAAAGGCATCAAGCGGAAAGTATTGATGCAAATGCGATTCGGAAACGGCGAAGCGAGAGTATCGATGTTAGCGTATCCTCGAGCAAGAGCGGTTGCGGTTGCTTGTGTTGGCTGCGGCATCGTGGCGAGACGAATGAGCGAGCGAGCGAGCGAGCGAGCGAGCGAACGAACGAACGAACGAACGAGAGAGAGAGAGAGAGAAGGAGCAACAAAGGGGAAGGGGAACAGCTGACACGATCACAGCGGTAGTAGACACATACGAGAGCCCGTACCTGATTCTTCGATGGCAAGCCGCTCCATCAGCCACTCGATGAGGTCGTAACCTGCAACACGCAGGCAGCCTACTGTAGTGTCCTGGCCGTGATGGCCGCTTACGCTTACTCCACAACGCAGGTACCGATGGCACTCACCCATGAACGCTGAAGGGATTGAGGTGAGAAATTGTTTTTGGCTGCGCACGGGTACCCCGCTCTCAGGGTCTTGCATCTCCCGCACCAGCCCCTCCATCTGCGCGAGAAAAGATCAATGCGATTATTACGTGAGAGAAAAATTTCGTTACTTATATACTGTTGAAAAATTTGGATTAAACTTAACAAATATCGCATGCCCCAAACGGACCACACAAATTTTTATGTTAATTTAACGTAATATGAATATGTTAAACGATGACACTAAAAAAAAAAAAAAACATGTTAATATTTCAACACGAAATTAATGCAAATTTTATAGTAATTTGAAATAAATTTAGTGTAAAACCATATTTTTAATAATCATATTTTTAATGATAAAATTAAATGATACCGAAAGTAATTACAGATCAATAACATTTGGAAAAATATACACAATAATAACACAATATCTGCATATTTTTAATTTTACGCAATATATATGTTCCGTGTTATTAGTGAAAGGATTTAGCTGTCAAAATTTACAGAAAAAAATGTTGATTTTATTCTAGAATAAAATCAACATTTTTTTCTGTAAATTTTGACAGATAAATCCTCATTAATAATACAGAATATATCTATTGCGTAAAATTAAAAATATGCACCCATTGTGTTATTTTTTCAGTTATTTTAATAATTTAATATTTGAATTCGATTAACACAACAGCAATGTATGTTAAATTAACACGCAAGTAATAAGCAATATGTCAAATTAAATATGTTAAATATTTAATGCAACAATTTTAACTGGCACATTTTTTAACAAAAAAAACACAAATTTTCCAACAGTGTATATATATATATATTTAGCTGCGTTAAAAAACGCTGTTATGCTTGTTTATTAAGATATAATACCTTGTCGAAGGCGTAAGGCCTGTGAATGCGTGGCTCCTTCTCTTTCTGTTGTTGATTGCTAGAGGCCTCCATCGCGATCGGGCGCGAGGTGGCCCTCTGCGTCGCTGGCAGGAGCGGTGTCGATATCGATGGCGGAGGGGGCTGGGGAGCTGGGCCGGAGACGGGTCTACCCGAACTCCATGGGGCTCTGGCCCCATCCCATCACTCCAGTCACCCCCGCACGCCCACTGAAACACATCCGGTGAGAATAGCCCTCATTATTTATCTCATTAACATATGCATTAACGGACATAGAATACACATAAAGACGAGTAAATTTAATTATGAATTGCGATAAGTTTGCGCAATATTTTTCATTTAAAGGTAGAAAATTGTCAATTTTTAAACGGGATTTCAACATTGGTTTTTAACGCGCTTAGAGACGGACCCGTATAATTTTCAATTCGCTTTTATATTCTGTCATTTAATTATTCGTGCTTCTCGTGCTTTATGCGTGTATCCATAATCCATAATTAGTTTGCGTGAAGAAAGTGATTTTGTAAACAGAGGCCCGTTCTCTCGATTAATGAAAAAAATCTTACTCGAAGATGCAATAGATTCTCAGACTAAATTCTCTTTGATGCTATTTTCGGATCGCAATCTTCACAGATACCTGTATCCGTAAGTTTTATAGAAATATCTTCTGGACATTCTTTTAAAAATAGCCGCCTTCTCGTATATCTTTATAGTGTCGTCAATTTTTAATTCTTTGTCTTTTGATACACTTTATCGACGAGATCGTGCCTTCGCTTTCATTATTTATGAAGGCATATCGGATTAAGAAAAGTGGACAAAAATATCGGGCATTTAATTAGCAAAAACAGAGTCATTTATATTAACGTATTAAGGCACGTTTTACGTATAATATTTTTACACACAGTCACTATTGATAACAATACAATTTTCCGAATGTCGTTGGCATTGATTGATTGACGAGCATCGAGCATTCATTGATTGATGTACGGTAATAAGAGATTATACGAAAATCTAGTCGAGTAATACATTTTTCAACTCGTATCGCAGGCGCGTATCGATTTGCTCTTTATCTTATTGTTAGCCTGGGGCGATCTGAGGCGCTAGATCTAGTGCACTCGTCCATACATACAAAGCTCACAAATGAATAATGGCATTTCATCTTCGGGGAGATCATTTAGCTCGAATAAAAGAGAACCGGGCGCTGATGTATTGCACTTCCGCCTCTCGACTTCCGCCGTTCCGCATCGTGCTCGTGCAACAAACTGCGACAATAATAAACGACCGTCACGGAGAACGGCAAAATGCGTCAGGTCGATGTTTATGAACGTTTCCCTTTTAGGTTTAAGCGGATGAAGATTTACTTTATTAGATCCACCGGCTTCTCTCTCTCTCTCTCTCTCTCTCTCTTATAGTCGAAATAAAACTCTCCCGACAATACTTGTCGTAAATACAGAAAACATATCCGCTGAATATATCCTGGGATTATAGAACGAAATATAATCTGTTATTTACGTTCCATTTCTTTCTCGCGGAATATTTTCTACAGTTGAGAAACCCGAACCTCGAAACAAGAAAAAGTGATGATGAAAAAAGAACTCTTTCGCGAAGATTCATAGAGATGCGTCGAGCCAAGCACATTTTTAGCGTTAAAAGCGCGATGATATGGGTTGTCCGAAATGGGTTCTCTCGGTAAAATTCTCGCGGAGAAGATGCGAAATCGGAATTTCGCCGAGTTAAAAATGATGCCGCGAGATGCTATATCGAGTTACCGATAGTATCGCGTTACTGATGCGCTCGCGTTCCTATCCGGACGAAACGCAAGGTCAACACGAATCGTCATCAAGGACGCGATGCGACGGTATCGATGGAAAAAACGAGTACTGTCCAAAAAAATGGAGATGGCTTTGTGTGCGTGCGATCCGATGAAGACCGGGCATCTGGATAAAGTTGCGCCGTCGATATATCGGTGTATCCCCGGGTTAACGAACCCGGACTCATTCGACTGGCGATAATGAGGTAGTGTTCTCGTCTATCTAAAGACAGACGAGAATGTAGGAAGAGAGACGCAGAGAGGGAGAGAGAGAGACAGGAGAGAAGAAATAAATACGCTATCATCGGGTCATGCTGGATTATACTGAAAAATATTTCTGTTCCCATCGAAAAATATCTTATCCCGTGCTTTAATTTTGCACTGTGTTTTTTGCCCTCTTTCCTTTCGATATGTCGGACATCGAATCTTTTCATTTTCGACAAGTTGTTAACTCGGTCGTTGTGCGGCATCTGTTGCAAAACTTTCGCTCCGTTATCCTTGCTTCGCGAACTTAAAATTGGAATTGACCTTAAAAGAAATTTGATTCGATTGCTGGGCGATCTTTGGGGAATCGCGGGGACGGCAGATTCAAAGAAAGATGTACTTTCAGGGAAATTACATTTTCGAGAAAGAGAAAGACAGAAGGGAGGGGGGACAAACAAGAAGGGCGGAATCTCGATCAAAGTACGCTGGATATAGAAAGAGGAGAAATAGCCGGAATATAAAAATGAATTCTCAAATGATCCGAGGACAGGCAGATGCGTGGGTGGAAGCATGCTCCTCTCCCCCTCCTCTTCTGCAACCTCGCTCCGAGCTTGGCATCCTCCCTCTGCCTGCCAATTTACGTGCTAATCTGAAATCGATAAGTTCTCCGGCACATCCCGAGACTTTGGGGACGTACGTTTCTACGAATTATTCAATGCGCGGAGTTATTAATGTCCTGCTCAATTACAGGCGAGTTTTCAGCGAGTAGAGGAAATCAATTAAGCACGCGCGAGGGTGGCGGGTGCCTCTCGTCGCGTATCGTTAACCTTCGTCGCTAACGGCTGAGATTTCAATAGGGGGGGGAGGAGGAGAGGGGGTCTCACTTTCTTGTTTCTTCCGTAAAGAGTACGTGTCATTATATCGAAGCATTTAAATTTGAAATTTCGCTATAACATTTTATGTTATTTATTGAGGTTTATTTTGTCCGTATTTGCATATTTATTCAAAAGCTTCGCCTTTTTGTTTAAATTAATAATGCTATTTTGTTGCGTTATTTTATCATCGATAACTGACGCTGAATGCGAACAATTTGCTATTTATTAGTGTTATTCTATCAGAGAGACGCTCCAATACGGGATTGCTTGTATTCCGTGTAAACAAGATGACATTTCAATATATTTAATGATGATTTAAATTAATTATGTTATTTCATATAGAATTTAATTATAATCATTTTAAAGTGAATGTTAATGAATATGTAATGTAGAACATCTGTAGAAATAGATGCATAATTGTGTGTTATTTTTCTCTTGCTTAGTAGATATTTTGTAGGAAAAAAATTGATGGATCATCGAGCATTGATTCCTTTACATAAAATATTTATAAATAATTAATATAAAATAATGCTATACATATATATATATATATATATATATATATATATATATAAATATTCACTTTGACAAATATTTTCAATCGTCTAGAAAACATTTGGGTGAAAAAATGTATTGGCAGTAATAGTTAATATTAGCTATATTTCTCATGTTTTTTTATGACAAAAGTCGCCATCATAATGGATATTATTAAATGTTACTAACATTGACAATGTGCGTATATAAGTCGGCCATGTGAAATTCATACGCACGATATCATATTGGCCACTATTGGCATGCATATGTTATATCATATGGAACTTTAGATGAATAAGGAAAATAATACGCGATAGATTTTGATCGGGATTCGAAAAACAAAGGCTTGCTTCTTTCTATTTCATATATCCTTTTTACTTCAACACATTTTTCGACGCACACATTTTCGTTGTTTTGTACTTTCACGATCGCCACATCCGCGAAACAATAAATGTCACTCGCCGGTTTTATAGGCCACTTCAACGTATTGTGGCGAAATACGTGAGAAACGCTATTCACAAAGAAAATCCAGAAAAATCGTGCCAATCGGACCAATCCCGAGAAGAGCTTGAATAAGTAATATCAATGGAAAGAAATCACGGTCGTCATAAAATTCTGTGGGAAGCGACACTAAGCTCGCCTTTCTATGGGATTAACTCTCGCGGAATTCTCTCGGCGGGACTTGTTTTTCGAGAAGTGCGACCGATAACGAATTTCCTTGTTTCCTATTCAGACATTCAGCAAACAGGGGGTGGGGAGGGGGAGGGGGGGGTAAACGGTGCGCGGCATTAACCCTTCTCAATTGAATGAGAGGACGAGTGAAATTGTTGGCTTTTCCAAATTTCTTGGATTTTGAATTTTCCATTTCATATTCTCAAGAAGAAATACTCAAATCGCTATTATTTGGCGAGAAATAAAAATGATCGATTTCATCGAATTGTCCGAGCAATTTTGACGAGTCGTCAAAACTATTTTAGTTTATCGCGCATATAATTCCGAGAAAAACGCACGCTCCTCATATAAAAATATATGTATTTCAACATGCATATATTTAATCGCAGTCGACATACAGTTGACGTGCAACAGTAAAAGAGATAAATAAAAATAAATATGGCTCGCGCGTCCCTTGTTTCTCGCGACATAATCGCTTTAGTTTGTCTACAAATGACGAACTCGGGGGCAAGTGTTACCCCGAAATAGCCCCTAAATTGATTGAATGAATGGTTCCGCGGAGACGACACAATTTTAGTCGACGTCCCCCGGGTCGCCGTGCCGTGCCGTGTCGGGTAAATAAAACGATCAAATCAGGAAGAAGACGAAGGCGCCCAATCTCGCGCCTCGTGGAACAATAGCTGCGATAGATTGAAATTTTAATTAAATTTTCATTTTCGTTCTCTCTCTCTCTCTCTATGTATCGGCGAAAGAACGATCGAACTACTTGAATCGATCGTAGGATTAAGTTAATAATTTTTAATACGCATTTTTAAACATCCCTCGATGATCGTAACGTTACATCGTTTTTGTTTCGCGCGATCGCGTTTTATTGCTATTATATTTTTCCTTCTAAAAATAGCGATTAGAAAGAAGGGTAAAGAGAAAGATGAATGAGCACGTTTAAAGGCCGAAATGCGAAGGGGAACGAAACTCCGTCGCCGACCAACCCTTAATAACGCCTCAAATGCGCGCTTAATCGATTATGAATCATCAGCCCTTGAAAAGTCACGCAGCAGACAGGTGGATTCCAAAACGGACGCACCGATATTGCGCGATAAGGTGAATTCCAATTATCATCGATCGTTATCGTTGTCGATATCGAAAAGGATATTAAACTTTGCGCTTACACGGCGAATAGATCGACACCTGCGGGATATCTGCCAATTTCATTGTCGTGCATTGCATCAGAATATCAATTGCGATCGAATCGCTTATGTAATACGTAAAATTCCTAAGAATGTGATAAAATATGAATACATAATATATTTAATATTTGGCATATATAAATGGAGTATAATAAATTCTGAAAAGTATCGATAAGAATTTTAATATTGGCAAAATTTTCCGCAATACTTTGCAATTTTTGGCAATAAAATATTTTTCTCCGGGAAACATTACCTATATAACTATGTTTAGATACGTAAAGAAAGGCTAATTGTAGTAAGCAATTACCGCCGGTAATATTTGTCATTCGCATACACATACACACTCGGCATGTATTTCGCTAAGAATAATTATCGTAAAAGGATACTGATGTAAACGTACCTTAACATGTGCGGTAGAACATCCGAAAAATGTAATGGTCGCATGAGAGCACTATGTATCACCTTACACTATCACTGCGGTGGCATTGCCATGAATGCATCATTGTATACTATATCGGCAATTGGCGCGGAATCGCGCGGACAACAATATCATCCATTAGTCGAAATATTGTGGGAAATGAACACGTTTCTAAACCGTGATACTCGTTTCTAGCTCACTCTACTATAAGAATGAACCGATGTCGACTATCGTTCGATATGATTCGTGATAAAGGAACTATAATGTAGAGAATTGATACTATACATTTTTACCGACATCTCTCTCGATACTTTACATTTCGCGTAGTGTCGAGCACTACGATAGACGCATCCTCAAGGTCTCTCTTCTTGAGCTTGGAGAGATCGCTTAGCATCCTTGAAAGGATGGATCCGAAAGAACGGATCGTCGCACTTGCACACTAACGTTCATCTAATCCGCGAGGGGTTTACTATAGCGATTCCTCTGACGGGCTGCCGCGCAGAGAGCGCAAACATGACGAGGGCGCCTAACGCTCGGTAGCGCACGAGCCACCCCCCCCCCTCCCCCGCCCCCGGGAATGTGCACATGTCGCGATCGTGGGTGCATCATCTCGCGTCTTTGGACGTACGGTGACGCGTAGTGCGACGGAAGATATGACGTGGCCTCCGATCGAATGGTCCACTTTTCGCATCGCTAAGCCTCCATATTCCCGGTGGTCGATATTTATTGCGCCTCGGCCGCGAGGCTCACCGCGGCAGCTCCGAAGAAACCGACTCCGATCGTCTCGCGTCCCTCGGGCCAACTGTTAATCGGCCTCGAGGTGGAAGCGCTCTCTGTCTTTCTCTCTCCTGCTGTTCCCTCTGCCGGCTAAATATCGCCTCTTCCTCCCCCTACTCTCCCCGGCTCTCGATCGACCCACGCCGATTTAACGGTCGCCACGAAGGAGGGACGATCGGAGTACGACGTTCCTGGTGGTGTCGTTTATTCTCGGGAACGCGGACACGCTTGTCATCCTCGTCGTCGTCGTAGGCTATGGTCGGAGAATATTTTCTTTCTTTCTCTCTCGCACTGATGGAGAGGAAGGAAGAACGGAAACGTGAGGGAGAGAAGGTGCACGACGAGGGGTTACCGATACGCGGCGCGTCCGCGAAAACCTCCCTTACCCTTCCTTCGCGTTCATCCCCTCGACGCAGTTTCGTTCGGCGATCACCGCGACACAACAACGAAATGTCACAAACTTGTGTGTATACTACTCACTCGACGAGTCAAGGCAGTGGAGCTTCATGAATGCGTTCCGCAAATATGTATCAGGCCATCGGAGCACGGCCGAGCTCGCGGCCCTTCTTCCGCAGCTTCGAGTCTAAAGCCACCGTCCGCACCGATACGCCGTTAAGGCAGCACCGCGCGCGCACGCACCACCAGCAGCAGCAACACCGCCGCCGCCGCCGCCACCGCCGTCGCCGTCGTCGCTGCTACGCCGAGCATATTTCCGCGGGGGTGGGAGAGACGAGAGGAAGGGATGGAAACGTACGGACGGAAGGTGAGGGAGAGAGAGAGAGAGAGAGAGTGAGATGTGGGGACGTCAAATAGTGGGGAGATTGCGAGCAAAGCGTTTGCGCGAGAGAGAGTTAGAGCGGCAATGAGGGGGCGGCAGGAGGGGGCATCATACGCGGGGAAAACATGCGCGCGGGAAAGAGAAGACTGTGAGAGGGAGAGCGAGAAAAGGACCCGATGATGAGGGAAGGAGAGGACGATCGGGGAATCCCGGTGGTGGTGCATCGATGCTCCCTCCGCCGGTACTGAGTATGTATACATATATACATACGTGGGACTTTATACGGGAATCTCTCTCTCTCTCTCTCTCTCTCTCTCTCTCTCTCTCTATATATATATATATATATATATATATATATACACAGCATGTATGTATGTATGTGTGAAAGGACTGTGGTTGCCTCTTACTCGCGCGCGCTCCCTTTTTTCGAGGTGCGAGCCCCACGGCGCTCTCTCCGATGTGTACAAACGTACACTCATGCATGTAGCGCTACTAAAATGAACCCGGAGGAAGAGAAAGAGAGAGGATCGAAAATATGTGGCGGCTCCCCTCATATATTCTCGGCGGAAACTCTTTTCGTTTCTCATCGATGATCGGGACGTAAAACTACGGGGATACGTCGTCCTCGTCGTAAGCGCTCGCTTCGTCTCTTTCCCACTCTGCCCGCATTTGGCCGCGCCCTCTCCACTGGTCGCACCCCGGTCATCCCTGTCCGCCTTTGGAGAGGGTTGCGCGGCGGCCGATCGCGGGCGGAGATAGCCGAAGGCGAACGAGCCCGGGGATAGAAGAGGCGGCTGGGAGGGTAGGCGGCGGGTTGACGGCTGAGGTCGTCGCGGACGCGGTGGTCGTTCGCAAGGGTGAGTTTCTAGTTCCATCGTTGGACACAAGTTTCGATATAGTTCTCGTAAACTCTCTCTCCCTCCAGCTATTGTGTTTCCAATCGTCGGACAGGAGCCCGGCGGCGGCTCTTGAGACACGCGGTCGAATATATCAACTAGTATTGGAGTCGATACTAGTGCGAGATGCCCCGCGAACTTTGCCCGAAGCGCGCAGATAATGCAAATCGAATCGCAAAAGTAGATCGACATGGTTGTCAATGTCGCGGCATCGACACGTTAACCGCGCCTACGCGCGCTTTACGAGTCTCTTTATATACATCTAATTTCATTGAATATTCCGGTCGTATCGTCAAAACGTTGGAAGCTCGACGACAGTTCAGCGGTTGTCCGAGAACCCTCGACGAATACATAAGCACGACACTGTCCTCTTCCGCCTAGCGCGAGCGTCTTTTCCCTCGCTCGCGACACCAATTTCACCGAGACGTCTTTTCATTTCCTTCCTCCCGCCCCTCCTCACGCCCTGCCGTGAAGGGAAACGCCACGCTTCCCGGCCCCCGGCCCGCGTTTGTTCGTCGTCCGGATCGCGAACAGCGTATGGTTAATTCATGCGCCGGGTGTTATGCACACGAGAAGCTCCCTGTTTTCCTGTCATCTTGTCCCTCGTGCTTTGATTTCTCGGCGCGATGAAGCGGCCGCGCTTCATTCGACCGTCTCATCTCTCATTCCGTCTCATCTCCTCTTCTCCCTCTCATTGCTCGTTGGCAATCTCTCTTCGTTCACGTACATTATTGGCCTCAAGCTCTTTTCCATTTTCTGCGCCGCGTGTTTGAAATTACCGCGTGCACAATTATATTCGCGATCGTCTCTCTCTCCCTCTCTGTTCTCTGCAATGACAAAATCTTCTTCGTTCCGTCGATTCGTAGAAAGAGGATGAACAGGACTTGAGGCCTCGAGATGTCGAAGATCGTTTTCGCTTGACATTTCCGAGAACAATATTTGCGGCAATTAAGAGAACGTTCGGCGGGAATGTTCTTTGATGTTAAGATATTTCCTAGCGGGTCGGTTTCCAATCGCGTGACCGGAGTCAGAGCGGAAATGCTTGCGTGCTGTCGAATCGCGTACGAACGAATATGCATATAATTATATAGTGATCGATATTTGCGGATTATTTACAAGCACGCCAAGCGGTGATGGTTACGCTTGTATTCGCAAATCCTCTTTGCAGCGCTCGTCTCGTGAAACCACGACAAAGTTTGAGGTCTCTGCAGAGAGATCTCTGTTCGCGTCGTATGAATATATTGTTTTAATTGTGGCGGAGTCGGTCGCTAAAATATCTGTAACAAGAAAATGTTCCTTGTCCTTATTAATCGCCGCTTTATTAATGGGCCGGCATTTTCGAGTGAAACTTTCGAGTTTAAGCTTTCTCAACTCGGTAACTGCGCATATAATGCATAATTTAAACGCTAAGATAACTTTATGCATAACCGTCTACGCGTTTGGTTTAGGACAAGAATAGGAAGGAAGGGGCGAGTAAGAGATTAAGTCTTCTTAGAGATACAGCGGAGTAACATAACAGCTTCAAGTTGTGTGTTTTCAAGCATGTAAATTGCGCGAGATTATATCAATGAGTAGTATCAGTTTCAACAATTAGGAGAATGGCTAACAGCGATATGGTATACATTTTAGTTTGGCGATAGGGAAAATAAATCGAGAAAATATCGGATATGCGGAGAGAACAAGAGAATACGCATATCGTGAAATAATTCGATCAATATAGAATATCTCGTTATTATCGAATACTTTATTGTATATTAAAGCGTTTAAATTAAATTTTACTGAAACAAAATTTATTTAAGAAAAAACCACGATACCTTGTTTAAGACGCAACCGAGTCGCGAACATACACCGTTCTCGTTGGAAAAATAGTCTATTCGTGGCTATTGGCATACCAGCTCGACACCCCAATGAGATTCTTGCGCGGCTTCGCGAATGATTATTTAGATCTTAATTAATGAATCCTTGCACGGTCTGCTGGAGCGATCGATCGTGATCTCGATAACCGGTGGAAATTAATTTTCCACCGGGCTGGGCTTCGCTTGCGCGAGTCAATCGATAACACGAGACCAGTATATGAAATTCAAATTAACTTTGTGTAATTTAGCATAATTATTTACAATATCAATCTATCTTTCTCTGTCTACAGCTTTTAATTTCATAATTATTGCAGAAAACATGACAAAATACTTGTCGGAATTAAATTATATTTACGAATATATATAAAATTAGCAATAGAATATTGGGAACTGCTAACGAGGTAATAAGCTTTGACGGAAATCTTTTCTTATAAATTTTAGAAAATCACTCGGCTAGACCTGAACATGTGATGTTGTCTCATTACATGCTTATTATTGAGCAATTTTTTTAAAGATATTATTTAGTTGTAGCTCAATTTGTTTGATCGGATTTTTTTTTCACGACGATGTATATATACGTTCTTTCGAAGGGAGTTGGAAGATTAAGGATTCTTTCGTCATCGCACTCGAACATACCTTTCCATTTTGTCGTCATAGGAACGGTGACGAGGGAAGATTTCTCTGACTCGACTTGCTCCAAGAATAGCGATATCGCGCGTGTCGAGAAGGAAGATATTATAATCAAAATCTGATGAAAACCACAATCGACGCCTTATCTATATTGTTCGCATTAATCTTACAGAATTTTTCCACTCACTTTCTCCACGAAAATTTATTTAGCAAAATAAGTAATAAAAAATTTAAAGTAGTTTTTTTTTATTTATTTTTTGTTTTAATAGAACTCAGGAATTTTCTCGATTATAAATTGTGTTAAATCTCAAAGTTTGATTGATCTCGAACATTATTCGTTTTTTTTTTATCTTCCTTTATCTCGATACAATCGTGTTTGTGATTATCCCTGTCGATTGAAACAGAACTTTTATTCGATTAGCATGAATTAGAAAAAAAATAAGAACGTTTACCGGCACCGAGCGTACACACACTAATTGTCACGAACTCATTTGTTCGTTTTACAATTATCATTTGTTACAATGGCGTCGTCGTTACCCTTCTTTTTTCTCTCTTTCTCTCTCTCCCTCCCTCCCCCCTCTCTCTCTCTCTCTTCCTTTCGCGAAAGACAATAGCGGAGACAATTGACGACATAAACTTACGACTCGCAAGAAACGTTTCTGAAATGCAATTACATCCGCAGTTCCGTGCGCAAAATACACGAATAAGCATTATGCATTGTTTCTCGCTCAAGTTTTACTTATTGTTAGTAACCCGTAATGTACAGAATACTAATTAAATTTAAGTCATTATATCGTATCTGCTCGAAGAGGTGCAATATTATTTTGCCGGAAATAAATGTACCACAATGATACCGTAACGTGGCATTATGTAGGCGCGATAGTCGAGATAGCCGTCGTTATATGGACACGCGGAAATGCAACAATGGCCTTTTGAATTTACTTCCGGAAGGCACCGGACACACATTGAACGGGACGACGAGCTTAGCAATTGGAACGGAAAGAGCGAAAAATAAAAATAAAAAAGAGGTGTGCATCGCGAGCACAAGTGAAAACACGACAAATAAGTTTAGATATGCAAATGAATGGCTTACTTAAGGGAATACGTTTTATTTTTATTTTTCATTTCCCTCGAAGCTCTCGGTATTGTTTAATAGTCACGATATCAAAGTCGAAATTCTTCTCCTTTTGATCTAAAATTTTAATTTAAAATCTAGTATGATACTTTAAGCTCTCTTTTGAAATTATTTAATCTATAATTTTGCCAAAAGCTCCTCTTTTATATTTTTAATAAAATGGAAAATTATTCGCCCATGTGAGATAGAAATGTAAGAAGCTCCATTTTCAACGAAAATTAAATCTGTCAAAATCTTGTAGAATTCATATAAAGAGAAAATTGAAGTTGAAATAGGATTCACAATTTTGATTCTGACAACGGTTAGGCGGAATAAATCTCGAGAAAGATTTCGAAAATTTTGATGATGAAACGCACGAGGGAGAGATACGCTAGCGTTTGTCGAGAAACCCTGCCTGCGAATTAGAAAGCGACGCACGTGGTTACATTTTTTGTCGTTATTAACGCATACACGCTTCGGTTTGCTCCATTTCGCCCAGCTCAGAGCGACTGGCACAAAGATCAGCCGGCGATAACGATCCTATTCGGGCCGGTCATTTCTTCGGATACGTTTGCCCAGGCGGCGGCCCTTAATAAATTATGTGCCGACTGAAACTGGATAGAATCGGGACAACTATATCAGGCTATAGTCGCACGTGTTGGTCGGACGCATGATCGATTAAATAAAGAGAAATATTTGGATCTCTGCGTGAGTTTTGCCTTCGATTACGAAACGATGCTCTCTTAATCCCTAGTGAAAAATGGCAAGTCTCTCCCGTAGCCCGGCTCTTTTTCTATCGAGCCTGCAGATCTCGGGACGTTGAGGAAAGTGTATGCCTCGGGCTTTCTGAGACTCGGAGGCCCCAGAATAATGCATGTCTTTATCTATCGTGCTGTAGTCTTACGCAAGCCCGGCACACTCGAGGCCGATTTATTCGTGGCTTTTCGTTTCGCCGCGATTAGGTTTATCAGATCAGCGTCGCCGACAATGCTCGATCGTATTTCTCGGTCTTTAATGGCCGTTATTTTCTTACGTGTAAAGTGCATTCTATTACTGTCGCTATCGATAAGCCGGTTTTACACCGTCTATGATTCACGCGCGGAGATTTAATTAAGATTCGGCGATACTCTCTTGCAAATTATTATTATTTAATCATGGCTCGGAGCATTTTTATTATTTTTATTTTATTTATTTATTTTTATTTTTTTTTTTTTAGCCGAATGGGTTTCATAAAATCTCCGAGTTGTTTAGGTTTAGGTAGATGTTTATTCGAAATTTAAATAGGATACTTGAAATTTATCCGGAACACATTATGAGAATACGGGCCTCTTATTGCGATGGAGCAAGAAGGCCGCGCTGCAAAGACTTGCACTACCTTTTACTATCGATTCTGTCGACGTTTCCGCGAAGCGTGTCTGCTCGTCTGTTCTGACCTTTGAGAACTTACGTGCTAACGATACATCAAGTTGTCGAGTGAATCCAAAAGAAAGCAAGGCCTCTCTCGTTTTTTGAAAGACTTCGCGAAAAAGAAGAGGCGGATGTTCTCGTTTCTCCTGTCAAAAAACTCCATTAGTTTTATTATTAATATTGTTATTTATTAAGCGTTTTATACAGCTCGTAAATTGTCTAAATAATTATACATAAATAATATATACAAATAAAAAATATAAGAAAAAGGAAAAAGAAAAGATAAACCGCCTAATAAAAATATGATAAGGCGATAGATACTGTCAATAAATTTATAAATAGTACAAAATTGCGTAGCTAAAAACGTCTAAAATAAAAGATTAAGTTCTTTGCATTAAATAGTCCTCAATTTGTGCGAGTCTCTAATTAGATGACGATATAACACGATATCATATTCCAGCAAGAGAATGTAGAAGTTTGTCCTGAATTCTTTGATTGTGCGATCATCGCGAATCTTGAATGGCGATGCTATTTCAAATTGATCTTTCGTAAAATTCAAGGCAATTACATAGTAAAACTATAATATTATAATTGATCAACATTAACCCTGATTCTTCCTAGTCAAGGTTGTCGCGTTAAATTCAATTTACCTGTAGATGAGGAAAAGTAAACGAGATTGAACGATACTATACAAGATTGACTAGACCAACAAAGTAGATTCTCTTGAGATCCGCTTTCAATTAATCGATGCTTGTGCAATAACACAGAGTAATGTAAATAGAACGCGAATGTCGTGTTTCTCCAAAGAGGAATATTACAGGTGCATTGATAGAACGGTACTGGTGAAAGCTTTAGAACTGTAAGTAGAAGATATTTGCTCAACTTTAATTGATATAGTATTGTACATATTTTTTCGTTTATTTGCTTTTTCCTCCAAAAATGTGCTCGTAATAAATTACTTATAGAAGGATACATGACTTTGAACGTTATCCACCACGATGTTGAATTGAAATTTATTGAATTGATGTATGAACGGATGTTCGAATATAAATTGATAGCTTAAGTATTTGCAGAATTTAAAATCACATTATCATTGCATTTTAAAAGAAGCGTTTAGTCATTAATAAGGAAGAGAATTTCTCCCCAAAAAACTCTCACTCTAAAAATTTTATTTTTAGCATTATATCTAGCACCATATTTTTTGACGCGTTAACATGTAACATAAACAAAAAATATATGACCTTTTCTGCATGCGAATACACGATTTGCATATGAACAAATTACAATTTTGTTTGCAAATTTTTAACCGAGTCAACTTTCGCTCAGTAATTTCTTTTTATTTATATGTACTTTGGATATTTTGTTTTTGAGAAGTCAAGATAAAAAAAAGAGAAATCTTTTGTGAGAGATGAGGAAGTATTTGAATTACTGATTATTGATTTTTAAGTCAAGTATGTTCGATTAAATGAATCTACCATTGTAAAATAATGCAATTTGATATCTTACATGATACAATTTGATATCTTTCATGATATCTTACATATGTAATTTAAAAAATCGTATTGATCGACTGCGATATTGATGAATATGCTTAAATGGAAACATGTTATTTGCTTGAATAATTGTTCTTATCGTCGATTACTTTTTAACGTTCTCGATATAGTTGCGTACTTTCGAATCTTATCAGAGAAATCAGAACGATCCATTTAATGTTTTCTAAGCTGATGTATAACAGTGTAACAGCAATTCGTATTAATTATCAAGAGTATAATTATCAAGAGTGTAATTATCAAGAATAATTTCTTATTCGTACAAGAAACTTAGCTCTAGACATTTTTTCCAAAAGTGAAAAGAGAAAGTTTGATACGGATGATTTTACGGGGAATGATTTGGATTCTTCTAAATTTTACGTAAGTCTTGATACGAGATTGATACAGTATGCGCATCAGAAACTACGTGCCGAGCAACGAGCAGAGAATCGTTAGAGCGTCTGAAATAGCTATGGGAGGCAGGAATTAGAATATTCGAGCATGAACGTATCGTATATAATCGATTTATGCCGTACAGAATCGAAAGATCTCGCGATAACGAACGATCCAATAATACGTATCATAAATGTGTTCTTTTTTTCTCTCTCTCATTAATTTATCAAAGATAAGACATATATTTCGAAAAGAGCTACGATTACGACGAACGCATTTGTCAACGAAGCCATCTTGAAGCGAACGTAATTAATGTCGAGTTGTCGACGGGGTTAAGTGGTCACGAACCTAATAATTAGCGTCGACAAACGGACAAATTACGGACGAGATATTTGAGCAATTGCAATGAGTGTCAGGAGTGTCGGACATGTATACTGATCCGAAAAGATCGACAAGAGACAGTTTTTTCGCAGAGTATCAAATTTTATTTTATATAAAAAAATTTTTCTAATTAGAATCTAATTAGATTTTTTATTGGAAAAGATTTAGATGAATTAAAAAATATTTTACAAAGATTTAAATTTCCGGAAAATATTTTAAAAACGAGCGATTCTAAGCGAAACTGAAGCAAATCTAATTTGCTTGCTGTAGTTTTTGTTTTTTTTTTGTCCGAGTTTTATTCAATTTTAAAATTAAGTAAAATATTTTAAATACTTTTTGACAGATAGCAATTTACAATGGTCCGCAATTAGCATTAGTCGATATTTAATTTTCGTTAAAGCTCCGGATTGAAATAGAGCCAAGAAATCACTTAAATATTCCGAATTCTTTATAAAGACAGAGTAAGATTTTTTTTAAGATAACAAGAATATATAGAATTTTTTATCTTACGATTAATAGCCGCGCTTTGCAGACTTTATATCCAATCCGTGGCGGAAATTTAAATGCGAGAGAAAGTCGACACACCGTATAATATAGCAATAAACAAATATTACTTTTCTTATTTTATTGAGATTTTATTCAATAGCTGATATAAAAATGAAATCTCTTATTCGATTCCATAAAAATGTCAATTTTACTATAACCCGCGAAAAAAATTACGAAAAAAAGCGAACAATTATAATCGATATTATAAAATACAAAATACTTATTTGAGACAATTTTTGACATTTTTAATTTTAATCAAAATCTATGCTGTATTTGCATAACAGAAAATCTTATGGAAATTTCTGTGCCAAGTATTATGTTGAAATCTGGGGCGCGATGCATGACGGAGCCTCCTCTTTTCCCGAGAAAACGCGATCTCTCGTGTCCCTCCCCTCATACGCCGCCGTTTTTCTACTTTAGCAGTAGAGAAATTTTTAAAACTACTTTGCGCTTCGTGTGTCCAATTGCGGTCGCTTTCCTTCCGTCTCGTGTGTGACAAACAACGCACGGTTTATCGTCGCGAAAGACACTATTCCCCTAGTGCAATAAATCACGCTGGATTTCCGGGTAACGACGTTTCACGTTAACCTTGTTATCCTGTCCGAGGAGCTAATTGACCTCGTTTCGATTTAGTCTCTCTCTTAATACACGTTGCTGATCACGGTCACGTTGCACGCGAGTTGCTGCGCGACATAATCACGGAAAATGAAAAATTATTCTTCCTGTGAAAAGAGTTAAAGTTTTGCCGTATTGGGATCGAAAATCCGATCTGACCTGTTCCTCGTCAAAGGTTATCTACTTCCTACGAAGATGGCAAGAAACCAAAAAAATCATCGAGAACCCCAGAAGAGCACTCGATAGCCGGGAATTAGGGCGGCACAGAGGGTCACTTTTATCGATTCCATCTGGAAGGTCTTCCGTCTTGATTTAACAGCGCAATTCGCTCATCGTGCAAATTTCAAGTGTATTCGCGAAGATGCATCGTAGAAGGCCGTGACACCTTATGCGCGCGAAGCGAAAGGTGACACGTGCGCGATGATATTATTCCGAAGGATATCGAATGGTTTCTACCGGCGAATTGGAGCCGAGCGAGGTTATTTCGGTGATATTTCGAAGCCGACACTGTTAATCCGAGAATATAATGCGAGGACTTTCCGTCGATCGTGTAAGGAATGCAGCTGTCAAACGCATCAGCTGATTTCGATCATTTCGAGCGAAGGAACGCGAGGAATCTATTAAAATTGATCCTGTCCGTATGCACGATCGATAACGCGGAATTCTTATTAAGTGATTTTTGCAACGATTAGTTCGACCCACGCTTGACATCGCGATAACGAGTATCACGCGAGGTAAATCTCGATTGCGGTCAAGATCGCAGGAATCAGATTAGGTGTTCGCTATACGCTCGACTCTCTGCAGGCTTGCTACAAATGTACATCGATGATACGGCGAAAGTGATTTAAATACAATAAACTCTCGCTCCGAAACTGGTTTTCGCTCGTCGCTCATCGAAACTTTTCGTGTGATTTTTTGTAAAGGACCCTCCCTCGTTCTCTCTATTTTTGCATGTAAAAGCACTATACATTCGCAGCACCTGGTCGGCGCCGTAACAAGTTTCTGCCAGTATACGCGAACACAAAAGCACCTCCGATGTGGGAATCCGACCGGAGCAGCTGAAAAAATTGTTTCAATAGCAGGCCCAAAATTTGCAGTGCCAAGCTATAACGTCATTTTTATGAAAGAAAAGTGGGGAATCTCTCTCTCTCTCTCTCTCTCTCTCTCTCTCTCTCTATCTCTCTCTCGCTTCATATATCATAAATCTTACGTCATCCATATGAGAAAAGTGGTAGGCAATAAATATGTATTACGTATACACATGCTCAGCGTATCTTTGCATAAAATAACGCGCGTAATACGAGTATTCATTATGCATCGGACACCGGTAGGCAGATATAGATTGTTATGCAGATGCCCGTGGTTTCCGATTTACCGATAATGAAATATTCCCGAGAATCAAGATTCCGCGTAATCATTGTACAGGGAAAGATTCGAGATTTAAAAATTCAACGATTCAATGTAGGCGGGAAATCTATAAAACCGAGTCCAGACTAGATGGAAATTAATAATGTCCAATAAATTTTAGTGACGTTATACAATTAATGATATAAAAAAATTTTAAAAGCATTTAATAAAACTAATACTTTCTCACGTTCGCTTAATCTGAATCCAGTTTTAAGATATGAATGTATTTATATAAATGTAACATTGAATGTAACATTAACATAAGTGCTTATATACATATATAAACAATGTGTTTGACTTTGAGTGTATAGACTTAAGTCTATACACTCAATCCGTTATATATATATATATATATATATATATATATATATATAATATATAGTTATGTATTTTAAGTAATGTAATTTTATGTATTTTACATATATATGTATATATATATTTTTTTAATAACACGTTGATAAAACTACTGATCACACAGGCATCGAAAGAAATTAGCCTCGAGTATATCTCGCGAGAGCGCTTATTCCATCGTTCGTCTCGCAAACGGGCAGGGCACCCGTACTCGTCGCGGCGAGCGGGTGCGCGCGAGAGAGAGAGAGTGAGTTGCGCGTGCGCGCGACAAGGACGGCGGCTGCCAGTCGGAGCGTAAAACCAAGCACGCCGCGCGCGGCGTCTCAGTCGCAGTACCGCGCGCGCGCCGTAAACGCGAACGTCAGATGCGCCGCGAGTATAACGTAAATCGTTGCCCAAACGTTCTCTCGCGCTCGATCAACGAGAAGGCCGAACGCGATCGCTTCCAAAAGTGCGATAACCGAGTGTACGAATACAGGAACGGACAAGAGAAACGTGTTCATCCTCCTGCCGCGATCGCGCGCAGTAACGGTTACGTTGAGGTTAGGGGACGTCGCCTGTTTTGTAGTGCATTCGTGACACGCGTGCGCGACCACTCGAGCCAGCAAGCTGTGCACGCGGTTCGCACGGCTGTCAATTTCATATTCAGCTGGTAACGGAGACAACACGCTGACAGCGCGAGTCCCTAATGGCGTAACGGCGACGGTCGTGGACAACGGACGGCAGTGACGGAAGAAAGGAGCGGAGAGAGAGCGGGCTGTGTGCGGTGACGTAAGGTAACGGATCACTTCGCGAATGCGTAACTTTCGTTGAGCGGTGAGAAGGAGGGAAGGGAAGGTGCCTCGGGTGGATTGGAATTAAATATGCAATCGATATACCTTTACCTGACGCTCTCATTTTATCCATTTTCGTAATCAAATACATCGAGTGTCGATGAGGCGATATTTTTGCCGATTTTGCGATTACGCAGGATATTTTGTTTGTTTACATGTTTTTTCGACTTTTTGTTATTGTGAAAGAGCTCACATGTCTCGCCTCTATTTCATATTACGTTTCATATTATCTGTCCTTCTCTAAGCTCCGAAAAGTCCTAAATTTCGCATATCCTGAATATACATATTATAAACTGAAATATTACGATTATCGCGCGTGATAAAAAGATGCGTAAATTCAATGAAAGTCGATACTATTCACACGCATACACGCATGGATGCACTCTGGGGCTGGGGAGCACGGGTCGAAAGAGACGCGGGGCTATCTTACTACCTGTTCTGCCGGGACTTGTTCCCACGGTATCCTCGCTTCTTCACGCTCGTGTGCGTGCGCTGCTTGCGCGTGTAGGTGCACGCGAGGGAAAGAGGAAACAAAAAAAAGATACGAGGCGCACCGCCGAAATATTGTTTCGGCTTTCGGTGTGCGAGCTCGAACGCTCGATCTTGCGTTTGTATATATATGTGTGTTTGAAACCACTATATATACCGGTTCTTATATCTTTTTTTTTTTTTCCCCTACATAGGCGCACTTTTACGATGTCCGTTTCCTTCTCTCGCTTAGGAGTCGTTAACATGTTTTTTTTCTTTCCTCACCTATTCGTTAGTGCGTCGCTTCTTCACGTTGTTCGTAGAGATCCCTCGAGTTACTCGTCTTTTCATATTATATATACAGGGTGTTTCTAAAAAATCTTAAGAAATAATTCTTTGTCGAAAATCAAGGATAGTCTTTCATATAAACATATACTATATTTCTCCCTGAACACTCCTCCAAAAGGAGAGGTAAAGATTAAATTTTTATTTATTTTTTTTTTTTTTTTTCAAATTTTGAACAAGTTAGAAAAATGAAATTTGATGGATATTTTCCATTATTAGAAAGAATACTTATTAATATTTTTTTTATCTTTCCGTATCGTTATAAGGGGATAATACTAACATCTATTCAATTTTTTATTAGAACTTTTCAACGGACCAGAATGTGATTATCTAAAAATATGCGTTAGAAAACTCGATCGTTTTAGAAACTTTTTTATTTTTATTTTTTTTGTAAAATCAATAGTTTTCAAGAAAAAAAAAATAAAATACATTAATATACATAGCACTGTTCTAATGGCATAAGTTCCTAGTTACAAGAAATTGAATTTTAGAATAAAAAGTTCAAGTAAAACAAAATTATAAGTAAATGTTGGGAAAAAAATGGAACAAAAATAACACAAAATTATAATTGAAAAAAAAACTTAATCTTTATCTTCTCCTTTGAAGGAGGCATATAGGAATATATATGTTTATATGAAAGGTTGCCCTTAATTTTCGACAAAGAATCATCTCTTAAAATTTTTCGCACTTATTTGGAAACATCCTGTATACGTATGTCTCTCGTGTATTCCTTTGGCAGAATTTCCCTCGCCGATAAATCCATTAGCAGCCACTCCGACGCGCGTAATCGGTTTTCCGGGGAAATAAATCTTATCGAGCAGAGACCAGAGGCGCGATACTGCATCGGTTTTGTTGCATTAGGATGTAGCATACATATTCATACGTGTGTGCTCTATGCCAAGGAGGGTATTACGGTCGTTTCTATAGCTAAAAGATTACTTGCGTGTCGAACAAACGAGGTCGCCGTCCTCATCTCGCGACAAATAATCCAGCGAGATGACATCTGGACGTTCGCGCGTTTCTAGCGAGATAAATCCCGCGAGGAAGATGCAACAATCTCTCTCTTTCCTTTTCCTCGACATCGACATAATTTAGAGAACAGCGAAAAATGTAGTAATTTTTCAACAGACGCAATTTTTCAAAATATATCTCTAAAGATATTCTGCAGCGATTGTTATATTTTAACAGGAGTAGATTTGTTCATCTTCTTTTATCATTAAAGAAACTCTTATAAATCTTGAACTGGCTCATTTAGAAAGAGCGAGATTTTATAAAGAATTTTATAAATTATTTTGACATTTGGTATCGGATAAGACTCGAGTCACGTTATTTCAAGAAATGACGGAGAGAAGGGAAAGACCAAGGGGAGAGAGAGAGTATAATTCGCGATCTTCAATGAAGCGAGAAATCTTTCTTGTAACGAGAAGACTCGCCGCATAGCTACAATGGGTTTCGGCTTAAGAAAAGCGCGCTTATGCAAAGAAACGCATAGTTAAGTACACCCTCTTCCCTCGTGAGGGAAGGGGGATGGTCAATCCCACCGCTTTATCGTAGCTTTTTCACGGTGTGACCGGTCGAATCTCGTTGGATGCGCATCGGAGCGGAGATGAAAAAGAAGAAACGGTGAGTCACGCCGGCTAAAAACCCGTCTAAGGCTCGTTTGCGCGAGCAAAAGGACGAGGAAATCCCGGCCGAGCCAGGTGAAAACGAGAGATAAAAGGCGCGTCCCGGAGCCCCCGGTGAGCTCCCTGCGGTTTACCGTCGCAGCCGATCTGACAGGTTTGCGTATCTGCGTGAAACCGCGTGAGTCACCACTTCTAAAAGCGTCCGTTGATAAATCGTCCCTTTTACGGATTAGACGCCGCGATAATAAAGATCTTCGTGTTAGAAGTTTGGGTATTACTGTATTTTTGGCCAAAAATGATGGCCAAACAGTCATAAGCTGTTCTACGTGTTGCGATTATAGTAGGGAAGATTAATCTTGATATATTGTCTTATTTCGAAATTCGAGATAAAATTAAGACAAGATTTTTAATTAATTTTCAAGACAATACCAAAAATTAAAATTGTTAAGATTATTGATCTTGTTAAGATTATTGGTTTTTTAAAAAAAGTTAAAATATGTATATTTGTAAATTAGATGAAAAAAAAATCATTATATTATATAGATTTAAAAAATTTTATTTAATAAATAAAAACATTTATATTGAGAAAATCAATACAAGAAAGTAAACAATAATAAAATTCTGTTTAATAAACATTTATATTGACAAAAATAATTGATATAATAAAATAAAATAATAAAATTTTATACCATTATTTAACTACACAGTAAACGGATGACATAAATAATAATTATCTTAAATTATTATATATTATAAAGATTATAAATTTCGTTAAATGTTATTTTAAACAATTGTAATAATGTTAGATAAAACTTGTCAATAAAATCAAAACGAGATAATACAGGACGAGATTTTTATTATCAAGATTTACTCACGACAAGATTTAAGTTTCTGAAAATTTTTAATATCAATACAACATTTTTTTCTGTCTTGTCTTTAGTCTTGTGTAATCCTAATTTATAAACTAGTTACGGCGCTAAAATTTCTATCATTTCGGATTGATTTCGCCATTTTTGGCAAACCGAGCAAGTATCCAGATTTCATTTTGCGGTTTTTACACGATAATATCGTACAACAACCCAATTCTCATCTCTCGGGGGTCCGCGGAACATCGAAACCGACAGGGATAGATCTTTAGAGGAAGGGACGAGGCTCTTGAACCAAACCCGACTCAAGGAGACTCTCGACAACGCCGCTTTCGGACAGGTAGTCTTTAACTCGGCCCCGACGCGAAGGATCGGTACGCTTTGAGAGCTCGCTCCGCCGGCGTCTCCGCGGCTCCTCCACCACGTGTAAGACGCACAATCGCGTGACCACCTACCCGCTAACTTGAAATTACCTTCCTGGAAGGTAAAGACCGGCGTTCCCACCGACGTGCCCGATTGCCCCTCGCAATCATTTCGGCCCCTCACTCCTCCTTCGGGAATCTCTTCGCTCTTTTCGGCGAGTACGCCTTGGCCGAGTCGCAAGGTTACCGTGTCTCTCTCTCTCTCTCTCTCTCTCTCTTTCTCTTTTACGAATCTCTTCCAGCCTTTCGATCTTTTAATCCGCGAGAGACATACACGAGAAAGTACAAAATCTTTTCTTTTATACGAGGAACAAAATATATGCAATCTCGGCGAACAATGGAGAATGCGTGTTGCCGCGTTTGACAGAATCAAGGTCCAGTCTCTCCTTTACAATCCGGGGAAGGGAAAGAGACGATCCTGTCTCGCCGCGTGAGATTCCGCGAGAAAAATGGTAGATGAACACCGCGCGCGCGTTACGCTTTCGTAAGAGCACGCTCGTCATAAAGTTGCTCCGGGATTTACGGTACACGCACGGTACGTCGTTACGTTACGTTCACGGTACGTTATTCATATCGTTAAATCTAACGATCGCGCGTTACTCAGCTTTACGAGGGCGGTTTAACCGCGGTCTTCATCTACCGCGTCGACCTTGGTTGTTAAAGCACGTTGAAACTCGCCCAACGAGAAACCGCGTTTCTTCGATTATTTATTTTTATTATTATTTTTCCCGATATCGATCTCTATACACTTGGAAAATTTGCATTAAATTTATTGTATCGCATGTTCTACACACATTTTTATGTTAATTTAATATAATATATAATATAGATATATTAAATGATGACACTAATATTATACTTTGGGATATAACACGGATTTTATACGGGGATAAAATAAGCTTGAGAGGGGGGGGGGATTTTTTCTTCCATGTTGCGCTCTCGCGATAATGAGACGCGTATCTCGTTGTAACGTTTGCACACCGCTATCGTTCAGTTCGCGCCCCAACACAAGGTAATAAATATTACGGATTTCGCGCAAAAGCCGGCTTCAAAAGCTCTTCTCCATCTTTCTTTCTTTCTCTCTCTCTCTCTGTAACTATATTTTCGAGCGATAGCCACTTTTTGCGATTGGCGCGATTGCGCGCGCTCGTTAAAGTGCGATCCTTAATTACTGGAAACGAACACGCGAGTTTATCAGCGAGTCAAGCACCGTGCCAGAGCACATTTTAAATCTTGAGAATCTGCATTTGCAGAGAAAGAGAAAGAGGGAGATCCTCGATATTGAGATTTTTTAGAAATTAAGGAAATTTTAGATTCGCGACATTAAATAGAGTGGAAATGAAGGAGTTAAACAAGAATAAAATTATTATATATTTTACACAAGCATCAAATGTGTTTGTCATTTTTTTATTCTGAAAAATACACGTCATGAGCATCGCTTTTTTTAACACTTTTTATCGAATAGATTTATCAGTTTCCCTAATCGCGTAATTCAACCGCGTAAATAGACATTAACGACAAAGAGATGGCGGCAGATGGCCGAAAGTCTTCTCTTCGCAATTCCTTCTAATAGTTCTCCGACTCCCCTGGCGCTTTTCTCGAGGAATAGGACCGCGTCCATGGGATTAATCACGAGCATGTTGAAATATTAACGCGTAAACATCACAATACGTGAGCTCTTAACTATGCTTAAGCGTTTCGCGCTGGTTTCTCGACAAATTAGCCATGCATCTAAGCCGGATCCTAATAAACGCAGACATTTAACATGTCCTATTTGGGCCGCGATTCTTTCTATAAATAAAAGTTAAATATCATTAACAATTTTTTTTTAAATAATTCAACAGTACACGAGAAAGTTTACGAATCTCGGGAAGAGAAAATCATACTATGTAAACAATGTCTGCGCGTTTGACATTTTCTTCCGCAGGCCAGTTTCGCGAGTGCCTTCGCGCGCGCGCTTTTATGTCAAGTCAGCTGACGACGACAAGTGTCACACATACACGCACGAGACTGCAATGCGGCGGAATGACTATTGAAACGAAAGCTTTCCAAGCTCCCTGTTTTGCTGTGTGGTTTGCGGAGAGTCGCGGACAACACTCGACGATGTTAAACTCTCGAGGAACGTCGATCCGTCCCTCCAGAGATTTAATCTCATAACGACGTACGGGAACATGTCCGAGAAGTGGAGCGAATTAAGAAGCGCCCGTTTATTAAATATAAAAGACAATCTCGCGTGTTTTTGTCAGAGGCGCGTTTTTCCATTCGAGCTATTTTTAGAGCCGTGTCAGCCGTGGATTTCGCGTTACGTGCCTGTCGATCGAGGCACGTAAGGTGTTATCATCGGGTTGCAATCGCGGTCGGAAGTGACCCGCGTTTATGTCGCGCTCCTTGTTTCTAGGACGCGACGCGACTAACTGTAAAAATATCGGGGACGTCCTAATCGCCTCGTGAAACTCGCCGTGGCGGAGGTTACCGCAGGTGTCTCGCAGCGCCGCGGGCCGTCTTCCTCGTCGGCATGAATCTTTCATGAGGCCTCTTTCTCTTTCTCTCTCTCTTTCTCGGGGCTCGCCTGCGGGGCCACGCTAGATGCACCTTCACTTTTGCCGAGCGGCCAAAGGCAGCCGATGTCTTTGGGAATGACTCGCTTGTAACTGCCGAACCCTTCTTCGACATCGAGAGTCGTGTCTTTGAGCTTCAGCCTCGCGAGCACGTTCGACATTTCTCTTCTCTTATACCAGCCAACTACATTGTGACCATAAAGTAGATATCATCTTTCGCAAACTATGCGTATTGCGTTATGAAATTGCGCAAAGATATTATTACCTGTCGAGTGTTTACTTCGTTTCGCGATTGAAATCGATCCCGGCTCGCGATTTATTCGGCGTTCGCTTAATAATGATTTTCACTTTTTATTTCGCCTTTTTACTTTCACTCCAATTGTTTTCGCCGATTCGCATTTCTCATTTTCCTAGAAAATGACTCCGTACATAATTCGCTCTTTGTTCTCACCTGGATGATTTTATGGCTGACGTTAACGATAAGGTGGCTCGAGAAAAATGCTACTAGGATGTTAATTGCCGCTAAATCAATTTCTGTCGCGCTTTACTGCGTTTCGTTGAAACGAAATGTTGTTACCGTTTTCTCGAAGAGGGATCATTATCGAAGGAGTCGCGCGAGGACACAATGGTGTTGGTTTATTCGCTCGTTCCCGCGCTCAAAAAAAAAAAAACATCCTCCCACCCTTTGTCCCACGATGTCACCCAAAACGGCCTTTACAATCTCGCAGTTGTTGGCAAACTGTGAACAAGGCCGACCACTTTGCCGCATGTAACTTTTACTTATTTCTGCGCACCTACATTTCATTCGCTGCAGGATCATTAATCACGGTACGCAACGTTGCTTGGAATACCGTTGTAACCGCGAAGCTTGACGATTCTAAGTTAGGAGGACACGTCGATGTGCCGGGAAGCGCGACGAAAACTTTAAAAACCTCCTTAATTGTATCGCGAGTCTCGCGTATAAAACCGTTCGTCACATAAACCGCAATCGTTTTTATAGAGAGAGAGAAAAAAAATTGCCTCTTTACTAAGCTATAAAAAAACGCAATGATTTTTGTCCGTCGGTGAAAGCCGACGAGACACAAGTGTGTCGCGAGGATAAAAAAAAAGGAAACAAAAAGAAACAGTGGGATATAAAATAGCTAATGTGCGTAGTTGCCGAAGAGTGAAAAAAGTGCGTTGACGATATAAAATAGTTTAGAGCCGCGGCCTTGTAAACATGCTTACAAGCTACAAGTACAGAATTCGTCGTCGAACCATAGGCGTTTCTCGGGCAAAAACTGGAAGCTGGCGGTTTTACGCGAAAGGGACCCGTGGGATAGTTCGGCGAGCCTTGTTACGGACAGCTCACGGAGCTCGCGTTTAGTAGAAACCGGTCGGACTAGACTAAATGCGGGAGCGATCAACCACTTTCCCGTTAACTGCTTTATCCGTTCCACTTTTTTTTGCATTCGCATGATATCGCGCGTAATGTCGGAAAGCTTGATTGCATCTTAAGGTGATCTCACATACTTAAGGGAATGTTACCACGTACTCTCTGACTCATCGATTTTGATGAAAATTTTTTACGAAATAATTTTTGTCCAATGAAATTCTCTTGCAAAGCCATTAGATGCACTTCTCGGAATTTGCAGAGAAAAAAAAATTTATAAAATTCAACGCGCAATATAAATATCCTTACTGTCAAATCTGACACTTTTTTTTTATATGTTTTGCTACAAGAACAGCGAGTGACTAATAGCAGATTGCGACAAGTTATAACAAGGATATCGGATTTTAAGAACGGAAATTTCCTTAGATTTTCTCTTTATATCTGTTCTCTCCCCTTCGGAAGACCCTCCAAAATTTGATTCTATACCTTCACGATAAATAACATCACGGTTTTGTCGATCCCCCTATATGTGGCTTACGAGAAAAACAGTATTATCAAAAACGTCTTTAACTTATTAAGATCGAGGATTTTACATTACTCGTATCTGGCGTGATTTATATATCATCTTTTATTCTATAAAAATTATATTAATCTTTTACGATGTTTAAAAAATAAAGATAAATATAATTTGTATTAAAAATTATTTTTCACGAAGAAACAATAGCAATAATTTAATAATAACTATAAATATAATAATTACGTTAAACTTTATGAATTTTTTGTCTGCAAATTCCGAGAAGTGCATTGAATGGTTTTATAAGCGTACTTCATTGGAGATGAAAATTACTCAAAAATTTTTTTAACAAAATCCGTGGATCGGAGTATGTAATGTCTTCTTGTTATCGTTGGTCTACTTTTGTATTTACATCGAAAAAAGAAGATTTCTTATACAATACGCGATCCTTATACAATCGAGATGATCGCGGATGAATTTCTTAGAAGCCACCTGCCGTTATCTCCTTTATCGATTCTCTTTATCTATTTGAAAGTTTTCCAGAAGGGCGAAAAATAGAGCGGGTTTTCTCTTCTTAAATCGATCGCACGTGCCACTCATTTGTTCGTTTATTCGCGAAAATGTTGATCAATCGATCGATTCGAAATCGCGAGAAGCGTCGCGAGCCGATAAATATTTCATGACCGTATTGCTTCGACTCTTTCCGTCGTATCATATAATGTAACAATCGTCGATCCTGAATTTCTATCGAAATATTGGCGCGCTGCCTCGAATGGCTGGCGCTCAGCCTCCCGCTTTCACGTTACGCAAAACATCATTCTGGTCAATCGAGATAGTCAATGCGAACAGCGTTCGCGATTTACGGTTTGCCCTTTCATCCCCCTCCCCTTCCCCCTGATTCGAGAGCGCCGCGCTATGCGCAACCCGTTACGACGAGACACACTCGACCATCATCATCCCGAGAGCGCCGTCGATTTGCGGTGACATTCTACGTTTCCCCCCCCTTTTTTTGTCTGTTTTCTCCTCCTCTCTCTTTTGACGTTGTCCACGCGCGCGACAACCGTGACATATCGAACTATTTTCTCGAGGGATAACACTGCCGTCTATTTAAGTCAAAGATTAATTATAGATCTTGGAACTTTGTACTTAATTTACATTTTAATATCATGTCATATTATGTATTAAATACAACTAATAGACGAAATTTTTCGATTCTCTTTTTTAGAAGTCAAATTAATATCGTGGAAGCGTGGCGTCGACGCTATAAAGGATATCGACCAAGTGCAGGAGAGGAAGTCTTGCGAAGCGTGCGTGAGAGAAAAAGGAAGCTGCGAGCACGATGGGCGAGAGACGCGGTACGAAGGCCTTGGAGCTTTGGTGCCGGCGTATAACCGACGGTTATCCGGGTGTAAACGTGCAAAACATGACCACCTCCTGGAGAGACGGGTTAGCCTTCTGCGCCATGATTCATCACTTTCGGCCAGATCTCATGTAAGTCTGCAGCGAGTATTTTAATCGCCGTCTCTCGTAACACGGTGAAAGACATTACGCGGATAATAATGATGCGAGATTTTTCATTTTTCCGTTGTTTTACTAAACGAGAAAACACGCTTAACGGGGCGGTGCTTTCTCCTGTAATACGCAATTGAAACGCGATTCCTTGGGCACGATTAATCGCAATAGCCGGTCATGTGTGCTCTTAAAGGCGCGACTTAATCCTCGATTCCTGGCGCGGCTCTAAATTGTCCTCGTTAAAGTCGATTGTCTCGTAAATTACGCAACAGAGAACCGGAGACTCTTTGTTTCGACTTGGTTATGTTTCGCTTTAATTAATGGACAGTTTGTCTCTATTGCTCGCCGAGAAGATTCGTGCGATATGAAGACGTTGAGAAACATTTTTTAAATAAATGAATATTTAAAAAAAAAATGAAAAGTTTATTCGGAAATCGAGATATTGGAGAATTTTAATCTTTAAATACGCGTCAGTATTCTCGCGGAGAATTATTAAAATAGGGAATTTCTGAGGATCTCCCAAAGTGATGCAAAAGATCCAGAAATTCCGAGGCATCTCTGATGGATTGTCCCCTTCATAGTAATCCCAGGATTCCGCGTTGGTGTCGCTCGGCGACGAAGGAAGGTCCTTCTAAAAATAGAAGTTCAGTGAATTGACGATCGATAAAGCAACAGCAGCCTGTGCACCCATCACACAGGAGATGTGCGTCGGTATTTTATAGGTGATAACGGAAATTGCAACTGGAATTGTGTCGCGTTATGCAATATGAGGCCAGCGGCACTTGTACCAATCTTCATTTAAAGATATTCTTCCTCGCGCTGTCTAATCTCCTCGAGAGCTTTATCTTTCTTCAAAATTACAATACCGACAATTATAGATTTTTATCTACTTCCATATTGCATAATGGTCCAATTTATCCTGGAATATAATTTATTTTTTACACTGGCGAGACAGACAATTTATAATTTTAATAAATAAATATAATAATCATGAGATTCTATCTTTTAATATTCGCGAATTAACGAGCATATTCGTCTTTTTGTTTTCCTCGCACACATCGTTCTTTTCGTCGAATAATCAATAAATCAGGAATAAAAAAGATAGACAACATCGCGGAGATTTATTTGTCTTCAATTATTCATGAAGACTAACGACATCTCAAGTTTTCTTGGCGGGCGTTCAAATAAACACTCTCCGGTAGATCGTAAACATCTGATAATTATTACAATCACATGTTTGGCGTCGTTGACGCGAACGGATAAACAACGCGGGTAGAATATATTTGTTGGCACGTAGATGCGCATTTTTAGAGAATCTTCGTAAGGGAAATAATACATCGCGTCATACGCGATTAATATGTATTTCGATAATCTTACGATGCGAAATGTAGAGAGGATGAACCGCGAAAGAGTCTTGGATCGTTGCCCGTCGAACCTCATACCGCGAATGAAAATATTCTATTATATTATGGAATAAGCACGTTCTTAAAGAGGCATACCCGTTTGAAATCTCGAAAAATGAGTGTATTGCTAAGAATTTGATAAAAATGTATAATTTTTTTTAAGATATTAATACAATATTATAAAGTACTTAAATAAAAATTTATATCTTAAAAAAAATTTCTTTTAAAAGTTATGCGAATATTTGCAGAACTTCTCCAATTTTAGTCTGCATGAAAGCGTTTGTTTATCGTATCTGAAATCGAAAATACAAGTTTTTTTTTTATTGAATATATTAATAGATATCTGATATTCAAGCATTTTTCAAAATTTTAAAAAATATAACTATAAACATAATAAAATAAAATATAAATTTATAAATATTTGCATAACAATTTTCAGTTTAAAAAAATTTTTTTAAACTGAAAATTTTTATTTAAGTACTTAATGATATCGTATCAGTATTATAAAAAAATAAAAAAATAAAAAATTTTTATTAAATTATTAGGCTGCAAAAAATCTAGAAAATATACTTATTTTTCGATAATTCAAACGGATATGTCTTTTAAGAGAAACATATTCTTCGTTCACGTAGACATGAGAGGTCTAATTCTACTTTGTTGTTTTTAAAAAAAGCTTCTTGTCTAGCTTTCTATCAATTTTATTCTGCTCTCACTCGATCGTATCTTGGTAGAATTAGAAAAGTGGAATTATTTTTTTTTGCAGATTGAAACACGGAAATGTATGCCTTTATTTATCTCGATATTTCTATGATTGAATGGAGACTGTCATTTACAAGAAATGATTTAAAATGATATGGAGATTTGCACTTTTTCAAAAATATCTTCTTAGGAGCAGTAATGACACTTTCTTTTCTGTAAGAAAAGATATTTTATTATAGATAGCTGAATATGCAAAAATTTCCTTCAGAATAATCGGCACTTTAAGACTCAAGATCTCACGCCGAAGGGAATTTGCTTTTTATCGCTGACGGAAGGATCATAGCGAGGCTATCCTTCATTTCTTCTTCTTCTTATTGTCTCGACTAGCCCGACAAAAATCCACTCGAACATAACGGCAAAGAGGTAGTAAAACGGCGAGAAATTTTCTTTTACTACCTTGCGTTTTCGCGGTTGAAACGAAATTCTCTCCTTTTTCATTCTTTTTTCTTCTCCCGAAGCGAATCAATTCAACTTTCAAGGAAGATTTCACGCGCAATGCTCGCGTAACGCGTCTTGATTATCGCCTTATTAAAGTAGATGCGTGCGATTGAAAATTACAGAAGATGGTCGGATCAGTCGATTCGCGACCTTTGTCGTCGAGTAGCCGCGTATAAAAGAGCCATAAGCGTATCCCGGAAGAGTATCACGTGAGAGAATATCTCGAAGATCTCTGGGACGAGTGAAAGTGAAACCGACAGGTGTGCCTCGAACCGATCGAAGGAGAGAATCGCGCGGCAAAGGGCAGACCTTTCTGCGCCTTTAGTGAAATTCATGCGGCCACATTAATTCGACAGAAGGATACGAATTGAATTTTTGCTCGCGACACCGCCACCATTCGATCGACGAGAACGTAATATTTACACAACTGCAAATTTTTTCTCCACGTCTTCCATCAAGATACTGTCAGCTCGGTCGCGTCGCGAATTAACATTCGACGTGCATGACGTTTCACCCACGTTAGATCCCCATCGCGTTTCATGAGAACGGAGATTTCGCGGAGAGGTTTCTCCCTCTTTCGGAGATGATACGTAGCGATTAACCGGGTCGAATGGCACGGATGAAATATCGCCAATAAGCTGAAAGACAGACGTAGTCGAACTCGTGTGGCTTTTTTGCGTCTGCGAAAGGAGAAAGGGAGAGACGGAAGGGAGGAGAGAATAAAAGTGGTGGGTGTGGCACCTCGGTCTCTTCGCTGAAAGTCTGACTCATCTCGTGACCTCGTACCCGGGACGACGGTAGTCCGTCGTCTATCAGATCCCGAATTTATCGCGCGAGTCGGTCGGACGTTATCGCCATTATTAGAGGAGAGAAATATTGGCGAGAGGGAATGATATACTTTTTTCGTGTATCAGTCGACCTAAGGATAATCCCCTGAACTTTGAAATATCCCTTCGAACTTCTGCTTCGATTCTCCTTCGCCTTTTCGTAATACTATACATAGAATTTGCCGAGATGTATGCACACGAGATGTATACACACACGCGCGCTCGCGAGGGATAAGGGACGTGTCGATTTCACGCTCCACATAAACCGCAACAAGGGGTTTTTAACATCCGCGCTGGTTGTTATCGCGTTATCAATCGAGCAGTCGAACAGATGCTCGTCTTTCGACCCAGAATTTTAAGTATTATCCTCAACCGTCGAGCAATATGCACCGATGCGGCTTCTTATGCATATCGATTCGCCTAAAAGTGGAGCACATTTCGTAGTAGTCTCGAAAAAAATGTGTGTGCGTGTATGTGCATATACCGGCAGCACGCTATAAAGAGAAAAGTGTTTGACAGATTATTAATTAATGTATGTATAGAATAATCGATTGTACAAAAGTTCGCAGAAAAATCTGCTACGATAAAAGCGAAATATTATATTCTTGAATTTTAACTTTCCTAGCCACGCTCTTTCGACGATGCTTAAGCCTTCTTTTCAGGACACTTGATCCTAAATCACCTTCTCCTTTGAGTTCTATCTGAATAGATCCCTGGGATGTGCTGGTTGAAAATTTTGTCGGCAATATCGCGATTTCATCTCGACAAGTCGACTCTTATTTACATCAATAACGTCAACTTGTATTTGTAATAACTCTGAAATGTAGCGAAAAATATATACGAGGGAAGATAATCAAAAGTTTGATTATTTCCACTCAATCAAAATTTCATCGCGTTTCCCCGTCTTTATAAATAATGTATGTTTCAATGAATCGTCTCTCTGGATGGGGCAGGTCGTTTGGCCCAATGTGTACGAGATAAATTATACATTCGCGGAACATTTTCAGTCATGCGGAAATTTACCACGCTACAAAGACGCAATCCGATAGAGTCGCCTACGCATTTCCGGTATATTCCGTTTCCGTTGTACGGCATATAATGATACGCTAAACCGATTCCAATACACGCGACAAATAACATTGACGATCGTATTCGGACATGTTGCACTTTGATTTCTGCCCGCTCTTGCCTCACGACTTTTTCATTCATTTTTCAGCTAAAATAATAAGTAGTGCACATTTTAGGTTGGCAAAATTCCATATTTTTAGGATAAAATCCATGTCAGTGGTAAAAACCGATATTTAACTGGAAAAAAACTGGTCTTTTCTATTAAAAATGTTAAAATAAATAAGTAGAACATTTTTTTATCTTTATTTTTGTCAACTGAGTGTTTTTTTTTTTAATTTAAGCTTTATCCAAATAATAAAATATAATATAAATAAAATATGAAAACCACATAATGAATTAGGTTCCGACATAACGAATAAATCAGTTTTTTATTAGAAGGTATTGAGTGTAAATGTGATATATTGATAAAAAAATTTTCAATCTTGTTACTATTATATACACATTTTTTTTTATTAAACTAAAAATTAATATAAAATTTAATAATAAACATTCATATATCCCTGAAAAGTTTTGGTTTTCAAAAACTTCAATATTAATTTAAATTAAAAATAATTTCATTATTATAATAATTTCACTTCTTTAAACTATAGTGATTAATATAATTTATCAATTAAAGCAAAAATATCTTTTTACAAAATATCTTTTTATAAAATAATATAAATATATTTTAATGTTACATATTGTATAGTTATTTTTATAGGTCTTGCTATTTTATTCCATTGGATAAAATCCGGGATCCGTAAAGATCGGAATTTACCATGACTTTTTCCACTCACTGGTTTTTTCCAGCCAATCCTACATTTTAGATTATTCATAAATTGTAGGAATTACAAACAGAAGTATCGTTTTTATAAAGCATTTTCTCTTATATTAAAAATATTTCCTCACGTTTTCTCTTTAGCATTCAGCGTCACATCCGTTGCCAATTTAGGTTTTATTTAAGCGAGATATAATTGCGAGGAATTTTTCGCGATTGTCTCGCATATTCCCTTAATAAAGACCGAGCACACTTAACCCGCGTGATATCGTTTGCGAGTTACATATTCAGCGATTAGCAGCATCGTGCTGGTTATTTATACTTGCTTTAATGAAAAAAGCGATTCTCGCGCCCACGAGAAGCCGACAGTGTGATTAATTCAAGGAATCCTTTTTACACATTCGACGTTTCATCGAGTGGCCTTCGAAGCGAATAAATATGAATGTGGCTGGCGAGATGGATACATAGAAAAGAAATGAGTAGCACGAAGATTGGTATACTGCTTATAATGAAGGATAAAAAAGAGATGAATAGCGATTTTAAGGGTTGTAGTTTCCATTTTTTTTTTTGTTACAGTGATTTCGACGGCCTGAATAAGGACGATGTGTACAGAAACAACGAGTTGGCCTTTAGAACGGCCGAGCAACATCTCGGGATTCCTGCTCTTTTGGATGCCGAGGATATGGCGTCTTGCACGGTTCCCGATCGATTGTCGATTCTCACCTACCTCTCGCAATTTTACCAAACCTTTGGAGGTAAGTCTTTTTTGCCCGCAATCAGCCTGTCCGTTAAACGCGCGCGTCGATAAGAGTTGGAGAAAAAAAAAATAATGTTTGCTTTGAGCGTCGTTTGTTTAGACACTTGGTCGCGTGAAGAGTAAATTCAGACGCGTTGAAAGATTTAATTCATTCCTCCTGTCTCGTCGCTATATTAAATTCTCCTGATGAAACGTGGAATAAATCCGAGCAATTCGTACATCGAATTCATTTTGATGAGCTGCATTCGGCAGCCTCATATTTTTTCCAGATCTGACCTAAATAGGTCTATTGCAAATAGTCTCGGGGAGAATGCACGACGATTCTGGTGCCAGTTTTTGTTTCCAATCTATCTATCGATCGTTCGCTCGGATACAATCTCAGGAAAAAGTACGCCAGCCGAATCTTTGTCAAAGATTTTTTCCTAAAAAAAAGCATTCGATTTCGATTATTGTGGTATTTCTTTTATCATTCAATGCGAATGTTGAAAAGTGAGTTTTCGAAATCCTCCTGGTTTACATAATTTACTTTACTATAGGAGATCGATTGTCATGTGATTTTGATCGAAACGAAGCGAATGAAAGAAAAATCTCGTATAAATCTCTCGGTTTACATGATCACGTATGTATATGAGATTTTTCTATTAAACGAGCTTTGCAATTCTCGCGTCGTGTTTTTCTCTCTTTAACGTGTACGACATCGCGTTCCGATTCCGAGAAGCGCGAGAACTGGGGAAAAAAAAGGAACGGTTTTATCAGCGCACACATCACGTTTCGCTTTCCGGCGGAAATCAGGCGAGTTCGATTGACAGGAGTATGACGTTTCGAAACGTCGCAACACGTTAACGTCTCACCCGTTACTAAATAGGCCAAATAGGTGATGCCGATCAAACGGGCACGTGTCAGCGATTGGCTTCCCAGCTTTCTCCTCGACGTCTATCTATCTCTCTCCCTCTCCCTCTCTCTCTCTCTCTCTCTCTCTCTCTCTCTTTCTCTCTCACAATTGTCCCTCCGATTAATATCTCGCGAGTGACGTTCGTCGCGGAAGTTGCCCTATACAAGCGCAAGGTCGGTTGTCTGTCATTCGACAAGGTGAATTTCCAGACGCGAAGTACAAATGGTTTTAAAAATCGCCAACTTTAAATTCCCGAACGAATTATGGAATAAACTTTCTTTAATATATTTTTGTATATTTTGTCAAAATTCTTTGATACTGTTTAAATATATATTCGCGGTGATCCAATTTTCCTCGCATCGTAGGTAGCGTCGTCTTGCAAAAAGCGAGAGAAAACTTGTGTACGGCGTTCTATTTAATTCCTTGTTTTTGTCCGCCCGGTCGGGGAGGCCACTGATTATCAGCAGCAATTACTGCCTGTCCGACCGCGAGGTTGGCTTTGAAAATTTGAGTAGCCACTTGTTGAGCCGCGCGCGTTACAAGATTTGCATTCTTTTCCCGCGGCTTTTCCACCATTCTCCCATCTCGCGATCGGAAAATTAGCGACGATGCATCGATCCTTTGCGTTATCGTTTGCAACCACTTGTTGAACAAATTATTATTACGCGTCGTCGTTGTCGTTGTTGCGAAATTTTCAACCGAATCGAACCATCTCGCGAATGCGCGCGAACGCGACAAAAGGATATTTGATTTCTTTTTTCGATGCATATTTATATGCCATTTATACCGTAATTACTGAGGATAAATTTTTCTCCGTGCGATAAAATTGATAAGTTTTTTTTTTAAAGCGATTTTAATGTGGTTCAATTTTCCTTCTTAGTTTACGATATGAACGTTGATAGCTAAACTTTAATAATAAATTCAAATATTTCACACGCGATTTTTCTCCTTTTTCTCGCCTTTTCCGCATCGAGAAGGTTGTAGCGTGAATTATTTCAATTTCTAACTCCCGGCTTCGCGTTCTCGCTTTGAAATCCGGCGGCGTTTCGTTACGCAAAGCGATTTAATAACGCGTGATTACTTTCCTCGCCACAATTCTTCTCTTTCAATCGCAGTTACGAAATAGGAAGCGCATCATTTGCTAGGGATATCATTTGAGTTCGAATTGTGAAAAATTTTCTAAAAATCCATACACATTTTTGTCTGATGTTTTAGATCTGAAAGAAATTTCAGACAATCTGTCTTAGTCATCAGAGTCATTTTTCTAAAAGTTCAGAAGAATGTGTCTGCAAAAAAGCTGCGGACACTTTATCCGAAGTTTCAATCAATTTTTTTACAGTATACGTCGACACGTAAGCTGAAGCCGTAATCTATTAAAAATCCACCCGCGTTCTCTCGGCTTCTATAATCTTATAGAATTCTCCGTAGATTAACCGTCCCGTTAACCTTTAAACGACGGTTAATCTCGATCTTGCGGGGCACGAGACCCTTTTCCTCACGGTTGCGCCGTAAATGCCCGCACGGCTGCAAATTAACGCGGTTCGTGAGGACCTATCCCGTTTCTCAAATCACTACCTACAACGAGGAAATTGCCACATTGCTCGCGGTAGTCGACGTCCTGTCCGCTTTTATAGCTACATTAGACCGCGCCACTCGAGATAGAGTCGACGCGCGATCGTCTCCCGACCAACGATAGCGTTTCGTGGACGCTCTTGTCCCGCATTAGTACAAGTAAGCGGAAGGTGGAGGTACATTTATCGTACGGAGAGGGTGCCGACTATGTATGTGTGTGCGCACTTTACATGGTATAGATATCATCCTTAACGGTGTATCGCGTAGTAATGGGGAAAGAATAAATGCACATTTCCTCGAGAAGCCTACGAGAGTTATTTTCTATTTTTTTTCTACACAGAGTGAGCCCAAATGTTGTAGCCAAACTTTGAGATTTTATAGGAAACTCAATTTTGAACAAAAAGTTTCCTATAAATATGGACCGAAAAATGCTTCCTTAAAAAGTTAGTATCCCAAAAGCTCTGAAATTACGATTTTTATACATTTTATATATTTTTACAGTGTGTTCCATAAATTTTGAGATAAGTTTCAAATGTACAAAAAAATGTGTTTTTTTTACAACATAAATGAAGAGTATTCTTAAAAAGCTCTACCGTCAATAGCCGAAAAAATACTTTTTGATACATTTGAAATTGATTATCTTAAAATCTGTGAAATGTATTAAAATTACTTTGGTCTCATTTGAAAGTTAATTTAATTCTCTATAACTTTTGTTTCGGTACGTTTTGTTAAAAGACGCATATTCTCTGATATTATTTATCAAAATGTATAAAATAATCATGATTTCAGAGATATTTAGGTGCTAACTTTTCATAGAACACTTTTTGTTCAGAATTAAATTAAGTTTTTTAAATTAAAATCTCAAAGTCTGGCCGGAATGTTTGGGCCCACCCTATATTGCAGAGAGGCGCTACAAGCGTGGAAAAATGTCACGAGAGAGAAGAATGTATTGGTCGTAGATTGATCTCGACGTATATGGTACATAAGTAAGCGATTTTATGTATGAGTTGGACAACTTTTCTTCGTACTGCCTTGCAAAAGAGTCAATATTATTGTTCAAACAGAAGCGTATTTCCGCTTCCATTCTTCTCGCACTAATACCGACCCGCAATAGCGATACCTTCAGCTTCTCGCGTATAAATATTCACGCCACGAAGGAAAGTTCCATCAACTATATCGGTCTTTCATCGATATGTAATTACAACGAGCAACGTGGAATTGCTTCCGTCTTAAGTCTCTCGTTAAAAGAAACCAGTGGTTTACATTTTAATAAATATATATTTTCGCGTTAAACTTTAACTATTCTTTCCACCAAGAAGCTTGTTCCTTGAATGAAACGAAAAAGAAAAATAAATGGCTAAAGCGATTGATGGAATATATATTGCGTCTTGTTGCAGGATCTTCGCCCAGTCGTCTGGCAACGAACAGAACAACCGAGACCGCCGATGAGAGGATCGCCCCTGTTCCGGAATCTCCTAAACAAAAGGTACGCCATAATTATAATATCATTAATTGATCGATCGGAGGCAAAGACACGCTTCTCATGACTTTCTTTTGCCGGCTCCCTCTCTTTCCCCTTTTTTAGTACAAACGTCATATAATTTTGTACGCGGTGGTTTTGTAAGTCAGGCTTGAAAATTTTCCTTAAGCTTTCCCAGAAGCGGAGAACCATCATCTTGTAACACGTTATTGAGTCACGCACTAAAATTCATTTATTCATCTTTATACAAGATACGAGAGATATATCGTGTGAATCGCTTTATCTTGCGTTGTATCTTTCATTTTCTATAAAAATAACGTTTTCGACATTCAACGTGTTAATAATATCTTCTTTTACCCTCTTTTTCTTTCTTTTTTTTTTTGTCTCTATCCAATTATCATCGCGAGACCACTTTGTCATTCATTTTCACACTCGTATTCGTAAAAACGTCGGGAAGACGCACGATTAAAATAGAGTCTAAAAAATTCTATTTGGATCTTTTCTCGCAATCGAGAGAAATAATCTCGAAGAAACTCCGATCGCTCGTTCGTGCGCGGTTTACCTTGACACCGGATGTCATCTCGGGTTGCAACACAAATGCCGTCATTGCGTTTGCGTAATCACGCGCGCATTATCGACACACAGGCGTCGTCCCCCTTTTCTCGTCATCCTTTATTTTTTTTTATATATATATATATATTCGCCCTTTTTCCTTTATCTCTCGCTTGACGACCGGTCGAAGATGAGTGCGTAGGCGAGACGAGATAGACTGACGCTCGTACGCACGTTAGTCATACACACACACATACACACACGCACACACGCGCGCGCCGCGCGAACGATCGATTATATTTTTGTGTCAACTCTACACATCTGTATTTACGCAAAATTCATTAAATTTATGTGTATTCGATAAATTTAATAACAATAAATGGACATGATGTTATGCAATGTGAGACCAAATGTGACGTTTGCCTTCAACAAATATCATATATACATTGTACATTCAGTAGCTTGTGTGTGCTTTTTGCGAATGATTAATTACAAAATGCTCTCATCGATATTTAAAGATATGTTATTATTATAATATGTGAGTCTGTCCTCGTGCAATGTCAAGGTTTGTCATGTGTTTATTTTGTTCGTCACGGTTAGTTGTAGGGACGAAACTTAAATACTCTCGTCAAATAAAATTTATTTCGATAACTCTTTCGCGTCCTAGCAAAATGACTTGAAGAAACACTGCCACGAATGATCGCGAAACGAAACCCCGCGACGCGAGAAAATGCGCGATTGGCGTGCACGCGGTTATCTGTCACGGAGATCCATTTAGCCGGCGATTTTCTGGCCGACAATGACCGTTTCTGTCAGTCACTTCGCGTCGTCTTCGTGATCCCAATTCCCGGACACTTCCTGGTAGGTGCTCGTCTGCTACCTGGATCCTTAATCAGGGTGTCTATTCTCTGGAAAATCAAGAAAATCAAGAAATTATCATGGAATTTTATTGGGACTCGGGGATTTTTTTTTTAATTTTTACCTTTTGATAATTTAATTTTTTTCTTGTATTGTGAGAACTTGACAATTCGCCGATAAGCAAAGTTGTGAATTATGTGTTTAAAATGTATTATGAATATATATTTGTCTCTGTTTATATATTCGATGTTTTAAGAAAATATTGAATATGTAGTACATATTGTATTATTGTAGTTTTTAATGATAAAAATAATTAATGCTAATTAAATTTTTAAGGATAAGAAAATAGTAATATTATGGAAGTAAAAAATGTTTATCTTACGAAAGCTATTTCGGTTTTTTTCAGGATGCAAATTTAGCACTTAAAACTTAAGTCGCTCTGTATTTTTGCTTTGTATATCAATGAAAAAAAAACACATACAATAGAAAATTTTATTTTAAATAAAATTTCACCAAAAAAAAAAACTAAAATAATTTTTTTACTTGAAATTTTGAATAAAACTATCTGGAAGATCAGGAAATAATTTTTATAAGATTCGAGTAGGCACCTTGTTAAAATAATCGGGAGAACATTTGTATTCACCGATGACAGCGTGTACATGAGAGAAAAAGAGAGAGAGAGAGAGAGAGAGAGAGAGAGAGAGAGAGATAAAGAAGCAATGCGCGTCGAAGGGGTAAGCGAGGGTAACCGAGTTGTTGGTAAAAGACGGGAAGAAAACGTTCGATCAATTTTCTTTATAAAGTTAAAGTTTCGACAACATACTTATCCACATACTTATTCGCTTGCGGAACATATGTATGCCTTCAACAATCGCCAACATCTCACTGGATAGAATCGCGCACGTCGTGAACACGAAATTGCAGTGGCTCCGAATAGTTTCCTCGTGGATCTTTCCAAGAACCCGTAGATAGCTCGTCGGTCTTCCCCAACCACATTATTTTCAAGCGATTCACGGATACAATCGCCCCTCCGCCTCCCCCACGTCTCGACCAGGAATCCATCGAAGGAACCTGAAAATGTATTATTACTCGAAACAGAAGTCACGCGCATACCTAAGTTCAGAATTGAATGATCTGAAAAAGAATTGACTGAAACTTCAGACAAAGTGTTTGCAGCTTTTTTTTTTGCAGGCACACTGTTTGAATTTTCGGAAAAATAATCTGATGATTTAACAATAAGACATATTGTCTAAAATTTCTTTCGAATATCCACATCTGAAAATTCAGCCGAAAATGTGTATTTTAAAATAAATTTTGTAAATTAGATTCTATTACAAAATTGCGACAATCTGGCGATGAATAAGACGAGCAAAGTCGTTTTCCACGTCCACGCGTATTATTACGACGCTCCGATAGGTTGAGATATCGCGTGCATATCGTGGCGGTACTAATTACTTTTATCGCGGGCTCGTTATCAATGCACACACGCGTCACATTCTCTTCGTCTTGAGAACTCGAGGCTGCTGGTCTGTGTTCTTAGTGCTCAGGCTGATTCGCGAAATTGACGAAAGGTCAAGAAGAGACGTTGCTCACCAACGTGTCGGTAGTAACTCGTTTTACGAGTCGAAGAGGAACGAGAACGGATAGACGACGGACGCTCGCGCGTGGGTCGAGTTTTGTTCATTATGGTTCGCATAATGTTCGTCCGGTCGTAGTTAAAGCCGCCACGCGTGAGTCACGCGGCGAACTCACATACACACACACACACACATACACACACTCTTGTTAAGCTTACAACGGCGGACGTCCATTTTGGTTGACGTTGGATCAACGAAAAGTCGAGTTCTACGTAAAATCCGCTCGGTGAATTATCCAAAATCAGGTAAAAAAAAAAAAGAAAGATAAAGGAGAAGGAATTAAAATGAATATAATCTGTAGACAATAATCGCGTATCAAGTCATATGAAAACCCAGAAATTGCCGGAAATCCTTGTACTGTGAAACGCGTGTTGTTTAATCTCTCCCCCTTCCCCTCTCATCGTATCTTTTTGTTCTCCAGGAGGAAAGCTTGGACTTAATGGGGCAATATAAACCTGAAATATTCTGCTAGAAGGTAATTTTGCTTTGTCGTTATTGTTTTGCTTGGTTGTGGTTGTTGGGTAAGCTGATGCATGCTCGCATGTCTCGAACACGCTGTCCGGTGTACGCATAGACCTTTCGATAACACGACGCATGTGTGGTTTTTGAAAAAGACGACAGATTATTTAATCAGGGTGTCTACTCCCTGGAAAAACATGGAAAATTTGGAATTCTCAGGACATTTTTTAAAAAATTCTCTTTTTGATCATTTTGCTCTTATAGGTTGTAAATTATATATTTAAAATATATTATAAATACATGTATATATATATATATATATATATATATATATATATATATATTTGTTTATATATTCAATGTCTTAACAAAATATTAAATATGCAATGTATATTTTTATTTTACTTTTTAGTGATAAAAAATAAAAAAGTTTAAGTTAAAAAAATTTATCTTAACGAAAGCTATTCAAAATTACTTGAAAAATCAGGAAATTTTCAGAGAATTTCCAGGAAAATTTTTTACAGGATTTGAGTAGACACTCTGTTAACGTTTTCCTGTTAACAATGTAAAAGTAGAACTTGGCGCGCTCTGCGGTTGTGATTTTCATAGAGGAAGAAAGAAAAAAAAAAGAGAGTAAGCTTGTGCGACGTTAATCCAGGCATTGAGGCTCGTTTCTTGCACGTGATGGCCGAGGAATGTCTCTTGTTACTTGTTACTAGAAATTGTTACATTTCCTCGTGTCATGCTGGCTAACGACACCGACTTACGTCGCATCTTTATATTCACCGTCCATTTTTTTATTTTTTTTTTTTATTTTTTATGGTAATACGACACGAGTCCTTCGCCGTGTTCTTGAATGATAAAAAAATCGCGTTAAAAAAATAATTCTTCGTCGCGGCGTATTTTTTCGAATAGATGAAAACGAATTTACGACGGTGCTGCGGAAATACCGTGAAAATCCCGTCGCGATCGGACACCATCAAAATAGACAGACAACTCGATTGTGTGTCCCGACGTGAAATATTCTTGTACGTCGGTATCGCTACACGGATACCAGGCCGAAAGAATCGATCCGGGGACACGATCAATCCTCCTGTCTCGCACTCTTCCAGACGACACGTCGCCCGTCGGTCTCGCCTCGCTTCGCTTCGCGTCGTGTACCTTTGATAGAAGAGGTAGTTGATCGAGCTTGACCAATAAACTCTGTCACCCGGAAGCGGCCGTCCGAGAACGTTCGTCACTTGTGTAGCATTTTTCGGAACCGAGCAAGAGTGTGTGTGTGTGTAACTGAGAGAGAGAGAGAGAGAGAGAGAGAGAGAGAGAGAGAGACAGAGATAAACTTGCATCTCTGATTCTTTCGTTTGCATTTGAAGCGAGAGCTTGATACTCGAACGATTACGTTTGCCTTGTTTACTTTATATTGAAGTTTATATCGCGTCTACATTACAAAGCCCGGTAAACGATCGAGGAAAGTAATAATTAATCATGCGCGGAGAGACTCGGCGAAGCGCGACGTTCTATTTATATGTCATTGCCACTCGTTGCGTGTAGCCGATGTATGTATGTATGCACGCACGCACGCACGCACGCACGCACGCACGCACGCACGCACGCACGCACGCACGCACGCACGCACGCACGCACGCATGCACGCACGCACGCACGCACGCACGCACGCACGCACGCACGCACGCACGCACGCACGCACGCACGCACGCACGCACGCACGCACGCACGCACGCACGCACGCACGCACGCACGCACGCACGCACGCACGCACGCACGCACGCACGCACGCGCTCCTTCGCTCACGCAATAGAAATCGGACGCGCGGTCAGCAGCCTCTCTACAGTTCCACACAGTCGTGACTGTAATTCTGTTTTCCGGGGCGAGAGACTACGAGGAACGGTAAGAGAAAACGTCCGAAAATTCGCGCTATCTTTGATCTCTCTCTCTCATTCCGGATTAAGGAAATCGATCTTGCGATATTTGCACGGTGTTTGTCAAAATTTTCGAGTGACGCACGTAGGTAGAAAGATAAACAAATTAGTTCAGATTATTTTTATACGATACGTAAGCGACGTCACTTACGTGTAATAATATTTCGCCTTTATCGTCCGATCGGATTAATTAATCGCGTGCTTAATATTCCTCAAGGAAATCGATACGTCAGCGATGTTTGCGCTCTCGCGTATATGAAACACTATCATTACGAAAGCTCGACAGATACGGCTCGTTTTCGTTGATTTGATTAAATTAAATCGCGATTAATCAAGCTATATGGTAGGTACTGTAATTCTCGTTCATTAATACGTTATTTGCGATAATAATTTCGATTATATAAAGAAAGAATTCGCATTGGTTTTAGAGATCTTACAGATAGAGAGTAAATACTTTATTTTTTTTTTATTATACCAACCCGCGATCGATCGCCGCTTTATTTAACCGCCTATGTAAAACTCATGCACGTGATATTCGATGAAAGTTTAATAGAAATTGATTTTGCGGTTAGCAACCTATCATCCATGCCATTTTTCAGCGCGTGCGAGGAGGATTAATATATATATATATAGGAGGGGGGTCTCTCTTATGAAAGCACGATGCGACGAAAAAAAAAAACTTAGAGATAGGTTGATTATATGAGTCATCGGTTTTTAATCAAATCAGTTTTCCGTCACACAACACATCGTCTCATTTACATACGATATACGCGATAAAAATAATCGGCGAACGAATGCACTTCGAGACGATCTCTCTACTGTAGAAATTTCCTCGGTTCGATCTTTCGAACGAATGAATTTTAACTTTTCCGACGAAGAGTAAAACGCTCCATTGAACGTCCATAATATCGGAAACTCGTTCAACTTTTCAACATATTGCCGTGTGTTAGAGGTAGTTCGCGAGCGGACAAAGAATCCTTTTCCTATCGATACGTCGAGGAAAATTCCAAGAAGGTATTTCAAGAAAAAGAATAAACGTTCGCGATCCGTTACTTTGAGTCGTACAGTTTCTGCGAACGACGCGCATCTCATTTTCTCATAACGAAGATTTAACGCGGACGTCATTTCCCGCTTTCTTATCCCGCTTGCAAAGCGACGTCCTCCTTACATTACGGTCGTGTGATGTACACACCGGACGTATAGAATCGCCGCAGCGATTCGATGCATTATTGGATTCACCGGAGAACGTTGGTTGCATACCGCGATAATACCACGGAGATGTATGACCGACCGGTATTGTGGAAATTCGCTGGCTGGCTGGTGTATGGAAAGTTAGAACGGCAAAAGGCCGACGACGACGAGATGCTCGTCGATATCCAATGGCTCGTTACAAATGCGACCTACAATTTGTCAATATTTATCTTCGGCTATATGCGCGCGCGCTCTTTCAACCGAGAAGAAACCATCTCCGGCATGTGTAATAATATCGCTGACATTTGGCGCTTAACCCTTCGAGGATGGCTTTTTTCTTTTTTTTTTCCCTTTTCTCTCTTTTTTTCTTTTTTGAAAATCAAACTTGTACAAAATTTATAAAGGCATTTATTTAACGAAAACAAACATAGTTTTGATTAAAGATGAGTTAAAATATGAAATTTCTTTAAGCAATTAGTTACACAGAGACTCACGTTTTTCACATTCATATATTTTGATTCTGATCTTCTTTCTTTTTTTCTCATTGACTGGTTACAAATGACGCATCTTCTTTATTTTCTTTTCTTTTCTTTTTCTTTTTTACCAAACTCAGATTGAATGAAAGAAGGGAAATGCCTATCGATAAGTCTCTTCTTCTAGACTTGTTCTTCTGGTTCCAATTGATTTCATGATTAATAATTTTTCTTTATTTTTGATTTTGAGTAATTGAACTCTGAAGTAACTAAATTAATTCCAGTCTCAGAAAATTTCAAATTTTAGGAGGGAAATTAATGAAAAAAAATGTAATATTTATTGATTAAAATTAAAAATTTATATATATCTATTTTTCATTTTTTGTGAAAAAAAATTTTTAAATGTATATAAACGTTTGCTGTCCTCAAAGGATTAAAGATTCAACTTTCATGAATTGTTTCGCTAACGTAGATGCATCTAATTTAGACTAATTTAGATTAATTTGAAGCAATTATCTCCGTGAAAAAAAAAAAGAAAAAATACAATGGTGACGGTAAATGACAGCTGCCTGCATAAAATCGCATGTCGCACTTTGTTCATTCGCTGACTGTGCTCGCTGGAGAACGAAATGAAGGAAGTAATTATTATGTGTCTCATGTGTTCGACCTGATAACGCAGGTGGGGTCGCGTCTGGGGATGCGGAGGGATCCGTGCGCCGCGTGCGGGCTGCCGGTCTTCCTGGCGGAGAAGCTGCTGATAGCGCGCGCTCCTTATCACCGTACCTGCTTCCGGTGTGCACGCTGCGGCAACCAACTAACGCCGGGCAACTACTACGAGACCGAGGAAGGCCAGTATTGCTGCGAAACGTGTCCGGACGAGGAGGTACTGCTGCCCGCCAGCGTGCGTTGCAAATACGCTGAATCGACGATGATGCCGAGCGCGGAACAGGAGAGGAGTAGTGAACCGTCAAGGCCGCTTAGCGACGAAGAAAAAACAGAGATGAAGGTTCGATTATTATTATTATTATTTTTTTTTTTCGACAATATCTTTTTTGCGTTCGGAATAAGCATTAAACTTGTGTACGCAGGATGTACAGAATCTACTGGAAAAGGCTATGGTGCCCGATCTGATCTCCCACACATCGCAGATGCGCAAGAGTTTCATGGCCGACCACCTTCTCTCTGAGATCGACGAGTCCACTGCGAGAGACACGAATACAAAGGATGTCGAGGTCGATGCGGATTATGGCGAAGAGGGGAAGAGCAGGATCGGCTCGGCATTCCCAGACGACGACGAGAATGAGGAGGAAGAGGATGAGGAAGAAGAGGAGGAGGAGGGAAAATCTCGTAGCTCCGCGACGGATTCCCCAGATGCGGCGGAGTCCAGCGTTGAGCGATACAATGTACATAGCGCGTTAAATAGCTTAAACATTAGGAGCGACGAGGATCAACGATCGACTGCCATTTCATTCCATGACGTAGACAAGGAGAAAAAAGATAAAGATACCAAAGAGTCGCCAGGTCGTGCCAATGAACGAGCCAATCCCGAAACAAAACTATCCTTGGTACAGAAGAGACTCCAAATGTTTGAGGCTCGGGACAAAATAGATTGTACTAAAAGAAAGATGGATCAAGGCAAGGTGAAAAGTTCAGTGACTCAGGATAATTCCTGGGATCTGGAACCGGACGTTCTTCGAGTTAATCCGAAAGAACGTTCGGAAAAGAGCCTCGAGGAAATCTCGATGATTAAAAGTACCAATCAACGTAAAGATAGTTTTGAGTATATCGGCAAACAACGAAAGGATGAAGATTCGATAATTACAAATATCGAGAAACGCAAAGAAAGTTTCTCAGAAGATGTTTCGCGAGCGAATAGTGAAGGACAACATATTACTAATAACACGCGACTCGAAGAAAGCACAAAAGTTGAGAATATCGAGAGAAGAAAGGAGAGTCTCGCAGAGATAGAACCAAGAAAGGATAATGATGTAGAAAAATTTTATGAGAATGTGGGAAGCAGCGTGCTAACCGCGAGAGGAATCGACTTAAGCAACCATAAAGATTATCCGGAAGACTTGAATCCCTTCAAGAGCGACGAAGAGGATAGCATCACGGAAAGCAAAATGGGGATCACAATAGATAACTCTAGAAATAGCAAAGTATCAACTAATCCGTTCGATAGCGAAGACGAGGAGGACGTCGAGGAACTTGAACCACCAAAACCAGCAGCTAGGAGTAAATTAGAAAATCGGGGAATCATAATGGGAGCGCCCGTAACCAAGCGGGTTTTGGCTGCGCCACAAATCAATCTCAATCCATTCTGGAGTGACGAGGAAGAGGAGCACGATAGCGATAAGGAGGGACGAGGTACAGGGCCGCAAGGAAACATGCCTATACCGAAACCGCGAACTATCAAGTATGTTGTATTTTAGCAAATGTTTGTAATTTATTTCAGCGAATACGATAGTATTCCGAATAATTTTCCTATTATACGAACAGGACCACTTCTGAAATAAACGTCGCATCGCGGAAAACCGATTTGAATCGTGGAAGCATGTACGCATCTAATAGTTCTTTGACTAGCTCGGAGTCGACCACAACTCCCAGCGGAACATACAGGAAGAAGAAACCCGCCCCGCAGCCGCCGGCCGCGAAGGAATTGTTTTCGTCCGATCAGCGCGAATCGCCCGTGCTCAAGTCTACTCACAATACACTACCTTCGTATCACGTATGTTTTAAAATAACTTCACTTTTTAATTCGATCTCTATTTTAACAGAAACAAACTTTATTCTATACATGTATAAATCTCGAGAAGGAAAAGAGCTTTTCATTATCTTTTATTCTCTCTCGTGATAGACTCTCTCATTATCACCTCGCACAACGCCGCGAGCTCGGAAATCCAAGCCGGCACCTCCACCGCCAATGCCGACCAGCACACCCCGTAACGTATCGATCGGTAGCGCGCTAAGTTTCGAGGAATCTCCCATAATCAAGCCTCGCGATTACGATCACAGCCTAAACATGTGGGAAGATCAGAAAACGAACAAAGACGAGGCAAATCGAAATAGGCAAAGCTTGAGTGGCATCTCGTGCAATGACAGTTCCTCCTACATGTCTTATAGTGATAAAAGCGTCCAAGGAAAATGGAAGAGGAAAAAGGGTCCTGCGCCACCGCGACCAATTCCGCACAGGAGAAAGGTATAATTCTATTTTTTTTTCGTATGATGTACTTGTTATCAATGCAATTTCCGAGGAACAAGTTTCGAGCGTGTAAATAGATATTTATATCAATGTGATTTTTTACTCGCAGATCAAAGTGATATCTATGAAAGATGTGAAATTAGAATTAGACGAAATAGAATTGCAACAGCAAGGTTTAGAGAAACAAGGCGTACGATTGGAACAATTAATACGAGATAAATGCGAATCCGGACCTAGAACAGAAGGTAAGAAACGCTTAAGAATAATCATATAAATTATTATAAAGATGTAACTAATGATTAATCCGTTAAATTGACAGAGTCATCGCTTGGCATGGATGTGGAGGAATTGGTTTTGGAGTTATTCGCATTAGTGAATGAAAAGAACGAATTGTTTCGAAGACAGGCTGAATTAATGCTACTAAGGAGGCAGCAAAGATTAGAGGAGGAACATGCTGAAGTGGAATATCAAATACGATGTCTCATGTGCCAACCAGAAGCTACTAAAACGGACTTTGACAAACAGAGAGAAGAAGCATTGATACAAAGGTATTCTAGAAATATCTAATTTGTATAAAATATTTAAAAGTTACTGGCATAAAAAACGTATATAACGTATATAACGCTCTTCTTTGCATTGTAGATTAGTAGAAATTGTAGAGAGACGGAACGAAATTGTCGAATGCTTGGAAATGGATCGTCGAAGAGAGGTGGAGGAAGATAAAAGCATAAATAAACATATGGGGTTATTTGCTGGTAGGCAACAAGATGATAGTTTTATTTATTCAAAATATAAATTTTTGTAAAATTAATAGTTAATACTTGTCTTCTAGCGAGAAACAAGAATGAGCTATCGGACAAAAATAACGATTCTTTCAACGCGGGAAAAACAAAGAAAGGAAAAGCAAAAGAGAAATTAAGAAAATTGAAAAAGGTCGTAAAAAAGGATGCCGATAAAGATGTGGATGAGACTGAGGTAAAACTCAAACGCCATAATAAGCGAAAATGGTTTTGAGTCATGTGACAGCGTTAACAGTTAAAAGTTATATAAATAGATACATACAAAATATATTTCATATTTAATACTTTTATACATATTTTTAACACTTTGTTATTTATATATGTAGGAAGTTAGCTAAGGTTATTAATAAATTCACCCGTTTAATAGCCCTCCTAGTCTGATTATCTCCCAATTGTAAATAAGTCGATAATATCAATCATTTGGAATGAAATTTTCCATATCAAATTTTCCGAAAAATCTTCAATATTCGAACAGGCGAATTAATCGATTGTATCGACACAGTCCATTTTGGTGAGGTACATTCTTCAAAAGCAAGATTATGATTTCCTAAAAAAAAGGAAAAGAAAAACTTTGATTTTCTTTTTTGGCATTTAGATTGAAGTATTTGATAAAATTTCTTTAATTTCTAACAGAAAAAATTACCTAAATGCTCCAAAAACTGCGAAATAGTGTTCTCATTGCGAACTGTGGCAGCAAATATAGCATAATTATTTGATGTTAAAAGATGCTTTAATCCTAATGTCAATGAATCAAACGAATCGCTTTCATAAAGAATATCGGCAGCAATAATTATGTCAGGCTGCGAGAAACCCTCCGTTATATATTTATTAATATCTTGCCATTTCAAATCTATTATTTGAATGTTAGTTTGTTTATATTTTAATTGTAATTTTAGCCTTAATGATGTATCACTCATGTTTGATAGTTTATGTTGCTTGTTCAACAGGAAATTAAGTTTTACATTTTTACAGAGCATATCTAGTACTTTCGGATGACAATCGGAGAAAATATATTGTTTTGGAGAGCATATACTAATAACGCTCATACCAGTCAATCCAACTCCGCATCCAAGTTCTAATATATTCTTTTCATGGAACTGTTCTATATTTTCTGCACACCAATCACTTAATACTGCAGCACCCTATTGATTGTATCATAATATATGTTGCGTCAATAATTCTTAAATATGTAAAATAATTGTGTCAGTATTATTTAAAAATTTCTCATATATACAAGATGATAATACCTGCCAGCTGCATAAACCTGTAGTTCCTTTCGAAATTAGATTTGTACTCTCCTTCAATGTGATGCAATTTAATGTTCCATTTTCTATTAAAAAATGACGGTAATGCACAGGTTCTTCATCTTGCAATGATATTAATCTACAATATGTTGTGTATAAGTCGTCATGAATTTCATTACCGCTTTCTTCTATCTGAATCATATATATATAATAAAAGAAAAAAATTTTGTACTTTTTAATTTGTGAAATATCTTATTGTCACAAAATTAAATTTAAAAAAAAGTAAAACCTTTGCCATAAATAATTTTAAAAACGCTTTCTGATATGATGTTTTTATTGGATATCGCTTAATCAAATCACTATTTATTGTACTATCTAAGATTTGCTTTTGGATATCTAAATCAAAAGGATAATCCTTATTTCCATCTGAAAGCTGTAAAATATTTTTTCAATTGTCAAATTGTTGCATAAAATTATAGAATTAATTATAAAATTATATATATGTATTTACATACCAGGAAGTTCATTTTAATTATCGCGGTACAGCAAAGAAATTGTTTCGTTAAATATTTCACAATAGAAATATCACGTTGCGTATCACTATCCATCGGATAATATATTTAAATTAAAAGCAAAATTGGAAACTCTGTGAAAGCTGTCACATGTCACATATGACCGGTCAGTCAGATTAGTCTACAGTTGTCATTTTTCTCGAATTAGTAAACACTTATGATTTATGAATATTTAGATGCGATATATGTCCAAAATTGGCGCGACTTGATGCATCAATAAAGAATTTGACAAATATCTGACTCAAAATGCAACCTCAATATGATTTGTCATTATTAACACAGATAATTCTGTGTTCCATCAAATGTCGCACAATCTTGGAACGGTCAATCTTTAATGTCAATGTGTAATCTGACAGGTATTTTTTGCACGCACCACAGGACGCGGCAACAAATGTCAGGGATAACCAATCACCGGATAACCAATCTACTCTATGTCCATTATTTCCGGAGAACTGCGACTGATTGGTCACGTGCATACATAGCATATAAAGGCTGCGTTCGGATAGCACGCTTTTAATGTTAGTATAATTCACAATCATTTCCAATTTCATTGTTTAAATTGATAAATAAAATCAAAATATATCTTGAAAGATGCATCCTTTTCGCTAAATATTTGACGAGAAATGTTTTTAACCGAGATGACAAATGTAAAAAGAGATAGAGATCCATCCAAGAATATATATATGTGTCTCTTTCTAATTCTGGTTCCGATTTTCTATAGGATAACATAGGCTTCATTCCGGATTCCGGTTCGGTCCTCCAATCCGAAACGAAGTCATATCCTAGTAACCATAACCTGAAACTGCAGCTTGTAGCTGTAGCTCTTCAGTTTGATAGATTCGATTGTGTCAGGTTGTGCGTATCCGCGTAATCGAATTTTTACGGTATGGCTGATATGGGCCTAAGTTTAGATGACATTATTAAAAAGTCGAAATCATCAGGAATGAGAGGCAGAGGAGGGTGAGCCAAATTCATCTAATTATCCAACGGAATTCTTTTTCCCCTATAGATTTATAACCTTTACAATCGTGAATTTTCCTCGGTCGAGAGAAATTGTCACCTTATAACCCGAAATCTTGACTCTCGGCACTTTTACCGTTTGAATAAATTAATTTAATAATATATCAAAAGAATCGGCGCTGAAAATAAATTCGCCCGCATATAATGTACGATGTATTCTAAATAGCTTATGGTGTAAATAGCTCAAAAGCAAAACCTTTTTTTTTGCCAATCAAATGTCCTTACCGATAGTATAATGTTTATATAGTTTGTATAATGACACATAGTTCAAGTTTATCGATCATCTCGCAATTTATTTTAATACTGATAAAAAAAAATGAAAGTCGGAAAGGAAATAATCGATTTTATATTGTTGGACAGGATTCGCAGGGGACTCAACAGAGGCTCGCGCGCGAATGGTTCTATGAGAGGACGTGGCTCGCATATAGTTACAGATGCACGATTTAAAATAATACAGAAAAATCGTGAAAAATTGACCGACGCCAGGGACAAGCTTGCGGAGATAGCAAAGCAGAGCGATGCTAGGATTAAATTGGACAAGATTCGAGCTTCTCAATATAAAAAGGATGTGCAACTTTCCGGAATTTCGCGAAAAACCGGCCGAAATGGCAGACTTTCGTTATCGACAAACAAGGTGCCACCTTTGATGCCACATGTATTGCCATCAAATATACCAGCACCCACAAGAGTAGTAGGCTACAGACCACCTTCCCTTTCTGAACCGCATTATTTAGGAGATATGAATATGGATTATAACGATGGTATGTGAATAGTGTAATGATGTATATTTATATGTCCATGATGGAACAAATAGAAACAAATTTTTGTTTCTCAGTCATCTGTTGACAATCATCAATTATAGAAATCATATACTCAATGAAATGCAAATTAGAAAGAGCAACACGATTTGTGATACGATAAAGAATTTATATATGTACAATATATATACTTTTAAGATGTATTTTATAAACATTTATGAAAAACATATAAAAAAGGAACTTACTTTTTCAGACTATTTAATGGATTCCTCTTCACTGAGAAGAACTGTGAGTAACGAGTATGCGCCAGCACCACCACCTCCACCTCCTGTGTTCAATATTCCGACTTCTCCCTATTCTTGGGTAAAGCCGACGAGCACTAATGTGGCTAGAATTCCAGCTCGAAAATCTGATATAGAAAGGGAACGAGAAAGACAGAGAGATTATAAACTCATTCCACGTTCTTCAATGGCAAGTAACTTTGCAGCAAAATCTTTCATGTGAGATTCTTACAATCTGTGTTTATTCTAATTTTTATAATTCTTTGTCTCTTTATTATAGACTAAAACTGTTTCGCCTCCTTATAAGGAGGACTGGAGTTTTGGAACAAAATCAAGGTAAATATTCCTGAATTGTACATAAGTTTTAAGAATGATTATAAACAAATATATTTATATATACTCTTTATCATTTCGACAGAACAATTTTGGCAGAAGAAACCGCAGATTCCAAGTACTATGATTCCAGAAGTCTTCGAGACATAAGTGTTAAATCGCGTCTTGATTCGTCTGTGAATAAATCGAGAATAATGGGCGCTTTATCGCGACCGAAAGCAAGTTCATCTAGTTCATCGACGCAATCAACTGGTTATCGAATTGTAGTATCCAATTTACAAGCGAACGTCACGCAAGAAGATATCAAGGTGCAGAATAATAATATATTTTTCAAATTCTCGCGCTTGTTACAAAATATTAATAAAAATTGAATTTTACAGGAATTATTTGAAGACGTTGGGGAATTACTGGTATCGAGATTAGTTCGTCCAGGCACGGCGGAAGTAATTTATAAAACATTGAAGGATGCGACTAAAGCAGTTGAAACTTATCATAATCGGCAATTAGATGGCCATCCGATGAAATGCCTTCTTGTTAATCCACGACCAAAAAATAATCCAACTGGACCAGCTGTGCGATCTCTTACAGAGTAAGTAACAAAATTTTTCTATATGTATTAAAAACGCATAGTTTTCCCTATGCTCTATTTTGATATCTTGTTGAATCATAATGAGACATCCGAATGCAGTATAAAGTTATTTATTTCGGTGTCGTGTAATAATTTTGTATAATTATTCGCATCTAGTTTTACAATTTATTAGGCTACAGCGATTAGTTTAAACATATAGAGAAAATATATAATCTTAAAATATGTTTCTTGAAAAGAGGCGCTCTCTTTTTCTTCACGACAATCTCTTTTCTACAGATCGAGGCGCAGTGTCAGCTCGAGTTATGTACAGCCGAGTTTAGGAGCGGTGCATCGCGCCTTATTTGATGATTCTTAATCGAATATATTATTGTATTAATGAATATATGAATGCTTCTTTTGATATAAGAAATATTAAAAAGGGAAATGTCACATGTATATTTAAGACATCATCAATGCAGGATAATTTTAGGGAAATGGAATAGAGAAAAGACAGTATGCAGATCTCACCTGCGCGTTAAATTTGCGCGCTTATTCGTGCGCAAATCCAATTCCCATCTGCGATTGTATCGATAAAATAAACTTGTACCACTCATTATCTTCAATCTATAAGCGAACTTTGTGATTGTTTAACAAAATGGGAACCCGCGGATTTATCCTTGTCATTTTTATATGAATGTTTCTTTTTTTTATATCATATATGGCATTTTTTATTTTATTTACAGTTTTGTTATTTTGAGATATTTTAGATATAAAAAGTTATATTAGACGATTAAAATATTACAGAAATTTCGACCGTTGTCTGACGAATTTTCATTGAATATAATAATGTTTAGTTCTATTTATAAAGAAGCAAACACAAAGAAACAAATAGAAACAAATTTTTGTTTTTCATTGACGATCGGTGTTATAGGAATCGTATACTCGATGGAACTCAAACCAGAAGAACAATGCGATTTGTGATACGATAAAGAATTTATTTATATACGTACAACATCATCATCACAATATATTCAACTACAAAATACAAAAGCTAACATCGCGAGCATGCTGCTGACATGCACTAATTGTAAGGATTATCTCCTCTCCGGAGAAGGGGTAGGGAGAGGGGAGTAGGCATCGGGAAGAGTGGTACGAGCAGTTTTCGAGTTAGAAGTCGGATTTTGACACGTGTAGTAAATGGCACATAAATAAGTTTTTTTTTTCTTCTCCGTAAACATATGTACGGCACCGTAATAGCGCTCAATATTCGCCATCTCGTCGTATGGAAGGAAGGCGATATACAATGGGGAGATATACGAAATGTCGAAACTTAAAGCTAACGCCGACGTGTTAATTAGTGCCTACAAAAATCATTGTCACGCTACACGTCCGCGTCATCGAATATTTACAAGTACAAAACAATACTGAATCTTCATCCTGGAATGAATAATGTGGATCAAACGCGCGGGGATCTATCCTAGTCCGAGAGAGAAGAAGAGAGATATAATCGAAATTCAAATATAAAACTCTACATCTTGCTTTCCTTCGCTTCACTCCGTCTATTCATAGTCATCCTGTTTAACTCCTACGATGATGATGATGATGATGATGATGATTGTTGTTTCGGGACTTATTGTTCGGCGTGCGAAGGACCTCCGCGTAAGACATCTCCAACCGCTTTAATCGTGCCACCTCTTCGGACGCCGTGCTAGGCTTGAAATCTCTGTACTCGTAATTGTTGTGCGGCTGCTGCTGCTCGCTCGATCCTCGCGTACATGCGTGCTGTTGTCTCCTGTTGTTGTCCCTCGGTCGCGTTGTCGTCGCATTGTGCTGACCGTTCCATGTCTCCGAGTGCTCGTGCTCGGCCGGATTGAACGGCTTGAACCTCCTTCGTCCACTGTTTGGCTTGGGAGGTACGAATTTCGGATTCGTCGTAGGGATGACATCCGGCGTGGTCGAGCGATCGTTGTAGTGCGCTCTCTTGCCGCCGAAGTTTTTCTTCGCCGAGGACTTTTTACGCATACGCAAGTTGACAGACACATAGTCCATCCTGCAACCTGCATCCTTGCCATCGGACTGTTTTGCACCGGATTTGTTGTCGGATTGTTGGTCATTCTTGGCGCTTGGTGGGCTGCAAGCAGATTGCACTCGGCTGAAGACCGGTTCCGACACCACCGATGACACCATGGACGACATGACGCTTTGATTATCGTCCGTCGCCTCACTCTGCAGATCTTCCTGAAACGATGTCTCGTACGTTGTCTGAGACGTAGTGGATTCGTCCAACAACGGCAATTTTTCACCCTCGTCCTTTGCCTCGGCCGCTCGCTTCAGGACGCCGAAGATCTCGCTGAACAATTGCCGATACTCGGGCGTTTTGCGGAACCTGCTCTCGAACGGACTATTGTCATCGTAAATGCTGAACTTGCAGTCTTCGCCATCGGCGATGGAGCACAGGAACGAGCCCGGCCTGCCGTCCGTCTGCGTCGCCTTGTTGCTCGTCTCATCTGAGAAGCCTGAGGACGACGTCTCAGCTTCGGAGAAATCTGTCGGGGTGGCTGAAAAGGGTTTCTTGCCTGAGTTGTCGGACGCTTTGGATCGCGAAGCGATCTTGTTTGATTCTGGACCAGTGGCAACAGCGTTCTCGGCGGAATAGAAATTGTTAAACTCTCCGGACATCTCCAGCTCCTCCTGCAACGACATGCACGCGGGATTGGGCGCGTCTTTACGACGCGGCTGACAGTGTCTCTGCACTTCCAACAAGGCCTGATATTTCTCCACCAAGACTCGATAAGGGTTCGCGCTGTCCAACTCATCCGTACACTCGTTCTTGGTGTCTGTTTCCTGCGTGCAAGGTAACATATGTGTAGATGAAATTATGCAAGGATATAATTCTACGAGCAATTCTACGTTGCAATTATAGGAATCTAATTAAGAGTATTATTCAGTGGACAAGAAAAAAGCGATTAGCGTTCAACAATTATGCCATTTAAAATGTACTATTTTTTATATTAATATGAAAAGTCACGCAATATTGTTTCTTACTTACTACATTAGTAAAGGATGTAAAGCATTGTGCACAGAAACGAAGAATGACTGGAAGTAGAAAGGAGAAAAGGACACATGCACATGCCAGATTTATAGGATATTAAAAACTACAAAGTTTCATGAGAAAAAGTGTTTTATTTAATATCTTATAAATCTGGCACTTGTACATTGTACACAAAAGTAATCAGAGAGAATAATTCGACTAGAGACGCAGCGATACAAAAGCTTTGTCATGCTCAAAACGACAGTAATCAGCACATATATTTACATTTGCTTACACTAGATTCGTAATTTTGTCAAAGTATATCAAAAAGTGAATACAGTCTTTAGCTTTTTGGGAATCGAGTAATAGATTTGCCGCAGTGACATACACGAGATCTAAATGCCTTACAATTCGTCAGAGGAAAGCAATTTAGATTTTAATAATTTTCTAATAATCATAAAATCAAATCTCTCCCATAATTTAAATAAAATAAATAGGTTATATCCTTTCTTTGTACAACATAATATGAATATATTACTATATAACGTATCATTTAAAATCGCGTGACATTTTAAATGTACATATATAAATAATCAGCAATATGAGTTACATAACTATTATGTAATAACAAAGAGAGCAAACTCTTTCAGAAAGAAATTGCAAACATTTTTCCCTTATTCATTAGAAGTCAAGAGATTATGAATTTTCCCCATTTTGATTAATGAAACATGATTGCTTGCTATGCATGCTAAATTAAAAAATCTTTGATTTCCGGCGTCTAAACAGCCAAAGTGTAAAGACAACCAATGACATTCTACGAAAAATGAACAATGGTATTCGAAGAGGTGCGAACGCAATCGGAACGATGAAGCGGACGCTAACGTAGATGATAGCTTCGGAAAAATTAAACAACAACAACGGCACTCTCGTACAAGCGAATATCCTCCACAACAGCGAATTATACCATTTACGTGCCGTCATTAGCTCGTATTTCGCAAAGTTTGTCATTTCCTAAAGCAGACAAAAGAGAGTTACTATAGGAGTTCTAAACAAGCAGATAACCGGTCGAAAATAGAGACATGGTAGCGATAGAGAGAGAAGAGGAGGATTCGTCGTTAAACATGCGAACATACGATAGTTGACACATACGATAGTTGAGAAAGAGAGATTCGCGAGAATTGGATATGAAAGAAAGGAAAGAGAGAGAAAATACCTGCACTGTTTGCTCAGAATCGCGCTGAGTCTCACTGATTAACGACTCGGCCACGCTTATGTCATCGTACTCCTCCTGATCCAGCATGATGGAGAGCTCGTCGTGTGTTCTCGTATCCATACCGCGCAAACATCGCCCGCACAATTGACCTCGTCTATAAAAACACATTCACAAAATCTTACGTCAATGGATCGATTGGTTTTATCGAGATGAAGAATCCTTTTTAAAGGTGCGTACGATAGATAAACTAAATTTTTTAGTTAGATGTGTGGAGGACGAGCAATGTATAGAAAGAGAGAAGTACCTGACTTCTTCTAATGTGTTTATTTCATCCTGCAGGCTCTTGACATCCTGCACTTTATTACGCATATCTGTCAACTGTTCCTCCAGAGCGCTATTCTCCTGCAACAAAGTGGTCAACTGCTGACTGAGCTCGGAAACCTTCGTCTGCTCTCTGGCTCTTTGGCTACGGGCCTCCTGCAATTGCCTCAGCAACTCGGTTATTTCTTCTTCGCGGTCACTCGCTGTGGTCGCGATGACAGTCTCCTGAGAGGACTTCGGCGAGCTCGGGGCAGCTCTCTGAAAGAGAAAACAGATCGCATTGTCAACTCTCTCGGTTAAAAGAAGACACAGTCTCGAGTTACGTATCTTAGAATATGCTTAAAAACGGAATTCAAGATGAATCGTAAAATATTTGCGCGCTTACCTGTTTCTCGCTACCACCTTGCGTATCCGAAGTTTCCCAATTGATATTCTGTTGCTGTTGCTGTTGCTGCACATTATTACTCCTAGTCGGACTCGCAGCACGTTGACGTAGCTGTCCGGTCAAGTCGTCAATCTTCTTTTGAAGTTCCTCGCATCTTATTTCCAGATTCTCGATAGTCACGGATTGGCTGGACGTGCAAATCGATGATGATTATTATTATTATTGCGAAACACTGCGGTCGTACAATCATCTCGACGGGAACGACATATGTTCGAAGCAAGAAACGCGCGCCGTGGTGACACTTCGTGTCCGACTTGCTCGAGAATTCGCGTCTCTCAACTCTAAATTCGCGAAAAAAATACACGCGAACGCATTTTATTAATAATAAGGAAAAAAGAAGACTTATTGTCGGGAGAAAAACAGATCGCATCGGAAGATTAGAATGGTGTTAAATAGGAAAATAATACTTAATGACTCTGTACGAAGTGTAATTGTATCAGATTGTAATGAATTATGTATTTAGAAAGGTGAGCTTAGAACGGTTCACATGGCCGATACAATAAGAAACCGGTAAGATATAATAACAGATCTCCCTCTCGCTGGTACTTTTCAAAAGATATTCTTCGCGGTACTTCCAGCGGAATATTTTATTCCGAGTTTCAAACAATATATCTAAATTAAATGAATGAGAAAAAGCTATCAATTTTTTCTATCTTTCATTTTTTTCTTTGCTATTTAATAGTATCTCGCTCCTACCGAAGAGAAGCAGCATTGAAAGAAGAAAGAAAGAAAAGCAAACGAAAAAAGATATCGCATCGCGATGCCTACCTCTTAATCAGTTTTTTGTCGCTCGTGTTCTCGATCACCAGGTGATGATTCGCACGTTCCAAATCTTGTACGCTAACTTCCAGTTGCTCGTAGACTTTCAAGCGTGTATTGTTCACTTCTCTTAGAGCAGCGGTTTGTTTTTTCATGTACTGTAAATAGATAAACGACGCATGCATATTTACCGCGTAACGCAATTTCGAGATTAAATGATTCTCGTCGATCGTCGCGGTCTGAATTCCCTTAGCGGTACGATTGTCTTGTAAAAATAGTATTCGCCAACAAACTTTCTCAGTTTAAATTATTAGAGAATAAAACTATGCGGTTTGTGTGTTTCAGATGATAATTAGTCTTCGAACAAATTGCGTAACAACTGCACATAAATTAGTGCGAGATGTATAGTCACCTCGATCTCCTGCGTTTGCTCCTCTACGGTAGCTTGGTGCAGCTTGATAATGTTCTCCAACTCCTTATTCCGTTCCAACAGAGTCTTGCCGAGCTCCGCCGCCAATTGAAGATCTGCGCAAAACGTAAGTCACATTTTCATACGAATACTTCTCTTGTCTCGGATTAGAAAATATTTTCAAACGGATCTTCTTCATTGCGATTTATCCGAAATATCTCTATGCGCGTAAGAAAATCGTAATTCTAAAGAAGTTGATAAAATTATGTGTACCGAAAAATTTCACGTACACCTCGCACGTTTTCGGTTCATGTCCGTAAACTCGTTAAGAATATAAAAGAAACACCTAATGTCAACAGCATCGAAATCGACTTGGCTTGGTTACGAATGACAATGAACTGCGACACGAGTCGCAGGTTGTTGCTTTCCGTGCGAACGCTCCGGTTCGCGCTCCCTCATTCTGACACCGAACCAAGGGCCAAGGACCTTCGCGGAGAGTAAGCGACCGCGGTTACCGTTTACTCGGTTTCGTTGCGAAGCGACTCGAGGTATTCATAGATGCGTCAAATTCTGATAAAACCACGAGATTCACAATCGCAAAATATCGGAGATGTTTATAGATTCGATAAGCGACTCTACTCGAATCAATTGATTTATCCGATAAAATAGATTCGTAAATATAGCCGTTGCTATCGAGTTTGTAGAGTAAAGTGGAAATTTTTACCCTTCATTCACACCAATCATAATTTATTACACGATAACGATGTCTTTTAATGTTATCTTATCACCTGTTCTGCATTGAACACCATGTCTCAACATCACCGATATAATTGATAACACCATCAATATTCTGCGCACATATCTCTACACACGTTTCCCACATCTTCCCTTTCTTACTTACTACTTTCGGAAGATGTGCCCTTAAGACTTTTGAGATACGCGAGCTCGATAGAATAATCCCAGCCCTCTAACGAGTTCGTTTGGGTCTGGGGATCCCAGACCACATCCACGCTCTGGCCGCTCATGGCTCGCTCGTGATGGGCCTGCCAGCTCCCGGACTCGTTGGTTGCCCCTTTCGCGACACACGCGCAACCGGTTCCTTCGGAGGCGGCCGATCTTCTGCGGTTCCGCGGTAGCCAACTCGATCCGAACGTCGTGCACGGTAATTCAACTCCCTCTCCTCTCTCGTTCTCATCTCCCTTTCCCTCCCACCCTCGCGCTTCTGGGCCCGACTTGTGCCCCGTCTCTTTTTATCTCCGTCCCGAAAGGGGTCCCAGACCATAGTCACTTTCCAGAAGTGATTTTAAATTTTGGATAGCACGCCCGGTATGCGGTGATGTAAATTGGACCTTGATGTAAATTGGACGGACATTGACCCCTCCTTTTGTGTGTTTGTGCGTGGAAAGTGGCGCTAAGTTTACCGTAAAAAAAAATGATGTTCATCCTGATTACACATTCTAACAGAAAAATCTGTTCCCTTGTCCCCCTTTCTCGGGAGCATTCGGTTCCCTGAGCGCTCTCTGGGTGTACTCTCACTCCGCGTGCGGGATCTTCTTCCTTTCCCTTATATCGCCTTTCTATACGTGGCTCGTTTCCCTCGTTTGCGGGACGTGATAAGAGAAGGTGTCCCACTTGTGCGGATCGCGCGCATGCCGGAGAAAATGGGGGCTGTAGGTTGACGATGAAGGGTGATTTGACGGGAAGAATCTCTCGCGCTCGCTTAAAGATTCAGGAAGAACGAAGTATCCTTCTATATTCGCGTTTTTTTTTTTCACCGAGATCAAAACAGCGCCGTAAGATTTGCTTAAGTAAAAATAACTCGAAGGATCAAAGGGTGACGCGGAAATGTGGCCAAGACCATCGTCATTGTTCCATTGTTTTCGTGGCTGTAACATGAATTAATTGAAGTGTGCGCGGCTACTGATCAAATAACAGTGATTAAGTCCCGCGGGTTGCTATATTAACGTTTAGTTAGGTTGCGTTAATAGTTGATGGAACCTTGATCCACTTGAATATAATGGCAAATGTGATCTTGTGACGGTCGGATGTAATACTCGTGTAACAGAATCATGGAAGAGTCATTTTATCCGATGCCACTTAACGCGCTCGCCGTCCACGATGAACATTAAACGTAAGCATTCATACACGTGTTCATTATGTGCATATGCGAAGCTTTCACCTAATGTCATCCGGACTTGTTCCAAGAGATTATGACGATGTCGCGAGAAATGCGAGATAAGTTTAAGAAGCAATTTGACACGCAATCATATATTATAATTCATAAATGTTTTTTATAAAAAATAGATAACTAGAGCAATTTTTTTTTATCTACTGAAAAATTTTTAATACCATATTCTGCAAGGTGAATTTTTTAAAGAGAGGTTGAATTTATATACAAAAATATTGCAGTTTTTAAATAATTGTTTTAATGATTTTCTGATATTTTTTATTTAGTTGGATCTCTAGAAATTATCGTTTTTAATCAATTTAATAAAATCAGATTCGGTCGCGCTGCATACACGATTTCCGAAAAGATCGGCCTAGTAGCCTCGTTATTCGTATACAATCATAAAAAAATGCACGTTATTATAAGACAATATAACGATCGACAGACCAACGTAAAATTCTATTCTTTTCGCATTTGATGATTCGCCGTTACATCGACGTCTCGGTTTAATGACATAGTCAGCGGTAAACCAACCGTTGCGACGAGATATACACGGGCTTCGTTCCAAGCAAGCGACGATAAATTCGTGACGTGTTCTGGTAAAGTTTAAATTAAATTGGCGATTTGTAAAACGAGCTGATTTTCGAGCATTTAGCGAAGGAGACATAAGGTAAGGGAACCATAGACGCACTTAGTTTCGGATTATTTACTATATATACGTAATTTTTTTTATTAAGTAGCATGTAACACTAGATACTTGATTTCTTTTTTAATCTTTAGCAATTGCCTCTCATTTTCTTTTTTCTTCACTGGATAAAATGACGTGCATTATAAGTAATTAAATGTAAAATATTATAAATTAAAATAAAATTGCGTTTATAAAAGTTCATTGAAAATATAATCTGAAAATTATAGCCTCGAGGCTTTTAGAATAGAAAGTATATTAAATATAATGGGAAAAATAATTTTATGCTACACAAGAGTTTTGTATGTTCGCGCTTGTTTATTTTCTACTAATGTTGACAACGTTTTTAACCGCGAAACAAGCACGTGTTGTGGCATACACGTTATTTAAAATGTATAGAAAATTGGAACAATATTTTAGCATTAATAGTAAATAACTTTATTCAGATAAAAGTAAAAAATATTAAACCAAACAAAATCATATAACGTAGCCTCTCTCTATATGATTAATTATATTTTCATTAATTAAAATTTTCTCATATATTTAATACATCCTTCTGGAAAAAAATAATAATTTTTCTACAATGAACTAGAATGATGCTAGAAACTAGTGCTCCTATTCTAATACAAATACTTATATAGGAAAAATGCTACATCGAAAAATCGATGCTTCATCAAGAGAATCTTTAGTCTGGCTTCCTTCACATTCACATTGTACATTAATCACGGAATAAGTACCTCGTCTGTATCGGGTTCGCGAGGTCACCTGCGGAAGCGAATAACAAGGATCGTATTTTTCTCGTCATTATCTTCGCGAGACTTCATTATCCGGCGTGACTTGAGGGGACTTGATTCGCGGCGGCGTATAAAGATCAGTCGCCGGCTGTGTCAGAGTGGAATATCACAGATGCTGCGATTAACCCCCGCGGTTCCCTCGAGTTGAAACGCTGGGGGATTAACTATCCGTGATAACTAATGAATCTCGATCTGTTACGTTCGTCATCATCGATAGTGAAAGCCACTTTTACATCGATCCTCGTAAAATATAGAAGGAAATTGCATAATTTAGTAATTTTTGAACGCCATCGCGAGACGTAGAGATAAATCACACGTTCGAGACGGGAAGCTTGTTATCGATGGAAAAAAAAAAAAATCAATAAAAAAAAAGTCTCCTGTACAGGACAGGGTCCAAATAGAACGATATGCGCGAAACTCGTTCCGTTGGCGAGACCGAATATACAAAACGGATAACAAAACGTGGCCAGGCAACGTCTTGCACTTTTCCTATGCGCTCGAAAGGTCAAACCGATGCACCTGCACTCAAATCTCAATAACAATAGGTGGTTTTGTTCTCCCCCTCCCTCCCTCCTTTCTTTCTCCTCCCTCTCTCCCTCGCTCCCTGTCGGTGGTCGATGAAGAGATTAATAACGTTTCGCCGGAACATTCTCAGGAGAAAGTATGACGAGAGGGGTTTAGATTCTATTCCGACTGACGTTCGGGGTCGTCGGGGTCGTAATATCCAGTCGAAATATCACGCCGATCGTTTTACGTCTTTCGTGCGGAAACACACGGGGAGTTGCGGTACCCGGACTTCGAAACAGAGAGTGTTGCATTCTCGAAACTCTTGCTCCCACCGTCTTCGGATCGGTCGATTGTTAAAGGCCTCCGCCTACGCGATGTCTCGATTCCGATTCAAGCGGAACGGAGATCATACTCTCGTCCCACCCCACGCGATAAAATCGATATATCTGGCGGTATTATAGGTATTGCATATCCGTGAAACGAACGAGAGAGACTGGAGGCGTCGTTCTCGAGGAACAATAATCAGGAACGATTCAATCATCTCGTTGAAGGGAATCCGATCGCTGTCGAGGTATAACGCGATCGAGAGTACACTCTATAGAGGTTTCCTCGACTTTCGCATTTCTCAGGTGATCGTTAATGCGATAATTAAAGCGCGCGTCGTGTAGTAAGTACGAGTGTGGGCGGAGGAAAGGCGAGCGTGACACGCGAGAATTCTTGTCGAATGCTCGTAGCCATTGAATATCGCGGTAGCACAATATGTCATTCATGTGTGTACGTCTGTGTGTGTGTGTGTGTATGTGCAATGTTGCTTCTTTTCCCTTACTTTTTTGCCGATACTCTGCGGCTCCAGTTGAAACATTTCGCGGACCTCGTGGTTTCCCATCATTGTCTCGCGTCGAATGTAAATTATTCGCGCCGTGTGCGGTACTGGATGAAAGCGCGCCGGAAGAAAGTACAGGCGAAGGTATAGGCTTCTAATAAATTGAAACGCTAAATTGAAGAGCAAAAGAAGCGCGGATTCTGAAGGATCTACAATATAAAAAAAATTAACTGTGAAACTTCAGATTTTTTGCAAATTTTTAGAACAGAATTTTTAGACAGAATGCTGTCTGAACTTTCAGAGATATTCTTCCGGTCTTTCAGAAAAATAATTCTGATGATTAAGACAGTTCGTCTGAAATTGCTTTCAGACACTTGGATCTGGAAATTCAGTCAAAAATTGCCGATTTAAAGGCAATAAAAAAATGTAAGGAATCGAATAATGATAAAACTGAGTAATTTATTCGTAATTATACATTACGTTATTACAGCACACGCGCGCCATGATAAAATACACGGTACGGAATGAGGAAAGGAATTGCAAAGAGTCAACAAGCTGTCGGACGGGAGACTGCACGATACGGTATGCAATTCCGTTGCACAAAACAGAAGCTATAAGAGCCCCTACGAGAGCGCGAGGCGAATGGAAACTCGATATAGGCGAGAGTATCCGTCAATGCACTCAATGTTGTCTAACCGCACACTTTCCAGCTCTCTGACTTGAGTTTCAGTCCGCGGGCGAAAAGCCGCGGGACAACCGGTAGATCTGCGATAAAACTTGTGTCTCCTGGAAAAGACAGGAAAGGCGGAAACTTGTTCGCGGGTCCGAAAGTTCGCCTCGAAATTTTTCTCAGCAAAAACCGATGGACGAGAAGTGCACCGGATGAACTCTTTCGATGGTGTTACCGCTTCGCAGGAAGTGGAGTGAAAGTAGCTCGGTACTTTCAATCGTCGAAAGAACGATCGGCCTTGCCTATTTCACACATAATTATCAGCCATTATGTGTCCGCATTAAGACGTAACCGACAATATTACGCGTCAACCTTTGAACGATCAATCTCGCCTCTCTCGTCGGCGCTTTAATATTGATATTACTGGTTCAGCGAGTTGTTCTCGTATAACGCGCTAACCTGATTTTACAACGGAATTAGCAGAGTTATTATAACAGAAGCAAAGAGATGCTAAATGGACGTTCAATCTCTTGTAATCTATATACACGAGAATATATCTTGTCTTCCTCAAGGCCGGTGTCTCGTTCCGTCTCTCTTTCACCTTCGTTAATTAGGAAAAAAGTGGTATCGCATTAATTGGTCAGGATCGCGACGAGAGCGAATAAAATTGTCGCGTAGTTTTTTCCCGGATTTTCACAATTTCACATCCGAGCCTTTTTCCGCCGATGTCCACGTCATCGCTCTGAGAACCGTCAATTCCACTTGATATACGAGTGCTTAAATAAAGTTGGGACGCGAACGAGCCGTTTGAGATGAGACGCGAAGCGATAAGATTTTATTTTTCTCAAAGCTTATAGCGAAAATAGGGGAGATTTTGCGATTTCATTACCGCATGCTAATGTGGGCATTTTGCGAGAAATTCCGGATTTTGTAAACTTCGCCTTTAACTTAGCACAGGAAGAAAGAAAATAACATGCGAGGAGATAAATATTTATGTCGTTCCGCGATACGAATCCTCTTGAATAAATTTACTTCCTACATTTTAAGAAGCCATTTTTCGGGAATTCGAAATCCTTGGGAAGCGGAGTTTTATGTTACGATCATAGTACGCTCGGAAAGGAAGCGGTAAACAATTCTGAAACGTAATTTGGGGGGAGAGGGAGGTAACGTTACGAGAGAGAGAGAGAGAGAGAGAGAGACTCGGGTATAAAATACATCAGGATGCTCAGTTTACCATAAAGTAAAATATAATCGTCGCGGATCATAGCGATAGCTATCTAAATGTGACACGCTAATCTGATATTCACGTCCGAGATATTAACATTTCGCGCGCGGTAATTAATTCGAGCGGATACCCCTAGTTTTTGTGCTTAGGAACGTTCACAGGATGTCCTCTTACTCGCGGACATTCTCCGGCGAGATTGTTACACGTTTCCAACGCACGACGTTGTAGCGGAAATTTGTAAAGAAGAAAAAAAACAACCGACGCATTTCGCGTCGTTTTACGATTTAATCGCAAGATTTTTTTTGTTCTTTTTTTTTTACGAGGGAAAATTGTCGAAGGAGAGAAGAATGGGCGGCGCCGCTCGGGCAATATCTCGCGCAATTTGGCGCTTCGTTACGGTTGGAGGTCAACGAAATGTCTCGCAATAAGGAGAGAGAGCCTCGTTAGCGGCAGCCAACATCCTCTTTGCGCGAGGAGGCATCTTCCCACGACACGTCGCGATTGCGAGGAATAATAATAACGTACGTATAACGAGCCGTCTAGATCGCGCGCGATTGTTCTTTATTTTCTTTTGACTTTTTTTTCCGTCTCTCTTCCTTTTTTTCTCGCCGATTTCTATTAACGCGACGCAGAACATTCATCCATCTTTGGTACTGCCAGGAGGTCGATGGCGCGTAAAATCGAGTCAGTGTGCCAAACGTGATTTTCCAACCGTATAGCTCCCGCCGAGGCTGAATTCTTCGCGCACGGTCTTTTACTTTCACAAAAATTCACGCAAATCTGCGTGGGATGCGCAACGTGATGCATCTTGTGCCGGCCACTATGCTATGGACCGTATGGTGGGGCAAATCGTGCGTTTAAGCGTTTTAAAGCTTAAAATCGCGATTAGATTTATAGATGTCGAGACTTATATACGTACGAACATAATATCGTGCCAATCGAATGCATTTTTAAATCATCATTAAGGCGGTCTGTAACAATGAGCATTAATTGCAAATGTATTGATGTAATTTATTATTTACGAATAAAAAGAAATATTGCGGATAATTTAATCCATATCTTAGGTTGGTGGGAAAAGATTTTTGACATTAGAAATTAATTTCGAAAAATAAAATTTTTCTATCAATCTAATATATATTTAAAATATACAATTTTAACAATTATTCAATTATTTAATAAATAGTTTTGCTTTTTCAGTTTTCACCTTTAAATAAGATCGCTCATAAATATTTTAGAAAAATATATTTGTTTATAATATTAAATATTGTATTTGACGAGCAATAATATATATCTGCAATGATATATATCTTTGAATATTTTGATGTTATCATCAAAATATACATAAATATATGTACAAGATGGAGGAGGGGGGAGATGAATCGAGAAGCTCATCGCGTGCGTGGTATAGTCGACGAAGATGATACACGAATGATCGTGTTGCGTGCGAGAAGATGCGCACGGTTAATGTATCACGGATAACGAGGGAAACGGGCGTAACAATGCCAGGGATTATTGAATATGCGGATGTCGAACCAATTTCATACACGCACATGCGTAACCCAAGAACATTCCGATCGCATCATTTGGATGAGTGAATTATACATCTGTCACGCAGATCAACGACCTCTCTCTTTCTCTCTTCACGAGGAATAATCGTTGCGATCGGCCAGGGATTAAATAATGCTTTTAATTACGAAGGAGACAATATTAATACCATCTCCGGAAATGTAAATTGCATTCGCGAAAATGTCTTTGATTTTCCACGAGGCGAGAAAGCGTCACCATTCCACGCGTCAGCCTGGATTCTTTCGGGGGCTGACATGTCGATCAGCTGATCGACTATTCCACGACGCGATCCGAATGCGACAAATTTTTTTGATCGAATATGGATGAGCAAGTCGGATGAGACCAGCTCTGTTCTTACCTTTCCTCCGTGAAATGATAAAAACTTCGTTAAAAAGTAAGAATAAAAATATCGTTATTATTATTTTATTCCATTATGTATCCTGTGTTACGCGCGCGCTTCATTTTCGTTCGCGCAACACAATCTTATACGTGATACATCGAGCGTGACCTTCGTACGTATTACGAGATTTTTAATTCGTTCCATGTTCCTCGCGCTGACGTAATCGACGATATATGCGCGCGATGGAGGCATATATGCGTATATATTATTTTACACTCGTAACGGGGGACGCAGGTAATTCCGAATTCCGTCTCAATCGCGCGCAAAAATCTTGCGCTCATCGTCGACTCAAACACCTATAGAAACTGGGTATGTGGGAAGCAATGAACGCGCGCACCGGGGTGCACTTCGGGAATGCAATAAGCATACCACATACCGTACACTCACCCAGTGAACGCCGTTCAATAAGTGCCACGCGAGAGAGAAAAATCCGCCTACACAGGATAACAGAATGCGCGGAGCGCAGTTATCGTATAAATAGTAACGAGGGAATTGTATTTATGATATTACGGCCCGGAGAAGAGAGAGGCCCCGTGTGATGAATGACGAACTGCCCGTTCCCTTCCGCGAGAAAGATTCCGCATGAGGTGAAATAATGGCATCGCCGCGGGTCGATGGAAGTGCACGGTCAACGAGAGAGGCAACCGGCCGGTGCATTTGGGTCAGAGATGGTGAGGAAGGTGAGGAGAGAAATGATATTCTAATGAGGCCGCGCGAGGGTTAAGGAAGAGATCCGGTGGTCATGTTCGGAAGACGAACGGATGCATGATGGATATCCGACTGGAAATTACTCTCCTACTTTCGATATTAATTTTCAATCCAATATCTACTTAGATACTTTGAGCACAATCAGGTCACTCTCTTCTAATCTATAATTTCGTGAAAGCTTTTTTTTAATCTCTAAATAGAAGAAAGTGTTAGCTACATATTATAAATAGTATAGATATTTTTTATTTCAATGCGATTTATAAATTATATGTATAGATGAATTTATAAATGGTATTTAATTAACTGTATTTATTTTTAGAGATTATTAAGGAGTTAGTGGTCTTTATTTAGGGAGTGCAAAGTAAGAGAACTCAATTCTTATATGAATATCCCCTTTCCTAAAATTTATAAATGAGAGAAAATTGAGATTGAGAATTTCAACTCGAAACCTCACGTACAATATTATTACCATACAAATAATTCTTGCTCCGCAAGAAGGATACAACGGAACATCCTCTCACCGATCCCTTACATACGATAACATCATGATGGTTTATCGCATTTGTCGGTTTAGGAGACGAATAATTACGCAAAACATTGCAAGTTTTATACGCGCCAATCAACGCGATGCGCCATTCTCGACGCGCACCTGCATCGCGCGACCGTACTTTCTACCATTACGATCTGTCACTTTGCACGACTTCTCTTTTTCTCTTTCGCCAAGTTTAACGCCGCGTTATCGCCATTAAATAATTTTATTGGTTACGTTTTGTGGCCACGAGATACGGAGACGGCATTTTTGTATGGTTATTTTTTATCAATTGATTAATAGAAGGTCGGTTATATATATATATATATATATATATATATATATATATATATATATATATATACAGGATTTCTAAACACGTGTGAAAAATTTCGGTGATTCTTTAATTAAATAATTTAATAATTAATAATTTCATAATTTAATTTCTCGAAAGTTTTATACATCAATAGTTTACAGGATATTCAAGGTTAAAAAAAATGAGATTTTATAAAAATATGTTTTGTCAAAAAATAAAATTATAGGAATTGTTGAAAATGACCACCTGCAGCTATGAATCTGTTCTCTATCTCATTGATTGGCGAATACGTTCAAGAATACCAGGTATATTAGGGATTGTTTCGTATAATGAATTTTCTTTTAAGAAATTACCGAAAGAATTACCGCCCGAATTTTTTCGCGCATGTCTAGAAACACCCTGTATAGTAAGCGAGCAAGAAAAGAATATATGATATCTTAAGACGGGAACTCTCGAGCATCGGAGCCTCTCCGTTCCAGGTCACAGAGATTCGCCGGCTGTACATATCTCTCTACGCGAGGATAGGCATCTCTACGAGGGCCTCTCTCGGTCATCCCGAATGCACCGCGTTGAGTGCGCGTTGCACCTTGTACCGTTACCGGGCGTATAATCGCTCGACCGTACCAAGTACTGGCCGACGATCGGATTCGTGTCGACCGCGTGGCCTATCGCCGCTATTAAATCCAGCAGGTTCCGAGAATACATATAGTTGGCTCTCTATCTTTCCTTTCTTTTTTTTTTCTTTTTTTTTTTGGTTCGATAAAGTTCTTGCGTCGCTCGAATCGCAACGATCGCGCGATATCTTCGCGCCAGCGAAGGTTCTCACGGATAAATGTATCGCGCATGGGAGTCGTTGCTCGAACTAATCGACGCGAGATCGCCAAAGTGTTACGAGAATCCGTAGTCCGTTGAGTTTTTAGCCGTTCGACCCCGCCGGGGTCGAGAACGTGATCGCGGCGAGCTTTTGCACGAGACAGAATCGCGCGTGTTCCTCGCTAAACGCTTCGATTAATCGAGTCGTCCCATCGACAGAACCGGCATCGGTGAGACCTCAGTATGAATAAGATTTTTATGCAATTTATTAGATTTTTTTTTCACTTTAATAGAACGCGAGAAATTTTTCAATGAAAACGGTGATAGTGGAAAGATAAATGAGAACGCAATAAATTCGTTCGAAATTTTTTATCGGACATTTTAGTCACATACACATACAAGCCAGCGTTAATAAACGTTCATTTCGATAATCTTGGTGATTCCGTAAATTAACGATCGCGCGAGCTAGATAGACAGGTATATTAGATTGGTTTAGAATCGCCTTTCTCTCTCTCTCTCTCTCTCTCTCTCTCTCTCACGCGCACGCAATACAGTAAACAACATCTGCGAAGGAGAGACTCCTTCCCTTCCCCTTCTATTCTCCCGAGGCAATAATTATAATCCAATCAGACTCTTGTCAAAGAAGCACGCGCGGACGACTTTCCTCGCGATTAGACAAACATTACTTCGCGCGTCCATTAATTGTCGGAACCCGACAAAACTCAGTCGGTCGTTTAATTAATCGGTCGATGGGTGAAGGGTGATCGTATTTGATCGACAAAAATAATCGATATAAATATATTCGGGAACTCATCGTCGGCTTTACAAAAATGACACCGGGACCGGTTCCGTTCTGTTTGGCCGCAAGAGGTGAAACGGAAGGTGCGCGACATTGGAAAGTTCGTGGACCGACGCTATGATGTACGACATGCAGTGCGTTAACGTAGCTGTGTTTTCTTTTCGCGAACTCTCTCTCTCTCTCTCTCTTTCTCTCTTATCAATTTCAATAACGCACTTCTAAATACCGGAAGTCCGATTTAACGCGCAGGTGTCGTAATGAGACTTGAACTACACACTATAAAAAAAAAATGATTGATTGAAACTTTAAAGCGTCTGTAACTTTTTTGCCAGCACACTGTCTGAACTTTTACATTCACATTTAGATTCAATTTTTCATTCACAATTTTTCGATTTTCAGACAAATTTTTCTGAACTTTGAGGAAAACAATTTTGATGATTAAGACAGAACGTTTGAAATTTTTCTCACAGATCTAAAAAATTCAGACTCAAAATGTGTCTGAATTTAACAGAAAAAATTTTTGACAGTATGCGTCTTGGAAACGTACGGACATATTTCTTTTATTTTTCACGAGATGTTTATTTCGAGAAACGTGACGCGTGTTTACTTAATAGAAGGCGGAAGCGTCTTTTTTTACATCGTGTTTTTGTTTTCTCTTTCTTCCTTAGTAAGAGAAGCAAGAAGTGTCTTTATGAGAAATCTTGAGATGTATTTTCTAATTCATTTTGATCTTCATACAATACGTGCACGGTTCTGTTCTCCCATCAGCTTCCGCTGACAGTCGAAAGTGTATAACAGGCAAGTCGATTTTGATCAACAATTGGAACCCTTTTCAAAACTAGACCGCCTCCTCCTTTCACTGTAGATAGCACGAGAGCCATAATTCATTATCAACATCGCTATCGATACCATTCAATTAATTATAATCCAAATGCCGAAGGTGACGTACAATTTTAATACTTTCTACAGTGAAAGGATTCGTGTACCGCTTTAATGTTCGTCAACGTTTGAACGTTAAAAAACGATTCGACAATCTTTGCAGCCCCTTATTAGGGCAAAAACAGCCTTATCAGAACGGCTTTCACTGTAAGAACGGAACGACTGGGATCTAGTTTAATGAAAAACGTCAAGCCACGCATTTGGCATAAATGAAATCGGACTTGCGTTTTGCGTGTATGCGAGAATTGAAAATAATCAGGAAGCACGACGACGATTAATACGGATAAAAGAGATAATAATCAATAATATAAGAATGTATTAGAAATCGTTTCTCCGACAAACGAGTTCGACTTCATTTTCGCTTTAAATGTTTCCAATGATTAGAGATGTACATAGAAAAAAAAAACAGCAAGCCTCATTTTTTCATATTGTTTTTTTTTTCAGATATTTAATATCTTTATATTTTGATAATAACATATTGATTTTTTATTATTTGTAACTTTTCAGGTGATAAATTTGAATTAAACATTATTATTTTAATGTAGCTCGCATTCCAATTGGCTATATAGTTACGTAATTACTATTTTTAATTAATAAAAATTATGCATTTAATTGAAAATTTTCCGAATCATGTCGAGCTTGCAATTCGTTTGTAATTTGCTGCAAAAGTTTCATTAATTCGTTAAAATTATTTTCGAAAAAAAATTAATTAAAAATATAAGAACTGCAATTTTTATTATGTTAACACTTTTTTTTTTTAATGGAAAGAAACACATTTTTTCAACTGTTTTTTTCTATTAGAAAAAAAAAAAACGGTTTTTGTACATCTCTACCAATGACGCACGATCTCTTGAAGCTATTATAATTTATGTTGGAATTATGTATACGAGAAATTCTTTGGCGAAAAAAAAGTTCTATCATCTATCTATTTGCGCGCAAAAGTCAACAAAAGATTGTAAACACGATGTATAAGCAAGCGTGTATAATATTTTGATTGCAGACGCGCGACGAGAAAGTTCGATTTCCATTCTCGTGTCCCAGGATTCTTTCGCTCTTTGGCAACAATAGAATTATTCTTACAACCAGCCTATTGAGACATCGATGGCAGAAGCTGATCGAAACAACGAATGCCATTCCTACGAAATAATAACGCAGATATTGGACGATATTGGACGACGTCTGTCTCATTTATAGGTATGTCCTCATCAAATATCTAGTGATAAAGTGACTTTGTTCGTGGAAAGCGTCTTATATCAGTATTCGATCGCGTATTTGATCGAAAAAAATCGTTACGATCGCGACGCTATTTTTTAACCCGAAATTACCATTGAAAAAGATCATCGTGACGGTGTAAAGTACAAGAAGATTTTCTCGATTTCAATGTCCGCGATAAGATAAAGTACGGAAACTCAACAAAACGTTAGCGTATCGAACGGTATTTCTTTTCAGACTTAACTCCACGTCTCGCTCGTATAATCGCCGGTCTAAATATAGAACATAGCGGGGAGATACATTACAATAACGCAGTGTTTCCCCACTTTTTGTTTCCCGATACTCCTTTCGCCCCTCGAGACTGTTATCGTCGGACTCTCGGGTCAGAAACCACTGCATTGAGGCGATCGATGTGCGATGTGTATGGGAAATAGTAGGAAGGGTGTTTCATGGCAACTCATCCAAACGAGCGAGGTTTCGCCCCTCGATATGATCAACCCTTGAATTTCAAAGATCCCTACACAATTGGAAAATTTATGTTTTCTTATCAAAAAGTATGATTAAAATTCTTAAATGTTAAATATTTAACACATAATTCAACATATCGCAATTATATTAATTAAACTCAACTATTAAATTATTAAAGCAACTGAAAAAAAATTTAAATAACACAATGTGCACATATATTTAATTTTGCAAAATACATACGTTCCGTATCATTATTGACAGGATTTATCTGTCAAAATTCATAGGAAAAAATATTGATTTTAATTTATAATAAGAATGAGAGTAACTGGAAACCGTCAAATAAATACTTGATTGATTAAGCAGGACAAAGAAGATCTTACGTTTTAAAGCCAGAATAACATTAAACGAATTATAATATTTTGTTATAATATTTATATTATTAACGTATTATTTATATTAAGCAGGGTCTCAAAATTTATTTTTGATAGAATATTCATGGAAAATTGGGTTTAATCGCTCTCAAAGTATTGTGCGCGCCTTGCTCTCGAGATTTACGCCGATTTATTTTTCTAAATTTGCGTTCTTAACACGTTCCGCAACACCTTTCCGGAGCGCGCTACAATTATCGATTAATCGTCTGTCACTACCGCGAGCGCTCAAGTCGGTCGCGCATTATTATACGCGCGGCCCACATCGCATTTTTTACGTGAAGCACGACGGACAGCCTGCATGCGCGAGTGCCCCGAGCGTGGATCGTAAATATGCGCAACCGTCGTTTCTTTGCCTGCGATATTAGGCACGCCAGTCTCCTCTCCTTGGGAAGGAGCAACCAGAACGCGACTGGCAATGGCGCGAGTCGTTTGCATAAATCATCTCGCGCTTTATTTATTTTGCTCGCTCTCTATTATATACGCGCTCTATTACTGCGACCGATTTTAATAGCTTAATAGCGTTACCGAACGGCCTCGAGGGAGATTAAGGCTGGAGGGCGCGGCTTATCTAATTATTAATTAATTCATTAATTCGAAACTGGAATGTGATCGGTTTTTTATTTCTTTTTATTTACTTATCTTTTTAGGGGGCATTTTCTTGCGAGCTGACAATCTTTTAAATTCTGTTAAATTAGGCGTTTCAGCTTTTCACCTGTATAACGCCAGCGGACTCGCTCGAGAGACCCCTCTCTGCGCAAACTCCGCGATCTAAAATATACCCCTGCCGATCAATATTCGTAAAACTCACGTTTCCGGCGTTACGATGCGAGAATGCGTCTCACGGGAATCTCATTTCATCGCGTAAAACTAAGCGTAACATAATGCGATGCTTATGGCTCTCAAAGTGAAGGATAATCACGTGCTTAACTTTATAGAAGCAAAATTACAAGTTTAACCTCATATAATTCCGGGATGAGAGATAGATTCTATTACGCTCTGTCCCGAATGGGAATAATCTCGAGTGCCCGGTAGCTATCGAACAAATCGCACGCCGACTGATTAAGCGTCAATTGGCGACGAAAATAACAGTAAGGTCGCACTCGGCAGCGATAAAATATAATCGCGTGTAATCGCCGCGTGTAGTCGCTATCGCCTCTCTCTTTCTCTTTCTTTCCCATCATTTACCTCTATCTATCTTTTATCGAGGCGCCGCAATTAATCGCGGAATCAAAGGGCGAATGGCGATACATTGTACATATTATTCTTGAAAAATATTATATATATATATATATATATATATATATGTTTTATCTATGAAAATATTATCATATATATATATTCGATATATTAAGAGTGACATATTTGAAAAATTTAAAAATATAGGAATATCAAAAAATTCTAGAAAAAAATAAAACTATTTCCATCAGTCCTTCGTCGACGATGAAGATGCGAGTACGAAGGAATACTTTCGACCCCCCTCCCCCCGATTTCTACTCCGATGCCCACCCGACAACGGGTGCGCGACAAATCGATGAGTCATGCTGTCTCGGCTACGGTCATTTTGCCCTGATGTAACACGCGAGGCTGATATTTCACGTTTCCAACGCGAAAGAGACGAATAATCGACGAAATCGCTGGTGGAAAAATTTCGGCGTAATCGCCGAATGTATAATTGATATGCCCTCCCCCTCTCTCCTCGCGCGCGCGCGAAGGCATTTTGTCATGTACGTCATCCATTTGTACTTTTCAGCTGATTTTCATTCGCATTTAAATAAAAAAGCGATATTCATCGCGCGGACTTTGAGTTCGCGTCAATTATGCGTGTTTATTGCTTCAACGCATGAGCTCCTCGTGTTTTGGAAAATTAATTATATTTTTTCCGACGACTCCTCGTACAGCCTCCTCATCGATCCGTGCCGCCGGGTGTCTCGAGACCGACCTCGAAAACGACTCTCGTAATTTTAACGCCCGTTGCACCTGCGCATCCGTCGCGAGAAGCAGCCGCGGCCTTGACATCAACATCGGACTCGCGAACAATCGATGTCTACCATTCTATATATTTCTGTTTCTTTTTCTCTCAGCGCAGATATCAATCTATATTAATATCGGCGATATCGATCCCCTCCGCGAGTCCGATATACATGTACGTATGCAAATCGAGATTTACCCTGGAGCATGTTGTGGTCGGCGTCGTCGTCCGCGTGGAAGCGAACGCCGCCGATGGAGGAGGACAGCAGGCTCATTTTCTCGACGACGGTGATGCTCGTCGGGTCCTGGACCGTGGCCGAGCGGCAACGACGAGGACGGGGTCCGCGATGCGACGCGAGAGGGGCCGCCTGGCCCGTGCACTCGCGGGCGCTATTGGCGGGCGTCCGCTGGACGAGCCAATCCCAGCGAGGGAAGCCTCACGGGAACTCGAGGGCCTCACGGGCCTCGGCGAGATCGCGAAAAGCCGCCGGCCATGGGACTGCGACTCCGGAACGTCACTTTCTCCCGGCAGGAAGGTTACTAATCGCCGACACGCCACCTGCGACGGCGTGCGCGTTTCTCTGTCTCTCGCTTCCCAGAATTGTTCCCCGGTGCTCTCTCGTGGACCAGGCGGCCGTGAGGATTCGCAAGGATTTATTCCGCGTCGATCTTTCCTCGGAGGTTGCTTTCGCGCACAACGACGATTGCGACGACGGCGTCGTCTTGACAAGCACGCGATCGTCTCCGGCGTTGTCACTCGGGCTGACTGATGGATACCGCTGACTCGGCACTGCCCCGCGTCCAGGCAAGCGTCCCGCCCGCACCGCGCCGTTTTGCCGTGAGACACGCGACGGCGCATGACACGCGACGACGAAAAGCGATCAATAACAGCTGCCGCGCCGTCGCCGCCGCGGCGTTTGCGCTATCATCGACGTAAGGTAGAGAACAGATCCCCGACATTGGATCCCGACGCAAGACATTTAGAGTTTTCGAGTAGGTTTGACAGCTTAGAGACCGATTAAACCCAATCTGTCATGAACATATGTTCCACCAAAAATGAATTTTGAGAATCTGATTAATATAAAAATAATATATTAATAATATAAATATTATATAATAATATAAATATTATAAAGTATATCCCGTTAGTCGTTATTTTGGCTTTAAAACACAAAATTCTTTGCTCTTAATCAGTCAAATGCTTATTCGAAGCATTTCATTGATTAATCTAATAATTCAAGTACCAATAATCTAAGACAGAATTATGACGTCATGATTCACTCTCAGAGCGATTAAATTTACTTCATTCGAAAAACACCAAATGATAACTAGTGGGAGCACTAGTTTTGTGTCAACATGTAAGTAGATTCGTGGGGAAGATTTCTCGAATGACCGTGCAAAGTCCGAGGAAGTAGGCTATTTGTTGATACGGATGTATACGCGTTTTTCTTCTGGCGACGATAAGAACCACGCGTGGAAATTACGGGGTTTGAAGCGATAAAGAACTCCCTATTCATTCATACTGTTTTTCAACCGAAGCAAATTTGATTGCTGTGTGAGAGCAATTAATGACGCTTTGGGTGGGAAAGGATGTCGATTTGGGTTACTAGGGATACTTGTTTTATTAAATTAATCAATAAACTACTTCAAATAAATATTTGGAAGGGCATTGATTAATCAAATATTAATCAGATTCAAAAATCAATTTTCGGTCGAACATATGTTGATGACAATTGGGTTTAATCGCTCTCACTCGAAAATGTTATCAGGATGATGATAAAGTAAGTGAAGTAAAAATGTAGGAATGAACGTTACGTCAATTTATTATACTTTGTTATGGCATAATTAATATGCGTAATGTAATTCGCCGTTACTCTTCGTTACTCTGAATCTTATTTCTGCCGTTACGCGCTTTAATTCCCATAGCGTACGCAAACTTACGTAATCCAAAATCGGAGAAAGCTCAGTTTATCATTGTTTACAATGGTTCGCACGCAAACGCCGCGTACATACATCGCGCGTTTCGTGTATGATTTAAGTAGATTCACGTTTCATCTATTCTACCTGTTCCTGTACTTTGCGTAATAGCTACTATAATGTAAAATAACCAGAACCCAGAACACATTGAGTGAGTAGAAATTTAAAAAATTCTATTTTTCTGATTAATTTGTTTTTTTTTTCAGTATTTGTTTAAATATAATATTTTTTTATTAATATGAGAAAAGAATACTAAATTTTTTTTTTCGGAAGTAATTTTAATGAATTAATGATACTTTGTCAGCATATTATATTATAGACGATATTTAAATAATTTTCAGTTATATTAGTTGCGGCAATTCATATTTTATTTGATTTTATTTGAATTTATATATTTACATGTTTCTCAGAATTTTTATATATTTTAATTTTATTTATATTTAATTTTAATTTTATTTTTATTTTATTTATATTATTATTATCATTACTATTATTATTACTTTATCTTCCCTTAATGTTTTGTCTGTTAAAAATTTTCTTAGTTATTGGTATAACTATATTGTATATTTGTAAACAAATATATATATATACGCGCACATAGGGAGGAGAGAAATTTTGTAATAATGGCATCGAATTCTCATGATTGGGAATCTGTAGTTTTTGTTCACGATATATCCGTTGACCGTTCGTCGCCAGCGGATTCATTACGCGCTGACATCGTCACACTTCGCATGTGCATTCATGCGCGCGAGCATACGCAAGCGTATCCGTTTCCGACCGGGTATAATACTCGAGGGAATAATTCACCTGTCCCGTTACGCTAAACGGGATAAATCGTCTCATTATACATCGGCGGATGTTTCGTCCGCGCCTAATTCCGGAGGAACGTAGGAGGAGGGAGCTCTCCTTTTCTCCCCTTATATGGGAATCGTCTTGGAGAAAGCCGAATTTTCCGAAGGGACACTTGTCAAAACATTTATCTATCTTCGGTATTTTTTTTTTTTTTTTCGAAAGTTTACGCGCGCCGACAACTAAGTAAACGGTCAAAGAAACTGGATTTTCTCGCGTGATTTCCGTACGCGCGAAAATAAAAATCGACTTTCCAACTTCTATAAGAAACATATATCGTCGCGACAGGTATAATTTTGCGCGTTAACGGTACGAGCGGTTGTATTTCCCCGCTTGGCGAGATAACCCGCGCGATAGCTCGCGCGGGCTCTATCCGGTGATTAATCGCGCGGCCTATAAATAATTAGCGATCGTCATCGCGCGTTTGCGCAAACAAATATGGAAAAAAATAGAAGCCGTCGCGATCCTTTAACGCCAAACGACTTGACGGTAATTGACCATCCCTCTACGAAAACCCGTTTTCAACCTCCTCCAAACCAATCATCAATGTATCAAAGTTACATATGTTTAGATTTATACGCTCATCGTCAAAAAATATGTGCAACATCGGAGACAAATTTCTCGCGCGATATTCTCCGTCGAGGAAGGACATTTTGATATTTTTTGCGACGAGGAGAAAGGCGAATTCTCCTAATTATGGTATCGACCTCCTCTGGTAGGATGATCCATAATTGGCACCCATACGTCGCCGATTCCGCAGAATCGAAATCATTATCTCCCAGCCTAATTTCACCGCGATATCACGGGACGCGTTTCCTCTTCCGAATGGAACGGAGCGGGTTTCCACGCAATCGTCGTCGATAAGAATATCTCCCGAGCGGATCCCCGTGGCTTCATTTTCTGCAGGTGGACGAGAAGCTGAAACTGATATTTACTCGCTCACCGGTTCCTCCATAAAGTGATTATACGTTTTCGCAGTCGCGTATATCATTTTGCGATATATATAATGAAAAAGAGAGAGTCTCTTGTTTTACTCGAAAAAAATTTTTCGATCTCCAAAAGTAATGAACGCCGTATCGATGACATATAATCAGACGCAAAGATGGAGAGACAATATTCCCTTCGAATCGGGCGTACTCTACTTTCGCGATTTTTCCGGGATACCTCGCTAGAGATCCTCTTCTCTTCTTTCGGAATCGTGACTACGATTACTCTTGACGAAGATCCGACGAAGAACACGCGCTCTCTTCCTGTTATTAGTAGAAATTACTATTCCGTAGGGGACTAATATCGCGAACGCGGATAGATCCGTCGATTCTTCATGCTGATCTGCGCTCTCGGGATTAGACAATTAGGATTGCGATAGGAACGAAAGGGAATTCCACTTACGAGAAGCCGTTTTATTTATCTCGGAAATTATACCCGTAGATATTAGAAACTCGATCGAACGGAAGAACATTGAGTGTTTCGATCAAGAGACGAGCAAGAGACGAGCAAGAGACGAGGAGATCGTCAATTCCGGATAAGAGGATACATTGAAAAAATTGTAGTTTCGAAATATATACTTTACAAATCCTCTTAATAGATATCTTATACTATTTAAAGGATTTCTTTCTTAAGTTAAGAGCATTCTTTTGGCGTTTATTTTAGAGAAAGATAAATGAAATATTCTTAAGATGAGAATACAATTTTTTCGTAGCTTCATTAATCGATTGCCCATATTTCCATCTTGTTGGTGATATCGCGGTAAGTGAATTAAGTGAATTAATCTTAATTTAGTCGCGTGGTGCACGCGGCGAGAGTCGGCGGAAAAGTCGGCCTTCCGTTTCTGCGGTTAGAAAACAATCATTGCGATTTCACACCGCGACCGCCACCGCCAGCATCCGATCCGTCTGTTCGTATCTCACCACGCGAGCCTTTATGCGAGATATACAAATTAATATTCGTCTCTCTCTCTCTCTCTCTCTCTCTCTCTCTCTCTCTCTCTTTCTCTCTTATCTCTCAACAATCTTTCGTGACTGACAAGATCATCGGGACGGGATTTTTTCCGGCAAAATAAATCTGCGGCAAGAGAATCGTGCTCTGGAAAGTTTCCAATTTGCCCGGAGAAAATCGGCATCTCCCGTTATCGCAATCGCGAGCGCGTGCGTCGCGATACTCTTCTTCTCGTGTATCTCTTATCGTTTGGAATGCAAGACTAATCGACATTGCGAGGCTGGTCTAACGATCCGTTGCGAACCGATACCGTAACATTGTTTGTCGCGCCGTTACGCTCGCAATTTATTTCTTTATCCTAGAGAAGTTTATCTAGTCGTCTGTATCTTTATCTAGATTCTCGATCATTCGTGCGCGAAGAAAAGAAGAGGTTTAGACGATGGCGATTAATGGCGAGAAACTTCAATCTTTACATTCTAAGAATCGAATATTTATCTCACATTTGAATTTTTACGACATACAATCGCGTCTTAATAATCGCATTTAATTCAAGCAAATGATCCGCCTTGATATTTATCGATGCGGATCCAAATCCAAAGACGGCTCACCGTGAAATCACGCGAACCTGCGAATTCTAAGGCGATTCACGAAAGGTCGAACCATCTTAGTCGATGAGAAAGTAGGAACGTATCAACAACGATGAATCCGAAACGATGCGAAGCTCTCGTCCTCTCGTTAGCGAATGCCGATCAGCTGTCATTCCATCTGTCAATTACGCGACTCGATACATCGTAATAGGCGAAAATTCGTGAAAATGGACGAGTTGTTTAAAGTCTGTGCGCGAATTTCAGGGGATTTTCAGGGAATTGAATCGAAAGAGTGACATTTCGTGTATATTAAAAAATTCTTTTCTCACAATATTTTATAATCTTTAATAATAAATAAAGATATTTTTGAATGGGGTAAAGATATCGTCTAGAAAATAAATAAAAAAAAAAAAATGAAAACACGAGAAAGATGACCGTAAAACAAAATATGCTGTAGAAATTCCACTTTCACGCGATAATGCACGCGAGCGAAAATGAGAATTGTCGATGCGGGAAGATTCTCGGGCTTTAATAACAGGCGGTATCTTACGTAACCGCGCGTAATCGGCATATATAATTTTCGCGACGTGTCCAACGGCACACGCTTGTAATGGCGTTACGTTAGATTTATTACACGCACGCATGTGTAATAAATGACATTTCGAGATTGGATGCATAACTCTTGCGATCGTTTTAATCTCACAGACTCTCGTAGTTTTTTTTTCTTCCCTTCCCGCTTACGCGTGAAAGGAGAAAAAAAATGGAAATTCCTGTCTAGCTTGACCAGTCTTATCGCATCGCTGCGTTTACAGCGTGAAATTCCTCGCGCGAACAACACAATGGATCCTTCTCCTATTAATCGGGAAGAAAGTAACGAGTCGAGGAAACACCGGCGGGCATTAACGGTCGAATCTGTCCAATAAATTCCTGTAAACCCACTTCTATTTTTCTGTGTTAACGACGGAGACCTTATTATACATCTCTCGTGATTCTAAACATACCGGAGCGAGAGAGTTTATTTAATACGAACTCTTTTCAAAGCGTTTTTGCATTTCGTAAAACGCGTTTATGAAGTTGAGCGAAGTTAATTTATTCATCAACACTTTAAAATGTCACGAAACGCTCGCGTGATCTCCGGTCGCTTTCGTAAGCGATGAATATCGTAAGCGCGAGCGGATACTCATAACTTAATAATAACATTTCACCTTCGAAATGAGAGACCCGCGATTATTTTATAAACCAACCGATTCATCGACTTTGATGAAACACCGTTTATATTTCATACGCACGAAATGACTTGCAAAAGACTTACCGCTTTGCGTCCAACTGTCGGTGTCATGGCAGAGCGTGGACCAGTCGTCCTCCAGATCCTGGGAAGTCGCCATGGCCGACGATCTTGAAAGGTGTCGTCGTCCTCGCGTCTCTCAACGCGTCCACGTGCCACGTTCTCCGCGATATTAAAAAATCTCCGAAAAATTGACAATTGACGCGCGCGACGCGCCTTCTTCACCCTGTCTTTGGCGAGATCCTTTATTACGGTCGGAGATCCTTGCTAAAATACGCGCGCGTAGAATCTAGCGCGTTGGAGAATCGCCAGCGTTTTTATATGCGATCGCATGTGGATTTGATCGGAAATCGAGAGGACGACTCGTATCTACTCGGATATATCGATGTCGAATCGCGCGGAAAACTATTTTTGTTCGTGGAATGCGCGCGATAAGACATCGATCCTCTGTCAGTTTACAATCGCGACGCGAGACGTAAGGACACGAGCCTAAGAGCTGGACACACGAGCGTCAAAGTAACCGCCGCGACAAACCTGGTCCCCGTGCGTTCCGCACGCACACACACACAGATTCGTTCCACCTCTACTCGTCGATGTTGCTGGTCGCTGTTACCGCTACGGAGAGTCGCGCGATTTTCACGCTGTTTATTTTTAAAAGAGCGGTTACAGAGCCTGTATGCGTGTGTATTCGTGTGCGTATACTTCGAGAGACGCTTACTGATGTAACTTGTTAGGCATACTCTGCTGTTTTTGTTTTGCGATGCGCGATGAAGGTAAACTTTTTTTTTGTCTCGTTCTCGATTCAATTATCGATTTTGAAATAGATCCTGACATGTTTGATTAGCGATAATAGTCGATAATTGATAAGCATCTACTTATTTAATCTCATCGTTATTATTATTCTATTACGATCAATTTTTACTTTTCCATTTTAAATTATGAAAAAATAATATAAATGAAAAATGTTGTATGAATAAATCGTAGCAGCAGATTGTACGTATAAAAAAATTTAAAACGTGACGATATTAATTATATGACACTTTAATTATACAAATATGATAATTATCGAATTTAAGACATTTTTATAAGGACAATTATTAATGTATCTAAAATAGAAAAATTAATTTACATAAATGTATATATGAAGATTTATTCCTTATTACAAATTCAAACACGAAGCGATCGAGGACACGACGAATACTCTTTAAAAAAAATAAGAACGTATTATTATTATTATTCGTATAACGTATATAAGCACTCCTCATAAATAAGTTTTGTTTAGTTTACACGCATTAGGATTACTTATCGCTATCTTAAAAGCTACTTTTGTACATTACACGTTTGTACACAGAGTAATGCGTTGCGGATTTCGTTTCAAGATATATCTCTTACAAAAATGCGCGCAAAATGCAATAGAAAGCAGTCTTTTGTGTTAAAATACCAATATACATACTTATCGATGACATAAATAACAAACACGTCGGAAACTTATGACAGGATCAGAAGATGAGTAAAACAAGTACTGGTACATCATTTTTAGATTATCAAAATGTCTTACTATAACATATTCTTCTTTTCTGATGCCATCGATGTTATCGAATTGGAGATTATTTAGATAGACAAAAAGACATGATGAAATATGAATACTTTTTTTGCTCGTTATACACACAGAAAATTTGTTTTATAGTGCATAAAAATGTCTGTGAATTCTGCCATGCAATTTATTTAGTATTTGAAGAAAGGTTAACTTCTTCTATGGCCGAAATTAAATTATCCAATCCAAATAGAAAACCCTCTTCGTGATTGCCTTCTTCCCAAGGACGCCTATGCGTAAGCTTTCGTCCGTCCGGTACTTCGCGTGTTTTCGCGAAATCTATTAGCCAAACGCCCACCTTGTCGTTATCATAGATCATGAAGATACTACTGCCGATTACCTGTGTAATGAAAGATATACATTTTTACAATGAAGCATATAATCTAAGTATCCTGAGACGAATAGATAAAATGACAATTGATATATAAAACTTAAAAAAAAAAATATAATACCTCGTGGGTTTTAAAATATTCGGACTCCTCGATCTTGGTTCGCAAATTTTTGAGGCGTGCAAGGATTTTCTGACGGGTATCCTCGCGTTTACCAAGGAACTGCCTTATGATGTCGAGAACCTCCGAGTGCGATTTGACCTTTTTGAGATTAGTGATCGGCGGCGCACCCGGCAATTTCATCGCCTCGATGCGAAAACCGTGGCTGCAGGTCGAGCTCTGTTGCTCGCGGAATTGCATGTACCGTAACTTGGTTACGGCGCGCTGCTCGTGCTCCAATGGAGTCGGCGCGTTCGGATCGACGGCTATCATCTTCTGATAGAGATCCGGCCTAGCGGTGGTCTTGGACACTTCGGACTCAAGGAAAGTCCGCGTGCCCATCTTGATGTCCATTACATGGGGATCATTGAAACCGAACAGCAAATTCTGTAACTCGATGAACGTATCACCCTTGTACTCGACCTCCCGGTAATATCTGCGAAGAGTGATGATGACACATTAAATCTCTCGCGATATGTGTGTGTGTGTGTGTCTACGTTCTTTATTACTTACGTCATTTTAATAAAAGACAAGAATGAATCTTTCATATATACCTCGGTATGCAATCCCGTAACGCTTCTTCCTTGCTTAGGGTCTCATAAACGATGCGCTCTGTGTTTTCAGCACCGCCTGTTTTCCTTTTCCAGACAGTGCCAGGACCAGCGGGCGCGAAACCATCCGGATGGCCCGACAATTGAAACCAGGACTTTAATCGATTCTTCAGCAACACATCGCTCGCCGGCGCGGTCAGATCTAGAGCATTCTGCAATAACATCCCAAAAAATCATTTTCAGCCAGTTTTCTATGAAGAACGAAAACGATAATAATAACCGAATTAATCGAACATCCGGCATATAGATACACACGTACCAGAGCAAGAAATTTCAGGGAAAGATCGGCATCGTCCGGCATCGTCGCGTCGGACAGGACCAGGGGGAATTGTTCCATCTTCCGGATGGTGGCCGTGTCATTGGGCACTTTGGACAGCGAGTGGGACGATCTGGAGCCGGCACTGTTGGAGCGGCTGTTGTGGAAACCCATCGAGGTGCTTCGTTGCATTCGCCATTGACGTAAAGGGTTGTAGGTGCTGCTGCTGCTGCTGCTGGACCCATCCTTCTGCCGACGATGATCCTTGCCCTCCGTCGAATCATGATTGCTCAATCGGGTTTGTTCCTTGCTCGAGGGCTGCAACCAGAGAGGTCTACTAAGAATTTAATCCAACCGGGACACAGTGCGTCGCGTTACGGGGCGCGCCGCCTCGAAATTTCAGTCGTCCGGAACCGGGGAATCGATACAATGCAACGAAACAATATCCGAGACGTTAAGTAATATTACTTGGATCGCGAGCTCCTCACGATTAATAATTCCAAGATCGAATCCCCGAGTTATCCCGTCGTTCATTTTTTCGATGGAGAAATCGTCCGAAGGTTGTTTATCATTATTCGCGTTAAGTCGCGTTATCGTCGCTTTTCGATGCGAATGCTTGCTCGATTTCGCGATACGCCGTTCATTTTAATCTCCGCGACAAGGTCCGCGCCGTAATTCGACCTCGCGATTTCGGCCTCGCTCATCGACTCGCGTCTCCCACGCACGAACGTAAACACCGATTTACAACACGGGAGAAATTAATCGAACGTTTTGCTGATCCGTAACTGATCGCCGACAAACCGTACAGATTTATCTCTCATTATGCAACGAGAAAAAAAACAGAGAGAGAGAGAGGCATGTGTCAAACGCAGGTGACATTCGTGTGTGTGTGCTGCCGCAGCGAGATCGCAGAAAAAGACTCGAAGAGCGCGAGATCGTTTCGTAAATATTTCGCGTGTTGAGTCTCTCTCTCACGCTATATCCATTGACGTCAGTGACTTTTATTCGAGTTGCACCGGTTGCCGCGGGGCCTGATTCCGATATAAGATCTTGATCTCGCCCCGGGGACCGATCGAAATGTCGAGACTCTTAATAACGAGATGATATAAATAATGTCTATCTATTTCATTTGCTAATTAATACAGACCTGCGGATTCAACATTTCTCTATGCAAATTATTTTTAATTAATTACACCTCTTTCTGTCGGCCAAAGCGCGATTTCTATTTTTGTCGTGCGTTTGACGCACGCCGTTTAAAATTCTAGAGAAAAAAGGAGAAGACGAGGAGAATACACTCTTTCGCAGTCAATTAAAATTTTTTTTCTTTTTCTATCGATCACGGTTTTTTTTTCGCGACGAGAGGATCGAAGGAAAAGCGTTACTACAGCAAAACGTTACTTTGTAAAGGTATTTACTATTCGATTCCTGCAAAAAATGAAATTGCGTAATGTTTTTATCGCATCCACGCGAACGAAAGATTATCATAAATTATCGTGAATTGCTGAAGATTGCTCGGTGACTTAATGATGAGTCATTATATTGTCTCTACACGTATAGCGTGAAAATTTTCGACCGACAGAAACGAGAAAATTGACGAACTAATAGTACGATAAAAATATTGCGAAAGAAAAAAAAAAAATTGGTCAAAACAGACGATCGTGTGCGTAAATACATATGGTAAATACGTTTGGTGAGAAAAAAAAACAAGCGTTAATGAAATGTTAATTGCGCGCGGTTTCGCCCGTTATGTTCGGCCGCGACGGACACGCGTTCGTTTCTATTCGGCCATTCATCGTGTCGCGAATCACCGTAATGCGGCTTTTGTGGCGAAAATAATCGAGCGCACATAAACACCGTATTATTTACGTGGCGTCTGCCGAGAGACGCCTTTCGTCTCGCTCCTTTCGCGACCGTCGTATAAATTCTCGTATAAACACCCAACAAGATAGGACCTATTATCGGCCTTACATTATCTATGTCTTTAATTTTCGGTAAAATTATCGCGGCAATTTCACGAGGCGAAACGCGTAATTCGTGGCGTTCCGCTCGGCGGTAACAAGTGTATCCGCGCTCGAAAACTGTGTCACCGTGTGCCTCGAGCGATCTCTCGCAGTCGCGTATCGCTCTCCGTGACTCCGTACAATGTAAAAAAATTTTCTAAAAATTCAAACATTTTTGTTTAAATTTGGATGTCCGAGAAAAATTTCAGACTGTCTTAATCATCAAAATTATTTTTCTGATGAAAATTCAAAAGAGCGTGCCTGAAATTTCAGACAGTGTGTCTGCGAAAAAGCTGACACTTCGTCTAAAGTTTCAGTCAGTTTTATATATATATATATAATTTAGAGTGATTGCCCTAGGATCGTGAACCACTTCAAGCCGAATTATAGGACATTTTATCATCGATTCTAATCAATCAATCCGCATCGATTCGATCTATGAATTGTGAAAGAATGCACGAGTGAATTTTATCAGAATTATCGGAAATAACTGATCGATGATTGTCTTTTTTTTATTTTCCCCTTTTTATCTCAAAGTGCGTCGTGATAAATAATAAACCTTTGCCATGTATTTATTAAGGCGCTCTAACATATTTTTAAAACTGCATAATCGATCGCGTGCGTCACATATAATAAAAAAAAAACCATATTTTTTACACGTATTTTTATCAAGATAATTAATTGCATCCGTTTCTCTCTCTCTCTCTCTCTCTCTCTCTCTTTCTCGCGATAACATAAGACAAGATGAGAATTTCCTGCTAAAGTCTCGCGCGTTGAGAGGATCTTCGGTTATAATACATAAGCGAGGAAAGTCGAAAGGCTTCGTGAAAGAAGGTATACGTCACTGCGTTCGAACGACCTCCTGTTGCACCAGTCTGTATACACACACACACACAAATACACAGAAATATATACAAGTGTCTCTCCTTCGCATGGCAAAAAAAAATTATTTTTCGTCGACACGTAAATATTTATGATAATAGATTACTTCCATCGGAAAGACAAATATATCTCGTGTTATTACTCATTTAGCTCTTCGACGGAATACAACTCGACAAACCGATAATCAATATAACACAGTTTTTACGGATATTTTAGATTACGAATACCACCGAATTAAGTCACTTCGATGTTGTCCACGTATGTGTTATCATGTATTTGTGTTTAAAACACCTTGTACAATATATGTTGGTTCGTCGAGCGCGAGATGAAGTCGTGGACGCGGTATAGCGGTAAGTGGGGTGGATACAACAGGTCAATGATCTTCCGTTGGAAACCGGGTAGTCGAACGATTCGAATCGGTTGGTTGGCATATTTGTATCTCGTATGTATATTTATGTATGTATGTGTACACGCGTTAATTAACAGACATAAGTATACCGATGGGGCAAAGTATTTCCCGGTGTATACGTCTTGTTTAACGATGGGATTTCGCCGTCGCGATTTATATTAATCCAGGATATATATACACAGCTGGGCGATGTCGTCGCGCAATTTCATATTTAACATTCCATTGACATTTAATGGCCGTTTATGCTCCGAATTACGCGATTGACGTACGCGAATGGACGTGGGTGACTCGGACGTCTCGCGGGGCCGATGGGGGAGAATCGCATGCGGGGGGGAGGGGGGAGCATGAAATTCGTCGATCGCCTCCCCCATGGGGGAGGGGGGCAGCGTACCTTGTTGAAATGCGTCTGAAGAAGCCGCTCATACTGGTCGACCGCACGCAGGCAGAGCCTCGTGGTGAACGCTTCCATTCGGGCTGGTAGGGGCGCGTGGCACACGCTACTTGACATTATTTACTCCGTTTAATGGAAGACGCTTGGATACCACACTTGTCACGATACACGCGCGAAAGGAAGCTTTACTCGATCTCACACGCGGTTTATTATATTGTTCCAGCACTCTCTTCTATCGTGGATCGTGGACGAACATAACCTCCATCGAGCGTGCTGTCAAACTCACCGTCGACCTCGATGACGAGTGCGAGACCTACACCTACGCCCTATGCCCGTACGTAAGTGCCCGAGACACGATTGGCCGCTCGGCCACCTTCCTTTTCTTCTTGCTCCCGAAGCATTTTCTCTTTCCCTCCCGTTCTCTCTCTCTCTCTCTCTCTCTTTGCGCTGCCTCGTATTATCTTCTATCTTTCTCCTTCACCACTTCCCCTGCGCGTCGTCGCCGTTCTTGTATACTCTTACTCTTTCTCACTTCCTCTTTCGCCGCTTCTGCGCGCTGTGTCATGCGACGGGACGACAGGAGCGCGTTGATTTCGTTTGACGTCACTGCGCGATGCGTATCAGCATATGCACACCGTACCACCGGGAGTAGCACTGAGCGACGAGAGAGCGCGAATGTAGTTTTATCGGTGCGTTCTCCCTCTCTGACCGCCAGTACGTTGAGTATGTTTCGACGTAAGTTGCTGGCACAGTAATTTGCGGTTAAGAGGAGGCTGCGAGGAGTAAATCGGACCCCCTTTTTTATGCTCTCGCGAGGGATCGTCGGTCGGTCGATCGATCGTCTTTCCTCTGAGAAAGCAAGCCCTAGAGCTTATCGATGTCAATTATTCAATTTTTTTGTCGAATATGAAAATCTTTTACGAATTAAAAAAAGATATCAATTACTTTTAAAATATTTTTGAATTATGTTTTCTAATTATATTATATACACATAATATATATATATATATATATATATATATATATATATACATATATCATAGTTATATTAATTATTAAATACAAATATTAAATATTAATCTTCTTTTATATCCATAATTTTTATTGCAAGAAAAATATTGAGATTATATCTGAAAAAAGCTAATTTGAAATTATAATGTAAAATTTTATGATTTTTTTAAGAATACGTTCTGAATTATTTTTAAATTAATTAATATATTTGTATACGATATTTTATAGCTGGATACCGACATTTATATTTTTTATTCGAGCAATTCTATTTTATTAAGAATATATATTCGATATATCGATATATATTCAGTATCGGACTTTCATATTCTTTGTCTTATCAGAATCCGGCGAACTCAAATCTTTTCCTCTTTTCCTTCAATTCTCATATATCTTTCCCTCATCACATCTATACACACACACACACACACACACACACACACACACACACACACACACACACACACACACACACACACACACACACATATGTACACGGACAAAATATTTTTATTATAGATATATATATATTTAAGCGGAAAATGTGAACAAAATAGAAAAAAATATAAGGAAACGAGAGAACAGAAAAGCTCTACTGTTTCGATATATATATAATTACAATTATGCTTTATGTCAATTTGTTTTATCGAAAATATCACATCATCATTGTAAATTTAAATCGCGTTCAGCATTCGCAAAAAATAGTCTTGTTGAGCACGTTTTCCCAAAAATTCGTTTAGACGAAATTCGATCGTAGATTATCGATTCTTCCTTGCAATCCTTTTGTTCGTTTCGCGAAAATCTATTCGTCTCTTTATATGCTTGAGTCATCACGAGATTAGGATGTTTTTCCATGAAGAATGCTGGGAGTCTCTACCGGATCCGTTCACAACATTTTTCAAACTTGACGTAAGCTCATTTTCACTTAAACTGGTAAGAACCGAGCTTTTGGGAACTCTTGCCGGAGAATTTTCGCATATCATTGATTCATTTCCGGCTATAAAACGTACGCACATACAACATCCGCGATGAATCAGGATAAATCCCATTAAAAAACACCCACGCTTTCCGGAAATGTCAAAAGACGTGTCAGACGATAATGACGTAAAACGGAACGTGCATCCGACGAATCATTTCCTTTTTTTTTTTTTCATGGAAAATTTCAGCAAATTCATCGATATTAATTGTTTGTTTCTTCGTTACCGAGGTGCTTTTTTAACGGCCCGTATAACATACCGGTCGATGCCGTTATCTCGCATGATTCCCGGTCATCTGCGATGGTACGCTTTCGATACTCGTTTGACGTAAGTCGGAGCGTGTTTATCAAAGAGAAAGTCGACATCCGATCTTTTTTTTACGCTACGCTTTGTAAATTTTGAGAAATCGGAATCACGGCTTGCGCCAACTAACGTCACGGCGATAGTTTCGCGAATTTCACCGACGAAGATGCATCCGCTGAAAGTTGGCCTAAAAGCCCGTATCAGACTACTTGAAGATTAACATTTGCAATTTAATTAATCAAAACGAAAGGAGTTAAAATTCCTTTGCTCTGATTGATCAAATTTCAATCTTCAATACATAGTCTGATAAAGATTTAATTTTCTTTTGTCGTGCCAAGAGGAGTGATTGCGAAAATATGAGATAAGTCCGATTGACGTGCAATTTTTTGTTTGTTTATTCCTTTCTTGCAAAATATCCTGTAAAAAATCGAAATATATGGAAATATATATCGGATAATCGCGTGCGTTAAAGATATCTTGATGACGCGCGAATAATATAGAAATCGCATTTATTAAAATCGCATAATCTGTCAGAAGATGTATACATTGAGGAAACGAACAGTGAATACAAATGTTTGTCATTAAAGTTTGGAAAATATGAATAATTGCGAATGATACTTTTGCCAGCGTTTTTGGTTCACATTCCAAACTCTTGCATCAACATTTACGAAGCGGTCAGAAAAAATTCATGTACACTGGATACAACGCGAAAAAAAAAAAATAAACACGAACATCCGAAAACTCGCACTCGCCGTTGCTTCATTTATATGCATTGTAAGAAATTTTCTAGACATTTTTGTTTGAATTTTCAAATTTAAGTGTTTGAAAGAAATTTTGGATAATCTGTCTTAATCATCAGAGTCATTTTTCTAAAAGTTAAGAAGAGTGTGTCTAAAAATTGAAATATATCTAAAAATTTAAACAGCATTTTGTCTTAAAATTCAGACAGTGTGTCTGCAAAAAATCTGCAGACAGTTTGTCTGAAGTTTTAGTCAGTTTTTTTTACAGTGCATACTCATCGGCGTTTGATAGCGATAACTTTGATACGCGTGAATTCACATCAGCATTTACGCTATTGGCAATTCGTATTATCATCCGATAATACGAAAAATTTGCATATTACGAATATAAGTCTCATTGAGATTGGAAGAAAAAATCATTGAGTATCGCGATACGATTAAGTATATACATAGACATCATATATATAAAGACATCTATACTACTCACATCATTAATCGCGTTGATCTTCTAGTAGCGAAATACATCCGTTTCTATCGTAATTTATTCGCGAAAGACGATGGTGATTACACATCCTTACTTAATTAAGGAAACCGTGTATAATTTGCAATAAGTGACGAGTCATCTTTCGAGATTGTTCTTGAATCTTGTATACGTACACAAGTCTGTACGATGATCTGTACGATTTGTCATCCGTATTTCTTAACGCGTTACTCGATAATGCAAAAGGCAAAACGCATTTGCGAGATTCACGAACGTATGCCAAAGCAGGAGCGTTTCCCGTCTTCGAGATCGAAAATCGACGGTTTCGGGTCCAATATATGATGTAATAAAGCATCTTTAACGAGATTGCTCCCTCTTAGCGTTAATTGAGCGCGATTTCGCTTCTCAAGTCCTTGGACAAGTATACGCCCACGTGTGCACCACGCGACCGACAACGATAACAACCATATTCGATGTACCGTGTCGCAAAAATATTCACCGGTTCATCTCCCGCTCGATTTCCCGTGAGATCCTTATTTTCTGCGATATTAAAAATAAAAGGGAAAGATTTTGCGGATTTGCTATTTCGGAATTAATCTCGTCGAGATACATATTTCAGATTTGTTTCTTCGTAAAGTATCGCCGATTCCTCTCTCTCTCTCTCTCTCTCTCTCTCTCTTCAATCTCGAATGACGTCAAACGATGAACACAAAATAATCTCCATTAAATATCGCAAAAACATCAGGTCAACATTGGTAATTAAGACGAAATCCTTGAGAGATTAAAAATATCCTAGATCGAAAGAGAATAATATCGCGCGAATATACGTGGTTAAAAAAAAAAAAAAATTGAAAATGAAAAAAGTTAATTAAGCCGACCGGAACTTATTTGCGTCCACGATGACGACTGTATCATTAATTAATCGTCATAATAATTACGTATATATCGCTGATTTAACGGATAGCTCACATAAATCGCTAGAACCTGATATCTTCAACATTTTTTTTCTCTTCGTATGTACGCGAATATACTCGCGAAGCGAGGAGGAAACTTGTAATTTGTAATTGTTGTTTTTGTTGCGTGGGCGGCGGCCAACCGTGAAGTACGGAATGATTTTCTTTTCATTTCCGCTAATTGTTATATCTCATTGTATGCGTGTCCGTGATGAATTTACCATCCTTCCTGCCTTTCGCATTCCTCCAGCTTTATCTAATCCGAACGCGACAACGCGGAAAACTGAGTGATAAAACGATTTCCGCGCCAGAGTCTCGGTACTTCCCTTCTCCGCGATGAAATTCTTTCTCTCGCGTTTCTGAAATGTGTGATTTTTTATATTACGTATATATACATATATATATATATATATATATATATATATATATATATATATATATATATAGTCTTACATTCTTCGACGGTCGAGCCGATGTAACATGCGGATTCCCAGCGCGTCTATCGTTATTCTTATCTGCGCATTAACGCGCGCGCGATTAGCAATTTAATGAAGTCCCGACGTGGTTGCATCAAAGATGTTTAAAAATAAAAGTCCTGTAAAGCGCGAAACAGGATCCCGCTATCCCGAATTCATTTGCGAATTTCGCGACATTCACTTCACGATTAATTTGGCAATTTTTCGAAATTGTAAAAAAAAAAAATTATAATATTAACAATATGTCTATTCGATCGCGAAAATATGAGCACGACGGACACAACGCGAGATGGATTATTTATGATACTATTTATAGACACACGCACGCAGAAATAATCGATAATCGGTATCAATGACAATCCTGTCGCCTCTGATAGACGCGACAGTTTCGATACCGCGTATGACGCGAAATAAAAGCATTCCCGGCGAGTTTTCGTTGCGACGAAATTACATCCATTGACGTCGACGGTTACCAGTTCTTCCTTATTTTCCTCGACAATATCATTGTCTCTTTCACCTTCCCACTTATACGGATACTCGCGATCCGCCAGAGCGACGATAAAGCAAATTCGTTGATATAATCGAGAGTACTCGGCCTTTCGCGTCTCGAAATTCAGCGCTGAAAAGACGCTGAAGAGAAGAGGAGTCGCGAAGGCGCTAACGAGGATCGTTACTTGCCGTGCAAATTGACGTTACTGAACGTGGAAATTTTTTCAACCATCGCCTTCAGGTCGATGTACGACTACGTAAACTCTGTGTATCGTCGAAATTTAAAAGTAAATTACCGACTAACTAATGTTTGCGCCAACACATATAATATATATATATATATATATATATATATATATATATATATATATATAGAGAGAGAGAGAGAGAGAGAAATGTGCACATTTTCCGGAATATAAAAAAAATTTAATCCCGAGGAAAAATTAAAAGAAAAAAAGACACGAAGAGTCTTCTTTTCTTTCTTTAACATTTGCACGAACTAATATAAAGAAATGTACAATTTTCGGTTATAAAAAAAAAGATTAAATCCTGAAGAAAATAAAAAAAAGACTTCTCGTTCTCTCTCTTGCTCGTTCGCACGCCACTCTCTCGCTCGTCGCCGGTCCCACGCCACGCGTGTACGCGTGCAGCGGCTACGGAACGGCAGGCAGCAGCGTGGTATGTGTGGCCGCGGAGCGAGCTGTGCGGAGGTCACCATTGACGCAAATCTATCCGAGTGTCACGTGAGCACGGCCGCTGGAACACAATATATACACGCGATGGACGACGACAACGGCACGACCGGTCGCGCCACACCATTAAATCCATGCCTCCTCTGTCCGTACATGTATATATATATATATATATATATATATATATATATATATATATATATTTATATGGTTCCAGCTAGCGATGGGGTCAAGCTGGCGTCGCATCAAGAGAGAGATGAACCTTGAGAACCGGTGACAAGAACCGCGCTGCGGTGAAACTACACCGAGAGCGAACAGGTTTCTCTGTCTCTCTCTTCGAAAATATCCGAAGAGGAAGAGGCCCGCGAACGAGATAGTATGTGTAAAGAGAGATGATGCACTTTCTCATGTGTTTCTGCTTCGACGGAAAGAATGTCATTCCCATCGCTCGTGTTCGACGAGGACATCGGACATGCCGAAGGAAGGACAAGAGAGGGAGGGAGGGGGGGGAGGAGAGGAAGAAAGAGCGATATGGATGTATATATGGCCCACCCACGTTACGTATATAATGGGCGATTAATGGCCCGGTGGACCGGCCGATCCTCGATGAATGTCAATCGGCTCTACGGGAAGCGCCACGCTTGGACGAGGCCTGTTGTTTAACCCTTTGCGCTCTGCCCGAACGTGCTCCATATGGCAACGTCAGAGAGGTCTCTTGGCTATAATTAGAACGCCACACTCGTGTAAAGCGTCAAGCCTTCTTTAATAGCGTCAATTTGATTTCCGATGCGCCTTTCGTCTTTGATTCTCTCAAATCGCACTCGTACATTTTCTCTTTTATGAGAGTTGCTTTGCATAACCGCGACATTTTTTAGAAGGGGAGGGAGAGAACATCCTCGATGGATTTCTCTCTCTCTCTCTCTCTTTCTTCCTTTCTTTCTACGTGAAATGCTATCCAGACAGCACACAATATTTCTGATAAATATTTATAAATATTTTTTAATATTTTTTGAAATATTGTATAAATATTTTATACATATTTTGTAAATATTAAGAGGAAAAATCATAAAGAGTTTATTCATATTACTAAAATATACATAGACTAAATATTTTATATAATATTCATGGTAAGTGAAAAATAAATATTTAAATAATTATTATAAATATTTTGTATATATTTTATAAATATTGTGTGCTGTCTGGTCTATACAATGTCTATATAACGTCAGCGAGAATCTTGCACTAGCCTAGTTTCAATCCTGTAAGATAAAACGGTGTAATATGTAAAAGAAAAAGAAGAAGAAGGAACGACAATCTTTTATTTCTTATCATTTGTTAATTAGGTCAATGTCGCCATGCTACGATTTCGTTGCTTTCTTTAAGCAGCCTCATTAATACCTGCCGACCTAAAAAGTCTATCAATCGATTTGTGAACAAGCAGAATGGCTCCTTTCAAAGACATTGCTTCGTCGGTTAATACAATTTTTTACAATCCAAATAGATTATTATGATGTACATTTAGACTGATATTCCTAGAGCGCTTTAAATAAGAGGCTTATCTTTTTGCTCTCATTTCATGTCACCGCATTGTTAATTTGTCCGATTATGTCAATTTATAAGCGTGAAAACTTCACTCGAGAGACATGTTTCTTTCAAAAAAAAAAAAAGAATTTATCACTCTTTTTATCATCGTTTGCCTGACTCGCTCATCGCGATGGAACTCTATTCAAAATTTCAATCTTTATAACTCCCGAAGAATGCTCATATACATATGCACACGAATACACACATACACACATACATATATACACAAGGCGAAACAGACGCGATGTAACAATGCCTTCGGTATTAATGAAACAATAGTGTTGCAATGCCACGGGGTTATGCAACGATCAACGCAATACATGCAACTGCCGATGCACTACAAGCATATGTATATAAGCTAGCTAAAAATAAAACATTTTGCAATATAATTGATTAAAAGTATAATAATACAATATAATTTGCAATATAATTGATTAAAAGTGTAACAAAAAAAAGAAGAGAAAAAGGGAAAAGGCGAGAAAACATAAACCTTTACCAATGCAATTTTTGAAAGAAAGAAAAAATTAGCTTTGTGTGAAAATGTGTCATAGAGTCTACGATGTCGTTTTTTTTTCCTTTCAAAGAAACATGATCTCAATTGCATCAATGGACAATACGATTTGTAATTCTCTTTGAAATGTATGCGCACACATGTCGCACATCGCAGGAGTGTTACTTGTGCGCGCCTCAACTCATTGCAGAAATTAAGTCGTATTATCTTCAATCGTCAAACGCCTGCAAATGAAATCCGAGGAGCGAGCGAGCGCGCGAGCGCGTGGCGAGGGAGATCTATTATCTTATTTATTCGTGCTTACGTGTGTTTATGCGATACGAAAGCACATAGTATTTGTAATATGTACATACATGCATAGTTAGACGAAAGCAAAACGTACTTTTATACACTAGACGAAAGTAACGCTCATTAAACTCAAATTGCGACAAGTAATATTATTATGTAAAAATATTGCATGTATAAATATATAGACGCATTCTATATATATTTATATGAAATTTTATATGTATATATGGATTTTTATCTTTTTATGCGTTTATAAGTTGTACAGCGATATCATTTCACAATTGAGAGATGAGTTTTAAGAACAATTAATTTTTAGATATACTATATTGTAAATGAGAAAAAAAAATAAAGTTAATTTTTAAAATGTCAAATTTTAAATTTTTATTTGTATTACCTCCCCTTGCCTATTCCCGATCTTTTAAAATTTAAATATATATAAATATCGGTCAAAGATCCTGCAGGGAGAGTTTTTTAGCGGGTGAGAGTCCCGCATATCCCACCGGGCCGGCCGGTGGGAATGCATAATGCATTTTTCTCTTCCTTCGAAAAACAAAAAAAAAAAAAAAATCTGATATTGCGGATTTTGAAGCTTTAAATTTTCGCGTCTTTTAAAATTTTATCTTATGGCACTTCTATGCTGATTATGTTCTCCTGATACTTTTGAGGGTTTTAAAGCTTCAAATTTCGGCGTCTTTAAAATTTAAATTTGCCACCTCTTTGCTGATTATATTCTCCTGATACCTTTGCGAATTTTAAATCTTCAAATTTCGGCGCCTTTAAAATTTGAATTTGTGCCACCTCTTTGCCGATTATGTTCTCTTGATACGCTACCTCTTTGCTGATCATGTTCTCCTGTTACTTTTGCGAATTTTAAAACTTCAAATTCAGGCGCCTCTTTAAAAATTTGAATTTGTGCCACCTCTTTGCTGATTATGTTCTCCTGATGCGCTACCTCTTTGCTGATCATGTTCTCCTGTTACTTTTGTGAATTTTAAAACTTCAAATTCAGGCGCCTTTTAAAATTTGAATTTGTGCCACCTCTTTGCTGATTATGTTCTCCTGATGCGCTACCTCTTTGCTGATCATGTTCTCCTGTTACTTTTGTGAATTTTAAAACTTCAAATTCAGGCGCCTTTTAAAATTTGAATTAGTGCCACCTCTTTGCTGATTATGTTCTCTTGATACGCTACCTCTTTGCTGATCATGTTCTCCTGTTACTTTTGCGAATTTTAAAACTTCAAATTCAGGCGCCTTTTAAAATTTGAATTAGTGCCACCTCTTTACTGATTATGTTCTCCTGATGCGCTACCTCTTTGCTGATCATGTTCTCCTGATACTTTTGCGGATTTTAAAACTTCAAAATTTTTGCGCTTTTTAAAATTTGAATTTATGAAACCTCTTTGCTGATTATGTTCTCCTGATACGCCACCTCTTTGCTGATCATGTTCTTCTGATACTTTTGCGGATTTTAAAACTTCAAAATTTTTGCGCTTTTTAAAATTTGAATTTATGAAACCTCTGCGCTTTTTAGAATTTAAATTAGTGCCACCTCTTTGTTAATTATATTTTCTTGATACCTTATTCCAAGAAATGCAGTTTTAATAGCTTCAAGAACGAAAAATTTGCAAAAATGTATTAGGAAATTATAATTAAGAAAGAGGTATGATGACATAATAAGATGGGTATGTTCAATAAGAAGGCATATGCGTTTTATATTATTAATACAATTTTTATTCGTTTTTAAAAATTACAACATATATACATTATTACATAATATATACAACATTATATACATAATTCTTTTTAATTTTATGTTTTATCGTCGTATTGTTTCATCAAACATTAAAATGGAACCATTAAGAAACAAGAATAGCGTTAGAAAGTGTTAAAATTTAAGTATATTAACTTATCGGATATTATAATATATGTAAAATAATAGAGATATTCTTGTTTCGTAATATACATTCAGGAATTATACTCAAATACTAGAAATAATATGACTTTATATGCATTCATAGGTAAAAATGGATTGATCGCTTTCGCTATTACACTCCATTTTATACTCATATACGTACGCAGTCATTTTCATTATTATATAATAATATACGCACTTTATTGTGTATATACATACATTTGTATATACGCACATATAATTATTATACAATAATACGCATTTTATTATGTACTTACATATATTAGATATCGGACGCAATCGCTTTCGCTGTTACATTACATTTTGTAATACATACGCACATACAGTATTATTATACAATAATATAGATACAGATATTTTATTATGCATATATCGGATATATTGAACGCAATCGCTTTCGCTGTTACACTACATTTTGTACACACGAGCGCGCACACACACACACACACACACACACACACACACACACACAGATGCATTTTATTACATATACATACATATATATATATATATATATATATATATATATATATATATATATATATATATAATATTTATCAGATATCGGACGCAACCGCTTTCGCTGTTACAATACATACGCACGCACGTATATACACAGTTATTTTTACTTATCATATAATAATATACAGATATTTTTTTATTACGTATATCGGATATTGGACGCAGTCGCTTTCGCTGTTACATTACATTTTATAACACACACGCGCGCACATACAATTATTTTCATTATTATATAATAAGCATACTGGCAAAACAATAAAATATGCAATATGATTTTTCCAAATCATATTGATATTATTTTATGTTGTTATAATTTTTTAATTGTATCGATTATTCTAGAATCAAATATTTGATTCAAGCCGAGAAAAGACCCATGAAATGGCGATTCAAAAACTGAGTTTATCGCAGAAAATATGGATGTAGATAATCATATATTAAAAGAAAAAAATAAGATGAATCTCTCCTTCTCTTTAATTTTAAATATAATTCTATTAAAAAAAAAAACAAAATTATATTGTCGCAATGTAATAAAAGAGGGAAGTCTGAGAGAAGTAGCCGTGCCGCCGTTTTTTATAAGACACTTATTCTAGCAATTCTAGCTGCTACAGTAGCGCCGATTTATTTTAGAACCGAACTACATGGCCAATTCATTTTTCGCCGCGATAAAACAGCCGGTAAAACTAGAATAATCGATGCAATTTCTAGCGGAAGATTGCACCTTTTTCTTTGCGGAGAGCAACGGAAAGGAAGACAGAAAGTGTAGAAAGTGTATTTCAAATATAAATAATAATTAATTAATTAATCTTAATTAATATCTATCATTATGAGATGATTGAAGAAATTGAAGATTGAAATTTGACTAATCAAAATAAAAGGAGCTAAAATTTGTATATCCTGATTGATAAAGTTTCTCAATCTTATTAAATCTCAATCTTATATTTCTCAATCTTATTGAATCTCAATCTTATATTCCTAGCCCGACAAGATATTGAAGATTGAAATTTCAAACAAAGATGAAAATTACAAAAATGAACAAATTTATTTAAAAAATTTATAATTTCTTAAGCCTGTATAAGCCTAGTAAATTTGCTCATTTTTGTAATTCTCACTTGAATCACAGAATCGATACACAGATACGGACTTTACGCAGATAACTTCCTTCGAGAACCGTTCGCGGGGTCTATTCGATATATCGAAGATAGAGACTTCCTGCTCATTCGAGCACCGTTCGACACGAGGGATGTTATACGGCGACTACGGCGCTGTTTCACGGTCGTAGGATCTCGAAGTCGGCAGGACGTCGCATCAGCAGTGGAGGAGGTGGAACAGGAGACGAAAAAGACGAAGAAGAAGAATAGAAGCCGCGCGTTGTAATCGGCGTTCTTAAGGTTTTATTTTCGTTTCTCTGCTAAGACGATCACTGGTTCGCAATCATGGCGATACCGTACGAGGCGATCGGCAAGGGCTTCGTTCAGCAATATTACGCTCTCTTCGACGATCCGGCGCAGAGACCGAACCTCATAAACATGTACAACGTAAGTTGGAGACCCGATGTTTGCCCAGTTCCGGGCTCATTGACTGGTGATTCCACTCTCGCTCGCTCTGACTGACATAACCTTTTGCAGACAGAGACGTCCTTCATGACGTTCGAGGGTATGCAGATACAGGGAGCTATCAAAATTATGGAGAAATTAACTGTGAGTATAAAGTTCACTCTTATATCGGGAATCTGAGTTGCAGTTATTTATCTGCAATTATTTTATTACCTCCTCTCCCCCCCCCCTTTGTTCCACCTCATTTCTCCCAACCTCTGTCCCACTCCTCAGATATAGATTACTTGTTGAATTTTTTTTTGTATAAGACAGTTTATTCTTGTAACTAGTGTGTATATATACATATATATATATATATATATATAATTATATATATTATTGTGTGTGTGTGTAAATAGAAAAATTGATATTGTTTTGAATTAAAAATTATTATGATTTGAAGCTTTTCTTAGCTAAAATAGGAAGATAAGCCAGATAGAAAATGTAAATGTAAAACCGAAAACATATATATGTTACTTATTATAATTTAAATATTTTAAATTTTACACTTATGTTTGCATTTATACATGCTTTCAATCCTATTTTAATTTGGAATTCTTCCATCTTTCTAGTTTGCTGTTCTTCTTAGTTTATACAAAAAAAAAAATTGATTTAATTATCCTAGCGTATATTAATTATTTTTCTTATTTTCCAGAGTTTATCGTTTCAAAAAATAAATCGGATAATAACAGCGATTGATTCACAACCCATGTTTGATGGCGGAGTTCTCATTAACGTATTAGGAAGGCTGCAGGTAAGAAAAGAATTATAATGGAAAGTATTCTTTGATTTCTTATCAAGAATTGTCTTCAATGCAAGAGATGCAAAATATTTGCAATCCAGAGAATTAAGTGCAACAGAATCAGTATTAAAAGTCATATTAAAATCTTATACATTTTGACAAATGACATTTGTGTCTAAACCAATAGGTTCAGTAATTTAATTCTACGTTTTCAATTCTTAATATTTCTGCGAGCTTTTAGATTTTAATACATATATAATTTTATGAAAAGAGAAAGTTTGATGAACTAGATGTGATATAGTTACCATAGGAATTTCTTCTATGAGAAACAGTGATTGTTGACTCAATCTATACACAAATATTAAATGCAGATAAAAAAGACGAAGTAGAACAAAAAATAAATTCTATGAGTAATTTTTAGTTATCTCAAATTACCAAAGAATATTCAATGATTATTATTGATCGGGCAGACTGACGAGGATCAGCCTCACGCGTACATCCAGACATTTGTCCTGAAGCCGATTGGTACCAGCTTTTTCGTGCAGCACGATATCTTCAGACTCGCATTACACGACACGGTTTAGGCAACAGGTATCGCAAAATCTCTTCCGTTGCTCTGCGTATTGCGACAATAGGCAAGCTTTGCCCGATATTTCCGATCGCAAGCGTTTTGCAGAGTTTGCTTTTCCGCATTATGTACACATGAATTGGCTGCTGCAAATGTTAAAATGTACACATGTACATATTTTGCTAACTAATTTTTTTCATTACACTATTTTATGTGTTCTTTGTATATGGCTTTTATTTTATTCTGGTTTAGCACATAGTTGCAATCAGGTCCATAAGATATCCTTACTGTAATAAAAATCTACATTACAATTACAATTATTAATTGTAATAACCTAAAGTAATTTTATTACTTTACAACTAAAAAAAACTTATTGATATTGTTTTCATACTTTTTCAGATTTTATATATAAAAGTCTATTCTAAAGAGAGAGCTATTATATTTTCTAGAACTTAATTTTAATCATTTCTTAATTAAAAAAAAATACATTATTATTTAATCTAAAAGAATTGTTATATAATAACACGGCACGATTTTATTTTTTTGTGTGCTTCAAAAAATTTAGATTTGCATGGAAAATGTCTATTTAATTTTTGGAAGTCTCAGATGTACGACCTTGTAGATCACAGCTGGCTCTTGTATATGTGCGCAATCATATAGGTCTGAGACACTGATTTAATAATGTTACAAAGAAGGTGGCTTAGCATAATATAAAATTAAATTGCTGAACAAATTGGAACTGCAATGATTGGGCTGCAATAATTTACATATTAATATTTGGAGATCTATATTATTTTTTACATCTTTAACTCAATTATATTCTATTTAATTACTGCGGAAGAAACTAATCAGCATTAACATGAATGTTATTTTATTTTTATATGTTTTGCAATATTTATCTTTATATGTATGTATAAAATAATATAAAATTTTGTATTTTTTAATTACAGGCAGACGAGGATCCACCGCACGCCTTCTCACAGTGTTTTGTGTTGAAGCCGATGGGAAATTCATACTATTGTCAGCACGATATCTTTCGCCTTAACATTCATGATTCGGCATGAACGAGGATGATCGGGCTGGTTTCCGCGACAAGCGTGTGATCGACAGGCGGGTTGCCGAGCGACGGAGACCATGGAGATCGCGAGCTAATAAGTGAGCCACCTAATCTCATCGATAACCCTTTATCATCACGATCACATACCTATCTCCATTATTTCTAGATAATATCACGAGTTTTATATGAAGAATATCTTTCCGCATGTATCTTGGCCACAAAAAAACCCAGAGAAAAAAAAACCCATTATAGAAAATTATAAAAAATAGCTATATAATTAAATACCGAAAATTTTCATTTTTCGCCCTTTTCTAGTATTACTTGCTGAAAGAGAGAAATAAAGATTTTATAATATTATATATAATTCTACACGAATATTAATAATATTAATATTCTATAAATTTCCACGTTTCGCCTGCTCCAATTCGATAGCTTCAAACAATGCTTGGAAGTTGCCAGCGCCAAAACCCTGAAACGGAGTAATAATACAATAAATTTTGAATTATTTAAATATTATCGAATTTCTTTCAAATATAGATATTATTACAAAAGTTTTACAAATTTAGGAACGTAAAATATTAGATGCTTTATATATCTTTTTCGATACATACATTATGATTGCGCCTCTGTATGACTTCTATGAACAGCGTCGGCCGGTCTTGCATATTTTTCGTGAATATTTGTAGAAGATAGCCGTTCTCGTCGTAATCGATTAATATCTTCAATTTCTGCAAAGCGATAACGCGCGCAATGGAATTAATAAAACACATTGCAACTTAATGTATCAGTTTCAGTCCACTATTAATAAAAGTACCTGCAGTATATCCAAGTCTTCAACGATTTTCGTGCTACTGGTTTTCAGACGATTTTTAAGCATTTCGTAATAACTATCAGGCACGTTGAGAAACTCCATTCCTCTGGCGCGCAGATTCGTTATCTGCAAAATGAAGTGATAAGCTGCGTATGAGCGACATATCTTTATAGAAAATATCTTAATTCAGTAAAGAAAAAAAATCTATTATTAGTAAAAATTTATTATTATTAATAAAATTATATATATATATATATATATATATATATATATATATATATAAATCACAATAAAAAAAAATTCTTTTAAAATTACTTTATTATATATGGCTATATTCTGACTTCTAGTATAGAAAATCTATAATTCACATTACATATATTACAGATTTTCTATACTGGCAGTATATATGTAAACATAGCTCGCATAATTTCATCTCGCCTATGCGTGTTATTCACAAAACGCGGATTTTTTTTAAATGCTATAATTATTTACTGCTGTAATAATATCGCTCGTGTTGAGAGCTATGTGTTGTACGCCGGCGCCACCGTAGTATTCGACGTACTCCTGGATTTGGGAGCGTTTTTTTCCGGGAGCGGGCTCATTGATCGGCATCTTTACCGTCTCCTCCCAATTTGTCATTACAATAGATCGCAGTGCAGAATATTCCGTGTGCAGCTGTGTGTCGTCCACCGACCAGAATCTGTGAAACTGCAAACACTCTTCGTACCTAAAGAAGAAAGTTTTTATTATTTAATTTAATATTTTATTTTTAGCTAAACAAGATATTTTTTATAATTTTTGATTTTTGATGAAAGATATTTTTCTATTTTTTGAAAGGATCTTAAAGGATTTACACGATTTTCATGAAATCTAGAAAATTTTATCACAAATCTTACGCATTCTATCATACATTCTATAGTATATTATTTTATTATATTAATATATTTTAATGCTCACTATTATTAAAATAAAAAAGATTTTATGTTGGGTTATGACTTCTTGTTAGCATAAATGTGTTCACACACATTCAAAAGTAGAAACATTTGCATACCATTTCGCAATGGGTTCCATCTGTTTGTCGGGCTGATTACCCACCACATGGTCCACAAAATTCAAATGTATCTGTGGCCTATGATTATTGATAGAAATGTATCAATATAATTTAAAAAATAAAAATGTTCATCATATTTTATAAATATGTTACGTTTGTATATTGCAAAGATTACTCCAAGGATATATCGCAAATATCTTGCATGTAATAAAAGAGATATTTTTTGAAATTTTGTTTTATGTGAACTATATATATTATTATTAAAATAATTCTGGAATCTTTTATAAAGTGATATAATTCTAGTTTCATTTCTATTCCGGATTTTGCGCTTTTGTATACGTACAATTGTTTGAGAAGAACATCTTCCGATGCCCTCACAAATCCCGGCAGAAAAAAGCCTCTGTACTTTGTCCTGTCGATGAGCGTATGAAGCGTGTCTCCGTACTGCAATAAAAATAATAAATCAAACAATATCTAGAAAACGCTTGTAGTTATTTAATAGAAAAAATATTACGCATGTTTTTTTAACACTTACGGTTCTAATAGTAATCATTCTCACGGTGCCGTATTCGTCACTCTCCTCCCATATATCGCGCACTATTTTGGCACCTTTCCCTTTGGCTACCTACACAACATTAATTGATAAGACGATTAAAAGAGAGAGAAAGTATATAAAGTATGCTAAAAATGATTGTAACAATAATTTTGTTTGATAAGATTAAAGCGACTTTTTTTTTATTTACTTCTCGATTTTTTCTAATTCCAGAAAGAAGTATTTTGTCTTACAATATGAAAATTCTGTTCAGAGGAAATTTTATTTTAATCTTTCTTTTACCTTCACGATCGTGTCAATGTCTTCGACGCTGAACGCCACATCCCGCACGCCATCCCCATGTCGGGAAAGATGTTTCGACATTTCTTCATTGTTAGGCTCGTACGGAGACTCGAATACGAATATGATCTACAAATACGATTTGAGTGATTAGAAGATTCTATGCGCCGGAAGAGATTAACGTTTTGAACGGAATACTTGTCCCTTAAATAAGTCATAAATCATTAAAATAAGGTAAACCTGTTGAATGCTAAAATTATGCTGTATTTTTTTCTATTTGCATTTAAAGTTACTCACCTTATTCTGTTTCACGACATGCGCGGCTGTTTGTCTGGAACCAGTTTCCAAGCCACGATATCCCAACGGCTCAAATCCCATCCTGCATCGATAGAAACTGGCGGCCTGTAAGCAATGGACAATTTGTACGTATAATCTATTGTGTAAGCATAATCAATATGATTATTACAATCTATTTTATACGAGATTTTTTTCAGTATTTTTCAATATTTTTTCTTGATATGTGAAAAATATTGTAGAGATGGATCGATGGCAAGAAAATAATAGGAAAAAGTTCGTATATAAGTATTCGTACGTTTAGTATGATCTAGATGAAATTTAAAAGGAGGGAGATGTAACTTGAGAAAAAATTTTATTCAATGTACATTTATATGAAATTTTGTTATATTTTCGGAATCTGAATCTCTCTCTTCTTATAGCATATACTTATATATATCAAGATATGTTTTATAAATGAGAATCTACCTGTTTTGCATTTCCGACCCAGAATTTTATATGGTCGAAATTGAGGAACTTTCCTCCAACGGGCTGAAAAAGACAGATCTCGTGTCACATAACAGAATGTAATTTCAAAAGTAATATTCTCTTGTAATGGATGACGCTTACCTGAGGACCTTTATCGGTGTAGGTAGTCTGGAAATAAATGCAAAAGATGTGAACATAATATAAATATTTAACAAATTTTATTTTAGCGATTTTAGAAAAAAAGATATAAATTTTTTTCTTTAAAGTATATCATAGAATAGAGGATCAGAAATGTTTATCTCTTTGTATAAGTACATAATTATTATAAAATTACATATATCAGACAACAAAATTGTATATTTTATTATTTATTTAATTACAATAATTAGTAGTAAGTAAAATTGGAAAAAGTAATTCTTTCAGATGGGCGATGATCTTACCATAATATCTTCTTGAAATCGAGGAAAACGGTAAAAAGAATCTCCTGATGATGACAGTGATTCTGTGATTATCACGGGCCGCATATCGAGTCCCGCTTTAAATATCTGGCCTACGGACGAACGGCAGAACCTGCGTTGTCACGCGATTGGTCCATGATGGAGGCTTGTTTATGCCAGGTTCTTTGCGGTCTATAAATCAGATCAGTGACGATATAGCAGGTTTTTTTTTTTTAATTAAGTGTGTCGTAAAACTGCGACGCACACTCGAATGACATTCGTGCGTACCAAGTGGGCTCGCCTTCCTAATGATGCTGATCATAGTTTTCCGATTAAGAATCGTAAAACATGTAAACAGGTTCTTTGAAAGTCTAATAGTATTGCGTCGTTGCATATGAATAATGAAAGTTTCATTTTTATGAAACGCCCTTATAAAATCTTTTGACTAATCAAATGTTAGTAGAAATATATCCCGATTTTAGTAAAATAATTCAGGATTTTTTAAGTAGTTTTTATGGTAAATTATGGAAACGGAAAAAGAGAAGAATGAAATTTAAATATTACATTATAACTGTGAAGATGAATATATAAAACAGATTGAAGCATTGATTTGCTGTACGTTTACATAAAAAAATGCTAAAATGTATTTCTTTTTAAATTCGATATCGTCTGCTTCGAAGAATTTAAAGAAAAATATAAATTCCATAGTTAATACTTGTTACCTTCAGCATATTAAAATAATTTTCGAGCGATATATATTTCTCTACATATTTATATGCCGTCTGACGTTAGAATGCAGTCTTTCCGTGTACACACCTAATGCATTTATGCATTTGTACTACATAATATTAGATCGGAATATTTCTTTTCTGCTGTTTACGTTATAAATTCCAATGATGTTATATTAGCATGATGATTATGGTAAATATAGTGCTTATGCCATAAATGTTAAAATTTGCATCTAGAAAAATTTTGCGCGTTTAATATTACACAAATTAAATTATAAACATAAAATATATAAATAACAATTATAATGCTATATTTTTTTCAAATTTACGTATTTATGAATCTTATGCATCATATTACATATATGTAAATACAATTTTTTTATAAATTTAAATTATAATATATATATATATATATATATATATATATATATATATATATATATATATACACGTATTATACAATATATAGAATTCAATATAACTTTACTAATATATATATTAGTAATGTCAAACTAATAACATTATTGTACGAAGGATCATAGGATGAGATGGAAAATATAATTTTAGGAAAAAGACTTGAAAAATGATGAATCGCTTTATTACAGTTTTCCTTTCTTCAATAAAAGACAGACAAGGAAAACTATCAAATATAAAGATAAGATCATTGTAGAATGCGTGGTGACGCAATGCGATTTGCAACTGCTCGCTAAAAATGCAATATATTAACATAACATTTAAACTGCAATATAAAAATTTGGACATAGCATATTATTCACGTATCGTTGTTATTAAAAACTCGTTTCGCGGATGATTATTGCGCGAGATCATCAATTTTTATCTAAATATCGCGAGACGAAAACGGATTTAACATCAAAACGACGATAACATCATCGTTAAAAAAAAAAACCAAAAAAAAAAAAAAAATGCATAAAATATTCTTACATTACAATTTACAATTGACAGTGCCAATTCAGACGATTCTGACGAATTTTATAAATATCACTATTATTTCTTTTTTTTTCTACCTATAAAAGCAGTTCGGGTGATTATAAATACTGGACGCAGCGTGTTAATTGAATACTGACCTCCGTCTTCCTCCTCTCGCGAATATATTTTCAACTTTATTTTCGCTCTAGCAAAACTGGACTCTTATCGGTTAAAGTGCAAATAACTTAATGGCTTATTATACGTACAGATATATACAATGAATCAATTATATATAAGATGTTCGAGAATTGATGAACAATGAAGATATATACATATTTCTTGCGAAGTAAAATTTGGAATTGAATCGTTTAATAATATACTATTATTTATATTTATTTCTAAAACTCTTTAGTCTGAGACTCGAGAAATTTTTGTTTTTTAATGATTTATAGAACTATTAAAATCTCTCAGAATACATATTTGTTAATAAATAAAATAAAATAAATAAAATAAAATATTAAAAACTGCTTTCCAGTTTTAAAGGCAATAACTCTGTATATCTATACTTTCCGTCGATTCTAAGACATCTTATATACAATAACATATATAATACAAATAACATTTGCTATGATATCTGCACAATTAATGAGATGGTAAAATAGAAATTGGATGATCAACAATTATTATATACTTATTATCGTAGAAAATTTCTCGACTGCAATGTGATAAGCTAACGCCAGACTGCGCGTATTCGCAATTTGTGATTCGTGAACAGTATGAAGAAATATGATTAGTCGATTTTGGCAAATCTTCCATCTATATTATTCACGAATTATAAATGAATCACGAATACACGCATAGTCTAACGCTAACTATAGGAATACTATAGATACATTTCAGCGATATAAAAAAAAAATCTCTTCGATTATTCCCTCCTTCTCATAACCAATTTTCTTGGAATTTTATATTCGATACATTGGAAAATCACAGATTATACAAAAATATTAGTAGAAAAATGTTCAGCATATCCTGTTAAAATATTATCTCACCTTGATTTAACTGACGGAATGTCTTCGATTCTTTTTGCTTTGTACAGAATACGAACTGGATTCGAACTCATCGTTTTCTGTGCAGAGGACAAATAAGCGAAATTGTAAACGCGTGTATGTGTGTTACTTTTTTCAGTTTCTCTAAAAAGGGGAAGCCATGTACGTTTTTGGATTTATAGTAGCACAATTCCATGATCTCTTTCTAATCGGCGTCTTGCTTTAAGTGCTACGATTCCCATCAGATCCGCCGGGGTCGGAAGAACCGCAAAAGCGCTTGGTGCCACCGCTTGCTGGTAAAATACTTCTATTCCTCCAGATTGGTTACCGTAAACCACCATGTCCTCCGTTCTGTTAGATAAAGATATATTTTTTAATCACGGAGCATTTCATGATTACATTATAGCAAATACAATCTTCTTCCTCTACGATCATAGACTTTTTTAATATGTTCACTTGCTACCGAACATTATATATATGAATTTTTTAATTTTTTACTTATAAATTTATTATCGCAAAAGAAATATTCCGTACAACCTTATTAAAAGACTTTCGTTTTATAAGAACATTTAACACAACTGGAATTGATCCATGAACCGAAAAAAAGATGAAATAAAAAATGAGTATGTCTTGAAAATCTAAGATAAATTAAATAATATAAAATAATTAAATTTTTATTAAATCTATTTTTATTCGTAAAAATATAATATGTGATTACCTGACGATGATGTCCGTCAAATTGCTCGCTTGCGTAAATCTGTTATGGAGGCAAGATACAATGTCTAACTCAGTAACGCCCCAAAGTCCGGAACGTTGCACCGTATCCCATTGCGGGTCTACATTTAGAATACTGTACAGTTCCTTGTTTTCTGTTGACGGCATTGGTTCAAGACACTGTTGCAATCGCGACTCGAGCTTACCCAACGTGCTCACGCAGGTATGCCACTATGTCAAACGATTTATTATTTTTGCAATCATATCTTTATATAATATCGATGTAAGTGAGAGAACATTTGAAGCGCGTTTGTTTTTCATATTATTTTATTATTTTTTATTATAAATTTTATTTCTATTAAGTTATTATTTATTAAAAGCATTCTTTTCACATATTCTCATTTTCATTGCTTTACTTTTTAAGAAAGTGCCAATTTAGGTTTTGATCGCTAAATCTAATAAGTTTCGTAATATGCGCAATTTTCACTTACCAGAGCATGTATCAAATCCGGATTATTCGCAGTACCATTTTCCATCAGCAGCACCAACACCATATTTTGATAGCCACAGAGAAAAAGCTCAGTCTTCTCGAGGCAGACGGCAGGATCGTCCTTGTTGACCCAGTCTTCGTCCAGCTCGTCCTCGCCCTCGCTGGCCTCCTTCTCAACTGATTCCAGCTTCTGTCTCATCAATTGATTCATCGTCGTTGTTGTAGCGATAGTTGTGGTTGCGCCACCGGAGAATCCGGAGAGATCACGAAATTCGCTCGGCGTTGTATCGCGACTGCAAAAGCCGCTGGTTCGTTCGTCTGCCAGCAAGCTCAGCTTCGACATCAGTGGTGTTAATTGTAGACCATCGAGCTTTCGTCTCTGCGGGAAATCATACGAGTTGCCGCCACATTCCGATGTCGATCTTCGCCGATCGTCACCGTCTTGTACTTCGGCGACAACGTTAAGCGGCTTCAGCGGTAGACTCATCGATCTTTTGTATGTCTCCTGTTTGCTTTTATCGTAGCCAGATTTGCGTTCTAAACATTTACATTTGAAACAAATATGTTTGAATTATTAATTATGTTGAAAATTTTTACTCAACGTATCTTTTATTATCTTTTATGATTTCTTCGAAATACTTTACTTACTCTGCAATTAAAACACATACCTTCGTCAGCATCTCTTGTGATCGAGCTCGAACTACTATTTATCGATAATTTCGCGCTCAAATCGCTCGATAAATTCTTTGATTGTAGATTGTCGCCATTGCAACGCCCATGAATACCATTGCTGTCTTCACCGTCATCACGCAGCTCCTCACAATGCGAAGCGATATATTGCTCGTATAATGATTGCGATACCGGGAGACCGTCACATCGGAAAACAGGATAACAGGGATCAGTGATAGTACGCGAGTATCGTTTATCACTTCCGGTGAGTTTCCGCAGAGGTGAATTCGGATCATCGGGTGAAGCTTCACTAAACTTGGACAATCTATTATAGTAATAAAATTTAATAAAAGAAGAAAATAAATAGTAAAAGATGTATATGACATTCAGACTATTATTTAATTACATTTTGTCCAGTTCCGGTCGATAAGGAATACTATTCAAGCGCGGTTTAACTGATGACGTCAGATCCGGCAGGCTCACACTCTTCCGGTCGGGATCCTTTCTCTTCATCCATTTTTTCTTCGAGGTAGCGTTTCTCAGTTTATTCAAACGTTTGCATCTGTTATACAATCAAAATTGAATTATTATATAAAAATTTCTGTTCTAAAAATATAAATTTCTAAAGATGGTATAGAAATAGACATGTACCTGAGCGCTTCTTTGACGACGTCAGGAATATCATCGTCATCGTTGCTTTTCGACGAGGTTCGATGTTCGTCAGTCTCGCCTCCGCTCTCGGACGAGCAGATAAGCATAGCATTTCCGTGTAACACTCGGTCTATATCCTTTAACGGCGTCGCGCAGACACTGGGCGTAAGCGGATTGACAACGGTACCACTAATCTTAGGACGCTCTGGTTTACTCTCCTGCTTGCGTCTGATCGGCGACACATGATTGATCGCGAGTGGAACCGACGACACATATTGCAGCGCTGGCGGATAATTTGTGGAGTCTAGTTCACCTTCCTCGGGAACGGTGAATATCCGCGAAGTATCGCGCTTCATGGCGGACATGGTGAGAGGCTCCTTAAAGCTGCTCTTAGACACATTCTGAAAACTCATTGAATTGAACATTCATACAGTGACGATTACATCGCTTCAATAAAAAAAATCATTGTATCCAATTAAATTTTAGACATTGTCTTACTATTGCATCTACTTACCTTTCTCTGCAATATCTTCTTAGTCACAGTGTCCAGACATGAATTGTAATATCGTTCATTATTCGCCTCTTGCATCAGTTTTGCAAACTGCTTTCGTTCTATGTACACTTGTAACAATTGAACACCGATCGGTAAATGAAATTCTGTAGATATCCTTTCCGCGGGAGCCTTTAAAAAAATTTTCTTTTTTTGTTTCTTGCAAACACAAATGATCAAGTTCGTTAATAATAAAAGCTAATATGCGCAAAATTATCATTCTATTTGATCAATTATATTTACATTCAGATAAATTTAATTAATTAATAAATAAAATACCTTTATCCTATAAGGATCAGTTATAACAATTTGTTTTGTTAAGTCTGCTCCTAGTTGTGTAGAGACTATCCTGAAAAAAAAATATAAATAAAATAAATTAAAGAAGATGAGGCAAATAATTAACAATTAACAATGGGCAATATCTTACATAATAATAATTAACATTATTATTTGAAAACTATATCTGTGCAAATACAATTTAATTTATATAAATGTATGTTGTTTCATTACTTGTTATTGTAGAATAATGCTCCTCCTAAAACTCCGTTTATCTCTTGATAATGCTGCAACATTTGCATGCCTTCCAGAAATATGTTACTAGCACTCTGTGAGAAACACAATATATATATATATATATATATATATATATATATATATATATATAAATTTATACTTATATTTATGTTCACACTTCTATATTCTATATCACATCCACTTTATATCGCCTGCACTAACCTTTGGAAGTTTAATTACAGGAATACTTGAAAATAGATTGGCACTGTGTTGAAGAATTGGCAGATAAGTCTCAAACATTTGATACAACTTCTCAGTAAATCTATTGCGATCATTGTTGAGGGATTCTAGTATCTTTACGAGATCACAGTGGAAAAACTTCAACAATGATTCCAAAATGTCAGCACGTCTTTCGAGTATCCAATCATGTATATTTCTGTCAGTCCCCACTGCCTAAAGCAAACCAGCATAATTTATAAATATAAGAAAGGAACAGATTTTTTAATAGAAATTTATTATTCTGTAGCAACATGTACTCACCAGCACATACTGCCCAAATTTCTTCAACACAAATTTTCCACCTTGCAATGTGATAGAGCGTGGTGCTGAAAACGATGTTGCCAAGAAATGGTATACGCCCATTAACTGTCCTGCTAAAGCCAATCTTTGTGTGAGTGATACCCAAGCCGGATGAAAATACATGACTGCTTCAGCAGGGTCATCCTCTTCTTTACAACACTTTGCAGTGTCGTAAATAAATACTATCATCATCTCTCTGGAAAAAAAATAAATTATTTTTAATTCTATAACAAATACTTATTTGTTATTTTAAAAAGAAAATAATATAAAATATAAGATAATTAAAATATCTAATACAGAATCTAATATAGAGGATAAATTTCTAAATATTATAAACATTATAAAATATTATAAACAATGATATATGAACAAACTTTCTTTTAATAAAGCAAAATAAAAAGGTTTGAATGTAATAAATTATGAATTATATTATTACATAACTCTCAGAGAAAGACTAGCTTACTTTCTGTTTCTGATTGCAAAATTTGTGCTGCTTATCCAAACTTAATCTATCTAAATACTTTGACAGTGACTGTATCTTAAAGTCTTTCATTGTAACAAAATTGCTTAGCATAAACACAGAGATTTTATAGAGTTCCGTAGAATGTTTCAGTTTTAGCACATGACTGAGTGATTCATTTATAAGTGAATCAATTAGACGGTATCAGTAACCAATACAATATATTGAAGCAGAGATAAGATTAAGCTACAAGTAGCAAGTATATGTCATAGAGAATTTGATTGCTTGGCAAGTCAGTAGCTTGCTCGAAGCGAATCTGAACTTGACCACTGGAGAAGCGCATTCCAGTAATAGCTTGCATCAAGACAATCTTGTCTCTAAGACATCCTTTTTCGCGAAGATCTAAGAAGAATCATTATACGCAGTTGCACGTAATTACTGGATCAAAAAAAAAAAAGTAAACAGAGCGTTATCGCTACATGTGCCTTCTACCGACAGTGTGAGTGTCACGTATTGCGTAGATGTATGTATATTCTAATTAGCTAAACTGTCAATTACGTGATCATACTTCGCCATCGTGATTATTAATCGCTGTCGCGTTGCAAAGCACGTAGTTGTCTCTCCGACCGGTCTCTTGCTGTCAAGTCTCCCGCTAATTCTTCTGTCAAACCGTTCGTTGGATCATTAACGTGATCCTTGGCATTTATTTGCCGTTCTGTAAAAATATCTCGTGGAAGTACACCTTCTTCGCTTTGTCCACCAGCAAGAAAAGCCGCGTGCCATTTTCTTTTTTTTTTTTCAATCGCCACGAACGATCACACGACGCGAAGCCGCTCCTCTCTCGCTGCCATACCGATATTGATCTCTTGGCGCAATTTGTATGCGTATGTACGTGTACGTGTGTGTACATATATATATATTAATATATATCGCGAGAGATGCATTCGCGCAATATCTCTATTCTTCTTCATCTTCTATATATTATCATTCTATATATCATCTTCTATATATTCTATATATTATTTTCCAAATATTCGTAATATAAAATGCTCTTATTAAAACGTAGCCTTTTATTTATCAACAAATATGTATTCTGAGAAATTTTAGTAGTTCTATAAATCATATATATTAAAAAACAAAAGTTTTTCGAGAATCAGAATAAAGAGCTTCAGAAATAAAGATAAATAAAGATAATGCTATATTTTATTAAATGATTCAATTCCAAGTTTTACTTTGCAAGAAAAAAATAAATAAATACATATATATATATATATATATATATATATATATATATATATATATATATATGTCTGGCAACTTTTGACACATCCGAAGTGTGAAGGGGAAGAAGATTGGGTCAAACTAAAAAGAAAAGTTATGTATCATTTTTCTCTATAAAGAAGTTATTGAGTAAAGGCTGGCCAATATAATTTATATTTCGGATGTATCAAAAGTTGCTGGACACCTTATGTGTGTGTGTGTGTGTGTGTGTATGTATACATATATATATATATATATATATATATATATATATATATATATATATATTATAATTTATTAATTATATATACTTACACAAAAATATATGCTTCTTAAATTTCACTATATCTTTAAAGAAAAGAAATGTCAAAATGAAGAATATTTAAAAAATTTTATTATTTTATTGAAGGAAATTAAATTTCTCTGTACTTTTCATTGGCTTTTTATTTTCTCCTTGCTTGAAAGTCAAAGAATTCTACAATTGTCTCTCCTTGAGAACCTTTCTTTTCTTCACATATGTATAATAGTATGTGTGTGTATATATACATAGCAGACTTCTCTGCTCGTTCCTTACAATCTAAATGCCTAAATGTGAGTTGTCGTCGATTATAAACAATTTCATAGAAAATTTATTTATGTGATTAAAATAACGCATAAGTAAATATAATCGTAATCGTTAGAGCTTTGTGAGCACGAGACGATAAATGAATTTGTACAATTTATATATTATGCGTGTAATTCTAAAAAATAGTCTTACAGCTATACGGTGACACAATTGTGTTTACCCTTTTTCTTTCATATCGGGTACGCTATAAAGGAATAGCAATGTGGCGGAATCTTTTAAAGTCCAAACCTCCAGACTATCTCCCAGAGATAGTCGATCTTATTTTTGTTTCTTTTTCATGTAATCCGGACCATATTTCACTCACGTGAAATCACGATCGCGTATTATATGTACATACATAAATAATAGCGTTACGTGATGAATATCATATGTGAATTCTGAGAACCACAACTTACAACTACTGCACGAATTCGAAAGAAACGTGGCATTTGCTCATTTATTTGTGATATATGTTTATTATATATATATAAAAAAAAAAAATTTTTAATATACAAAAAACACGAACTTGCCTATTGCACTTTTTTATAATTAAAATATGATAATGTGTGCAGATTAAAGCAGTCCTGAATTGAACTTATATTCCTAACTTAGATCGATATCAAATTAATATATTAACAATATCTCTGTCTTTCTATATATCTGAAAAGATCATTATTTGCATAGAAAATAATACATATAGACTACTTCGGAGGAATTATAAATATCTAATTAAAATAAATAATTCGAGAAGTAATTTAAAACTCTCAGCATTATGATTTTATCTCCATAATAATACTATTCGTTAAACGAGATAAATTTAACAATTGCTAGATATTACTTTATCATTTAAAATTGATCTCTAAAAGTTTGTGATACAAACTTGGCTAATTTATCTTTTCCTTTTTTTTAAATAAATTTTTCATTTTTTATAGAAAATACAGAGAAAAAGTTATATGTAAATCTGTATTTTGTAAAATCTATTTTGTATTACTTTTTGTTCAGCATATTTAATATCAATATGACTTATGAATATTCTTGTATTCATGAGCCATATGCGATACAAAGAGGAGAAAATCTAAATATTATTTATATCTGTTCAAAGAAAAGTATATGATAGAAATATTTAAAGTATTGTAAACTATAGGAAAGATTTGAAAAGTGATTTGGGAATACTATGCTCGTTGTCACAGCTATAAAAAAAGTACTCTGTGAAACGGAGCTTATGATCTGTTAAATCCTCTATTTCTATGTATCAGAAAAAATAATAAAGAATTAAAGGGGGTTTTGGTTATAAAAACGAAAGAATTATATTACATAATTGTATTTTAATACGGAAAATAATTGTTAAAAAAAGAAATAAAATAAAATAAGATTTAATTATATCTTATATATGGCTTTCTTTCTCTTGTTTACTTAATATTAAACAGCAAAAAGAAATTTCACAGGTAAGATCTTACGGCATGAGCTGTAAGTTCTGGTTTAAAATTCACATTTCGTACAGTATAAGTGGAACTCAGAATTCGCAAGTTGCAAGATGAGGGGAGGAAGGGGGAGGAGAATGTTCACACAACTATAATAAATATAGCGGAGACCGATGCGTTCTCTACTTTTATATACTTAAGCCTACTCTGAGAAAGTTTCAGTTTTTCTATGTGTAGTGTACTGTACTGGCACAAACTGTGTTCTGTTCTGTGTGACACGCACTGCACAGTAAATTAATTCTTGTCCACTTTATTTCGATCCGATTGCACATGCAGTTACATCGGATTTATTTATTTAATTTTTTTTTCTTTTTTTGATTGATTACTTCCCTTCGGAAAATTTTTCCCTTAGACTCTTGATTTTGTGAACAAAGTATGTCTCGAGAGACTCGGCGCATTTGAAGAATGGTGACTCCTTGGGATTATAATAGCGACAATTGTCGAATATCTTTGTCATATCGCCAATGAACTCGCTCAGTTTTTTATAAGATCGCTCATTTATTCTCAATTCAATAGATTGCAAGTCTAAAACAATAAATAATCTATATATAAATAAATAAATATATATATAAAATCTCTCATATATTTGTACATTTACACTATTTAGAGAGCAAAGTATATATCATATTCAAAAAACTCTATACTTTTATAGTAAAATGACTCAAAGAGAAATGAAGTTATTGAAGTCATAGTCGATACTTACCCATTGGTTCTTTTATAACTTTATAATAATCTGGTGCTTCATCAGGATCTACTGGTTCCATAAAGGGCCATGCGCTCTTATGAGCCTGAAAGAAACAAGTTAAATATTGTATGATTAAATTCCATCAAGTTGATTCCTGAACTCTTAACCAGAGTTGAATGAAAATATATATATTTCTTACATTTTATACACGATAATATTCCGTTTTTTTATTTATATAAATTTATATAGAAAACAAATTTTTTTTGTAATTTTTGTAATATTTCAATAAAAAGAGAATATATGTACCTGTATCTGTTTAATTAATTTCTTCAACAGATCGAGATCCTTTGCATTAAGGTTTTTCATATTGGCAAAGTTGACAGAAGAGTTCCGTTGGCAATTCGGACAGACGTACTCGTCAATGTTGTCCGCTTCTGATTGAAGAATACCGACACATCGGCCATGGAACCAGTCTTGGCATTTGTCGCAGCATATATAAAATCTTTAAACAAAAAAAAATACATTACTACAAATACTAAGAAATACTAGTATTTAAATCCATTGTACAGTTTTATGTATATAATTTTCTATTAATATTGTATACAGTATATTATATATTAAAAAACATATGTGAAAATCAATTAGCAAAAAGAAAGAAATTAATTTGAATATAACATTAAATATATATAATTAGTATTATAATGAATAGATTAATTAGTATTATAAGAATATATTTTTAATTTAATTTATTCTTAAATTATTTGAATTTAATTATAACATGATTTTTAATTTGTTCATAATACAATGTTAAATATATGATTATGCTTTTTTACATTTTGATGTACTTACTGAGATTCATCGTAAGGTTGCTTACACAGGCAATATAACTCCTGCGTATCTCTCGCATGTCTGCATTCTGTACAAACGAATTCCGACAGAGATTTACTCATCTCCTCCGTTATACCAACACAGTCACCATGAAACCAATTGTTGCACAAGTCGCATCCCACATAAAATCTTTAAAAAGAATCAAGTTATTTATATAATTTTCATAAGAATATTTTACAATTCAATTATTGATATCAAAATTTAAAATCTCGTTTTTCCGATTAAATTAAAATACAATGTAATTCTGGAAAGGAGACATATAAGAATTAAAGAATATTTTGCTAATATTACAAATTTCGTTTTGCTAACTTATGAGTTTATCAGCAATATCTCATAATTAAAATAAAAAAGTTTCAAATTGCTTTTACTTAATTAAAATGTAATACACGATTCTAAAGCACATAAAAATTAAACCGATCTTGTGATGATCTTTGAGATTTTTCTTGTCTTGGAGATCTTACTTGGTTTCGTCGTAGGGAGTTCTGCACAAGCAGTACAGTTTCTCTTTCTTGATGCGAGTCGCGGACGTCGAACCACCAGGTGGTGTCGTACTGTTACCCTGAGTCTTGTGCTTTTTCGGCCTGCTGCTACCACCACTCCGGCTGGATGGGCTGACTTGTTGCGCCACTTGAGCATTGGCTTTTCGTTTCGCACTGCCTACTTTCACCTCATCCTGCTTATGCCTTTCCGCTTTCGTCCTGGTAGCGAGTTCCGTTGACAGATCCTTCTGCAATGATATTTATTTAGACATCATTGAAACGCGCTGATAATTATAATTCGGACAAAACGATATAATTAAATATCTTATCTCTACATCTTAATTCCGTATTCATAAAAAAACAATGATTATACATATTCTTAGAAAAATATATATAAAATGTTCAACTTTTTATTATTTTAGAATGGTTGTCGATTTAAAATGATTTGGAAAGAAGTTTAGCAGTTTACTTTTTGCTATTACATTAAAGGATATTATAGAATAAACTTTAAACTTGGATAGTATCGCCAGTATTTTCTTTGAACATAGATTACACGACTGCAATAAGATATAGAAAATATCTCGCAAAAACACAAGGTTCAATTCGATAAAAATTATACACGCGTTTGCGATGATGTTAGATTCAAAATTTGAATAGTGTAACGGGTCTTTATTTTATTACTGTTATTATGTATTATTATATATTTATTCCATTTGACATTAATAGACAAAAGAAGTAAAGATTTCTTTATCCTAATTAATCAAACAATCTTCAAAGCATTGTCAAATGACATCTATATAAAATTATATATATTAAGACTACGCTCTAAAACCTATTATCATCAAGAAAAATTTTACTCTATGGCCATTCCGAAAATTTTTTGAGCGCCTCTGATTGGTTTCAGACCGACCATTGAATAAAATTTTTCTCAGAGAAGAAATTTTACACTGTGTTGAAACCTAGCCTACAATTTATAATTATATTTATATTATGTTATTCTTGTGACACACATCACATACATCGATACGTTGTATTTACCTGTATATCGATTTGAAGCTCTTTCTCGAGTAAAGCTCTTTTCTTAAGAATATCTTTCTTAAGAAGTTCTTTATGTCGAAACAATAAAACCTGCATTCGAGAATGCATTTGTTGTTTTCTTCGCTCTTGTGTATCTTTCAATTTTGCAGATCGGTTTTTAGGGGATGTCTCATTATCTAATGCCTCCGATAGCTTCGGCACTCTGCAAGTAATCATTTATAAATTACATAATACAGTTTAAACTTTAAAGACATTGTTCAAATGCATCATTTTGAGACAATTTATTTACAATATAAATTTCTCATTTTGTTACCAAGAATAAGTGACACATTTATTTTATATATTTTTTTAAATATAACACAAAAGAGTACACGTTTTTATCTTAAAATTTTGCAAACTAAAAAAAGCGCATTTATTATTTTCATACATATATAAGATAAAAAATTTGAGTGTATATTATTAAAAATAATATCCATCCTCATTAGAAGATTTATTTATGAAGATCATACAATTTTTCAAAATGTTTCTTCTTCGAAAAAAATAAAGTGGTACAAAATCAGATTGAATTTAAGAAAAATATGTATGTGTATCTGTAATCTTTTTATTGAATAAATTGGTAACTAGACAAGTCATAGAAAAAATATTGAATAAAAAAGTCATGTTTATACACCATCTCAATTCTGAAATTTTGAAGATAAAAGGAAATGTGGAAAAAAAATAAAGGATAATATATGGAAAAAAAATTGAAAGTGAGAGAGAAAGAGATAAAAGAGAAGATTAACAAGATCTGAGTTGGCAAGAACGATACTGAAAATAAAAAGATACTGAAAATAAAAATAATGCAAAAGAAAAAAAAAATTATTAAGATATATAACAAAAATGTGAAATAAGATAATAATGATTTTCTTTGAAATTTTTACTAAGAAAAAATGAAAAATAAATAAAAAAAAATTAATCTCCAAATTCAATATAAAAAGTAGAAAGAAGATGATTAAGGAGTATCATTATACAATTTCGCCACATATGCACATGTATCATTCAATTCAGACTGAATTTGATACTAAAACCAATTCAGACATCAATAAGACGGGACTAAATATGAAAATAGAGCTTTATCATGCTCTCTATGTTTTTAAAAATTATTCATATTTAATTAAAAAAAATAAGGATTTTTTTATCACAAATATCTATATCTTTGTGTATTTCACAAAAGTATTTCTAAATACAATCAAATTTGATGTTCTTTTTACACACATGTTATGATATTAGTAAATGTTTCTTTTAATAAAAAAATTCTACATACATAACATGATATGTTTACATGCTTTACACGATTTCTATGATATTGTTTATTTATATGAGTGTATGTGTGTCTATGTGTGTGCACATTAAATTTAAATTGAATTGTATTTAAAGATTAGAAGATAGTACTTTCAAATAAATACACATGTAAAAAAGGATACACATTTGTAATAAAAAAAAAATTCCTTATTTTCTTAATTTAAATGTTTTTAAAAATATAAAGAGCATGAAAAGGTTTTATTTTCGCATTTCATAAGCACGCACATACACACATCCACACATATATATGTATACAAATATTACAAAAGTTATGAATTTATAAAAATAAAAAAAAAAATTATAAAATTTACAAATATTAGGAAAAACAAAACGATTAGACCCAAACAAAACAATAAAATTATATAATAACATAGTATAACATAATACCTAACTTTGTTTATTTAAAAAATGGTAAAACAAGAGAAAAAAAAAAAAAAAAGTGATCAATATAATAATAGCAATAATAAGTAATAATAAGTGTTTGAAATTATATGGGTGTGTATATATATATATACACACACACATCATACAGGGTGTCGGGCGTCAATCGCATTACTCGTCGTGTGCAGGTAGAGTGGGCAAAACGGAGAAGAAAAGTCCTATACCATTTTTTTCGATAACGCTTAATAAAAAAGTTATTATTGAGTGAAGTCTGGGAATTCAGCGCCGACTTTTAGTTGGACGCACGTCAATGAGCCGTACGCCTAGCATGTGTGCGTGAGCGCTCAGATATATATATATATTATATTATATATATATATATATATATATATATATATATATATATATATATATATATATATATATTATGAATATATATATACTTATATTATATATATATATATATATATATATATATATATATATATAATTATGGATATATGTATATCTTATTAGAAACCTTGGACATTTATATATATGCAATAAGATATCTTAGAAAATTTTTTGTCTGACACTTGTTTCTATTAAAATCAAATCTGATTATTGAACATCTCAATATATATCCATATAAGAGAGGAATATTAAAGATGTCATACAAAGTTGCACTACAATGTTATACTATGTTAATATTCCATACCACCTATGTTTATATGGTAGGCTTACTTTGGGGTCGTATCGCGATTTTCCTGTTTCAGCGCCGGTCTCTTTCTGGGTGTCTCTACCCAATCTTTGTCGTCTTTGTCATCGCCAATGTTAGGCGATGATTGCATGATCGTCGGCGTCGTCGTTGTTGTCGCCGTCGTTGGAATGTTCGACGAAGGTGCCGGCCGTTTGCGCGATGGTGGACGCGGCGTCGTTACAGCGGGCGAACTGTGATGAGTCTGGTTACTTGTTACAGAGTTCTCCACACCGCCCTTCATCTGCTTCTCTTGATAACGTTGTAATTGCAACAATTTTTCTTCTATCTCCGGATTGAGGTTCTCTTGTTTCAAGGCATTTTTAATTGCTACAATCACGAAAAAACATGTGTATGAAATGTATGAATACATGTAGACATTTAGTGAATGTTGCTCGTATAAGAAAATTTTGCAAGAATCTTTTTCTTAAGAAAAAAATGTACAAAAATATAGAAAGATTATAGATACGTAATGTTCATAAAAAAATTCTCATGTCTAAAAAATATTTTTGAAAAAATTTTTTTATATAATGTAAACATATATTATTTTTAAGAACTTTTTATATAAGTAATATTTTTTATATAAGTAACATTTTCAAAGATATATTTTGCATATAAGATACAAAAATTTACTTGAATATTAAAAAAAAAAAAACATTTGTATAAAAAACTTTATTCAATAAAAGATATTGCAAAATATGTACTTCATATATTTGTTATATCTCCTTTATTTTTTTATATACTAACTTTGTTGGATGTAGTCTGGCGTCAGTATAAATTTATTTGATGAATCGCTTCCCTCTTTCGAAGACTGCGATGAAGGTTGTTGTCCATTGGCTATGTTCGCCTTTTGCGCATCGTCTTCTGTTGCATTCGCCACGCGTCCTACTTGTTGAACGACCACTTTCGGTTTATCTGTCGATTTTGGTGTTACCGCTTGTGGAAATTCTGGAATGGTTTCGGTAGCCCCTTGCGGTTCTATTTAAAAAAATGTATAAAATATTAATAATTATTTTAATAATTATTTATTGTATATATCCTAAATATATTTCTAAATATTTATATAATCAGTATTATATAAATATTATATAAATATCAATATATATATATATATATATATATACAAGCTGTCCGATAATTCGCGGATCATCCTTTAAGGGAAGGTAGAGGGTGTTATTCTGAATAGAAAAGTCCTATATCATTTTGTGATTTTTTCAATATTTAAAAAAATCTAAATTTTAAAAGATCAGCCAACAAAGTGCCACGAAAAGCTCGCGGCGCGAAGATGCCTCCCACTGTCAATTGATAGGACTATTCAGAATAACCCTCTACCTTCCCTTAAAGGGTGATTCGCGAATTATTTGACATCCTGTATATATATATATATATATATATATATATATATATATATATATATATATATGTATGTATACATTCGTCGCATATATCGTTTAGATAATAATAATATATTAAAAAATATTATATACCAGTGGCAGGTGGTGGGGAAACTACAGGCTGTTGCTTCGGAGTTGACGCCACGGGAGTACTTGCCGTTGACGAAACCTGCGAAGTCTGTTGCTGCTGCTGGTTGTTTGGAGTGTGGGCTGGTTGAACAGCCAAGTAAATTTTCGTAGGTCCCAAGACACCTTGCTTACCAGTTGTTGCTTGTGCTGAAAATGATAAAATTTTTAATTCAATATTTATGGCAAAAATTTATTAATGGATTATGGTTTTTTCTTTTCTTTTTTTTTACATCTTTAGATGTAACTAACCTTTGAGAAGCTGTTGCTTCACTTGCTGCTGCACCATATTTAATTGTTGCGGTGTGAAATCCGCGCTCTGCAAACCCTGTAATACGATACGCGGGCCGTCGGTTGTCTGGATCACCTGCGCTGTCACACATTTAATCACTGTGCCAGGCGGTTGTCCCGCCAGTAAGGAAGCTTCGATACTTCCCGGAGCTGGAGCCGCAATGGAGCTCTGAGTGGTCGTCACTGACGCAGTAGAGGTCGCGGGGGTGGTCGTTGTTGTGTTCGCATTTGTACTAGCGACGGACTGTGCCGTAACTATCGAAGGCTGCGTGACTAAAAAAAAATATAAGTTATTCTGGTCAGTATATATTTAATATTTAAATTAATATATAGTTTTAGAAAGTATCATTATAATTCTCTGAAAAGTATATGTTTATATAATAAAATAAAAAATCTATAGATTAATGCGTATTAAAACCGCTTCGATCAATTCCGAATTGAAAATTTTTTTATAAATAGTCTGACACATTTGTTGCAGTTGATTAATTAATGATTAATTGGTTAATTAATCACCGATTAAACTAATTTATTCTAAAATGCTCTTTAATCTAGAGAGTGAAAAAATATCTAAAATTACTAACCTTGCTGTTGCTTATTGGCAGGGACGGTACTTTTCACGATTATACCACTGTTTGTCGAATTCAAATGTACAATTTGATTTCCAGTAGGTGTACTACGTATTACTACTTGGTGGCCCCCGATTGTTGTCAATTGGGCTTTGCCAGTCGCCACCAATTGTTGGGCAAAGTTTGCGTTCGTAACCACTATTTGATTGCCACTTATCACTTGTCCACCAGAAGATATTACCTATAATATTTGCATATACAACATATATAATATAAAAATAAATAATAGAAATATAATATTTATTATGGTTATTCATATATACATACATACATACATATATATATATATATATATATATATATATATATATATATAAATTTAAAATTATTGATACTAAATTTATTTTCCTCACAAATTTTTTTTTCGTTAGAAGATTATATATTTGAGAACTAATTTTTAATTCAAGTCAACAGAAGGGTCATTACCTGTGCGGTCTGTCCTGTATTGGCGACTACAATAGCATTCTTCGTCGGTGTGGCAGGAGCCAGAGTCGCGGTTTTCACGCGTTGAACAGTCTGTACGACTTGCTGCGGTGATTGTTGCGTTTGTTGAGCCGTTGAATTCGCTGTTGCTTTTGTACTCGGACTGGTTTTAGTCGCAGAAGTTTCGGAAATAGCCATCTTGGTAGAACTAACTACAGTCGCAGTCTTTGTCTGAAATATAATATATATAATGTTGCGTATAATTTCCATTATATATATATTAGTCAGTACTGATTTCTATTATATCGCGATTAATTAAGTTATGTATATTCACACATAACTGACTTTTCACATCTGACTTTTCCAATTTTCTATTCTACAAAGTAGAATGTCAAACATAAATGTTTTCAAGGGAATTACCTGTGGAGTGCTTGTAGGCGTTGTCGAATTTGATTGTGCAGACGGAGTGCCCACCGTTTGGCTAACATTCAGTACATGTAATTTGCCATCGGGCATCTGGATTAACTGTTGACCAGGCAACAAACCACGCACTTGTAATTTTCCATCTGGCCCTCTAAGAATTTGCACTTTTTGTTGTACTTGCACAGGTGAATTGGTACCTAGAAAAAAAAACGATTTAAGTGATATGAGATTATACAATCAAAGATAGATTAAAAATGGAAAGGTTTTTCATTATGACATATATACATATTGCATTGAATAATAGATAAACTTACCTGTTTGAGTTATTTTAATTAGGGACGATTGGTTCAATGACTGAGCTTGCGGTGTTTTTGGTAAAATACTAGTGGGGCCAGACACTACCTTAGTAGTTCCATCAGCTGCTGAAACAAAGTAATAGACCAGTTCACATAGTCTTGTCATATAATATGCTCGGAAATGAGAGTAAATAACTTACATTTCGTCATGTATATTCGTCGTGTACCAATAAAAGTTTTGTTTTGCGTAGGAGTTGCCAGAAGAGAAGTCAATTGCGATTTTGTGCTGTTTGGATTCGCCGGAATCGCGACTTTCGAGACTAATTTAACTGTGCCATCTAAAAACACAAAACTCATTTTAATGCTTTATTTTAATCGTCATTATAACTTTATCGATCCTATTTCAATTAATATTTTGTTCCACTTTTTTTATTTCAAGTTATTCATTCTACAAAAAATTAAGTTTAACAATTAATGAACAAGATTAAAAATATCATCGTTATTTACAAATCTGTTTGTATCCTCCTATATCGATTCACTACGTACAATACTACATCTTTTGTAATCGATTTACCGTGAGAGGAATTAGCTGTGACTTTGACAAGTTGAGTAACGGGTGATGACGAGTTCGCCGGTTGATTCTTAAGGGTCTCCAGGGCACGCTTTTGTTGATGAGCCGCTCGTTGTATACGCAATTGTTGTTCCATTTTCTCCTTGATCTCTTCTGGCGTCGCTTTGCCGCTCACAAGCTGGTCGCCAGACAGGCCAGCCGTGCCACCGGTGGCAGCGGCAACGGCGGTTCTATTACCACCGCTAACAACCACTGATTGTGGCGCTCCCGAGCGACTCCTAGTAATAATCTGGGCATTAGCCTTCTCTAACCTGGAGACAGGACAGACACACCAAGCCGAGGGTTAGTTCCCGATGAAATAAAGAAAGCAAGCGAAGGGTTAAAGCGATCAGAGCGGTCCACATTTAAGATGAAATAATCTCGTCGTCAGCGAATTCAAAAGCGAAATAGAAACGCGTTTCATACGAATTCGTTATCCGTAGCAGAGGAAAATCTTTTAAATTTTCAACTTTTGTAAATTTATAATAAAGTTAAAAAAATGTTTAAAAGATGATATTATGTTATAGAGAGAGAGAGAGAGAGAGAGAGAGAGAGGTGGACAAATTTATACAAATTTATATATCACCTAACTTCTTTTATTTTTAACTCTAATAAAAGAGTATTAATAAAAAATGCTATAATGTTCAAAATTTAATGAAGCAAATATTTTTTTTTACTGTAATTATAAACTCTACTTATTATAACAAAATTGATTCTACTAACAAGTCTAGATCTTATTCCTATTCTTTTTTATTTTTATTCTTATTAGATTATTTTATTCTGAATTTATGAATAACATAAGAATTATTATTGTTGAATTAGAATTTAAGTAGGCTTGATAAAATCGGTCAATGGCATAGCAACCACATGATAAGAATATTTCAGAGAGAGAATTTCACAAACGTCTGTGATGCGAAATAACATGCAAATATTTCGTCATTAATAGATATGCGCAGAATACATTAATCGCTATATACCTGTCGCCATACTGTTTGATCTCCCATAACTCCAACTTATCCTCGTCGACCCATTCCTCGGTGACTTGTGGCTCGGTGCTCTGCGGAGATTCCGGACGCTTTCGTTTTCTCAGACCACTTCTTATAGATGTGACCTCTGTAAAGAGAATCAATATATAACATATTAAATACGACTCAGAAGACGAAAATTACTATTATTTAAAATACTATCATTTTTTATCATTTATAACTTTAATAAAATATCGATTAATAAAATGTAAACTTTTTATGTATATATAGTAAATTATCTCATACCTCTGACTTGCTTCGGAAGCTCGAGCGGTATTACGACCTTCCTGCGAAGATATTGAGTCCTATCGAGAAACTGTCCGACGTGCCGATGCTTCAATATCTCTAGCGACATGATCTCTGTATCGGTAGTTATCTGATTCTTGCCATCGGTAGACAACGGCTTAGCCGCCATATCGTCCCACCTGAGACACGCCCAAAGTATTCTCAGTTGAATCGCGGCAGCTGCTAGCGATCTTAGACCGACCGTTCTATACAACCAACAAGTCTTGAACAAAGGTCTGGGACACGGGTACGGCCATACCGACATATTCGCCTTGGCTTGATGATGAAATCCTAGTACGGGCGTTTTGCCGCCAACGCGAGACATTTTTCTTAACTCGTGTTGAGGAAGCACCAATATACTGCGATGCTTATTTCTTGTGCAAAAGGTCGAACAGAGCGGATATTTGACTGGGGTGCGCTTTTTCCTACGATCAGCCAACGAGATCGCCACCTTTTTCAAGTATATCTTGCCCTTCGTCGACGTCGTCGTGTAAATTCGCTCGCTGCCATCGGCATGCAGTTCCTTCGTAATCGCACTCCGCTGCACTGTCCTTCCTCTACGGTTCACAATCATCATCGTTTTTGTACCACTCTTATCCGTCGTGGTCGTAACTTCCGATGAGACAGTCGTGGAATTACGATTTACGGTAGAATGTTCCTGCAACGCGCCATCCGAACTCTTCGTTATTGTTTGTCGAGTCGTCGTTATCGTCGTGGTGGTCGTAACGACGTTGCTCGTCGTGACAGTCGTCTTTCCTTTGTCGTTCTCAATTTTGATCTTCTTTGAAGGTAATGAAGGTGAAACGGCATCCTTCGTCGCAGATTCCTCGTTGCAGTGAGTCGCTGATGCCACTGCCGATTCCAAATCTCGTCTGATCGCATCCTTTGATTCGTCTGGAATTTCTGTTTTTACACTGATTATTTGCGATGAAGACGAGGAAGGAGATGACTGTTGATTGTTATTGAGCACGTTTGCCTTACGCGCCAGTACGATCAGCTCCCGCTTCAAACGTGTCCTTTGCATGCATAAAGGTGAATAACAGGTATCGGAAATATGCACGGCGATGACTTGGGCGGTATTAACTTGCACAGCATTCTTCTTGCCGCTATTGTTCATGTTGCAGTAGCGTGAGTAACAACCGACGTTCTTGCAAAGTTTAACGGTGTTCGCATATTGCGTGCGTATTTGCTGTATACGCTTGCTGATTGCCGTTAGCATTTCCTTTGTGGATGTAGAAACTACTGTTGCTGTTTTACCTGCTTGCTGCTGTTTACCGATGGACAATGGTAAGAGAGAACCGTCTCCACCACCGCCAACGTTAGTGCCATCCGTATCGCTCTCCTCGTGATTTTCCATATCGACTTCCAAAGAATCTCCGCCACCCCCACTCTTCTGATTTGTCGTCTTGCTTGCCTCTTTCGTTTTTTCCTGCAAAATATTTCGATATTTACAAGCTGTAAAGATAATAAAATAACATAAAATTTATAATATCGATACTTTTATTACTAGTAGAATGATACTGATTATCTTAAAATACAATAATCGTTAAACAATACATACGATAAAAATAATAGATTTTATATTAATCAATATATAAACATATACTTACAGATTGTAGCAATCTCCTTTCCTCTAAAAGTTTTAAATGTGTTCTACGTGCCAAGAAATCGTCGATCCTCGTCTTTTTTGCAATTTTTGGATAAAGTAATCTTCCAGGACTGGTTAGTGCCTTAGTGATGTCAACCTCGTCAAATTCGGTAATTGGAGTAAAAACCTTTTCGATTTTCATGCCAGCTAAAACTATAAGATTTTCTATTGTTAATATTTTTTACAAATAAAATGAAATTTCAAAGTATATATATTATTTATATTTATAATATATTTATAGTATTACATATCATTTATTATTTATATTAAATTAATTTTTATTTCAATAAAGTATTCTTTCTAAAAAAACTTCCTTTTATTAAATTCTTAATTTAAATTTACTCAATTCGCTATACGTACATGATAAATTCATCTTTGTTTCTTGCTTAATCGATTGGGATTCCGACTTTGCTAAAGAGGAATCAATACCATTCGTCGTAGGTTCCTTTTTTACACTTTCCGGATTGTACTCCTGTTTGATCCCATCATTTCCTACATCTTCTTCCTTGATTTCTTGTTTCACCGTAATACCATTTTCCGTTTTGCTCGGGCAATATTCCTTAATAAGGAATTCATAAGTAGGCGGATCAACTGCGAGAATCTTTAAACCGCCTTGATCTCTGATTTGTACCATGATTTTCTGTGGACCGGCCCGTAGACCCAATTTTGTCATCTCTGAGAATCTATAACGACGACTGGCCGATACCCACAACCAGCCGCCCTGGCCATGCAGCCGGTATTCTTCGCCTTTCTGTTTCCACACTTGATGTTTCATGCCAAGAGTGTACTTGACAAAGTTAAAGAGCCGATTACGCTCCTCCTCGTCTTCCTTCTCTTTTTTCTCCTTCTTGTCCTGTCGCTTCCTCTCTTCGCGCTCGAGTGCGGTCACTCGTTGCAGTTTCACATGACCAAGTTGATCATGCCATACACTCGCAAACACAACAGACTTGATGCACGCCTGCAAGACGATGAGAGTACGTGCAAAATCGCGCGGATTCACGCACGCACCTACTGCCGCCGTCCACGGTTTGCGTAATAATGGCCAATTTGTATGCATAAACGGTGCCTGAATGTTGCTTTCGAGCTGCAAGATTGTTTGACGTAAGGTGCTAACCAAGAGGGCACGAGTGCCTGTCAGGCTGCCCACCCATTTAAACTCCGACACTTGGGTGAGCGAAAATTTGTGCGACAAGTGACGTTTCTTGTCACGTTCCTCGTTCCTCTGCATTTTATTCAACGCGGTAGGATTATTGCTGTACTGATTGATATATGACTTAAAATTGTTGTCCATGCCTAGTTTGAATAAATGAGTGCCGGACGCGATCTGATGTGCCTTCTGACGCGTTAGTCTAGTACCGTCGCCCTCGTCCTTCAGATTCTTATCCAACTTCTCTAGTTCCTCTTTCGACAATGGTGCCATGCTTCGTCTCTTCAAATCATCCATGTTAAAGGTTCGTGGCTGCAACGATCCAGTCTTTGATCTCGTCACAATGGTGTGCTTTTTGCCTGAAAAGAAAAATTATGTAATATGCATAATAATTGTAAATATGCATATAAAAATATCATAGTGTACAAATATATATAAAAAGTTAAAATACAAAAATATTTGTTTTACATGAAATAATTTTTATTATAAAAGAGAGAAAAGAGAGAGAGAGAGAGAGAGAGAGAGAGAGAGAGAGAAAGCATACTTTTAAAGCATATATTGACACTATTTTATAATTCTACAGTAAGCTTTACCATCTTTTCCAATCTTTTCTTCTCCCTCCAAAGCCTCTTCATCTACATCCTCGGACGATGATGTAGAGGTACTAGTTTTCGCAGTAACTTTGTCGGTATTCACAGATGATGACGCATCGGCATCGACTTCGATAGTTTCGCCGACCGCTTTAGGTACTTGGGTAATTGACTCCTCACCCGATACTTTGGCCTCACTCTGATCTGTTACAATTGCCATGCGCTCCTCGAGAGAATCAGTACCTTCGTGCATCCTGCGTACCATTTCCTCTGCCTCCTGCCTCTGTTTCTCCTTTTTCTCCTCCTCCTCTTTCTCCTGTTTCTCTTGTCGTTCTTTTTGTATTTTTTGTATAAGACCTAAAAAAAAAAATTTTTAATCAAAACAGATTATATATATGATTGTATATATTTCCACATATTTAATATATTTAATATTCAATATTAATTAATTGTGTAATAAAAACAAGAATATAAATTATTAAAAATAAAATTATTAATAATTTATAATATAAATATAAATTATTATTCTTAGTGTTCAATATTGACAAGAAAGATTTGAAAGATGATGTTAATTGGAAAAATTGCTCTTACCGTTTTCTATTTCTAGATATGATTTCTTGTTTCCTTTGAATTGATTAGTGATAGTTTCCGTGAGCTCCATTTGGCGAACTATTTCATCCTTATAATCTGATAACTCGCGACAAAGCGCCACTTCCATTTCATGCTGATCTAATACAAGCATCAACTCCTCAAGTTGTAATGGTGTACTATAATACCATACCTCGCCGTCTTCGCTCTCACTAAAAAATAAAATAGCAATAATTAATAATAAAAAAATTTTTATATGTACATGTATATATATTTGCAAACTTTACCAAACATTTGTCCCTCTAAAGATTTATAATTTTTTATTAAAACTAAAATCCCATAAAATATATATAATTTATATATATATATATATATATATATATATATATATATATATATATATATACATACATACATACATACATATATAAAATTAATTATAATTAATTTATATAAAATGTAAAAAGTTATAAATTGTTTAAATATAAAAAATTTCTGTCTGTCTCTATCTTTATATATGTTAATGCAATGAATAAATATCAAAATTATTTTGCAAAATCTTAATCACACAATCTAAATTTGACTAATAACATTGAAACATGTCTTACACAAAAACTCTTCTTGCAAGAAACCAATATTTTCTGCCATGTCTATCAAATCCTAAATGCTCTTGTCTGCACAACGATCCGTTCTTCTCGACATCGGGAATACAATCTACGACACCCATCACTTTGTTCGCTTTACATGTGCTACACTGCCAATCATCGGCTGGAACATCGACCAAAGGCGGTTCCACGCATTCCAAGTGAAACACAGCAGGACAAGTCTCACAACACAACAAATCTCCCAGTCGATGGCATACTCTGCAGTGATCATCATAATGCATACTCCCTGAAAAACATAAATATTGCCCATTTTTGTTGTGGCTCTTAGTAAAATTTCAATTTTTTTTTTAATTATAAGATTGGAGAATGAAAGAATAAATAATAATTTTTATATAAAACAGATTCTCATAAAATATTTATAAAAATACACAAATACTTTTTAATAAAAAATAAAAAAAAATTTTAATATAAATTCAAATAATTCAAATATAAAAACTAAATTATTTACGATTCTTCAAAAATTATTAATAATGTTCAAATTATATATATATATATATATATATATATATATATATATATATATACATACATCAGATTAATATATAAAACAAAATTGTACCTTATTGAATATATTTTGAATAGTAGAAAAAGTCAGCGATAAGTTTATGCTTAAGCTAATTTAATCTTGACTAAAAAGTACAATAATTATAACAAATAGTGCATCAGCATGGACATGGCCAATTTTCTCCCTGCTGATTTTGAATTATGTCTCTAAGAAGTTACAGATAAAACAATAGATTACATTCAGAGATAAATTGCATTCCACTTTACCTTCATGTAACAAATCTTCCCTCACAGGATTAGTGATTAAAAATTGATCTGTTAAAAACTGTAGGACCTTGATTCTATCCTCGATGGCAGTAAAAGGATATTCAGTTGTGGTTAATATCTGTAAAATATTCTGATCGAAACTTTTGTCGCTTTCTACATATGAACGTAGCACCTCTGGCCACGTCATAGGGTCGACAAAGTATAGGCTAACGTTCACTGAATCCTTCTGGTCCAGTGGACCAAAATGCGTCTGCTGTGAGTCCTCCTCACGCAGTAGCGCCTTAATTAGCATGATGTGAATCTCTGCCAGCAAGTTAGTCTGATCCTCGCAAACAAGAGCGGCGCAAAAGTCCTCGAATCTAAAGGAGGACAAACGCACCAAGGTACGAAAGTGCCTAAGCACTTCGTAAATGGATAACGACGGCATGACCAATTCTTTAGGAACCAGCAGATCGTCCGAGGTCTTTGGTAATACCAAGGGCGGCAGTTCTCTGTTCTGTAGCCACAATGGATCAGGACTGGGTGGTCGCTGCTGACTGAGCAGTGTCTTTCTGGGTGTGCCACTAGTAGTGCTATAACTGGATAAGGAAAAGTCACTGTCGCTGGAGGGATCAGGCTCTTCTATACTCTCAGAGGAATCCACGTCGCTCGGCAGGGGATCTTCCTCGGGCTCGCTCTTGTCACTGGACTCATCACCGAAATCTGAACCGTAGTGATACTCGGAATCGTGATAATCCACGTTGGGATTATAACCGCGACGCTGATAGGAACCACCTGCAGATCCGGCGTGGCCTCCCTTGCGGGAGTGTCTATCGCGTGGACCTCGCGACTTACGTTGATTCCTCGTGTTGCGCTTACTACTTTCCTCGCTCTCGACCGACGGCGACGTCGGCCGCGACGCCGTTGGCGTGCTCGGTTGCGAACTCGGTGTCTCGGCGCCACCACCGGGCGTCCCCGTCGTCGTTCTGTTTTGCAAGTATTTGGGCTTCTTCATTAGGTGATACTGGAACTTCTTCGGTCGCTCCATCACCACGGACTTGGGCGGACGCCCCCGCCTCTTCGAACCCCTGCCTGTCATTGCTATTCGTCGCCGTGGTCCTCGTCGATCCTTCGATCGCTGTCGTTAATGCCGGCACCGGCGCTGTCAATTTTGTTTCGGAACACGAGGGGGTCTATATAAATGGGGGGATCGCTGTTAGGGTCTGACTGCCTATCTGCTTGCCCCGTCTGCCTTCCTTCACCTCTCTTTTCGTCTCTCCTCACCTCTCCACGTCTCGCCTCGCCTCCTCACTCAGCACGTGGCGCGCGTGCTCGCACGCTTGTAAACAAACACAAGTGACATCGCCGCGGCAACGAACTGGATCCATCCATAATGTCCGATGCACTCTGATCTTTGCGCCATTTCTCACGGCCCACGGTCGGTTCCGCGCGATCACGTGATCAAATACAATCGTCGCGGCGCGACTCCAACGGATCCCCGCGTCGCCAAATTCACCGTCTCTACCCTTTCACGCTTGACGTATCGCGTATACTTCGATCAGCGAAAAAAACACTCGTCAAAATTTGATAGCGAGATCGGTGAGTGACGCGAACTACGCCAGAAGAAGAGGTCTCTAGCTGCGCCTAGCGGCGGACGGAACTGTCGTTGAATGACGATGAAAGCGGCGCTGCGATTGGCTCATCGGTGCGCCGCCATGTCGGCCACTCGGCAGACAGATACAACGTAAAAAGGCGATCGAACGGCCGTCGCGACGCGTCTGTCAGAATCGCGTCGACCAGATGATCGTTCGCGACGAGCACGGATCCGGTAAAGTGACGGGCGTCGCTGAATAAAGCGCGGTCGCTCGATTCAATTGAGACGTTCGTGTGCTCCAATCGCCTTCACCGTAACTTCCTGCCGTCGTCTTTGCTGTCGATCGACGTTGCGCGATAGGTGGCGACACGTGTGCGTTCGAAATAAAAGAGAAAAACGCAATTCTAACCGCAAATTTTATAAAAACGCTTGAGTATCGCGAAGATCACACTCGGGATGACTTGACGGGAGAATCGTCCAATATCGCGATTCGATCGAGTGCCAGCGAGCGAACGTGTGACACTTTCGTCTCTCTCGGCTTTCTTCGGGCCTTCGGTCTTTCCTTCGTGTATGCGAACCCGGCCGTTACCCGCGAGCCGTAGACATGAGTCTGATCTCGATACGTGCTAGAGGACACCACCAATCCAACCGCCATTTTAATTCCTCTCGATCGATAACGTTATACGTTATTATTGCGCGTAAAGTTTACTTTCGTCGTACATAATAATCTTGATAATAACAAATCGCATAGATGAGGATTTTCTATTTTACTTTGTTATCGTTGTAATCATTTAAACAAATTTTGAAAGCTCCTCGCGCCCTTTATTTTTGAGAGCTTGCAGTGCACGCGTTCAATCAATTCGATGAATCGAAGAAAAAAAAAAGAGAAAAAAAACCAGAAAAATTTAAGATATTCTCTCGTTATATACCGAACGAGAAATCCTCTTAACCTCAAAAAAGTCTGTTATTGCTTAATTTTGAACGTGAAAATCAAGATTATTCTTACCGATAGAATCAGTGGCGCCCGCGCGTCATCTAGCAGCACGCGGTGTAACCGCGTTATGTCATCGGCCATATGTCGCGCGCGCGAGGAAAACATGGTTGCGTCATTACAAAAAGTGCGCAAGTGCGGAATGGGGGAGAAGAGGGGAAGAGTGAACGAGAGATCGTGGTGAACGAGGAGCAAGATCTCTCCTTATCTTTCCATTTTCCGAGTGCGTGGGAGAAAATCGTTTCGATCGAGAGATGAGTTCCGACCTCGGGAAAGTCATGTACCCGATGCGACCGCTAACGACGCTACCGCCGATACCGCCGCAGGATGTCATGTATAGAATGCAAAATATCCACGAGGAAAAGTTCTTGCCTATAGACGAGCACCAATGTCGTCTCGCAGAAACCCTCGATACCAAGATGCCCGCCACGGAACTCGACATCCCGGAGGAGATTATCCGTATTCTGAAGGTTTCCGTCTTGTTCCTACGTCGCGCGACACCGTGACCGCGATATCCTTTCGTCCGCGCGCGCTCGCTCGCGTCCCGGACACGCGAACACGCGCGGAAAATCGCAGCCGGTAAATGTAGTGCGTTCGAGCGCGCGACATGATGACTCCTCCCGAAAATTTCCGCGAGCACACTGATCCGCGATCGACCAGGAGCGGAGCGGAGGAGCGACGTGCTGCGGTTCCTCTCTGTCTCTCTCTCTCTTTTTCTGTTTCTGTTCTGAAGCTTGATCGATGTTCCTCCTGTGCTTCCCTGGGATTTCTTTTTTCCTCGAATATCTCTCGCGCTAACGAATATGAAAATTGAACAAAAAGCACCGGCGATCAAAAATCGTGAGAACGAGACGTGCGGATCTCGTGGGGCGGGGAACTACTTGACTCGCGCGCGAAAGAGAGACGCGCGACTCCGATCGTTGACTGCGACTGTCAAAAGCAAAAAAGTTCCGAGCAAAATTCCGAGTTGCCGTTAGAAACAAGGGAGAGGGGAAGGTTAATTTGTTGAGGTGTTATAATCTTATTATGTTATTACAATCGATAATTATTAATATCGAACTTGACTGAATGTATGTATATGAATCAAAATATTGCTTGTTAGAATTTATGCACTGCAATTTTACTTTTAATAATCCAAGCCTTTGACTGCAAAGATAAATTTGGATGTTCTTGTGCTTAGTAATATTGTATTAATACTATATTGTATCAGATGAAATTTACTCTATATTATAGTTTGATGCTTTTTTATTTACTCCAACTCTGGTTGAGTTATATTAATATTATATTCATAATATCGCATAGTATATTTCTATTATATCGTTAATAGTCTAGGCTGATAATGGAGAAATAATAAAATTATTTTATTTTAAATTGTATTTGATTTTGATTATTCATTAGATGAAGAAATGTTATAGAGATCAAGTGTAAGTCTGGAAAATACACATTTCTTCTCTTACTATAAAACTAAATTTATACTTTTCTCATTAATATTTTCTTATGATATAATAAGTCTGTTCTTTATAGTTGAACTGCCTGTTCAGAGCTTATCTTTCTCCTTCCAATATGGAGAAAAAGATAAACTGTGAACTAGTGCAGCCAGCTATAAAGAACAGACTGAATCTATCTCAAAGTTCAGTGATTTCCCTGTTATATTGGACACGAGTATTGTGCAATGAATATCAAATATAAATCTAGCACAGATGTAAAATTAGATTTACTTTTGATATATACTTATCATATAATAGTACATTTCTATCTAATTATGATATAGAATACACAGCTTTCTTAATATTTTTATATACATATTTTGTCATATTGTAGAATAAATGTTAGATTTATGAAACTTATGTAATTAGATATTTCATATTAATGTTATATAAAGAATATGTAATTTGTTCTTTTTAGTTACCTATACCAGAATATCAAGATCTGGAGACTCGACAGATCAAAGTTCTTACTCAACTGGAAGATCTTAAAAAACAAGTCTGTACATTGTCCCAATTTTTGAAACAATCAAGTAAAGCACCTAAATCGAATGAAAATAACAGAGTAGAAACTACAACAGATTGTGTGTCATCTCAGGTACAAGAACTGTAGACTTTTGAAAAAATACTTGATTAATGTGTCAGCTATACTAAAATTATATCATTTATGCTAAAATTGAATTTCTAAATATATTATTGCATATAATAATCAATCTAAAATAAACAATTATTAGATAGTTTTCATACATAATTTGCAGGAACCAATCAACATTAAGGTGGTAGTGCATGCAGATCCAAACTATGTACCATATTCAATACTCGCTTTACAGAAAGTTTGGACCGACGTTGATATAAGAGTGATATCATATAAGCATTCATCTATCGCACCAATGCAACTTATGATTCCTTTTCAAAATATTAATAATTCTGCTGCAAAAACCATTGTACATTTATCATTGATATGGAAAGAGAGTAAGATCAAATTAATTTTTTGTCAATCTTAAGAAAAAAATGTTTTCTACAATAATGATGAATAATTTATTTTTTATTAAATAATTTAAGATATATTAAAATTTGAGGAAAATCAAATTTTCCTTTGTATAAATGAATTTTTAATAACTTTCTCATTATCTTCTAAATATCAGTTACTAGAATTTATTTGTTTGAAAATTTTCTAATATTATTAAATGTTCTTATTTTTCTTTCTTTTTTAGTCAAGGAATTGGAAGTTGTTACAGGCGTGGAAGGATATGCCATAAGAGGTGAAAGTAATTTCCTCAGATATTTGAGCAGGCAAATAGACGCGCACAACTATGAGAAAATAGAGCCAAAGCCACATTTCTTGGATGTGGTACTCGATTGGTGTTATAAGACTTATGAACACCTTAAGACGGGAGGTACATACAAAGAGGTGAAGTTTTATGACCCAACCCGTTATTTTCGACAACGGTCCAAAACGTCTGAATATAACATCGCGGAGATTGCACTATGGTCTTTGCTTAAACGATTCCCTACAGAGAAAATGCCACCTGAGTTTAAACCGTGGTACAAATCTTGCGAAAAGACTTTCATAGATGAAGCTTATACATATGAATGTAAAAATGATACACTTAATAAATGAGTGAGATAAAACAATATAAATGCATTTTTTGATACATTAAGAAACAATCTTGAATAAATTACTTTTTGCATAAAAATAAACAAATCTTAATTTGTATTCAAATGTGCCCCCATCTAACAGGAATTCTGTATTATTTGATATATATTCAAAAAATTAATTAAAAGAAATTAAGAATTACTAAATGATATAAAATTATATATAAAAACTTGTTAAAACATCGATTTCTACAATTATTTGTATAATTACAGAGTGTGTGTGTGTGTGTGTGTGTGTATACGTGTAATAATAAATCACTTGGTCATTGTTGAGTTCTTCCAAAACGGCATAAATTTTTATTAAAAATTTTTATTAACAAGTCTCTAAAAATGTCCTATCATTAGACATTATAGTAAGGTTTTTTATACTCTTACTTTGTTACAAACGCTTGCAAATGGAAGTTTATAAATAGTTTTAAATTTGCACTAAATGTATTCGCTGGCAGTGTGATAGAAACATTATAAGTTTCTGGAAATACATTATGGAAAAAGATTCGCTGCTTTGTGTAACATTTGTAAAATTTTTTTTTAAGAAAGTAATGAAATTATTATCTAAATAATTATATCAAGTATAAAACGAATGATTTTATCGGATATAAATCTATAATAGTTTTACTTATAATAACTAATTAGTTTAGGCTTCTCTTTGTTCTGTCTCTTATCCAAGGTATTATTCGCAGTTACAATAAATGTGATATTATGCAGTTATAATTATCAATTCGATATCCGACTTTGGACGTATGTTAATAACATGAGAATGTTTAAGAAGATATGTGAATATTGTAGCTAAAGAATATATATATATGTATAGTAGAAGCTCCACATTTATATATATTTATGATTTGATATTTACCTTTTCTTTCACAAGTTTAAAACAATTTGCTTATCTTAATGCTATCATTAAGATAGAGAGAAACGATTTTTAATAGTTCTTTTCTAAATAAGTCTGAGAACTAAAACTCCATTAAAATTCTTATTAATATAAAATATATAAATAAAAAACATATAGATAATTTAAAACATCTTTTGTTCATATCTATTTTTTTTCCTTTATATGTGTGTACGTGTGTGTTTTTATATTTAATGTTTTTATAGGCTTTTCTAATCATCGCGTTCTTTGTATTCGCGGGAGAATACAAATCCCAAATATGGAGCTTTTATTATATATCACAAAACGCGAATGCAGTTGATATATTATCCACTGGTCAGCAGCATCATACAAAATCTATACTTTTGCAATGAAGAAAATATACAACATATTTACACGTGTCTGACATAGTGCAAGTACATCAGCATAAGAGTGAATTTATACAGGATGTCCCAAAACCTGCGGCCTTCTATTCTAATTTTTAATAAATTGATATGACAGGCCCGAACATTGGGAACATTAGGTTGATGAATTTCTTCTGAAAATGCAATGTAATAATGCAATGTGATAATGCAATCATCTTCCGCGAATCACGTACATCTGCAATGAATACTTTCAAACATAGTATCAGAAGAACATAAGACTTATAACTAAATTATAAGTGTAATCGTGTACCTATTGTGTACCTGAGAAGCAGAATGGAATGAGTCCAAAATTATTTGGAATTATAAGTTTAGAAGTATTTTATATCATGTAGAATCTTGTAAAATTTTAAATGAATTTTATAAGCTATAAAACATAAGAAGAGATCCTTTCGTCAAATTTCTCTGGCGATATATATATATATATATATATATATATATATATATATATATATAATTGCTGTCATCTCTTTTGATACGTCCCGTATGAACAATTTGTGAATTCTAACTGAATTTGTCTATATTATCCATTTAATAGATAATTTCTAGATATTTGCAGATTTTCGTTAAAAAAATTCTAGATTTATATTCTGCTCCACAGGTGCAAAAATTATACAATATGTCCATACGAGATCTGTATATATGCTACTTTTAAACTAATCCGAGAAAATAGAAAAGTATCTATTAAATGCACAAAATGTCTTATCGAAAATTATAAATAAAAAGTATATATATATATATATATATATATATATATATATATATATATATCACAATACGAAGATGCCTCAAGCTTTCTATAATTCATTATAAGTTTGCTATAATTCTATGTCGTCAGCACGTTGTGTATGAAACAAGTGTTTTCGACGTAAGTCTTTCGCTCTATATATATAATATAAAAAAAGACTTCGCTTGTGAAATGTGAGATAATTTTGATACCGTATTAATAAGAGAAGTCTTCCTATTTCAATAGTAGTAGTTTAATTACACGAACGACGAAAAACCTGGCAATGGTGCCCTCGATCTCGCCATATTATTCATGATGATCTGACCACCATTCAGACTGACGACCGCGCTGCCTTCCGGCTCAGAGTCTGTGTACGACGAATAATTCCGGACGGGTTTCTGTCGCTTCCATGATTGCCTCAACGAGTCGTTCACATTCGCGTAGTGATTCACGAAGGAATGCGGATCAGATTGCACACTCTCGTTCTCGCTCTCAGAACCCTACGATGAGCAAAAAACACAATTTAGATCGTTTACAATTTAGAAATAATACGATTGTTTCTTTTTCTACGAAGGTATTACCTGAGAATCAGTAGAACTGATTTCAGAGGGTTTCTCCGTAACACTACTGTCATCAGGATTCTCATCGTATCCTTTGAGACTTTCCTCGTCACTGTGATAAGCGACCGATGCGGGGGATGGTCTAGGAGGCGATTTACCCAACATCGCCGGTGGCGGAGGATGCATAGCCTTTCGAGCTAAAGTGTTCCTTTTACCTAGAGTGCCGCTCGCCACGTTAATGGCGCCTCCCCCTTGACGCGATCTGTACAATACCAGATCTGATTCTTGCCTATCCTCCGCATCCATTGCCATTGACTCCTCAAGAGTCTTTTGCGCCTCTTCTGTAATCATTAGTGTATTATAATTCCTCTAAAGTTATACATTAATAGATATAGAAGTATGTAAGCTATTCTTAATTTTTCATAATTGAGAAACGCTTGATATGTACAACAGGTGTGTTAAATTCAACTTACGTTTATATTTGTAACTTTTACTCTTTACACACAACACTGCTATGACCATAATGATAATTATAATTGACGTAGCTGCCAAAGTAACCATGAACCAAGTCTCTCTGTAAAATGGTCTATGTTGTAGATATGCATATTCCAGGTACAATTTCGAGGGCGTCAAAATCTGTCAAGAAGCATTAGTAAAATATAGTTAGTATATTGTTTTTTTTCACAAATAAATAAATATAATGTGCGCAAAAATAAATATCCAAATAATAAATAAACTTAATATTCAAATGGCTAGATATATATGCAAATTATATTTTTTTTTTAAATAATATTGAATTTACAATTATTTCTTTATTTAATTAGACTTACCGTTTCGGTGGAATACGCTGGATAACTGATTCCATAACGATTATATGATATCACTCTGAACAAGTAAGATGTAGATGGCAACAAGTTTTGATAGGATACAGTATATTCCGTCAGCGGTCCATTGCTACTACGAATTATTGTTTGCCAGCGCGAATCATCTACAATTACATATATAAATTGCGTTATAATCTTTAAATTAAGTCCTTAAGGAAGAGCGGCAAAAAGTTTTTTTGTTTAGAAATATCACATTGTATATAATCACAAGTCTCTCTATACGTCTCATTTTTACATTTTTCAATAGCAGATATTTTTTGATCGATTTTTTTTTTTAATTTTATCTAAACAAAAATATAAAATATTGTATATCTATTTAACTTTTTTTAGAATATATATTAATCTATTTAAATACATCTCCAATATGTTATTTTAAACTAATTAAACTGGCCGAAAAGTATAATTTTATTATTTTTATTTTCTCTTTCCAAATTAATTACTTGAAAAAAGAATTGTCTTGGTATTATTTTTAGGAAAAAATTGATTTCAACTTGATCAAAAAATATATCACTAACAAATAACGCAGTAAGAATGAAATATATTCCTTTTATCAAATGATTTGGAGGAGATTTGTATTATTTTGATAGAAACTAATTTAACACTTTGAGTGCATTATGTATCTATTACACATCTAGTGCATTTGTTGTTTCTTAATTCTTAGGGAAGAATTATTTACATAAAGCATCAAAAAATAGCAAATACACTGTATTGGCGTATTAAAAAATGAGAAATATATGCATTTCCGGAAATTTTGTTCAAGAAAGAAATGCTTATTTTTTTAACAAGAAATACAATAGTATCGATCTATATCTTAACTATATGAAATATCTTGAGTATATTGCACGCAAAGTGTTTGCAAAAACGTGAGATTAGTTGCAGGGGCTAAATAATGAAAACTGCAACACTATCAATCAATATCGGCTAATACAATAAATCGTCATCACGCTAGAATAACGATCAATCATTAGATCGTTTCTTTCTTAAGACGGTGTTACAGCACTACACGAAGTTAATATCCAATAAAAACTCGCATGAATGTCTAAAATGGGATTTCTGGCGATGTCATGCTTTGACATTATCATGCAAATTGTTGCAAACGACCATACGACACGTATATAATAATATATAACGGATTATTGTTCAAAAAGCAATATCGTTACGCTAATAAGGACCACGGTATCAAAAACCATCTAATGCAATGATTGACGCTCAGCATAATTACGTGCGTTGACACTTACAATGCTGCCATTCTTCCATCGCTACACATTTATAAAAAAGACGGTATTAGTGTTAGCAGAACTGATAATTGATTCAACGCGAATATATGAGAAGTTATACAATAACTTTGAGCAAAAAATTTATTCTATAAATTACTTTACAATTGTATATATTCCCCTGTTTCTTCAAAAAATTGCAACCTTGATAAGAATTTTTTGAATATATTATATCTTTCTTCCACAAGGATATGATATATTGCAAAATTCATTTTGTAAATTAGTTATAATAAAAGAGATTAGGCAGTTTATTTATAATTTTCTTGCAATTTCGATAAACAATAGTAGAAAATGATAAACTTTTAATTTTGACCGGTCTTCTCCATTGTTACAAGTAATATAACAAAATATGACAGCATAATTTATACTTGCCTTTACGACGAGTCTCGATATAGTAACCGAGTATAGGACCTTTGCCGGAAGCACCGTTAGTCCATTGTAGTTCCACGCTAGAGACGGTCCTGGTCACGCCGAGCTTACTAGGTGCCATTGGCGAACCCTCTTGCGGACCAGTCGTAACATTACCGGATATCGGTGGTCCAAAGTCGATCGTCTGCGCGCGAACCATAAAAGTGTACGTCACCTCCTCTTCTAATGGTTGAATGAGGAGACTCGTCTCTGTCACTTTTTGCTTTACTTGTTTGCTAAAACCTTGAATAGAACATATCGATCGGTTAATGAGAGAATAGAGATAAGATAAATGTACCGTAATATCACTGTATTTCGTGTATGAAATTTTCTTCAAATAATATTATAGCACATTTGGTGTCCATTTATATACAATAATATTCATACAAATACAAAATGTGCCGTAACTTATAATATAATTGAAAAGTTAATGATAGAGATAATGATAAGATAATAATAAAGATAATGATTTGCGAGAAAGAATCTATTAGAAAAATAAAATAAAATTTTTACACGAAATACAACTCAATTTCAACTTCATCGAGATATTAAATTGTCTTACGATCGTTTTGTTCCGCTGTTTCATAAGTGACGATGTAACCGATTATCTCGCCATTGCGTAATTTCGGTGGCTCCCAAGAGACGCGCAAACTGGTCATGGTAATTTCAGTGAATTGCAAATTGTACGGCGGTCCCGGTATGTCCTGCATTTACATATTGCATACAATGTGCATTTATAATACATAAAATGTTAGAACAAAACCACAAAGTTTGAAATTATATATTTTACATAGCTATTATATAAATGACTATTGTTTCAGAGAGAGAGAGAGAGAGAGAAAGAAAGAGAAAGAGAATGCATAATTTACATATCTGTTTCCATTCTTTAAATATCTGTTTTAGTTTAAAACATTAATAATATTCATGAAATAATTCAATATCTATAGAAATTTACCTGTTTCGTCCTAACAGTGATTGGTGAAGATCGTGGGCCATCTCCGGCCGGATTAAACGCCAAGACTTGTATGCGATACTCTGTATACTTGTCGAGGAAAACTAAACTGTGCGCCAAACAGGACGCCAGGACAACTTCTATCTCTTCTTCCTGTTTCTTTTCAAAATTTTGAGGCGAGTCAGTTACTAAATAAAAAATCTGCAATAAAAGTGGAAGTGTTACTTACAATTAACACTCATAAAAAACTTACAAAATAATGAAATAAAAATTTATCAACAATTAATCTAAATGTACAAAGACAAATTTTTATAAATTTATAAAATAATAAAAAATATGTCAATATACGTGATCATAATCTATTGTTAATATAACTAGATGTGAGATAAATAATTACTTTGTATCCTAATAAATCGCCATTTTGCATATTAGCTTGAGGAGGCTTCCAACGTAAATGGACTTCGGTGGAGGAGATGGGTTCGGCTATCAAATTTTGGGGCTCTCCTGTAGGAACTGCTTCTCCTACATATACAGTGACCGGTGGACTCGGTGGGCCCTCACCTTCGGAGTTAAACGGCAGCACTATAATCTCGTAATATCGGTCCTCCGATAAATCGCTTAAAACCATTTTAGTTTCCTAAAACAAAATGTAAAAATGAGTTAATCATTTGTTTTGAAAAGTGCCATGCTATGCGCAATTTATGCTACCAATATATATATGTTATATTTTATATTAATCTCAGATAGTAAAACATGATATGTAAAACACAATATTTTAACAAACGAAAATTTGAGTAAATCTATTGTTAAAAGTGAATGATTTTGTGCGTTATTTCATTACTGCAAATTATTTGAAAATTTCAAGTTTTTTAAGTTTAATTTTAAATTGTAAAATTTAACAGACTACAACTATCCTCTCTCTGTACATATAATATTTGTTAATTATGTTAATTTCTAATTATGTATTTAATAAAAATATATTACATTAATTCCCAGAATCTCTTCCTTTGGCGTCACTTGAAGCGGTGTCGGAAAATCTGATACCGGTTGATAGACGACACGATAACCACCCGTTTCGTAATCCCCACTCCAATATATCTCGTCAATCATATTCCAATGAACTTCGACGCTGGACGTTGTTATCGGTACAACTTTCAGACCAGTGACACCTTTGGATGGTGCTAAATAAATGATAATATGGATTATTTATTATAATATTTTAAAAACCAAAATTAATTGTTTTATCATTTTCTCCAAAAATTTTGTTGAATTTTTATATTTCTAAATAATATATCAAATAAACAATTTTTATGTAAACACAGCTACAAGCTTGATACATATTTCTTTTGCATATCAAAAAAATATTACACCGCATATTTTGTAAACTAAGCCAATATCTTGTATTGCCATTCGATACGCACCTGCAGGTAGAGTTTGCACTTGAGTAGACTCGGTACTCCATTCCGAAGGACCTATATCGTTGGTAGCCTGAATACGAAATTGATAACGCGTGTAAGGTTTCAAATTGTTAGCAGTGTAAGAAGTCAGAGTCGGCTCCACTCTTTCGGGTATAGTTTGGAACGGTCCGGAATTCTCCGACTGTTGCACCGTATAATATCTGTTGGGGTAAAAAGAAAGAGAGCGAGAGATTAACATGTAATTTTTTTAACATTCGCCAAATTGGCGCCTGCGAAAGATATTTGTACCTTAATGGTGCAAAACCGTCTCTGCCTGGTGTCCAGCTAAACGTTATCTGGCGACTCTGGATCTGCGACTTACTCACTTGCGGCATCGATGGCGCCTGCGGACGTTCTCTGTTGTTTGTGGTGAATACAATTGCGTAAGCTGTTTTACCCCAACCCAATCTCGTTTGCGCCGTCACAGAAAACATGTAATATTTCTCGGGTTCAAGATTGGTGGCTCTGCAGCAAGCAATAAAATCGCAATATTAAACTCGAAAATCGTCTATACATTCTCGTTTAATCGATACTTTTAATATTAAAATAATAGCACTTATATGATATTAAAATATGCAAGAAAATCTATATGTAAATTGTAAATAAATTTAGCTTTGAAAAATTCTAGAATTTTCTAAAGTCTCATTATTTCTAAAATATAAATTGAAAATAGAAATATATGAATAATTTTTTTTTTTGTATGTAATATGATTGAGTCTACAATTTTCTCCATAATTGTGAATCTAGGTAAATAGAAAAAAATTCTTCGCACCTAAACGTTCTGTCAGACGCCGGGAATTCTTTGGAAAATTGATGATCTTGACTATTATTTAAATGAAACATGACTTTATACGCGAGAATCTCTCCATTAGGATCTTCTGGCATATCCCAGATAATGCGCGCTGTGGTAAAGCTCACGTCAGGAAACGATACATTAGATGGTGGACCAGGAGCTAATATAAAACAGAACATGATTAATATTATGCGATTATTATAGAAATTATTATAACCGTTCTTATTAGTTTTATTTCCTTTGCTTAAAAGAATAATTTTTTGCTACATATATATTATAATAATTATACCACAAAAAACACAATCAAGTGTCACATTTTGCGTTACAATTATTCCGATTATGTTTGATAATGAGAATTTAACTGCAATAAAAAATCAATCTTACTGTCATCAAAAGTCTGAACTCTCACGGGTGGGGTGCTCAGCGCTCCGTCGCCGAGTCTCGTATAAGCTAAAACTTGCACATGATATTGCACAAACTTGCGGAGCTCCGTTAGAGTAGTCGTAAAGGTAGTGTTGCTGGGAATATTCTTATATTGGAAGGACGATCTGGAATTTGCGCCATAGTAGACTTTAAAGCCATCGATCTGTCCGTTTTGGTGTTCTACAGGAACGTCGCCCCATCGCACTAGGATGGTTGTAGATGACGTCGCGTTTGCCTCTACGTTAATTGGCCCCAGAGAAGGAACTAAAAGATATGTTGGTATTATATATCTTCGAATTTTATGAGAAAAAAAGTTTAAAATTGATTTAGAGTCACTTTTTTCGCAAATTAAAATTTTTTTTACAATAAATAAAATAATCATGACAGTCTTACCTGATTCGCGAGTTCGTTCGATGGCCTTTGGACTCGCCGCTGAAGAACCGACGTCGTTGAACGCTTGCATCATTATCTCATAATCGGCGTATTCCTCCATATTTTCCAGAACATATGAGTTTGCGGTAGAATCTTCGATAGTGACACTCTTCGAGATGTTTGAGCGTACTTCAGTGTACGTAATGTTGTACCCGCGTGGATTTCCGTTCCATTCTATTTGCTGCAACGGCTGCGCAAAAAATTATATGTATTGTATTATATGATTCTTATATTTATATCTTAATATCCTTTCAGTAATAATAATTAATGCAAGTTACAATATCGTATATAATGAATACTCACGATCCATCTGACGCGTAATTCGGTAGCATTCATCGCGCGGACCGTAACGTTCTTCGGAGGATGAGAGGGTGATGCTTGAATCGTTTGAAATTCTTTAGTCGATTCGGAAGGCTGCGATGCACCGACGACATTATTCGCGATTAAACGAAGCTTGTATTGCATGAAGGGGATCAAACCGTTGACGGTGATCGTACTAGCGTCAGGATCAGACACCTCGTAAATATTGTACCACGTCGAATTTCGTGCCGTTTGTGCCTTCAAGAAAAATTATGTATATAATTTTTTAATTAATTTATCTTTTGTCTTTTATCAATCGCATAACTCTATCACATTGAATCTTCCTGTCTGATCGTACCATAGGGAAAAACAGATCTTATAAAACTAGCGTTATAAAAAATGGAGCATTTTTCAGATATTAAGCAAATAAATAACGTCACCATTAGATTTAAATTAAATCTTTTTTAAATTTTGTAATTAACATCAAATTTTTAATTTTCAAGGAAGCAAAAAGATGTGACAAATAATAATTTTCCTTGACATTTCCAAAGTAAGAGTTAATAATCGACCAACCTGTACTGTCCATTTTGTAATGGACGAATTGCCATCAAATCCCGGTGTGAATTGTAACACAACGGAGAATGCATCTATATTGGATAATGCTAGTTTTGTGGGAGGTTCTGGTAGCACCGGTTCTACGCCCGATTGTATGGTTGCTACTTTCGATTTTCCTGGTCCAATCGACGTCCAAGCAGTGACCTCAAATTTGTAATGGGTTAATGCCTAAAAGAAACAATAATAAGTGATAAATAAGTTATATATTTCTCTTCTGCCTATTTCATATTTTTTATAATTTATTGTCATTTTTAGACCATCCTCTAAATTTCTTTATTATTTTATAATTTTTAAAAAGTCTTTTTAAATTTAGATTAATTTTATATTGCTTGGAATCGATGGCTACCTGTAAATGTTTTACTCTTGTCGACAACACATCGGCCGTAAAGTTTTCGACGCGCAGAGAATCCGGAATTTCTTTAATCATATATTTCAGTTGATAGTGTGTCAATATGCCATTAGTCTCTTTAGGAGAACTCCATTTAACTGTCAGCGCGCGATCGCTGATGTCTTCAAATTGTAAATTTTCCACTTCTTCAGGTACTATAACACATAAAAAATATTTAAAAACAATCAATAATCGCATACATATAATATCAAGAATCTTTTTCTTTATTGTATAAAAAGAAATCAAAGATAAAAAAAATATTTTACAAATTAAAATTATTTTTAAATTTTGATTTAATACGTAAATCAAATAATTAGTAATTAAGTAATTTAGTTATATTGTGAATTAAATGTACCATCTTCGCAAGTGCGTATTTCGACAGGCGAACTTCTTTCGCCATCACCTGGATCGGTGAAGCAAAGCACTGTAATATTGTATAAGGTGTACTTCCTTAAACCCGTCATAATAGTACTTTGTTCGGCGAGCGGATCAAATAAGCTGGGTGGTACGGTCATCGACTTATACTCAGTTGCTTCCGTAAAATTGCCACCGGACCAAGCTTGTAATTTATATCCCTGATTTATTCCATTGATTTTTTGCGGATTCGGTGGCTTCCACCAAACTTTTACCGCCGTTGAATTAACCGCTTCCGCTTTTACGTTCGTGGGCGGTGCTTCCGGAACTGTATACATATTGTAATAATGTAACAAATGTAATATTTCAGAATTATATGTTAATTAGTTTTTATACTTATAAAATCATATTATTATACTTTGAAATCATATTATTATAAACAATGCTTTAAATATCGATTAATCACCTCCTTCCTTGGTTTTAATCTGCAAGCCTTTGGTGTATACGCCCACACCCATGTCGTTATAAGCTGCTATTTGTACCTCGTAATCCTTCCACGTGATCAGATCAGTAATGAGATAATTTCGTTGCGCTTCGTTGGTGATATTCTGTATCGTCCACGGACTGTCATTGTATCCGTGCAACTTGTACCTCAATATATATCCTAAAATATGACCATTTCGGTATTCATCCAGCGGAGGCTGCCATTGAGTTATTATTTCCGACGAGGAACGTGCCGAACCGGCAAAGCCAATCGGTGGACCGCTAGGCGCTGATGATCAAAACAATTAAATTAAATCAATATATGTATTAGAAATTGGTTCATAGTTTTATTTCATAACAAAAATAGAGTAGATATTATATTACTGTTTCTTATTGAATCATTCTAATAACTTACGTTCTTGGGGTAGGACCACGATATTGCTAGGTGCCGACGATGGACCTTCGCCTACGCTATTTTCAGCACTGATACGAAATTGATAAGCAGCCGCGGCTTTCAAATTATTCAACAATACCCATCGGCTTGTCGCCGACACGTTGTCACGTTCGGTAACCCAGTTTAATAATGGACTAGTTATAGGTCCTATTTATAAATAAATTTATAAATAATATTATAAAATATTTCATTATAGATAATTATATCTCATTATAAATAATAAAATATAAACAAATAAATATATAAAAATAAATGTAATGTGTCAATTAATTTATATTTATATCCTGTTATTTTCTATTCTTTTCTATTATATTTATTCTATCGTAAATTTATAAGATATGTATTTTTTAAATACTTATTTAATTGCAATTTTTTTTACAATTATATGTGTCTGTCTACGCAAAATATATATTATAAATATATTCTTTAAATTTATATATTATATATTATAAATATATCCGTTAACATAACATTTGCGTGTCCAAAAAAACCCGGATCACACTCACCTAAATCGGATACTTCTAGTTTCTGAACTATGAATTTTTTCGTGGGGCTGTTACCGTCGAAACCGGGTACCCATGTAACGTTAATCGTGCGCGGTGAGATCCGCTCTACTCGAGTAGCTACGACGTTGATCGGCGCGAATGGCAATTCGATCACACTCAGACGAGCGGATCGTGTCTCGTTTCCACCTGGCGATACTACGGAACACGTGTAGTCCCCCACATCGGAAGCTCGAACAGCGACAATCTCAAGAGTCCCATCCGGTCGCATTTTCACTCTCTGACTCGCTTGCGTGTTTATTACTCTGTAATCACAAATATATCATTTTGAGATTTTCATATGTTGAAAGAATTATATAAAATCTCATCTTTATGTAATTTAAACAGTTTTGCTAATATACTTCGATAATAAATCAATAGTGACAATTAAATCTATGAAACTTTTATGAGAAAAAAATGTGAATTTATCAGATTTCAATTCCATGCTTTAAAAAATAAAAAATTCCGATCACAGTTTTAAATTTTATGAAAAAATAACGTATATGAAAGATTTCTTCTGATATAAAAAATTTCAAACTTATATTGTAAATCATATTAAAATATTAATATTGTAAAAATATATAATATTCCTCTTTATATACATACTGTCCGTTATGAAACCATGCCATATCATATACGACGCTAGGATCGTTCGAGATTTTACACTGTAATTCGGCGATGTGTCCGAGAAGCACGGATATATCAACAGGTGGTTGGATAATTTGCGTCCGAACTGTAACAGAGAGGGAAAGTTATATATAATAAATACGTATACACACGATAAACAATTATAATTGAAGGTCAAACACAAGAGAATCAATTTTTATTTTAAAAGAATTTTTACATAGGAAAACTTTCTTTATATGAATACTTAAAAATTTATTATTAAAAAATTTGATAACATAGTACACATGTATATATATAACATATTTACATATATATATATATAATTCTGGCTTTTTAAATAAATTGTTTCCAATCATAGAAAAATATTTTATTTATGGAATAAATATAATGGAATAAATAAGTAAAATGATTTCTGTTTGTCTTATTTATATTCTGCCTCAAAATTATTTGAATAATTACCCATAACGGTCAAATATGCCGATCCGTTGACAGAGCCGGCTTCATTCGCTCGAATACAAGTATATTTTCCCGCATCGTATGGCTTTACCGCTGCGATTAAAAGATCACCATTGTCCAAGACTTGTACTCTCCCGGCAATCTCCACAGGTATTGTATCTGTTGCAATTAGGTTTTGCAATTTATCATGTAAAGAAATGCTTCTTGCAATAGTACGAATAAGAATCTCATTTATTTTAATTTTACAAAGAATAAATATTTTTTTAATAATAAAATTATAATTTTATATCAAACTAAAATAATGTATAAATTAACACAACATAGTAATTAATATAATTAAATTTTTTGTTTTATTTACCATTATAGTACCAGGTAGTGTTTGGTTTAGGCGCCGCTACCGCGTAACAAGTCAAAGTCGCATCTTTGCCATCCAACACTGTTAAATTCTGTGGACCTTTTTCCATAATCGGTCCAGATGCTGTAAATTATAGAAATTTCATCATTGATATCAAATCAATTTTCAATGTTTTCTCGCAACGTGCAAATGAAAAAAAGGTGAACAATCATCGCTTGCTATATATATATATATATATATATATATATATATATATATATATATATATATATATATATTTAACCCTTCCGTAATTTATTCTTTCTCTATTTTTTTATATTCATTTACAAAAACAAGCTTATTTTTTAAAGCAAAACACAAACACATATTCAGTAACAAAACTACGCAAACTAATGGCTAACGAAATGCAGGCTGATTCATGATAAATGCCGTATAAAATACTCGCTGAATGCTTAATATAATACTTATCGTGAAACATCCATAATTCAAAATAAGTCTTATTGGAAATATATATATTTCTAATCTATAACATATTTGGGAAGAACAAGACGTGCGTGTTGGTGTTACTTGCAATTCCGCAATGCGTGCCAAGAATCCTTTATAATTATATCAAAAAAACAATGAGCCATTGATTCTATGTGATAAGTTTTCAAAAATATTTCATACGTCATTCATTGCATAATTTAAAAAGAGAAACACTAAACTAATTAAAATCACTAAATTACTAATCACGTAAAATGAAAACAGCTATTGATTTTTTAATGTCTTTCACTAAAACTCTATACAATCAGAATAATAATAAATCATCTAAAATCTAACAACATTAATATATCCGACATGGTGCGTTTGTCTTATGAAAACATTTATTACTAGAAAAAGCAAAAAATCGTGAAAAGTGAAATTTATACGCAATCTTCACAAGCATGTGCCGAGAATAATAATGGAAAAGAAACGTGAGGAAATTTCGCAGTAATATTCTTACTGTCTGGATAATGAGAGAACATAAAACGGTGGTCAGACTGGCGAATTCTGACTACATTGTAGCCAGCCGCCCAGCGGGCAACTCTGTTTTTCAATCCGCTTCCTAATTCTTCTTCTGTGTCGCATACAAAAAATATGTCATATGTATTAATGCGACATTACTACCTCGAAGTGTTCGTAAAAAACGTCACTCAGACATCTCTATTCAATAATGTGTTGCATTATATTTATTTATTCAAATATTTATAGATAATGTCTTTATATCACACTTTTAAATAGCTAAACAATTTCTCTTAATAAATTACTTATGTATAATTTATATGTTGATGAACACATAAAAAGACAAGTATCACACCTTTAATAATGTATCTTACATTTAAAATCACAAATTGTATATTTGCTTTATTTATTTGCATTACTTATGATAGTCACTCTTCTCTTCTTTAGAAAATTGTATAATGTATTGTTTACACAAGTCTTGTGGTAGTTTACTAATAATAAAAAAAGAGTTTATAGAGCAGCCTTTTGACTTTTGTAAGACTATCAAATTTTCTCATTAGTGAAAAAAATGTCAGAATGATTTAATCGCATGTTTCACGAACACTTTGTGTGTATGGACTAAGTAATTTTATTGTTGTTAAAATATCGCAGTACAGCAAATTCTAGATAAATACTCACTTTTCGCCTTCAGCCATGTATAACTGGATGATTCGCCGGCATCGTTGGATGCGAGACATTGAAACATTCCAGAATCGTCCATAGTCAATTTTTTGATTGTCAATGAGCCATCTTCCTCCATTATATATCTATAAAACGCGCGCGACAAAAGCGTATAATTATATACCATTGTTATTCGAATGACTTTCGCCTTTGAAAAAACAAGTTCAAACATTTAAAATTTAAAATATTCTATCTAAATATTTTAATCTCTTTTTAATTTACATATTAAAATACTAATTTTAATATGTAACTCTTTTAACATCACGTAGTAATTTAATATACGTAACTCTTTTATTATATTTTAATTTGCAATAAAAAATTTATTAAAATATTACCAAATTACATAAATAAAAAATATATCTTTTACGTAAAAAACAGCTATTTCAAATTTACAAAAAAATTTTTACGGAACTATGAGTTAAAATATATAACTTTCTGTCTTTTTTCTCGAATCGCAAAGTCAAATATTTGCCAAGGCATACCTGGTTCCCAGTAAATGATCTACGGGCTCAGCATTACGGAACCAACTGATTACAGGAGGCGGTACGCCGTTAGCGTCGCACGGTAACGTTACCGTAGATCCGTAATCGCTTAGGGTCTCTCTCTTTAATTCCGTTATAAATGTTGGTTTTTCTAGAAAAATATAGTACAAATTTCATGAAAAAAATTGAAATTGGTGTGTTTGTTAAAACACTTTAATTCGTAACTCTGTATAAATTATTATTCTTATTATCCTTATTAAATCCTAAAAAATTTAATAATTTCTAACTGTATATTATAATTATGAATGATTGCTAGCGTAGTATTATATTATTCTTTTTTTAAGATAACCGCGTAATTTATTTTGTTAATTCATCAATTATTTATACATTTATCACGTACTTATTTGCACTTGATTGTACTTACCATATACGACAACCTTGGCACTCGCATTTACAGTCGGATAACCACCGCTCCTTAAATCCACATGGCAAGAATAAATCCCCGTGTAAGTTATATTGGCTGAGATCAATGCGAGTGTTCTATTCCACGAATCGTTAAAGCTATACGATATCCTAGAGTTCTCGATCGGAATACCGTCCTTCATCCATAAGGTCCGTAACTCATGAAGTGATCTGAAAGATATAATTTTGTCGTTTCAAATCTTCCCGAGTTGCGACAAATATCAAACATTGTTCAAACAAACAAGAAAATTCAAAAAGAAAAATAATCGTAGTACGTAGAATAATAATAATAATAAAAAAAAAATCAGAAAAGTTTTCGATTACCTGGCATTCGCGATGCAATTTATGTACGTAACATCTTGATCTTTGATTATCTGCGTGTCCTGCGGCTTGACGATTATGGTAGGGGCCACTTCCGCATATGGATCGCCGGTAACTTGCAACTTGAAAAACGGGCTATTCTCCTCTTTGCCCAATTGGGTGTTGATAGCTTTTGCTCTGTGAACAATAAATCGCCAGAAAGACATAAGCTTAAACTTGTCAAAGTTCATTGAAATTTTCTTAACTCTTAATCTCGAATTTTTTTGCAATTGCAGACCACAAAGTGAAATCTTTATTTATTTGATTTGCAAAATTTTGAAATTTTAAAATTGAAAAAAGATTGTTCTCTTTTATTCAGGATTCTTTATAATTTCGAAATTCGGGAACAAGCAATCCTATGTATTAAAAAATAAATAAAATGAGACATTATTGACTGTATAAATTATACAAACCTATAAGAACCTTCGTCGCTTTCCGAAGCGTTTAGTATTAGTAGCGTGTGATGAGTCTTTGCGTACTTTATACCGTACAAAGGAGTCCCGTCCGAGGAGAACCACGTTACCTCCGGAGTAGGATGACTCTCAATCGGGGGTAGCTCCAGAATTGCAGCACTACCCGACTCGACGGTCACCACTTTCTCCGTGAGATCATCGAACATTCCCATATCTAAGGACAGATTAAACTCGTCGATCCGTAATATGCGCCTAATACAGCCTGATGAAGATCTGTACGATTCGATGAGATACTCACAAGCTACAGCGAAGGCGAGACGATCGCTGAATATGGACCCCACGTCGTTGGTCGCAACGCAGTGATACACTCCGGCATCCTCTCGTCGCGTACTTTGTATACGGAAATAAGGCCCGGAGGTAAGCTCATTGCTGAGGGGCACACCGTCTTTGAACCATTTGTACTTTGGTTGAGGATTGCCTATGGAAATGGTGATATAAAATTTACTTATTGCAAGTCAAGCAAAATAATTTTTCTTTTTCAAAATTGTTTAGTTCAAGTTTAGATTATAATCTGAAATTCAAATTTGCGTAAAAAATATTGAAAAGTAAGTGTAAGATATTTCTTTCTAACTAATAAATGCATTTTTTTAATAGTAGGTTCTTTGAACTGTATAAAATATATAAAATAGTAATATTAATAAATAAAACTAATATTATATTAAGTAATATTACTTTTATTTATTAATATCATTATTTTATTTTTTTTAAAATTTTATTAAAAAAAGTAATATTAAATAATATTATTTTTATTTATTAATATTACTATTTTATATATTTTATACAATTCAAAGAACCTACTGTTAAAAAAAAAATAAATATGTTAATTAGAATTATTATCTTACGCTTATTTCCCGATCCTTTATGCAAATTTGAATTTCTGATTATAATCTAAATTTGAACTAAACGATAATATTAGTAATATTAATAAATAATAAATATTAATAAAATAATAGTTATCCGAAAATGTGATTTCTTGTAATATCGCGAAGAATGATTTAACATAAAAAATTCATGAATGATTCAATATGATTCTTGTTCGCAAAGTCATGGACGACGATGTTAGACCACGAGCTATCTAATACCATTAGTGCAAGGTCATACGATCGAATTACAATGTGCTAAGCATCGGTGAGGCTTCATCTGGTCACCGTCTCATCCGCCCGTTACCTAATATTTCTGCAGGACAATGGAACGCCATACGCGGCGAACATTATCCTCTCATTGCTATTATGGTTCTTATATCACTCTTTCTTTTATTTTTAATTAACGAGATTTTCAAGTATTTGTTGATAATTTATATTAATTGATAATGATAGATTGAACAAATTCAAATCATCAACAATGATGAGAATTAGCAAATGTTGATATTAAACGGAATATCAATAATATCACTTCGTTATTTTTTTGAAATTATATATTTTTATTAAAAGAAAACAAAACTTGAATTTGCAGTATTTTCAAATTTCATTTTTTTAATAGAAGTATAGAAATAAAATAGCAACTTGTTTTGCAAGAAAAAAATTACAAATGACAAGTTCAAAATTTTTAACTGGTGTAAAAAAGCATGCGACATTTTCCAGATTGCAGAATCGTTATTAAAATTTACCAGTAAATTAATTTTCAAAAACTATTATTCTTACATCAAAAAATGATCAAGTGTGTAATTGGAAAAAGTTTTCATGTTAGTTATTGCGATTCTCTTACCTCTTGCTTGGCATTGCAGAAACTTTGTGCGATTCTCGCTAAGTATATTACCACTGCTGGACGGTTGATTAGTGAAACGCGGCTCCTCAAGTGGTACTGCGAACAGAAAGATGTTACGGGATTTATTCTTTTTTCAGGTCAATCTTGCGTTGACCAAAATTTTTTACAAGTTAGTCTGAGACAAAATTGCATAAAATTCGTATAAATCAATAATATGTGAGTTTATATTTTATAAATAAATTATATATAAATATATTTTTTTCTCATATTACACATATGTGAAATTCGGGTCGATCGTATTATTACACGTGAATGCCGTATAGCTGACTGACACTGAGTCACCGACGGACGCGAGACATATAATAATTTATGGTGCTCCAAAAAGCCCGACGAACGAGAGGAAGGAATGCGAACGAACGGCCGCGGATGCCGAGGTGCCGAGTCACATGCACGTAAAACCCTCTCCTCCTGTACACTTACCGGACGTTCCACGCTCCGATGATCCTGACACACGGGCGCACCGCCGGTGTGCCACAATCTCTCGTCGTTTCCCGTGAAACCACGACTTTATTGAGGACATATTGTGAGTGAAAAGTCGAAAAGTGGAGTTTTGAGAAAAATATATATTTAACAATTTTTAGAAAGTAAATATAATATGTACGAATGTATATACAAAATATTTTCAACGAGAGATCTTCTATATTTCTGATTAATAATAATATATATATATATATATATATATATATATATAATAAAGATAATATATTAATAATAATATTAACATATTATTTTATTATAATATAATATTATTAATATATTATCTTTTATTAATATAATAATAATATTAATAATAAAAAAATTAATATACAATATAAAAAAAATTTGTAATACATTCAGATGTATAATACAAATGTCCAATATCATAATTAATTTGTTTAAAATATAAGAATTTAGAAGACAAATTTACACATCGAATATCCTTTGTAAGAAAAAAATTCTTGGATATGTAAATAATGACGATTTACGAACCGATAGTGATCGCGAGCGACGAGAGAAGCACAGAGTTTTCCGTTCTTTACCTTTCAACTGATAATTTATTCCGATCCGATGCACACCATCACACGGTCTGCATTCTAATCGCGTGGATATACGCGGTACAATCAGTCACGCCGTATATCTAGTTGGCGGATCCTAAGAATGAACGATCGTGTGATTGTGTCGCACCTGAGTCGTCATAAATATCGATTCGATTCGATAGGCACTGTCGACGAAAATATAGACTTCTGTTTATATAGCGACGGTGGTATCCCGGTCATTGACTTATCAACATTTAATACGATTCTTTTTCTTTAATTAATCAATTAATTTTTTCTCCGCGAAATATATGATTTTTTATTAACAGAAATTATCGTGGGAATTTAATTTCATGCATATAAAAAAAATGACTAGCTTCGATTAATCTCAAAAATTCGTTTGCATAATTTTTCTGAAAATAAATTAAAATTTTTTATCTTAATTATAAGTAATTATAATATAATATTTTCACATTATTCTCTTTGGTATATCCGTTAAGAAAAATTTTATTATCCATTACATTACATTATCTAAAGTACGCCCTGTGTAATTATTCTCATGTTTCTTGCGTTCTTCAGCTCGTTAGTATTAATGAAGCAATGGTCGTGAGGAATTTGTTAAATATAAAAGAATAAAACTTTTCATAGGAAGTGAACGCTCAGCGTTTCAATATGATTGTTCATTTCTATCTCGTGGGTTTATTACGCGAAAAAAAACCAAGGTGTATTTAATTTAATTTCGTCATCGCTCCAAGTATCCGGCTCGCGAGTGAAGAGCTCTCGAATAAGTTATCTTCTTATCTCTGGCGGAGCCACGAGATGATACCGTAACGCTAACAGGGACCAGCAAAATACACGTGAACACGCGTGAAATGCGCGTGTAAAGAAGGTTGTTGAATACCTAAGTCGCGACAATAAACTCCACACGTTATATATGTACTTCTCGTTTATTACCATTGTGTATTTTAGGTTTGCCGCAGGCAAGCTCGTTCTCCGGTTAGCGGAATAAAAGGTCGCGTGTTAAAACTAGAATACGAAGAACGCTTGGAATTTTTACGCGCAATGTATGTTGTGTAATTTTTTTTTTTTTTTGTTAAGGTTTCGTTAAGTGGGAAAGAGAAGTGTTAATGTGAAAAACGGTACGAACGAGACTCTCATTTACGGCTGACTAATTATTGCAAACGTAAACTCCTCGAGTATTAACAAGTGCAGCTACCGCAATATATATCATGCCATTTAATACTTAGCGTTTTAGATTTTATCGTTTTTAATTTAATTTAATTCGTTTTAAATTTTTAATTCTCTACACGCGTTCGAATTAATAATAATCCTACCCCTGTCAAATAATCTTTCCTTTTGCAATAAATTCTTTTAATATTAAAATTTAATTATTAAATAAATTATTATAATCTTTTAGAATAAGAGATTTTAAATTAATTATTACGAGAGGACTGGATAAAATCACTCAAAAACTGTTAAGATCAAATTTTCTTAATACACAATATGTGATATACCTTCTTCAACGTACAGATGTTGATTAAATAATAATGATCTTTTCGTCTCTCTACATGCCGATTTCCCCTACTCTATGTCTTTTTGTTGTTTCACTATCATATCATCAAATACATATAAACACAATCTAAACAAGGCACGTCACTATTTTGTATATTTTTTTCATGTAAATATAAATATATAATATATCTATTTAATATAATATTATCATATACATAACGATATATACAATATATAAAGATCGCATTAAATGAATACAAAAAGTAAACTTTCTCTTTCTCAAAAAATAAAAGCATGAAATTTTAGAATAAACTATGTAAGTGTGTTTTATACATAACATCGGTACCAAAATAAAGAAAAAAAAAAATGGAAGTGTCAAAAAAACCGAAAAATAATTACTCCGTTGACGACACATTAAATACTTTCTCATAAAAAAAAGTTGCGTTTTATGAGTATTCACTTTGTTTATATTCGTTTTTTTAATATATCAAAATATTGATTTCAAAATTGATATCAAAATATTTATTTTCATTCAAATATCAGATTCAAATCGATTCAAATTCTCTCTTTTTGTCAACCAAAAGAAAAATATATATATAATTATATAATTTATGAACAGTGAAATTATTATTTATGAAAATATATATTTTTTTTAAATATTTCATTAGTATAATAATAAAAAGAATATTTATTTTCTTTTTAAAGCTACAAAACTTTTGTAATCAGAGAATACTTTTTAGATTAGAGATTTTTTCTATTAAATATTTTATGAATATTTAACGAAGCAGAATAACAGAAGCAGAATCTAAATTCAAATTAAATGTTCCATTCTGCAGATTATTGTAAAACGAGGGTTTGAACGCATCACTATAGTGACAATCATCGCATGATTCGTCGGACATATGTTCATATGTACACATACATGCAGGTCGCGACCACTAAAGAAACCCCTATTTTAAGCGACGCAGCTGTCATCAAGGGTAAAACGGGGTGGCACGTTTACAGAAGAGTATGAACGCGAATCGCGAACTAAAGGTTTTAGTTGTCTAGTAAATGAAGAAATTCTTCTTTCGCGCTCATAACCCAGAATTCTGGGTCGGTCCATTCATCTTTTAAGCTTTAAACGACCGAGCTGGTAGAATTTGGTTGCTGACAACGCATTGCGGAGGACACGTATGATAAACGATATCCTTGCGAGAGAAGAATGAAGCCGGTATGTTTATTGTTAGTGAGAAAGTGGAATTTTGTGAAATAGATGCTTATTGGAAATAATTTAAATGGTTGAAAATAAAGAGTATATTGAATTATAAATTAAATATTATATAAATTATAAGCATCAAAAGAAACAAAATTGTAAAAATAAAATATTTTAATCTTTTTATTTTTTTAAATTATTTTTTAATATATATTTATTTTTATTATTCAAATATTTTAATCTTTAATTATTAGTTAATTTTATTTATTTTTTTAAATTACAATTGGTGACACGTGATATTTTTCATGAGTGTTTTTTGAACGTATAATTAAAATGTAACAAAATTTACGTAGAAGAAAGTTTAGAATATATTTCCATTTTTTAAAAAAAGCATGTCAAATCAATACTCGGAGATATTGTTGCCTAAATAAAATTAAAAAATTAAAAAATCATAAAACAAGCAATATCTATTTTAAACATAATATAAATGATAAATAATTTATAAATTACCGCATATCGATCTGTCTAAATCTCCTTTTCTTCTCTTGTTCATTCTTTCTTGTTTTCTTGTGGCATTTATTCGCGAAAACATGATTGATTATAATTAATCGTATACGTAACGATCGCGAGACACTTTGCACATTTTCGATCGCGGAACAATTACACGAGATACGCATTTTATTATTATCGCGATATAATTTCATGTCGCATATCAAAAGTTAATTAATTGTTAATTGAAATAATTAAAATAATAGCGAATTATGTGTCAATATCAATATATATTAATCGCGATCGAGTTTAGCAAAGAAATTCGACAGAGCGTCTCGCATCACTATCTTTCTGTTCGATTACCGCACAAATGCCGAGAGAGGTAAACAATAGCGCGTTATTGTTATCCCACCAAGGCAATACCCCCACCAATACAATGTTATTGATAATACGTTGCCGAAATATTTTATGTATTATATCACATGTGTATATGTTTTAAAAATATTCTGCCGATTTTCAATGAGATTTAATCATTAACAGCGTTATTTAATTCTTCCATGGTCACATGATTGTCCGGTGATACGAATACTGTCTAATTTTCGCAAAATATTTTACGAAAAATCGAGAATGGCCTTGGCGGCCTATTCCGTTTTATTGTTTATATGTTATGGCTTTGTTATCTTCCACGCGACATTGTATGTGTGTATATGTGTGACGAAACTATATTACGATGATAAACTTTCGTCGAAGCGCGTATTGTGTGTATTTATTTATTATTGCAAATAAAAATCAAAAAATTTATAGATAAAAAATTATAAATTATCATTTATTACGACCCTCGATTTTTAGAATAATAATTATTTCTCAATGCTTATAATTTAATATATTTCGTCCAATGTTTTAAATTTTCCTAAAAAATACATTAATCATTAATTATACAATTGCTTTATCACAACTTCATCTCTTTATTTTTTTTCGATCTTACGGTTCATGTTTTATTAACGTATGCTATACATATAGCAATCGAGATAATATTGTTGTAACGAGTGACGCATAATTTTGACGTCGTGTAAATCGAGCGAACTGTATATTTTTCATGTAACTTTCTCTTACGATATAATAAAGTGCATATTTCGTGTGATTGTTTCGCGATCGGGAATATCGTATAAAATATCTCACGATTATTGCGTATATGACTAATCATAATTAATTATATTTTCGTAAGTGAGTATGAGTGTTACAAGGAAACAGCAAAAGATGAACAAGAAAGGAAAAGCATTAGAATTTATAAATTAATTATCATTTATATTAAAATAAGAATTAATATGTAAGTATATACACCCAAATAAATAGCAGCTTATAATATTCTAATAAAAATTGTAAAAATTAAGTATTATAAAATAAGAAATGTGAGAATAAGTCAAGTATTATGTAATAAGAGATAATTTTGATGCATGAAATTTTTCGCGAATGATTTTTCAGAGTGTAACGAAGTACGCGTAGAAAGAGTTTAGAAATCTGTGTGTTTTATATAAAATCGGGGAAAATAATTTCGGAAGTGCAGATCGCGCGCTTGAATTTGAACGAGGGTATTCGATAAGCCGATTGGTAAGGGACGGAAGCACCGCAAAATGTTGCGCATTGCGTCTTACTGCACGTAGCCTCAGCTATATTGCAGCTGAGGGGTGGGAGAGGGTGCATAACTCCCTCCTCACTGCAGTCTGCAGGTGGTCAACCTCGAGTTCTTCTGGGACGCGTCACATTGCAGATGTTTTTCTTCGGTGTCGCTTCTCCTAGGAAGAAGAAAACTTTGCCGGAAACTTCCTTCTCATTTCCCAATTTTCAAATATATTTTTATCTTGTGGTCATTTTGCATAAAATAAATATCATTCTGTAAAATTCGAACTTAGCAAAGTAATTTCGAAATTGCGCGATATATATATATATATATATATATATATATATATATATATATATATGTATGTATGTATGTATATTTGTGAAATAAATACAACAAAAAGTGTATCCTTCGCAAAATCAATTTTGAATATCAAGTCATGATATATTTTTTTCCTACTTTCAAGGAATAAAAAGCTCAATGTAAAATGCAATGTGTAACGTAAAAATTAAATCAATATTGAAATTATGTTCTCTCAAATAATAAATAAAAGAACGGTAACGCGCATGTTCTGTCAAATACTAAATAAAAGAACGGCAACGCGTGTTCTGTCAAATAATAAATGAAAGAACGACAATGCATGGATGTAAAAATATAATTAAATGTATTAAAACTTTATTTATTAAAATCATGCTAAATTAGATTTGCAATTCTTAAATTACCTTAATCAACTATTATTCCATCGAAATTCGTTCAAGCGACAGACGGCGGACACGATCAATCGATTTAAATGACATAACACGCGATGAACTTTCCTTCTCGCGCAACTTTCCGGATACAATCTACATATATGGTGTTTCAAACAAAAAATATACGCAGTATTTTTTGTTAAGTTTAAAGTGAATTTTCCTTGATGAAAAATATTTGACTTTTGTAAAATTAACATCCTATTTAAAAAATTCCGATTTAATTGTAACAAAATAAGCGTATTCACATATCTTTATTTTTTTCCGGGACACCCGTTATTTTCGCGATGTCTCTTCTACGAGATATCGCTCGATGTAATGTGTTCGGGCAACTAGCTTGTGTACGAAAAGTCGGTGGCAGTTGAGACACGTTACCAGGGATATTTGGCTGTTCGCCAATAGATCGAGAAGCGAAGCGAGCGAGTTTCACGGTCGGGAATTTAGAAAGAGCACTGCACAAGGCGAGGCCATGACCCCGCATTCAATTAACCTTGCTCAAATTTCCTCTTATTTATATTTCTACGCCCACAGTTCTCCCGAAATACAATAATAATTGATATAAAAATATTTCGTAGACGACATAGTATTTAAAACATTTCCGTCTGACTTTTCAATGAATACCGTAAACCGCCGTAAATTATGTCGAGTTCTAGCTTGCAGCATCCGTCACGCGTATCATTTACGAAATTCTCATTGCACACACCATTGTTGTCCGCCGTTGTCGGGAAATTGGGACAACCACCGTAGCCTTCGAGATTAGTTGCGGTTAGTTCCTTTGTTATATCGCTTGGAAGGCTTACGGGGTTTCGCGGTGTGAAAAGAATCGCGCAAGATTTCGCCGAGATTGCGCGCGAAAGGGCGCCGAAAGCCGTCTTGATTGATGCGTCGCATCTCAAGCCGCATCTCGCACGAGAAATTTAAAACGTTGACGGAGAAACGCACACGTGTTTATTTATCCCGGAGATAGCCATAATAGCTCAATTTCGTAAGTTTCGTTCAAATAAATGCATTGGCTTATCCATCACGTCATATCTGATCCTTTCTTTCTCTTCTTTTCTTTAGATGTTTTTATTAAATGTTCTTTTTTCAATTTTCTTGTATAATTTAATAAATATGTTTTAAGAGATTTACAACAAAAGCACATTTTGGTCGAAAAATAAATGGCAATATAATATTTTACAATAAAACAATAAATTATTTTTATAGAATAAAATAATAATTACATGAAAATCACAAATATTCATACCCTCTATTTTCTCCTCAAAAATTATTTAAAAATTGTGCGTACAAAATCGATATCTCACATACAATGATCCAATGGATAAACTCTGATAACAATGATATTGATGAGTCAGAGTCCGCCGAAAGAAGGGGTTCTCTTTCTTTCAAGAGTTTATCTGAAAATAACTCGCCGATGAAGTGCACTTACTAAAAAGTGCATCCCGGATCGCATATGGTACCGGGTGCAAGCTGGAGCACGTAAACTCGCACTAAATTGCTGCCACGTGTTGTCAGCGGGGTCGACGCACGTTCGAACCTCATAAAAAGGCGAAAATTAAGTTAGTTTGAGCGCGCTCTATTGAGCGTAAACAGCCCGCGTCGAAGAATGTGGTTGACTTTAACGAGCCGTCGAAGGGATTTTCCAATCCCTTGAATTTTTTTTTTTTTTCAAATCACGATCGTCTAGCCGCTTACTTTAATTCTGAATAAGTGACTTGTCTTCCCAATATCTTATTTATAAGCGATAATGAGACAGAGACTGATACACGTGTGGCTTGTATGAGGATATATGTCATGTAATATAAATGATAAAATATCGTTGCATATGAATAATCGATTTCATATATGTCGTTCGGTTAATATTCAAGGAAACAAAATAAATAAAAATGAAAAATATTTTTAATGTTTTTCAAAAGTCACTTTCTAATTTCGATCATATATACAAAATAAGGAGAGAAAATTGTTCTTTTCGATATTTTTATTTTTTAAACAATCTGCGCAATCGAACGACATTAATGTCTATTCCTTCGTAAGTACACACCTAAGTGCTTCCCTTCGTTTACGCGTGTCTCGCATTCTCCCATCCGTACGTCGGCGATTACGATGATTAATAGTTAAAGACGCATCGTTGCGAGAAATTGCAAGTCGCTCGTATATCGCGTCGGGCCTGTTCTGTTATCGCAACAACGGTGCCGGCCGTTGCGTTTAAAAACCGCTTGTTCAACGAGCCGTAACTCCGAATTAGCACACGCAGATTCCCACCAGAGATACGTTCCCATAGACGAGATCCCATTTGTCCATTCGTATCATACATCCCGATTAGTGAATTTTCTATACCTCACCTTCCCTTCGTTCATTTCTAATCCATTATCTTTCTCTGAATACTTTATCTATCCATTTATCATAAATGTGTATTTTGTTACCTTTTTATTATTTTACAATATGCTTTTATGTCTGTTCGGATGTTTCCAAGAAATATTTTCCTTATTGTGTGTGAAAGAAAGAGAAGCATCGTCCCTAAAATTTTCGATTGAACACTTCGCGCGCGAGTGCAACCGTTCCGCGTGTTAGTCACGCGTGCGTTGAATTCGCACTTAGCTTTAAATTTACGCCGCAAAGTGCAACCCCGCGAATCGCTGCACCGTAAAGTTTTCGGCGCGGATGCATTCTCGTCCCTCGATTTTGTTATGCACGCGTGAAAGGATAACGGGAGGGATGGAAGGGGAGGGATGCTCGGAAGTTCAGTGAACAATCTGGAACGAAAACGAGCGGGGCAGCTGCGACATGTGCGCCGTAGGGTTGCACGTAAACGGGGTGCAAAACTTGTGTACAGCACAAGTGCGATGCACACGGGCTTGCAAGAATGTTCTCCGAAGGGTGGTCCTTTGCGCGCGCCCCAATGGACACACGCGCGATGCACTAATAATGATCCTGATCGACGCCCCTTTTCGCAGACTCGCCTTTTCACGGAGGTAAAAATGTATCAAACGCCAGAACGGCGACACGATTTTCCTTTTCGCGTCATCTCTACTCCGCGAAGGATAAAAACAATGGAATGATATGCATCCGTCTTTGTAATTAACAGAGTGTCTTAAAGCTTGTACAAAAATTTTCTGATTTTCCAGGTATTTTAGTTTAAAATTCCAGTTAAGGAGAGTATTTTAAAAAATTTGTTGAGGAACAAGTTTCTAAAATTAATTTTTTTATTATATGTACTTTTTAATATTTTTCATTCGTTAAAAAAACAAAACATGAAATCATATGAGTTTCAAATGCTAGATTTGCAAATGTATTGAAAAAAATTGTTTTTATAAGATAAACATTTTTCACTTGCTTTACATTTTTATTTTTATATCATTAAAAATTATAATAAAGAATATATACTGTATATCAATATTTTGTTAAAATATATATATTATTAAATATATAAATATAAATAAATAAATAAATATATTTATTTATAACATATTTTTAATATATACTTTTCTCATAATTTAGCTTATCGATGGATTGCCGACTGTTTATAATAAGAGCAAAATTATCGGGAAAAAAAATTAAAAAAAAAATTTTTTTAATTCCAATAAAAATCCATTAGAATTTCTTGATTTTTTCAGGTGTAAAAAAAATTCCTGAAAATTTCAGATTTTCCAGAAACACTCTGAATTCTTCTTTACTCCGAATGTTTAATTAACAATACTAAAAAATTTCCATTTATTTACGTTTAATCAACGATGGACGTAAACAGCTAAGGTAAATTGAACTAAATTGAAGTGGTTGTTACACGCGGCGTTACATGCGTGTACCTTGAAAAATGATCCGTGTGACGAGGCCCAGTAACTTTATTTCTGGCCGTGCGTGCGCCGAATGCACGCGTCCACCCCGGACAGACTCTTATACACGCGACGACATAAGTGGTCGAAGTATGTATTATGTAGACAGTTTCTGTGCGTGGCTCATTTTACGACCTTGAAGAAATTCTGCTTTGCCCTGTCATCGTGACTGGGCATTGCATGAACGCAACAACAACGAGGAGTAAAAACGCGTCTATGAGAATTGTACTTCACCTGCTGTGCGGTTTCTTTTTTTTACGTTCCGTTGCAACATAACAAATAAAATTTGCAGCGTCAAATTTTCTTAATGTGAAACATTTCTATGAAAATATTTAATGCATATAATAGTTGTAATAGAAATAAAAAAAATTATTGTTAATGTACTTAGTGAAAGACATTCTGTGCGATTCAGTGATCTATATATTGTATTTTCGAGCAAGTTCAAATAATGAACAATCCTCTCAAGAGCAATTTATTTATAATTTTTGCAGTTATTGTATAATTTGCTTTTTTAAATATTTCCTATATTATATATAAATTATTAAATTTTAAATAGAAATCTATCCTGAGTTGTGTGTCGTTAATTATAAGTCGTTTTTAAAGCAAATTTAATATATTATGTCACGTTAATTATTTATTTATTTTTACTATTACTATCTAAAATTGAAATATTAATGCAGAATTAATTAATTAATAAATAAAAGGAGGTTCTTCAAATTGAAAAGAAAGAGATTCGTGTTTAGATCAGATCGTGTTCCGAAGAAACGTGCAAAGCAATTTCTTACAGTTCTTTCTTTCGCATAATGTCCTTCGTCTCTCGCCCTCTTCTTCCTCTCGCTCTCGCCGCGAAAGAAACTCGTCTCGCGAAAAAACCTAGAAAATCGCTCGAAGGGTCTTCGGAGCTTGTGAACGATTTGGACACAGATCGACGTTAATTCCTCTCGCACGAAACAGGAAACCGCGGTCACGAGGAACAAAGGAAGAGACGCCGAGGAAATCGAGAAGAAAGGAATTGTGCGAACTTGAGGATGCATCCGATGCAGCATTCTCGTAAATTCGCGTACGCGATGATCTTTATTAAATTAAGGTATGTACTTGAATCCTATAAAAAATTTCCCTGAAAATTCCCTGATTGTCCAGGTGTTTTCGTTTAAAATTCCACATAAAGAGAATATTTTAAACATTTTTTGATGCAATTTCCTAAAATAAGTTTTTTTCTTATACGCGTTTTCTAAAGCTTTTCATTTATATAAAAGAAAAACACAAAACTACTTAAGTTTCAAATGTTAGATTTACAAATGTACTGAAAATAAAACTGAATAGCTTTCGTTAAGATAAAGTTTTTTTAACTTGCACATTTTTATTTTTTTATCATTAAAAATTAAAATAAAAAATATATATTGCATATTTAATATTTAAGACATTAATATATAAACAGAGATAAAGATATATATTCATAATATATTTTAAACACATAATTCACAACATGGCTTATTGGCAAATTGTCTATTGCTTACAGTGAAAGAATAAAATTATCAAAAAAAGAATTTTTTAAAAAGTTAATCCCAACAAAATTCTACAAGAAATCCTTGATTATCCCAGATATAAAAAAATTTTCTAAGAATATCAGGTATCCAAGTTTTTCCAGGGAGTAGACACTCTATTAAATCCTTAAAAGATTCTCCGCATTTTATCTTATATTCTATTAACAATTCAAAATGCAATATAATGAATCTTGTACCATTAGATGAAGGATTCGCTTATGTAAATGGCGGAAACTATTAATAATACGCAGGTGACTCGTTCGCGCATCTCGAGAAGTGTCATCCGTTGCACAACGGCAACTTGGAGCGTGACGCAATCATCGATGATTAAATTCTGCGAAGAATGCAGGATATATCGGAATATATGATTCAAGTTACGCGTCTGCACGTGTCCTTTCACGCTCGTGCTCAAGTGAGCGAGAATTTCCGTTACCGATATGGACCTTGAGCGAGCATTGTGTAAAATGCAGAACCGTCTCGAGAGACACGCGTGCAACGCGCGCGTTCACCGATATTTTCACTTTCCACCTTTCGGCGATTCTTCCTCGATACCGTGATCAGCAGCGGAACAAAGAAATCGCGGAAGAAATAACGCGCGCCGCGCGTAAGGCGCGCGCAAGGACGAAAAACGCGCGGTGAGAATCGTAAAGCCGGAATGCACTCGCTACGATTCACGCTGAGAATAATGTAAGTAACGACGAACGGGGACAGCCGTATAATTTGCCTACTCCTGGGCGTGACAGAAACGTATGTCGCGCGTTTCGCAATTCTTTCCACCGAAGATATTACGTTTATCGCGAGACGGAAAGCGTGATGTTGCTCCAACTGTTCTCAACTGTTGGAGATTTATTATATTAAACTCATCTTGCATCTATGTTTTTTTTCTTTCTCTCTTTTCTGCGAATTATTATTATATTATTATTTTATTTTAATCTATATTTAATGCACACTTGTGTCTAAATAAAAAATAAAAATAAGGTACAAAACATTGAAGTTTTTCAACAACGCGAGTGGAAAAACGAGAAAGAAAAGGGTCTCTTGTCTCTGCAGAGATAATTTGCCGGGAACGTGATTACCGCGTGCTCCGAGGTAATCGCCGCGGTATCAGAATGAGCTGCAGATATCTAACATTGGCAAGCAACCAAAAAACAATTTACCGCGGAAGAGGCAACGACACTAGAGAATTTCCTTGGCAAGTACGAACTACGATTAGATTTTAATCAAGATTATCTGAGAAATTGTTGAATAAAAATGCGAATCGTGAAATATAGAAACAAATATATGGAGCTTGTCTACTGTACGTATTGCAGTAAGAGAAGTTCCTATTTATGACGGCGGTGTGTGCGGTTAAACCAAGGGAATAAAATCGAGAGGAAGCTACAGAAGACGATGAAGAGGAGAGAGAAGAGAGGACGAAGAAGAAGCCATGAAAGACGAGAAAGCCTTGCCGGGGGGACGGTCAGTGGCCCCTCGTGCACCGGCTACGCCGCGTTCCGTAGCGTCGCTTCGCGTCGACGTGAGTTTCAATGGCGAATAATAATGGGAATTACGGCGAGGCACACACACGGCACACAACCTAACCTGGGGCCCCATGCTTTTTGTCGTTGCCGCGACTACGGTAACGAGGTCGAGACAATAGCGGTTGCGCTGAGAGCGAGCGCTCTCTCTCTCTCTCTCTCTCTCTCTCTCTTTCTTTCTCTTTCTCTCTCCCCGGACATTCCGAATGTGTTTCGTTCTTCTCTCTTTCGAGAGAAGCCCGACGTAAGGCCCGATGAAAAATTCGACGCTGTGAATGACGGGAAACAAAACGGTGGGTCAGGAATTCAAAAGCCTTCCGGTTTGCTTCTGATATTTCTTTTCCTCTTTTATACTCCTATTTTTTGGTCCGTTCACATAGCATTCTTTCTGCGACATATTTAAGCATCTTTTCTGTCAAGTATCTTTGCAAAAAACTCACAAAATTTTTTTTTCTTTTAAAAACGACGAAAACCACACTTCTATGAACACTTCTGTGGAAATATACATGCACTTGATGTACTCTCTATTGCTCATGTTATATATTTTTATAATAAAATCACTCGAGTATATACCTAAATCGATAAAACGGACAAAAAGAAGAAAAGTGGAAAAAAAATATGAAAAAGAAAAATATCAAAGACAGAGAGGTAGAAGACAGGTAGATGATAATAATGAAGAATTTTTTTCCGTTTGAAAACAATGAAAACTGAACGCATTTCTATGAAAAAAAACACGTGCACTTCATACTTTTTTATTGCTCATTTATATTCTTATGTTCCAATAAAATAACTCAAATATATATTTAAATCGACAAAAAAGAAAAATACAGGAAAAGTGGAAAAAATGTGAGAATGAAAAATGCGCAGGAAAAAGAAAGATATCAAAGGCGAGAAGGATAGGAAGATGATAACGATAATGAAGATGATTCGGTAAAGACGGAGAGGTAAAAGCAAAACGGACAATCGGCACATCCGGTCGCTCGAGAACGGCGGCTCGAGGTCTGGAGAGGATAACGGCCTAAGGCCGCTCGACACCGGTAAAGGCCGCGAACGATCTTCGACGCCTGTCGAGTTTTTGTCTGTCACCGCGATTCGCAGAAATTTATCGTTATCGTGTCGTCGGCGACGTTGCGTCGAATCGTACAGCAAAGTATTTACAAAGAGTACCCCAGCTAATCGCACTTTGTTTCTACCTGTGAATTTTTTAATCTATTCTATCGTTTTTTCTTTTACAAAAATGTCAAAACACGCATACAGTGTTTGACATTTCAGTGTTTGACAATTCTCCGAAAACTAAACTTCAGAGACAAATATTGATTATAAAAACATATTGCTCGGTTATAATCTCAAGTAAATTTTACTTTGATAAAATTTTTGTTTGAGGGCTTACGAAGAAATATGTTATAAAGAAATGCATTATTAAAAATTGCGAGAAGAATGACGATCTTCAAAACTTTTCTAAGAATAACTTTCAAATTTTGCATCCTTTTATTTTCTTTTTTTTTTATTATTTTAGGTTTTTATGAAATTTGTCACGCTTTTCGAACACCTCATCCAGAGAGTTTGTTCTTTTCAAGGTTCGCGCTCAATAGCCCTACCTAGCCGAAGAAAGGTACTCGCGCTCGATACAGTGAGTGGAAGACTATAGAAGGTAGAGGACTTTTCTACGGGTGAGGGAAGAGAGCGGGAAATTGGGAGAGGGAACTTGTGTCGAGGATCAGGTAAAGACCCTTGTCCTCTATTGTACCTTGGACGAGCTGACGCCAGTGATAGATACCTTTCATAGTGTACACGTATGTGTATACAGTTACCATAACTAGCAATAGCTTTACCACTACCGGTTTTCTATATGTTCTGACTTTTACACGCAGGTTACTGAATGTACTCCTCTCATAAATGTACATATCCGTGCGATAAACTCCTTTTTTTCATTTAAGTTCATTATAAAATAAATAATATATAATATATATAATATTATATTATATATTATATTATATATTATATAATACATATAATACAATATAATTAATAATATTAAAAAATTGTAATGTTAATTATTTACATTTTTAATATTAATATTGAAATATTTTACTATTGTATATATATTATATATATGTATAATGATAAAATAATTTAAATATAAAATCAAAATTTTATATATTTTATAACTATATTTATCAGAATATTATTAGCAAAAACTTGAAAATATTTGAAAACTTATTATTAAATATTTTATATATAAAATAATTATATATAATAAATATCGTTATATATCAAAATAATATGATATGATTATAAATTCATATCAAAGTATTAACGTGTTTTAATACATAATCTTATCATAGCTTTACCATAAATGATGAGCCTACATTTTTACAGCTACCTGCTAGAAATCCAACCAGGCAAGATGGATATTTCATGATTTCGCGATTATCACGAATTGCGTTCAACAAAACGGTTTAAGAGGACTAGAATTTATATTCAGTCTTTGAGACAAAAATAAAATATGCGATTCGAAGAGAGAAAGAAGCTCCTCTATGTATCGCGGCTCTTATCGCCCTTTATCTGCTGGACAACCGGTATCAATGCTTAGCGTTGTCTGAGGGAAATTTAATCAATGGCAGTTTGTCCTCATTTTACGAGGAAGCTGCCAGAAGCGAAATGAAGAGCAAGACTGTTTTTTTTTTCGTCTTTTTTTTTTACTTTTTTATCTCGAAAAACCGAAACGACACGAGCGACTTTTGAACTCAAGAATAAAAAAAAAAGAGTCGAACTATTCGAAATAGAAACTTTCGAGATTCAAATTCGAATTTGTGCGCCCAATGATCGAACTCCGACCGGATCTCAATTGTTTAAAGATTCGGCTGTAAAGTAATTCAGAACGTCAAGGAATAAATTTAATGCAAAACTACATTTTTTGCGCAAACAGCAAATTTGCCTTCCTCTAACTCGTTTAATTTTACACACTTTGCTACTTTACTTTAATTCAAGTTCGAACTATAATCCGATATTAAATCTACAGCTTTGCGGAAATAAATTTTGCATTGTTCATTTAATTTTTATTATATGCATATATATTTCTACATGCTTTTTACATTAAACGTGAGATAAAACGTGAAAAATCAAAGGGTTAATTCGGAATTGTTCTCGTGCGGCACGTGCTCACAGTCATCCTCCTCGCCAATCGAGACGAGAGGTCAACGGTTTAACTTCGTTCACACAATTGCTCCGGATTAACGTCGTAATAAATCTCAATTAGGGTCGCTCCTACGCCACATTCGACCGCTCTAGGGGAGATTCGCAGATTTTCCCCCAACGTGTTGGTCCATCGGGGCTTTCTAATGACGTTTATTGAGAAGTAATCCCCGTGCGAGTCACGTGCGACATTTACATATACTATTTATGCGTTTACACAAGCTAGATTATCTTTTTCTGTAAATAAGAGTTCTTTCCGATGAATATTATTTTTTTCATGAATAAATAGATAGATAAATTATAAATTAAATCATATTATTTTCATATATAATGATATTTATTATCATTGTATTTTATGTAATGTATGTTTAATAAAATATTTTTATAAAAAAATATTTAATGTTTTAGAAATATTTTTAAGAATCTGCTAATAATATTCTGATAAATATTTTTATTAAATACACACAAAATTTTGATTATATTATTATTTAAATTATTTTTTTAAGTAAATTTGATTGTTTTGAAATAGGCTGTATAATAAAGGATAGTTTTAAAGATTTAAAAAATTTTTCTTTCTTTACTGTTTATTTTTTTAAAGATTAATCCCTTGTAGTTTTGATTCGTATCATATATGCGAGGTTTGGAAAATTTTATTAACCATCCATTTCATTTATACTATCACGCGTACGGCACTTGAGAATCTCTCAAAACGGATGTTAAATAAAGCGAGAGAGAGAAAGAAAAATTGATCCAAAGCAGATGCTCAGATCAGTTGATCTATCGAAGATCCTAAATCTTCTTTTACTCTCTGCTGCCTTTTTTCTTGTTTTTCAATATTCTATATTAATTTCGGCGGAAATTCACAAAGATAGTGTCATAAAATAATATTTCATATCGTCATTTGTGTATTAAAATTTTCCCCGAAATAATCGCCAAAGACGCAACGATTTACGCAACAAATTTTTAAACTTGCATTCGATCGAAATCGTATCCTCCGATGAGATACCGCAGGTAGTCATCGAAAGGATCCGCGATTCAAGAATCTTTTAGGACTCACCGGTGGCGCATATGCTGCCGATGATCCAGACGAAGCAAAGACCAGTGAGGAGGCTGCGTGTCCTCGCGGAGGTCGCCGCCGGTCGCCGCTCCATCCTCTCGCCGTTGACCTCACTTCACCACCACCTCCCTCCCTCTCTTTTTTTCCACCGTCGCCCGCTGCCACGCTCGTGACCGCCGTCGTCGCCGCGTAAGAAGCTCCGGAAGGAGCTACGCCAATCGCGACGGATCGCGGCGCGTCTTCGTTTCACGTACACTCGCGTCTCGCATTCCGCGATACTCGTGCTTCACTATTCACTATCTCCCTTCCGTTCTCCCGTCTTTCAGTCGAAACGCACGTTTTGACGGCTGTCCTTTCTTGCACTTTCCGGAAAGAAAAGAAGACGCGATTGAAACACGCTTTATAACGATACAAAAATTACGCCGCACCACCTATAACTTTGCTTCTGACTTCCGACCCCTTCCACCGTCTCTCACTACCGCGTTAAATTGTTTGTTTATTTTGTTCAAAGAAACAATTCACGCGGATTTGTCGCTTGCACCGCGACGAGCGCATTCCTCGCGATGCAACGCGCGTCGTCGTCGCTCTCGTGTTTTCCCCTCCTTCCCTCTCTACGCCAAGCTCGTGAGAATCCGCAGGAACGGGAGAGGGATCTATCGACCGAGATCGAACCGTCTTCCCCGTCTTTCTCATTCACCTTCTATCACCGTTCACCATCCTCGTCTCGGGCAGCCTTCGATCGTCGTCTAATCGACGCGATCACGAGATCGACGAGATATTCCCGAATGAATTCAATTTGCGTCTTTTAACGACGCATTCAAACACGCGTGTAGCTTACTTCACGCTGTATCAATAAAACGCATTATATAAACTTCGTACAGAGTCTCGCGGAAAAGATTCGCGCGAGATATCGCGATTTCTTCTTCGCCCCCCGGGAAGGTAAGCCGACGCGAACGCTCGCACATTCACCTGGTAACACCTGGCAACACCTGGCGAACACAACACCGTTAAATCGCTGGCGGGATTCCGCTGAAATTTCGTCATAACACAGTGAACACGCGCGAGGTAATCGAACACAAGCTCCCGAACGAGAATCGAGCTTTCTTTTTCTGCGTATAAATGCAACGGTATATCTTAACTTCGACCGTCTTAAATCCCAGCTTCGTTGATTACCGGGATGCACCGCGTCGCTCGGCGAGCGTGTTCGGGCGACGTTGAAACGTCAACTTGAAATCGCGTGCACGCGCATGCCCGTCCGAGATGAGACTGAGCGGCCAATCGCCGCCGAGCGTCGCGTGCGCTCGCTCGGCCGTTCTCGGTTATCCTCGGCTGCCCTCGGCCACGCTCGGTAGCGTTCGGCAATACGTCGGGAAACGGGCTTTATACCCGGTGAACAAGCGATAACCAATGAGATTTCGCTGCGACTAGGAATATCGGAGATTCCGCTAATTGAAAAAGTGGATTTAAACGGATCGTACTTTTTCGAAAAATCATGTCGTGATGTATCACCTGTTGAATATACAGAAAACTTGTACGGCGCGTGTAATCGCGCGAGATCTATGTTAAATAAAAAAAATATCTTAAATAAATATTTTTTAATTTAATTAAATTTTATTCAATAAATTGAAAAAATAATTGAATATAATTATAAAATAAAATTAATAAAATAGAAAACTATATAGATTAAAAACATGATTTGATAATGATTAACTTTTGTTTCAAGAATAAGATAAAAATGAAAGCATTTATTATAAATATCTTTTACATGTTATATTTAAAAATTACAAAAAAATTATTAAAAAAAATTAATTTAAGAAAAATACATAAAGATACTTCAATTATAATTTATTATTGCTGTAATATATAGAATGACAAATCATCACCCGTATAGCTAATAAATTTATAATATTGCTTCGGATTTTTAATCCACAATTATATATTTAGCACGGATATGCACCAATTGGCTGGTTTTATCGAAAAGTGAATCTGGCCATGTAATTTCTAAAATGGTTCTAAAATGGATCTAGTTGACGTTACTGCATAAAAAAATTGTTTAAAAAAATGATCTTTCGAAAAATGGCGGAAAAATGATCTCCCTCACAGGCTACTCTCTGGTATTATTCTATAATAGGGATATTGTAAACAAATTTTTTATATCCGGTTAATTTTCTTTTTGTTACGTTGGTACCGATTATCATTTGCTATGTATTTTATATATCTATGGTCCCGCCAATATGATATGACACTGGTTGCTCTCACCTCTTTTTTACCGCATATTGCACTTTTGCACATCACTTATTTGTGGTAGACTTATGTCTGTGCTATGTTACCATAATTTATGATGAAGAAAAAGAATATGTGATAAACATTGTGGAAAGTGTTTTATATTTTTGAAAATTTCTTGACGCCAATATTTGTGCAGTATATTAAGAGTGCTCCAATTTGTATATACCTCGCGTTTCGCGTTCGTCTGTAACAAGAATCTTGCATATAATTTCAGTTATTAGAGCATAATACATAATGACGACTCAGGAAAGTCAATTCGAGTGCGATGTGAATATTCACTTTGTTGTTCCGAATGATCAGGAGACTGAAAATGACTGCAGCGAGGAAATGTGGCAGGCGTTTAATGTACGTATATATTTTTATTTTTTTCTCTGTTTTCAACTTACTGCGCTTATTGTGTTTTTCTCTTCGCATTTTATTCTATATATGCGTATGTTTGCCTACGATTCGCTTTTTATATTGGAATTGAATTAAAATGAACAAATCTTTTTTCAAAATATGCAATAGAATCAGCAATTTTAATGTTTGTTATTTAACTGAAACAAAAAGAAATTCAAACAATTTATTTGAATTTGTATATGTACAGAAATTTAGAATTTGCTTTGTTCACTTAATATTTATAAATCAAAAACTTGAATTAAAAGGCCATGTCATAATATAAATATAAGCATCAGTATTGAAAATCAACATTGATCATAAAATGAATGTCAACATTAATTCATAATTAATATTGAATCAAAGCTGAGATCACAGAGATTAAACAGAAATGGAGCTTACATTCAAGATATATATTATAAAAAAGATTGAAATGTTATTTGCTTTGTTTCAATATTAAGTGTGATATTGATATTTATTTTATTGATTGATGTTAACTCATAACTTGTGCTTTTATTTATATTAAGACAATATAAATTTTACTGATCTAATAATATCTTTGTAATTACACTATCTACTGAAGAAGTTCCCAAAATATAAAATTGAAGCATCTGGAGTAGTATTATTTTAATATTATTTAATATGTATTATTATTAGATTTGACATGTTAATTTTTTAACTCTATATACACACGTGTCTAATCATAATTTAGCTTGAATTCACTGGCCTTTTATAATCCAAGTTTTTAATTTTTATCATTAAGCTTCTGTTTCTGCATGTTTACATTTCAATTTAAGATTTAAAATTTTATATGTCTATCTATATAAGATTTATATTTTTTAAACATATATAATCATATATTCTAATGAATTACAAATTATACAAATAATTAGTTAATTAAAAAATTTTATTTTGTTTACATTAGAAATGTTGCGAACTTAGCTTGGAACCAGAATGGGTTACCGAAAAGATTTGTGATAAAATAAAACCATCAAAAAACGATGTATTTATTATAGAAAAATTTAATGGTACTTTGTTTGAAAAGTTAAAAAATTTTAAATGCTCGTAAGTATACAAATAGCAAATTTGTACTATTATAAACAAATTTAAGATATAAATAAATAGTTGATATTTTTATCTTATAATAATAAATGCACATGTTATTTTAATGCTATATGAAGTAAAAAAGAGTTAAAAACATTTATATTTTTAATTTATATTTTAGCAGAATAGTATCGCCAAAGTGCCTACTTATCTGTTTTCTAAATGGAGAACCGATACCTGAAGGAAAGAGCCCAATATACACAACTGCTATGAGGGGAATGTGTATTTGTGTATCGGGTGTAACTCCAGAAATCAAAGTATAACTATCTTGATAGTTTTTACAAATAAACTATAATTATTTCAGGAGTTGCCAATTTCTAAGTTTTAATTGTTATTACAGAATCAGATACAAAAAAAAGTTGAATATATGGGAGGATTCTTCACAAAACAATTAAGAAGTTCTGTCACACATTTAATAGCAGACTCTGTGATGTCTGAAAAATACGAAGTATATATATATATATATACATACACACATATATTCATATATATATTTAATTATTCTTCATAATTTCTATTAAATTATATATGTATATAACACTAATTATATATGTATCATTATAATGCAATAATATGTTACTTGTTTAAACTCAAATATATTATTAAATATATATTAGGGATCTACATTTACATCTGTGGTAATCTCTCTTTTTTTAAGGGTGCTATAGAAATGAAAATACCAATCATGATGAAGGAATGGGTAGAAGCTGTTTGGGAACAAAATTTGAAGAAAATAACTCCGGCAAATGATCAGATTTTTGATAAATATAAATGTCCAGTGTTTAAGAATTTAATAGTTACTTCAACAAATCTTTCCAAATATCAGAAAGAAGAAATTAAACGTCTAATACATAATCATGGAGGTGTAAGTTAAATCTTACATTAATTACAGCCGAAAGTTAGCAATTAATTTGAATTACATTTATGTTTTGCAGATATTTATGGGTCCTCTTGATGGAACAAAAGTTCGAGTAGTTCTGGCCCCCGAAAATGGTCCGATGAGTGATAAACTAAAGTATGCTATGGATAACGATATCGCTTGTTTAAAACCCGATTGGGTGCATGAGAGTATTAAAGTAGGATATGCACTACCTTTCCACAATTTCATCATCAAATCTGTGAAAGCATGTTCAACACCAGAAAAATCGCATAGTATGTAATATATTGATAGAAAGCTATTTGTGTTAAATATATAAATAAAATTGTAATTTATTCGCGAATCGATTTATTGGGATTCCTTTTTATTTTTATTGCTGTTTTTTTATATTTATAATTTTTTAATAATTTTTATAAATGTAATTGATTTTTTACAATGAACAATACATAATAATATTAAACTATGTATGATGTTATATATGATGTAAAAATACTTTTTGGATAATTATAAATAATTGAACAAGAATGTATGTTTTGAAGATTATATATTATAATATATTATAATATATTAATATAATAAATAATTTATTAGTTTAATTAGATAATGGCTTGGAATAATAAATCTTTATATATTTTGCAGTTCGAGAAACACTTAACTGTTCTAATATCAGTTCTATACCACATGATAAATGTCATAATAATTATATAAACGAGACTTACAGTTCAACAATATCAAATTTCTCTACTGTGGATGCAATACAAAGTAATTTCTCTAACAGTAAGTCTTAATTACCAAATTTTTTTGTGTATACAGTATTTAATAATTTCTCTAACAGTAAATATTAATAAATTTTGTTTAAATGTTATTTTTGCGTTTTTTTCCATATTGATTTTAAATGCAAGTATTTGCTTTTTTTTGTGTAGATGCTATGTTAAACATATTGGATCGACTCAGTGAAGCGAAATCAGCTGGACCATTTCTGGACGGATGTAATGTAAAATCTTTTTTTATAATTCTTTTTTAGCACAAATTTTCCTCTCATTGTTTTAATTTTGCAATTAATGTCTTGTTTTTGCAGATTTACCTTGCTGGATTTCCAGCAAATATCAAGGATAAATTGAATAGAATATTTAATGTGGGTGGTGCGACACGTTTCGATGATATATCGGATACTGTGACACACGTAATTGTCTGCGATGAGAATAAAGCTTCTGCACAATTGAAAGCAATAAAATCGGGAGGTTTATGGTATAATAAAAAATAAGATTTTATTATCTATTTGCACTTTAATCCAAAGATTTAAAGATTTAAAAAGATTTTATTTTTAATTTTTTTAAATTAAAAGATATTCTTTTGAAAAAGTATATCTTAAATCTAAATAAGAGGACTGATATGGAGAGGTCTGGCCTCTCAAAATTGATTATACACTCTGAATAATTTATATATTTAATATTAATGATTAAATATATACTTTCTTTTTGGACTAATTAATTTTATTTCTATAGTTAAAATTTACAATTTTATTGTTTTGCACAGTCCTTACATATTGAACATAGAATGGCTAGAGGAAAGCATGAAACTGAAACGGCCTGCACCAGAAGATCGCTTTTTGTTTAAAGTAAAAAGCGAAACACCTAAGAAAAATAATGAGACGCCTGCTTCTCCGCTCAGTCAAAAGGTCAATATAAACATTTAAAGGAATTTAAAATTTATATTATTCTTAGGTTGTTGTAAAATGTCTTATTAAAACTATTTTCCCTTCTACAGCTATTTTTTTTTTTTGCAAAAAAAAGTTTGCGAGAAATAATCTTTTGAATTATATGTGAATTTTGCCTAATTATATAGTAAAAAATATGTAGAATATATTAATAAATATAACATACACGCAGACACATAAGATTTTTACATTGACAAATTGATATATTGACAAGAACTAATGTATATATTTGCGTGCTACTTCAGAATTTACAGATGTTGCAACGACCGAAGAGGCCACCTATACCACTTTTCAACCTAGAAAAAGAAGTTGAACTTGCAAATGAAAAAGATCATTCTGATCTTGTGCAGCAATATCTGCAGAAAACTAATGGTAATAATATGAATTGCCTTCTGATGTCTGTATAGATTGTGATACTCATTGTATGTGTATTTTATATATACAATATATATATATATATATATATATATATATATATATATATATATATATATTATTAATTAGAAAAGATAATTATTTTTCTGAAAAAATTTTTTTGTTTATAGATACTTTTTATTATAATTATAGATAATTGGATTGCCGAATATAGTGGCGCGAAACCTCGTACACCGAGTTTGCAGAATAAAGACGAAGGTAATTCGAATAATATCAGTGAAACTCGCTCGGATACCACGCAAATTAAAAATGCAGAAGACGAGAGTTCTGTGCCACTTAGTCAGAGCACAATAAACGAAAAGTTACTTAGAGGTATGATCAAAAATTTATACTTTTTTATTTTCATATTTCTTTCTTTTGAAAAGCAAATGAAATGACTATGTGGTCTATATATATATCTATATATGTTATAGTATAAAGTATGATTATACTCTCTATATTATAATGTTGAAATTGATGTTAGTTAATGGATGTTGTTATCAAGAGATGTGACAGTATATGTACATCTAGCATAATATTGTAAAAAGAAGAGAGAAAAACATTAAAGATTACCTCCATTTAAACTCCATTATTATTTTACAAAATGAATTAGATTTTTCTTCTGGAAATAAATGAAATTATATATAAATTCCTTATCTAAGACTATTTCTTAGAGAAAAGAAATGGCAATAGCAAAGAGATACATTTTAAAGATTTAACTGAATACAATGATATGTGCAGGCTTGGCATTCGTCGTGGCTGATTTCGATAACGAAGATAACAACGTGAAAGAAACGATCGAAATGTTAGGTGGACGCGTCGTCTCGAAAATGTACAGTGGTATTCCAGATTACGGCATCGTGCCTATACAAGGAGCATCTTTAAAACACACAGTCAACGAAATTGTGACTGATTTATTTATCGTATGTCTTTTATAAATTTTATTAGTTTTTTTTTTTAAGTTTTAACTTTATATCTTTTAAGAAGATATATATGAATATAAGACATTTTTCTTCTTATTAATATCTTATATTGATGAATCATTAAAATTGCTAATTTTCGGTTTGTTAACAGGAAGATTGCATAAATCAAGAGCGGATTGTCGATGTCATGTATTATCACAAGCCGTTCTCTATTAGAAAATCTTGTAGTCCACTGTCGGGATGTGTTATAACGATGAGCATGTATACCGGCACTGAACGAATGTACCTTTCAGCATTGGCTAAACAACTTGGCGCTATGTAATGTATATTTATCAATCTATGTAAAAAAAAAAATTCCGACATTGAATTTACTTAAGATGGATTAGAATTTACGATCGGTTCTGTTTTCGGGAGAGTAAAGTAGGCTTTTATTTTCTTATTACTGAAAAATTTGGATATGTTTGCGCCTGCTCATTAGTGTACTTTCTGTTATGCTGACTACATGTTGATCAACAATTCAGATGTACTAATCAGTCATTGAAGATACAAAGTCGGAAAGTTGAGTGATCCTATAAGCAAGTATGAAAATATATATTAATTCGTAATTATCAGATGTCAAGATATGTTTGCGCGAAAAGCTAATAAGGAAAAGAATACGTACGGCAGCACGCATCTCGTTTGTCCAACCCCAGAAGGGAATAAATACAATGCAGCTGTAAGATGGAAACTGCCAGCTGTCACTGCTGATTGGCTGAAAACCTGTGCTGAGCAATTAACACTTGTAGACGAAACTCCATTTCTCGTCGGAGAAACAATAGGTAATTGATTTATATATATATAAATTGATTTATATATATATATATATATATATATAAATCATATATATATTATATATAAATTGATTTATATATATATATATATATATATATATATATATATATATATATATATATATATACATATCAATTATTCTATACATGCTCTATTATTTCTAAAATTTCTTTTCTTTTTGAAATCTGATCTAATACAGAATATATGCGATAAATTTCGAATTGCGAACAGATTTCTGATCTTTTCAATTTATTTTTCAATCTCTGTTATCGTTAACTTATTTGTTAAAAAAGCGCCAGATAGATCGAATATCAATATGAGCGAAGCAACTCTCCAACAAACTCTGGCGAATGTTTGCGAAAATAGGACAAACCTGGCAGAAGAGATCACAACGCGGACTATCCTTACACCGAAGCGCCATTTACCTCAAATCACGGTATTTACAGTATTATATTAATATTTCATTTATAACATCTATATATATTATATTATAATATGTAACTTAATAAAAAATACAATGTGAGATGTCAAAGCAGATCAAGTCAAATCAAATATGTTCATGAAAATTCGGCTTATTAATACTAGAGTCTAAAATTATTTTGCTTCAACAAACTACAAGATTCATATTTAAAATTATAATTTTAATAACATTATACAGGATATAATCTCCATCGAAACTACTCCATTAGTGAATAAGAGACTTAGTGCTGTAATGAACCAAAGCCCAAAGTCTCCATTTCACGTGTCTACTCCAGACTCTCCATATGGACAGATTTTTAAATCTAATCCATCACCAGAAACGCGAAAAGGATGGGTCAAATGGGTAGACAATTTCCCTGATTTGCAAGTGACGGAACCACCTTTAAAACGACGCGCGCCTAGCACTGTGAGTATTATTCTTTCGCGATTTCTGATTATACATTCAAATTAATAAAGTATATTTATTAAGATATAATTAAGAATTGCATTTGCAGCCACTCTCAGAGTTAAAGAGACAGTTGTGGGAGAAATTGAAGAATGCAGATCAATCTGAAAAAGTAAGATGTAAATATTTAAAAATCAAAGTGTAATCTTGATTCAATATATCATGGGACTGGATAAATTTGTAACACTAGAATAAATCTAGTCACAATCTCGATTGTTTCAATTAACTCTATATATTAAATTATCAGAAAGATGCATCAAATGAAACCACAATGAGACCGAATGATGATTCTTTCGAGAAAAGAGCTGACGAGGAAAAAGTGAATCAGTTTAGCAAAGATACTACTTCAACTCCCGAGCCTATTAACCGAAGACTAGATTTCGACGACAAAAATAGTCCAGTGTCAAATAAGTCCAGTAATGAAATAAATATGTACGTTTCGATTTGTTTCAAATAATTGGAATATAATAAGAATAAAATATAGATAAGAGTAAAATATATATGTAATAATAATATGTATGTATTTATGTATATATATATATGTACACATAACATACATACATACATACATACATACATACATACATACATACATACATACATACATACATATATACATATATGTATATTATTATTATTATTATTATTATTATTATTACATTGATGAGATTAAATTTGAATCTTATAATAAAAACAGGCAAATAGCGAAATTGGATCAAATGCTTCAACAAACGCGTACTCCTGAAAATAGATATTCGTTATCTGGAGAAAGTGCAAAGAAATACAAAGAAGTTCCTGATGACATACAAAAATGTGAGTATTCATTGTGAATACTTATTATCAGATTGCAGAAACAATACTTCCAATTTCATATTATATTCTGTATCATTGATTTATTAATCATTTTACAAATAGGTATAATAAAAGACTCGCAACCTATCGACGCTATTGTATGGGAAGATCCAAATCATCCAAAGCGGGTATGTGAATTAATAGCCTATGTATTTTTTTTCTCTAAATAATTTCGAATAAAAAACCCTATTCTAGTCAGATGCATTTTAATACTTTCGCGCTTGAAATGTAATGAATAAGATTTTAAGATAGCTTATAATACGATTAAAAATATAAAAGACCGAGGTTTAAAAAAATTGCAAATGCATGACATGATTTAACTTTTTTAATTTAACAACAAATTATAACTTTTGACATTTGATAAATTTTTGCTTACATAGTTTTTAATTTACAGCTAACTTTAGATAAACAAACAAGTGGAAATATCCATGGCGATATGATCGAGGAACATACTGACAGTGATATTACCGAACATCAACTACCAATAATACGACGGTTTATGCTCTCGGGTATAAAGGTATAACATTTTTGAGCAGATATGTTGTTTTAATCTAATATGTTGTGATCACATGTCAATATATTTTAATAGGATAAGGCAGTGTGCGAACAAGTGATACAGGATCTTGGTGGAGACGTGTCGACGGATTCAAAATACGATAATAGCGCCACGCATCTTTTATGCATCAGGCTCTCCAGAAATGAAAAGATGCTCGGTAGCATAGCTGCCGGAAAATGGCTTTTACATATTTCATATCTACGTGATTGTGAACAAGAAGGCAGATTTCTCGACGTTAGTATATCTGTTAAATATATTATAAGTTCAACAGAAATAACTTAACTTAATAGTATATTTTTCGATCAATTAAGAATTCATTTTTTTCAACAAATTGAAAATTGAAGCAGATGATCATTTATTGCAAAATAAAGTACTTACATCTTGTCTATCAATGCAGACATTTTCGAGACATGCAAAAATATTATTCGACGTAAAATGTCAAAATTAAATATAGGGATATTTTTAATGATAAAAATTAGAATTCATTGAACAAAGTAACATTTAGACAATTGCGGTTTTTTGATTCTTTAAGCTAAATGCTAATTTCGAATATAGTACAGTTAAATTTCTCTTGATTTAAAATCAGGATGAAACAAATTTTCTATATTTGCAATTTTCAGTCAATTTTGCTCATTTCACTATTCTCTATTCTGGAATGCGTACAAATTTTAGGAAGAAAAATATGAATGGGGTAATCCGAAAAGCGAAGATACGATCCCAGAACCGAACGGTATGATCGAGCAAGCAATCGCGGCCGCAGCTTATAAGTGGCGGCAGAGATTGCAAAAGGAACTAGACGGCCCGTTTTCCAACATGGTAGCACTACTAATGGTATCCGAGGATAAGCACGATCAGTTCAAGAGACTCATCGAAGCCGGTGGCGGTTCGGTAACACAAGCGAGGTAAATATTCACCAATATTTATAAAAAAAGAATTCTATTATGTGCATTATCGTGCACATCTTTGATTTGAATACAGACCGCCATATGATGCCAGTTCGTGCGGACGCAGGATCACGCATTGTTTCGTCAATGTGAAACAGGTAAATAGTACTCACTTTCTAAAATATATTATTCGAAATGCAATTTGGCTAAAATAGGTTAATGGCTTTTTTCTCTTTAATAATTTTGCCAATATTAAAAAAATGAATATATAATCTATATACATATTATATATATATATATATATATATATATATATATATATACATATATATATATATATAAAATTCGAAAGATTGATTATATATATGATATAGATATATATATGAACGCGCCGATTTGAATGATAAAAATGCTGATTACACTATAGTATACATATATATTTATATATGTAATTGCTCTTTTTTTGCGAAAAGAATATATATTATTATTATTATTTGTAAATACAGCTGAATCAACCAGTAGACTGGGCTATGCTGGCTAGCAAGGGTATCCTTTGCTTTTTGCCGCAGTATCTCAGCGATTGCTTATTGGCGGAGGAGCCGCTGAATCCACGAGATTGCGTACTTCCGGAATTTAAGAAATATCTAACGTTACTGCCCAAATAGTCAGATTGGGATTACAATCACATTTAAATTTAGTAATGTGAAAATATCAACGGCATTGTAAAATATATACATTACAACATAGTGTACATAGCGAATTCAGTGGATATAAACTGATACCTCAATCAAAACAAATCACTGAAATAAAGATTTTTTTTTAATCAAATGACTGCTCGGTAGATTCATTTATATGTATATTCATATATTTTATTTATTTATATTTATGTATATTTATTTATATTTTATTTTTATTACATTGATTACATTTATGTCTTACATATTTAATTTTCATCTTTTTTTATTTTGTAAAAAAAACATTGTTAAAAATTTTTATTTTTCACAGGAAGTGAAAAGAATATATTGTTAGAATTAATAAAATTGTATATATATTATTAATGCAATTATTATACAAACTATATAAAACAATTTTTTTTAGATTTTTGATTACAGCAAGTATACTTGCACTATGTATATCTTTCGATCAAAATATTTCCAATGATTTTTTTTTTCAATAAAACAAATTTTCTGAATTAAATTCAATATCGAAAAAAGAAAAACATAAAATATGTTTTTAAAACAATTATAAGATTAAAATATAGTAAACTTGTATAGTATAATATAAATACCTATTTTATATCTTTTTTAAATCCAGCAGGAATCCTGTAGGCGGGGATAAGAACACATTCCGCGGATCCACGATAGACATCCACGAAGAATTTAACGAAATCTCGTAATCGCGTAGAATCGCTATTAATCCCACAGCAGTTTGTAAAATTCCCAGTCGCATACCTAATGATCAAATAAAATATCAATCTGGAGAAGATTGAGAATTTTTAATAAAAGGGCAGTGGATACAGATTTTTTTTTTGTAATAGCATTCACAATATGTGATTAAATAATTCGCTAATAGAGATCTCTTCATATATATATATCTTTTTAGAAACAATACTAAAAATTTGATTGTCAAAAGTTAAAAAAGAAATTTAATAATAAGTATATTTTTCTTATCGCTTTTATGTTTTGCAGAAATAATAGATAAAATAGATAATCTGATAAATGTCGAAAAATATTTGCTCTAGCAAATTCTACATTCCATCGAATTCATTCCAAATCTATCTTTAGTTTACGATTTACCAACCTATACAATTTCGCGGGCCCTCGCCGAATGGCAAGAAGGTACAAGGTACAATCTCGTTCTTTCTCTCATCGTTGAACCGTTCAGGATCGAAACGCTTAGGTTCCGTATAGAATCTGGGATCGCTCTGAATACCACGTAATGCAACATATACCGGTGTTCCTTTCTCGATAGTTATTTTCGTATTAGGTAACTGTAATTTATGTTTGTCAATTGAGCTCTTATTCTCCGTATCAACACTTTAATTTGGCTAAAAAATCTATTATTGGAAAAAAAGGTGGGCGATTTAAGTGCGTATAATGTATAACATATAGTTACTTGTATCGTGTAATCCTCTAAAGAAGATCTATCCAGAATTGGCGCAGATGGATAGAGTCTTAGAGTCTCGTTTATCACTTGATGTAGATATTTCATATTATGAACCGCTTCATATGTGACACCATTCGCGGTCTGAATCTTCTCAAGAATCTCTTCTCTCACACGTTTCTGCATTTCCGGATGTTTGGCCAATTCGCAGAGAGCATAGGTCATGGTGGTAATACTAGTTTCACGACCAGCCACGAAGAAGATCGCCGCTTGAGCAAGAAGGACATCCCCTTCAAATCCTAAGAAAATTCTTTACACTTAAAATACGATATAATAAGAAGAGCCTAGCGGTTCTCGCCAGTTTTAATTTTGGATTTATTTATTTTAAACGAAAATTAGATCACGATTTTTTAAATGTTCAATATAATTGATTAACGTCGAATATATATAATAGTTGAATACTTACGGAAATGAGTATCGTCTGTATTTTCATTTTTCAATTGCAAAAGAGAATCGATCAGATCTCCCCGTTTCGTCTTCGTGACACTCCTATTGTCCATAGAATCCCAAAAGACCTTACGAAAATAATCTGTGTAATCACCGAGCATTTTAAGACCCAGATACTTTCCAATATCCGGCATAAAGAATAGGAAAAAGAATTGCAAGGTCCTCAAGAAGGTTGGTTGAAATGCATTACGTGCTATATTAATGAAAGAACAAAAAAGAAATGCATTACGATAAAATCGCAAATAAAATGATATAATGCATATCATATAATATTTTTAAACTTAGTATATATGCGTTTTCAATTCATTGATTAATTGTCTCTTCATAAAGTCGTGTCCGCTTTAATATTTTTATATTTAATTACAGTTTACGAAAAATTCCGGCGCCGGTGTGTCGAAACAGTTCGTTCGAATCCCAAACGCCATGGAGGATATCACAATAGTGGTATATTTGTAGAACGTCTCCTTGATAGGTATCGACCTAATCTTGGAGTCGTTCGCAAACTGCTCACGCAGATGTTCCCTCATCATCTCTCCTGCTTCTTGCATAAGTAAAAAGAGATTCTTCAATTTGCCGCTCGTAAACACCGGTGACATTTTTGTCCTGAAGCAGAGTATCTTGATAATTATATATATTAGAAAATAAAATAAATATAAGAATAATTTAAAACAAATAAATCAGCGGGATAAAAAATTAAATATGTTGAATCAACCTAAGTACGCAAATCAATTACCTCAATTGCCTCCATTCAGGATTCTTGATAGTGAAGAGACTCCATTTGCCAACATTGTCGGAGTTACTTCTGCCCTCGAAATGATGATTCGGGAATAAATGAAAGTCCTTGATCATAATTTGCTTGATCAATTCTGGATTTCTCACCAGTAGGAATGGTTTGTGTAGGATGTAGATTCCGATTATATCATCCTCATCTGCGGCTTGTCGATGCAACTCGCCGAGGACCACTCCCGCTGGTTTACGCATAAGTATCGCGTCCTTAAAATGACCGAAGAACCAATGTGCAGGTAACGTGCGAACGCCACGTCTTTGCCAATAGGAGTGTTTCCACTTTAGCCATAAGTAAAGCGTCGCGAAAAGTGACGAGAATACCAAAAGCGTATCCAAAAGAACGCAGTTAGTCAATATCGCCATTTTGCGCAAATCTCTCGGAGAAGCTCTTCTGCTGGAGATTTATTCGTATAAAACTTGGTTTAAATTATAAAACTTTGCGTGAATTTTGTCTAAAACTTTTCTCCGCATAAGATTCTGTTGTAATTGTTACAAAATTTGTTTGGAACTATAAATTATATGAAAAAAATCGATAAAAAAAATACTCCATGTCAATTTTACGTATAAATCGATTCAGATACTGTGTAAAACTGTGGGAATAAATTTATATGTACAGTATATCATTGAAGTTCTCTGCCGAGTCATTTATCAATATCAATGATGTTAATCATGTTTTTTTCTGCTATACTAGGTGTCGTATAAAATTATAAAATATTATTGTAGCAGAAATGAGCGGAGGATTTAATCACAATTCATGATTGACCAAACTTTGAGCTCTACTTCGAAAATAGAATAAGAAATTATGCGCACATTTTGATTAATTCTTTGCAAGTTCTTCTACCCTAAGGTTTCTGTATTGAAACTTTTTGATATCCTATATATATTTGATAGATTAGATATACGCAGTTGATACTATGTAGATAGGAGGAAAAAAAAGCATCCGACACAAAATAGTAGGGGGAAAAATATATTAACAACGAAACATTCATCAGCGTGTCAAATGTATTGCTGTAATATAAAGGCATCTCTTTTTAGTTCACTCGTTACATGTGCATATTTATATCACATGACATGATGTGTCGGCAATGGCATGCTTATTATACTTATTATGATGTGTTATTTGTTTTTAATGTCCAGGGATCTTCAAATTATTAATCTTATTGCAGAATGACATTAACTTCTATACAATTTCGGTATTTCTTCTTGAAAAATCCTTATTTGTTATGATATTTGTAAAAATGTAAAATAACTATGATTTCAAAGCTTTTCTAACTTTTTAAAAAAGCATTTTTCGGCTCATGTTAATAGAAAATGTTTTGTTCAGAATTGAATTTCCTATGAAATCTCAAAGTCTGGCCGATTTGGACTCATCCTATATAATAGAATTTATATACATTTATTATATATATATATATATATATATATATATATATATATATATACATATATATATAATATAAATAGTGCATATAACGAATTCAATGGATATAAACTTAATTGATACCTTAACGACAATTAGCTGAAATAAAGATTTTTTTTTTTAATAAAGTGACTTGGTAGATTCATTTATATGTATATTCATATATTTTATTCATTTATATTTATCTTCATTTAATTGTATTTGTTTTTGCTTTGATTACATTTATATCTTATATTTAATTTTCATCTTTTTAATTATTTTGTAAAAAAACATTGTTAAAAATTTTTATTTTTCACAGGAAGTGAAAAGAATATATTGTTAGAATTAATAAAATTGTATATATATTATTAATGCAATTATTATGCAAACTATATAAAATAAGTTTATTTAGATTTTTTATTACAGCAAGAAGACTTGCACCCCCACGTATATCTTTCGATCCAAATATTTTCAATGACTTTTTTCAGTAAAAAAAATTCTCTGGATTAGATTCAAAAAAATCGAAAAAAAAAAAACATATCAAATGATATATTTTTTAACCAAGAGTAAAATATGATTAACTTGTATGATATAATATAAATACCAATTTTATATCTTTTTTAAATCCAGCAGGAATCCTGTAGGCGGGGAAGTGAACACGTTTCGCGGATCCATAATGGACATCCACGAAGGATTCATCGAAACCTCGTAGTCGCGTAGAATCGCTATTAATCCTACGGTGGTTTGTAAAATTCCCAGTCGCATACCTAATAATCAAACAGAACATTATTAATCTGGAGAAAATTGAGAATTTTTAATGGAAAGGCGGATTCAGATTTTTTTTGTCACAGCATACACAATATATGATTAAATAATTCGCCAATAGAGATTTAATATATATTATTTTATAAATAATATTAAAAAATTGATTGTCAAAAGTTAAAAAAGAAATTTAATAATAAGTATATTTTTCTTATCACTTTTATGTTTTGCAGAAATAATAGATAAAATAAATCATTTGATAAATGTCGAAAAATATTTGCTCTAGTAAATTCTACATTCCATCGAATTCATCTCAAATCTATTTTTAGCTTATGATTTACCAACCTATACAATTTCGCGGACCCTCGCCGAATGGCAGGAAGGTACAAGGTACAATCTCGTTCTTTCTCTCGTCGTTGAATCGTTCAGGATCGAAACGCTTAGGATCCGAATAGAATCTTGGGTCGCTCTGAATGCCACGTAATGCAACGTATACTGGTGTTCCTTTCTCGATAGTTATCTTCGTATTAGGTAACTATAATTTATGTTTGTCAATTGAGCTATTATTCTCCGTATCGACATGTTGATTTGGCTAAAGAATCTATTATTGAAAAAAGAATAGGCGAGATATAATATAATATATAATGTACAATACTTGTATTGTGTAATCCTCTAAAGAAGATCTATCCAGAACTGGCGCAGGTGGATAGAGTCTTAGCGTTTCGTTTATCACTTGCTGTAGATATTTCATATTATGAACCGCTTCATACGTGACGCCATTCGCAGTCTGGATTTTCTCAAGAATCTCTTCTCTCACACGTTTCTGCATTTCCAGATGTTTGGCCAATTCACAAAGAGTGTATGTCATGGTGGTAATACTAGTCTCGCGACCAGCCGCGAAGAAAATCGCCGCTTGAGCAAGAAGGACATCCCCCTCGAATCCTGAGAAGACACTTATTTATATTTAAAATGAAAAGAGCGTGGAAGTCCTTTATCTTGCCAGTTTTAATTTTGAATTTATTTATTCCATAAATTCAAAATTAAATCGCGATGTTTTTAACATTTAATATTATTAATTATAATATTATTAATGAATGTGTCCAATACTTGAATACTCACGGAAATGAGTATCGTCTTTATTTTCATTTTTTAATTGCAAAAGAGAATCGATCAGATCTCCTCGTTTCGTCTTCGTGACGCTCCTTTTGTCCATAGAATCCCAAAAGACCTTACGAAAATAATCCGTGTAATCACCGAGCATTTTAAGACCCAGATATTTTCCAATATCCGGCATAAAGAATAGGAAAAAGAATTTAAAGGTCCTCACAAAGGTTGGTTGAAATGCCTTACATGCTATATAAGCGAAAGAACAAAAGGAATATTCATTAAAATAACGTTAAAATCGTATTAAATAGAATAATAAACATCTCATTGATTAATTATATCTTTATAAAGCTCACTTTAATTTTTATAAATTACTTACAGTTTACGAAAAATTCCGGCGCCGGTGTGTCGAAACAGTTCGTCCGAATCCCAAACGCCAAGGAGGATATCACAATGGTAGTATATTTGTAAAACGTATCTTTGATAGATATCGACATCTTGGAGTCGTCCACGAATTTATCATGAAGATGCTCCCTCATCATCTCCCCTGCCTCTTGCATAAGTAAGAAGAGATTCTTCAATTTACCGCTCGTAAACACCGGTGACATTTTTGTCCTGAAGCAGAGTCTCTTGATAATTATATATATTAGAAAATAAAATAAATATAAGAATAATTTAATACAAATAAATCAGCGGGATAAAAAATTAAATATGTTGAATCAACCTAAATACGCAAATCAATTACCTCAATTGCCTCCATTCAGGATTCTTGATAGTGAAGAGACTCCATTTGCCAACATTGTCGGAGTTACTTCTGCCCTCGAAATGATGATTCGGGAATAAATGAAAGTCCTTGATCATAATTTGCTTGATCAATTCTGGATTTCTCACCAGTAGGAATGGTTTGTGTAGGATATAGATTCCGATTATATCATCCTCATCTGCGGCTTGTCGATGCAACTCGCCGAGGACCACTCCCGCTGGTTTACGCATAAGTATCGCGTCCTTAAAGTGACCGAAAAACCAATGTGCAGGTAATGTGCGTACGCTACGTCTTTGCCAATAGGAGTGTTTCCACTTTAGCCATAAGTAAAGCGTTGCGAAAAGTGAGAAGAATACCAAGAATATATCCAAAAAAACGCAATCAGTCAATATCGCCATTTTGTACAAATCTTCCTCGAAGAATCTTTTTTCCTGGGCAGTTACTCGTATAAAACTTGATTTAAATTATAAAACGCGTGAATTGTTTAAAAATTTTCTCTGTATGAGATTCTGTTTTAATTGTTATAAAATTTGTATAAAATTTTCTATAAATTATATTAAAAAATCGATAAAGGAAAATGCTCTGTATCAATTTTGCGTATGATTTGCTTCAAATGCTGTGGAAAACTGGGAATAAATTTATACGCATAGTGTGCGATGACTAGGCAGCTCTGTGCCTAGTCATTTATCAATCATAGTTAATGATAAAAGTGTTTTTCTCTGATGTACTAAGTGTCGTATAAAATCATTGTAACAGAAATAAACGAACGATTCAATCGCAACTTCTAATTAGCTAAACTTTGAATTCTACTTAGAAAATTATAAGAAACGCACATCTCGATTAATTTTTTGCAAATTTTTCTATTAAGGTTTTCCTACGAGGTTTCTATATTGAAATTTTTCGACATCCTATATATATTCTATTCAATAGATTCGATATATGCACATAATAGCACAATATATGTGGATAGTGAGAGAAGAAAAAGGAAGGAGAAGTAATGTGCTCACAATGAAACATTCATCAGTATTCGTGTCAGACGTGTTGCTATGAAGATAACCTTTTTTTAATTCACAGTCACTCGTTAAATATATTTCGACATATGCATATTTGTATCGGCATAATAATGTCGATAATGGCATGCTGATTATATTTACTAGTATAACGTATTATTCAGTTTTAGCATCTAGTAATCTTCAAATTAATAGTAATTTCATTGCATAATGAACGCAGGGAAAAGAGATTTATCGATTAACATTTTGCAGTTCTTATTTTTAACTTAAATAAAGAATTGTTTAATTTGACGCATGCGTTACGATCTTTCTGAAGTGCAGATTAATTCCATTACCGGCGGCCGTGAACGTTGATCGTGGATCCAGAAAAATTTCATTATTTTTGGTTTGCCATATCTCGTAATCGCGCAGAAGAAACGTCAAAACAATTTTAGCGTGCAATCGGCCGACTTTCATTCCTGTAAATCGATAAAAGATTGATTTTAATATTAAAACGATTTTATAAAATCATAATCAATATGATAATTTTCGTGTCTCAGATAGAAGATATCAAACAAAAATTCAAATAAGATAAAATCTTATTTAATTTTCTCTTTAATAAAGAAATTTTGAAAAAATTATAATATCTAAGTTTATATATTTTTTTGGAAATAACACAACCAATTGATCATGTATGTTCAAATTTTTTATTTCTTTATCTTGAATTATCTTTGCACCGATCATGTTTTTAGCAAATCATTATATGTTATATAATTATAATTATATAATTATTCCCGATTGTGTGGCGTTTTTAATTCGCTTTTTTAATATCGATAATTAATCATGAGCATATATTTTTTATTGATCACAAGGACGATAATAGATTATATAATCAAGAAAATATTAAGACTTTATATGCTTTAATATCAATTTTAATAACAATTTGAAGATTCATTGATTTTTCAGTTTTTATTATTAATATTATTGCTTTTTATATTATTAAAATATTTTTAAAATTTCTTTGTATATTAATTTTGATTTTTCGCGTGAGAGTATGTTTTTAGAATAGTTAGAATAAACTACTATATATTCTACACTATCATACCTACCTACACACATCCTGGGACCAATTCCGAACGGGATGTAGGCGTCAGTGATATGATTATTTTCGGTGAATCTATCGGGGTTGTATACTTCGGGTTCATTCCAGAACTTGGGATCTGCTCCGAGTCCGTATAAAGAGACGAATATTGGCGTTCCTTTCTCGATAACAATATCAGTATTAGGAATCTGAAATTTTACACATATTTTTATTAATATTTAATTATATTCATTAATGGGCAAGGCATTAAATTTTTTAGTAAATTTTATAAGAAACGAAACTACTTTAGTTATACATTATTTTCAAGTTATCAATATATCCAAAATCTTCAAGTACATAAAAATTTCTTAAAAGATTATCATATATATTATTTAAAAACTTTTCAGAATCCTTTCCGGATAAGCTTACATATTTTGCGAAATCAGATTTTTGTAATTTTTATAATCAATTTTTTCAAATTTACCTTGTAATTTTCACGAGTGTATCTGTCAATTGTTGATACGGGCGGATGCAGTCTTAAACTCTCGGCTATTGTCTGATCGAGATACTTCATGTCCTGGAACGCTTCGTATGTCCAACCGTGTTTATCGATTGCCCGGTTAATATCTTGTCTGGCTAGCTCCTGATACTTGGAATGTTTCGCCAATTCCAATAACGTGAAAGACATGCAGGTAGAACTCGATTCAAAGCCCGAAAAGAAAGTACCGGACTGGTATAGTAAATTTTCACCTTCGAATTCTATGGTAAATATTTAGTTTTACTATTTTCTTATTATTCAGTTTTTTCATTATCACATTTACACGATAACTTAACTTTATTAATAAACTTTAATATTATAAACGTTATATAAAAATATCATATATAAATATTATATGAAAAATTAAGATATGTCATGTAAGAATATATTAAAATGTAAAAATGATAAATCACATAAAAATATTACAATAAAAAATTAATAATAATAATAAAATATTGTTAAAATTATAAATCCATGGATTATCAACCAATATAAAAAGTAGATTACATCAATACATGTTTTACTTTTAACTTTTTTATAATAAGAATATCCGAATATTTTAGAATAAAAACGTGATAATAAAATAAATTACGATTCAAAGCTACTTACTAAAAACGGTATTCTGCTTGCCATGTTTTAACTGGAGTAGCGAGTCAATAAAATCGCCTCGTTTTTCACCGGTTTTTCACGAGTCTCTATAGCGTTCCAGAAAATTTTTTTATGGACGAAAAGTTTACAAGAACTCTAGTACCAATTAGGTCTATCAATTCAGGTATAAAGAATACCACAACGAGGGCAAACATCCTCTTGAATCCATGGAAGAATTCGTAAACTGTAAAACCATCCTCAAGTTATTACAAATAAATCGATGTTTAGAATTTTTCATCACTATAAGAATTTTAGTCGATGACATTTGGTGACATAAATGTCAAAATAAAAATAGACCAAGTAAATAATAATTTCTTAAAAATTCGTTAAGACAAATAGTTCTTTAAAGTTTTAAAACTTATTTTTTATTTTCTTTACTTATTAAAATTAAATAAATTATATATATATATATATATATATATATATATATATATATATATATATACATATATCATAAATTTTTTTGTATTCACAATATAATATTATTTAATAGAATTTTCATTTTTCCTCATAGTATCATATAACACTAAACCAACGATAGGAATTGTTTTTATGCTTAGTATGTATGATAAGGAAAGTTGCCTTTACTTAACTTGGTCCGCTTTTGCTATTAACTAGATTTTATTAATCTGTATATTGTTAAATTAAAAGAAAATACCTGCGGTTGAAAATTCCTCATTCGGATAATCGAATGTGTTCATCTTAGTACCGAGTGCAATCGAAGCGATCAAATCGGTCGTGTACTTATAACTGAGTTCTTGGACATCCACCAGTTTCACGTCGTCGTGATCCGTTGGATAATGTTTGAGATAATCCATCATTGGTTCTCCGATCTCCATCATCAGCGGGAACATCTGTCTTAGCTTGCCCTTGGTTAACGTCGGCGTGATTTTGGTTCGCAGATATTTCCAGGCCGGATTCTTCAGACCAAACAAATTCTTCATGCCGATACTATCCTTCTGTTTGGAACCGGCAAAATGGCGGTCACAAAAATTATGGAAATCGCGGATCATAAATTGCTTTATAATGTCTGGATCGCGCAATAATAGACATGGCTTGTGGAAAATGTAAAAGCCGACGAAGGGCGCGTTTGTACGGGCCGCTTTATACAGCTGACCGATGTGCCATCCCGGCGCGGTACGAAAGAGCACGGCATCCTTGAAATTGCCGAAAATTAGATCGCTCGTGATAGATTCGACACCACGTTGTTTCCAATAGCTTAGTTTATATCTGAAAGATAGAGAGCAAAAATGGAATATAAATATATATATTTTATAAGCACTGAATATATTTGGAATAATAAAAATTACTTAGTAAATTTATAAATGCAAATACTAATAAATACATTTGGAGATTTAATAAATCCCGGAATAAGGTTCGATATAGTTAAAATTATTGAATACATATTTGATTAATAAATAAAAATTAACTAATTGAATTAAAAAAAGGGAATAATTATTATATAATTTAACATTTTAAATATTAATTTAATTTCTAATTTGATAACTTTTCTCCATACACACCGTGCGTATATCCAGAATTGTAGTATTATTATTAGAATCAACGTAAAACTGATCAGCATGATGTATTTGTACCACTACTATGCATTGAGATTTCTTGAAGACACTACTTTTAGCAGATTCTTGATTGCTTTGATTTTATAATTAAGAATCAGTAACACACACAGCGATTAGTATATTTATTCTTCCGATTTAGACTTACAACTGAGGTATAGGAATCGTTATAAATCAATCATAGAAGAGCAGAGAGGACTGAAAAACAAGGAACTATGTACTTAAAACCATATCAGAATTGTAATACTAAAAATTTGAACAGTGACATCAGATTCGAGTTACGCAATACACAAAATCAAGATAGAGAAGATAAAGTGGGGAGCACACACTTTTGCATAAGCGCATAACAATAAGCATAAGGAAATTGATTGGCATAAGGACATTGATTTTCTTATGCATACATTTGTGTACCAATCAATTACTTTATGTTTATGATTATGCGCTTATGCAAAAGTGTGTGCTCCCCGCTTAACACACTTTTCCTGGGCAGTTACTCGTATAAAACTTGATTTAAATTATAAAACGCGTGAATTGTTTAAAAATTTTCTCTGTATGAGATTCTGTTTTAATTGTTATAAAATTTGTATAAAATTTTCTATAAATTATATTAAAAAATCGATAAAGGAAAATGCTCTGTATCAATTTTGCGTATGATTTGCTTCAAATGCTGTGGAAAACTGGGAATAAATTTATACGCATAGTGTGCGATGATTAGGCAGCTCTGTGCCTAGTCATTTATCATTCATGGTTAATGATAAAAGTATTTTTCTCTGATGTACTAAGTGTTGTATAAAATCCTTGTAACAGAAATAAACGAACGATTTAATCGCAACTCCCAATTAGCTAAACTTTGAGTTCTACTTAGAAAATGATAAGAAACGCACATCTCGATTAATTTTTTGCAAATTTTTCTATTAAGGTTTTCCTACGAGGTTTCTATATTGAAATTTTTCGACATCCTATATATATTCTATTCAATAGATTCGATATATGCACATAATAGCACAATATATGTGGATAGTGAGAGAAGAAAAAGGAAGGAGAAGTAATGTGCTCACAATGAAACATTCATCAGTATTCGTGTCAGACGTGTTGCTATGAAGATAACCTTTTTTTAATTCACATTCACTCGTTAAATATATTTCGACATATGCATATTTGTATCGGCATAATAATGTCGATAATGGCATGCTGATTATATTTACTAGTATAACGTATTATTCAGTTTTAGCATCTAGTAATCTTCAAATTAATATTAATTTCATTGCATAATGAACGCAGGGAAAAGAGATTTATCGATTAACATTTTGCAGTTCTTATTTTTAACTTAAATAAAGAATTGTTTAATTTGACGCATGCGTTACGATCTTTCTGAAGTGCAGATTAATTCCATTACCGGCGGCCGTGAACGTTGATCGTGGATCCAGAAAAATTTCATTATTTTTGGTTTGCCATATCTCGTAATCGCGCAGAAGAAACGTCAAAACAATTTTAGCGTGCAATCGGCCGACTTTCATTCCTGTAAATCGATAAAAGATTGATTTTAATATTAAAACGATTTTATAAAATCATAATCAATATGATAATTTTCGTGTCTCAGATAGAAGATATCAAACAAAAATTCAAATAAGATAAAATCTTATTTAATTTTCTCTTTAATAAAGAAATTTTGAAAAAATTATAATATCTAAGTTTATATATTTTTTTGGAAATAACACAACCAATTGATCATGTATGTTCAAATTTTTATTTCTTTATCTTGAATTATCTTTGCACCGATCATGTTTTTAGCAAATCATTATATGTTATATAATTATAATTATATAATTATTCCCGATTGTGTGGCGTTTTTAATTCGCTTTTTTAATATCGATAATTAATCATGAGCATATATTTTTTATTGATCACAAGGACGATAATAGATTATATAATCAAGAAAATATTAAGACTTTATATGCTTTAATATCAATTTTAATAACAATTTGAAGATTCATTGATTTTTCAGTTTTTATTATTAATATTATTGCTTTTTATATTATTAAAATATTTTTAAAATTTCTTTGTATATTATTTTTGATTTTTCGCAAGAAAGTATTTTAAACTTTTTTTTAACTTTTAATTAAAATATTTAAGTTGGCCGCTTAAGTTAGACAATTCTTTGAATGTTCAATTTTTTTTTTTTGAATTATTAGATCTAATTTTAAAACATATTGGTTATTTTTGAGGACATAATTAATGAATTTGTTTTTAAAAATTATATATTAATGAATAATAAACAAATTACATAACTATCTCCATAAAAAATATTCGAAGTACTTTAAAATTGGTCATTCAAAACACATGAAATTTATTGGAGTATAACATATGAAATGTAATGCAATTACTCTTGCATGCTAAATTATTATGAATTATTATAAATGGTACGCACGTCATATAATAAATACGCAATATGTAGTTAATAATCTCTGGAAAATTTCTGCTGGTTTTTTTATTCATGCATAGAAGATATTTTGTTTTATTATTGAATATGTCAATAATATACCTTTTCTAGAGAGGGAGAATTAAAATATTTTTTAAATTTCTTTGTATATTAATTTTGATTTTTCGCGTGAGAGTATGTTTTTAGAATAATTAGAATAAACTACTATATATTCTACACTATCATACCTACCTACACACATCCTGGGACCAATTCCGAACGGGATGTAGGCGTCAGTGATATGATTATTTTCGGTGAATCTATCGGGGTTGTATACTTCGGGTTCATTCCAGAACTTGGGATCTGCTCCGAGTCCGTATAAAGAGACGAATATTGGCGTTCCTTTCTCGATAACAATATCAGTATTAGGAATCTGAAATTTTACACATATTTTTATTAATATTTAATTATATTCATTAATGGGCAAGGCATTAAATTTTTTAGTAAATTTTATAAGAAACGAAACTACTTTAGTTATACATTATTTTCAAGTTATCAATATATCCAAAATCTTCAAGTACATAAAAATTTCTTAAAAGATTATCATATATATTATTTAAAAACTTTTCAGAATCCTTTCCGGATAAGCTTACATATTTTGCGAAATCAGATTTTTGTAATTTTTATAATCAATTTTTTCAAATTTACCTTGTAATTTTCACGAGTGTATCTGTCAATTGTTGATACGGGCGGATGCAGTCTTAAACTCTCGGCTATTGTCTGATCGAGATACTTCATGTCCTGGAACGCTTCGTATGTCCAACCGTGTTTATCGATTGCCCGGTTAATATCTTGTCTGGCTAGCTCCTGATACTTGGAATGTTTCGCCAATTCCAATAACGTGAAAGACATGCAGGTAGAACTCGATTCAAAGCCCGAAAAGAAAGTACCGGACTGGTATAGTAAATTTTCACCTTCGAATTCTATGGTAAATATTTAGTTTTTACTATTTTCTTATTATTCAGTTTTTTCATTATCACATTTACACGATAACTTAACTTTATTAATAAACTTTAATATTATAAACGTTATATAAAAATATCATATATAAATATTATATGAAAAATTAAGATATGTCATGTAAGAATATATTAAAATGTAAAATGATAAATCACATAAAAATATTACAATAAAAATTAATAATAATAATAAAATATTGTTAAAATTATAAATCCATGGATTATCAACCAATATAAAAAGTAGATTACATCAATACATGTTTTACTTTTAACTTTTTATAATAAGAATATCCGAATATTTTAGAATAAAAACGTGATAATAAAATAAATTACGATTCAAAGCTACTTACTAAAAACGGTATTCTGCTTGCCATGTTTTAACTGGAGTAGCGAGTCAATAAAATCGCCTCGTTTTTCACCGGTTTTTCACGAGTCTCTATAGCGTTCCAGAAAATTTTTTTATGGACGAAAAGTTTACAAGAACTCTAGTACCAATTAGGTCTATCAATTCAGGTATAAAGAATACCACAACGAGGGCAAACATCCTCTTGAATCCATGGAAGAATTCGTAAACTGTAAAACCATCCTCAAGTTATTACAAATAAATCGATGTTTAGAATTTTTCATCACTATAAGAATTTTAGTCGATGACATTTGGTGACATAAATGTCAAAATAAAAATAGGCCAAGTAAATAATAATTTCTTAAAAATTCGTTAAGACAAATAGTTCTTTAAAGTTTTAAAACTTATTTTTTATTTTCTTTACTTATTAAAATTAAATAAATTATATATATATATATATATATATATATATATATATATATATATATATACATATATCATAAATTTTTTGTATTCACAATATAATATTATTTAATAGAATTTTCATTTTTCCTCATAGTATTATATAACACTAAACCAACGATAGGAATTGTTTTATGCTTAGTATGTATGATAAGGAAAGTTGCCTTTACTTAACTTGGTCCGCTTTTGCTATTAACTAGATTTTATTAATCTGTATATTGTTAAATTAAAAGAAAATACCTGCGGTTGAAAATTCCTCATTCGGATAATCGAATGTGTTCATCTTAGTACCGAGTGCAATCGAAGCGATCAAATCGGTCGTGTACTTATAACTGAGTTCTTGGACATCCACCAGTTTCACGTCGTCGTGATCCGTTGGATAATGTTTGAGATAATCCATCATTGGTTCTCCGATCTCCATCATCAGCGGGAACATCTGTCTTAGCTTGCCCTTGGTTAACGTCGGCGTGATTTTGGTTCGCAGATATTTCCAGGCCGGATTCTTCAGACCAAACAAATTCTTCATGCCGATACTATCCTTCTGTTTGGAACCGGCAAAATGGCGGTCACAAAAATTATGGAAATCGCGGATCATAAATTGCTTTATAATGTCTGGATCGCGCAATAATAGACATGGCTTGTGGAAAATGTAAAAGCCGACGAAGGGCGCGTTTGTACGGGCCGCTTTATACAGCTGACCGATGTGCCATCCCGGCGCGGTACGAAAGAGCACGGCATCCTTGAAATTGCCGAAAATTAGATCGCTCGTGATAGATTCGACACCACGTTGTTTCCAATAGCTTAGTTTATATCTGAAAGATAGAGAGCAAAAATGGAATATAAATATATATATTTTATAAGCACTGAATATATTTGGAATAATAAAATTTACTTAGTAAATTTATAAATGCAAATACTAATAAATACATTTGGAGATTTAATAAATCTCGGAATAAGGTTCGATATAGTTAAAATTATTGAATACATATTTGATTAATAAATAAAAATTAACTAATTGAATTAAAAAGGGAATAATTATTATATAATTTAACATTTTAAATATTAATTTAATTTCTAATTTGATAACTTTTTCTCCATACACACCGTGCGTATATCCAGAATTGTAGTATTATTATTAGAATCAACGTAAAACTGATCAGCATGATGTATTTGTACCACTACTATGCATTGAGATTTCTTGAAGACACTACTTTTAGCAGATTCTTGATTGCTTTGATTTTATAATTAAGAATCAGTAACACACACAGCGATTAGTATATTTATTCTTCCGATTTAGACTTACAACTGAGGTATAGGAATCGTTATAAATCAATCATAGAAGAGCAGAGAGGACTGAAAAACAAGGAACTATGTACTTAAAACCATATCAGAATTGTAATACTAAAAATTTGAACAGTGACATCAGATTCGAGTTACGCAATACACAAAATCAAGATAGAAGATAAAGTGGGAGCACACACTTTTGCATAAGCGCATAACAATAAGCATAAGGAAATTGATTGGCATAAGGACATTGATTTTCTTATGCATACATTTGTGTACCAATTAATTTCTTTATGTTTATGGTTATGCGCTTATGCAAAAGTGTGTGCTCCCCGCTTAACACACTGCAAAAAAATTCATATATATATATATATATATATATATATATATATATATATATATTCTCTATCTTGATTTTATGTGTTGCGCAACCCGAATTTGATGTCACTGTTCAAATCTTTAGTATTACAATTCTGATAATAGTATCATATATATATAATACATTATATATTATATAATACATTATATTATACATTCAAATATAATCTATAATTACGATATATTATACATTCAAGAACAATAAAATTTTCATAATAAATATTATATAATATATAGCTTTATAATGCAAGTTCTTCGATTAAAATTCATCTCTCTTTCTTGATGATCTGAATGAAAATCAACGGATACGGAACTGATGTGAAACAAATATGGCACGGATATATCTGAATCGACCTTAAATCTCTAAAAACAGAGAATCGTAATGTGCTCATTATATAAAAAATTATAATTAAACGATAAAATTAAAAAATTCAATAAAACTCGAATCATAAAGATCAAATAATAAACAAAGAAAGGCCAATTGAAACTCAGTCGTTTAAAAATATATTTAAAACTTTATAATTTATATTTTGTAAATTGAATTTAACAGTATCTCACTAAATTCATCAATAAAAAAACAAAATTTGTAAAATGTGATTAGATTTTAATTTCTAATCTAGATGTTGAGTTGAATGTGATATTTTAATTTCTAATCTATTAGATACTTTTAGGAAACGTATATGAAATCTAGACGTGCTATCTAGGATATATATGCATTGAATTTTTTTGTATATGTATACAGAAAGATTCAAATTATACATGATGAATACGTACAATACATTTCATCAGATTTAAATTATATTCTTTTACAATAAAATTTAATCTTCAAGTTTTATTTCAAAATATTCAAGAAATTAAAATTTAACGATTTGTAAGATATTCATGTGTATTATAAAGCTTTATTTTTTTATAATTTATTATTAATTACGAAGTGCTTTTTTTATGTAATAATATTTTTAAACGTGTTCTTCATGCGTATAAAAAAATCTGAGTTAGTGCTAATAATTTTTTAAACTTAGAATAAAAGTAATCACCATTTCCAGCTGCTTCGTTACTTTATGAGATTTATTTCAGCACTTATAATACACAAATTATACATACATATATACATATACATGACGTACACACGTACGTACAGGGTACCGTACTTGACAGAAAAAAAAAATACTATAAGAAAACGGTATCATGACACATTGAAGATCGATTCAACATGTCAATTTCGCTTCAAATATATAAGATATTTCTTCTTAATCAAACGTACAGAAAGGGACATTTAATTGCAATACTTGCTTGTTTTTTTTTATAAGATATAAAACTTTTTTTTTTGGGGGGGGGGGAGAAGAGTTACTCCTCTTCTGCCTCATTACATGTTTGATCATGTAATCAAACATCGCAAATTTTTCTTTTGAGGACGTTCATATGTTTATATTTAAAATGGCTTGCACTGTACATAAACGAAATGGAAACCCTGTATCGTATCGCGTGCAACTTTATTTATAACGATTCTAGTATAAACATCGCATTCTCAGAGTAACTTCGCTAAATCCTATGCAACCATAAATACAGAGATACAATTTCGTAAGTTTTTCTCCAAAAAACGTCCAAATAACATTTTAATTTCTTAGATCTCATCTAAATAAAAAAGCGCTCCTCAAATATAAGGAATAAATGTTTTTTAGATAAAAGTTTAAAAAGAAGCTTTTTTATGTTTGAACGTTTTGGGACATTTAAGAACATTTTAGTTTTTTTTAAATCTTTTTAAATATTGCAAAAGATTCTAATCTTTTCGAATTTTGTATAGAAAATGCTCAATTTTTCAAGCTTTTTTAAGCATCTAAGAGACATCTTAATTTTCTGACTGATTTCTCCTTAGATAATTTTTAAATATCTCTTGAAAATTGCTTGGATTAATTGTTTCGTATAATTTTGTCGATGATATATTAAGTATTTTTCTTCGCTATAATCTGTTAGAGAATATATGTAGGAGAGAGAAAGAGAATGTGCCACACAAACATTATCTTCTATAAAATATATACAATATCGAATTTTTAAATATTTTACATCGAGAGTATTTAATAGACAGAGTGAATCATCTAATTCGATAATGTAAAACAGTTTTTATAACGTTTCCTACAGAACAGAAATTGAATGGATTCCGCCAGCGGATTATAGGTAATTGGCAACAAGCAGAATCTTAACAACTTCAATTTCATATAAGAATACTTGAAGAGAAATTAAGATCTCGTTAATAAGTTTTGTTCACAAAGATAATTGTCAAAAACAATTGTTTAAAATTAGATGATTCACTCTTTAAATCTCTCCATAAAATTTTTTTGCTATAAAAATTAAGATTATTTAAATTCTTAACCTCGTAAATAATATTTCTCGCTGTATTTACTCGTCGCTTTATGCTTTTCGCTCACAATTCCAAAAAACTTCCTTTTATGACAATAAACACAATTTTTAACAAAGTAAAAGAACCTTATGTTTTCATCTTCGCGACATAGACACATTTGTGTCATAATAAGTAAAGTTCCAAAATATGTAAATGTGATAGTTTGATTTAGTAACATTCAGTTGACTCATTATCATAAGCATTTGGATCGTATCGACGTGCTTCTAAATTTAAAATAATAGGCACTCTATAATTTCGTAACGTTCCATTCAGCATATAACATTTCTGATACATTGCTGCAATGTATGAAATATTGCAGCAATATGTCAGAAAGTATTAGAAAGGTACACACCGAGTGGGGTAATAATAATTCAACATTGCTGGAAATTGATGAACACTTTTCTTTGAAGCAATTATTTGATCTTTTGTTTAAATCAGTTTTTTCACGCTCTGCAGCACTGAACATCGTTCAGTATTTATCTATTTTGCCATTGTTTTAAAGTATTATAAAAAAAAACCCTAAAAATTTTAATTATTAATTCTTTACAAAGGCAAAATTAAAATAGCGACGTTAAAATGATGTATGAATATAAGCTGATTTTCTCATCCCATTTATAGTATATTTTTTGCATTGTGGCACAAAATGTAATCAAAATATGGTTGTTTGCAGCAAATCTTGGAATGCTTTAAATTGTATGTATGTTACTATCATTATCAAACTTCATATTCCCATCTATATTAAAATTATAATAACATTGAAAAAAAAGAAAAACTCGAAACTGTTCAATGTTTAATTGAATCGAGAAAGTCAGAAACTTAATATATATCTAGATTAATATTTATTTTAAAAAAATAACATTTATATATTTTTTTCTATCTCTTAATAATCAATCCAAATTATTCAAATATTTTATTCTTGGCAAACTAATATTTTTTACTTTGCCTATTATAGAGTATTAGTATATTTGAATCTTCGCTTCTATTGGTAAACTGAAAAATATTTTATTTAGAACTTTTAATTAATATTTAATATTATTTAATATTAATATTAAACTTTTATTTACTATTTTTCTTTTTGTTAATAACCACACGTGATATCGCAAAATATTTCCTAATTGTTTTAATATACCTAATTGTTTTTTCTATGTATATTCTAAGCAAAAAGGTTTTAAGATAACTCTTTAACACAAATATCTGCAAAATTTCTTGATACGTGCGAAACACACACCAATATACTTTCTGAATTTCCCAATTCAATTTAAAGGATTGTCGTCCGATCGTACAAAGCTATTTTGGTAGCGTCTCCTGTTGAGACTGTTGCTGCTGCTGTGTCTGCTGTTTCTGCATTTGTTGCGAATGCGTTATGGTTTGCAATCTCACTTGACTAAGACCGGGCGAAGAAGTCAGACTTGGGACGGCGGATGAAGAGGCGACACCTACGCCAGGACTAGCACTCGCACCGGTGGTAGAGCTGGCAGTAGCGGCACCTGGGCCTGGACATGGGCTGGAACCTGGACCAGGACTTCGTCTTACCGCACTGGCAATCGGTTTTCCTTGAATAGGCATAGCCTGTCGCAACTGCGCATTATTAGCAGTTACCACCTGTATTGTCTGTTTTAAGGATCCGGATGCGACTGGTATCACGCGGGTCGGCAGCTGCGACTTAGTCAATACTATCGGATTAGCTTGAGACGCTGTTTGTCCCGTCGAAACCTGCAATTATAAAGTCACATCATTTTAATTAATCCGTTCACAAGTTTCAGTGATCTCACTTGGATATTATATCTCGTTTCAAAATATAATTTTTGCTCCAGAATGTAAAAAATATTTAATATTTATTTTCTCTTTTTCTGAAATTTTAATAATAATCAGAATCTATTATCTCCAACGATATATAATTTTCATAATAATTTTCATAGATACTTGAAGAAGATCTGAGAGCAACAAAATAGCAAGTTTATTAGCAACTTCCTTTCGTGGCAATAGCATCAAAACAGATCACATATTTAAAGACAAAAGATATTGAGAAAAAGAAATGTCTTTCATTCCTATAAGTATTTTACATACATGAGGAAATTGTTGTACTGCCGGAGGTTGCACCTGCTTTATCACTTGTTGGATTTGCTGCATTGACACAGGTAGCGATTTTGGTGATTGCACGATCAATTGCGTCTGCATACCTCCCTTACCGAGCTGCGCAGCGACTTTCTGCCCTGCAAGTTTTCTTTGAGCGAGAATCTGTGGATGAAGCGCAAGCTGACGAATCTGTTGGGGCGTCCCGGTACGAACACCCGTCACGTTGGCTGTTTTGACGAGAGTCGCCACCGGAGTACCACTCGCAGAAGTACCCATCTGTTGTACCTGCAGACCGGCTTGGGCAAAAATCTGCGCCGGTGTAAGTCCTGTTGGAGGCATCTGCGGCAACACCACAATCGATTACTTTCATCACTCACTGGGTTAAAAATATGAAAGATTTTCACTGTTTACAGAATGGACAGATTAAACATCTTATTTATATAATTTTGTCTTAAATATTAAAAAAATGAAATATTAAAAAAAGTGATGCCTTCTTTTATATCACAAGACACTCACCTGCCCAGCTGCCGCGGCCGCAGTCTTTGCCTGATGTAGTGCCTGTCGCTTGATCAACGCCATTTCCGTCTCGGACACTGGCCTGGCCATTTGTTTGCTTACACCGGTTTGCGCTGCTGCAGTGCCCACTGTGGGGATACCCTGCTTCATCAAATTGGCCGCTGTCGCCGCCCGCTGCTGCTGCTGTTGCACTGCCGCCGTTGCCGTGGTTGGTATCGCAACGGATAACTTTTGACCAGTTTGCGTTTGTAATACCTTGTTGAGTTGTTGTTGGCGCAACAGTACTTGTTGCTGTCTATAATACAACTGCGCCGCTGTTGCCTTATTTCCCGTTGTAGCCATTGTGACGCCTACCAAACCTGTTTTTTGACTACCCGCTGCGTTAGTGGAAACTTGACCAGTGGATGGCAAACCGCCTGTTGCAATTCGTTGAGCAGCTTGTTGCAAACTCGCAGCATTCGCCGATGCTGTTCTTGCATCTTGTATGATTACTTGCCCGCTTCCACCAGATCGAGCTTTCACCGTCGTAGTGACCACTGTAGTGGTTGCCACATTGGTTAAATTCGCGGCGGCCTTAGCGCTAGTCATGGCGCCGGCGTTATTCACATTTGAAATTGCTTGAGATAACTGATGCATTTGTGATCCAACAGAGTTCGTGACCACTTGTTGTCCAGCCTGTTGTTGAGTCTGCTGCTGCTGCTGTTGCAATTTGAATTGCTGCTGCTGCTGTTGAGCGGCTTGTTGTTGTTGCTGTTGATGTTGTAGGAGCCGTGCTGCGACCTGTTGTTGCTGTTCCGGAGTAAAAACCTACGAATTTAATTAACGAATATCTCCTTGGATGTGTTAGTATAGCAAATAAAAAAACAAATTTTATACTGAATCTATGATTCCATTTTCTTGATATATTATATTGATTATATTTAGTTTGAGTTTGAACAAATTCGCAAGAAATAAAATATCGAATATATTGTTTTATATATATATCGATTCTCTTTATATGAAAAGCGCAAATTATTTTTATATCTTACATTACTAACCGTGTGCTTCATCTTCTCTTTGGCAATTCTATCTGCGCGTCGCGTAGCAACATCCACTGGCACCATCGGATTGTCGATCTGTATTCCACATTCGACCAAGGCAGTCGCGATGGGATTCCTCAATAACGGATTCATGAGCGGTTTCACGGTAGGTGTTCGCTTATTAGATACAGATTTTATGGTCTCATATCTCTGAGTGCCCATTGATGTGAACGAGTTGTTCCTGTCCTGATTGTGCAATTGCGATGTCCTCATCGGTCTGTTGCTCTTACTCTGTTGCTAAAAAAAATGAAACAAAAGATGTCGATTATGTTATGGCCCCCATATAATTTGTTTTCATTTAATATTCTTTTTTTTATTGATAAATAATAAAACTTTCGGATGGGAAGGACAAAAATTCTTTCTGTAAGATTACAGCTTTACATTTACGATATTTCGTTTATTATCGAATTCGTTAGAGTGAACCTACCTCGGAGATTTGCGGTGTTTTGTAAACGCTTCCCTTCTGTTTCTTCTGTTTCTTTGGAGGAGTATCATATAGCAGTTTACCCTCTTCCCTCGGTATTATCACAGACTCATATCTGCCTCTGCAGTGCTTGGGCGACCTGTGTAATCGCGTGCCATTGTTGACACAGTCGGCTACCATGTCCCAGTTGGGTGTATGACCCGGTGAGAGAATTATCGTATTCAACGGTAAACCTTGATAGCTTTGAATGGAATGTAACAAACTCCATTCTTCGTAGATCAACCAGTCTATCGCATGATCCGGTTCTGGTGAATTCTTTGTGACATGCGAGGAGTTCTTCAATACTGTTACCGGTGGGCGTACAATCGTGCGATATTTGTGTGACTTCATATCGCGACGCATCTTCATCAATGCCGGTGATGGTCGATCGAAGAGGGATCTCGGCGCGTACACAGATTCCTCTTTATGCCGCATCATCTTGACAGGTCGACACCCTGCGAGAAAAGCAATTAACAGTTGAATTACAATTTTTGTTGATTAAATGATTAATGCTGATATAAAGATTTATATAAGGCTTAATATCAAGGATAATTTTTTCATTTTACAATACATTTCCAGAAAATAGAAAATACTCGATGTCTACGATATCTGAGTAAAATTGACTCACCATCGTCGGTGAGATTGGCCTCGATTCTGCTCCTGTTCCGCTCTTTCTTCACATAGATTGGAGGTAGTTGAGCCTCTGTCATAGGTGTATCTTCATAAAGAAAGCTCATAGCGTAATCAATATATACATCATCATCTGTTGTAGGAGGAGTGGGTGGGCACCACATCTAAAAAAAATTTATCTTAATTATATATAATTGCATTTTTCCCAAAAAAGAATTTAACAACTTTATTGTATTTCATTCTGTTTAGTTGAAGACAAAGAATTTTATTTTCTCTAAGCATCTCCATTATCGTATACTATTTTTCTTTAATATACGAATTATAATGTACATATTATGTTCACTTCATAATTTTTTGTTCAATGAATAAATTAATTTTTGTCAAAAAAATATATTTTATCTTCTAATAAAATTTTTTCTTTCTCAATTCTTATTACAAAAAAAATATATTTAATAAAATTTAGTAACATTAATTATATATATTGTAAACATAAATTTAAAAAAAAGAAAAAAAAAAGATACAGATACTTAAAATCTGTATCCAAATTATATATATATATATATATATATATATATATATATATATATATATAATTGATGATTTAATAAATAATCTTTTTCACATTTACGTGTTTATATACTGTATTGCAAGTTTATATAATAAGAAAATAGTTTTTGGAACTTACCGGCATTTGTTCCATGGTATGTTCCGATAACCAAATCTGCAAGATATTAAAGTTAGATATGAGTTAAATCGTGAGACACATGAGAATTCTTGCTCCCATATAAAATCTGTCCCTGTATTCGCTAAATTTATGTTATCTTTTCTCGCTAACATCTTTTTTAATAATTCATTTTTAATCTTTTCAGTAATTAATAAACTCGCTTAAAATTGTCTTTATCATGAACTTAAATCATGAACAAGATTGAATCTCAAAACTGAATTTCTAATAATTAATACATACATATATATATATATATATATATATATATATATATATATATATATGTATTATTAGAAATTCATGTATATATATATATATATATATATATATATATATATATATATGTATACATATCATATACATATGTACACACATATATATACATATATATAATTTAATAATGTAATAAATAATTCTGTGAGACACTATAGGACGGATTCGATGAGCAAATTTTTAACAGATAATAATACAAATAAAAAGGAAGAAAGAAAAAAAGCCCGCGCAATAGTTACTCTTTCTCACATTTCTGTTAAATCTTAATAGAATACTTAGAACTTTGAGTTCTATTCTTTTTCCAAAGAAAACAGATATTTAATATTAAATATGAAGAATTCGCAATCAAAAAAATAATAAATTTCTTTGAAATTTTTTCTAAGTAGAAATCAACCTCGAATTTAAACAAAAAATTTATAATAAAAATTATATTAGGACGATTTTGGGATACCCTGTCGACGCTCAAAGGTTCTCGTTCCTCTCATCCTAAATATTCTAAGAGAGAAAGAGTTCTTCACGATATATTCCTTTATCTACTATATTATTATTATCATATATATAGGATGAGATACGTAACGTATAAATAACGTATCTCACTCATGTGCCTGCTTATATCTTGCTGCGGACTCCAAGTTTGGAATGGCAAAGGCAGTGTTTTGGTGCCATTTTACGAACAATTTTATTGGAGCTCTTTTCTTTCTCTACGCATATACTAAGATACATATTTCTTCTCTAAAAATGTGCGGTCATGATAGCCTTGCCACACCAAACTGATATAGAGAGAAAAAAATTCTATGAAATCGCGATAAATATATAAACAAGCACACTGAGCTGAGAATGATTTGACACCAAAACGGAACTGAACCTTTGATCGACACAGACTTGGAAACGCATCAAGAAATAAGGGAACACATTTCTATATATAATATATATATAGCAAGGAATATCTCGTTTATTTTTTTTTCTTCTTCGAACTCTCGCTCGATCATACAAAATACAGGCACGCAACTTAAATATTACAGTATGTGCATGTGTATGTGTGTGTGTATGTGTGTATCAGGTAGAGAAGGAAAAGGAGCAGAGGGAGACAAGTGGAAAAGAGCGAAGGATATCCTTACGTACAATAATACGTAATGTAATAATCAGGTCATTGTTCCGTGATTACGTAGTTCGAAATGACACGACTGAAATCTTTCCTCGCGAATAAACCAGTTAACGTCTTCATCATCCTAATCACTATTAATTAAATCCTCGTCATATATCTGTCGTCAGAAACCTCCTTCATATTTAATTATAAAATCAGACCTAATTGCCGAAACAAAGGATTAGAATGGAATAGGATTACACACTTTATCTCATACACTTTTTTATATCCTTTTCCCGTTTCTTATCTATGTATGTGTGTATGAATAATTTCGAATGGCGCACTAGAGAATCGCTTGATTAATGTTTTACACTGGTTCTTTCCTAATATAATACATACATCGTTTCGCTCGTCATACCGTTTTATATAATTGTCATGCTCGCGCGCCTAAAAATCCGCCTTTGCTACCTGCACTTCCCTATTTTTTTTTATCTTTTTCGAATTCAATACGATGTATTCGGCGGAAATAAAAGGCGAGCGTAAGACAGATCAGAGATTATAGAAAAGTGCAGTCAGAAGAAACAGATTCTATCTATACAAAAAAAAAGGGAAAAAAAAGAGATAAGAAAGTGCGAAGGCAGGACCGGAGATACACAACTTACAACGCTACAAATATTACACGTGTACCCGCGGTACAACCCGAAAAGAAAACGCATTGTTTATCATTATCGTATTGTGATTATGTACAGATGCGTACTCGTGTCTCACGTTAGCGCTAAACGTATCTTTGATTATTCTTTCATTTTTCTCATAAAAGAGTCTCTCTCGCTCTCTGTTATAGTATGAAGTTTTTCTCGTGCATATGCTCAATTATATATTTTCTTATATAAATGTTGTCTCTTGATTATGTTTTTCGTATAATTTTCTTTATTCGAAATTTTGTTCTCATTTCGAGACTTTTATTTACGTAATTTAATTATTATATAGTTTATTTAAAGTTTTTCTCTCATGTATATGTGTTTCTTGTATAGAATTTTAATACTCTCCGATAATAGTTGCTACGTTATTTCGAAATGAAAATCAAACAACCACTGAGCGCTAAATATGAGATAAGTACGGACAAAAGACGCGTAAACAAGTCGCGCGTATAACGCGCGTGCGATTGCCAAAGCGTTTCTAAAACGCTAGATTTTCAATCAGATATTTATCCCATGATATTTTTTATCTCTTATTAATATTCTTTCATAATTCAAAATAAATCGCGTTTTTTTTTCTACAAATAACAATAATTTACTTCCCTATCTTATTTTATTATTTCTTAGTTTTTGCAATTTCATTTTTTTATAAGAGAAATGCATTCTCCGATTAATTCGATAAAAAAATATATAATGTATAATAACAAAAGAGATCTAAGAGATTTGATCAAATTGAAATGCATAGATTAAATTTCTCTGAATCACAAATTGCAATTTTTTACTTTATTTTTTTTTTATTTTTTACGACACATTAATCATTCCTTTTTTGTGTCATATGCAAAAATAATAAGTAAAATAAGTAAAAAAATTTGCCCAAATCTACAAAAAAATGCACTTTCAATTTTATCTGAAATCTCGAGAAGTAAGTTTTATATACATATAAAACTATATATATAAAACTTCTTTTTTTTGTGTTATCATATGTATATATAACAAAAATGTTGCCAATTCATCATATCACATACATAGAGAAAAAAATATTAATACAGAAAGTAGTATTAAGACAGAAAAAATATCATGCGACAAATATTGAGCGCGAAACTGACATCACATGCGCAATAAACGAATTGAATAGTAGACAGTAGTAGCAATCGACTGTATGACCGAGTCGAATAGCGATAACATTTCCGATGAAGAAACTCAGGTCTTTGACGACGACGATGACGACTACTACTGCTGCTACTACTACATTATCGCGATGATACTTTAGCGAGACTCAAGATATTGTGGCGTTTCTCAGTTTGTCGGAGCGCGTCGACGTGATAGTAGAAGAAGAGGAGGATGAGGGAGAGAGATGCGAACGAAAGGATCTCTTCGGCTCTCTGTCGCTACTATCATCGGAATTACCCCTCTCGTCTTCCAGCGAGCACGATGCAGCATTTCTAGTGCGTTTTGTTTCCCTGCGCAGTCTCCTGGACTTGGTATCAGACGAGTCGCATTCCTCGCGATCTGTCTCCTGATCCCTCAGCAACAATCGCGGTACCAAAAGTTCCTTATCTTTTGTCTCGCAATTGGCGGGAGACTTGGTCTGAATCGATGAGAAAGTCTTATTGCTGTTATGATGGTTTCTCGTATCCAGACTGAGAATAGCCACGACCTTAGCAGTCCTCTGAGGCTTTTCATGGGATGAGGATATCAAGCTCGTGGAAGTTTCGTGCTCGCTATTCGTCGGCGACGTTCGCGACTGTTTGACACTCGTTTTAAGCGCGGAAGAAGGGGGAGAAAACAATGATGACGACGCTGACTTTGCCGAGGAGACCGAGGAATTTAAGGTCAATCCTGAACGCGTCACTCTGGAAATTTGTTCGTTGTAATTGGGCGGTATATTAGGTCGTGGAGTATCTGGACGGCGTTTTATCGCCGTCACCGATGTCTCCTTAGAGTCCGGTTTCATTGGCGATATCGAGCTGCTGCATCTTAATAATACCGGACTTACCAGGCCATTATCCTGACAATGCTTCGAATTCCGCGTCACGTATTTCTCACTTCGACTAGGCGAAACTCTCAGAGAAGTATTCACAATTACCGCGGATCTTGTGATCGGCCGCGGAAGGGGAGTATCCGGTCGTCGTCTCAGTGCCAATTTCGAATTTGTCGTCTCGTCATCGCTAACTAAAGGCGGAGGCGTCAATGGAGGAGCTATCGATCGTGTGATTCTGCTCTGCTCAGTGACTGAATGCTGCGAATTCGTCAAATCAATTTTTCGCGTTCCTTGACTCGTTTTCGTTTGCAACCCGCTTTTAGTTTCGAATAACGAATCGACTTTGCCATCTGTCAATCGCGTATTATTTTCCTCGAAATGATTGTTGATAACCGACGGAGTTTTTGAACTACGAGTTATTACGCTTCGCGGAATTGTGACTTCTAATTTTCGTATCTTATATTTGAACTCATTTAAATTGGTTTCGCTTTTTACTGAGGGCGCGATTAGAGAGTCGGACCCGTTCGATACCGTATCATCTGTTCCTTTTTCCAATACTTGCAACGAGGCGATATTTAAGCTTAAATTCTCATGTACATCACTCTTCGAATTGTGTCTTTGACTAGTATACTTTCGCGTTGGGGATAATATCGATTCGACGTTGTCATTATCATTATCACATGTACCGTCTTTATCTTCATTCTCAACCATGTTACTACGAGTATCATCGGCATTCGTCTTAGAGTTTCGCTGCGCGATTGAAACGCGAGATATTGCGAGCGGTTTGGAAACCTTATCAATCGCGTCGGGACTTGCATTTCGTAATGTTTTCGAACGTAAGAGCGGAACCGAACGGATCGAAGATGATTCGATGTTTCCCGAGTCTCTCGATGTCGCGGCGATTCCCGTCAGTTTTCCCCGCGCGTTGTTGCACAAAGAATTAGCCGACACACCAAATTCGGACTTGGACTTGGCCGTCGGCTCTTTTGAACGCTTCAGAGACGCATCCGGTTGTATCGCGCTCGGAGATGATCGAGAATTTCTCGCGCTGACATTTACGTCAAGATTCTCGGCATCTTCGTTGCGATTCACTTCGGATTCAAATTTTCTATAAGTCGCAGACAACATTTTTTGCGAACACCGTGTTACCTGAACAGAGCAGACAGTGATTAAATTAGTCCCATTCACAATTTTTTCATCGTTTTTTTCCTTGATAACTCCTTCTTTATTATCCGAATTCGATTCCACTATTCTCGTTTGTTCCGATTGCGTTTTAGCAACTGGCATCGAATCTACGTGATCGTCGGCGGATTGCTTTACGTTGGGATTAGCAACTTGTTGCTCAACACTATTTGAATCATTTGAGTCCGTATTATTCTTCGTCAAATCTCGCTCAATCTCCGTAACTTCGGAGATTTTTGCGTTTTGATAAGAATTGGTAGACTGAATCTTAGCATTCATGTTAATACGTACGTTTCTTTTAGGATACGTGTCCGACGATGGTGAAAACAAAGTTTCCTCAGATTTAATGCGAAATTTCTTACGCTGCCGACGACAATTTGGTTTTACACCGGGCAGAATGGGACTCACGTCCAGAGTCCATAGATTGATTTGTACATTTCCGCGTGATCTAGTACGAGGACTATTAAGATCGAAGTGATTTCGACTACAGGAGCCGGATCCCGCTAAACGACCCTTTCGTCTCGAGAAACCTCCCCCTCGCTCGGAATAATCGCGATCATTTGCCTTTCCGTCTTCGCTTTCCTCACCGGCTTTCTCTTCCTCGTCATCCTCCTCCTCTTCTCTTTCCCCACGTCCTTCTCCTTCCTCTTCCTCGTCTCCCTGACTCTGACTTTCTGTGTGACTCGATTCCTCATCGAGACTATCCTCGACTATATCTTCTTCCTGTGATTCCGAATCTGATTCGGTACTCGTGGTCTCGTTTTCGCTCTCCGACGAAGATTCGAGACGCGCGCATCCTACCCTACCACCACGTCTACGCGAACTCCTTCTACTCGGTGCCGCTAATCTTTTACTAATTAATCGCTTAGAGCCGCCGCTCTTGGCGGCGGTGCTATTAACCTGATTCTGCGCATCCTCGCGGCCAAACGTGAGCGGCTTCTCGTCGTCGTCGGCTAGCCGCATCCGCCGCTCTTCCTCCTCGCGCAGTGCTCGCAGCCGGTCCAACTCCCACTCTTTCTTCTGCTGCTCAAGTTCCCGTTCCGCCGCGGCCAGCTGTGCCGCAGAAAACGCGCCCTCAGATTCCTCGACAAACCTCATGGCATACCTCTCGATTGGAGTAAGCTAAATAAAATGTTGAGTCAGGGTTAATACATAAGCATTAAGAATGATAATCAATAAAATAAAATAAAATGAAAGCAACTCGATTAATTCAGCAAGTCGACGAGAAACGTTTGTCCTACCTGAGCAACCAGATTCTGAACTTCCTGCTCCGCCTTGCTGACCTGCGTTTCATCTTTGTCGGCGTCCTCCAGCGGAATGTTTTCGTCGAATTCGGCAAGATCGGCAACAGCTTCCGCTTTCGCGGTTTTCGCGGCTTGAACATCGAGATCTTCTTCAGCAGCGGCAAGAGCGTTTTCCAGAGCACCCATCGCCGCTTTTTCCTCCGTGTGTTGATTCGAAATACCCTGAAAGGATCCTGCTGCCGGTTCCTTGTTCCAAGCTTTTTCTCGTTCCCGATTCTGTTCCAGTACCTCGGCCATTCGCATCGATGCATCGTTTTCCGTTTGATCGATGTTGAATAGATCTTGAATAGTGGACTGAAAATAATTTTATCATTGTATGAAAGATAAATGTGTGATCGCGAATATTTCGTTTTTATGTAATCGAAATATATCGCCTTCGCAACACCGACACAGAATATTTTCACGAATGTATATTAATCTAAATTTTTTATAAATTTTGCTAAACTTTAAACAATATTGTGATTCAAAAAAGTTTTAAATTTTTATAATAAATAAATATAAATTGCCTTAAAAAATTATTTCGCGTTTCTTCTGTAAATATCAAAATTGAAAAGTTTCCTGACTAATAATATGACGAAACAATATAATTCAGTGATGCAAATTTTTATTGAAGTACTTACGCTTTTAAAGTATGCCGTAGTGAAGTTTCCGCCTTCAATCGCGAGATCGCCTAACAACCTCTTCTGATTCGCCTTCTTTAGAATATTCTCTTCTACAGTCTTCTCACTGACCAATCTGAAATATAAATCGTTATCTAAATTTACTATCACATTGTTAATTAGATTTAAAAATTTCTTTTTTGATTTATAAATTTTTATTCTACTTGTTAATTATATTCAGTAATACTAATAACAATAAAATATTTTCACGTCAATATAAATTATTGTGAATTTTTAATATTATTTTTTCATTATTAATTAATGTGTGTACCTGTAGATATGTACATCCCGCGTTTGACCGATCCTGTGGCATCTGTCCTGCGCTTGAGCGTCCATCGTAGGATTCCAGTCGCTGTCGTAAAATATTACTGTGTCCGCTCCCGTAAGATTCACGCCAACACCACCAGATCTCGTTGACAGAATAAAGCAAAAGATTCGCTTATCACCGTTGAACCTCTCCATCAGAATCTGTGTGTCGAATCATTAGTGAGCATCGTGAGCAATTCCATTCACTATTTTTTTCGAACATTATGATAAGAAGATATCGCATACAAATAAAATTTCATATCCTTTTGTTATATTTAATTATCATCTCTATTATATATATAATATATATTTCCTTTTAAAATTTATACTTAAGATTAATATGTTCTCAATAGCTAATACCATTAGCTCAATAGCTGCACTCACTATTCATACTTAAAATCTTAAATAAAATCAACATTTGAAAAAGTTAAATGTAGATTATCAACGCGTATGCATCACTATTATTATAGCATCTTGTTAATAATTTAACATATTGATCGCTACCTGACGTTGATCCACCCTCGTGGTGCCGTCCAATCGTAGATATATGTGTCCATGGAAATTCAGAAAAGCTTCCAGCACATCCAACATCCTAGTCATTTGCGTGAATATTAAAACCCGATGATTTTCGGACTTCAACTTCCTCAACAGACGGTCCAACGATTGTAGTTTGCCGCAATCATACTGTATGAGTCTGGGATCAGGGAATTGCGTGAGCATGAGACTCGAAATCGGATGAAACACTGCTAATTTCGGAGATAATTGTTTTTGCAATTCAATCCGTAGTTGACGTTCGGCCCACAATTTATGAGGTGGTGGATGAGACACATGGAATCGAGGCGTCGGCGCACGCACAGCCGGTACGTGAACCACAAATCTATGAATATATCAAAAAAATTTATTTTCCAGAAACTACATTTACACGTAAAATAACGTAAAATGCACACAAAATTATATTCATCAATCAATTTCAAATGGTCGTTAAAATTTAGTTTGCAATATTAAGTAGCTTTAGTATTTAATATAGAAAATTCGAAAAGTTATATAATTAAGTTTTTATTATATATAAAAAAAATATCAATCTGATATTAATAAAAAATCTAACAAATATTGATATGGACTTGAAAAATTCGATTCGAAGAATTTGATTCGTCAATAATATTTAATTTATAATTATATATCGTATGTCAACCTTTCAAAGACTTCCTTTAGCTCTTCAACAATCTGCTCTGTACTCTTGATGGCTTCAGCAAGCGCTTCCGTCCGTGAAAAAAACTGCTTACGAGTACGAATGTTTTCCTTAGCCGTCGTACAGTGCACCCAACCGTTGTGCCAGCGACAAGCCGTTGTAGGCTTGCCAATTCTTAAAGCCATAAAAACATCTTCACCATAAAGCGGACACGCCGCGCATCTTCGCTGATTGATGTCTGCTGTGAAGCACAATTTGGCCTGCCTTCTCTGCCGTCTTTCTTCCTCCAGCTGCGGCTATAAAGCGATCAATAATATTAAAGTTTCTACTATCTAGATATCAGAATGGGAAATAATTAAAGATAGAAAAATCATCAAATAAAAATTTTATATTCTTAGCAAAAAAAAATTAAACAAATATTATTTGGAAAATTGACTTGACATGAGAATTCGAAAGTTAAACCACTAATCTCTATTCTTCAATTACCTTGACAAAGAATCAATATTTTATAGATATCTGTTTACTTACTAAGTGAAATTCGGATTTGGGCTGTTCGGATTTACTCTGCGCCTTACTGGTTTCCTTCTGAGCCTGTCTGGTAACGATGCTGCGTATCGATGGCGATTGTTGTTGACTGGATTGCTGTTGGCTATTTCCTGATGGTGATTGCGAGGCGGTAACGTTCAGAGGAGGTACTCTCATAACGGGTCGCCCACTCGGCGTTGTCACCACACCGCCGACGACCTTATTCACTGTGGCTGCTGAGGTGGATAAACCCATCAACGATTTAGACAATACAGTGAGACGCGAACCACTGGAGGTCATGACTGGAAACGAAACTGTCGATACAAAACATATTATTCTTTTCTTCTTTTTTCATTCGCCGATCACTGCAATGGTTTAGCAAAAATACGCAAATCGCAAAGACAAACCTGTGTTAGTATTCTGTTGATTCGATGTCAAAAGAATATGTCTCCCAGTAGAAGTTTGAACCAACTGTGCAAAACCAGGCACCGCTATTCTCTGGACGGAATCACCTTGCTTAACCGTGACGGTCTGCGTTGTTAGTCGTTGAATGCCATCTCTAAGACTAGCGTTCCCCACTGTGAATCTTTGCGCGTTTGTCCCTGTCGTAGTTGACGTCACGGTAGCATTTTGCGGATTATGTCCCAGCGTTGCCACGGGAATAGCTATTTTACATAAATTTATATTCAATTATATATATATATATATATATATATATATATATATATATATAAATTTTAAATTATATATAAAACATATATAATATACTAAAAGTGATAGTTTTGAATAATTGTATCCTTAGCTTTAGAATGCTTATAAATGGTAAGATTATAAACAAGCTGGTTCAAGGAATTATTGATCTAGCATCACTGCAAAAATGATTGCCTAGTGAGAAACAGCAGCAATCACTGATTAATGATGCACACAATACTGCTAACAATTTATTTTTAAGTTATATGTATAATTATGCCAAATATAAAAAATTAAATTCAAAGATATGTAACACAAGGGAAAATTACAGGTACAAACTTTAAAAATATGGATTTAGGGAAAAAAAAAAAAAAAAACATCTTTCTTGTCGAATTATAAACAATTTTAAAAGCTTCTTCGCACAAATTATTTTATATAATGTTCAATCAATAAAATGTTTCGTGTAGGAAGTTGAATAAGAAAAAATAAATATTTTTTTATATAGAAATGTTTTATATAGAAATTCTAAAAGAACATCTGATAAAATTTTCGTCAAGAGAAATTTCAAATTGTTTGCAGAACTCATATAGATAGCATTTATTTTCAAGTTTGGAAAGTATTACACGAATAAATATATTATTCAAAAGTACATAATTAAAAAGAGTGCAAAAAAAATAAAGAAAAAGAAAGAGTTGTTTACCTTTCACGCCTGCCTGATGTGGTACCAGTTGCACGGAATATCCTTGCAATTGTTGACCACTTGCAACTCTCAATGTAACACCTAAGAATAAAAATTATTGCATTTTGCATTTAAAACAAAAAAATTTTAATAATAATAATAATAATAATAATATATATATATATATCAAAGTTATATATATATTATATATATTAGTTTAAATACATCAATTTTAAATCGCTAAAAAAATTTTTTTAAATTAATTATATTTTGATATTAATTTACATCAATCTTGGCTCGCAAAATAATTTTGCCACTAATAAAACCACTAAAATGTTAATATCAGAAGTAAAATATCAGAAAGCATTCTAAACTTACCTCGTCCCGAACCAGTCTGACTGGTATTTAACGATTTTATTGAAAGAGATGTACCCATTCTTGGCGTGGGTAATACTCCGGCAAGATTTTTCAACCTAGTCGGCGTTTGCTGTTGTTGGTGTTGCTGTTGTGTATTCGACGACTGTGGTTTCGCTTGATTCGATAATCTAACATTGATCTTAATCCGGCCGGACGGACATCTTGGCGTCGGTTCTGGCTGGTTATCTATTTCTTCTATAAGTTTTCTGGGCGTTTGCAATCGTTTCATTCTGTGTGCAACAAATGCACTGAGCGTCAATTCCAGATCTAACAGCAAAAGGTTCAGACTGGACAATTGAATATGCTGCAAAAGTCAAATCACAATTCGCAAAGATCGAATAACAATTGATTGTAATAAAACAAGAAATAATATGAAACGGTTATTGTTTTACCTTGAAGGGATCATAATCGAACACGCTCCAAACCAATGAGGCGGTTAAAAATTCGATTGCCTCCATTTGAAACGGGGAAACGGTCGGTCGCACTTCGAACAAGTTCGGATGGTTACATACTTTTCGTAATTGCATTAAAACATTAATCACACTCAACAGATTTCCGCTGGCGAGTGTTTCCTTCGTCCTTTAACAAAATATGGAAATTAAATTTTTTAATATATTAATAACACATTTTTATTTACTCATATTACATTTTACTATATAATAAAAGTAAAATATTATATACATAAACAAAACAAAAGAAACGCGTTTTCAATTAAAGAAAGATTAAGTATTTTTCGTTTTTAATCGTTAATGTGACATTAAAGAATTAACTTACTTGGCTCTCGACATAAAGTCGTCATACAAAAATCTCTGACGCTTTGACAAACGACACATAACCACGTGTTCATATTTTTTTGGCAATTGTTTTTCCACTTCGGTTTTTAATCGTCGTAAGAGAAATGGCCGTAACACCTATGGAGAACGTTATAATATTAAATATTAATATTAAATATATTGTCATAACAAATTTAATGTGTCATATGTTTATGCTGAATAAAAATTATTCAAATTCCTTTAATAATGTTATAAATCAAATAAAAAAAAGGAAGAAAAAAGAAAAAATGAGAGAAGATAAAAAACTACGTACAGACCTTATGGAGACGACGGATTATATTCTCGTTGTATTCGCTATTGCCTTCGATCATGCCTGTAACAGGATTACTAAACCATTCCTTAAATTCGCGATGAGATTGAAATACATTAGGCATAAGAAAATGCATCAAAGACCATAGTTCCATTAAATTGTTTTGAAGAGGTGTGCCGGTAAGAAGTAATCTCCTGCAACAAGCAATGAAAAGCGATAATGCAATAATGCTTCGAGAGAGAGAGAGAGAGAGAGAGAGAATTTCTATTCCTTTAATTAAATAAATTAGTACAAAAATTTTTCCAATTTATTCTTTAAAACTTTAGAAAAATTAAGTGAAATTAATTTTCTAAAATTTATCTAAGAAAAAATTAATTTAATTTTTTCAATTTTAAAATCAACTTTTATATCACAAAAAAATATAAGCTGAGTCATTATTATATCGAATCTTTGAAATCAAGATACACTTAAGCAAACAAATATAATGTTCTAATAATAATAAAAATTTTATTAAAAAATTAGAAAAATTAATAAAAGTAATTTTTAAAAAGATTAAATCATTATTATTGAGTTTTTCAATTAATAAACTCGGCATATTCAAATGTGATTCTGTTATTGCAATTTTTTTTACCTCTAATATTTTAAATTGTATACATGATTATCACAAAAATTCTGAATTAACTCTACTAAATATAAAATAATCTAATAGATTAATTACCGTTGTGTTTGGAAATTTAAGAGCAATTGCCATCTCTGCGATTTGAAGTTCTTAATATTCTGTGCCTCATCCAAAATGAGATACTTCCACTTCTTCCGTCTAAAACTTTGGTGATCCTGTATTACTAATTTGTAAGATGTAATGCATATGTGGAAAGCGTTCGGTTTCGTCCAACCTGTGTACGTTAAAAAATACAAATTATACTTTGCATAAATTTGAATAATAAATTTTCAATTAAATATTATCGAATTAAATAATTTGATTGTTTCTCCCGACAGGATTCGTATGTCAGAATGTCAGATTGACCTTTGACACGCGAGTTTTTATAGAGATTTTTAATATTTCGCTGTACTATAAAACAGATATCGGCCATATCGAACTAATGTCTGTTGTCGGCAGCGAATAATGTCAATAAATTAAAGATAAAAAGAAATATAAAAAATATAAAATTTTACAGAAAAGAGAAATTTTATATTTTATAATAATTATATTTAATTTGTCACGTATTATTACCTGTTCTCTTTTGTTTCCTCTCTTTTTGCGTCCCATAATATGTCAGTATCTTAAATCCGGGACACCACTTTTTGCATTCCATTTCCCAATTGAGCATCACGGAGGTCGGTACAATTATAAGATGCGGTCCCCAATTCCCCTTTTCACAAGCTAAGTGCGCCAATAAGGCGATGGTTTGTATAGTTTTACCTAAACCCATCTCGTCCGCCAGAATGCCATTTAATTTTCTATCGTACATAGTAACAAGCCAATCCAATCCTATATGCTGATACTCGCGAAGGGAGTGTTTTAAAAGAAAGGGTATTTTAGTGACAACCTGAAAAAATTATATATAACGTTAATGGACATACAAAAAATAATAAATAAGAACTAGTTTCTATACAAAATGTTATTATAAGTCACGAACTTAATTTTACTCAGATTCTTGAGCTATGTTGACCTTTATTATCTATATGTATTTGTTTTAAGACTTTCTTATCTATTTGCATTCTAATTGATAATTTGAAGTTTACTTCAAATAGATCAAAAACGACTTCTCGTGATTTATAATTCAGAAATTATTAATGCTTGAACATTAAAAAAAATCACAATCAAAATTTATCAAATGTATGTTATTAAAGATTGATGTAATATAGTGAGATAATCTATATAATAATAATAATCATGTAGTGATTATTTTCCAGAATAAGATAGACATACATTTATTCATAAGAAAATTATCACTATTAATATTCCTTTCGTAAATGATAATGAGCAAAATTACTGCTTCATCATCTTGGATCGAAAGGATTATTTACCAAACATTATTTAAGTTTCTTAATACAGTAGCATAAAAAAAGTAAAATATAAAAACAAAAATAACTTTAAAAATATACATAGAAAATAAAATCTTATTTTTCATTTAATTTCGAGTAGACTATAAGATTGAAACAAAATTTTGTCTTAAACTCATTTGTTGAAATATCAAACGCTAAAAAATTACTTAATTGTAAAAAATTAATAAAATCATAAAATCAAGAGATACGGTAATATTTCGAGCCAAATCACGCGCAGCAACAGCGAGGCATCCTATGCCTCTATCTATACGCGAATCGGCCAATTGAGAATATCTTAGATTATAATTTTAGAGATTATCTTAGATTATAAATTTTTAAATTATATCAAATTAAATTCGATACGCGATCTGCATCACACACGCAGTACATACACAAAATTAGTTATTTTCTGAGCAAATAAGCAATATATTCTATTACAGTTTTTTTACAATTCAAACCGAAGTCTTTCATTTCATAAAGAATTTTATCATTAGTAGCGTTAAATAATTTTTTTTTATAATTTTATGGTCACCCGATTGAAGGTACACCATCACGTTTTTATAATTACATATGATTAACATATGATTAATTAACTTTTATAATATATAATTACATGTACACATTTAATTAAGAATCGAAATGACAGGAATCAAAATTGTAAATTATTGTTTTGTTGCGATCTTTTTCTCTCTCTTTCTCTCTTTATAAGTAATAATTATATCTTTAAAAATATTTAAAGTATTACTTAAATTATATTTCATCCGATGTTTTACGACGATCATTAAATAATTAATTGAAATCAATAATTTAAAATATTTATACAATTTAATATCCGCATAGTCTCGCACCACTACCTTTCGATCGAGCGCGCCGCGCGAATGATGACAATGTCGAGGCACGTAAACATTAGCGCGCTGTTGTATACCTCCCTCCCCCCCAAGGCCGAATACCATGTTATTGCCATAATACATGCCATAATCTGTCAAATTCCTTTTCTCAACGCGATTGCGGAAAATATCTCGAAATAATTGTTATATACTATTATAATTAATAATTAATAAATCAAAGTATCGGGAATATGAGCACTGAGCAATGATAAATATGATTAATGATTAATTATCTTTTATATACGTTAAATGATACGTAACTTTATCCCATGATGAATACTTAGAGTTAAAAATATTTCGTCTGATACTTTATTGTATGACTTTTCAATTATTTAAATATAATTTAAATTGAAGACGCAATCAAATCACAGAATCAAATAATTAATATAATGAAAGCTTTCCGTGATACATCAATCAATTAACAAATAATTAATTTATAACAAACTACTTCTATATATAATATTCCGCGTATATATATAATGTCATAGTACATAAAATATTTCGACAGCGAATTATCACTACCTATGGTATTCGACCTTGATCGCATACCATACATAAACTATAAACAATAGCGCGCTAATGTTTACGGCATTGTCATCAGTACGGCGACACTCGAGCAATAAAGTAGAAGTGCGAAATCCCTCGTATATTGTCAAATTCTTTTTCTAAACGCGATCGCGACTAGAATCGAAACATATTTCATTATAATTATTACAATTAACTAATAATTAACTTTTAATAAAGGACATGAAATTGTATCGCAATGATAAATTTTTTTTTCGAATCACGATAATTGCGAATAAAAGCAAATCAATAGGCATAAAAAGTACAAATTACATAAAAAATTTTTTTGTCGACCTGTGTTATCATTTTGTTACGATCCCTTCCATCCCTATCACTCCTTTCGGATAATTTTTCTCTAACAATGTTTAGAATCAAATATATTTTATATGTACTTTAAATTTTTCTAAAAATGCGAATATAAATTAATTATTAATTAAACAATTGCTTTATATATAACTTTTCATTAATTTAATCTTTTTATTACTTTAATTGTGTACATATTTTTATCAACATTAAAGAGAGATAAAGAAAAATAATATTATTGTAACGTGTAGCGCATAATTTTGTATAAATGTGCAAATCGTCCTTCTCCTGTGTTATTCTTATGGTATAATAAACTGCTTATCTCGTGTGATTGTTTCGTGATAGGAAGTGCCGTGTATCTCGCGATCGTTGCGTATACGGTTAATCATAATTAATAGTGTTTTCACAAGTGAGTGTGAGTGTCACAAGGAAACAACAAAGGATAAGCAAAAAAGAAAAAGGAAGTTTACGTGACGGGCGGATCAATGATATGCGGTAAGTATGTCATAAATCATGTCATGTCATAAATTTTTATTATTTTAAAAATAGACATATATTGTTTTTCTCTTTCCCTTCTTTGATAGTGTGTATGTATATGTGTGTGGTGAGCGTCAGAGAACGTGATTTACAATGTATGAGAGCTGTCCATAAAGAAACCAAACTTTAAAAATGCTCAAATACAATGGCGTGGGATCTTATGTTTTGTGGCACTATATAATGAATGAACCTTTAACAATTTTCTCACCACAAGTATAATAGCTATCGTTCTTAGTTTATGTTTTATGACTCGAATGAGGTTGTGTTCGGTTGCATTTGTGGCAATTTTCTAAACGTAAAAGATGAAGGTTCTTGAAGAATACATGTGTTTTAAATTTTATTTTAAAAACATGAAAAAGTGACCAGAAGCGTAGACCAGTAATTCATGGATGTTGCATCACGATAATGCTCTGCACGCGTCATTTTTTATCAACGATTTTTTGGCAAAATACATGAATGTTGTTCCTCAGTCGTCATAGTAACCCGACTTGAATCCTTCGAATTTTTTCTTGTTCAAAAATATTAAAATCAACTTTAAAAGATCACCATTTTTAAACAATGGAAGAGATTAAAGAAAATTTGCTACGGGGTCTATGCAGTATTCCAAAAGTAAAAAAATCGAACGCCGAACCTTATTCAAGCCACCATAAAACGTAAACTAAAAACGAGCATCATGCTCGTGGTATGAATTGCTAAAAAATCTCACTACATAGTATCACAAGGCGGATCCCATCGCAATCGGACGCTTTTTTAAAGTTTGGTTTCTTTATGGACAACCTCGTAATATATATGCGTGCAATTATAATACGCTGTGCGTATGTACTGTGTGTGCATTGGATATACGAAGAGAATAACGCGAGCGTAAATTACAACGTACTACGCGTATATCTTATGGGCAGAATGCGTGAATGAATATAATTTGCATGCGATTAAAAGAAAACAGAAAATGAGGAGGCAACGTGTGGCGAATTTCGCATACATGTATACATATCTATACTTCAAATAATAAGATTTAATAAAGAGAAATTAAAAACATAAACGTAAAAAAACTTACACTAGTGGTGAGCAATGTATTTCCCTTAGGCTGGATGCTCTCGGCTAACGCGGCGACGTTATCCATCTCGTTACGAGCGTCTGAATGATCGTCTGAAATCTATAATAAAAAATAATCACATATCATGCAAAATATTAAAAAACATATTTACACACACACACACACGCGCGCGCGCGCGCGCACGCACGCACGCACGCACACACGCACACACGCACGCACACACGCACGCACGCACACACGCATATATATATATATATATATATATATATATATATATATATATATATATATATACATATAATAGAAAAAATTGAGTTAAAAGTAAGAAATAACTCAATAAAAACCCGTTAATTTATAATGAGTTTGATGTAATAACTGAGGAAATTAAAAGTTCGTGTATGCAATAAAAATCTATAACTCACCCTGTCCAATTGTTTTTCGGATGGATCTTCAAGGAGAGATTGAAGTCCCACATCTGCCTCGGCATCGCTCTGAGTCCGAACCTCTTCCTCGTCACTCTCGCGATCACTCTCTTCACTCTCGTTCTCGCTACTAGTTGTTTGATCTTCGGTTTCCGGAGCCACTTCCTTGTCACTGTTTTCTTTATCTGTACCTAAAGGAAAATGAAAAATAGCATTACATTAAATTCGATTTGCTTTGTTTTAAATATAATATAATATTGTATATAAATTTTAAAATTTTCTCAGACAAATGCCTCATTTTACAGCACAGAGAGTAATCGAGATAAATGAAAACCAAATATCTCGCACCATCAGGATTGGTAGTAGTATCATCACCGTAATATATAATTTATACAAATAAAAAAGCCTTTATATAATTACAAAGCTTTTACATATAATATAATAATAAAAACAATTATAATAATTACCTTCAACTTCCACGTCCACATCTACATCCATGTCCGACATATTTGCATATTTAGCCGCAAGTTCTTCAATAGACATTTCGTTGTCAGCCTAAATGAAGACGAGCATATTTTTATTCTACATCTATACAATGTAGCAAAAAAAAAAAGAATTACAATCGTCCGTTTATTTTTCAATATTAAAATAATTAATAATAATTACAAAATATATATACCTTAAGCTCATCAAGTTCCCGTTTATGATCGATTTCTCCCTCAAGTTTCTCTTCTTCCATGATAGTATCTTCTTCGTCCGAGGATTCACCAGATGCCGCGACAAAATCTGCATCCGCGTCAGCTGCTTCCTTGTTGTCCTAAAATAAAAATCGTAAAATTTTGTTTAAATTTTCCTGCACTAGATTAATGGCTTAAAAAATTGCAATTTTAATCAATTTTAAAAATTAAAAAAATTTATATTAATAAAATTTTCCATTAAAGTGATTTAATTGATTTAAAACAATTTTAAAGTCTTCAGCTGTTTTGAGATAATTTTACACAAAAGAGAAGATCGTTCTGCAAACGTATTTATAACATCAAAGCACATTGTTTTTTATTAATACATTAAATTAAAAAATTTGCAGCAACATCTTTCTTCATGTAAAATTTAAAACATTGTGTAAATCAAAAAAATTAGATATGTACAAATATTTTTGTTTACTCCTCTCCTTAAACATACATTTTGCTCCTCTTCGTTTGTTGCATTATGTGGTGATAAGCTTTTGTTGCAATCCTCCAAATAGTCTGGTGGCAAGTCTTTCAGAAGATCTTCCAAAGGTATTTCCGATTCCCTCTTCAATAATTCCACTTCCTCTTTGTGATTGGTCGTTAATTTCATTTCCTCTTCGGCCTTAGCTATAGTCTCCTCATCATCATCTGAACTCTGATTTGGCTGGAATTCCTCTGTAATGTGCATTACATATATTATATAATCTAAAATTAATTTATATAATACAATAAAATTACAGTAAATTTTCACAATAAAAATAAATTAAATAAAAATTTAATTTAATAACGAGTATGTACTCTAAAAATAAAATAATTTATGCATACAAAAATAAAATCTATTTGTATAATTTATATATATAAAACATATATATATATATATATATATATATATATATATATATATGTGTGTGTGTGTGTGTGTGTGTGTGTGTGTGTGTGTGTGTGTGTGTGTGTAAAATAAGTTATTAATGTTAATATAATTATTAATATCATATTATACAATAGTATAATTTGTAACATTAATGTTACAAATTATTTTATTAATTATATGGCTTTACATGAATTCATACAATTAATGCTTCTTTTTACATTATGAATTAAACATACCATCGGAATGACATTTTCCTTGTGGAACTGGTGAAGAGATGCGCGAACTATTTATGGAAGCTGGAATACTTTGTGAACCATCGGTCTTATTAAGACCCTCTGTCAGCCATGTGGAATATTTTTCTGTTTGACCCACAATGAAGTTCAAATGCTGATCTAACGCCTTTTTTCGTTTTTCTTCCAGCCTCGTTTGCTGCTTATATTCCACCAACTGCCAACAAATTACAAAAAATATTTGTTAAATTTATTTAAAAAATTGATATCTTTTTAATTCTGTTTAAATATTAATATTAAAATTATTAATAAGAATTTTCATCTGCTCATTCAAAAGCATTTGCGAGATATCGATATATGATTGTAATGTAATAAAATAGGTGTCCTGCACTAAATTCTTTGGTTGAATTTAAAGAACTAAACAACCATACACAATGCGCAGACTTTGCTGTTCCCACAACGAGCACACGCTTCTGATAACAATACATCAAGAAGGTCGGCTTAATTAGTGTGGGGTATTAGCGAAGAACAATTAATTATAATAATAAATTGATCTATTTTTATAAAAGAAAAAAGAATAATGATAATAAAATTTAAAATTGAAACAATTCTTTCATCGATCTAAATCCATAAATTATGATACATTAATTGATCATTTCAAATCTTTAAATATTAATTTTATTATTTTTGTTCTAGTTCACCTTTTCAACATTCGTCCAAAAGGTTTTAATTTCCTTGGCGACGAAGCTAGCAATCTTTTTCAATCGAAGTTCCTGCGATTTCTCAGCCTTCTGCGCCTGAATCGCCTTCTCCTGAAAGTACTTTTGCACCATTCGCGCACATTTTTTCGCTGCAGCCTTCTTCCATTTGCGCTCCTGGGCAAAGTCGGCAGCCAACCATACCATTTCTTCCAGCAAATAATCCCAATGAGCTTTGGTTCGAGCCGGTTCCTGCACTTTAGGTAATCGCCGCTCTGACCATAATCCCTCACGTTGCAACTCAGCGATCCTCTGCATCACGTATGCCTCCTGCATTCCAGTAATCATAGTTATTAGCATAAAATGTTAAATTTTTAATATAAAAATGATATATCCGACTTTTTCAAAATACGTATCACAATTAAATAATTAAATAATTAATAATAAAAATAATTCAAAGTAATTAAATAATAGTTTAATTCATTTAAATTTTTACATATTCAATGAGATATTGATATTGATATTTTATATATGCTTTTTATATCATAAAAAGATAATATTTAGAACCAATTATTAAGGATATGACAATCACCTGTTTAGCCTTTTCTACAATTTGCTCCTGATTGTTCGTAATATCACAGGAAGTAACTATGGTAGTAGGTGTAGACAACTTAACAAGTTTAACGACAGGCTGGGGGTTATTGAGCGCAGTGGTTGTCGTAGGCGTTTTCGGGGTGACGGTGGTAGTTATCGATGACGATGGCTTTTCTATCACCGGACTCGGAGCAGTGATCGTGATCGCTGGCTTCGACGGTTCCGTAACCACCGGTGTTCCACCTGAAATGATAAAAACACGATTAAAAAAACTATTATAATATATATGATGTAAATTATATATATATATATATATATATATATATATATATATATATATATATATATATATGATAAAATAAAATAAAACAAAACTGAATAAAAGAACTGGCAAATGCAATACTTAATAGCGTATTTAACACTGATAAATAATAATTTAATTGCTGAAGAAGGAAAAGTGAATCATTGGTTTTTAAAAGCAATTAATCTCAACGATCAATATATCACTTTTAGCTAAAAAATTTTTCTTTCACATCCGCGTTTTTTTTATTTATTATTTGCAAAATTATATCGACCACTTATAAGTTATCTTAATCCATCTTAACCTTCATTATGCTTTCTTTTTTACATGCTTACAGGTTTTACTAACGCAAAATGAATACTCCTATGATATCTTTGTATTATTATTTCATCACTTTTTAAGTTTTTTAAATTAAATAACGACTGATAAATATAAATATTTATGACAGAAATAACTTATTACATAACTCAGATATAACTGGAGAAAAACATTTTGTAAATATCTTTTAGATCAGAATAAATTTTAAAAATATAAACACAAGATAATATAATATGATTACCCAATAACTTTCTCTGCTTAAATAGAATATTGTAATATATTTCAGGCAATAAGAGAGATTTTGAGATATTTTGAATAATTTATATAGATTGACCATATTTTTATAATAAAATAATTTATTATAAAAATAATAAACATTAATACAAAATAAAATAAAAATAAACATTAGAGATTATGAATACAGAAAATATAAATAATATTTTTAAAATCACATTTTCAAGAAATGTTAAGTTTAAAGAAATTAAACAAATTCATAATATCTCTAAATCTCAGTACTCCGATCAAAAGCATACACCTCACGCGTGTAAAAACGATAATAATAATAATAATAATAAATCTTTGACAATATTAAAGATTCCACAGGACAGACAAGATGATACATATCTATAAGGTCGACAATAACTATCAAAGCGAGAAATGAAACCGTCATGAAACACGTCAATTAAGATAAAATAAGCTAATCGTTTCCATTTGCATCTGAGAGAACATACGTGTATGTGTGTGATACACAGACGGTAAAGAATAGACAAACATTGTTCTTACCAAGAATATACTTCAAATAAAAACATGCGTTTGTATTTGATAACAATCAGGACGATCGCCACACGGAGTACTGTTGTACAGTTACATGCAACATATTATTTATTCTTGTCCAAATCATTCTATAAAATTAGCATAAAGTAAACATACAATGAAAAATCATATTGTAATATGACTTTGGATATATAATAAGCGTTTTCAGCTAAAATTTATTTTACTTATTTTTTTTATATTTTACTTTCTTCCAATCCTAGTCTATTCTATGTAATTTATTCGAAAAGTGAGAATACAAATTTTTATTTAAGTTTGTCTTTAATAGCAATAGACGAGATCTTTTTTGGTGAACGTCTCCCGATCATTATTTAAACAGTTCAAGTCAAGAGTACGACAGATGTAATAATACCGCACGAAAATAATCGATTTTCAATAAGAACTTAGGGATTTAGAGCAACAAATTGCCCGAAAGCGAAACTAATACGGAGCGAATTAAAGATACGAAGAAACGAACACGGCAGGTAATCACCTATAATGAGCGTAGGTGCTAGAGTAGAAGCGGATGGAGGATGAACGGTGACTGACGGTGAAGACTGGATTGCCGCTCGGAAGGCAAATACCATGCCATGGCGGCCCCCTTGAGGCCTACCTGGTACTTGTCCTGGTGCGCAAATGATCATCATTTATTCGATATACAATAACCATTTTTTTATTCATAATAAGTAGTTAACTAAAATATAACACGAATGATAAAACGGTTGATCCTTTGTTAAATAATTAACATTAAAAAAGAATTTTTCAAAATAATGCGAGATTCCTCCTAATGTAGAATATAGAGAAAGCATGGATATAAATATGCTAAAGATGAAGCAAAAAACGATCCATATAAAACATATTTTTAAGCATATTAATTATTAAAATTTAATGATAAGTTCGCGCACCGATACCTCGCACCTTGGCTTTTATACCCATTTTCCCACTTAATTGTTTTTTTATCCTGAGTCTATTGTTATTATTATCTTTTTAAATCGTAACAAAAATGTCCAATTTCTCCAAACATATTTAAAAAAATATCTCTAGCAATCGTCATATCTAATGTGAATAAAAATATTACCTAATAAATTATTATCTGTTTAATAATATTAATATTGATCTGTAAGACTTTTGGATAGTAAAAACAATGTGTGGTTTTAATTAAAATTATTAATTGCACAATAGCGCAATTTTTTATTTCAAGAAAAAACTCTGCACCGTCTCAAGTAAGCATCCGCTGTAAAGAACAATTCTAAAATATATTGTTTAATTCACGAACGTAGTAATATTCTCGATAAATGCATTATGAATCGAAGAAAACTTCAGATAGCTCGAAGTAACAATGAGTAACTAGAATTTTTTGCTGTCTTAATTATTAGACAATATTTACCTTGTTGGGTGAGCTGAGCTAAAGCCGCAGCAGGCAGGGTAGTGGAAAGTGCTACTGGCGTGACACCTGCACCGGAGATCTTAACTTCCGCACTTTGATTTGGGATTTGTACCATCGTAGAACCGGTGGTAACGGTTGCAACGGTAGCAGTGACAGCAGCGGTGGTAATAACAGCAGCGACGGTAGCAGTGGCAACAGTAGTAACGGTAGACAACTGCGAGAAATCTGATGACAACGGCGCTGTCAAATCCTCGTCATCATCGTCTGGATCAAGCGGATGCTGACGTAAAAAGTGCAAATATTGCGGCGTCGGGGGCCGTTTCTGCCAACTGGGGTAGTCCATCATGTTTCCGCCGATGTGCAAAAAGAACAGCTCCGACACATTCTCAACGTATTTCTCGCGTACGATGCGCATCCGCCGTATCTTGTGCTCCAATATTCGTCTACGGTAGCCACTGCTATCGAACGCAACCGCTTTCTCCGTCGTCTCCGATAATTTCAATCGCTTTCTCGCCGGCGGCGACGGTGATTGCACCCGCGTCTGCGGCGATGACGTTTGCGATGACATCGGTGTCGCGAACATGTTGCTTAATGAGGTGCGTACGAGCTTCGGTGACGTCGCTAATACTACCTTGGTGGAATTCTGTGGCCGCGACGCGACCGGCGATGTACCAGCAACACTGACATTTCCGGCCACCAATCCTGCCGTGTTACGCGGTGGCGTCCCCGCAATGTTAACGATCCTCGTGACGCCGACTTGTTGCGTTCCACTCGCGTTAGTTGTGATGTTATTTGGTATGACCTATTAATAAAAATACGAAAGTATTAATGCTGTCACAGAGAAAAGCACAGAATTGTGTTAAAATGTAATTGTGTAAATAGATTAATTATTTAATACAATTACAATGTAATCCGTGATTAAAAAATCACCAATGCTTTTAATGAAAACTAGAAATAATCAAAATTAAAAATAATCAAATAAGATAATCATTACTAAATATAATTATTTATTAATTAAGTTAATGCTTAGTTATATGAGTATTTTATTAAATAATAATAATAAATAATGTAGAAATAATAGTAATTAATATAATCGCCAATTATATTTAATATATATTACTTTTTTTTCATAATATAAAATATTTTATCGAATTAGATAATTAAATTAGGTAAACTGCTCTATTATATTTTATATATAAAAAAAAAATGCAATTGTTTTTTATTTAAACCAATATAAATTATATATTTTTTTCATGCTATACATTTTAATTAGAAAAATTTGAACATGAAGACACACCTGCGTAAGACCAGGAACTTGACTTGTAATAACAAACTGTTGCCCGCTACTAGTAGAGAGCACATTGAGGCCTTGAGTAGCGAGAACTTGCTGCAGACTGACAGTCTGTTGAGCTGCACCTCCATTATTAGCCGCACCCCGATTAAGGGGTGGTAAAATAGGTGCACCTTGCTTATCACTCATTGCACGTTATGCTGAAAAGATAAAGTGTTGCACTGTTAATGATTCATAGTGACTTGCACCACAAATATTCATATTTTACTATGTAGAAAATATAAATATTGAAACATTGATTTTTTGAAAACCCACTTTTCTTAAATATAACATCAATATATATACTTTAATAAAATTCATTTAAAAAAATATGTATATATCTTTAATATAATTAAATTTTTAATATATTTTCAATTTAAAGATTGTTATCTTGTATATATTTTTGAATACCCATCAATAAATAAATCCATTAAATGGTTATATACTCATATAATGTACTCAATTATATACTCATATAACTTATCATGTACAGTTCGTAAAATTTTTCTGCCAACAAATCTTATTAATGCATATATTAGTTCTTAATTTATAATAATTTATAATATATAGTTCTTAATTTTTAAATATAAAATTATTAAGTTTAAATAAAAAAAGCAATCTACTTGTAGATACTTCATATATTAGTTTTTTTTTTTAAGAAGATATTTAAGTACATTTTTAAAATATGGCAAAGATTACTATATAGCAACAATGATTTAACAATAACATTAAGAATAATTTAACAATGAGAAATACAGTTAAATAAAAATTTTTGTATTAAATTTTAAACATTGTATACAATATGTATCTTAAACCATTAATTAAATAGAATATCATGGATAAAAATATAGTAAAGAAATAGTGTGTATGTATGCAAAATATTGAGACTTTAAATATATATTAAAAATATGCAGAAATATGTTAAACAAATAAGCAGATTTGCAATGCAACAAAATTTTGATCTTTTTTAAATGCATTGAATATAAACAACTCTTATTCGATATATTATAAACGATCTAAAAAATAAAATATAAAATTTTCAAGCAAATAAATAAATAAAAATATATATATATACATATAAAAATATAAAATATAAAAAAGTAACAATGAAATCTCCAATGCATGAGCTCATTCGTTCATCGAAAAACGGAAGTGCCTCGATTGTTCGCAAATGTAAATCGAAAAAAAAGAAATGATGAATTCGGAGTAAACGGAGTAAGACACGGCTTCGTCGATTAAAAAAAAAAAAAAATAAAAAAAAATGATAAGTATTGCGCAGAATGCGAGCGATACATACACGAAATTCAATGTCATACATGATAACGGGATATCGGGGATCGGCGAGTATTAGGAGAGGAAACGTATCATCGCGAGGGTCGCGAGATCTCGGACCGGCAAACCGGACGATGGCCCAAGATCCGGTTGCTATCCGAGAAGTGTCGTGCATCAGTGTGCTTTATAGACTTTATTACGATTGAGGTGGGTGCCGGTGACGGGAGAGCGAGAGTGCAAGATAAAGATGCGCGTCACGACGACGTGGAGACGCGCGAGGAGGCGATCACGCCGGACACGACGAATGGCGTCATCGGGTGGGGAAGCCGCCCGACGCAACACCGCGCGGCGCGACGTGATACAAAGGAAATCTCTTGTCCGCCATGTTGGCGTTGGCTTGGGACGACCGTGGACTTACCATAATGTAATCACAAATTTCCGCGACGTAGGTGCGCCATCCACGGAAACGGTCGTCACGCCCGTGATCCGCGTGGGTCAACTCGCAATTGGGTACCTCACGTAACATACGACGCATGAGATATATCTAATATTTTACGATACATTGTCACACCGCACGCCCAAGGACGCGTACACACTTCTAAACATGGCGACGGCTGCGAGACAAATTTCGGCCGCGGCCGAAACGAGCCAGTCTCCCCTTCCCCCTCCCAAGTCGCGATGTTTGCGCCAGTCGCGCAGAGATGGCGGAGCGCGCTTTCCCATTGGCCGACCGCGACCGCTATGCGCGACAACGTGGCATCGAACGGCGCGAGTGATTGGTCGACCCGCTCGTACGTTCGAATCCATATTCCGAGTTCAACATCGTTCGTGAGCCTCGTAAACTGTCGTAAGCTCGTATCAGGGACTATGCAGGGAAAATTGAAGATTAAAGATTGGAATTTAATTAATCGAAATAAAAGAAGCTAAAATTTCGTTATGCCGATTAGTCAAATTTCAAATCTCAATCTTCCATGTATAATTTTCTTAATAGGGGCTATAGATTTAATCTCTGCAACTGAACTTCTTGCATTTTTTGTTTTTTCTCTTATTCTCTCTAATTTCTAAACATATATATATATCAATTATTAATTAAGTTAATTATGGCGATTGATCAATCAGGAGGATAATCTTGGTTGTTTTTATCATGACTGAACGTTTAGATTTTTTTGCATGCAATCCTGCATGGTAATATTTTTAGTAATTTACTAGACTTAAAATTCAATCAAGACAAATTGAAATTCGAGTAATCAGACTAAAGATTTCATTGCCCTATTGATCAAATCCCCAACCTTATCTTGTACAATCTAATACAGGCTTTAGCTATTCTTTCATTTACAACAAATTGTATTTTTTACACTCGAAATGGAGAACACTTTAAAAAAAAGGAAAGATAAGTTTCGAGAAAAGATCTATTTTTTTTACAGCAAATGCTGCGAAAGAGAATAAACTAAAGAAATCTTTTTAGTTGCGCTATATGTGCATACAATCTTTGTATTTTCGAAATAAAATATTCCATATTTAAAGATATAGAAAAAAAGGGAAAAGAACAAATTTAAAAATGCAGATAGAAAAAAGAAAGGCAAGAATAAGAAGAATAGACCTGAGCATTCACCCACATGGGAGACGATCGATAATCGAGCCGACCCGAAATACCATCAGCCACGTGGCACACGTTGAATCTCACGTTCTTTGCCTTACTAAAATAATCGAACCGCAACATTAACTCGTATATACGTATAATAAATATATATACCTGTGCATCGATCTCCCTTCGGGATCACTCTATCGTCATCGGTGTCGCTCGGCTCCTCGAGGTTTCGCGTTGTCGAGTGCCGCGGGAGCGCCATTCGATCGTCGAGTGCGCGCACGTGCGTCTCGCGAGGAGACGCGTGCCGCCGCCGGGCGGCATTTTTGCGCGCGGATACTCTCGCCGCCGCCGTAACGATCGCCATTTCGGCAAGCGACCGGGGTCGTTTCGAGAACACCTTCGGGATCGGAGGCAGGAACAGAAACAGTCACGGATCTACCCCTCCGTCTCCGTCTATGCCGGAGCCGGAGCAACCGCGTGCGCGTCACGCGTTCGACGAAATGAGCGACACTCGGACAGTCCGCGCGTTATCCCGATTATCGTCGATATCGCCGGAAGAGCCATCCGGAATCGCCCACGCAAGTGCGCGCTTTTTGAAATACGCGCAATAAAAATCCGTAGGCGACATTTATTCAATAGGGAAAGTTTCTTCTAGGGATCAAAAGTATCGATGTGTTTGACAAATGTAATAGCGCCCTAATATTTCTTCGCATCCATGCGCTTCAGGGATTTTAAAATCGCTAGAATTTTCGCTCGGGCGTTATCGCATCTAGATATTCATGCATCGTGACTATCGATTTAAATAATACAAAATACTCAAATTCATATTATTTGATATTATTGTTGTTGATTGATGTGACAGAGATGCGAAAATTGTATTTCTTTATCTATCAATCTTACGTTTCATTTGTTATAACAGTGGTAAACAGAGGTTTGAATCGTTTCCTTCTTTTGTTTGTTAAAAACCTACGTTATTTCGCGTATAGATTTTAATCAGACACTTAAACAATACGCTTGTCCACTTTTTATTTATGTAATTGTTTAATAATTCTCACCTACACACGCACGCAATATACTACAAATTCTTTGTTGGCTTTTTAGAAAAGCAAATCCTTTCAAACTTTATTGCTTTCTTAGGTAGTTAACGTAAGTGGTAACGTAAGTGTACTACAATCACAAAGAAGAAGAAAATAGATATATCTATACTCAGGATTGAAAGATGATTAAATTGGACGCGAGCATTCATCAGAGTTTGTCGGAGATGGTGATAGAGAAATTGCAACGAATAAATGTGATTACAGTCGTGGATTTCGTCACAACAGATCCGATTAAACTGGCAACTTTCACTGGTCTTTCACATACGGTATGTATTTAGTAAAAAAAGAGATAAATGAGATGAAAGGAATTAATGAAGACATCTTGTGTGTCACATACATATTTATATCATGTCTATTGTGCATTAGATATTGTGAATTAGATATTAAAAAATAAAACAAAAAAGAATATAGACAAAAATTGTTGTTTTTTTTTTCATTTATTCTGATACTTTCAATGACTTTTATCAAATAATATTAATGATAATTTTACAGATATAAAGATTATAAAGCATTCAGAATTTTTTTATTAAAAAAATTTTTGTTTTTTTTTTGTCCTGGCCAATTAAATATTATTCTATTTCAAAGAGTAAATTTTGGAGCCTGACTCAATTTAAAAATTATTTTCAATCAATTATTAATATATTTTATTTATATTTTTTTAACATAAGTAAAGGGAATAAATAAAAAAATTGGAACTTGAGTCAAATGCTATTAACTTACAATATTAATATTTGCAGGATATTTTGGAAGTGAAGAAGCATGTATTGAAGAATTACAGTGGCACAAAGAGAAATGCAGTTGAAGTTCTTGCAATAGAACGTAGCTATATTCCGATCAATGTAAAGTGGTATGTTTGAGGCATATATTAGCTGATTAATAGAGACAATTTTGATAAATACAAATACATGCGACTATTATTCAAGGAAGCTATTCAATGTTTAATTTTTATTGCAGTTTGGATGAATTACTGAAAGGTGGCCTGTATCCTGGACAGTTGTGTGAATTATGCGGACCATCATCTTCTGGAAAGACTCAATTATGTTTGACAATAGCTGCTAATATTGCTGTTCAGTCAGACATCATTGTGTATTACTTTGATACAAAAAGAGATTTCTCCAGATCTCGATATGAAGAGATTTTAAAGGCAAGAAACTTTAGGCAAGAGGTAATAATTTGTTAATAATGTTGATCGAAACATTGACGTGTTAATAAATTGAGTTAATTATTAAATCAAACGTTTTAATACAGATTTGAATTGGATATAATATTATGTACAATGTAAATTGATTATACGTTCAATTAAAAGAAAAACAATTTTATGGAAAAAGAATAAGATTATATTTATGTAGAGTGTGAAAGCTTTTTAATATAATTATTTATCGCTTTTATACACATTTTCATAAATTTTTATGTTGCATTAAACAAACGAAATTTGCCTTAATACTATTAATTTTTATTGTTAAATTCTGAAAATAAATGCTGTATTTTTTTGTTCCAGATTATAGAAAACGTTCTGCAACGTACAAAAGTCTGTCATATACGTTCATCCTGTGACTTAATACGAGTTTTGCGCGAATTAGTAATTTTCTATAAAGCAAAGAAGAATGTGTCATTTGAAGAAAAAAGATTTCTTGTGATTATCGATTCTTTACCAGCAATTATTTTTAAGGTATTGATAGATAAATCTCTATTGATATTTTCTAAAATATTTTGATTATATTTTATGCCTGTATTAATTTAATTAGAATATGATTAGATATATCACAATTAATATTGTAAAGTAATAATATTTTTTGCCAATTTTTATAATAATTGATTTATAATTATTATTAAATTAAATAGTATATAAAATTATGAATTATAACATCTTTCACAATTTTTACTAATTAGTTATTTTCTTATTTCTTTCAAGGTAACGCGACAAGCGAACCAGTATGATCTTGAGACGACATACGAGCTCGAAGATTTAGCCGAAGCATGTCGATTCCTTACGAGAGAATGCCATGCTATTGTGATCACGGTGAATTCAGTTACTCGATGGAATTCCTCCGATCAAATAGATCCTGCCGCCATAACACCAGCATTAGGAAGACACTGGATAAGGGTACCAGCCACGAGATTACTGATAATAAGACAGCATAACGAAATTCGAAGGATTACTATTTGGAAGGATCTAAGATCAGATGAGAAATCCGGTATTGTGACAATAAGCGATGCCGGGATTACGTCACAATAAGTCTTTAAGGTCAGTCAATAAATATTTTGATTGATTGTTATCAAGTATTATGTATAAAACTTTGTTAATTATATTATTATGTTTATTTTGTGTTATTCGTTTCTTTTTTTAATCCTAACTTTTAAAGGATTAATAACAGTCAGTAATGGAGTTACATTCAGTTTTATTTCATCTAATTCAATTCTTTTGTCTACTTTGAATACAAATGTTCGTATCAAAGTAGCTAGGATAACTTTCATGGAGACCATTCCATATTTCCATCCTGAAATTTGATTAATCATAATAATATATCAATTTATCATGAGATTATACATACATAGATATTGTAATATAGATTGATATTTATGATATTTATATATACCTATGCAATTTCTTGGTCCATTACTGAAAGGTAAATAGCTATATTGATGACGATTAATCATATTTTGTGGAAGGAATCTGTCAGGATCAAACATCAATGGATTCTGCCAATATTTTTCATTTCGATGTACTTTTATAAATGGCAGAAAAATATCAGCGCCTTTCGGTAATATAAATTCTCCTAAAACATTAAATATAAATACAAACATTGAATATACAAAAGTTCTCGCGCACGGAATTGTATCAGAAAATATATATTTTGACTAAATTTATTATTTTTAACATTATGCATATATTGCTCTCTCTACAATGACTTAGATTCTCTAATTGAGACTTTCAAAGGCACATATAAATATATATATATATATATATATATATATATATATATATATATATATAATTTTACTTTCAAGCAAAAAAATTATACAAATTTATGCTTATAAGCAAACCTATTTTTAAATCTTCTTTTAAGTGCCGTACGACACAAGCCACAAGAGGAAAGAGTCTCATCGTTTCCTTGATTACACGACTTAAATAATCCATTTGTTGTAAATCCTCATATTTGATCGGTGCAGAATTTAGATTTTCATTGCCATAAATTTCCGACAATTCTTTATATACTTTTTCCTTTTGTAAATTGTACATATTTTTAGAATTATTTATATAATTATACGTATATATAAATATTACATTTAATTATCATTAAATGATGAGAATTTGACTAATTTTAAATGAATCGAACATAATGCGTACTTGTATTTCCGGGAAGTTTGCTAATATAAAGATTGTAAAATTCACCGTTACAGCAGTTGTATCGCTCCCCTATAAATGTAAATAAACTTGATATTAAAAATAATATTAATAAGTAGGCAATAATTTTCGTCCTTGTTTAAAAGAATATAATTTATATAACACTCACCGCTACTAATATCGTATTAACTTCGTCGCGAATGTTCTTCTCAGTAAGTGTTTCTCCTTCATAAAACGCTTTCATTAAAATTTCAAGAAACGTTTTTTTAGCTGTATTATTTGAAAGAAGAAAAGATGAATAAAATTCTCTCTCTTTATCAAATTTTATTTATATAATTCGTTAAATTTTATGAACCAACTTACCACTTTCAATTTTACTCGTATGATTCAACTTATTTGATGCTCTCTTTATTATCTATATATGCGAGAAAAAATTACATAGCTATTAATATATATTTATATAAATACATTATCGATATATATATATATATATATATATATATATATATATATATATATATGTGTGTTATATACCTTATCGGCATAAGAATGGATCAAGGCTAAATTCTTCGCTTGCTCACGACTCAAATGGGTCAAATTGAATAACGTATTAGGTAACAAAAATATATTTCGCATTCTAATTGCTACTATCTCTTTTATCCTAAAACATATTTTCTTTTTAAATTATTATATACTTGGACATATTGAAAGATATTAAATCGATTTTTATTTAATTAACTGTAATTACTTAGAAAAACGTAAATAAATATTGTCAAAAGATGAATATATCCATTTATCAATGATTAAGATAAGTAAGAAATATACCTTGTAATTGCGTTTACATAACGATTGTCTCTATTTGATTGTGATTCCAGCTTCATTCCCGTTATAGATTCTTTTTACAGAGAGAGAGAGAGAGAGAGAGGGAGAAAATCACATGAAAAAATTTATTATTAAACATTATTGATATAAGTTATCATTTCTTATATATTTAAATAATTTAGAACATAAATATTTATTTTCGATGTTTAGTTATAATTGAAGCATACAAATAAATAAATATAATTTCTGTCACTCGTTCTTTAAAAAACCGATTTAATATAATTTGTTCAACAAACGAATTCCTATCGAACTTTATGTTACGCAAATAATTAATATAAAAATTAAATTATATATTTAGTCTTACCGTATATAATATCCAAAGTACAAAGCCATATATAATGAAAAAGATCAACCTCTTTTTCATACGATTCAAGTTTTTCTAATTCATGCACCAATGTCAATGATTGTTTAGCGAACGTATCAAAAAAAGCTTTCAATAAGGTTGCATTAAAACACGGAGCTATCATTTTTCGAGTGTGTTTCCATATGGACGCTAAAAGTTTACATAGGGAGAAATAAGAAATTATTTATCGCAGATATATTTATCAAAACTCACACATAGTATAGAGAAAATTTTGAATTTTAAATTCTGAAAAGCGTGACTTACCAGGAGCCGTGATTAATCCCGTACCTAGCCACGATTTAGCATATTTATACACTTCTCCTTTATCTAAGCAACTAGAGCTTTGCAGGACAATCTGTGTAATTTTTTATAATAATTTTATTTGCTGTACATTTTTATACTAAAATATTTTATATTCCTAATACTATTACATTGCCGTTGCATTGATATATATTTATAAACTATATTTATATATTAAATAAAATTATTCCATTAGCTTGCTCGATAAATATTCAAATTAATCTGTAGCATGTGATGACTATATTATAATAATTATATTATTTATATTTATAAAATAGTTTTTTATACAATTTTTATCTATTTATATAAATGTAGTAAAACGTAAAGCTAACAAAGTTATATTGATGTTATCTTGTAATATTTGTCATACTCACTTTTATTTGTTCCGGTTCATATACAGCAATATATAATTTATTACCGAACCAGAATCGAGCAGGGGATGAATAGCCATCCATAAGGCTCAACATACTATTTAAAAATTCTGAAATTAATGCAAAGTTGAATAGAAATGTCGAAAAAAGTTTACGTTAAAGATGATAAAGATGCATAGATAACAGTAATAATATTAATTATTATTATTTTTTTTTAAGAGAAATTTTTTACCATCAAAGTTTTTTCTTAGAAGATAACAGGCGTTTCCAATTAACGGAAATGGTTTTGGGCCCGGCAGACATCTAGCGGCTTTAATTATGGACAATTGGCGACGATAATTTAAGACAAAATAACTTACAACGATCAAAACAATAAATATAACACTTATAAAACTCATCGTGTTAAAAAACCATGACAAATTTCGCGTAAAATATAATATACAATATCGTTTTATATTAATATAATCTTGTTATATTGTAATATATAATTTAAATTGGAAATATATTATATCGGAAAATCTTTGTATGTTGCATAATTAAATCGACGATACTTATGTGCTAAATATCCGTTTTCGTTGATAGATATAAGCAGAACTTCTCGCATATGCTTATGCGATCGTATTCATTAATTTTTACGGGATTTTCCTCGTTTATTCATTTGAATAAATTAACGAGCCACAACAATAAAAAGATTATTTAACAAAAATTTAGCAATAATAAATTCGCGCACTAATAATTGCGCCTTTGGACGGTATTTGCTAGTTTTCTCACTTAATTAGTAGCTGTTGAGTAGTCTGAGCCTATTGCTATTATTAATGATTTATTAAACAAGAATGAATAAGATAGATACGAAAAAGAGATTATTTATTAAACAAAGATTAATAAGGACATAACTTAAAAAAGTGCAGTTGAAGTTGAACACGTATAGTTAAATATGAATTGAAAATAAAAAACTTTTGGAAAATGTTTGCATAAATGATTCTACAGTATCTTAATAAACAATAATCTTAATAAACAAGCAAAAAATTATCTTACAAAAGAAATAAGCATTTTAATCCAATATGTTTTCTTACTTGTTTAAACAGCATTAAGATAAGCAAGGCAGTATGTAAGTATTTGGTGAACATAACATAAATGTGTAATAATTATCTTATTAAACATAATGTGTATTTCGAATTGCAGGAAATAGACACACATATGGAAAGGATAGAAAAACGAATTATTTATAATGAAAAATCTGTTATTTTGAGAACTATTAAATAGAAGTTAATTAAAAACGTCATTGCGATTTGTTTCTGCAAAGATTCACAAACTTTTTAATCAATTGTTATAAATTTTAGATTATTGTGTTCACAATCGTTTTCATAATAACAATAAGTCTTTATTTTCTTGCATTTTCGAAATTATTTCTCTTGTATTTATTTTCTCCACTAAATATTTTAATCGTGAAAAACATAAAAATAATATTGTAATTATCAAACATATATTCTATAGAAATATATCATATGCATAAAGATTTTTTCGGGATGCTTTGAAAAATGTTTAGGAAGAGATAATTATGTGTCAAACGTACATAAAATATATATATCGTATTAAATATAATTTATTATTTACATCAAAGAGAAAGAGTGAGGGAATTATATTTTAAAATTTTTGATATTAACGCAATATAATAATATAATATTTTTAACATTTTAATAATATTAAATATAGATATTTTATATTATTTAATGTCAATAATTTAATAATATTTTATTATTATATATGGATTGTTTATTGTATATATATATATATATATATATATATATATATATATATATATAAATTGTTGATTATAGGTTAGAAGAAAATATAGATGATACAAAATTTTAATAAAAAGAAGAAACGATAACTAATGCAAATTAGATATAACGAATATGAAAAAGAGAGATCTATATAAGAATTTTGAAACTCTACTTATATATTCATTTATATGCTAATAAAAATCTGTAATTAATTGCAATTAACGTCAAATAAATATAAAAAAGTTTATATTTATTTGATGCGTTTGTTAGATTGTGCAGATAATAATTTAGCTATATTTTGGTTTGATTTCTTTGATATTTATCACAATCAAATGCCACCTCGATTAAAACTTATTAAAATTCAAATATTTGAATCATATGCTGCATTTCACGCGGTAGCCAATTAGTTCTCTCCTATTTTGAAAATGACAGACATAGTGAAATATGACCAATCAGAGCAAAGAAATCTCTTTTATCTCGATTGATTTGCAGTGTAACCAATCTTCAAAGAATATATTTTCTCGAATATTCTAGAAACTATTTATATTTGTAGTGTGTCAGCAATTCGATGCCGAGCCGGGCGAGCGAGCAAATATGATCATATGACGGCATGTTTTGAATATCTCTCATGTATGACTCTCATTAGCTCAATTATGATCAATTGGCAATTGTAATTGATTGTATTCAACGAAACGGCTCTTTTTGATTGATATCAGGATGAACGTGAAAAAATATATTCATCCGAGGAACAAATATAAGAAACCACCGGATTACAAGCAACTCGCAGTCTTGTATCCGGAGTTTCGCGAAATTGCAATCATGGTATGCTATCTTTTGCAATTTACAAAAAATAGTAATATTATGCAAGTATAATCTAATGTGATATTAGTTCACGTGTAATATGTGGCTTGATAAAAAAGAAGGAAGTAATATCAAAAAGTATATGTTCATCTGCCAAATGACATCAATATAGAAAAAAATATTAAAAAATTTTTTTCTTTATCTTTTATATTTATAGGAATATAAACATAATACATTTAGATGAAACAATGTGCAAAGAAAATAAAATGCTTTATAGCATTCTATTCATGTTTCTTATTTAGGACATTGCAGGAAAAGTTAGAATTGATTTTCAAAACAGAAAGAGTCTGCGTGTACTTACAGAGACACTTTTGAAGCATGACTTTGATTTACATGTAAGCATTCCACCAGACAATCTGAATCCAGCAATCACTCTGCGCATGAATTATATTCTATGGATAGAAGATTTGATGAAGCATTCCAAACTGGAAATGAATAAAATTACAGGTGTTGACATTGGTAAATACAAAAACCTCTTTGTAGTACTTTTATGAAACATATTTGAAGCTTTCAAATTATATACTTAAAAAAAAAAGAAAAGAAATTTTTAATATAAGAATAATAAGTATCACAAAATCAATCATAGCGTAAAGATAGCTTCTTAAAATCAAGCTTTTCTTAAAATATAATGATATTTAGATGTCCTCTACCTTTGCAAGTTAATATTTAATGTTCTGAATTGCTTAAGATTTTTTAAATATATTTGTTTTAAATAGGGACAGGAGCAATTTGTATATATGCTCTATTGCTGGCAAAAATCTATGGATGTCATGTAATTGGCACAGAAGTAGATAAGAAAAGTGTGGAGTATGCAGAGAAATGTATAGCAAGAAACAACCTGCAAAATTTGATTAAAGGTAAGCGCTATTAAAGATATTTTTTCATAAAAAAAAATAAAAAGGAAGATTCTTATGACATTAAAATTAAAAATTTTAGATTTATATAACAAGATATTTTTTTAATGTAGTAGTTACAGTAAATTCCGATGGAATTTTTAAGGATGCAATAAAAGATGATAAAATTTATGACTTCTCGATGTGCAATCCGCCATTTTTCGAGAGCGATGGCGATGACGAAAGAATCGCGAAAGTTTTGCCACCAAGAAATGCGCCTAGTGGAAACGATAGTGAGTTGAAAACCACAGGTGGTGAAGTAGCCTTTGTGACAAGGATGATCGAGGAAAGTGTCAATTTGGGAAATCGAATAAAAATCTATACTACGATGATAGGTAGAAAAGCAGATTTATTCGATCTTAAAAAACTAATAAGATCAAAAGATATAGAGAACATAACATGGACGGAGTTTTGCCAAGGTCATACAACACGGTAAATGTTGTATAAATTAATATTATAAATTAATATTATTAAAATTTGCTTGTTCGACTTTATTATTAAAATTCTCTATTTTGATACATGGATTATTAGCACAAGTTAGATAAATTAATTTTTTTAATCAATTATATATTAATTATTGTTTATTAAATTATTTAATAAAGAAAATATTGATTTTAGAAATTAAGATTATGTTTGTTAACAGGTGGGGTTTGGCTTGGAGCTTTTTACCAAAAAACGTCTTGGACCTGAATAGTGCACCTGTTATCAGAAAAAGTGGAAAATCCATTATACAGCCTTTAAAAAAAGATTTTAAAACTTCAATAATATTTCCTAAAAACGATAAATTTTCTTGTATGGAAGATTTGCTCAGTTTTTTAAGAACAATGGCAGAAGAATTAAATGTAATGTATTATTCTTTATAATGTGTTTATCGATTATCGTTAATTAAGAATTATATATATGTTAAGGAGTTTTATTAGTTTTTATTAGCTATAATTAAATTTATCTTTGCAACAGATTAAATTACAAGATCTATCTATTCCTGAAGACAGTTCTGACAATTGGTTAGGTCGAATAACTGCTAAAGAGAAATCATGGGAGCACGCACGCAGAAAACGACGTTTAGCACAACGACAAATTGCGCTGAAAAGGACTAAAGATAAAGGTGAAGAGCATAATGAAGCGAATGTAAAGACTGGAGAATATTCAGACTCTATCATAAAAGAATCTAATGATATCAAGCAAGATTTTAAAAATTCTTCAGATAAAATATCCACAATTAGGGCTGAAAAGGAAGAAAGTTCTGATAAAAAATGCGTTCCATTACTTACTTGTAAGCTCTTGATAGAGATTGAAAGTTCTGAACATGAGAGTGCAGTTGTACAAGATGTATTCAGGATATGGATGATATTTGAAAATGGAAGTGGCGGTTTGGATGCATTACAATCACTACGACAGTATTTAATAAATAAATTAGACATAAGAGAGATTCTCATTAATCAATCAAAATCTGTCAAAAAAAGAAAAGAAAAAAGAAGGAAAAGTTCTGACGAAGGTGTCGCTATTCCATTGGAACAATTATAATGATACAAAAAAGATCTGCCTGGATAATAATAAACAAAAAGACATGCAGAAAGTATTGGAAAATTAAATTAGATGGACGCTGCGTTGTACATATAAAACGATTTTATTCATGCAACATGTTTAAGTCTGCTGTAACAGGATGGTATATGTAAATCAAATTCGTAACTTTTTTATTTGTGTATAATATTATAGACCTTATAATTAATATACTCCTCTCTCGCTTTTTATAGTACAATTTCGCTAACAAGTGTAATATACTAATTTATTATTATTATTTATTATTGCAATGGGAAAATGAATCCGTCCGAGACAAGCGATCGACGCGGCAATACATCGCTTTGTTGACGATTGATCAATCTTACTTTTAAAATTTGCGAAAAAAAATATTGATACTCACCTAAAATATTTCGCTTAAAATCTATAAAAACGATGAAACAAGTTAATCGGCCGCTATTTTGATAATTAAAAACCTCGCGTTTATCTTTACTATCATTATTGCATGCTAAATTATTAACTATTACTATATCGCATTAATCAAACCGCGAAAGACTTTAACTCCAGCCGCGGAAGAGGCGAGACGAATAAAAATTAATATTAACAGCATAGTAACAATTATTTCTCGTTTATTTATTTTCGATTCTAATCGCGAAATTTAAAATCGATTACTATATAAACGCGGTGACTCAATTAACGATCAATCATTGTGTCCTTATAACGAACATGGAGGTAACAATGCTATGTATACTCTTGTCTCATCTCTGGTGAAATTGTTGAAGATATAATGTAGAGTTTGACATTTTAGGAATAAAAACTTAAATATGTAATTCAATGATATTCGTACAAGAGGAAGCACTTTCACGTGACTGCTGTAATGAATGAAGAAAGATTATAGATTATACGCATATTATTTAGATATATCGTGGTGCTTTCTTTTTTTTATTGATAGCGACTAATAACGACAACGAAAGCCAATGAAAAAACAGCACATGGCGATTTCACAAAAAGGACTAATAAAACATGATATACATAATAGAGGGAAAAAGAAAGAAAAGATTATTTTCAGAACTTTCTATAAATTCGATCAATTTTTCAACGCTATTTAGATCGTTTCGACAAAATGACAGTTGCCTCTTTAAAAAAGGAAAGAAATTTATGGTCGCGCACAAATAAAGAAATCACATTGCTCTTTGATTTCGTGATGCGAAGAGGATACCTCTTACATTTAAGACATTTAAGACGCTTGAAGATTGCTTTTTAAGCGACATGGCACTTCTTTATCTTCTTGTTATATACATTTGGTATAACAAATAAGTGTGTGCGTTCTTCGCGTGAAAATTCAATCTTTCGCGCGAATGTATTATGTATTTTTCTCTTTTTTCGCGAACACACTATGACGACATTATTTTGCATCTTATCTCTTTTCGATTCTTCAACTGTTTTTAGACGATATAACAAAACAGTGCAAATATCAAATCTATGTGTATGTATAATATATATATTATGTATATATACATTATTTTATATATATAATATATAATTATATATATAATATATTATATATATAAATAATACCGTACACACACGACAATCTTCGTGCAAAATTATTTCCACGAGGGACTAGGGCTTAGAAAAAGAAAAAAGAAAGACTACTGGTGTTCGTTGACAAGCGAAAAGCTCAGCTCTCCGCCGCCACGACCGGCTCCAAAGATCCAGTTTTGCTAGTTTCCAGTTTCTTTGTCTCGGCTTTTTGCTCGACTTTTTCAATTTTCTTCTCCATCATCGTAGGTACTTTTTTCGTATCCTTGTCGTCTTTCTTTACGTCCTTTTCGGTCTTGGCAGCCTCGCTATCCAACTGCGATTGTTCTTTCTGCCGTTTTTCGATCTCCGCCTTAAAGTTGTCAATGTCTTGTTGACTAATTTGCACGAAGAGGATGCCGTTAATGACGTTGAGCATATCTAGCACCGAGCCCATACTAGGCGGCTGCACCTGAATCGGCGGTAAACTCACGCCAGACTTGCCCGTGTAGATCTCATTCATCTTCTTTTGCAATACAACCGCCTGCTGGGTCAGGTGACGCAAACAATCGCTGCTTTCTTTCGTCTTCTCATGCTCCTCACCCAATTGTTGCTTGTAGATCGCATACGTCTCTTTCTCGTTGTTCAGCGCCGCCCGAAAATCGCCCATACACGACTGCGTGCGTGCCACTAAATGATACGACACTGCGACCTTGAGCGAACGCGGACCATGATAACGTAGATTGAGAGCTAACGCGTGTTCCAAAAAGCGCAGTGACAACTCATATTCGCCAACTGCGTGTAGGATCAACGAAATGTTACTCTGAAAAAATCAGATACATTGTAATTTAAACGTTAATTTTTTAGAAATTAATAAAAATTATATATTCTCATTGAGGTGAAAATACCTGTCATTTTCAGACTTACATCGAGCAAGGCCACTTCTGGATGATCCTCGCCGCAGACTAATAACGCCAGATAACGTGCTCTGTACAGTAATCTTAATGATACAGACACTTGGCCATTGGCAAAGGAGTATAAGGCGAGATGTATCTGTATAGAGAACAAAATATATATTATTAATCACACATTGTTATAAAGAATTGTTAAACATTATATCATTATTTATTAATATAAATCACTATAAATTATCTTTTTTTATACACTTATATATAATTTTCTATAATGTAATTTGTATAATATGCAAAAATAATTTATATTCCTTTATTTTATGTTATCATTATTTGAATTAGAAAATGATTTGTGTTTTAAAATTGATTCATATAACTTACGTATTCTGTAATGGTGTACGGATGATCAATACCATTGACCCTCTCTGACATAAGAACTGCCTTTTGCTGAGTAGCGAGCGCCTCCGCGTAATCGCCCATTATGTAATTCAGTCTCGCCAGCATTCTGAGACATTGTGCGATCTCGGGATGCATTGCGCCGTAAACATTATTCAGTAGATTTAGTGCCTCGCTAATCAACTCATATCCATCCTTCAAATATCCTTGTTGAATCTTGCTTTGGCCGGTTGTATAAAAATTGTACGCATCGCTAGCCTGAAAGAAATTGAGTTAAAATTAACTCATTTTGTTTAATCCTATAATTTTAATTTGAATGACAATTATTTTTCAGGCTCTTTCTTTAAGTCTTTAAAGCCGAAAATCACTTTGGATCCAAAAATACTGTTTTCGATTAATATTTTATAGCTGTCTCTCTTGAATTATTTCTTCAATCGATTTTTTTTTCTAAAATTTCCAAGTTATTAAGCTATTAATACGCCTCGTTTTTTCGCTCAAAATCGGGAACTTACTCTAGGGTTGATATGCTTGACGACGGGGAAAATATTCAGTATATCATCCTCGAAAAACGTTGCTCGGTTCTTGTTCTCGAAGTTATATTCGCGTAGCAATATCTGAATGCCGGTCTTGATGCAGAAGCCACGCAGCAGCGAAATCTTTTGCAAATGGAAGTGCTCTATTGTAGCGTCCAGAGACTCTGGACTTGGCGTTTCCCAATCATAATAGGCCTTCAAATCACCTTTAATTTGCTGCCACAATGATTTAGGTGTCAACGATGCCCACTCTACTTCCGACTGTTGTGGACCGTTATTTCTACCTTTGCGTTTATTGCGGCGTTTCGCCGTTTTGCTCTGAAGCTGATACAAAAAATTACATTAATTATTAATTCAATTATATAGGAAATATAATTTTCTCTGTTACACAATAACTGTTTCTGTACTCTTGAATGTTTGTCGTTGACTTGTAATTAATAAAATTTTGATTCTATCGCGCGCACGACTATTATATCGCGTGAGAATTAATTAATAATTTCACGTTAACTTAACTATCATGTGACTAACCTCTTCCAGATTTTGTTGCGGATGTATTATTTGCGCCGAGGACAGCAAACAATTAAGAAAGTGGCTGACGGCTGCGGACAGGCCCATCAGTTCTGTACCCTACACAATATATATGAATAATTCTGTTCTATGATATCTATTGAGAAGATTGCAATTTCATATTTTAATAAGATAGATAATTTTATACATTTGATAAGATAAGCAAAATAAATAAATTTATATTTAAATAATTTAATATTGTATATATGCACGCACATACACACCTGCATATAAGAGGTGAAAATGTGTTTGGCCGATCGAAGAATCAATTCGGATACAGCAATGCGATTAAGATATTGTAGCTGTGGTACTGCAGCTAGCATGGCCGCCAATTTACCGAGATAGCGAACGTTGATACCTCTACCATGGAGAGCCTCCACCAACGTACTGCCATCCATCGCAGCCGCTGTATGATCTAGGCACTCTCGTATCTATAGAATAAGAATTTAATGAAGAGAGAAAAATACAATTACATTATAAATGTATCGAATCAATTGCAGGAATTTAACTACAACTTTGCAACAAACTTACGAACGTCGGCAGCTGCACTGTAAGTAAGAAATCTGCAACATCCTTCACTAATTGCTTCTGTTTTTTTAGATCGTCGCCATTGAAATCCGGATGTTTAACGCCGGGCGAAAACACATCCGGATTAAATCTCACGTCGAACTCGGCATCTCGTAGACTGCCCACCGCCGATGCGGCTCTTCGCACTATTTCCTTGGTACTCTCCTCCACTATCATTCAAAGATAAGATTCTTTATCAAATTATATTTTTTTAAACAATTTTTTTGCAATTTATATTATCAAAGTTTTTTTTCATTTTTCCTAATATTCTAATATTTATTATTAAATAAATAAAAATAAATTTCTTGATATTGATATTGATGCTAAAGATTATTTCGTATGTTTGCAGACGCACATTCTTGTTTCTCGCCACCCGTGATCGAATCCGTAATGCTCTCGACAATCTTTTTAGCTTCATCAGCTTCTATCAGCGATTGGGCGCAATCTTCCTTGTTACTATCCACCGTCACCATGGCAGTCGAATCCTCCTTTTTATCTTCCTAAAACCAATATTATTTATTCTTATCACCTTCTACAATCACTATTTTAAATTGTTCGCAATATTTTGAGTAATAAATATAAAAATATAAATTAATGACAAGCATTAATAACAAGAAGAGAACTATGTTTACTTTAGTAGTTGCTTCTTTCTCCTTCTGAGATCTTCTAGCTGATGTGAGTTGCTGAAGATGAACAGCTGCGTGCTTGATAAATTGCACATATTTGGCTTCAACAAACGAGTCTATGAGCTCCTGGCGTAAGCAGGCCAGTCTGTGTTTATGCTCTACTGGGAAGCCTAAGGCTCGTGCTTCCTTGCTCAGCTCGACACCTTCCACTAAATAAGAGAAATATTATATATATATATATGTGTATATATATATATATATATATATATATATATATATATATATATATATACACATAATTTTTTTTCATAGAAACATAAAATCGGTGGTTCTTCCGTTGGACTCACGTTTCAAAAAATTTACATCCGGCGGAAAAGTTCTTAACAGATCCAGCACGTAATGTCGCGAATCGTTACCAATGATACCCTTGCACTCTACACTGCTGCAAAGTTCGATCTCTTCACCGGCATCGTTGATCACTTTATGAGGAAGGATCTTTAGCTGTTGACCAGCTTTATTCAGCTAAACATGAGTATCAAAAATACTTGAATGTCAAAACTATAATGACAATACATTATAAAATGATTATAACGACAATAAAAATCAAAATAATTTTTTAACAAAAAATTAATTACATTTATATAAAAACTTTTAATTATAAATAAGATTATTTAAAATTTAGGTAAATTGATTAATGACTCTTTTATAGTTTTCATATTGTCAAAGCAAAAAAAACAAGGAAAAATTTAATTTTATTTCTTATCTTACTATTTTTTATATTGACTTATCATTATATAGATTCTGCTTATATATCCTGTTGACTTACCAATTCAAGGTACTTGGGATGTGTGAGAACTGTCTTTCCAAAGTCGATAGATCCATAGACTACCGATTGTTCCTGTTCACGTTCCAGTATACCCGGTATAATAGATTGCGCTGTGACGCGGTAGCCTCTATGTGGACAAAGGTCGAGAGTAAGCTATTAACTTAAAGAATCAATAGAAAAATAACGTTAAATGGAATCCGAGTAACGCACCTGTAATCGATAACAACGGTGCCGAGAGTATAAAGACCAGGCAAGTCCACGGCTGCATATACTCGGACACCTTGTAGATCATTGCGGGGCGCAACAAAAGCAGCAGCGTCACCGCCCAACTCTTTGTAATGATCACGCACGTCAAAGCCGAGAGAAAAGAAGATGTTATTCCAGATAAACATCTGCATTTTGGCTTCCTCGCCGGGATTGATCGCCATTACATTACCATCGATCACCGCCATCGCTCCACGAGTTGCGGCGGCCACAAAATCGCTGTGAACCTAATAATTTATAGATAATTAAGAAAAAAAAATTTATTTATAAGAATCATATTATTTACTGTTAAAATTATCAAAGAGAAAAACTGATTACTATTATAATATTATTTCAATTTTATTATATCATTATATTATTTCAGATGTTAATGTATATGAGACGCACCTTGAAAATGGCACGCTCTCGTAGCAATCTCTCAGGAAGGTTTTTACGTGGTAATTCCCTCGTAGTTTGCAGTTCCTCGTTCCAGTCGCGAGTTTGCCCCGGAATATGTTCTTCATATCCCAATTTTGAAGAGAAAGCTAGAATAAATAAAAGAGAATTGGTTATCTGATTTAGTTATTAAGAATTTTGATTGATTTTAATCTAATTTACTTAATCTATGACATTTCCTATAAACGTTTATATCCATTAATTTTCAAGCGATTAATGCTTTTTTGAAATATATATATGTGTGATATTGCTTTATTTTAAACATAAATATAACACAATCAAGTCTTATTGAAATTTTTTATCATAAAATTAGTACTATCTGCATTAATTCAAGCATATTCAGATTTTGATTGTAGATCTTTTCTTTTTATTGTTGAAATAAATCTCTAATAAAGTTTTTTTTTTATTCTAGAACTTACTGTCTTCTGCGCGAATGGCATCAATGGTGTGTTCGATTGGCGGTGCACTCCAGGCGTAGAGTTGATAAGGTGTTGCCACTCGCTCAAAAGGATGCCTTTGAGTCTTACGTCGTTGCATAGCGGCAAATCCTCGTTTAAAGGCCGGACTAAGTTGATTCAACAGCTCAATCAAGCTGTGACATAAGTGACTAGGTGTGGCCGGTTTAGGATTGAACACTTCTTTGGTCGATTGGTTAACAAAGAAACCTCTAGCGCATGCGGTCAAATAATACTGTTTGTCCTCCAATGTGACTACATGCAAATATATCAAATCTCCATGAAGCTTTCTGTGACCGGGCGGTGGATTCCATCCTGACGTTGTTAGGACCTAACACAATTCAAAAAAATAAAAGTTTAATTTATCTTTTCCTCAAATGAGAGTATTGAATATTGATTTATAAAAAATTTATTGTTTAATTATCTTTAAACTATTTTTTTTTATAGTGATCGCTTTATAATGATCGCCTTCTACACTGCTTTGAATAAGATAAATTAGAATATGTATATTAGAAGAATGTTACCAATTATAATCTGATATAGTCAATTTATTTTTTCTTTCAGTTCACAATAATGAAATTATTAATCAACTAATCAAAAATTGTTAACCTTTAGGCACGGCGGGCACTTTTGCTCCTTCATCTGCGGCTGGAGAGGAAACAAGGGCCTATCCTTACATCCGGGTATAATGTAATCGGGCGGCGTGCAATCAACCGAATCCGCTCGAGTCTTCTTCTTCTCTAAGATATCACCGTTCGTAACGGCATTGAGAAATGATAGACTGCTGCACTCAATACCATTATAAGCATCTGCGGGATCCACGGACTTGAGAAGATCACGCACGTGTCGCACGTGTATGCGTGCCTCTCGCATCGTGTACGGCTCTTCTACTACCTTGATGATTGAACCGTCCTTCAGACCCTCAATATTCTTCAGCTCGGCGAAGTTATCCAATGTGTTGCCATCCAGCTGCAGTGAAAAGCATGTGCGGTGGCACGTGTCTTCGCGATCCATGAGTAGCTGATGGATTTCCTGAAAAAGAGAAAAATAAGTAAATTTCAACTAAAAAGATTCAAACTTTTTTAAATTTGATACTAAGCAAAATATATCTTAACAATCTCTTCATAAACTTAATATAAATATAATATAAAATAAAAAAATAATCAAATAATTTATCATTAAATAAAATAAATGATATCCTTTTCCACTAGATACTATAGGAATAATAATATTTCATCAAGAGACGATCAAATACCTGCACAAGCTCCATGCTGGAGACTTGTATGTCGAAAGGTTCAGAACCTGGGCTGACAATCTTGACGGTAAAGCCCATGTCCTGAATGAAGACGACTTCTTGCTCATTCTGATCCTTCTCCTTATCAACAACGTCCGTTTCCTTCTCGTTCCCATCGTTATTCTTATTGTCCTTCTCTTTCTCGCTTTCCTTCGTCGCTTCGACTTCTCCCTTTTCCACAACGTTCTCCCCAGCAGAGCTCGTACTTCCGCTCTCTTCTGCTTCCTGTTTCACCTCTGAAAATACAATTCACTATCTATAAGAGAAATAATTCCGCAAATTATTTTAGAATCTTATATATTTTATATAAAACCAAATTAAATTTATTAATGTCAATTAATTTACACATGTATAATTTTATCGAAGCTTATATCTTTACGACTTAAATCATATTTACCTAAATTTTCTAATATTGCATAATTTCTACTTAAATTTATTTAAAATATAACATGCATAGATTTGCGAGTAAAAGCTTCTATTCAATATATTTCACGATAAAAACTCTAAGTACATATATATATATAAAGAAAATACGTAGTTATATATAAAGAAAATAGTTTTTAATTGCAAGATATAACCGATTAATCAGATCGAGAATAAATTACAGAATAATACATAACTCGCTGTCGCCCTGACACTGAAAAGGAGTTGCGACGCGTTCACAAGAAAGATATAAATACACCATAGTCTCCGAGTGGTCTCGTGCTGTCAGATGCGCTTTCAAATGCACTCTCTCCACACTTACATTCACTGATGCGCTTAGAAAATAAATAGTACGCGCCGAAATGTCATCCTATTTATGTATATATCGAAACACATGTTTGCTTTACACATCCATTTTGAAGCAATAAAGAAGGTCATTAAGACAGCTATTGCATCATTAAACTTCATCACAAAAATATCTATATTTAATTCTCTGGATACAATTTTTTTATCTCTAGCTTTCTATAATTTAATTCATATTATACTAAATATTAAAAAAAAAATTAATTCTTATTAAATTAGTTCTTATCGATCCAAATGTGTTTCTTATAATTAAGTATTATAATAATATTTAATTTTTCCATTTTATACGTAATATTTCTTGTATTTCTTATAATTGCGCTTAGTTCTTATTATATCATTGTTGAACTTATTAATTAAATTAATTTGCATTAATTTAAATCATATTAATTTCTTTTTCGATAAAAAATGCTATATATTTTTGTTATAATAACGAAAAAACATTCTTTTTTCACAACTTGCTTCACTGATTGAAGCGGATCACGACTGAGAATTATTTCATAAATCAATAGCTCTCTTTACGTTTGTAAATAATAAATTAGATTACATATGATTAAAATTAAAGATGTAATATAATTAAATCTCTCATAAACAAAAAATTATCTTTAATGATTGGACAGCAAAATTTTAGAGTTTTAAATTCTTAACTGCACATAAATTTTTTCACTTTTCTTTCGCTTGCGCGTCTATTACCTGTCTTATCGTGTTATCGGTGTATACTCTTGCACTGTCACTCTGTGTAGAATTGTTGTATTCCTATTACAACGCGGGTGTGTAATTGGATGTAGATATAAAAGGCATCTTATCACAAAATGTGAGAAAGGTCTATAAATGCAGGAAGAAGACTGCGACGATTATATATCGCGTATTATAAAGAAATATTTATTTTTGTGGAAATGACATGTAGAATGTTGTAGAAAGATGTCCAGTTTTGTAACAATGTTTCCTTGGAAAAAAATTTAATCAGTTATTTATATAAATCTCTAAATTTATATAAATCTATTATTTATATAAATCTTTTTATTTTTTAAATAATATAGCAATTATAATTTTTCTGTAAATAGATTAGATTTCTTGCTAAATAAAAGCAAAAAAATTATTTTCGTAAAAACTTTTGTTAACTAAAAAGGGGAATAAAGTTTTATTACACTTATCTATATTACTAGTTATCTATATATTACTAGTAAATAAGTTCGAAACAAAAAGTTATTAAAATAAGACGCAATCATAGATAAGTCGGCTCTTAATGATTAACAAATAAAGTTGAAAAGTGAAGTTCTATTAGGTGAGATCTACTGAGCAGCAGGATGTTATTATTATTAACAATTATCACGGGTGCGACATTTTATTTACCTGTCGCTAAAACAAAGCACGTTGACGAATGGCATCATCGGTTTCATTCACGCTGTAGCGCGAAAACGTCTTTAATATCATTAATAAAACGTTCACAGTTGGAAGATTATCAATGCTCGCGAATCGTCACGCTTTTCTTCTCGCCATTAAATCGTCGCTTAATTTGATTCATGGACTTGAATAGCATCGATGCAGAATCGTATCAGGCATTGACCCTAACAGGAGTGAGAAAGCGATCGATTTTTCGCGTCCTTAAACGATGATGCAATTTGATAATTTTTATCAATTTTTTCTGATAATTTCTTTTTAAATTTAATAACAAGTATACAACATACCGTACATAAAGTATCAGAAGATGATACTTTGACAATTTTCGGATAAACTTGAAGCAAAAAAATTTAAAATATAAAATATGTTACAATATAAAGCTTAAAGAAAATTAAATTAAAAATTAAATAATTTAATTAATTTTTTTTAATATTGAATAAATTAATAAATGCATTTTTTAAAATATAAATAATCAGAAACTTATATAAAAATTTTAAAGATCTTTCTAATTTTTACATATAATTTAGATGTTTTTCAATTTTATGGCTATATATTTTTTCACAATTCGAATTAAATAAATAGATATCAATGGATATCAATATAAAAATGCCTCAAAGATATAGATATGTGATAGATAAACGACTAAATAGTATTTACAGCTAAATATAGAAAGCAAACGATGGATTAAACGTATGCTGGTTCACGACGAGTCTGAGACACGTGAGGAAGATCGATTTAAACACGCAAGCTCAAAGGTGAAAGTACGAGCTTTAATCGTATGCAATTGCAGTTTGCTTGATCATCGAGGGATGTTTGTTTGACATAGAGTATTGTGTAAAACAATATAAAAGCCGGCGCTGATAACCTTCGTTATCGATAAGTGCTTTTTCATTGCGATTACGCAATTGTTCCCTCGAAATGGATGAATGAGAATGCGTTAAAACGAAGCTCTTTTCCCTTCTCGTATTAAACTTGCAGAAATATACGAACGATAATACAGATCGATTGCTTCTTCATCCAATCAAGTTTCCTGAATTTTCCAGATTTTCTGATGCAATACAATCTTAAAATTTTATAATTTTTAATAACATTTCCTTTTTTTAAATATATAAAAAAGATAGAACAATTTACAAGATTGTGAAAAGATATAGTGGAATTATTTCTAGATACTTATCCTGACAATAAGAAATGCAAAAAATTTTCAAGCTGATCATTAACACACACGTGCTTTTCATCTGTTCCAGATGTCTGTTGAGGAAAAACATGTTTCGACGAAAAGAAAGTCTATCTGCAGGTGTCCTGTATCCTTCAAAAATGCATTCCCGTCAATCAAAGTCAATCCTTAGAAGAAAAACATGCGTTTCATCATTCTTTTGTCATTTTCTCTATTTATACATCAAGAAAAAGGAAAAAATATGCGATAGAAAAAGCGTGATAAAAAAATTAGAAAAATTAAATTTTCGCTCCGCACGAAGTTGATTCCAGAGGATCATTCAAGTGTCTTGTAACCATAGACATCGTTTTCCATTCGTTTTTATTAAAGTTCATTTTTACGTTATTGAAGTACATATCATAGCTAGCTCTCTTATTATCTAGAATATCTCTAGCATATCTCTTATTCTTCGACCATACATTGACGTCACTCGCAAGTGTCGATGTTGCATCATTCATCGTTGTTTATCCTAGAATATTACATCCCGAAGTATTATGCTGAGATTCGTATCGCGAGAACTCGACTTCGACATTAAACTTTACGTCGACGTCTCTGCAACGAACATTCTCGTCTCGCCTTAAACAACGATGTTGCGTCATACGATCGCTTCTTCATCTTTAGAATCGAGATTTGTAGTAAATATCGACAGTTGCACAACGACAGTTGTACATATCGATTAAAAAGAAAAAGAAAAAAAGTGATCCAAGCTTTGAATCGAGACACGAACATAGCTGAAAAATATATTACGTAAACGCGATTACAGCACGTGTGCGTGCACTTGATCTCTGTCTTGTGTAAACTTCGATGTAGTCAAATCTAAATAACAGAATAGATAATTTGACCCTTTGACATTGGCCCTTTCCTGAAAGGATCGAAGAAAGTTTGAAGAACATTATCGTTCTTATTGTTTCGGTTCCAATAATTCTTTTAATTAATTTTCTTCAGATTTTCCAATGATTGCAATTAACTTCCTTGATATTTTCTAATAATTACGGCAATTAATTTTCTTAAAATTTTTGATATTTTCACTTGGAACATTTCTTGTAAATATTTTGAAGTTTATATCAATTTTATTATCTTGATTTATATTACTTATCACTGATTAATGATTGCATATGTAGAACCTAGAAAGCCAAGAAAAATTTAAAATCCCTCTTTTATATAATTTTCTATGATTTTATCTGCCCAAGTTAACTTGGAAAATGTCTTTGGGATACCTTGTGGAATAGATAAGCGCCAAAATCTCAATGAATCCTTCGCCAAGTAATTTCGACGATCTTTTAAATCCTGACAATGAGATTATTCTCGAAAAGTATATTCCATGAGTATCTCGACAATTTAAAGATTCTTCTCTTGCATCTTAATTATTTCTTTCGACATTGGATACTTTCACAAATTAGTGGGACAAGTTTGTCCTTTCATTAGTACCTCCGACTATTTGGAAAAGTATCACGTGGAGAAATACTCCGATAAGTATCTCAGCTACAGCTTCATCAAAGGTGGAATAAAAACTAAATAGATATGTTTCAGCATTCGACGATTCAAGAGAAAAAAAAACATACTTTCGCAGTCATGCGAATCGAAACGACCAGTCTGTTCGAGAATCTAGTCAATGAAGTAGAGTAACGTATGATCGATCAATCAAAAAGAAAAAAAAAAAAAATACTAATTAATGAATCTACGAGATTTTCGAACGCAACCCTGGAGAGAAGATTTGTCCATTGGCGCCGGCAGTATGTCTTCTGCTAGACCCTTCTCCCTTCCTCCTTTCGCCACCCCCACCAACGATGGCGACTCACATGACCCCGTGCGTCGAGATTCGCGCAATTCGCAATGTTACGTAACGCATTCTATCTCGCTCCCTCTCTCATCCTCCTCGCTCGCTCGATTAAGGCCGGCTTTTGCGTTCGAGGTAAACGACGAGCGATGAACGACGAAAACGAGAGAGAATCTCGTCGAGAGACATCATCGACAAGACGATGCGAGACGCGGACGCCGCGTCGTCCTCGTCGGAGATTACATAACGAAATTGAAGCGAATTGAAAAACGCCGATAATTCTCTCATGCGACGATTAACCTTAAAAGCCACGGCCAGCCTCGTGCGCTCGTTATCGCGCACGAGAATGCGTGTTATCAATATACTGACCGGTCGTCTTTGCGTTCTCGTGTTTCTGGTCGCCGTTCAGCAAGGGAATCGTCGAGTTAGCGGTGTCCCGTTCAGACGTGTCTATCTGCGCGCCGACTGCCATTTCCGCGACCATTTAAACGACGACGACGGCGACGAAGGAGAAGAAAACGATGAGGATGACGATGGGGTGTATATATATGTTCAATATAACGAGCGTTTTCTATATCTTGTAGTTGTCTGTCTTCAGTTGACGCGAAACTCCTCTTCTCCGTCCGTGTCTTCGCTTTCTCGCTGGTCCTCGTTCCAATTTATTATTCGATCACGCACACGCACACCCTTTTGAATCGTCCGTTCGGTGCCGACCGATACGCGGAGAGCGACGACGATGTCCGACTTTTTCACGGGGCGACGCACTCACTACTCGAGCGCGCGCGGTCCCGCAGTTCGCACGTGCGTTTCGAAAGGAATACAAGGCGTGGCCACGATTGGTCCGCCGCGGCGAGCTGTCATTGGTCCATCACAGCCCGTTACCTGCGGGTCACTCTATGGCACTACTAGATGCTCCAGGCTCGAGCACGAATTAATTATTTTACACAGAGAGTGAACAAAACGGCGTGACTCGCATATATCGATGTGAAAAAAAAAAACAATATGGCGTAATCAAATAAATATGGGAATATCTTTTACTTTATTTGTTCTTTTTAAGCTATAATAATTATAATAATAATAATTATTATTATTATAATGTATTTCTTTCCACCAAGAAACGCATACACATAAACACAAAATCATATGATTAGTGTCAAATAGAAAAATTTAAAAAAAAAATTTTTTATTTAATAGCCAATTGCATGGCATTGTGTTTATCTGTATTTTCTTTCTGGAAAGCTACTAATAAATTAAAATTCTAGAAAACAATAAAATAAAACAAAACAAAATATGATCTAGTTATTTTGCTATTAAGAAAATTACTACGGATCAATAAAACAAGGAGAGATCGAAAGTCATTATTTAAGTTACTAGGCTTCAGAAATCGCTCAAAAGTTGCTTCTTGGCGATTCCTAACCTAAGAGCGCGCGCGGTTATTCGACAGTAGCTGACGGCGGTATTGCGAAAATAAAAGCATCGCCTTTCCGAAACGACACAACGGAAAATCTCATTAGCAATCCTTGAAGGAATCGTCCTTATTTTATCGTGATTTGAGGTTAGACGTCGTAGAAATGTCAGCGGAGGAACAGTCGAATTTTCGATTAGGACCCGATCCCAATGTCACTTATCCTATTCAAGTTCAATATTGCGGAAATTGTTCGCTGCCTATCGAGGTAAATTACAAGCAATTTTTAATATTAATTATTATGTATAATAATTAAACGAAAATATAGAAATATATATTTTAATTAATTATCAAAATTAATTTTAATTGAATTGCTTTGCTTTAGAATCCTTATTAGAAAAAAATTATGACAAAGGATTATTTAAATTTTTAGAGCGAGAATTTTATTTTCAATAGGACGTACGTTTTGTAAAAGAAAAGGAATTAATGCTGAAAAGATTAACAAGAGTTTATTATACATTAATTGAATTTTTTATTTACAGTATTGCGAATACTATCCTGAGTATGATAAGTGTAAGCAATGGCTAGAGAGGAATCTGCCTACTGAATTTGAAAGAATGAAATTAGGTAATTATTGAAAATTGAAAAATCTTAGAATTTTAAAACAGGTTTGAGTTTTTAACTGAAGAATCATGCTTTGATCAGCCACAGAAGATGGTTCTACAGAAGCTGGCGGAGGAGAGGATGAGAAGAAACGACAGAAGCGAGGAGGCAAGGGTATGTTGAAAACTAAAAAGAAGGAAGATATACCACGATTAATTACAGTTTCTAGAGCACCTAGAGGAAAGAAGAAATCTGTTACAGTTGTGACTGGACTCAGCACTTTTGGTAATACTGTCGATTAATTAATTCTAATTATAAATTAAAATGATTGAATCAATAAAATGCTTACAATATTTTTAATGTATAGATATAGATTTAAAAGTAGCAGCAAAGTTCTTTGGCAGTAAATTTGCTTGTGGATCCAGTGTGACTGGAGATGATGAAATTGTTATACAGGGAGATGTCAAGGATGATCTCTTCGAAGTCATACCAGAAAAGTGGCCACAAGTAAGTTATAAGAAAAAGGAGAAAAAAAAGAGATATTATATATAATAAATATAACATTTTTAAATAAAATTTTTTTAGATTGATGAAGATTCTATAGATGATCTTGGTGATCAAAAGAGATAAGGCTGCAGATATTAAGCATGCACAATTGTATTTAATATACTATTTCCAGTCACATGTTTTATTATAAAATAAAATGTACATATAAAATATATTTAAATAAGGTATGTTAAGATGTAGATTAAGTCTCTTCTTCTTTATATTCGTAATCGCCTCGCACATTTGCGACTATTTGCAGCACAGTTTCCAATTCTTCCTCCGATAGACGTTCCTCGCTTTCTTCTATCAACTGTGCTCAAAAATATAGAATGATCATTTCAAAATATCTAATTGCTAATTAAACTTATTGATTTGAAACTTTTATGATGTTTCAATTGAAATGTTTTTTTATAAAAAATGATACAATACCAATTGTATTTCGATTGGTCGAGTAGGACAGAGATTGAGAAGAGCAAGCTTTTCAGCTTTAGTCAATTTGAAGGGCTCCATTGCTTTTAAAAACTCCCTGATTTTCTCAGGGTTCTGCGTCTTGCACGGCATGTTCTCCAAATATTTGATTGTCTGATAAGTGATGGTCGCTAATTGATTTGGTTTTTGTTTTTTATAGGACTTCGTATTTCGCAAAATATCTAGAACCTCGTAATTGCTCAAAAGAGTATTCCAATTTCCTTTTACACTGAAAAATGCAAAGATTGTTTTTATAGGTGAAGTAGAGATTTAATAAATATAACAATGACTTACACTTTCATGTCGTGTTTTTAGGTAAAAAAGTTTTAATGCTAATTCTGTTATGAAAAATTATATTTTTTTTATGAGAGGTTATTTAAATGTTTGAATTCCCAACGTTACGATGCTTAATAGGTTAATTATTTTTGTAACTTCCAAACATTGACTGATACAAACTAACAATACTGATAAGCCTATGTCACATTACGCATTGCAGATGCGGATTGGACTGCGAATCGTCGATCACCCAATCAAAGCGAAATAGTTATTTGGTTACTTCGCTCTGATTGGATGGTATTATAGTATATATTCTGATGTCAATCTTGAAATAATATTCTTTCATGAAACTGTTTTATATATTTTTGACAAAAATAAGAAAGGTGCTAAAGAACCACTTTTGCAATTTGGCTTCTAAAAATTGATAATAAATAATATACATCCCAATGTCCATGAAGCCATAATTCAAGCCGTTTCCGATCAACCCATTCATACATATATTTTTAGTCATTTCATCTGTTTGTATTCCAAACTATAAAATTTTACCATTTTTATCGCATTCATCTATTATACTTTTAATAGATTTTAATACTTGCATAATAATGCCAGAATTAAAATTACTTCTACAAATATTTTTGAATAAATTCAATTTTTTTTATTATATTTAAAATTAAAATTAATTTATAAATTTGTACTTTATGTACATATATATGACAATTAAGATTTGAATATCTAATATATATACAATATTACTTTATTTTCTTCTATAAAAATATATACAAATATATATAATTAAGATTTCCAAAATCTTGTAGAAAGTTTTTTTTTAAGTTAATTGAATGATTCACCTAAACTTCCCAATTATATTTTTTTGGAAAATATTTTTGTGTACTCATATTACTTCAAATTTTTACTTGCAGTAAGTATAATAGTAGCAATTTCATCAGAAATCAGTTTGTTATCTTTCAAATTGTTTACTAAATCTCTTAAAGTTTCTATTTTTTTAGTCCTACGTCTAACTGTTTCTTGAAGGACTTTTAACTTTCGTGATGTTTCTTTATAATATTTGCAAAATATTTGCCAATTACGATCAGATGCAAAATCCTCACGACAAAAATCTCCAGCATATCTCGGAACATGACAGCGTTTTTTATTGTTCTCTTCTTCAGTTTCGATATTTCTAGTAATAAAATTAATAATAATTAATAAAAAAAATAACTTAAATATGATATATTTTTTTGCTTACAGCCTTACCTTTTTTTAGCTATATTAATTTTTTCAGATAATTTTTCAATTTCAGAAATTTCACATATTGGATCATCATTAGAGTTAATGGAATTTTGCTTATGACCCTCAGGATTAATGGATTTTTGCTTATGATCCTTTTTATCCATACATACTTGTCTTACTGTTATACTATCTATGTTTGTTTTACTGAAAAAGGTCCTTAATGATCCTTATATATATATGTTTAAATTATAGTAAAACCGAATGGAACTTACTCATATTGAGTCAGGTATTGAGAGTTTAGATTTTTGTTTTCGATAATAGTACTATCACATCTAAAAATTATGGGATAATTTAATTTTTTGGACATTTATGACAATAAATATATATAATTCAATTTAACATTACTTTGTTTAAATAAATATTTATAATTTACTTTAACAATTCTCTCTTAAGATGCAAAGTGGGAACAGCTTCTGAACACAAACGTCTTCGTACAGTTCCTTTTATCATACTGGTATAAATAATACCATCATTGTCAAAATGTTTATCACATACAGAAGCATATTTAGATACTTCTTTTCCTATAGCAGTAAACCATTTTAATCTTAAATCTTGTTTTGTAGGTATTCTAGAACAAGAATTGGGATAATTTTTATTAAATTAATATTAATAATTTGATCAATGAATTAATTGAATAATCAGTTTTAATCTGTAATACTGACTGCATAAAGAATTTTATAATGAATATAGAATATAAACATTGAATTGTGATTTAAAATATAAAGTATATATAAATATATAAAATATATCGTACTATTGCAAAAAAAGATTGACATATTTTATTATAGTTTTAAATGATTTAGCAATTTTTCAAGCATGGCATTCACTCTTCTAACCTTCAAAGTATGACATTTTAATATCTTATTTTTTTTATAAAAAAAAGCGACAATTTCTACTTTTTAAATATTTTTTTACATACAAAAAACGCGTCGAAAGAATTTACTTGAAGATCTCAGGTATAGATGTATCCGAAATATTTTTTCATTTGTGAAGTTCATGCAATATATAATGCAAAATATATATTAACTATTTACCTATGAAAAGTCACATTTTCTTCCATACCGTACTCTTTTTGACAAATACAGCACGAGCGTACCATAATTCACAAAATAAATACAATTCTACTCTGTTTCTTTTATGTATTTAGCGTTTTAGTTGCCTATGTAATATGTGTCAGTGTGCACGTTGCTTTATTTATTCTCTTATAATATCACTAATCATTGGTTCTCGCTTCTTATGAAAGAAATAAAAATTCTATTAATAACGAAAACAAAAGATCAATCAGACATTGTCGAATAATAATCTTATTTAGTTGCTCTATTAAAAATAAATATCCAAAAAGAAAGAAAAAATTAAAAGTTTTATTTTAATTTATTTTCATTGTCTTCTCTCACGGCTTCTTTTATAAATTATATATATATATATATATATATATATATATATATATATATATATAATATTTATTATTATTATATTATTGTATTCTCATATTATTAATTATTTGAGATTTATATATTATATAGTTTTCGTCTTATAAAGGAAGAAAAGGGAGGAAAGGATATAATATACAAATAATAATCTGCTCGGAGATACTATAAAAACAAATATAAAAATATTAAAATTATTTTTTATTTTTTTCTAAAAATATATATTTTAGTATTTCCATAAAACTTTTAATATCTTTTATTTCTTGTTTATATTGTCCTGTAAGTAAAACATGTTTTAATTAATCGTGAAAATATATATCAGAGTCTATCCACAAAAAGAAAAATTTTAATATAAATTATAAAATTTTACAGAGCTATGTAAAGAAGATATATTTTTTAAATTATTCTATATTAAATAATATTAAAAGAATCTGATAAAATACCATGTTAATTGCCAAAAATGAACGCACGCTCCTTAAAGCTTGTTGAAACGCTTTTTCAAATCCAGCACTCCCAACATCCTGTCAATAAAAAAGATCTATTGATATTAGAATTTTATATTAGAAAAATACAATAAAGACTGTTTGACTTTTCAAACATAGAAAATTTGTATATTTATATTTTTTTTTTTTTTATGGCATTACTCTTTTATGCAATACATACAAATAAGGGGTCTCTTATGACAACTATTCCAGCCGGATCATATTTCCCAAGTAGTTCAATTGTCGCTTGATTATTTTCCGGTCGCATTTCATACAGCTTATGAATAATATACTCGTCCATTCCAAATATCCAATCAAATTTGTAAAAATCGTTTATTGTGATCTAAAAACATCATTTTTGTTCGGCAAAATAAATTTCATATAAAAAAAATACCGCGACGACTCACTTGTCTCGCGACATGAGAGTAATTTGTGATTCCCTCTTTTCGAAGAGTAGTCATCGCTCTAGGTTCGGGAGCATTGCCTACGTGATATTTCAGAATAGCGGCACTTTCCGCTTCCCAAAAATCAGATAGACCCATTTTTCGCACTTGATCCTGAAATACTGCCTCTGCCATAGGGGAGCGGCAACTATTTCCTAGAAATAGTGAAAAAAATCATGCGAGATCAATTCTAATTTAATTATTTATCGTCTTTAAAAAATATGTTTAAAAATATATTTTTAAACTATGTTTAAATATGTTTATTCACGTTTTAAATATATTTTTAATAAATATGTTTAAAAATATATTTTTTGCGAAACGCGCAAAAAATTAATGCATTATTATTATATATTAGGCATAAATATATTTTATTTTAGTGTATAATATACATATTCGTTTAATTACGTAATGTTTAAAAATAGTTACGAAACTTATAACCTCAAGTGAAATAGTTTTGTTTTACAAAATAATTAGAAAAAAATTACTTTATATTATATTATGTTATATAAGAGTAATTTGAATTCATTAGCTATTCTCTGTGTAAGAAAAAGAAAGTTGAAATGATATCATCTATTTTTTTTTATTTTAAACAATAGAAAACAGTTCAAAAAATTACTTGATCAATAATCAAATTAAAGTACCTAAACAAACCATAAGAACTCTCTTCTTTTGCATCTTTTCTTAGTTCCTTTCACTTAATTACAAGTTATTGTCTATTAGGGTGTTCAAAAAATTAGAACTATGTACTATTCAATTTTCTTAAAATGCAACTCTCTCATGAAGATAGTGCATATATACAATATAATTGCTTTCCATTTTCACTCAAATGAGTTACTCAATTGTCTCACTTGCCATGCATCAAAAAGAACTGTAGACTGAATTAGGTGTAGGACTGTTACGAATAAGATTTATGAGTTTTGATATAAATAGAAAGCAACTAATATACATCATTACTGTATTTTCAGTAGAATATATATTTATAAGTAATTATTTGTAATTAAAGACAGCAAAATTAGTTTACACACTTAGCCATCTTTAAAGCTCCACTTTTTTAGACTTTAAGACATTGAAGATCTATTCTTTCAATTGTATGATTGTGTCAGATGTAATTTTTCACAAAAATATGACTTCATTAAACTGCACATACATATAAATAGTATATTTTTTAAATTTCAATTTAATGCATTGTTGCTGTTTTTAATTCCAGAACTAAAAAAAAATTGTTCTCAATATTTCAAATAATAGTCACAAATGAAGAAAAATTTGGTAATAAAATTTTATTAATTTATATTACAACATATTTTCCTAAAATTGTTTTTTAAATTAATATTTAGATTATTCTTTGCATTAATTTGTATATTTGTTTAAAAATGCTGTTACACTTCTCAGACATTGCTCATAGGCTTTTTGAAATCCTGCGCTATCAATATCCTGCAAAAAAAATCATAAAAATAATTTAATAGTTCCATTTTGTTTTCTGATTTTATAAATGTTGAAAGATGACATACATAATATGGATCTCGTATTATGACTTCTCTGTTTGGATCATAACTTCCTAGAAGCTCCACTTTTGCTCGACATTCCTTTGGCTTTAGAGCATTTATATCTTGAATGTTATCATTATCCATGCCAAATATCCAATCAAATTTATTAAAATCATCTTTATTAATCTATATATAAGAAAAATTCAAGATATTATTTATATGAATTACAATAAAATAAAAGTTGTATATTATAATTTAAACATTTAATTTTAGCTATAGTCTTACTTGGCGTGCTCTGTGAGAATAATTAGTGATCCCATTTTCTTTTAGCGTACTCAAAGCTCTATAATCTGGCACTTTACCTGTATGATATCCTATAAGAGCAGCGCTTTCTACTTCCCATTGATTTTTCAAACCTCTCTTGTTCATTTCATTTTCAAAGACAGCTTCTGCTATTGGGGAACGACAAATATTGCCTACAATATGAAATATACAAGTAAATATTTATAAACGTCATATAACTACATAAATCTTTTTTCTTTCCATTATATACATTCAATTTTTTTTTACCTAAACAAATCATAAGTACTCTTTTCTTCTGCGACATCTTATATATATAAAATATATTTACACACTTCTTTATATAAATAAAAATTATTTAAAAAATATTTTATACATTTCACAAACAAGACGATAAAATTAAGGCTGCTTCCTAGAAAGAAGACAAAATTACACTTTGTCACCCAATTGAATCACAGATTAGACTAATCGTTGATGATTGAAATTTGATCAATCAGAACAAAGAAATTTTAATTCTTTTGTTCTGATTAGTTAAATTCTAATCTTTGATGTCCAATTTTCAATGCGTAGTTTGATAGGCTTTAAATGGAAATGGCATTTTCAGTTGCATTCCAAAATTTACTCCTTGGAGTAAAGTTGCGTTTGATTGACTAATCAAAACAAAAAAATAAAAATTTCTCTCTTCTGATTGGTCAATCAAACGCTATCTATATACGTCAAAGAGATTTTGACATTTAACTCTATACATAATCTAGTTGGTACTAGATGTTCAAGGGTCGTTGGCAGAAAACAGTTGGTAATACTGACGACGAGTATTAGGGATTAAAATGTTTCGCGTCGAATCTGATGATGTTCCTTTCCAGTGCATAACGTTGTACTAAACACGTGGTTACGATTGTAATTATTGAAATTAAGGCAAAATACGCAGCGCATCACGCAAGTACGTATATTGTTTTATTCGCTATATACGAGGATCTCATTTATTTGTAATACAATGAACTCGATCAGTCTGGGAATAAGTTATTTAATATACATATCGTAGCGGCATTTCGATCGCCGTGTCGCCCATTACCACATATATCAGAAAAATATTATTATACATTAATGAGAAGATCAGTTCACGCTTTCAATTCATTGTATCTATATCAACATTAAAGCGATTAATGAATCGAATTTACATCATTTGAAGTGTTTGTTTTCTCACATGGTCCTAATGTCACTACTATTAGACAAGGTTGCACAATGTTATGTATATGTATATCTTTGCTTGCTTTCAAGAGAACTTACAAAACATGTAAAATGATATGCTTTCTGTCTGACAGAATGACTTATGAGTGTACTTGTGCGAGAAATTTTCTAACAACCAATTTTCTGTTTTACAGAATGCCATTGGCCAGAGATTTTTTACATCCCAGTCCCATTGAGGAGAAAAGGAAACACAAGCTAAAGAGGCTTGTGCAGAAGCCAAACAGTTATTTTATGGATGTCAAATGCCCTGGCTGTTATGCTATTAAAACTATATTTTCCCATGCTCAGAGGCCAGTAGAATGTGACGGATGTCGTACGATACTTTGCACACCGACAGGTGGCAAAGCAAGACTAACGGAAGGATGCTCTTTTAGAAGAAAAGTTCAGTGTTAACCGTGTACATGCTGTAATGTGTCTCTTTATATTCGATAAATAAATACCATTACATTATAACATTTTTTTGTTATTGAACATGTTTTATTTATGTATTAGATAGGATATGTATTGAATGTGAAAGATTTGCACTAGACATTTTTCAGAAATTTGAAATCAGATCTTCATTTATTGTTAGTTTATAAATAATAAATCAATTGCAATTATCTTGCAAAAAATTTTCTACTATTAATAAAATTGAACATGAAATAAAATTGCAAAACTATATTTGAATTAATTTTGATTAGTTTCACTATAAAATATTGAAAAAAAAAATGATTTTTTACAAAACATTTCATCACTGCTTCAAACATTGTTCTATAGTTTTTGCATTGATTTCTAAATTTTATTTTATTTTATTCTATACATGTGAATATATGTTTATATTTAATATAAATAATATATCTGTAATTTACAAAACAAACTGCATAAATAAGGACATAAATATAATCATAAATTTTTATTTCCATACATGTTAGGGATCATTTTTATAATAAATTCGACAATATGTAACAGTGAGAGATTTCTATGGTACTGTATTTCAAGATACTCAAATCTCATGCACGATATGCGGAAACAGATAGCTTCTATAAATATAGGCTGCTGCGCATGCTTGCGTGCTATATTGTTTATAGTTCATATTTTACGGCAATATCCTAATTGATGTAATAAAAAAAAAAACTTAAGAATGTAAGATTGCGTTGTATGCTTGAAATACTCCAGGAGCGACTTCCACTGATCGAGATTTCAGAGATAACTGCAATTAAAGAAAAAAGATGAATTTAAAAAAAAACTGCAAAATTTTTGAGAAACTATAAAGTAAATATAATAATTTTTCCTTGTAATTATTTGCTAAACTAATGGCTGTTTAAAAAATTATATTCTATCTAGAACAAAGTTACACTGATGATAGAATATGTCTCTTGGAATCAAATAATTATGATCTGATTAAATTTCTTTAAATAACCATTAACATTTCTTGACAATAATTGTTAAAAAAATTAAAATGGAAAAATTCTGTATTAAACATACTGTAACATCAGGGTTGCCTGGCTGAATCTTCAATTCATTCAACACCCAAACATTGTTTGTCAACTTGAGAGACTGATAAAGCATATCTTGACCCTCTACGTTTCTCTTAGCAATTGTGAAGACATTGTTCTGTTGCATTTTTTGTACAACTTGATCCGCAGTCAACATTACTCCATTTAGCGTATATTGTACCTATTAGCAAATATATATTATTTCTTAAAAATTTTTGTTAATTATCAACATTTGTAAACCTTACAGTATATTATTTTCGCATGTAGAAATGAAAATTGATGATATATTAATACCTCATTTTGTGCAGGTATATCTTTCCAAGTTGAAAGAAATACTCTCTTGTCCAATTGGCCATCCTCTGCGAAGTATACATTCATCGGGACGAGACACGCGAAGTAGAAAACATCGATATTGTTTTTGATAGCGACTTGAAGATTGTTTAAGGGCTCCATCCGTTGTACTGCACCCGCGGTAGACAATATAACGCTTGTTTCTATACTTGCGCCAGGATTTAAGGGAGCCGGTACTTGCAACGGAGCTGCCGGCGTTAGTCCAAAGCTGTTTTTGTTGAGCTGTATCGCGAATCCTCCCATAGGTTGCATCGCCTTATTCGTGAAAGTCATATCCATGCTAATCTGTCCGTTCCTACCATATCGATGACATTTTACGATATAATTATTAGCATATCGAAAACGTAATACATTAATTGGTATATTATGTATTAATTATGTATTACTTTCTCGTAAATGTGCCCCAAATGTCGAAGCCCTTGCCTTTTTCGGCCGGCAGCCAGTTAACTTTAGGAGGTATATAAGATGTGGGGCCTTGGCTGAAGCCGAATATATCGCCGAGCAAACCGGTTGTACTTTGGGAAACGACTGGCGCTGCGCTTGTGCTTTCGGTATTGCTTAGAATCCCGTCCAAACCGCCGCCTAGAAGATCTAGTCCTAGTCCCGCCGATTGTGGCGCAGGCGTCGGTGTGACTATTGCTGGTCCACCTGAAATAGAGAATAAGCAATGAACATTATTATGTAAATAGACGTATGAAATAACAAATAATATTAATTGAATTTAGACAATAGGATATTTTTATATATACATACAATATTAAATTTTTCTGCTATTATTTATTTTAATTTTTCAATTATCAAATTTAAGATTCACCTACCGATATCCATGCTAAGGAGGTCGCCTATCAGAGAATCTTGAGCGGGTATAACCTGCGCGTGAGGCTGTGCATTTGTTGTGCGGGCAGACTCTTCGTTCGAATTGCTTCTAGCAGGCAAGGATTTTCTAGCGCCCGCGGCTCTGCCCTCGACAAATGCTGTGGGAGGCTTGTGATACACGGATGCCAAACTCGAGATGTGACAAATCAATTCGTCCAACAGCGTCGGCTCTAGCAGATCTGTTTCTTCCGAAATCAAAGGTTTCTCCGCGAGCACCACTTCCTTAGCCGCCGCCGGATCGGTGCTAAGCAGCCGCCAGTAAATAAAACCGCGGTCTCGCAGATCAGGATTATCAGAATCTTGTGTTGCCAGACTCAGCACTTGCTGAACCAACTCTTGCGTATCTGTCGGTCTCTTGAGAAACAGTTTCACGATTGCTGTGAGCAATTGAAGTTGCACCTGTGTGTTCTCATCGTGGAATCCTTCCAGGAAGCTCTCTAACAATTCGTCTGCATTATCGATACGTTCCGCGTATTCTCCAATAATCCAAATCATGGAAGCACGCGCCTCTGGCTCATCAAGTGTGTCTAGATTCTCGCACAGAGTCGAAATTATGCTCTCATACTTATTAGGATATTTACGGAAGATATCTTTTATGACTACAATCGCTTCTTGAACAACATAGTTCACCTGAAAAAAATTGAAGAATTAAAACAAAGGTTGTGAATGTAAATAATTTTAAAAAATTGGCAGTATATTAAGATTATCAAAAGAATTCTTCTAAGTTTGATCATTCTCTCTGCTTCAGAACATCTTTTATTTAATTACCTTGGTTTGAATCAGGTCCAGCAATGTGGAGACGCAACGTTCTGCGGATGGTTCGACTTTTATGGCGCAACGACCGATAGCCCTCACAGCTTTTCTTACAAAATCCACATCAACCTCGGTGGCGTATTCTTTCAGCTCCGATAAAACTTGCGCGATATTAGCCTGTGACGCTAAACGAATCATAATATCCAGTTTTTCCAGTTTTACATATATTGGATCATTATATTTGACAAAGAATACTTTCATTTCATGTTTCAGAATATCAGGTCGCTTCTGCACGATGAGATTGATGTTTCTTAATGCGACATATTGAACTTCTGGCTCGGAACTCAATAATGTGACGAGAGGAGGTGCTAATTTCTTCGTAAGTGTGCCGACAAAATCCGATTCGGATTGCAACATTTCCATCAGTTTCATTAATACCTGGTATATCAAAGCAAACTCAATTAATATATAATTAATATAATTAATATATACTGTCAAAAAAAAAAGGAGCTATAGATACTTGAAAATTATTTTAAAGAACCAAAGAGATAAAAATTGAGACATCTATTTTTTTTCTTAGATTCTACAGATAATGTAATGCGATAAATTATATAAAATCTGATTTATCAAGTTTTTCTCTTCTTTTGGACCTGTAATTTATTCATACTGTGTTTACCTTGACAGCAGACAGCACGACTGCAGCATTAGCATGCGCTAGACGTGGAGTGATCCGTTCGCAGATGCTTTGCGCTTCGCGATCGTCCTTGGGCGAATAATTCGCCAATGAATCCAGGATGAAAACTTGGCCCCATTCTGTACACTCATTGAGCGCTGTTAATAGTTTATTTATGGTCTGTGCATTCATCTCCACCAACGGTTGACCGCTCGGACTGGCCTCGTTGATCTCAGACAATGCAGCTACTGCGTTTGCAACAACCTAGCAATAATCGTCTCTGTATTATCTCACTATTCAGTCTTGTAATTTTTTAAGCAATTCAGATAATTTTAATCCATCCCGTTTAAAAATTTTTCTTTTACCAATTTTTCTAATAATATATTTTATGAAATATTTGCAGATGTATAGTAAAGTCAGAGAATGTTGCTATTGTATTTAAGATCTGCCAATCTCTGACAGAGTGAAAAGCTAACGTACCATTGGATTGCTGTCGGACAGAAGATCCTTCAATTGATCCAGAAATCCCTGATCCTCGACCAAGGCCGCGTTAATGTCATAAAGTTTGGCGACGCACACGGCTGCGGTCTTGCGTACATACGGATCCTCGTCCTTCAGGCACTTGCGCAACGGCTCGCACAAATATTCGGTTATCTTGTCGACGCGTATGCATCCCATCGTGCGAACTGCTAGCGCGCGAATCAGCGGATTTGGGTCCTCGCAATCCTACGCAAAAATCGGGCAAGCCAGGGATTCAAGTCTAGTCACAGTAGTGGCTATCTATCTCAACCCATGAATTTTAACAAAGTAGAAAATAGCATTTGTACCTTTGTCATCGGAGATGTCGCTAGCTCCTTTTGCGTGTCAGAACGAAAAAGGTCAAATTGGTCACCGTCACCATTTTTCATTAAGTGTTAAATACTATACTTATCAGTCATTTATAAAGTAGTATATGATCAAAAACTGGTTCATTTTTTAAAGAGCACGAGGTATTGCTTATATTGTAAATTCTTTTTTTTCTTTTATACAATTGCTTTGGCTTTATGAAAGTTAAATTAAATTACGAATGTTACACCAATATCAGCACCATGCAAATAAAGATAAACTTAAACAAGGCAATATATATATATTATCTAACATAGAAAAGAGCATATTTACAAAATATTTATATTATTTGTATTATAAAATATTATATTTATAACACGAATTACATTCATTAGATACACTGAAATTTTGAGAATAATACAAATTGTGCGTGCAATTAGTAAATATGATCTTTATACAAGCACCAATTGCAATTATGTATAAATATATATAAATGAAATAACATTTAAGGAATCACATTCTTCATGCTGCTGCACATTAGAAATTTGCGAGTAAGAGATTAACGTTCGAATCTATCATTCTTCGAGACGGTATCTGCATAATTTAAAAAATTCGATTTAAAATATATTTATGTCATAAATATATGGCAATGCGGAAAAATATACAATTTGCTTCAAGCGTTTCGAGTAAAAATTGAAATTTATGTGATTTTTCGTAAATCAAAGAAAGTTATACATGCTCAATATTCCATAAAATAAGATTATATGTATTAGTGCATTAGCGTGAGGAAAGTAATTTATGTATGAGATTTTATAAACTTTTCTATCAATTTTTATTTAATTACTAATCAATCACATGTAAATATATATATTAATATAATACTAATGGAGTACATTCTGGAATTTGGTTTTGAATACAAAACAATGTTATTTAAAGAAGGAAATATTTCCACACATTACATCATTATATAATTTGTTCATTCAGGAAATAATAAATTATTATTAAAGTATAAAATATTGGAGCAACCAAAGTCCAGAGCTCATCTCCCCTTCCCTTTCCCTCTGTGCCCTTTGAAAAATAAACAGTTCAGTCAATAAACGAAAAAGTTACATTCCGTCCCGTAACGCAGACAGCCCTGTGCAAACTGTAATTTGCAAAGCACAGTCTGTATACAGTGTGAGGCACGCTGTAAAACAATTACAGCGAGGGTAATATTCGGTAAAGAGACAGTACCGAAAGAGAGAGAGAGAGTTTTAGTGTCATCAGGGATACACGAGAATGAACAATTTTTTCAGCTTGCCTCTCTTTACAGACAGACTCTGAACGTTATCCAAGTGTCATTAAGAAATATGTAATATAAAGGGTAAAGGTGCGTTATATAATAAAATTGTGATCACGAATTGAGTTTACTAGTTTCTAAGCTACGTTACCTTGACGAACGTGTTGACTGCCATAATAGCCATGTCTGGTTGACTCTTGGCGTAGTTCATCAGATACAGATACACCAGTTTTTTCAGTTCCAAATTGTCAGTCTGCATGCAGTTTACCACGTCGGGAAATAACGCGGACACGTCTTTCCCGACTGTCATAGAAGCAATAACCTGGATAGATAATTAATGACAATTTGTGTTATTAAATAATAAATGTTATTGCAACATAAGTGATAATATATAATATGTAATATTTTTTATAGATATAGATATTTTGATCTATTATTTTAATCATCTTTAAAATTAATTATTCTTACTCTACAATGTTACTTTATGTAATTGCTACTATCTTATATATAATTTGTTATTAATATATAATTTATTTTTTATATTAATTAGATAATTCATAGTAAGTAGAGCAATGCAATCATAAAATATATATCTTGTTAGTCTATGGTAATGTATTATTTTTTTTTTAATTTTAGAGATGCAACATAAATAATACGTTTCTCTCTCTTTGTATATAAAAATAAAAGCCTTTAAAACATTTTTTTCTTAAAGGAAATTTAAAACAATATATAGTGGATTTTTATTTTTACCTTCTTTACAGCTTCCTTCTTCTTTTCTTTTTTCTCATTATTAAGTTCTGACTTGAGCTCAAATATCTCCCCCTTCTTTGTAGTGGTAAAATACTTTGAATCGGTCATCTTGTCTACAGTAAACATGTAATAAAACACATAAATTATTTAAATTTACAGTCCACGAATAAAATGTTACATATTAAATATGTAGAATATCAAAGAATTTTATTTTTATCTACTTTCTTCAATTTAATATTCTTTAAACTTCTTTATAAAAATGCTAAAGTCTCAATAATTACATAGGCAAACATAATAATATATAAACTTATTTAAAATAAAAAATAATGAAAATCAGTAATTTATGTAAATTTTACTCAAGTAAAATTTTACTAAAATTAACTACAATGGAACTATTAAAGTATTTAATTATAGAATCAATGCAGAGCAAATGTGTGAAATGTAATGGATATGTCAAAATTCCTATCAGCTGAGGGAGATGCTGATGAGAGGGGAGGGGAGCAAGAGTGATAATTCCGAGATGTCTGCAGTTAAATTAAGTAAGATTTTGCTATACAGCTTCTTTTACGATTTAAACTGACACCGATTGAACAAGGTAAAGCTCCAAAATCTCACCCTGTCAACCCTATATAACATGGATCAATGTCCCGCGAATCTATGGTCTCATAATGCTAACTCCCTCGCCGATTAAGTTGTGTCAAGCTATACATTAAATGTAGAGCTCGTCTTGAAAATAATACGGCAGACGTCTCGGAGGTGAGTACGGGGAGGCGAATAGGGAAACCTGGCGTTTAACGCCAACGGAATGAGGTAAAAGCGTAAAACATTACGGAGTATCTCGAACGGTTGCATCTGGAGCGGAGCGAGCCGCGGCAACTGTTCGCTCATTAATTACCTGTCTATTTTATAGACGGGGCGGAGAAGGGGCGATCGAAACAATTGTAATAAATCGTAAATTGTCCGACAGACAGCCGCGAGAACGGAATCGAAACGCCACCCACCCAGAAAAAGTTCGTATTCTGATAAAGATTGTAGGCGACACCGTATATGATGACACCCCGTATGACACTTCGCCGCACGCTATCGGAGAACGCAGGCTTTACGCACACGTAGAAGACAGATGGCAAAGGGACGCGGAATTATCGATAAGTAAATTGGCTCCGATTGGTTATTTCTTATTTCGTGAAGCGTGTGTACTTGACATTAGATCTGCTATTTCTAAAGATTTTCAAGTTGTGGAATCCTGTAGAATAAAGTAACGTTTAATCGACCAATCAGGACAAAAAAGATCAACGATTCTTTGTCTTGATTGGTCAATCAAATATTACTCTACGATAAAATTTTTGAACGTATCCTATGGTAATACATCTTAATATAATCATCCTTTCTTTGTAGATTCGTTTGTCTATGCCAAAAAAAAAAGAAAAAACAATACGATCTTGATTTTCGATAACGAAATGCTTCTAGCCTAAATATATATCAAAAAATATAAACAAATACGTGACAGAAAATATTTATGAATATTCGTAAACGTGAATAGGTGTGTGAATTATCTTTCTTCCATGTGAGTTTAAATATGTCTACAAGTTTTAAAATCGCTCTCAAAAATATTTCCTTCAAAACAGTAACACAGTCAACATTATCAATTTTCTATCTGCTGAGATAAATATTTAATAAAGATGTATTAATTTTCGTCAACTCTTTACATATACCTGTAATTTAAAAAAAAAGAAAAAATATTAATAAATACAATAAATTAATTGGATACACTTCATTAATTTAATTATTTTACAAACTCAGTAATTATTCAATATGTCAAATACATTAAAATTTTTATATCTTATCGCATGTTTTACGTTCTTAAAATAATTGTTTCATTTTGTTTCATTGCGAAACACTTGATTTATTTTGTTAAAATTACAGCAAAACTAAACTATCAAAATGGCGTTACGTACCTATGGAGACAAACCCATAAGTTTCCAAGTAGAAGAAAATGGAGAATACTATTGTATCGGATCGGAAGTCGGCAATTACCTGCGTCTTTTTCGCGGATCTTTGTATAAACGATATCCTGGCATGTTTAGAAGATCCATAACCAATGACGAACGTAAGAAATTAGTGGAGCTTGGATTAAGCCAACATGTTCTGGCATCTAGCGTCTCGCTATTGAGAGCTAGCGAGGTAGAGGATATTATAGAAGGCAATGATGATAAGTACAAAGCTGTGTCTGTGCATTCAACTGAGCCACCTGCACCTAGAGAAGGTAAATCCAAAAAGTCGATGGCATGGGTACCCAGTTTGCCAAACAGTTCACACCTGGATGCAGTTCCTCAAGCCACGCCAATAAATCGTAACAGAGTGCACAATAAAAAAGTTAGAACATTTCCATTATGGTAAGAAATTCTATAATAAAGTAAATATGGAATTCTGTATTATACGCAGCAATTATAATTTTCACATTTTATTTTTGATATAGTTTCGATGATACAGATCCATCAGCAAACTTGGAAAATGCAGCACAACAGGAAATGCTTGTTCCGATCCGTTTAGATATGGAAATTGAAGGTCAAAAATTAAGGGATACTTTCACTTGGAATAAAAATGGTATGTATGGTATGTATCTGTAGATTCAATAACAAAAAGAACTCTGATAAAATAGATTTTTTGTTTCAGTAGAAAGTCTTATAACACCCGAACAGTTCGCCGAAGTACTATGTGATGATTTAGACTTAAATCCATTAACGTTTGTTCCTGCAATTGCGCAAGCAATAAGGCAACAAATAGAAGCATTCCCACAGGAGACAATTCTAGAAGATCAATGCGATCAGCGAGTAATAATCAAGTTAAACATACATGTAGGCAATACATCTTTAGTAGATCAAGTAGAATGGGATATGTCTGAGAAAGAGAACAATCCGGAGAAATTTGCGATGAAACTTTGCGCGGAACTCGGTCTTGGCGGAGAATTTGTCACTGCCATTGCTTACAGGTAGAATAATAAATCTTTTCTTTACAACTGCAGAATTGTATTTATCTTAGAATGATATCACTATACATACTCAATTTTCTATTATCTAATCTAATAATATTTAATGTATTGAAGGAATCAACGGGAAAAAAATATTTTAATTATTTCGAATATTTTTCTCATGATTTATGTTTACAGTGTACGCGGGCAGTTGTCGTGGCATCAGAGAACATACGCATTTTCCGAAGCGCCACTTCCAACCGTGGAAGTCCCTTTTAGACCTCCGTCAGAGGCCGATCAATGGGCACCATTCCTGGAAACTTTAACGGATGCGGAGATGGAGAAGAAGATACGCGATCAGGATCGAAATACTCGGTAAGAATTAACTTAATTGTAAGCTTAATTTTACTTTATGATAAATGTAGGCATATCATTCGCTTATTCTCTCTTTCAGGCGTATGCGACGTTTAGCAAACACGACACCTGGCTGGTAAGCCACATTTAGAAAAAGAATCCCAATACAATCCACATTTTTTAATGAATACTATTTCAATTTCTAGTATATATCTCTTGATATTTATAGTGTTAGAATAAGAGTAACAATATAATTTTTATTTCAACACCATTTGCATCATAGAATATAAAATATATATAATATAGAAACAATTATTTGAAAGAATAATGGATGCACAGTTGCAGAAATACAACAGTATAATCAATGGTGTTTATGTATGTATGCTGCTCATGGAATTTACCCTTTATATAAAATGTAAATCTAATAGGCTATCTCTCTAAATTTTTTAAATTAATTTTGGAGTCTATTTTTCATGTATATTTATTTGTATAAAAAAATCTGATTTCTTGTTTATTGTGTGTTAGGTATAAGTTATTCTATCCGACATATCTATCATATATAGTATAATTTACAATGTTATTGACATGTATTATATAACACTTTTTATAGTATCATGATCTCTGATAACTGTATACTGATACACACTACAACTTTTTATAGTAATTAACTTTGATAGTAAGGAGAGAATATAATGATTTAAAATTACTCTTTTCATATAAAAAATTATATAATTGACAAGTTTCGGATGCTGCATATCTAAAATATTTGTTATGCTTTATATAAGAAAATTTATTATAATTATGACTGTTGTTTTATTTTAATCAGCCATAATCATACGAAATAACAGATCACATGATTTTATACTCATTCATGATAAACTACCACTCTGAAGCATATGTCGATGTGAATATTATCTAAAGTTTCGGCATCTCATTAATCATGTGTTTCAACATCATGCCGATTAAATGCGAAAAGAGAAAAAAAATATTTATGCAACAGATAATTGCCTTTGAATTGATAAATTTATACGATTTATTTTACAAATATGTAAATTACTCCATTCTTCATAATATTTATTAATTTTTATTCATATTAAATGTAAACATATATGTTTTACCTTCCAAAGAATTCCGATAAAAATAGAATCGATTTCATGACGATAGAGAGAGAGAGAGAGAAGCAAATCTTTATATTTAGTTCATACTGGACTGCACTGGACTATGGACAGGCGATGACAGGACCGCAATAGGCCTGATTGGTACCCTTAACCGAAATATAATTATCTTTCAATTCGCTCACTTTTCGCTAATTAATTTTTGAATATAATTTAATGTCTTGATGTCTCTCTTTTTCTACACATCGAACAAATCGTTTTGAAATAATTGTATTTAACAGAAGCAGTCGAATGCCTGTAAAAAATACTGACACACTACAGGTCTGTCTATTCAAACATCTGTTTTTTCTCGCTTTCTTCTTTAAAAGTATTTAATTTATCTTAAAGAGAGAAAAAATACAAACAAGCGCAATTAATTCAAACAGATTCCCTCCCTGTCTCTCGTTTGTTGTTACATATATATAAAAAACGAGGCAAAAATGCAGGTCGCAAGATAAAGCAATAACACGATAGATCACGACATTCGCGTCGTCGTTCATGTTGCGGAAGGGGAAGAATCTGGAGGGGAAACCGGGTGTGTTACGGCTCATCGGAACGTCTCGTGTATGAGTGTCAATCACGCTGCGTTCAGCTGTCGGAGTAGGCGGCAGCGCGATTGACGAGGACGTCTAGAGATTGCGGTGCGCACCGAATATCATGGATTCGAAGAAGCAGCAGCGATCGCTGGCGACCGCATGTCGGGGCACGCTACCGTTCCCACGAAGGCCGTGGATGAGCGAGACCGGCGTTGCCGCCGCCGCCGCCTCGGGCCTGGGCCTCAAGGGGGTCATAGCCGGTATGTTACTTTCGTTCTTTCTCCCTCTTTCTCTCGGCGAACGCCCATGTTTTTTCCCCCTTCCTTCCGCCCCTTCGACCTTTGACACCTGTCAGGAGATCGTTCGCGGAGGAAACCTTTTTTTGGAGCAAGGCAATCTGGCAAATCGTACGATGGTATGAGAGATCGTGCGATTATGCGAAATTGCATATGTATTTATGCACATACGTATTCACCTTGTAAATATTTTTTAAGTCTTGAAACGTGACAAAGACATAGCTTCGAAATACATTCGCTCCTTTGCACCATGACTTTCAAATTTACGCAAATAATTTCCAATTATAATTCTATTATTTATATTTATTATAATTATAATTCTATTTATTATAATTATAATTCCTTTCTCTTATTTTTTTTTGCATATTGATTGCAAATAATTTTGCTCTTCTATTATTTTTTAATGACATTTTTTAAATTACTCTTGCAGTCAGTCTTTTCTCGACAAAAGATTTTTTTTATAACGACTTAATACACATATACTATGTGTTTCTAAAATTACAAGTATTATACTTGAGAAAATATACAATTGGTATATTTTTAGGTGGTATTACTGGAGGCATAGAAATTTGCATCACATATCCAACGGAATATGTAAAGACACAGCTGCAACTGGATGGAAAAGCCGGTGCTGGCAGAGAGTATACAGGAATAATCGACTGCATAACCAAGACTATTAAAACTCGTGGATTTTTCGGCCTATATAGAGGCTTATCCGTCCTACTCTATGGTTCTATACCAAAGTCGGCGGTGCGATTTGGTGCTTTTGAGACAGCGAAGGACCAATTAGTGGATGCAGATGGAAAACTCAATCCGCAAAGAAGACTCTTGGCGGGTCTTTGCGCCGGAGTATGCGAAGCTATTTTGGCAGTCACTCCGATGGAGACAATTAAAGTGAAATTTATCAACGATCAACGTTCGGCAAATCCAAGATTCAAGGGATTTTTCCATGGAGTGCGCTTGATTATAAAGGAACAAGGTAGAGAAATTAATTTGAGAGAAGATAAAAGTAATTTAATTCTTCAAATTTTAAGGAAAATATATATGACATATATATATATATATATATATATATATATATATATATATATATATATATAATTATATTAAATATATTTTTAAACGAAATCAAAATTTGCTTGAATCTTTTGTGTGAATTCTTTTGTTAAACATTTTATTTTAATTTTTTATTAATCTATATTCTTTTATTTAAATAAATTGTAATATACTTAAATTACAATTTACTTACAATATATACACACAGAGAAATATTATAGAATTATTTCAGCAAGTGTCTTTATACAGTTTAACCTTCAGTCCACTCAGGAGTTACATAATTATATTTAATTGGGTCAAATTACAACATATGCTTACATAGTTGGTTTATCACAGTATATTGTAAAATACTCAACTTTTTATATATATATATTTCCATATTAAATAATGGATACATAATTGTAATTAAAAAAAAAGTTTGTTAAAAATTCATTATATATAAATAATATATTAGAAATACAATTATATTTAATTATAGGAAATATGTTAACAGTAATACATGAGCTATTTTTATTGTATATAGGTTTTAAAGGAGTGTATCAAGGAGTAGTACCTACAATCTTAAAGCAAGGATCCAATCAAGCTATTCGTTTCTTTGTGATGGAAACATTAAAAGATTGGTACAGAGGAGGTGACACTACCAAAAGTGTTCCTAAAGTAGTCGTTGGTGCATTTGGCGCAGTTGCTGGTGCAGCATCTGTTTTTGGAAATACACCTATTGATGTTGTAAAAACTAGGATGCAGGTATAATATGCATATATTGTGTTTTTATATTTATATTAAAAATTATATATATATATATATATATATATATATATATATATATATACATATGTTATTAATTTCTTTAAAATTAATATATATATATATATATCTTTGTTTATTATTTGATTTTATCTCTGTCAAATTATTTGTCAAATTCTAAACTTGCAATTTATCTTTGTGCTTAGGGATTGGAAGCTGCAAAGTACAAGAATACTATGGATTGCGTGATTCAAGTGTGGAAGAAGGAGGGTCCAACAGCATTTTATAAAGGAACCATTCCACGACTGGGCAGAGTATGTCTAGACGTTGCTATAACATTCATGATATATGATTCCTTCATGGAACTTTTCAACAAAGTATGGCCTTAGGTCTGTCGCATTTGTATATACACATTATACATTCTTTCAAATTTTACAAATATTGCTTTCACATTGACATACTTTTTATAAGCATATTTGTATGACATATATATATATTTTTTTTTGTTTTGTCAGAGTTTATTTATATTCTTATTTAAGAGATATATATATATATATATATGCGCGCGATAAAAGCTTTTTAATGGGAGTGTTTGTGTCAAAAATTAGAAAAATGTAAATATTGCAAATGCATTCTATTTCATCGATTTTGAAACGATTTTTATGGCATAAAGAGTAATTTTGCACAATGATGTGATGTTACTACCTCCGGCTCTAGCATTTATATATAATGTGCAGTGCACAAAAATTATTATTTTAATTGTGAAAGCTTCGTGTTTTGTTGAATTAGTGTATTATTCATACATATTACTTTATTTAGTTATAGAATATTGTAATAACATTATTCTGCAACGACATACATTCCTGGAATCACATTCGTTCTGAGTTATAAGTATGAGAATAACATTTTCATAAATTCCTGACATGTATGGAAATAGTCTATATATAATATATCTGTACGCCAATACATAGATATATATATGCATTTATATATATACAATGGTAATAACAAAATATATTTATGTACAATTTTATAAAGAGAAATAGCATACTTAATGATCGAGCGGGGGAAAATCACCTCAACGAATTTAATTTTGTATAATTTCTCACATCTAAGAGAATCATACCAATGTTGCAGAGGTAAAGATAAGACAATGTATATTAATAAAAAAAAGTTTATCTTATTGCTATGTAGTCATTTCTTGACATATATATAATATTTTTTCTCTGATAACTAGAATATATAAGTAACATATAAATATATGATATTTACTTTGCATAAAAAAATAATAAATATTAAACTAATATTTTAAAATAGAATTTTGTTTGCTAGAATCTGATTTCATTTGGTTTAATACATCTATTTTGCTCCTAATAGATCTTTTTTTAAATATAAATTGGCATAGCTCCAAGACTATAAAAATAGTTTGGAAAACTATGTCTGAATTTCAGAACGAGCGTCTTTTTAAAGAGTGCATGCTTATGAAATGATTCAACTTTTGATTTTGTTTGATTCTTGAAAAATATAATTCTGATAAATAAAATTAAATATATTTTTATTAATATAAAAAAGTATAAATAATATAATCAAAAAATATATATATCGATTCCATATATATGTTATTTAAAAATTTCAGGTCATAATTATATAGAAAAGATTGGTACAACTTTCTCTCTCATTACGTATAGAAGAAAGTCCTTCCATCATTCGTACTTTTATATATACATGGTATCCCGATCATAACGGTTTCTTCTCTGGTTAATGCAAAGAATACCCGGTTATTCCCGGATCATCTCCTACAATTTGAATATTCAATGGAGCTAGATAAAATTTAAGACTGAGGGACGGACGTCCGCCTCCCTAATATTCAGGAGGCGCGAAATGCGTTTAGTGGATCCTGCTGCTGCCGTTGCATGCAATCGGGGCACGCTCATCGCGAACCCCGGTATCTTCGCGCGCGTAGCCCGCCTCTTTACATATGTATATGTATGTGCGCGCGGGCGCGTATGCTGATGATAGTGTTGCAGAGCAAGTGGGCAACACGGCCCCGCGCCGAGCAAGAGTCTATCGATGAGAGGGAGAAAAGGAAAGAGAGAGAGAGAGGGATGCAGCAAACAGCCGGAGCAGTGCCGGCCCCGCTTTGGGCCCAACGGGGGGACCCGGGGTCACATTCCAAGATGGCTGTGCCTGAGGAATGCAGTGGGTGCCCCCCTAAGACTCCTGCCTCCCTCCTTTTTTATTAATCGGTCCCATTTGCCCGTTCTAGCGAAAAGAAACTTCCTTTATTGCTGCTCGTAGTGAAATAATATAATGGATTAAGTGTTAGTTGGTGAGATACAAAATACAACAAGCTAACGTCGAGGGAAGGCGCCAAGATAAGTCCTATCACAAAAGAGAGAGAGAGAGAAAAAGGTCGCACATTCAAAATCTGGGCCTGTTTTTCACGCCAGCTCGCCGTGTTGCAGATGATGCCCATGCCAGAGGATGCTACTAGCTCGTCTTAAACAATGTCTCATAGGGATATCTCTGAGGTAACGATGAGTTTTCTATCGTCTTGCAATTTTAGACTTGATCTCGGGTCAGTGTCTTGCTCTCGCACGTTTATATATTTCTTATTATATAATGTTTTGATTTTTTTTTTTTTTTGATTTTGGAGGCTCGAGTTGGTCTGATTTATGCTATATATCTATTAAAACCAGTGTTTTTAATTTATATATATTTATAATTTATTTTAATTTATATACAATAAATATTATTTTTTTACATTAGTTAATATACTAATTTTATTTTTATTTTTTCTAATAAATATTATTTATATATATTGGAATTGTTTATATATATTTATATATATTATTTATAAATAATGGACCATGAAAATATGTCTGAGATTATCTTTATTTTTCAGTTTTATTTAGAGAATTTTTCTAAAGAAAAAGTTATATCTTATATATATATATAATTTCTTATATACATATTTCCTCTCTCTCCACACACACACGCGCGCGCGCGCACACACACACACACACACTTATATTATTGATTTTATGTTATTACATTGTATATTAAACATTAATTACTGCTTTATTACTGCTCTTATCGGATTGAGCTCACCTTTTAAAGTTTTATAGCTTTTTTTATATATGATTTTTTATAAATGTAGATATCTTTCTTTATTTATATACAGCTATCTTAATTTTATCCACAGATAAAAGAAGGAAAAAATTTCTTGATATAAAATTGTCATTATTCCTTGGTACTCAGGTGGATCCCGAAGGTACGTCGACCTTGGCCGCTGGATCCAAGGCATTATTCTTGGAAACGGTGCGCAGGAGTAATGCGGCATGCCAGAATGGAGATTACGCACTTGCTGCAACATTGTATACGGAAGCCCTCGCCTTGGATCCCCTCAGTCATGTATTATACTCAAACAGATCAGCTGCGAGACTCAAAATGGGATTATTTGCAGCTGCGTTACAGGACGCTGTCAGAGCCACCGAACTGAGCCCACAATGGCCAAAGGTATATATTTTCTCTCTTTTTTGTTTTTTCTGTTATACATTACACATCTATAATAATCACATTATGATCAGGCGTACTATCGGCAAGGAGTTGCTCTGCAATGTCTAGGACGTCACGGAGAGGCTCTCGTTGCCTTCAGCACGGGATTAGCTCATGATGCGTCCAATCATCAATTATTATCCGGCTTAGTAGAAGCATCTCTAAAATCTCCTTTACGACCGACCTTAGAACCAACGTTTCAGCAATTGCGTGCGATGAAGCTTGACGAATCCCCGTTCGTCGTCATATCAGTTGTCGGCCAAGAATTACTCGGAGCTGGACAATATAGAGCAGCTGCTGGCGTGCTCGAGGCTGCTCTCACAATCGGTTCGTGTAGCCTGAAACTAAGAGGATCCGTATTCTCCGCTCTATCTAGCGCGTACTGGGCATTGAATTCTTTGGACAAGGCAATAAATTACATGCAACAAGATTTGGGTAAGCAAAAGTAACAATAAGATTCTGCAAGTAATCTAATGTAAGTTTTTTACACTGACTTTAATTTGTTATTTTTTTACTTGTAAAGGTAGAATGAGACTTTTTTTTTTATTGACAATAAAAACTTTCAGGAGTGGCACGTTCTCTAGGAGATACGCAGGGCGAGTGCAGAGCCCATGGAAACTTAGGCTCCGCTTATTTTAGCAAGGGTAGTTTCAAAGAGGCCTTAACGGCTCACAGGTATCAACTTGTTCTGGCTATGAAATGCAGAGATACGCAGGCTGCGGCTTCGGCATTGACCAGTCTGGGACACGTGTACACGGCAATCGGCGATTTACCGAACGCTTTAGCCTCTCACAAGCAGTGCGTACAATTAGTGAAACAGATGGGCGATCGACTACAGGAGGCTCGCGAGATTGGCAATGTCGGAGCGGTTTACTTGGCGATGGGTGAATTCGAAAGCGCTGTCGATTGTCACACGCAACATCTGAAGATAGCCAGACGGCTAGGTGATCGTGTGGAAGAGGCGAGGGCTTTTAGTAATTTGGGATCTTCTCATCATTATCGTAGAAATTTCGGGCAAGCGATGACTTATCACGAAAACGTTCTGAGAATAGCGCAAGAACTCGGTGACAGGGCTATAGAGACCAGAGCATACGCAGGATTGGGCCATGCCGCTAGATGTGCAGGTAATAATAATAATAATAATAATAATAATAATAATAATAATAATAATAGAACAGTTACTTATAAAACTCTATTATTATTATACTGTAATATATTATTATATGATTTTATATATATCTTTTAGTACTAATTTTTGTTTATGCGTATAAAACAATTTCATTAATACACATAGGTGATCTGGGGCAAGCCAAGCTTTGGCATCAAAGACAGCTTGACGTCGCGTTGGTCACGAAAGACAAAGTGGCTGAGGGACGAGCTTGCAGCAATCTGGGCATAGTATATCAATTGCTTGGCGAACACAATGCCGCTTTAAAATTACATCAGGCGCATTTGGGAATCGCGAGATCATTAGGAGACAAAGCCGGTATGGGTAGAGCCTATGGTAATATCGGCAATGCTTACAATGCTTTAGGTTACTACGAACAGGCTATCAAGTACCATAAGCAAGAGTTAATGATAAGCAAGGAGGTAAGATTCTTGAAAGTACATGGTATCCTAAAAAATTATATATTAAATTCATTGTATTCGATTTATATTCAGGTTAACGACCGTAGCTCGGAAGCTAGCACGCATGGAAACTTGGCGGTCGCCTATCAAGCTGTGCAAGGTCACGAGGCGGCATTGAGACATTATCGAGCTCATTTGGCCATAGCGCGCGAATTGAAGGACACGGCTGGCGAGGCATGCGCATTGTTAAATCTCGCCAATTGTCTTTCCTCGCGCGGCAAATTCGAGGAGGCAGTGCCTTATTACGAGCACTATCTCATGCTATCGCAAGAGTTGCATGATGTGGAAGGAGAAGCTAAAGCGTGCCACTTTCTGGGATACGCTCACTATTGTCTCGGAAATCATCGAGAAGCAGTGAGATATTACGATCAGGATTTAGCGTTAGCGAAGGACTTGCAGGATAAGTCTGGAATGGGAAGAGCTTATTGTAATCTAGGATTGGCTCACTTAGCGCTGGAAAACTTAGACACTGCTCTGGAATGCCAGAAATATTATTTAGGTAAATCTTATGCGGATACATCCTTTACGACATTTTCTCCAATAAATTGTTCTATTAAAAGTTTGTGGGAAATAATATACTATAAACAAAATAAAAATTCTACAATATATATATAAACAAAAAAATAAAAGATATTTATTTAATGATAAAAAATTTATTGGTATTATATATCCACATTAGAGTAATAATTATAATTGAATAATCGTTAATTATTTGATACTAGCAATCGCGCATATGACCAAGCACCTGGCCGGTAAGTTTCGCGCTCTGGGAAATATGGGCGACTGTTTACTACGCATGGGAGAAGCCGAGGAAGCTATCAAAATGCATCAACGTCAATTGAACTTGGCACGTCAAGCCACCGATCGCAGCCTGGAAGCGGCCGCTTATGGCGCTTTGGGAATCGCTCATCGAGCTACGAAAAACTTGGACAAGGCACTCGGTTTTCACACGCAAGAGTTAACTCTGAGGCAAGAAGCCAGCGACTTGCGCGGCGAATGCAGAGCGCACGGCAATTTGGGCGCAGTGCACATGGCACTAGGACAGTACACTCACGCGGTTAAATGTTATCAAGAACAGTTGGAAAGAGCGAAGGAACTAGCGGATTCTGGAGTTGAAGCTCAAGCATTAGGTAATTTAAGCATCTGAAATAAATGTTTAAAAACTTTTTATTCAAAATAAATTTAACAATAATAAACATCGTGTATATAAATATATAATGCATCGTGTTAGAATTGTGAAGGGGGTAACTCTCTTCTCATGCGAAGATAAATTGATAATATAAAATAAAATCATTTTTATTCAAAGCTTTTCAAAAATTTGATTTAGAAGATTGAAAAATATTTTTTTGCTTATTATTATTTTTTATTACAGGAAATTTGGGTATAGCTAGACTTAATATGGCACATTACGAGGATGCCATTGGTTATTTCGAGCAACAATTGGCAACTTTGGAGCCGCTAATCACCGGTACAGCTTTACTCGACAAAACTCGAGCACTCGGAAACTTAGGAGATTGTTACGAGGCCTTGGGTGATTTGGAAGAAGCTATCAAATGCCACGAGCAACAATTAACAGCCGCAACAAAATTGAAAAGCTTAAGAGATCAAGAGAGGGCATATAGAGGATTAGGAAGAGCTCGCGAAGCTACCGGAAATTTACCGGAAGCTTTAGTATGTTTCGAAAAGAGATTAGTGGCCGCTCATGAAGTGGACAGTCCCGAAGCGAGAGGTGCTGCTTATGGGGATCTAGGTAAATTAATATAAAAATTAAATTTAGATAAATTTATAATTTTCTTAAGTTTTTAGAAAAAAAATAGATTATACAAAAATATTCTCATAGTAAATATATATGTTTCTATGCGAATCACATGAATTCTTTCTTGATTGTGCGAACTGATTTTGCCATATAATCTGTAGGCAGAGTACACGCTGCGTTGGGTAATCATGAACAGGCTGTCAGTTGTTTATCTCACCAATTGGCCCTCGCTCGCGGATTGGGTGACAAAGCGGCCGAAGCCGAAGCAGCGAGTGGATTAGGAGCGGTACATCTTCTGATGGATGATCCAAATTCTGCATTACGCCATCATCAATTAGAACTGTCGATCGCTGAGGGTCTGGATGCCGCTGGATTGCAAGCTCGCGCTTGTGCTAATCTGGGAGTGACTCAAGAGACTTTAGGGCAGTATGAAGAAGCTATAAGATTGCAGGAACAATCATTGAGTTTGGCGGCTGCAGCGGGAGATCAACCTGCTCGAGCAGCGGCTTTCACGAGTTTAGGGAGACTTCATCATCTATGCGGCGATTTACCTCGTGCTCTAAGTTATCTACAGTCAGGTCTGTCCCTATCTGAAGGTTTGGGCAGAAGGGAAGAAGTCGCAAGATTGAGACACAGACTTGGTTTCGTGCACTGGGAAGCTGGAGAAGCGAGTATTTCCGTGGAACACTTGGAGAAAGCCGCGAATTTATTAGAATCATTAGAGGGAACTTCAGTGTCTCTTACTTGCGGGCAACTCAGTCGAATCGAGTTGCTGTCAGAGACGTACACAATGTTGCAAAAAGTACTTATCAGCCTGAATCGAGCAGAAGAGGCTCTGAATTGGGCGGAAAGATCCAGACGTTCAAAGAGTAATTCTCTGGATGATACGGCTCATTATTCGGAGATCATTGATCGACAGCGCGGAATTATTTTATATTATAGGTACGAGCTTTTTGCATTAGTAAAGTATAATATTATCTATATTGTATTTAACATTTCTCAAAGCATTTTTTTATTGTTTGAAAATAAAATTTTATTCTTAGAAGATAAAAATGACCGAATAAAATGATTTCAGTGAGGTGGGATGTGAATTGCACGCATGGTGCTTAGCACCAGGACGCGGATTGTTACGATTCCACTCCGCAACATTGGAAGACGGAGTAGGTCTAGAGAAAAAAGTGCTTCAAGCGCGCGAAGCACTCCTGGATGAGAGCAACGAACTCATTGAAGAATCCACCAAGATCCCATCAAGGGGTCATCACTTGAACGCCAGTTCTTATAGTTTGAGCAGTCTCTTCAGCGTCGGTTCCGTAAGCTCTCGTGCCGGAAGCGCACGTTGGGGACGAGGCGCGAAAGGACCTACGTGGCAGGCACCGTTACCGATACAAGTACTATACGATCTTCTTCTTGCTCCGTTCGAGGATCTGCTACCGCCACCGCGAAAGGAACTAATCATGGTAGTAGAAAAGTCGCTTTACTTGGCGCCATTCCCGGCCTTGCAGTCCAATCCGGGTGAAGATTATCTATGCGAGAGATTTTCGTTGCTAGTAGTGCCATCCCTCGCAGCTCTCAGAAAAAGATCTAAGACACCTGTACTGGAAGGTGGTGCTACTGTGGCCGCGCTGGTCGTCGGGAATCCCGTACTACCGGAGGACATTCGAGAGGAGTATAGTTGGCCAGAGAGCGTCGCTTCCACTGAAACCGAATCTGAAATAGTCGCCGAATTGTTAGAAGCCCGCGCGATGACCGGTTAGTTAACTGTTGCTACACGAAATTTTTTAATTGTTTCCTGATTTTATAAAAAATAAAAAAATTTTGCTCTTATTGTTCACAATAGGTCTCGAAGCTACCAAATCAGCGGTTTTACGATCTCTACCGGATGCAGAATGCGTTCATTTGACGGTGCCAGTCTTCTGGAACACCGGCAGCTTGGCGTTTTCACCCGATCAGTGCGAAGAGCCATCCGAAAGACCGGAATATCTCATAAATCAGGCGGATTTGCTCAGATTGAAAATGTCCGCTCGTTTAGTAGTCGTATCCAGAGGTCACGGTTGGAATAATGTAGAGTGCACGAATGCTACATCGGACGGTATACAAAATCTCGCCAAGACTTTATTAAACGCGGGTGCGCAATGCGTACTGATAGGAATGTGGGCAGTACCGCCAACTGCTGGTAGTATTCTGTTGCGGGCTTTCTATAGCGCGATGTTGCAAGGCGCGAGAGCGTCGCGTGCACTGGCCGAGGCGATGCAAACCGTCCAGCATACTAGACATTTCGCTCATCCCGCTAATTGGGCCGGTTGGCTACTCATTGGCGGAGACGCGAGATTATCCAATAAGGTAAAATAACACTGATTTAATGTATTCTATCTTAGATTAGATGTTTTGTATTTCATAGTTTCATTGAGCCATTTAACGGCTGCATTATATCTATTGTTTCATCAGGTCGCACTCATGGGCCAAGCATTGGCAGAATTACTGCGTGGTGGTCCCGAGCAAAGTAGAGACGCGCTGCGAGTGACACTTCATCTGGTGGAAAAATCGTTGCAGAGAATTCATCGCGGACAAAAAAATGCAATGTATACGACTCAGCGCAGTATTGAGAATAAAGTGGGCACGGCCACCGGTTGGCGAGAGCTTCTGATGTCCGTGGGATTCAGATTCGAACCAGCCGGCAATGGAATACCGTCATCTGTGTTCTTCCCACAAAGCGATCCCGAAGAGAGACTAACGAGATGCAGTGCCAGCTTGCAAGCTCTATTGGGCTTAGGTCAATCGTCGTTGCACGCATTAGCTAGGCTTTTACAGGTACTGATTTATTTTAATCATATTTAAAAAAATATTTTATTTATGATTTTTCAATATATAATTTTAATTTTTGATAATCAATTGCTGGAAATATTTTACAGGCACCAGAAGCTGCAGAAGATGTCATCGCTGCCATGAGAAGAGCTAGTTGTGCCACAGAAGGACAAGAAGTTATTTTACCTGTATACGTCTGGAGAGCATCGGGATCGCATGAACTGTTTGCTAGCTTAGGTTTCGACTTGATGGAAGTTGGACAATCGGAAGTGACGTTAAGAACAGGCAAACAAGCCTCACGTAGAGCCGTCCAGTTTGCTCTTCAAGCTCTTCTTGCATTGTTTGGTAAATTTAATAATTTATATCGATGCAATATATCATTAGTATATAAAGAGAACGATTTGATACATTTATAATGTAAAATAATATTTACTTTTACAATAGAAGAAATTTTGATTATAAATATAGATCAATAATATACATCCATGTAACGTGTTACAGATACACAAGAAGCACCAAAAAGTCTTAGCTTAGATTCGAGCAGTTCAATGGAAAGTTTAGCTTCCGTGGCTCATACCGAGAAAAATCTCGAACGACCTCGACTGGGAGGAGCATTCACAAGTTATGTACGACATCGTGGCGAACCAGATGGAAAAACTATGGAACCGTCGAATGTCTTGATACCAGCGACACGACAGCCGTGTCCAAATGGTGGGGGTACGTATAAATATTTCAAACAACAAGAAAGAGAATGCAAGTTAACTTCCTATTTATTCGATTAAATGTTAAAACAGCTATCAAACTTTACAATTGGAAAAAAGAATCTTATATAAAAATTAATCGAAAATATCGAAATTTTCTGATTATATTGATGTGTTCCAGGTGAATCAGACGTAGCATTCACACCTAGTCCTCCCGTGGCGCTCAATTTAAATCATCAAACGCGAATTCGGAATCTTTATCCCGATCAAAATTCATTAAGACCCGGCTCGAGCTCGAGCAGTTCAGTGACAGATTGGGACAACGGCCATGCCACTGTATTGAGACGTCAGCCGCTACCGCCGTTGCCGGCTACCATGCTGGAAAGGCTGAGCGTAAGAACGGAAGTCGGAACGTCCAATTCATCGCGGAAGCTGCGGCACTCCGCGACGACCAGCGAGGATATCTGCAATTCTCAGACTGAAGTGCAATCTACAGAAACGCATCCGCCAAACTTACGGAACCTGGCCACCTCCCTGACAAGTCTGACGCGCGAGCTCACGCCCACGATCTCCGAAGTATATCACGAGCGAAATCTGGGATTAGGTTTAGCGCCGTCCTTGTCGAAGTTATTGGAGGAGGTAGGCACCGTGCCCACCGAGAATGAAGAGTCGCAATCGACGAAAGCGATGGATCACAATCAGACGCAAAATTGGATACAAAACGAGCCGGAGCTCTGCCGGAGAGACGAAGCCGACGGTAGATCTATCGCCGAGTCGCAATGCAGCGCCGCCAGTTCGAATAAAATACCTCGGAAGGCTCCCGCACCACCGGTATAGATTATTTATATTTATAAATTAAAACGTAATTGTATGCGGGAAGAATATAGTACTGGGTACCAAAGAATGGGAGATACACGCACACATCGGAGAACTGATTGCTGCCGCTGGCAGTAAATAATCGACGAAGAGAATATAAATTTGTATTTATCAATGTCTTCATATTCGAACTAAAATACTTCGTAAAAAAATAAACTAGCAATCTCATAAATGCTTTAATATACACTAGATGCATTTTTGTACACATATTTGTTTTTCGTACGTATTGAACCTCGCGGAATAATATGAGCTCTAACACGTACGAGGACGACATAATTTCGTTAATAAGGGATAGTATATGTTTAAATATAATTGTAATCCGTCCAAACGTTTATAATTATTAACGTTTTTAATTATTATTTAGGGCAAAAGATGATCGTACATGAAGTTTATACATATGTTGATCAGTTAAAAGAATCCATTTCTCGACATATTCGACTTCAATATACATGATCAATACTCGCTTGTTTATGATAGCTTTAGTTGCACCAACATCCAAACTTTAATTCGACTATTACACACATATTATGCATGTTAATTTTATGCAGAGAACGATAGTTAATTCAAATCATATACCCTATTGCATCGACAACTTGCTTACCATAGTATTTCAAAATGTACACATACAAATTCTATATATTAATTTTAAGAAAAATTTAAGATAAGCTGCAATACTTCTTTTGGTTAAAAATTGTGAAGGGAAGTATATATTTCGTTGAAAAAATATCTTATTCAAAAGAATGTCAATTTAAAATTCTACTTTTTGCAAAGCGACATCGAGAGATAATAAAAATCATGTAATATTAATTTTTTCAATATATAGACATAAATATTAAAAATTTAAAATATTAACGTTGCTTTTATCATATTATGATTTTTTTTTCATTCTCTTATAGAAACTGGAAAATTATAACAACAGACTGATAATTTAAATAATAGAAAATGTGTGTGAGGATATTAAAAATAAATTATATATATAATCATAAAGTACATATTAAAAAGATCATAATTTTTATTTGATGAGTAGTTAAAACAATTTCAAATGTCCAGTTACTTGATCTATCAATTTTGCTGGACCAGGTCCGACCCCACACACCGTTTTACTTCCTGCTGCTATTTGGGTATGTCCTGCATCTTGTACAATATTCGATAACAGACCTACAGCTTTAGCTTGCTTTGCTATTTCCAGAAGAGCAGCTTCACTATCAACCTGAAAATCAGAATATCTTTTTTTTCATACATATGTATGAAAGGTGTGTGTTAAAAGATATTTATTTCAAATATGTATATTTAAATATATTTATTCAATGTCAAATGACATTTTTTTTTATTATAACCTTATAATCTATACTTATATTGTGACTCTTAATATATTGAGCTGATAGAAGAAATATAAATTTATCATATTTTGTGAAAATATATACTTTCTCTCTTTATTTCCTTATATATCAATCATCAGCATCCATATTAATTTAGATACAATACCTTAAGAGTGATCTTAGCTTGACCAGACTCTTCCCAGGCTTTCAAAATTTTTGGATGTTTTCTCGCAGCCTTGTACGCTGCAACAGCAGCATGCGAACATTGCGCTGCCACTTTTCCTTTTCCCATTTTCAAATCTGTTCTGATTACTAGAATCAACTTGTAATTATCATATTTGTCAGTATATACCTATATACAAAAAATATACAATTATAAACATTGCAAATTGTTAGTTGAATGAGTTTTTTTTACGCAATTGATAAAAAGATGAATTCATATTTTTACCATACTATTATCCATTTCGTCTGAGTCTTCAGAAAATTGATGACTTTTTTCTTTTATCATGCCCATTAATCTATACAAGCAATAACCAAAGACAGTTGCAGCTATAAAAGCAACTTTTGGATCTGTAGCTTGCGATACAATTGTCTCAGTGATGTCGTACATGACTTTTATTAATATCTGATGAGATAAAATCTATAAATGTGTATATGATAGTTAAAAGATATTGAAAAGGATCATTATTTATAACAATTCAGAGAAACGTAAATAATGTATTAGATAAGTAAAATAATGCTATAAAGCATTGTAAATAATAAAAACAATCTACAGAATATTGCAATTCATACAAATGTTTAATATTTCATTTTGAAAATTTAATATTGTAAAAAAAAATCATATATTTTTCGAAATAAATATTTTCGAGCAATTTTTAAAAGAGCAATTTGTAGATATATTTTTAACTCACGTAGAAGAAAGAGAAAATTCACGAATTTTCATAAACTTTTTCTGTCATGCATTTGTTTATATTTTTTGATATATATTTAGAATAATTGCATGGCATTTCATACTGAAAATCAAGATCTCATGTGCTTACAATCTTGATCACAGACGATTTTAGTAATTTTTTTTTATAGACATAGACTAATGAAATAATATAAAGTTTTGCGCTCATAATACAGTGGGTGTGTTCGAAGAACTCGCTATCAGCGTTATTTAGAACTAACATTCGCAGAGCTGGATAGCACTATTCCCTATTTCCAGGGATAATTGTATAATTGTAATAATGAAAATGGCTGTATATGTGCGCATATGTATTACAAAATGTGAATATTTTCCAGCACACACAGATGACATAATGTAACATATAGTATCACATGATTAACTATGAATATTGTCATCTGTGTAATTTGTTGAAAAATATCCTGTGCCTTGAAATGTATAGCGAAAGCGATTGCGTCCGATATCTAATATATATATGTAATAAAATGTATGCGTGCGTGCGTGCGAATGTACGAAATATAATGTACAGCGAATACAGCGAAAGCGATTGCGTCCGAGACTCGATATATTGAATATATGTATAAATAAAATGCCTGCGATGCGTGCGTGCGTGCGTATGTATGTATGTGTGTGTGTGTGTGTGCGTGGGTGTGATAAAATGTAGCGTGCAGCGAAAGCGATTGCATCCAATATTCGATATATATATATAATGTGTGTGTGTATGTGTGTGTATAATTATACATTTTATTTTATTATTTGATAAAACATCGACGACAAAACGCAAAAATAGAAAAGATATTATGTAATTATGTAATATATTTTGTAATTTTTAAAAATTAATAAAAATTTTATTAATAATACAAAACGCATATGTCTTCTTATTGAACACATACCCATCTATTCCCACACATCATATTGTGCCACATATATCTCTTTTTAATTATATTTTCCTGATACATTTTTGCCAATTTTTCGTTCTTAAAATGATTGAAACTGCATTTCTTGTAAATTAAATAGCAGGAAAATATAATCAGCAAAGAAGTGGCACAAACCAAAGTTTCAAGAAACGAAAAAAATTTAATATTCAAAATCCGCAAAAGTATCAGGAGAACATGATCAGTAAAGAGGTAACATATCAGGAGAACATAATCAGCAAAGAGGTGGCACAAATTCAAATTTTAAAAAGCGCCAAAATTTGAAATTTTAAAAATCGCAAAAGTATCAGGAGAACATGATCAGCAAAGAGGTAGCATATCAGGAGAACATAATCAGCAAAGAGGTGGCACAAATTCAAATTTTAAAGGCGCCGAAATTTGAAGCTTTAAAATTCGCAAAAGTAACAGGAGAACATGATCAGCAAAGAGGTAGCATATCAGGAGAACATAATCAGCAAAGAGGTGGCACTAATTCAAATTTTAAAAGCGCCGAAATTTGAAGCTTTAAAATTCGCAAAAATAACAGGAGAACATGATCAGCAAAGAGGTAGCATATCAGGAGAACATAATCAGCAAAGAGGTGGCACTAATTCAAATTTTAAAAGCGCCAAAATTTGAAGCTTTAAAATTTGCAAAAGTAACAGGAGAACATGATCAGCAAAGAGGTAGCATATCAGGAGAACATAATCAGCAAAGAGGTGGCACAAATTCAAATTTTAAAAGCGCCAAAATTTGAAGCTTTAAAATTCGCAAAAATAACAGGAGAACATGATCAGCAAAGAGGTAGCATATCAGGAGAACATAATCAGCAAAGAGATGGCACAAATTCAAATTTTAAAGGCGCTAAATTTTAAAATTCAAGTTTTAAAATCTGCGAAAGTATCAGGAGAACATAATCAGCAAAGAGGTAGCATAAAATAAAATTTCAAGAAGAAAATTTGAAGCTTTAAAAAAAATTCACAGAAATGTCAATTTTTTTTTTTTTTGTTTTACGAAGGAAGAGAAAAATGCATTATGCATTCCCACCGGCCGGTCCGGTGGGATATGCGGGACTCGCACCCGCTAAAAAACTCTCCCTGCAGTTAGGCTAATCTTTGACATGCTCCCGATACTTATACAAATTTAAATTTTGAGATATTTAGGAATATGATAGGCAAGAGAGGTAAATAAATAAAAACTTCATATTTGAAATTTTAAAAACTCCAACTTTATTTTCTTTTTTCATTGATAGTATAGTGAAAATTATTATCTAAAAATTGTTTTACTTACAACTCATCTCTCAATTTTCACAAATAATCACTGTACAACTTATAAACTTTTAAGAAGAAAAAATCCATATATATATATATATATATATATATATATATATATGTCTAATATTATTTCGCAATTATACATATTTTCCAACAAGAGCCAATGAATTAGCCAATTGAATTGATGTAGAATTGAACTTAACGTGTAGAATCGAACTTAGCTGTATAGACTCTGAATATACAAAAATATATATCGCATTGTTATTACAATTATATACGTATGCGTTTTTTCATATGTGTAACAAAAAACAAGATGCCAAATACATATATCTTATTACAGCAATGAGTGTACAAAGAAATATATAATACATCATATTGATAGAAAAAAAGAAAGAAAATACTTTAATATATGATGTCGTTGATGATACAAAATACTAAAGTATACTAATAAATTACTTAAAAATTGTTTTGGCAAAAAATATGCTTATGAACATCGTTGTTTGATAAATCGATTTAAAAAAGAGAGAATTTTAATGACAAATATTTTTATCAACTTTAGGAATAATTCAGACTTCTCTGTTTATTGTATATTTTTATAGAGAAAAAATCACAACAAAGTTGCATAAATGAAATTGAATATAATTTTTCTTTAATCCTCATACTTCCAGTTACAAAATTAAAATAATACAATATATTCATGCAATGCTTTATACTTTGTGATGTATCTATCTTGAAAATAATGATCTGTGTTTACATGTGCACATTGGAAGCCCGTTTCTGTTAAAAAAAGAAAGACCAAGTAAATAAATATGGAAGCACTAATATTATAAGAAGATTGTTTATAACCACAAGATCATGATGTTTTAACTATATGCATAAGTTTGTTAATGAAAGAACCAACTTCCAATATGCGACATATTTTACATGAAGATGAAAAAAATTCTTTCTATCGAATATACTTTTTCTTTCGCAGACTGTAATGCATCTTAAAAAAAAGATATCAATTACATGTATTTTGCTAGAAATGATTAAACATAATTAAAAACAAATTAGCATTTTAATATAGAAACGCATTACATTTTTATATAATTTGTAATAGTATTAACAAATTTTATATAATATAGAATGAATTTTCTAGAATCAAAAGCATATATACATAGACTTAAATACAGAGATATCATTTATACTTAATAATTTCTAACAAACAAATTTATATTATTATCCTGTTCAATTCAGAAGCTATTTAATCCTGTCATAATATCACATTCTTCTGTAATCTTTATTGCATAATTCTACATGTTGAGAAATGTAAATTAATAAACTAAATTGTATCGACAAAAAAATTTAAATCAATATCTGAATCTAAACTTTCAGTTTTTTAATACTGAAATATGATTATTAACAACAATGAAAAGTTGCTCGAAGATAATGGAATATTATTTTAAGAATTATGCAATAAAGAGCGCATTAATATATAACTCTATCATAATGCTTGCAGTATACACAACAAATTTGAGTAAGTTTTGCAAAATTCTCTAGAAAATTCAAATAAAATTTTCATCAAATTTATATGAGAATAACAAGCATATATATGATAAACAAGTTATAAATGACAATCTGCTGAACAAGTATTTATGTATAAAATATGTTTTATGTTATATCAATGTGTCATGTAATATTAACTGCTCGAGTATGTTATAGATAATTCTATTTAGAATCAAATCATAAAAAAATTCTTTAGTTTTCACATAAAATTGAAAGAAAAAATATACAATTAAACTGATCAATATTGATATATATATATCTTAATGATTAAGATTACTGTAAAGCTCTTTATAATCACATTAAATTATCATAGAGAAAAAATTTTAATTCATTTTGCGCGCTTTGAAGTAGGATGTAGCACGTTTTTTTCTATATCAATAATTATTCTAACAAAGATAAATTGCGAGCACCAATGTGAGTTTATATTCACAATTACAAATAATATAATGTACGTCATTCGATTATCTAATAAGACAACAAAGATTTACAAATTTGTGAAGATTTTTCTCAGATTTTGCTCTATTTTTGCTTTTAATGAAAAAAAATTCTTCCTAGATTATATTATTATTCAAGTAATGCGAGGACATGTATATATCTTATAGTTAGATAAATTGGCTGCATCGATGGAACAAGATGCGATACAAATACAAATATTTGTACATAAACGCTACATGATTGGTCCAATCATAATTAAACCAATGACACACATATATTTCTCTATATACTTTTAGTATTCTCTATATAAATTAGATATCATATATATTGTTGCACATTTTCGCACTTAATTAGGATATCTTGTGTGCGAGATTTTCCTTTATATATTTAATTCTTTCTTCTCCCCTTTCAATATTATTATCCATAAAAAACATTTTTTAACTACATTTAGGCAATATTTTGCATATTTATATATAATGAAAAATATAAATTAAGAAAAAAAGAACGTCTTCTTCCTTACAAATTAAATAAATACAAGTAATTGGACGTTCTAACATTAATATAGCAAATTCTGGACATATAATTTTTAAGTATCACCTTTGGAAGGGAAGCACAATTTTTTCTAACCCAGAAATTTTTACAAACATGCGAGATTCAATGCGCAAAATTTATATTATAAAGAAGATTTTATGAGTAGAGCTATACTTGCTATCTCATTAAAATCGTTTCAGAGATAGATTTAGATATATAGATTTAGTTATAACTCATTTTCTTATATATAACATTCTGTAAAATTCATTCATTCTTGCGATTTATATACAAGAATTTTTGTAATTGGTTTTATATTACTTTCACTACTTGCTTGTTTCTTGTTTACCCACAATAATTCTGAGAAGATCCTAATAGAGGGAGGCTTCGTCTGCAGATATGACTGGTTCCTCATCACTCCAGTCGCTGATTACTAATCCTACCGATCCATGAAAACTTTGCGATCTCGCTACATGACTAAAATCAAATATAAATATATGTAACATGTATGTATAATATGTATATTAAGTTATGGGTAAATAAAAAAAAAAACACAAATATTTCACATTTTATTTACATATTATCTTATCAAAAAAAAAAGAAATTTTATTAATGCATATTTATATCATAACATCATAACTGAAATTGCATTTCAACATTAAACTATTTGATAGCATTTCAGTTAAATAAACAAAAGTTATTAAATAGCTATATATTCACAGTCAATTATAACACTTTTGATTATTTGTTATGTGATTATCGCATTGTGATCGGTAAAACACCAGGTACATAAAAAAAAGCAAACACAATATTAAAATATATAAACTAATTAGAGCACACATAGTATTTTTTTCATCATTTTGAAAATCTTAATGTAAGAAAAACTCTAAGTCAGTGCAATACAAAAAAAAAATAAGCATTTGTGTCAGTAAAAAATGTATCATATTTTTAAAAAGCAAAGAAAATATCTATTAGAGATGTACCTCTTGAAAGAATATATAGCATAAAATATTCAAATAATTTTATGCTACAAACCACTTGTTTATTTTGCCATATTATTTCTAGATTATCAAGCGCTATTGGTCCTAACAACAATAAAATTATCATCTTCTTAATTATTATTAATTGAATAATAAAGAAATAAAGTAATTCAGATAATGCTCAAAAGATATCTTTCCGATAACTTTTGAACTTGTTTGAGAAAATTCCTCTTATTTTATATTCCTCTTAATATCCTCTAATTATTTCTACTTTTATACAAAATTGACTTGATTTAATACAAACTTACCTCGGTGATAGATTTGTATTAATAGTTTTCTTTGCCAAACCCGCTTTTCTCCGTCCTTCCATCGCCGCTTTCATAGGATCGTAGCTCTTGCGACGTTTCCAATTTTGCATTTCGACCTCTCGTACATTTGGCATGGGAGGCTTTTTTGGTTCTTTTGGTTTACTTTTAGGCACCTGCACAAACACGTTCATTACATATATACATAATATACCACACATAATATATACTCTATTTATATCAAAAATATTATATTGAAGAAAGAAAGATATATTACTTACCATGCTCAAAGTTCTACTAATTCGCGCGTTAGATCGCCCAGATTCTGTTCTAGCAACATTAGAAAAGGACTCAGATTTGCTACGAGTGTCATGCGATAAATTTTTAGCTCTGCTCACATTGGAAGACACAGGTTTTATTCGTTGCGGATCTAATTTTATTCTATTACACAAACTAAAAAAAAAAACAAGACATACATAGAGAAATATATTATCTAAGTACAATAAACGAAAGATGTGTACACGCGCACATACCTAAATTCTTTATTATATTTAGTACTAGAGATAGGAGATTGTGCCATAGCGTGTCCTTCATCGCTGCTCTCGGTGTCGCTCGGATGGCGCATTCCTTTCAATATATTCTGACGAAGGCTATGACTCGTGTCTTCGTCGCTCTCGTTATCAGATTCCAGCGGAGGACGATATCCTGTCATGCGAGCCGACATGGCGGATACTACGTTCTGAGTGGTTTGCAAGTAAGATGAGGTTTCCAAATCACTATCGCTTTCCTAATCGAGAGAATTCAAATTTTACAATTGTGCTTAAAAAAAATATACACACACACACACACACACACATATATATATATATATATATATATATATATATATATATATATAATCATATATATATTTCTTCATTGAAAGAATAATATAAAAGTAAGCAAAAAATGATTGCAACAATTGAAATTATTATATAGCGAGAAACTTATAGATTCTTAAACATGATCAAATGCATATTTACTCCAAGCTGTGGACTGCTAGGCGGTGGTACTTGATTATCCTCATAATCTAATTCATTATCCGACCAGTCGTTCGCTAACGAGAGAGCACCTCCTGTACCATGAAAACTTGCAGATCTCAGTACGGAATTGTCATGGCTGGAATATATATACATAAATTACGATTGTTAAAGAAGAGAGTGGATACTGGAAGGGAGCAAATACTTTATATATTTACTATATACTTACTTGCCAGAACCGTCCTCGGTACTGTGATGTTTCTTCGTATTGTCCATTAGCTTTTTTCTCCCTTCAGCTGCTGCTTTCATTGGATCGTAACTTTTCCGTCTCTTCCAATTCTGAAACTCTACTTCTTTGGATGTGAGAGTGGAATTGCTTCTACCAGATTTTTTGTGATCTTTACTTGGCTTTTGATTCGTTTTTTGGCTATTGGGAAGATGCTAAAAAAAAAAGGGAAAAAAAGAGAAAATTATATTTATAAAGTATTTTATGAATGTAATACAATTACATAAACGCGACGCTTACATGAGTAGGCTTCGGGGCTCTCATACTAAATCTTCCGGTATCAGTCCTAGACATAGATGGTGTTCTGAATTTCGTTGGTTCTGCTTTTTTCGATGATTCTTTATTGTGCGCTCCAACGCTGCTTGTGCGACTACGATGATAACTCTGTTGCTTATTCACAGACGCTGCAGTTTTTACTTCCGACTGTGCTCTTCTACGTCTTTCTTCGGGGGTTGTATTCGGTGTTGTATCGGATTCACAATTTAATCTGTAAGAAATATACATTTAACTTAATTGTCTACATACAAGATGAAATAGAAGAGTCCTAGAGCATTATATTTTCTGATAATGTTTGATAAATTTAGTTATGACCTTGCTCTTCTTATGCTGAAAGCTCTATTTAATTTGATTCCAGATGAAATTGGTGTTAAAGGAGATTTTCTTTGTTGTTCACCAGTTTCGCTACTACTATCCGAGGCAACAGCAAATTTTCCTCTTGATGATATTCTGTCAATGTCATTACTATTGAAACTGCTGCGACGCGATATAAAATTCTGTGACCTTATATTTCTAATACTCGCGTTACTCGATGATCTATGTATATTAAGATGCCGTTGAAGTTCTGGACTGTTTTGTAACATATTAGATGTTTTAATAGATATGTCTTTATCAAAATAACTGATTCTTTCATGGTAATTTGTAGTGCTGTTGGATTTTCTCAGCATATATGGACTGTGAACACAAATCAACATAAAACATATTAATCTTTTCAAGGTTTAATATATGTTTAAAAAATTAATGTGTCTATAAAAAATATGTACCTATTTTCAACACATGTAAAATATCCTATATTTTTCGATTCTGATGACTTTGTTAAGTGCTTAGATCTCTCTAAAAGGGGAGAATTAAGGACTTTCGTTGCAGCAACCTTACGACTCACAATTGGACTATTGGTCAGTTTTGACATAGGTGGTTTGAGACGGCTTAAGACAGGACTATTTGTGTGCTTAAAATCGTCTTCCTTATATTTCATACTATTCTTTCTGGACGTATTAGATTCCGTTGTATCAGAAGCATATTCTTTTCTGTATTAGAGAACAGAAAAGTTTCTTAAAGTGCAGAAAAGAACTTGCTAATCATATCTATATATAATTATCAAAATTTATATCTTCTATATGCCAGTGGCAAATAAAAATGTAAAATAAATTACAATTACCTATCTAAAGAGTTGCTTCTCTCTAAACGAAGAGTCGACGAGACTTGGGACGGGCTGTTCGATAATTCTACATTAGTATCAGCAGTCTTCGATTTGGTTGAACTTAAGTATTTTCGAACGCTGCGTCTATTTTCGTTGTTATTTGTTCGCCGAAACAACGAATCGGACAAGCTACCGCGTCTACCTACAGCATTATGTACAGGTGTACGCTGTGAACTGTTGGGTGGCGTATTGTAACTATTGCTGGTATCGTCATCGGATTCACCACCGGAGTCAATAATTTGATGTTGACTTGAAACTAAACCAATCCTTTCTTTTATTCGTATATACGAATCGGTATCCACGTTATTATCGGATTGTTCCTGCATGCAAAATAATATAAAATTTTTAGAGAAGGTAATCTGAAAAGTCAAACAGCAATAAAAACATATATCTTGCTTTTTAAGCCTTCCTTTCAAAAAAAAAGAGAGGGCTCTTTCGATTTTTATAAATATATACATATGTATATAAAATCTATCATCTATATCCTACTTTCTAAAAGATATCTTATTATCTTTTAAAATTGTGTGATGCATACATAACGATTACGTAATCCTCTTTGAGATCTAGCATGAATCGGGGATGGTATCTTGGTGGGACTTAAAGGCGGCGTACGACCTGTTGAACCGCCTATTATCGGAGGTAGTGAATTGTGCTCTGCTACTTGAGTGGCCCATTCCGATATCCAGGTATTATTATCACGAGAAATACTCATCTGCAAAATAAGATTGTCATTTTTAATATTTGTGCAAAAAATTATATACATATACATATATATGTATATATATGCAAATATTTACACTACACTATTACAATATTATAGATATTGTGTATTTACCTTGAAATTGTGAACATACGCCTCGTTGCTTTCGTCTTCCGTTAAAACACCGACACTGAAAACTTTGTCGATATCCATTCTCGCTTTTTCTTCATCAGTATAATCTTTATGAATCGTGTACGTCCCAGTCTCGCTCACCGCACCGTCGGAAGTGGTATCGACATTGCTAACATTGAATACCTCCAAATTGGTATCTGTTATATTATCCGCGTTCAGATTCATCGCGTAACTGACGCTCGATAAAGCGCTCTCTCTCTCGTTTGTGTTTCTTATATTAAAATCATCTGTGATATAATTCATATTAGATATTTTATTATCTTCGAAATCATCCTCGCACTCATTAGCGATGAACTCAATATTTTTCGTGTACTGCTTCTCGTTTTCATCGTGGTCGTAATTACTAATTTGAACGCGACTTAAATCATTTATCGTTGCGGATCTCTGAGTTGTCCAATATTGGTTCTTGTTGGACTCGAGTTCCAAAGAGAGACTTTGAGGTGACCATTTATTGCGTCGTACTTCACTATCGCTGGATTTCGTCATTAAATATTGCTTATTCTGATGATTTACATTTTCATTACCACAGGTCTTTGTGCTAGAATGTGCTCTCGAGGAATTCTTCACACCTAAATAGTACACAAGTATAGTTCTTGATAAATATCAAACATATAAAAAATAATTTTATCTTTTATAAATATGTATAATTTTTTTTTTCTTTTCTTGACCTAAAATATTTCTAATTCAGAGATAGTATACATTTGCTGACACACCATATATCTTGTATGTAACTTAAAAATAATAATGTTATTGTAAAAGCAATGATAAAATTATCAATGTTTTTATTTCTGGTAGAAAATCACACAATTTCCATTATAAAAACAGTTATAGCATCAAAGTCATTAATATGTCAGCAGGCTATGTCATTCAGAATAGGTAGAAAGTACTTCTAAGGAATATTAAGAAGCTTGAAGAACATGACTTCATGATGACTCATCCATCACATATATTCAATACAATCCATTATAGGATTCACGTTAAAGTCTTTTCATTAGACTATTTATAATATATAAATTTAATAATGAATCTTATAAATAGCTACCAATTTTTATGTACAATATTATATATTATATATTCCTTTTTATCAATAAAACTGATTTTTTTAAATTTAAAATAAAATAATTGAAACATGCACACATAATATAAAATTGTCATTTATTAAAAGTTTAAAACACAGTATTTTGATATTATTTAATTTAATCTTTAAAATAAAAAAAATGGTATATTAATAAATTTACCTAATTGTTTAAATCTTTCTGATAATTGGTCAGTTTTTCGCTTCGTATCATCCTCGCTACTAAAATAACCTTCTGAATGAGTGCTAGAAACTTTCTGCTTTTGCCCCAAATTTGGAGAAAGTATAGTGCTCGGCTTCTTTGATTTTACTTCTACCTAAAAGTACATATAATGTTACAATACATATAAATATTAAAATTTTTTAATAGAAAATTTAACATTATGCTTAAATCGCACAATACCAAGATAGTATATCAAAAGTGATAATTTAAAAAATTAATAATTTTATTTTACAGAATGTTTTGAAAATAATTATCTATTTAAAATATTGAAAAAAAAGCATTTAGCATTATTAGCAAATTTTTTTTCATCAGAAGCATATGAACCAGGAGAATTGAAGAAGATTTTAGTTACAAATTAGAAGAGTTAAAACTTGGTTTTTTTTTTTGCATATAGAGGATACTTCTCCAACATCTTTTGTATAAAGACTAATTTGCTAATAATGTGTGATAAATGTTTTTTTTATTTAATATTTAAAATAGATGTATAGTGTTATTTTCTGAATAATCTGTATGATCAATAAATCATAATAATAAAGAAAACCAAGATTTATAAAAAAAGAAAAGATTTGTAAAAGAGATTCATGGTTCTCTCTGTAACGCAATTTTAAAAATATAAAATATATTATTTAAAAGATGTCAAAAATGACACATATAGAATTTTAAATACCTTGGACGTAGAGAGATTCCGTTTGTGCCTCGCGTTGTATCTCTCGAATAAATTCAGATACTTGGCTGTGTCCACTTCTTTGTTGTTACCAAAATCGATGGTGAAGGCTAACGGAGTCTGAGATACCCTTGACGATTCGACCTCGCAATCCGCGATCGGAGTCGCTCGCGACGAATTCGCGGCGATGCCCTCGCGTTTTTCTCCCTCTGCGTTTTTGCCGTTGCAAGGAGCGCGAGCATGAGGCTCGTCGCTCGTCGATTCCTCGTTGTCATTTCTTATATCAACGTCGCCGGAGCCTACCGATGAATCAGCCGCAGTGAGGCCGGTGTCAGCCTCTCTGGACGATGTCATCTCCGTCACTTCCACGTTCATTTCCATTTAACATGCCAGTCATAAACATCCGTGAATGATCGAGTAGCGTGGATCCGTCCTCTCTCGTGCCTCCTCGAATCGTCGAAGCTACTCTCCCTTTCTACGAGGGCATTGCGCGACAGGTCCCGGATGCGAAACACGATATAGATATAGCATACACGAGATTCCTTTGACACTTCGACACAGGTGCGTCTAATATACTATACATGCGCCATTGTCTGCCATTGCTGCCATTGATCATCGTTGAGAGAAATGTCACACGAAAATGTCAACATCCATTGCCGACAACAGATCAGCGTGAAAATTACTCTATACAGATCACATTCTTTTATAAAAAAAAAAGATTGAAAATTGACCAATCAGAAAAAAGAAATTTTAGTGTCTTTTGTTCTGATTGGTTAAATTTCGAAACTTCTCTATCTAACATTTCTATTAATTTTCATGCTCAATGACAATGAGTTTTTTGAGAATGAAATAGATGTCGAGCGTCAATTTAATCACATGGCGATAATCGAAAGTTGGAGCATGTTATTCAAGCAGCCAGCTATATAATAGTAAATTGAAAATGAAGGAGCATTCTAAAGTATATTAAATTTTATTCATTATTTATTCATTAATTTCATTATAGCATTAATTAAATTAAATATATTTTTTTATATATTACTTAATTTATAGATCTTAAATTTAAATATTCATTATATGTATATGATTTTTTATTTAATTATTTAATCATAGAAATGTATAGCTCTTATTCTTGTATTAAAAAGAGAAAAATTCAAGAAATAAAAATTTAATAAAATAAATTGAATAATTTCAGTTGAGCAAGACAAAGTACAGTGAGCATAATGATTCTTCCAATGAAGAAGTAGAAGAGGAAGTAGAAAAAGAAGAAATAGAAGAGGAAGAAGTAGAGCTAGATAATTGTAAGATTGAATCTCCTATAATGAATCGAGAAAAGAAGAGAAAGAAAGTGACAGATGAATTAACTGAAGTAGTGAATAAAAAGAAGTTTAAGAATGATCTTTATAAGCAGCCAACAGTTGAAGAACTCAATCAGCTTAGGGAAACCGAAAATTTGTTCCATTCAAATTTGTTTCGACTTCAAATTGAAGAGATTCTCAATGAAGTAAAGCTTAAAACTAAATATAAAGCATTATTTGAAATTTGGTTCAAGAAATTGAAAGCAGCAATTGAATCTATTGAGGAGACTGCAGAAATTCCAGTTAGTAGAACAATCTATATTATTTATATAAAATGTAATGTCATAAAATGTTAAATTTGTTATATATTAATTTTTCAGCTTGTAAATAATAATTTGGATGATAAATTGAATGTTTACATTCCTGTACCACATGTGCCAGAAGAAACTAAAAGCGTTTTTAGATTTTTAAAACCATCTAATATTAGCGTGATTGGATCTTATAATTCAGGATGTATTCTTGGACCTACTGTTACTGTGGATATAATGATAGAAATGCCAGCTGGTTTATTTCGCAAACAAGATTATCAAAATTATATATATTTTAGAAAAAGAGCAACATATCTGGCGTTTGTAACGTCAGTTATAGGGAGTGATCTCGCAGAGAACAAGAAATTTGTCGGCGATGATTTAAGACCTTCCTTGAAACTTCGGCCTAGTGGAAAATTGAACAAGAAGATAGATGTAGTAATACACATATCCATGCAAGAAACTAGTTTTAAACTGTACAGATTTTTGCCAGAGAAAAATAATGTCAGACCAGCATGGTATTTTGATAAGAAATCTTTGGAGAATGGTAAGCCTATACAGACAATGAATGGAAAATTATTTATTGTATAATTTTATATTGTCTTTTTTATTTTATTTTAGCCACAGCATTTCTACCACCTACCCCTCACTATAACTCTTTAATACTGCGTGATTTAGTAATGGCAAGCATAAATTCTGAAATTGCGCAAGCAATAAGAGAATATCCCAATTTGAGGGATGGTATAATTTTGTTGAAAATATGGTTGCATCAACGCGAATTGAGTAAAGGATACGACGGTTTTACCGGCCACATTGTCACAATGTTTGTGATTTATCTTTTACGAATGAGAAAACTTAATACATTTATGAGTAGTTATCAGGTTGTGCGAAATGTCTGGATTTGCTTAGGTATCTTGAAAAACTGTTAATTAAACAACCCTATTTTTTTGTATTATTCGTTCTATTCGAGATAATAATTATATTTATTTGAAATAGTACAGGGAAATTGGTGCAAAGATGGAATCACCATGTGTGAGAACAAAGACAATCAAAAACAAGTCTCTTATTATCACAACTATTATGATTGTGTATTTCTTGATAGCAGCGGCTACCACAATTTTGCAGCAAATCTGTCGAAGGATACTTTCGCATGGGTGCAGAGAGAAGCAGAACTTTGTTTGAATCATTTGGATAGTATACATATGGACAATTTTCAAGCACTTTTTATGCGAAGTGTACCATTTCATAGAGCATTTGATCAAATCTTATGGTAATTTGTATGATGACGTTCTATATAAATTTTTATGGGGAAAATGCTAAATATATTTTAATAATTTATTATTTCTATATATGTAGTTTTCAGTACAGGACAGTTTTAGAAAAAATACTTGAAAAATCTAGCATGGACGACGAAATCAATTATGGGCCTGATAAACGTAGTCAGGTGATCAAATTACTCGTTGAAGTTTTAAAGAAAGGTCTAGGACGCAGAATTAATCGATTATGCATATTACCCAATATACTTAAGGAATGGGAATGCACTCAAGATATCCCAGATGATACTGGAAAATTCATTATTGGATTAGAATTGAATCCTGAAATATGTTTTGGCATTATAGATAAAGGACCTGAAGCAAATTTACCAGAAGTAAGTAAAAATTGAAATAATGGCTTAAACAATAAAACAGTATTTTTTATTATATTATATATTATTAAATTACTATATCATATACGGCAAACACAAAATAAAATTGTTTGTACTTTGCTTTGCAGGCAGTTGATTTTAGAAATTTTTGGGGCGTCAAGTCTGAATTACGTAGATTTAAAGATGGTTCTATTCGTGAGGCTGTGGTTTGGTCAAAAGGCAAATCTTTTGCGCAGAAGAGAATAATATGCAAAAAAATAATAGCTTTCTTACTAAAAACAAAGTTTAATATTTTAAAAGATGAATATTTGCATGTCGTGGATCAAATCGAAGATTTGCTGAAGTTGCACAAGGTAATTTCACAATCACTATGAATTCACTATGAATTATTATGAAAAGGTTTATATTTAAACGGATAATTCTGTCTTTAATTGATGTGTTTGCTCTTCAATTGTTATCATTACCTCTAAATATTTTGCCTAAATCATGATTTATATTTTCTAGTACAAAATAACACATTTTGTATATGGCACTGGTGAAGAAGCTACGCTGAAGGCGCTACAAGCTTTTAATGTTTTGGAGAAGAATTTGATGTCACTGAATGATATGCCTTTAACGATTAACGGTGTTCAAGGCTCGAGTCCGGTTTTTCGATACACAGAAGTCTTTCCGCCACTTGCTACCGTTCATCAGAGCATCAACGATATCACTAAGGAGAACAAAAATTGTTTGATCCTTTCGAAAAAAATTACAAAATGCCCCGTGTATGTTCACGCGCTCGATGCGACGTTACAATTATCGATCAGTGGAAAGTGGCCCGAAGAATTGGAAGCTATGAGAAAAACGAAAGCAGCATTTCATATACAAATCGCAGAATGCCTTAGAAAGCAGTATCAACTGAAAGCACAAGCCAATCCCTCTTATGTTAATGTGTATCAGGTATTGTATAATAATAATAAATATATATACATATATATATATATATATATATATATATATATATATATATATATATATATATATATTACGTGTATTAATGGAATATTGTTATAGTATATGACACATATTGTACAATAATCGTACAGTAAATGAATATACTATATTGTATGATATCTTATGTTATAATATTATATATAATATTACGTTTTTCTCGCGAATAAAAAAAATTCTTTTTGTTAGGATGGATTCGTTTTCCGATTAAGAGTGGCACATCAAAAGGAAATCGCTTTAATGAAACAAGTCAAGGAAGATGGAGTGATTAAATACACAGACAATGAAGAATCTATCGAATTGGAAAATAAATTATTTTATTTACCAAAATTGAGCAGCGCTTTGCATGGGTAATTGATGAACCTAATAATTGTTAGAATAATTTGTAACAAATGCATGGAAACTGGAATCTTTTATTTCTGAAAACAACATTCTTTTCCGTTTGAGCCAATTGTTTGTGTTAGACTTAATTCAGAGAATATCAACTAAAATTCCTTGACATAAGAAACACGCGCGCACGATATTGTAATTAATGATAGAATATATAAAAGATTTTTGACATGAAAAATTCTTATAAACGTAAAACTCATGAAAAATTCAATATGTCAAAAGTTCAATAAAATTTATTGAGAATTGAATAAAGAATATATCTATAACAATTTATGATAGATAAACTATGTATAATAAATATAATAAGCATGTGCAATATATTATACATCGCCACCTTTTACTTTCATAGATTGCATTCTCAACAACCATCGTTTGGTCCTGCTTGCTGTTTAGCCAAACGATGGCTATCGGCACAACTGTTGGATGATATTCACATACCGGACGTTGCAGTTGAATTGCTTATGGCGTCGATATATCTGACGCCAGAACCTTATAAACCTGCTCAGATGCCACAAGTGGCATTTCTACGATTTTTGGAAGTTATTGCAAGATCTCATTGGAATACCGATCCTGTCATCGTTAATTTCAATGGCGAAATGACCAGTGAGTTTTGATATTTTTATATATTTCCAATTTTTCATCGTAATCATAAATATATTTTTCTAACATATTGATTATTGTAAAATAATTACTTAACTAAAATAATTAATTGATATAGATATCTTTTTTTTTCTCCTCCGAGATTTTTTATATTCAGATAAAAAGATGTTAATGGAAATACAATCTCTTTTATTCTAAATTTATTTATATGTTATCGCTTCTGGATTTATTAAATGAAATTAATCTTAATTACAATCAATTAATTAAATTAATTGAAATAATATATATACATATATTAATATGCATTATATTAAATTTTCCAGAAGAAGAAATCTCCGCCGTAGAAGCATTATTTAATACAACTCGCGCTTCGTTACCACCTTTATTCATATCTACCCCTTATGATCAACAGAAATCTTTGTGGACAAGGAAAGCACCATCTCAGTTGATCTTAAATCGAATGAGTGTACTTGCGAAGGAATCATTGAAACTATTTGATGATCTGTTGTTCAATAATATAGTTCTAGATGTAAAACCTATATTTCGCCCTTCGCTAAAAGAATATGATTGTTTGTTATATTTGAAGACAAATATGAATCCTAGAAGACTGCAGGCGGTCGATGTATCCAATAACGTGGAAATCGTCGATCTACATCCGTACAAATTGCATTCACGTCAAAAAATTCCAGTCACGGATTTTGATCCTGTACAATGTTTTCTAAAAGATCTAAGAGTTAGTATTTTAGACAACTATTAACAAACGATTGTATTGTTAAATTGTATGAAGATACATGCACACTTTTAAAAAACAAAAGAAAGAGAAAAACTATATTATATATTAATTCATATTATAACATATTATGTAACATATTATATATTAATTCATATCATCGCAATTTAAATTATTGCGATATCTAATTATTATGATATATAATATATATCTGTATTTCACATTTTTCTTTTATTTTTCCAGGATGGTTACGGTGACTATGCCTTATTCTTCCACGACACTTATGGCGGTACAGTGATTGGGGTTCTGTTGAAACCTGCTGCTCTCGAATATAAAAATTTTAAAGTGGCAGATGTTAATTGCAGGAAACTCAATGGCGACGGTAAACTCGTCTTAAATGTATCGGCAATGATCGAAGATTTTTATGTTTTGGGAAGAGGTATTATACGCGCGATCAATGTTCCGAGCAAAGGATTGTCCTTGATGACATCACAATTCAATGCGTAGATACATTTAAAACTCGAAAATTCTTCTCGTTGTTTGTAAGATGTATAATCTACTGTAAATATAGAAAAAAAATAAATGTTTTATTACAAAGAAATTGAAGAGATATACACATATTAAAACACTATAAAATATAATTCTTGCTTACACCTTTCGATTATTTTTATAGTACTATTAAGACAATAGCAATAAAGCTATATATATAATTCGATTTGAATAACGCGTTATTTCCCAATCCTACTTTTGTCACTATACAAAAGAGAAACAAAAATACAGGAGAGACACTTTCGTACGAATTCGATGAGATATTTTATATATATATATATATATATATATATATATATACATATATACATACATATACATATACATATATATAGAACACTATTTTTTTCTTTAAAATTGAGTCATTTATTATTTGAATATAGAAATTTATCATTTGGACATAATTTGCAAGAAAATAGGTGCAAATAAGCTTTATAAATTATATCATAATGATAAATGATATTTAATTAAAATAAAGAAAACAGTGCAATATATTATATGCATTTTATCTTTTTTACTTTAATTGTGACATTTGTTATTCGAATATAGAAATTTATCATTTGGACATAATTATCTGGATTAATTTTGATTATATATATATATATATATATATATATATATATATATATATATACTTTGTCTTTTTAATTTAATTGAGTCATTTGTTATATTCGACCTTAAAAAATTTGTCACTTGAACATAATTTGTTTATTTGCTTAAAGAGTGGAATAAACACAATCGTAAAAACTATATATTAAGAAAGATGTATAAACAATTTACGAAAACAATATTGCAGATATTGATGTTTAAAAATTGGATATCAGATTACTATCTATATATTTAATAGTGATATGATATCCGATTTTTCACTCATCAATTCAATATGTGATTATACACCTTTATATTACTGATGTAGAGTATTAGTAGAATGTAGTGTTTATTATTGTTTGGAGCAACTATATAAATTGATGGGAATGGCACTGCTGATTCAGTCGTGACTAGGACTGGTGCAAGATGCAACCACTGGAACGCAATGGTAAGTGCATAGTTTTTTTCGATCAAGATTAAACAACAGATGAAAGACGATCTGATGAAATATGTAATTACAAAATATCATTTTGCACATCTCCATCTGACATTCTTTATACGTTTAAAAACGATTTGTATTACTAGGAATATATAACATATAATGTATATAACAATTCAATATTTATTGTATTTGTTTTAGTGATGCGTTCGTTCATAATATTGCTGCTATTCGCTTTCAGCGTGTTAGCTTACGACAACGATGTTGAGGAAGTCGACAATTTAAATACAGGAATAATTATTCCCATCAAAAATGGCGTTCTTCAAGTAAACATCATTAATCGCATCATAATTCTCAATCTTACGAAAGACGGTGAGCCACAATGATGAATATATATTTGTCGTCTTACTTGTTAAATTTTTCTATTATTTCTATCGGTCTCACAATTTACGTGTGTGCATATGTTTAATACTTCTCCTTATAAATTGGTACAAATATTTTTATATTTTGAAAAGCCTTGATAAAGAAACTGTTTTGATAAATACATTATTTCTTCCAGACGGCGAGAATATGATAAACGTTCTTCATACAAAAACTCCGCCGCAAATGTTGTCGAGTCCCTTCGTGCTTGAACAGAATTGTGAGAGTAGTAATAGACTTTGCGTAAAAAGTGCCAACGTTACGCATACTACCATTTATGCTAGTATGGATCATGAGATCATTAGCGTTACTCGCGTGGTAGCTGATCCCGTCGCAGAACTTGCTGATTGTTACCAATTCACCGAGGGTACGCAATGGTTTGGTGGACCGCAACTTCGCTATCAGCACTGGCCCGTGCAACATATGTACTATGAGGAAGAGCCATATCTGCCGACACATCCTGTAAACATGGCATTAGCCGAACGTTACTGGTTATCTGGCAAAGGAATCTACATCTACGTGAAAGAGACGGATCCGCTGTTTCTAGATCAGAACAATTATCGAGACAATTATCTTTGCTTGATCGCAAAGAACAAGGCGCCCTATCGACATCGCAACAGTGTCCAACTCAACTACGAACTAGGTGTCTTTCTAAATCCGAAAGCCGCTCATCAGCATGTAGTAAAAACCCATTTGGGTAAGCCAACAGGTCATCCTAATGAAAGAATGATTCGACATCCCATATGGTCCACCTGGGCCAGATACAAAGCTAACGTAACTGAGAAAGTCGTGGAGTCTTACGCAGACGAGATTATCGCCAATAAATTCAACAACAGTCAAATTGAAATTGACGACAATTGGGAAACTTGTTACGGCTCTGCCGTGTTTGATTCGGTTAAGTTTCCCAACATTACTGCTCTAGTACAGCGATTGAAACAAAAAGGCTACCGCGTCACTTTATGGATACATCCGTTCATCAACCGAGGCTGCGAACCCGCATACTCCACTGCATTGAACAACACATATTTTGTCAAAAACCTGGACGGAAGTGTTCAAATGTCGTGGTGGCAAGGTAAAATCGATTTATAGTCAATCTCGAATTAAAAAGATATTTTTTGTTAAATGCTGTGTTTTTTTTCTATTATTTTTCTGTAGCGTTTTGAAGCGTATAAAATTTCAATATTAAATGACTCAATAATCTTGATAGTTTAGTGTCTTGATAAATACATTGTATCAATATTAATGAAAACTATTAATGAAATCTCTAATAACGTAAACATATTCGAAAAATTATTCAAATTTCAATTATTTGAATGTGCTATTCTTCTTTAGGTGTGGACGCCGCCACGATCGATTTCACGAATCCGAAAGCGGTAAGCTGGTGGGTGGCGCGATTGAAGCTTCTTCAGAATCTTGGAATTGATAGCTTCAAATTTGATGCCGGTGAAGTATCCTGGTTGCCGCAGGTGGCGAAGTTAAATGGCCCACTTGATTTGCAGCCCGGAATATTCACGAAAGACTACGTCCAAGCGTTAGCAGCCAATTTCAACGATTATATCGAGGTGCGGGTAGGATGGCGTAGCCAGGAATTACCGATATTCGTTCGGATGATCGACAAAGATACCAGATGGACATGGAATAATGGTCTGCCTACGCTAATCACGACGCTTCTACAAATGAATCTCAACGGTTATGTTCATGTGTTACCGGATATGATCGGTGGCAACGGCTACCTGGACGGTTCACTTAATGGCACGGAATATCCGCCTAAAGAGCTTTTTATCAGATGGCTGCAAGCTAACGTCTTCATGCCGTCGTTACAATATTCCTTCGTGCCGTGGGATTTCGACGATGAAGTAAATAATCTGAAAAAAAATTCTATTCGTTAATTGATATATATTTTATTGATAAATGAAATTCTATGGGAAAATTAAAAATATTGTTGCAAATATAATTTAATTTTTTTACAAAATATTATTCTAGAGATAATAAAATTTATCTATATTTTATCAGACAATCGCTATTTGCAAGAAATATACTGATTTGCATGCTAATTACACATCAGAGATTGTAAACGCCATGCAACAGGCTGTCATCAACGGCACGCCGGTAAATCCACCTATTTGGTGGATCGATCCAACTAATAAGGAAGCACATAAAATTAATGACGGTAAATTTTTTAAATTGTACTCTATATAGAATATTCTACACTCATAATAAACTATTTCTCTTTTTTCTTTAATTTATGAAAATTTATTTACATAGAAGGAAGATATAGTTGACTTAATAAGAACTGAAAAATACAAATGACATGATTTATAATAATAAAGTTTGATCTATAATAATAAATTAATCTTTGCTACTTAATTTTGTTGCAGAATATCTCCTTGGAGAGACTATATTGGTTGCTCCTGTAATTGAAGAAGATGCTATCAGTCGTGATATCTATTTTCCTACAGGAACATGGCTTGATCTAAATCAAGGAGTGATCATCAACGGACCAAAATGGCTGAGGAATTATCCTGCTCCCTTAGACACGCTTCCATATTTCCAGAAATATCAATAATGATGCTGAAAAGAGAATTGTAAAATTTTGCATATAAAACTTATTTATGCTTAAATGTGTAATTTGAAAATAATAAAATCTAATATCAAAAATCTTATACATGCATATATATATAATATATATATATATATATATATATATATATATATGTGTGTAATTTATTATAATTTTTTTATTAAATATTTAATATTTATAAACATACTTTTATAAAAAAAATAACAAATAGATAATAAATAATAAAAGTTTATCAAAGAAACCGAAAAATTGTGATTAATAATATTGCTGATAAGATAAAATACTTATCCTACAGCAATTATATCTAACTCAATATATATAATTATAATGTAATGAAAAATTGCAACTGCTAATTATTGTGCAATATTTTTAATTTTTTCTATTTACATAGATAAAAATTATATTATTAATAACTATTTTATATATCTCTCTTTTGTAATAAACAGTATTATTTGTGTTTTGATATGCAATAGCATCAATACAAAGTATCTATAATTTTACGAATCTAATTTTTTCAATTTGTGAACTAGATTTTTTGTTTTTCAATTTGTGAACTAGATTTCTTGAAATAATATTATGTAATATCCTCATCTAAATTATGACAACAAAAATGTGAAAATATCATCGCAAAATTTTTGCTAATTATATGTTCAAATGACAATTCCTACTGTATATCAAAATAATATTTATTACAAGAGGAAAAGAAAAGAAAGAATAGAATGACTAAAATATAATTTATCTGTATAAATAAAAAAAGATATATTATGTAGTGATCCGCAATTGCAATCACTCTTTCATTAGATTGATTTTTTTTATATAAGATAAGATTTTATATCTTATCAGAAATATATTATTAATCACAAATACAAAATTTTTTTTATAAGAGTGCTTTATTATTTATCTATGTATGTTATATATATATATATATATATATATATATATATATATATATATATATATATAGGGTGTCCTGCAAAGATTGTGCCCACGCTCGTAAGCGGGTAGAGCACAGTAAACTGAACAGAAAAGTCGTTTATCATTTTTTGATCTGAGCGTTCTTTTCGATGTTATACGATGTTAAAGTTAACTAATCAGCTCCTGTCTATACAGCAGAAAGCCGTCTCCTTACTCCGACCGCCGACGTCCCTCCTTTATTTTCCGTTGTAGACAGGCGCTGAATAGCTTAACGAGCGTTGGCACAATCTTTGCAGGACACCCTGTATATATATATGTGTGTGTTTGTGTTTAAAATTTTACAATTTTAAAACTATATATATATATATATATATATATATATATATATATATGTTTAAAAAATTTATAATATGAACTTTGCAGAGATATTGAAAATTAAAAATTGGATATCAGATTACTGAGTAATCTACGTGTAGTGATTCGATATGTAAATTTTAATTAATACAATATGTGATAACATTTATCATACTGATACAGAATACTGAATCATAATTGATAAAGAAAATCATTAGTTTAAGGTTTGTTCTAAAAGTATATATAAATCAGTATAAACGGCATTGTTGATTCAGTCATCATTAAAATTGATGTAAGCAAGCAACTGAAAAGCTACAGTAAGTATATATATATAGTTACTTTGGATAAAAAACAAATAGATGAAAATACGAAAAATGTTTCCAAAAAATATAAATGTAAGCATCATCTTGTACATTTTCAACGTTCCACATTCTTCTTATCTAATTTAAAACAACATTTTATCTAAAAATAGATAGTATTATAATAAATAATTTTTATTCAATAATATACAACACTCGTTTTAGCGATGCGTTTATTGATCATATTGCTGCTATTCGCTTTCAACGCATTAGCTTGCGTCTATAATGTCGAAAAAGCCGTCAATTCAATTTCGTTTCCTATGGTCACCAAAAATGGTATTCTTCAAGTAAACTTCACTGACAGCTTCATAATTCTCAATCTTACAAAAAATGGTAAGTCATAATGCTGCATATACATGTAATTCTTTATCTTCTTTGTATTATTTTGTTAAACAATTTTCTGTTTATCCCTATGAATTTTACAATATGTGTATGTAATATTTCTCTTAATAAATTAATATAATTATTTTATAATTTTTATAAATCCTGAAGAAACTATATATATCGATGAATGCAATATTTCTTCCAGACGGCGAAAATATGATAAATTTTTTCTACGAGAAATATTCAATGAAAACATTGCAGAGTCCTTTCGTGCTTGAACAAAATTATGACAGTATTAATAACAAAATTACCATAAAAAGTGCGGGTCGATATTCACGACTAATTACTTCAATCACAACTAGTTCAATGCACGAGATCATCAGCATTAATCACACGGCAATTGATGTAGAAGATGTCGAATTCATCGATTGTTATCAGTTCACCGAGGGTACGCAATGGTTCGGTGGTCCGCAACACCGCTATCAGCATTGGCCCATACAGCACATGTACTACGAAGAAGAACCGTATCTACCAACGCATTCCACAAACATGGCATTGTCCGAACGTTACTGGTTATCCAGCAAAGGAATCTCTATCTTAGTAAACGAGACAAGTCCGTTGTTTCTCGATCAAAATAATTATCGAGACAATCATTTATGTCTGATCGCAAAGAACAAGGCGCCCTATCGACATCGGCGCATCGTTCAATTCGACTATAAATTAGGTGTCTTCCTGAATCCGAAAGCCGCTCATCAGGATATGGTAAAAATTTTAGGCAAACCGATGGGTCAACCCAACCAAAGAATGATTCGACATCCCATATGGTCCACTTGGGCCAGATACAAAACTAATGTAACTGAGAAAATCGTGGAGTCTTACGCGGACGAGATTATCGCCAATAAATTCAACAATAGTCAAATTGAAATCGATGACAATTGGGAAACTTGTTACGGCTCCGCTGTGTTTGATCCGGTCAAGTTTCCCAACGTCAGCGCTTTGATGCAGCGATTGAAACAAAAGGACTTCCGCGTCACTTTATGGATACATCCGTTCATCAATCAAGGCTGCGAACCCGCATACTCCACTGCATTGAACAACTCGTATTTTGTCAAAAATCACGATGGACACGTTCAGATGTCATGGTGGCAAGGTGAAATTGTCAATTAATTTAAAAAAGATATTCTTTGTTAAACGCTGTGATCCTTTTCTCTTCTTTGCGTTTTTTTTTAATTTCCATATTAAATGGTTAAATAATTAATTTTGATAATTTAATTCTAAATATATTGCATAATGAAAACTATCTGATAATGTGATTATATAAAAATTATTCGAATTTCAGTTATTTGAACGTACTATTTTTCTTTAGGTGTAAACGCTGCTATAATAGATTTCACGAATCCGAAAGCGGTAAGCTGGTGGGTGGCACGGTTGAAACAACTTCAAAATCTCGGCATCGATAGTTTTAAATTTGACGCCGGCGAAGTGTCCTGGTTACCCCAGATAGCGATATTAAATAGCTCCCTTGATATGCAGCCGGGAATATTCACGAAAGAATACGTTCAAGCATTAACTACCAATTTTAACGATTATATCGAGGTGCGGGCAGGATGGCGTAGCCAGGAATTACCGATATTTTTTCGCATGATCGACAAGGACAGCAGGTGGACGCGGAACAATGGTCTGCCTACATTAATCACGACGCTGTTGCAAATGAATCTTAATGGATATGTCTACGTGTTACCGGACATGATCGGTGGCAACGGCTATCTGGATGGTTCGGTTAACAGCACAGTTTATCCTTCTAAAGAGCTATTCATCAGATGGCTGCAAGCTAACGTCTTCATGCCGTCATTACAATATTCCTTCGTGCCGTGGGATTTCGACAATGAAGTAAATAATCTGAAAAATTCTATTCGTTAATTGATATATATCTTATTGATAAATGAAATTCTATAGGACAATTAAAAATAATGTTGCGAATATAATTTAATTTTTTTTACAAAATATTCTAAGATAATAACACTTATCTATATTTTATCAGACTATCGCCATTTGCAAAAAATATACGGATTTGCATGCTAATTACACGCCAGAGATTGTAAACGCCATGCAACAAGCTATCACCAATGGCACGCCGGTAAATCCACCTATCTGGTGGGTCGATCCAACGAATAAGGAAGCTCATAAAATTAATGACGGTAAATTCGTAAAATTGTACTATATGAAAGATATTCCAAACTTAAGTCCCTTCTCTTCTTTCTCGCTTATCTATAAAAATTTATTCACGCGGAAGAAAGATAGTGTCTCTGAGGACCTGAAAAATACAAATGACATGATCTATAATAATGTGTAATTCAACTTTGCTGCTTAATCTGATTGCAGAGTATCTTCTTGGAGAAACTATACTGGTTGCTCCGGTAATTCAAGAAGGTGCCATTCGTCGTGATATCTATTTGCCTAAGGGAATATGGCTTGATATAAATCGAGCAGCTATTATCAACGGACCAAAATGGCTGAGAAACTATCCTGCTCCCCTAGACACACTTCCCTACTTCAAGAAATATCAGTAATGATGCTAAAGAGAATTAAAGTCTCATATATAAAATATTTATTTGTACAAATAAATATAAAATGTCGTGCTATGTACATCATAGATTTTTATTCAAAGATATATGTTTTTCTTCATAACATAAAAATATATTAACCAATAAATATATTAAGCCAGAATATAAATTTGCTACCTGTTTAATAAGGATCGTATCTCTGAATTAAGTTTTTTAATAACTATATCGTCGGCCGCGTAACTTCCGGTTTTTAAAAGAGAATCACGTTCATCCCTCAATGCCTGCAATCGGTCATTGTACTCTTCTGATTTATCAGATCTGATTTTATTACCATTGCAAGAAATCTTGGAGTAAATGTCATCTATTGTAAATATTTGATTGTAATCTTCTTTTGGAGCAAAGGATTTTTTCGGCTTGAACACATCAATCTCTTTTTGAAGTTCTTTCAGCAAGATTTGATCGTTATTCAAAGCTCTTGTGTCTAAAGATAAAATTTCGGCCAGACTGAAAAATGAGATTTTGTATTTCATCGTATTATATAATATGACATCATATAAAAAAAATAAAAATATATAAATAAAGGAGATTCTATTTTTACTAGATTATATTTAAATAAAATTGATTTTTGCAACAAATTTGAATTTGATTTTCCAAGATATTTAATATTGATGATTATGATAAAGGTCATAAAAAATGACGTTTTTCTTTCATTGTTTTGCTTCAATTATGAGTTTGAAGATTCTATCATAAATATTTTCGAATGAAGGCATCCTATATAAGTAAGATTAATTGATATAACATACTCCACATTTTTCAGTTCTTCTTTACTATTTTTGATTTGTACTTGCATAGCTTGTTGATGATCTACTTTCATTTTATGTATCTCACGAACTGCTTTTCCCCACTGTTCTTTAAAAAATGATTTTCCCTTTTGGGCATTGTCTAATTTTTCTTCGAGAATTTTTAATTCTTGTAACAAAGACGCTGTTTGATCCTTAGTTAAAGATGCCTTTTGATACATTTGCAATTCATCTGCCTGTTTACTTGTTGACGATTTCAGAGTTTCATTTTCATATAATAATATTTCTACTTGCGCCTCTAAAGCAGTTTTCTTTTCTTCTAATTTGGTGATCTACAACATTATATATATATATATATATATATTATATATATATATATATATATAATGTTAAATTACAATATATATGTACATATGTATGTATGTATGTATGTATGTATGTATGTATGTATGTATGTATGTATGTATGTATGTATGTATGTATGTATGTATGTATGTATGTATGTATGTATGTATGTATGTGTATGTATGTATGTGTATGTATGTATATATACGTATGTATATATATATATATATATATATATATATATATATATATATATTGTAATTTAACATTATTTGTAATAATAAAAAATTTCTAAAAAAACAAAAAAAAACATGCTAAGTACATAAAAAATATTCAAACCGATATGAAGAAATAAAAGCTCAAAAAATAAAAAATTATTAAACTGTAAGAAAATTAACTCTTCAAAAATAGATATAAAATTTAGAATTAGTTGCAAAATTTTATCAACAATAAAACAAGTTTCATTATTAGATTTTTTATTGTTACATAGTGTTTGAAATATTTTAAACAAAAATATGAATAGAAAATTCTAAGTTAGATAAAAGTTCTAGTTACATAAAAAAAAACTGTAAAGTTCGATAGATGAGACAAACTTAGGCATAGCCGACCTGTCATTATTCTTATTCTTATTTATTTATACCCTATCTCATCTTTCGATAATATCTAAATAAAATAAAATAAATGAGAAACACAGAAAGCATAGCAAAAGTATAGAAAAATTATATATTGAATTATATACTTTACAAACCTTTAATGTAAGATCATTTTGCATTACATCCAAGGAATCTTTAAGCTCTTGTAACTTAGTTTCATATCTCCATTGTAAATCTTCATTTGCTTTAATTAATCTGGTCTCATTTTCCAAACTTTTTAATCTGCGCGTTCTTAAATCTTCCGTAGCGTTGTTTAAACTATTAGCTAGTATCTTACATTGCTCGACGCTACATGCGAGTTTCGATTCTAAATTCTCTTTTTGTTTTCGCCATTCGTCACTCAATATGTTCAGATGTCGTTCTTCCTTTCTCTTAAGCTAATATACATATTACATTTAAATAACATTTCATTAAACAAATCTTATTATCATTTTATTATTTACCTCGGCTTTAAACATTTCCTTCTGTCGGTCCTTCCATGTTTCAAGCTCATCTACTATTTTATATGCTAAGCTGTCATCCAATATTGGTGGGCCTAGATTTTTACCTTTTAAAAAATATATCACATTACTATTCAGTAATAATATAAAATAATAAAATGTATATTAAAATAAACATTGAATAATTATGTAATGTAAAAACAAATATTAGGATTATTAATTATTAAGAAAGAGTTTAACATAAATTTTTACCAATTGTTTCTTTCTTTAATATAAAGTGTGGTCCACGGTTTTCCAGTTTAAGTACCATATCTATTTCACTAATTTTACATTGATTTGTATCATACAGAGGTAATTTATATTGACATTCAGGCTAAAAAAGATTTCTATTTTAATTTTTATTATTTTATATATGTTACAATTTTCTCCATAAATCATACATCAATACTACCTTACTCTGATGAAATAAAGGTTTTACATCAAGCGTTGATAGTGATAATGGTTCAGCACTTTCATTTATATCATACATACTGATCTTTGGTGGGAAAGATTTTAATAATTGTTTTATTTCATCTGGCATAGATATAAAATGGAATTGGCATCCAATTTCTTGTAATTTAATTTTTTCGCCAGATAAAAGTGGCATTGTTGCACGTAACATTGATGTGATATCAGCTTTTGGGTGATGAAATCTATAAGAGATATATATCACGTAAAGTTTCAAAAAACATAATTTTGTAAATAAAAATATTCGATTGTTCGAAAAAATATATGTAAACTATATATATATATATATATATATATATATATATATATATATATATATATATATGTAAAATATATGTAAATATATATAAATATATATAACTATATATGTAAATATATATAACTATAAATATATGTAAAATATATGTAAAAAATATGTTAAACAAACCGAAATTCAATTTGACGTCCAGATAATTTTGTAGATACCAATGTTATCGCAGCAAGTGAAATATATAGACAATAGCAATGATAAGATCCTATAGATTTGAAATCTTTATTAATGCAGGATATCGCATTACACGAGCGTAAATATGTAATTTTATCCATTTGATTTTTCATGCATTGACAATCAGACTGTTCATTCATATTTTTACATTCTATTGCACTCAACAATTTCACTCCACGAGATGTATTCTTGAAATTATATTTTCCAAAATCGCCGCTAGGATTTCTATGAGACTCTATCTCTGGGCATCTCTAAAAGAAATCCATTATTTTTAATTTTATATGTAAATATTATATATATTGATGTAAAGCAATATTTCATAAATAGATTTTTGTAAACACATAAATCGCTGTAAGATAATAATTATTGACAAAATTCTACCTGACCAATATTATTCGTATTTTCTTCATTGTGATATTGAATACAAGATATCATAGACTTGTTGGGACTCATTATCGTATTAGGATCGCGCACAATGTCCATTTTATTTCCAATATATTGCAGTTTAAATTGTAAATCAAGATAGGATTTTTGGTTTTCAATGGGTTTTTCTGTTGTGTTTAGTTTAGTTAGAAAGCATCGTTCATCTAAGATAATACTCGCGTTTGTAGTACATTTGAGAAATTCTTGTAAATTGTCCACAGGTACTAATGATTGCAGATTAACTAATGATTCAGCTATTATACTATCTTCAAGTTTCAAAAATATAAAAAAATGTGGTTTTGATTGTAGGTAACGTTTTAATACACTCAAAGAACTTTGTATTTTCACTATCACTTTTTCATAAAAAGTACGAGATTCTTCAAATTCTATACTGAACGGTTTCAGTTCTACATCATTTTCTAAAACTCGATAAAAAAAATGCACAACACTATGATTGCTTAGACATTCAGGTAATAACAGATGTAAATTCTCTATACACGTGGCTGTGATACTCAATAAGAATAATTCGCAACAGATATTTGGAGGACCCACTTGAATCAATTGCTCATCAGGATGCAAATAAGATATTATTTTATCACTTTGTAAAATGACATCATTTTCTGTCATCAAATTACTTATCTGTGAGATGATACAATTTGATGATAGATATTTAATGTATATTTTATATAGCTAATTAAAAGTCAACAATGATTCATTTTATAATATTAATACTTTACTTTTAATTAAACTAAAACTATATTAATAATATAAAATAAAAATATGACATTATATTTTACCTCTATCATTGAATTTGAATCTGTACTTTTTCTATTTTCAACTCTTAATGTAAGAAGTAATTCAGGTTTTTGTACTTTAAGATCATTTCTTAATCCCAATAACTTATGCCAATTTGCCTTTGGACTCAAATCTTTATGTTTAGATATTATGTGCGCAGAACGTATACTTAGCAGAATATATCCGATCTTTTCTTTAGCCTTGTTCTCTTTAAAAGCAAAGCATTCTAATTTTAATGGAGTTTGTCCTGATCGCATTCTATAAATTAAATAGAAAATAAAATATATTATAGTTTATTCAATTCTTAGGATTACAATAGTAACTTTATAAGGTAAAATGCTTACTTTCTTAATGCAGTTTTAGTGGTCTCCCAAATCAAGTCAGTTGCATATTGTGGATTTGAACTTGGTTCTATCCTATCAGTTTCTAGAGAATGTCCATTTAAGGTTGCAATCAATAATGTTGGTTGTAAAACTTGTTCAAAACCCTTTCCTACATTATATAAATATAAAATATATAATAGTATATGATTGCAATAACTGTAATAATTCGTACATGCAATTCTCTTTTTGAATTTAAAATTGATTTAAAATTTACATATCAATATTTTTATTTATAAGAAATCTATTCACATATTTTGTGTAATTATATTAACATAAATTTCAGTTTTTTTAATTAATTTTTTTTAACAAAGCTCATTTTAATGCAAATTTATGCGATATAATTATAAAAATAAATCAGTAATTTCGAAAATACATAAATTTCAAAAACTGAAATTGCTTATAAATATTCAAGATAAATTAGATATCTATATAATAAGATATTTTACCTTCTTTTATGCTCAAAATAATTTGCACGTCAGATTCACCTGCTTCTATCATATTTCGTTATGTTTCATAAAAAATATTACATATAAAATATAACAAATCCCCCAGCAAATATCTCGATATACAAATATTTATGCATTCTCTGAGATTCAAATCCGCTGCCATGGAAACGGATCCGTGTAAATACGAAAAAGATATTTCGTTAAATATGTATTTCCTTCGCGCATCAGAGGATATTATAAATTATTAAAAAATTTGTTTAATATTTAGTCCAAAAATAATATAATTAGTATATCCATAAATTGTTAATCGAAATTCGTTTTGCAAATTATATAAAATGCTGCATCTGAAAAAAAGATCAAGCGAGAAATGAACATTGAAAGATGTCACAGAGTCACAGTATGTATTTTTTGTCATACGAGGCTGACAGTACACACATCTTCAGCTAAAATTCAAAACATTTCTGAGAATTTTGAAAGCCCCATTTGACAAGCCGATGGCGCACGATAAATGCGATATTGATCCTAAATCCAAATAACCAATCAAATTGCTAGTTATTGTGATGGAGAAATATCAGATTCTAGTGAATTTGGATTTTTAAAAAGACAAACCTGTCCCCCTGGATTCAAAAATAGACAATAGTAAACAAGTTGTGTATGTATATACAGTGAATCATATATATCTCTTGTTTGCAAGAAATTTTTGTAAGTTTCTCAATAATGGAGCTCGATGAATTGGAGCAATCTGCGAAGAGTCTAAACATGGTGCTCAACAAGTTCCCAATCGGTGCGATTTCATTAAACGATTTCAAACCAGTCGAGGAGAAGATCCAGACGGCCAGAGAGTCCCTGATGCATTTGAATGCCAGGTTATTAATGCTTCAAGCAAAGTACAAACGTATGTCGTTAATAATGCGCGGGATATAAAGCGGCTCTGAAATCTTTGAAATCATTGAATTGCAGAATATACAGATGACGGACAAAGACAGCAGGAAGAAGAATCCACTGGAGTTGCATTGCAGAATATTACAAGTGACACACTGATAAACGCCAAGGCTATCAAATTATGTCTTCATAGTATCACTATTCTTTCTATTCTCAGTAATAAGGAAGGCGATGTAGAAGACCAAAAGTAAGAAGTATTTATGTTGTTACCTACAATTGAATCAATATTAGATACAAAGTCAAAATGCAATCAATATTCAATTCCGTTTGTTCCAGTAAACTCTATTCTTATATGAGTAAACTACTTGCTTTCAATGACAGTATTATGACCACTCAAGAGGTCATTGAGAAAGAATCTCGACTACAATTAGACTTGAAAGTAGAATGCCACAAGGCATTGTTTGAGTACAAGAATTTTTTAAAGGAACAGGAACAGATTCGAAGTGAGAGATTACAAGAAACATATCCTGAAATTGTAGAGTGAGTGAAGTTATTTATCGCAATTTATCTTTTATATTATATTTTTCACAACTAATATCTTTTTCAGGAGAAAAAACAAAATGGAAAAAACTTTACGAAAAATAAATATAATGAAGAAACTTATTAGAAATTTTATAGCATCAAGCAGTCATATGCTAGTAGAACAGCCCATATTGTTAGAGATGTTGGAGAAGCACAGAGAACTAATAAATGTCGAAACAATACTCAAAATTTCCCAAAATCGTGAAAACATTGAAGATGTATAACAGAGGTAGAGAGAGAAAGATATAGAATGAAAGAAATCTCAAAGAAAAAATACGCACAGAATTCAATATGAACTTTTTTTCTCTTTTCATACTTGCCAAGCGCAATGGACACAACACATATTTACAAGAATAAGCTTCCACGCAAATCTCAATAGTCTCTTTTTCTTTTTCCCCCCCTTTTTTTTTTAAGTTCTATTGAAGTGTCTTGTCAGACAGTGTTTTGTATAAGTTACTTGTTAAATAAAGCTTAATTAATATTGTATATAAGTTAAAAATTAAATATATAGAATAGTAATCACAGCATATGTATATATAGTAAACTTTTCACTATAGGGGAGATGTACATATTCATGTCTTTAAAAACGGTATAGCCGAGAGATTTTCCCTTATATGATTATATATATATAATTTATGTATTATACATATATAATATTAAACACCGTGTGCGATAAAATGCAAATGTAAGACAACCAATTTTTCTTTTTTTTTTTTTTTTATAGTCCGGTATATGTATATCATTCAGTCTCGTTGTATATATTTCGTCCACTTTTTATGTAAACCACTCTCTCCTCTTATCCACAATCATATGTATATGACTATATATATATATATATATACACACAGTTGTCATACACATGCGTGTGTGTGTGTATGTATGTATGCGAACACACATATAATTTTCATAGTAATGTCAAAACAATTTAATCACTATATACGTAAAGTGGATCAATTCAAGACGACCGAAAAGAAAACGAATCCATCTAAAGGAAGCTGCATTGAATTTTATCAGAAGATGTAATGTTCGGATTATATACGGATTTGGATTTTATGTTATCTGGCAAAATCGAAGGGAAACAATCTCATAAAATGTACGTGATACTATTTCTATAAAAAAAATTTATACAAATAAAACGTAATTTCCAGGGTTGAGAGCAAATTATTTTTTTTAGTAACTATAATGGTAACGGCCTTACAAATTTTATTTCTAATAGAAAATGTAACTATTATAACGAAAATATATAATGAATTTAATAGATACATATATTACCTTTTTGAATCTATTGAAGATATTTTCATATAAATAATGATCAAGAGTGTTGAAACGCAACATTATATAAAAACTGTTGGACATTTACAGTATTTAAAAGTTTTTTTTATTCAAACTTAATTATCAAAATTAGTTTATATCAATCAAAATTTATATTTTATTTCAATCAAGTAAACGATATCATTATTAAAATTATATCACTTGTGTTATATATTTTAATATAAAATATTATAAATTTTTAAATATGTAAATTTAATCTTGCATTAGCATTTAAAAAAATAATGGAAATTGTAACGACTCATTGCGATTTAAGTAATGATAACGATGAGTTATTTTTCAAAAAAAGAAGTCTCAATCCTGGTAATTTCGTTCTTATTTCATTAGCTTCTTCCTAAAGAACACATCCATTTCTCGGCATTATTTCGATTACATAATAATAAAAAATTATCACGATAAAGATACTAGTCTCACACTGATAATATCGTACTGAAAAAATTACGTTTGTTATAATGTAACTCTATATGTAGACACAAATTGAAGTAAAGATACGTTTTGTATTGGACATTAATTTTCTATTTTTTTTGTTTTTGTTTTGTTTTGTTTCCTTAGTTCAATTTTTCACTCTGTTTCTCCTCGTGTGTTTTTTGCACATTGCAAAAATGATACTTCACAGACGCACGCACGCACGATCGCTTTATACCGTCTGATTTTATGTTTCTTGTCTCGTAAAAAAAAATTCGTGTATTCTATAATAAAATATTAAATGCACATGCACGCATACACAACACAAGCGTACGATACCACAAATGCACGTAATCTGCTAATTTTATGAAAACGGCGATTTATTATGATTGTTAGCAATTATAGCAATTTTATTTTTCAACAATTCGTCCATTAAAACAATACGAACATATAGTAAGTCAAAAATGTGTATGCGTATAAGCCTCACTATGCGCGTCATTTGACTTTCTCCATACAAGAGACTATATATAGTGCTTATTATAACTTAATCTCATGTGTTTCATTGAGACGGTGGTTCTCTCCAACACTCATAAATCGACGATATCAAAATACAATAACTAAACGATCACAACACACGAGGGAAAACGTTAACCAATTTCTTTCCTCCAAGTTACACTTTATAAGATATTTTAATAGTTACGCAGCCTCATTTCCATAGATACGCACGATCGCGGTATCGATATATCAATATATCATCGCCGTTTGTCGACGAGGGGAATGAAAGACATGGGGATACATCGATCCTGATCCACAATCTATTCGTATCATTTACAAAACAAAAAGATTTCGAGCGAAAATGATAATTTTACATTACAACGAGCTAATCCCATTCCTAAGCGCATAATGCATGACAATCGCTTCTCTCTCCGTGCAAGATATGTAATAACCTAGGGAAAAAAACGGAAAGGTTCGTGTGTATGTCTGTGTGCTGTTTACAATGTCCGAGGAGATGAGGATTCTCTTTTGCTCACAACCATACTTAACCAGCAGTCAGTCGTGTTATATTAATAAAAATTGTGTGACTTTGCCCGCGCGCGCTTTGAAAAATCGGCTAAAAAACTACGGGCTAAATGTCTCGCGCAACAGGATATTTGTTATTATAATTAACGCCAACAACGTACATTTCCCGGTGTGGCAGGACAGTGATATAAATATCGGAGATGCTCTCTCTCCCTCTGTCGCGCGGACCTCTCGCGCGCGTCTTCTCCTCGCAATCGGATATTACAATAATATGTGCCGCTCGCTATTGAATCGCGTGAATCAACTTTTTACTCGCGAGGACGATTCACAGAATGCGTACACGAATAATCGCGTACGCGATTCGGCGTCTTATGTACAGTAGAGTATGTGATAGTTACAACTTACGCGAAACTACGAATCAGCCTCGTCGAAGAAGAAAAGCGCTCTGAAGTAACATCTCTTTTCAACTCGTTCTTTTTCCACGTACGCGAATCATATACACATACGGATATCATCAATCATTCATCAGATCACTCACTCTCTTTCCGCCTACATCTCGACTGTTTCGGCGTTTGTCAATCACGGCTAGTTCACAAAATTAAGGAACGATACCCTCGGTGCGTTCATTGATAGTGAGGAAGATACAGATAATGAGAGGGAGAGAAGGAGAAAGAGAGAGGAAATTCACAGAGTATATAATCTAGAGATTCTGATCTCTATTTTTTTTTTTTAAGCGTATCACGTTTTTCAAAGACTGTCCGACAGAAGCGGTTCTCTCCCTCTCTTCCGTCTTTCATTCGCTTTATATCGTACACGAGAGCACGGCCGTGTATTACAATACGGCTCGAATACGCAATAACTCCGTAAGTACATGGGTTTCTGTCGTCGGACGCACTTGTCGGCGAGTATGTAATGGATACAAAGTGATGTGTATGCAAAACACGTGTTACACAATATAAACGGCGCGTACATCTCTCACGAATATCGGTACGAAGTCATCGGCCGGACTAGCGTAAGTGTGGACCTTTGGGTGTAAGTTTCCTTCGTCATTTATCATATTTCTGCAAAAAGAAACAGACACAGTCAGTTTTTAAAAGTAAAAAGTCCGACGAAAGTATTCTTCTTTGAAAAATTCAAAAGAAATAGATTCGTTTGCAGATTTCTAATTTTTTTTTATTTTATTTTTTAAAAGAAGAAAATTTAATATCGAAGTATAATAGTTCGCATATATTTCAGATGCATCCAAACATTTTGAAAAATATTATACAAGTTATGAAATTTTTTTTCCATTAAAAAATGAATTAAACCAAAAGAATTTTGTTTAAAACCGAATTAAAATTATAGATAGTTCAATCCTTACTTACTCGTTTAATCGATACGGTTGACAGGATCCTTTTGCTCTTCCATAATATTCCAATCTATATTTTTGGCTCATTTATCTCTTGGTCGCTTAAATGTTTCAATGTCGCGAAATTCAATGCGCATTAATAGAAAATCGCACGTCTCACTCCATATGAATCTCTGCAAATGCCTCGCAACGTAAAGCTTTTCTTGTTACATTATACGGGGAGAATAATGATTAAATATGTTCATAGCAGAGAGCTCTTGTTACAATGAATCTTTGCATTATTGTATATTATCCGATTTTGCGTCTTTGTTTCGAACAGAAATCACGTATAACATTCAGATTTTATTATCAATTCCGACGTAAGTCTTGAAGAAATCGAAACAGAATCTAGCGCAAACAGTTACTTCTCTTTCTTCTCTCACTTCTCGTTATATTCTTTTTGATAATCGCCTCGAAAATGCATGGAAACAAGAACTATCCTCGAATGTCGCACTCTCTTCTCAGAGGATAATCTATATAGAAAAAAAAACCGGTTGTTTTATTTATCTTTTTTCGTTTTCCCTCTTTTTTTTTAATCGGTGATGAAAAAAACAAATCGACTGCCACGAGTGTCACGTAATTTCAACTTGTTCTTCTCGCACATTTACATTTTAATAAACTTTCATTATATATGCTATAAAGTCTACCGACAGAAAAACCTTATTTCATCGATATGTTATGTAAAATGTAATTGTTTCAATCGCGCAGGGTAAGTCACTCTCTCTTATGATAATTTCGTCTTTGAAAGGCATGAAACCGAAATTTTTTATATTGCTTGGAAAATGTGCGAATTTTCTGTTTCGGTGTATTTAAAATAATTATGCAGGCGAATGGAAAAATTACTTAAAAAACATGCAAACGATATTGTGATATAAAAAAATATTCAAAGATATTTTGCGTTTCGTTTAAGAAATAAATATTAGTCATATAGCATGAATTTTTATTGCATATCAATCATAATCCGTGATTGTGATTGATATGCGGAGTGGAACTGACGATGACGTGGTTGGTAGAATTATCGTACATATACGATCCTCGTATAGAAAAAACAGGCAGTCTAGATGTCAAAGTAACCATTTCAACAATTAACACGCATTCAGATAATTCTGTACATATCGGATGTTATGATTGATAATGTTTATTAATAATAAATTCTAATGCTCTATTCTTTCGTATTTTCTACAATATATAACTCAAAATTAAAATTACAAAATCTGTTTGTAGATACAAAATCATACATTATAAATATTCCAATATATATTAAAATTATTTCTTGATAGATAGAATTAAAAAAAAGAATCCGAAATCAAAAGATACGTAATATAAAATCAGGCATGTAAATTTTCGCTTTATAAGGTGGGCACACTACACATTCTCCCTATTCATAGAGACGCGAAAGCGAGAATACTTATTCACAATTATTCGATATTTTAATCCCATTCCTGAATCCCTTAAACGCGATCGTCGTTTTTTAGTTTCATGCCTTTCAGAGAATTATAGTCAGATTTCGCGACAATCGAAATCTTTCGATTACAATAAATTTGGGATAATACACTACGCTCGTTTATCCTGCGAGGCTGTGAATATACAATGAGATCTGTGATAATTTCAATTCGTTATAATTCACAGTATATATGCGATCGCCAACGTGGCCGTCCGTCGCACAACGTGACATTATTAAAAAGCGTCCCTGTGATACATGAAGAAATCGTAGGCACAAACAAGTGTTCTCTCAACATCGGTACGTCAATTCCTTTTTACTTTTATGTAATCCTCCATTCGTTGGTTCACCGGTACCGACGACCGGCCGACGACGATCATTCTCAGTCAACAGTAACATGTCAATATGTTGATGACATCGATAGTAATGTAATTGATAAACATGAGTGCAGACAATAGAAATAATAATGATGATGAAAATGGAAACGATGATGATCATGACTAACAATGATAATGAGAATGAGAAATACGATCAACGTAATAATTAGAGATTAATAATAATAATAATAATAATAATAATAATAATAATAATGAAATAAAATAATATATAATAATAAAGAATAATCATTATAATAATAGTAATCATACTGCTAATAGTAGTAATAGTAGCAATAGTAAGTAGTAATAGTAGTGGGCAGCAACAAGATGAAATGTAATCATGACAATAGTAGCAATAATAATAACACGAGGTCACTTTTCTTGGCTAAACGAGAGGATTTATTCAGTAAGTAGGTAAGTGGATTCGCCAACGTCTCTTGACTTCTATCAGTAGCTCAAGGCCACTAAGAATATTCATCGACTCATTTGCTATGATAAGAGCAGAGAAAAAATGAATCAAACGAAATGCACATGCAAAATGCATGCAACATGCATCGAAAAATATGGATGCCGATAGCTGGTGAATTTGTCATTAATTTTACTTTAATTTAGTTTAAATTTAAAAAAATGCATCTAAGCACCCAACAATCAAATTTATTGGCTTAAGGAACGAGAAGTCAGTCACATCTTGCCGGATAAATATATCAAAATTTGTTTCAATTTTATGTTTTGTGAATTTTCACACTGCAGTGCATTATGAAAAAAAAAGAAAGAAAGAAAAATACAAAGAAAAATGCATTCTGTCATATTAATTATTGGTCTTAATAATTAGAAACCAATAATTAAATTTTCTCTAAAAATTCCATATTTGCGCGTGTCACAGAATACATTTACTTTGTCCAAGTGTATTCTTATACATATGTTTGTACAACGTATAAAATAAATAAAAGAGAGAGTTTTTAAAGCGGATCCGATAATTTCCGCAAAGATTCAACGAAGAAACATGTTATCAAGTTCTTCACGGATCGGCCGCGCTTTCTTTGCAATTATTGCAGCAGACATAGCTAAAAACAATTCTAATCGCAGTGATAACGCGAAAATACTACAGAATTTCGATTTTATTACGCTGAAAAACGGAAATTAGTTGTAGGTCGAATTGTCGTTAGCGAGTCCGCCTATTTATCGAAAAGATCACAGCTCGATTGGCCACAGAAAAAGTAGCTTTATTCTCTCGACCGAGTCGCGCAATTGTCCAATTAATATGATAATAGTGGCGACGGTAATAGAATAGTTGTACGATGATGGCGATGATGATGATGATGATGATAATGGTGATAGTGGTTGTTCAGTTCGACAGTGGTGGCGGTGTCGGCGTCGGCGTCATCGTGACAGTTGTGTGCAGCACCGAGTCCCGTGACGCGGATCGGCTGCCGATGCGTAGCAGAGTGACGGCCTCTCTCTCGGGATCAGCGCTGCTGGCAGTATCGGCCGCTGTACCTACTGCGTTCATCATCCCCGCGGCCGTTCCTGCCGCGATACGTTTCCCCGTCCTCGACGTCGCAACGACGGCGTGCGCCTCGACGACCCCTCCGGCAGACTCGTCAGCACTATTACCCGCGCACTGCACCGCCCCCCCGAGACCAACGGTAACGGACAGTCATTTCTGCCTTCCACTTTTCTTCTTCTTGCGCTTGAAGAAGCAACAGCATCTGGAAATGAAGCAAACACTAATAGGACTTAGAGTCGTCCCTTTTGGCAGCGTCTCTCGTTAAGTCAACACACCGAACATGCATGGAGCCATGTAACAAGTTGAGAGAGAATGAAATTTGTCGATCTTCCAATGATACTCTTTATCCGATTGAATGTAGACATTCATACATTACATAATATCGACATTATGTCGACATACATATCAGTTTTTCATGCAGTTTGTTAGTTTAAATAGTTAATTTGAATATTTTAAATCTCAATTCTTTCTAATATGAAATGATAAAGGAAGGAAGAAAATGGAGCGAGGAAAATAGAATAAAGCATACATTTATAATTACATTGTGGCTAAATATATCAAAAAAAGATTTGATTAGTACAATACAATAACACGAGAAGATTTTGCAATTTGTTTCGATCAAATTCTGATCAAGTTATATATATATATATATATAAATAAATCAATATAATTAATGATATTTTCTCCTTGCAATATATAATAAATTATATAACCGGCGCTCTAATAGTATTAATAAGGAGAAATGTTTCACATTAAATTATGTAACAAAAATATATTTTTTTTGACGTACAAAAAAAGTGCTTATTTTGTTTTGCGATAATAATTATCTCTACATTAATGAATCTTACATCTTGCCTATTAAATCTCGCGAAAACTGTAAGCGTGATTTATTAGAAATGTAAAACGAAACGCAAATGCTACAAAATACTATATATACACACACTATAAATATACTACAGAATAATAACCACAATATTTTATGATATTCTAAATAGCATTACATCAAAGGCATATTTGATTGTATTTTGAAACTTTATATTTTGATATCGTTCACGGCACTAATCTTGTGTCTAGCCTAATATAATAAGATTTCTACAATAAATACAAGTATCTATTATTATGTGTGAAATATTTAACGAATATGATATTTTCTTCTTATATTGTAAAACAAAAAATCTTGGATTGCCCAGTTGAATTGATGTAACAAACCTAGTTCAGGAATGAGGGTGGGATAGGTGCTGGAAATGTACGCTTGGAAAGATCGAAACAACAACTTTCCACATCGGGAACAACGTTTTAGTCGAGTTACTTGTCTGAAAATAATATCACATGCGCAGTTTGAATATCGGCTTCTTTATAAAATACACACACACACACACACACACACACACACACACACACACACACACACAATTCATATACATATAATCACGTCTTTTAATTTTTATTTCAATACGAGAGATTTCTAGTCGGTGCAAGTAAATTATTCTAATAAAATTTAAGAGAGATTGCACGCACACACACATATAAAAAAAATACATGCATATAGACAAAATCTATCAAACATATTGCATATTCTTATCCATTTCGTAAATTTGAACTTGGAGCAACAAAGAGAAAAAAACGAATTGTGATGAAACAAACTGCTACTAACTTGGTTTCGTCGATCATGTCCACTTCTTGAGGTGCTGTGATTGGTGTATTGGAGTGACCAGCGGTCGGATCATCATTGGCTAGCTCTCCATTAGTCGACGACACCACCTGCGTGCAACGTTGTACTGCGTTATTGCAAATCAATATGAAAATAAATATACGAGTTTTCAACATTAAAGGATTCAACAGATTTATCTAGATGGATATATTTTTCATATTTCCGATATTGTTGGACGTGAAAATTAGGGAAATACTTTCTTTTGCTTACTACTTGTTGAATTTTCAGAAAGACTACGCAGGAGTAATATACATAAAAAAAAAAATCAATTTATTCAAAAGTCTACTTCTGCACATAAGTTACACAAAGATTCAAATAAAATCTGATAAGAGGATGTATGAGAATTTAACGTAAAAATAAGATTATCGCTGATATACATAGGACCCATAAAGCAGTATTCTAAATAAAAACAGAGGCGTAAGTGACAAATTCTTATTTTTCTCAAAAGTCATACGTGACGATGATGCTTCTGTTATTGCAAGTGCAGGGAAGAGACGAGTGATCGTACTAAAATACCGGATTAGTATTTCATGTCCAATCAAAGAAAGAAAGTAAAAGTGTCTCGATCACAATCGACACAAAAGACAACATGCTGCAACAAATCAAATTGCACAGACTTCTAACTGACCATAATCCAGTGGTGCTTTGTCTAGAAATAGAGCGAACAGTTTACATTTTCTGTATAGACTGTATAGACATCACATATACGTCGTCGTTTATGAGAATGAGAGACAAGAAAGATGACAGAATTAGGAGAAGGCAATGTAAATAATAATTCTTTCAATTAAATTTAATTTATCGATTCATATAGCTTTCTGATTTCTGAAGATAATATATTTTTTTGGAATCTATGAGATTTGTATAAAAGAGATTACGAAATTGCAAATTTAATATACTATTTTGCATCGCATCGTTAAAAATCATGTTTCTTTTTTCGTAAAACATAAGTGACTCGATTGTAAATAAAAAAACCAGAAAACTGCAAATAAAGTTCAAGAGGAAGGGGAAGCTTTTGGGAAATTAAAAGACGAAATGACACGAGAGAGAAGGATGGAAGATGCGCAGGTAAACTCACCTGTACAGAACCGTGCCTGTCAGCAGGTGTCAATGTACCACCGGCTCCTGATTGCTTCACAGTATCTGGCCACGTGGCTCCCACCCCCTTACCGCCCCCACCTCCCACCCCTCCACCTGTCACGTCCTGAAGGAACAAGCATGACAATTTCGTTGCGTCGCGTTATATGAATAATTCTGAAGGATTCGTAGAACAGTAGAAGAGAAAGAAAATATCGAGAGGAACGTTTGAGTGAAATTTTCTCCGAGTGTGATTTGTGACGATAAACGCGACACCTAATAGAGAGTGTTATAAGAAACAAACCTAATCCGATATTAATTTCTATATTGAAGAGATGAATATATGGTTCGCTGCTCAAGAATAGAAATACAATTATCTATAAATTCTATATTTTATATATATTATTTTATGCACTTTACTTGAATAAACTATAAGATGGAAATCTGGCTTCAACTAGTTACAAGCAAGGGCAACAATATTAAAGCACAACTGTATCAAAATTACTTCTTCATGCATGAGTTTGTATCACAGATGCAAAATCAAATATATCATTTTATAGTCCATCATCTAATCATTCTAAAAATTTACCATTGCTATTGATTCCCGTTCATCAACTATTTATTTATTAATTAATTATTTAATGCACACGAGTTCGCAGATAGTTAAGCGTCGTATGGCCTTGTTTTACGGACAGAAAAACATCAATAACACAATTACAAAACGCGGATATCTTTCCGGCTATATATTGTATCATCGTTGTCTCCTCTCTTTACTGATAAGATAAAGCATGCATAAAGAAGTCAATTCTTCGAGCGCAACCTAAAGATTGGCTTACATATTGGCCTTGCAATTCGAAGCGAACTTCATCCATCATGAGGATTACATCCTCCTCAAAATCATCGTACTCCTATAAATTGATGCCCATTTTGGATTCGTGCAGAGAGAAATGATAATGTATATAATTGCTTTTTCATAATATTGCTCTCTCTTTTCGCGAGATCTGGCCATTTAATATTATTAAAAACGCTCCCCTGAATGTTTTCGAAATTCGTTCCATTTGAATGATTTTTCTCCTCAAAATAAACAGTCTGAATCAAGGTCGTTGTTAAAATTCTGTCTTTGATCTTTTCGCTAATAAGGCGTGTATCCATGCGGTTAACTCGAATAACAAATAGACAGGCTACACGTCCATGCTTTGGTTTTTATTATTTTTTTTTAAGAGAGAGAGAGAAAAGAAACGCAAAGAAAACGTAAGCAATACCTTATAAGCGGCGGGATGCCGATCACGATTTGGCGATACAACGATCTCCTGGCCGGTTTGAAGGGATCCGACGGGCGTGGACTGTAATAAGAGAAAACGTTTACTTTATATATACATACATATATGTATATACGGGATGAAAGTCTGTAGCGAACGACATTATTATACACATTCTACATATTTCACATTGTATATAGATAACATACTTGAAGCTCTGAAAAGCGGACAGACAGACTTATTGATGGGGACTGTGCACTTTAATTTATGCTTAATAGAAGATCTGTGACATCATAATGCGTTAAATCCATATTTAAATAAAACCAATCGGCTCTGAAAATTCTCTCTTTCTTTCTCTCTCCCTCTCTCTTTCTCTGTAGTAACAATCATTTACGATATTATAATAACGAAACAACGTGCTCTTTGTTATATATATAAAGAATAATATATATATATATATATATATATATATATATATATATATATATACACACAATAAAATATAAAAAATGAAATATATGTAAATATAAAAAATATGTAAATAAAAATATATAAATTATTTTAAATAAGCGATTATATTGCAATATGCGGAAATATCAAAGCTTAATTATATGGGGCCGCGATTTGGCGAGAGACATTATTCGAGTCACCACCAACCTTGTCGGATTTGGTTCTGCCAATGTGCGAGGGGGCCGCCATCCGCAGCGCTCTCATTTGTTCAAAGTTGCTTGGCTAGAGATAGTGCATTGAGGGAGAGGGCAGCATGCAAACGTTAAGAATCAGATGTGAATCTGCTTGCCGGTATCGTGATGCTCTTTGCAGCGGGTGGTCTGTTAGAAAATTGGCGGGACAAGTCACTTACCCAATTATATCGGAGTTTTTCTCCGACAAATCGTCAAAAAATTTCATTTAAATTATTAACAAAACTATAATCAACAAGAAAACGAGCCAATGAAAAATTAGTATAACTTTGATTTAGAAAGTAAAAAGAAACATTGACTGTCCAAAAAAAAAAAAAAAAAAAAAAAAAAAAAATTGAAAATACTAATGATATCGTAGAAGATAACATGTTTTCTGCGATATCCATTTCAAAAATTAAAATAACATTTTAATGGCAAGATTTGCTAATTACATAAGACTAATCACAAGCAAATATGACGCAAATGATAAAATTTTCGTTTTTACATTATTAGAAGGAAAATATGATTGATAATGCACCAAGATCACAGTTATCGATTCGTACTTTCTTATTGGGACAGCGACTGTTATCATCGTCTCTCCCTTACGTAACAAACAAGTTAACATGCATACATTGACGTCACTCTTTTTTCGTGTACAAAATAAAAGCGATGCGAAAACGTGACATTCGCCGAAGTTTTACCAAAGCTCTTTGCATAACATTGATCCCGTGAAAAGGAATAAAGATCGGGATCATCAACACGTACCATTGTCTTGCCGGTCCAATCAAATTCGCCGTCATTGACGAAACCACGTCTCTCATATAAATCGTGGAAGAGCTTCCTCAAGTACTCGTAATCCGGCGTTTCGAAGAAGTCCAGCCTGCGTACGTAACGCAGATATGTGGCCATCTCCTCGGGATGGCCATCGCAGAGCACCTCTATTGGCGTTGCTCGTTTCGTGTCACCAATCTTCTGATATCGTTCTTTCAGTGTATCGGCCTTTAGCCCTTGCCACGGCAGGCTGCCACGTAGGAAGTACATGAACATGTGACCCAGTGCCTCCAGATCGTCTCTTCTGCTTTGCTCTAGTCATCATAATTATAACGTGAAAAATTATATATCTTTTGACTATAAAAAATTTTTTTTAGAGAATAGACGCATTCTGACATTAATTTATGTCCAATATCTATTAAGAATGTAACAGTTTCAACACTCGCCGCACTTTCTCGCGAGCCACCTCGCATAGTGATGGTTTAGCGCGTGGTGATTTGTCATGCACCGTATACGCACATATACACACACACGACGAAACAAAAGTAAACGTCCGTTACCTTTGCCAAGATGCGTGTTAATGCTCATATAACGCGCTGTGCCGGTGAGACTCTTGTGTTCCCGATACGGTATATGCTTGTTCGTCTCCAGGTCTATGTACTCTTTGGCTAGTCCAAAATCAATTATGTGAATAATCTTATCCCGCTTCGTAGTGGATCGTCCTATCAGAAAATTTTCCGGCTTGATATCGCGGTATATCAAATGCCGACTATGAACGTATTCTATCCTATGGAGCTGAAAAAAAAGAATAATTATTTGAATATAAAAGTCAGCCTTATTTCATCAACGAAATCAGAGATCATTTTCATGATGCAATTTATCATTATAACAGTTTATAATTTTATTTTTATTTCTTCTTTTAAACATTTTTATTTAATATTTCAACCATAAGATCTCAAACGAATCTCTCGAATAAATTCCAAGTGAACAAAGGAAAATTTGAAGAGAAATGGCAGACTATTAAAGTTTGCGAGATTCGCTGTACCATCTGACGTGTTTGAGGTCGACTTTCGAAGTGCGATGTTTGATGGTCAGTTTTGCGGACTTAAAATGTTATAGTAATGCGACTTACGAGTTGTGTGGCAATGTTGAGAACGGTCTTGAGGGTGAACCTTCTCCCGCAGAGGTCGAAAAGGTCTTCGAGGCTGGGTCCGAGAAGCTCCATCACCAGGGCGTTGTACTTCCCACACGGGCCGAAATAGTACACCTCCGGTATACCCTCTATATGTGTGTTATGAACTATACCGATCGACAAAAATGGATCACACCCCAGATCACCCCCAATAAACATGATATTATACCGATGGACGTAGCACGCAACGAAACACAAAACGAGCACAATTTATAATTCTACGACGGCGAAAGATCTCGTTAACAAAAACAATATATATGCCTGAAAACGTTCGAAATTTCCGATTAATTTGTCCTCGAGAATGTAAGTACACAGAATAAATTTCATATATTTGCATTAATGTGTATCATGATATTTTACAAATGTTTTTTCAACCAGCTTTACACAACTTTTAACTCTGAATTTAATATAATTTTATATCTTAAAATTGAGATATGTAATAGTGATTTTTTAGACAGATAGTTCGAAACGAAATGTTTTTTTCATAAATTAAAGAGAAAACAAATAATTGGAAATAACGTTAGGCCGACGAGAAATATTGTCGCGTTTTAAAATGCGTGTTTCTACATATTTATTAAAATTGAAAATTATAAAATTGCGATAAATGATGACCTCGACACATTCGATAAGCAAAAATTGATTCAAAAAATTAACCAAAAAAAACTTTTACTAAAAATTAATGCACTTGAATGCGGAACATGAAAATGCAATAATATTTTATTTCTTTGGACATAATGCATGATATACATGTTTGATATAATCTCAATTCGTGACGCTAATTGCGTCGAACTTTAGCCAAGTATACAAAAATTACAAATGCATGATTATTTCGCGTAAGATTTTGCTGACTTGAATTGTATAAAAGTTGAAGTAAATTATCAACATATCTCGTGTCAAACTGTGTATAATATTATAAGAATATTTTTTTCAAATCAATTTTCAATCAAGTTAAAGAGTTAATGGCACTAAAGTATCGAGTGAGTGTTATCGATTTATCTTACGCGCGTCGTAGAATTAATAATCTCTATCACTTCTTTATAAATATTTTTAATATATATACGTATATATATTTGATTTATTTATTTATTTTAGCTTCTGCTCTCTCAATTTGACAGTTTGAGACATTTTTTATGATTTTAATATATCTATCGAGTTTTCTTATTTGATTTCTTTCTCGTTACATATTCAAATATAATAATATAATAATATATACAATATAATAGCATAAAAGTGACACTCACCATGTGTACCTAATAATTTGTAAAACCTATATTCTAAATGTAGCTGTGGTGCCTTTGACTTCATTGGTTCCTACAGCAACAAAACGAAGGGCCCGTTAGCGTAAAAATTCATAAAGTTTTTCACCAAGTATTGCAATTATATAAAAATGCCTGTGGCTTTCACTCACCATTTTAATTGCTACGTGCTCATTATTGTACAGGTTCTTCCCTGAAAATAGAAAGAAAAAGACTTGGGTAAGAATGAGACTGTTAGTGCAAAAAAATACACACATTATATATATATATATATATATATATATATATCAGCAATATATATATATATATATATATATATACTGCTGAGAAATTTTGATACGCAAATTATTGCGTGTCAAAATTCTGGTTCTAATTGCTTTTCTGATATAACTGATTCAATGCGTAATGGTTGTGCCATTGCACACGAGACATGTGATGTTTCATGGATATTATGCCTCGATGACAATATGATTGCGCGATAATTAAATATCGTGCGATGGCTCGCGCTTGGTACTGATTGCAGCCAACATGAGAAAATTAGATTGCCGAGATCGCTGTGGTACACGCGGTCACCGTAGAATTATGGTCGTCGATCATTAATCGCTTATGCAAACTTATCGGGAACCATTTAATATAATCGCGTAATATATAAACAATTAATCCGATAAAATGCGTTACTTCGATATCGAATTGCAATAAAACATTGATTGGTGAGAGTAAAATATTACATGTATATATATACACACATTTATTATATATATATTTGTAATTTTTACTCTTAAATATATCAATATATAACAATATATAACAATCAAGTACCTTTTTGGAAGATAATGTCCAATATTATAGGAACACATGATTTTACATGAAATTATAAAAAATATTTTTGTATCATATTAATTATTAAACTACCGATAAAACTGTTTAAAAACTATAAATCTGAATAAAGTATTTTAAATATTAAATGGACATTTATGATATAACATATCTATCTTAAATCCAATAATAATAATAATAATAACAATAACGAGAATAATTTCTTCACTAATCGTCTTTTCTGCATTGTTGATATTTAGGATTGCAACATCAATAATGTGTATCATCTTTGCCCGCTTATCAATCAGCATTATGTCCGATTTCAATGAGAATAATAATAATAAAGAAATAATAACAAAGAAATAAAGATATGAAAAATCTTCAGCATTTTCTATATTACAGATTTTTGAATGTTTATAGTAAATCATGTACAATATTTAATACTAAATTTTGTCAACAAAAATTGTAAACATATGCATAAACATATGTCTCATAATCGCACGTGACTTATGGAAAGATGAAGCAACCGGTTTTGCTTGAACATTATAGAAGCCGCAAAAACCTAAGGCGCAAAATTCAATTTTGTTAGAATACAATTTTGTTTGCAAAGGCTTCATCGCGATATGTTGCGAATCTAATAAACACAACGCGTGAGCACCAACAATAAGTAGTTTCCCATTTCACAAATAAGAATACAAATGTCAAAGAAATAACGGGTTATAAAATTGTGCTGTATGCAATATTATTTGAGCAATAGACTAAGGAAATTGAAATGTAAAGATAATAAATAGTAAAAATAAAAAAAATATATATAAAAAATTGTAAAATAAGGATGACAAAGAAGTCGAGAAGACAAATCTTATTTATTGTATAATAATATAATTTATGGAAATCTTTTCTCTTTTCTATCCTTGCAATTTACCTAACGAGAATCGAGAGTTTTATTCCTTAAAATTAATGCGCGTCACACACGTGAGCACACACTTGCATCTTTTTATAAATATAAGCGAACGTGTATAGCTTTTCCTTCGTAATCGCATCCAAATAACATTATAAACTGACGTGCGAGGATAATATCACGCGTCGTTGACGCCTCACTCGATGTTCGTGTAAGAAAAATGAAGCATTCGTCGAGGCCCCCCTCGCGCTAGTCGCTCGACGAAAGCACATTCCTGCGGCCGCTTGTATGTGCACCTACCTGCGGAGACATAAAGGATGCGGGCCGGAACGCACGAACGAACGAACAAAACTCTTCGTCAGAAGCGAAGGTCAATGACTCTTGCGCGCGCCCGCGCTCGAGCGCTCGTTCCGCAATTAGCGGTTCGATATCTTTCGCGATAATTAGCGCGACGCCGCGGCTTCTTCGGTCCTCAGTATCTCGCTCGTCTTGTTGTTTTGCACATCATCAGATTATTTCGGATAAAGGCGGCCACGCCCTTGCGTGATATATAGGACGGCCGCACCGTCGACTCCGCGACTGTGGTTTCCTCGACAGGAAGTGGCAACGATGACACCGTCGAATATAGATACCGCGAGAATGTCAATAATGTCAACAATTGACCGCTGACAATCGCGTATCTTCCCCACTCTTTTCTCTAACGTCTCATACATGTTTTTGTTATTTTTAAATATTATATTAATAATTTTTTTTTTTAATTTGAATGGTTTCAATGACAATAATAATAATATTATAGTTTGCATGTAATGATGTAAAATGATAATTAATCGTTGCGACTCATCATACTAATTTTATATGCCATCCCCTAATATCTTAAATATTTTTTCACTTTTGAATATTGTATTTATATATAATGTTATTATATTAATATAATATTAAATAATATTAAATAATATATAAATATTAAATATAATATTATTATATTAATTGTATATTAATACATAATATTATATTACTTATAATTTTATATCATTATCATGTATTTTAATGCATATTAATATAGAAAATACATTGATTATAATACTTAGAAAAAATTTTGATCAATGTATCTTCTATGATAATATGCATTAATAATAATATGCATAATAATGATATATAAAATCATAATTAATATGCAACTCTCATCATATTAAATTCATATCATTGTTATTATAATCTTCTTTATCTGATACTAATTTTATCTTGATAAAAATGTGCAGTTTTTCCCTTGTTTTAAAATTTTATTATAAATGAAAGCAACGGTGATTTCCTTGGAAATATAAATATCGTAAAAATAGTTTTTTAATCAATTGACAATTATAAGTTTTCTTGAAGATTTTCTTCGTCAAATGCGACGATATATTTCTATTTTAAATATTGAATCAATAATTTTATTACAAGTAATCACATACGGGAAACTCGTACATGCCACTAATGATAGTAATATCGATAAAATAGAAGTCATAATTGATGATATAAAATAATCATTACATTTTTGCATGACACATTGAAGTGTTCGACTCAACGAGCGTTAAGGGAACGATCGATTGAACCTGCCTATAAAGAGCCACCGGGAGGATCCTTTATGGAGCGGCCACTCATCGCGGATATAACCAGTCTTACCGGTGCGAACGGGTGCCACGAACAGATGCCACGAGAGCGCAGAAAGGCAAAAATTACCACGACACAGAAGCGTGGAAAACTATCGACCCTGGCTACGCGCGCGAATCCGTACGAAGGTACAAAGAGCAACGCGAAGACCCACCAGATCAACAAAAAAAAAGACCAAGATCAGACGGAATTGTCTGATATCCTGCCCGAGTATTAAGGAAAGTCAGGGTTTCTAAGATCCTAACGAGCTTATTTCGGTCTGCAAGATGAACGAGAAGATGAAGAAGTAAACGCTTGTTGGAAATATTTTTGAAAAATTTGAAATTTTTGTTTTAATTTTTAAAGTCCTTACACACGCACGTGCAAAATGTCTCAGGGTCACCGCTGCATCTGTTAATAGCAGATTCTTGAGATCAAAAAAATATTAAAATTATGAAAAAATAATATTAATAATTAAAAAAATTTATTAAACGATTTTTCTAGACATCAATAACTTTTAAGTTATAAATGATTTAAAAAAAGATCTTTTACAAACTAAACTTTACGGAGTTAAAAAATTATCAAATCTACATTCATCGGTTAAAATTTCATGCATGAGAATTTTCTTTTAATAAAACTAATAAATTTAGTTACAAAGATATATGATGGAAAAATTGAAAACTTGCAAAATACGATGATCTCCTTCGATATCCTCGCTGAGGAAAAATCGTCTCCAAACGATCAAGAATCCATCATTAGCAGATGGTGCGGTAACCTGGAACACCCTGTATACACGCTCTCCGATAATTTAAATCGTTTTTGTAGCGTTCTCTTATCCGCTCATTACATCTTTTATTTCTTATTTGTTTTTTAGAAGACTTTTTCCTGAGCTAAGATAAACGCTCTCTACTAGCATCATTACTACGGCGTCTAATGGGAAATCCGACCCTGATCCCCTATCCCTTTCTGCTCGCTCTTTTTCATCCATCCTCGTCAATCGTCTTTCCGCTCTCGCTCAGCCTGCGATTAACGCACGAGTACACGGAGACAATGAGAAAGACAAAGAGAACGTTGAGAGGATTGAGTCGCGGACAGGCATGTGAAGAGGGAGTGTGCGCCATGGTGCGCGAAATATCCACACGCACGTGTATCCCCATGCACGGCTTCGCTTGCACGGGCACATATTCCTGTTATGATACACGCATGAGACACGTGTGTACACGCGTGTGGGAGGATTTAACCCCTTCGCTACTCTGCGTGTACCGGCTAAGCATCCGTAGTCTCGGGAGAAAGTGCATAACGCCTGGGATAATTCGTCTCATTATCAGAATTGCAAGATGGAAGAACGAAGCGGTGAAGAAAAAAAAATTGGAGGATCGATATAATCGTCTCGATTCTTTTTTATAAAAAAAAAAATGCCTTATAAAATACCGCCAAGTATTGTACATCTTCTTCTAGTTACGTGCCTGATTTAGCTAATAATTGACACATTATCGCCACGTTTATAAAACAAGTTATTAGCGAGCTGTTATTCGCGACAATTTATCGAGCGATGATGGTCCGATATAAAGATCTGTTTATAGCCTACACTTGTAGCGAAGAATTTATTTCAACGTGAATTCGTGCCAAAGCTTCAAAGTTAATCATACACCTTGAGGCAAATCGGGAGATAGATATGGCGCGAGATCAGATGACACGCACTGGAAGTACTTACGCTTCAATCTATTTCATTTTGACGTCTGGCACGAATCCACGAAGATGAATTTTCGTTCAAATGCACGCGTCGGACGTAATCGTCGTAGTCTTACACTCAAAGCAAGATTTAATTAATTATAATATAAGACAGATATTTCAATGTATATTAGCGAGAAATAACTTTGATTTCCTGATCCGTCCCGTTTTATCGGGACAATTTCGCGAAACTGTTTATTTTATTATTAACGACGATCCGGTTGACGACTTCTAATTACTTACCATCGCAAATTTTGGAAAAGATCGATATCGCGCGACGAATAAGCGAGCAGACAACGTTGAATAAATAGCGACAGGTAACGCGGCGACGTACTGAATTAAGTAAAAGTATTTCCAACCGTTATTTAATAATCAGAAGCAGAGTAACATACCGAAAATTCTGCAAAATGAAGAAATAAAAAAAGAAATAAATTTATAAATTAAAATTTAGGAATTTTTTTTTTTTTTAATTTTGGAATAATCTCTATTTTTGACAATGTCAAATTCAATTGATTTTACTTTGCAAGAGTTATAGCACTCGTTTTCTCGATTTTTACAATGATATTGCCAAAGTCAATTTTTAAACTTATATGTTCTGTTTTCTCAGATACTTATATATTATTTTCGTATACAGAAATATTGCACAGTATTAATTACAGTAATCACTGAAAAAGCAATAAAGAAGTGCACGTTATTATGAAATAATTAAAAAAAAAAAACTCGTTATCCAGGATAATCGATATCGCGCGGTTTCGCAAGTCATATGAACGCTATCAAAGAAACTGATAACACGACATCCGTGAAAGTCGTCGAAATCGAAGCTACATCATTTCATTAAGTTAGGTTATCGCATTATTATAATGCGCAAAATATTAAAGTCAAAATATATGATTAATTTATAATAGCCATTATAGCCATAACTATAATATATATTATTGATTTATAATATATTCTATTAACTTGCAATTATTTAATAACAATAATAGTAATAATTTATTGAATTATGATTAATAATTAATATCGTATTAATTTATTGTATAAGTTCTTTATGTTTGTGCAACAGTTAAGGCATGTTTATTAAATATAGACGCGCACAATTCACAGAAGTATACCGTCACTCATAAAAGAATGCGAAAAACTTGAGTTTCTTTAAGTAATAAAAGTTTCTTTTTGCTAAAGTAATCTCAACTTTTTCGATGGTAGTATAAGTGATTTGACAAGGGCTTTACAAATACATATACATAATATACTGCGCGATAAATCCAATGTCACTTGTCTCAATTATTTCCAATTTAATTATCTCTTTTTTGTTTCTTCCGAAGTATATCCTCACGTTGCCTTCTCACGTGTCCGCAATTATTCTACTCTTTAATCTGTGTAAAATTTTTGCACGTTGAATGTTTTATCGTTTATTAAATAATTTATAAATTCAATAATATTACTATCTATTAATAATAATTATTATAATTAATAATAATCAATATTAATAAAATTAGTTAATAATTTTATTAAATAAAATAAATGGAAAGAGAGTAAATTTTATGTTAGAAACATTATCGCCACGTGCCGTTGCATCACGAGGATGTTCCTGCGAAATTGCAGCAAAAATACAGAGAAATATCATTAATTAAGATTGAGAGCAAACAAAAGATATTGATGATTATAACTATTGCAAAACAATCAAGATATTGATGATTATAATTATTGCAAAACAATCAAAGAAGAATTTATAAATATTTCTTGAATATTTTAAAATTCTTTTTAAAAAATTCTTGGAGATAACGTCCTCGCATAATCAAAAAAAAAAAAAAAATATCTTCCTACTTATAAAATAATATAAAATTGAATAATAAGCTTTACAATAAAACTTTATAATTCAATAATAAAATGTAACGCTTAATTAAATTATTACACGTATAAGATTATATTCTTGTATGTAGTTTTTTTATATATTACTATATCATTATTTTAATAGTATTGTATTTTTTATTTCATTACACAATTATTAAAATATTATTAATTTTCATATTTTCGTATCGCGTGATGTAAAAAAGATCTCTTACACCATAGGACATCACAACAGAGAATGCGCAAAGATAATTTCGAAAACATGGCAGGCCGAGGTAGGACCTTGAGAATCCCTCGACAGCCGATGTGTATGTGTCTCTCCGACCGTTACTAGGGGCAGCTGTCCGCCGTGTGAAATGCCACAAACTGGCAACGCGTTTGAGCTTCGAGAGAGAAATGGCATAAAGTGGGTACACGGTCGATGGTTCCCGAGGGCACTAAGGCGAGCAACGGAAAAACATATTAGAATGACGGAGCGAGCGAGAGAGGAGAAGGCTGCAGGTGTTGCGAACGAAACGTCGAACCGCATAACACGTGCAATTCGACCCGTGTGTTGATGCCAGAAGCTATCGAGCTATGTTAAAATATAAATTACTGTCCGCGAATATTGCCGTTTAAATGTTTCGATATCTACATGGCGAGTAACAATATCAAGACACATTATTTAAAAAGAATAAGTAGAAATAATAATAGATTAAATTATTTTTTTTTTATAGATAATAGATTATTTATAAAAATTATAAACTTTTATTTTTTTAAATAATTATCTGTCTTTCCTCGCATAAGCCCATTATTATTTGTACTTATTTTTTCAATATGACGTTTACTATTGTTTTGACGTTTAAGATATGACGTTTAAGATTGTCACTTCATCTCAAAATGTATCCTAGGCTATGTAAGAAAGAGATAAAAAATATTTCCAAATTATTGAGAAAAATTGTTTTGCGCGAGTAAAAAAATTTTTGCAGACAAATCTATATTTTATAAGCTAAAAAGATTTGAAATTAAATACCGTAATAAATTCGAAAGCTTATAAACAGTACATCGTCTATCTAGAATATCCAATCAAGATTCGTTTAATAAAAAATCTATTTGAATTGATTGATATTGCGAATGTATGTACGTGCCTCTCTAGCTTTACGTAGTTTTCCAATACATGTGATAGATACAACTGCGCGGCAACTGTTCTCCATTAAATTAATTTGGACCACGAAGAGCCAATAATATGAATTACGACTATGCCTGCGGCGAAAACAGGGCGCCCTATTTTTATTAACGCGGAAATTCGACACTGATTTCAGGACTCGACGGTAATTTCCGATGATACGCAAAACGAGGGCCGGGACTATTTTTAAATCACTTGTAACGATAACCGTGGGTTAACACACGTATGGAAGAACATCGGAGGTGTGCGGAAAAACGCTCTAAGATAAAGAAAAGGGGAAACAGCGGATCGATAAGAAAGACCATCGTTCGTGACGCGATTAAAGGGGTTATATATCATCGAAGATGCGAGCAACAAAACTTTCTAGTACTTTATAAACTAATTGCAGAATAAATTTTGTTTGAACGTGTGACATTCTAATTTTGAAAAGTCGTAGTTTAAATATTCTAATTTTAAAAAATCGTAGCTCTTTTCACAGTTATATTAAATGCACCTGTCATGTAATATTTCGTTTAATTATTCGTACAAATTGTTGTTATTTTCATTAATAAAGAAATTACAATTTTATCAAGAAGCATCTATTTTTAAATCACTTGTAACGGGGGACTCAATTTAATCCGCTACAGAGATAAAATATCAAAGGCTAAAAAATATAATGTGGAATATGAAATATATACGCGCGATACGTCACATCTGATATTCCAGCAATGTCAATAGTAATATGGGGCGATGTAACATATTCACATGGCAAACTTCCGATTTCATGCCCATTGAACCCTTCAATCTCCTCCCTCTTTTCGTCACTTTCTTATATCGCCACGAATAAGTGTCCTACTTTTGTCGTATTATTTTTAATAGCAGATTCTTCGATCAATTTGTAATCGATTTTTCATTAGCGAGAATCGAGGAATCGTTAACCTTTACCAACATTTAACATAATCGTCTGAAGTTAAAACTTGATTGAAGTTTATTTAATCAAAAAATATGAATTATACAGAGTAAACATGAGTTTTTGTCCCTTGAAGCTTAGTTATAGTCGAAAATTCCTTTTTAACCCTACTTAATAAATTTAATAAATTACTTAATAAATTTAAATACTCAAAAATTATAGACATCCTTCATCGTACGAGGAAATAAATTTCGATTGGATCGAGAAACCTGTCGTCGAAAAATAGTACCGTAGAAGGTGGTACGCGCTCTATGATTCCTATTAACTCCAAATTGGCCAAAGAATCTGTCATTAGGAAATAATGCAATAGAAGTAGAACATCCTGAAGAACTCCGTGCGACAGTATTCGACCTATTTCCATTCTCGCGTAAGTCAGCCAGGGACGAGGGAAAACAGGGGAATGGATGTAATTAGCACTCAGACTCCTACTATGAGCATCTATTACGAGCATTAATGGGAAACATGTCGCCAGCTAGACGAATTTAATTTTCCGCGCGACATCGAAGTAAGAAAGAGAGACTCTCTGCGAAAATACATATTTGCACTTCGAGATTTGATTGTACATGCGCTAATAAACAATTTGCGCTCATTTGATACAATGATATAATATTTCATGACTCAAAATATCGAAAAAGATTAGATTTTTTTATTTCACGTTTGTCAATTTTCAGACATAAATCTTAACGCATAATTCTCGTTTGGCTTGTCAACTGTTTATAATATGAGAGCTAAATTATCAAAGAATTTTTTTTTTTAATTTCCTAAATTCCAATAAAATTCCATAAGAATTCCATAAGAATTCATTTTTCCAGGTACAAAAAAGAATTCCTGAGAATATTTCAAATTTTCCATATTTTTCCAGAGGGTAGATACCCTGGATATAAATTTTTACGACGGAATGAATGACAATTGAGAAAATGTGCAAGCGGCCACGATCGAAGAACTTGAATTCATAAAGTTGATTTAAAAAAGCATTTCAAACGTTTAAAACAAACGCTTTCGCTTCCACGTTCCGGCTAGAGCATCTGCCTCGCATTTGCGCTCGTCCAACTGAATCGCTATCGGATTCAAATGCGAGGAAGGAAGCAAACGTCCGAGAGGAAAGCGCAACAGGTCTGACGATACGCCCTATGACGCAAGGCGTAAGAGTGAGAGCGAAATGTAGGACAGCTAGAGGCGGACCGCGTGCGCGGACGTCTCTCTCTCTCTCTCTCTCTCTCTCTCTCTCTCTCTTCCTCTCTTTGTAGGCGCTACTCCCGCAATTTCGAAAATTATAAATCGGGCCGTCCGGTTGCCAAGCCGACTTCTTGTCGGCGGCGAACGAACGATGCGATGGCGCGATCGACCGTCGTAGACATAGACTTAGATATGTAGGTGTGAATGTAGGTCAGGGTACCAGCACGTGCAGCAGAGCTGGAGACCAAAGAACACAACGGGTGTGTTGGTGGAGCTATCGATAAGCGTATTCTCGATATCCCCCCCGACGTTAATATTTCGTCTGAATTTTCAATAATTTTTCGATTAAACACTGCTTATGCCGAAGTTAGTTCTTAAAAAGCTTTAAATGAAAGTTATTTCAATACGCCGGACAAAGGTTAATGGACTGGTTTGTGGATGAAGCACTCTTGAATCATCATCGAAGAGTAACGTTTGTTCTCAAGTATCGCGTCAATAACGTTAAACGTCGACTGATTAGTATGTAAATAATGTCCCAGAACTATCGCCCCCTTCCCTCTTTGATAAATTTAAAATCAAATTTCTCTTCGGTGAAAATATAAAAGTTTTGATAAGTTTCGAATTATGCGAGTAAAAAAGTAAAGAGAGAGAGAAAGAGAGAGAGAGAGAGAGTGACAATGTATAACTTTTGAAGCACAAAACAGGTAACATAAAGTTTATGCATTCTTTGAGGAACACTTCGTTGAGGAACACTTTGTATATAGACGATCAAAGGAATGGAATTTTTTTAAATGCGCGCATTTAGGCCTCGGAATTAAAAGAGGCCATCGGGAAGACTTCGCTATTGTACAAACTCTTCCTCTGAGATCTAATGCGCGAACTCTCCTCCGTGGCAACAATTTCCTTCGGTGACGGAACGAGGACACGTAAAAACGGTCGGCCTCATCACGATGCTCTCGTCGGACCTATTGTTCGTGAGCACTCGAAAAAAACAAGACGTCCGATCCTAGATCGCTCTCTCTCTCTGTCTCGCAGGCGAGTTTAATTTCACTCACGACTTGCGCGCAGCGTTTGGGGCGTTACCGACTAACGCATTTTTAAGCTATATTTCAATTCTGAAATATTATCTTTCAATCTTTTGTTTTTTTCTTTGTTTAAATAAAGCATGTAAAAAATTGAATATTCATATTTTTTACTCATATTTTTATTATTCATATTTGCTTTATTTTTTTCATCAATAAAGATCCATACTTTCATGTACATATAAGCATTTATGTACATATATCGCATTAAAAAAATAAAAAATATATAAAATAAAATGTTGAATTTTAATGCAACTGGTGAAGATCAAAACCCATATTATTATCAAATATTATTGATCGAGGGGGAAAATTAAAATTTTTTTTTATTACTTATTACTATTACGTTTAAAATAATTCTTCATGTATAAAACAAAATTATTATAGCCACTAAATGTCTATCTTGAAAATATAATTTTTGCTGTACATAATTTCTTACAGAATCAACATTTTTGAAGAGACATTTTGTTTACATATATATATATATATATATATATATATATATATATATATATATATAGATTGCACTATGTATTTTTTACCTAAGATAAATTTTCACGAACACATTCTCGATAGACAAGATATTGACTTTCGCGTAGATATTCCTGGAGTTTGTTGAGGATGTAAGCGGTAACCGGTAGCTATATAATGAACGTGTTACGTTCATAAGGACGACGTCAGTGCGATAAATCGACCTAACGTATACGTAAATCCGTTATGATATTTCACTGACGATTGCATGTGAGTCAGGTAAGATTTGTATCAAATAAATAAATTCTCGCGGAATGACATATAAATTACCAGAATTAATCATAAATGTTATCGAAATTTTTTGACCGAAAGTTTTTTTTATCAGGACTAAAATAAACAGAAGATAAGTACAGATGACATGTACTAAGAAAAATACTCGATTGTGAAAACCAAATTTTGGAATATAACCAATCAAATTGTTTAGTTAGACAATTGGGATAAAAAGCAAATCTAATCTTTCTCCAGAAAAAAAGCGGTTTATGCTCAACTAGATTATTTCGTCGAAATCTAATAAAAGTATCATTTTTAATAAAAATAATCAAACCTATATAAAATAAGATATATTTTAATTATTGTAAATAAAGATTAACGAAAATAAACGATTTTGTTGAAAATATTAAATCTCTTTTCAATATTAAATGTAAAATATATATAATATGCGATTCACGTAACTTTTGAATTGATATATCAGCGCAAAAAAAGGAAGAGAATGTTTTACAAACGCGACAGGATATCTCACAGAATTAAAAATGACTCTATCTGGTCATTGAAAGAATTTAAAACAACGACAGATCACATCTGTCGAATGCGTATCGAAAGTATGCGCTCGCGAGTCATTGCAACAATCATGCATGACTATAATTACTTTAAAATTCGTATTTTTATCGATTTATTATTTTTAATTCTTATGTTTATACTTATTTACTCATTAAAATTTGTAGAATTTTTGGCGCGAAAAGTTGCTAAACACTCCGATCCTCATTCTTTAAATAATTTTACATTGATATCGTATTTAGAATAAAAATCAAATATAAAATTTCTCGGTTGGCATAAGGATTAAATAGCTGACTACTTGCAAAGGCTGTAAAGCAAAGATATCGTTGACCAAATCGCTGGCAATCCGCGTGGGCAAACGTCAGTCATTGCCAAGCGGCACGTAACTCGAGAGCGACGCGAGTTAACTCGCGGAACGTCGGCGGCGATGCACTTGCACGGGCGCGAATGCACCACGTCCGACGCACACATGCACTTCGATACGCGACGTTGCGATTCTTTCAATGGGGCACGCGATACAATTTTTATTCAAAGCCGACGCGTCATGGGGGCGGGGGGAAGGGGGGCGAAGGAAGGACAGGACGAAGACGAGAATGTAAAATGTGCGGAGAAGAAAGACGGAGGAAATAAATAAAAAGTGGCATGGAGAAAAGAAACACAGAACGCGGAATTTTCGTTGCTTAAGTGGAGAAATTGAATTATTATTCCGGAAGTCTGTAAAATTCCGGAAATATGAATAATTCAAATTCTGGCACGTTTAAGTGGCTAGGAAAATTTATTTTTAGTTTATATTAAGTTTGCGGGTTTCTTTTGCCGATGAACGATTTAACATCATATTTTGTAGTAATATTTTTATATTTACCTGCGAAATTTTGTAAGGAATGAAAAGAAATTACTCTTCATACTTTCTTTACGTAATGAAAAATGTATAGAAATTAATATGATTTTCAAATGTTACGGATTTGTGTAATATTTGATCAAAACTGATTTTTAAAAATCACATCTCTTAGGAAAATTCTTCTTTAAATATTTTATAATTTTATTTTATACAAAAAAATGTTGTAACTTTGATGATATTTATACTGCAATTTTTATATTATATCTTTTTAATATATTGAAATGTTTGCTCGATAACTATGTGATATTCAACAAATTGCCAATATTACGTCAATAGCGTAGCGTTTCACTATTATTGATTGCGCACACAGCACAGTTGATTTATGAAGGAGTATATATTGACTAGAATAATTGAGTTTCGTCCGCAATCTAGACACATCTACGCACCTGTCACACCAACGCAAAATAAAGTGAAGATTAATAAAGATTTATTAAAGATGTTGATTTCTATGTTATCGATTAAATTTCATAATGTAACTAATTGTAAGAATGCGATATAAGCCAGGTGCGCGTATCATTACTTTAAAATTTTGTGATTTTATCGAGTTATCATTTTTAACTCTTATGTATATATCCATTTAAACTAAAGTTCGTAGAATTTTTGACGCGAAAAATTGCAAAACGTTTCCCGATCCTCATTTTTTAAATAATTTTATATCAATTATATTGTTTAGAGTATTGTATAGTATTAGAGTATATGTTTATTTAGAGTAAAAATCAAATATATTTCTCGGTTGGCATAAAGATTAAATAGTTTTAATCCTTAAAAAAAAAACCCTTAATTGACGTGCAAAATAATCTAATAGATTTTTAAACTAATACCCGTAATGCAAGGAAACGAGAGTACGGTTGATTAAAGCGTTATGAAAACTTAAGTGTTAACGCATCTAGCTCGAATTCCAACGTAAAATATGTGTATACAGGAAACGAATACAAGAGCAGGGTTAAAAGGGCGTTGCACGGCGATACGGCCTGCTCGTTTCACTCGGCAGCGCGACCAGCCAACGCGCGGTCTGTCGTCCTGAGTCATCCGGGGAACAGTCGTCGAGCCAGCCGAGCAGACAGGTTGCTACGTGCCCTCGAACCTCCGGACAAGAGCACGCACACGCGTGATGCGCGCGCGACACGCTTATTCTTTCGTCACGTGAACTCGTATATTCCGTCAACGTTGTATTACACAATTACATTATCGAATAAACGTACACGATGTTGCTTTTTTTATCCAAATAATAAATAAAAAAATTAATTCTCATTCTCTCCAGAATACGTCCAAGTATATATCCGGGAATATGGATGAATATTATTCGTTTGATTTGAGACACGCTGTATAATATCCAAAAGAGAAAAATTACAGATCAATAATGGTTATAATGATAATGAATAAAGTAGAAAACATCAAGATTAAATTACAAAAGAGATGGACCAAAAAATATATAGTATATAATTTCACTAATAATATTTTTATAGAATATAAGATATATGATAAAAATAGATATAGAGTCATGACGCAATGCGATAATGATAATTGTGTATCTCTATTTGAAAGCTTGGATCGGATAAAGATTGGAAAATTACCCGCGACGATGACAGCTGCGTCATGAAAAGCATATATGGGAATTTGAGGGTCAGCTGGACGGTTGCTGGGAATCAGCTGATCCGTGAACAGAAGTCGCGCCTAATTACGAGGCTCGCGAGAATCAAGGGTTTATTTCTACATCGAGATTTCTTCTCCCGGATACTTTTATACAAAAGGAAAAGGAGTAATCTTTTTTTAAAAAAAAATTAATTAATAAAATTGTAAAATAAATTTTCTCCACCTAAGACATTCTGCGAATGTCAATTTCGAAAAATCTTTTTCTTATTGAATATAATTTACATAATTGGTATATTACAAAAAGCTAACTTGCCATAAAAAAAAAGAAAAAACCAAAGAAAAGATATATCCTTTTATAGCAGCTATGAAAATTCATTCGGATATACTTCTCCAAAACGGAAAGAACCATTGAGACGAGAAGGATGAATCCGCTGCGCTCTCCTCAGAAGAATCGATCAATTTTTGTCGGACGTGACCGTGGGAAAGTACGGCGGATAGGACGATCGACTCCCCCCTTCCCTCTCCCCCTTTACCCAGTAGAACCGGAAGGTCGGTCTTATGTGTATGCTACTCTGCGGCCTATGGTTTGGAATTTCGTACTTCCTGTTCTCGAACACGTATCACAGTTTCGGTTGTCGTGCAAAAAGATTGCTGCGTACGAAAAACGGAAAAGACCTTATCATGTACTTGGAAATATAAAGCGATTCGCAATCACGTTTTTCTTTGTACATACAAATTGCCCCATTTCTATTACGTGGTACTTTTTTTTAAGATCTTGAAAATTATTCGGGATATATTGTCAATCGATCTACGAGATGATAGTATCGAAAGAATTAACATATAAATTGAAATTCGCCAATAATTTTTGTACATACATATTTTTCGAAGAATAACATTTGTTATACGTATAAAAACTTTAATTCGCATAAATAACTTATACTTTTATTATCGAAAAATTTATTTTCTCTAATCACGCATAAATTAATGATTATTAGCATATAGTTATTTGCGTGAACTTTCCCTTTATAGTAGCTCCTAAAAATCTAGGATTGCGCGATCGGGGATTGAAATTGGGTCAATAAGGTACACGATTCGGGTCCAAAATTTGGTGCGATGTAGCAGCAGCAGCCCGGAAAGCAATTTGCCGACAATTTTAGCCGGATTTGTACTTGGTGCGAGTCAATTGCCGCTGGTAAACGCATTTATGACCCTCGAGCGAGTGAGACAAGACAAGCGCACGAGATATAGGCGATAAACTGATAACGCATGCATAACAACATTAACGGCATACGCGTGTCTCTCATTGCGTGAGGCAGCTGGTCAATTCAATGAAGGGTTCCGATTTATCCCAGTGTTGTTCGCGTCGTTACTATCGATGCAATTCGTGTCGTTGCCGTTAAAAGAGCAGAAGAACATAATTTTTCGCAGATGGGTAATATGAGAATATACTTTCGAAACATGAATCGTCTGTTTCGAGAAAGGAATATTCATGTTTTGACACTCTCGATTGTTTAACGAACGTCAATGAAAGAAAAGATTAACGCACCGTCACTGCGACAGTAGTGCAAGCAAAAAAAAAAGACGATGCGATATGGCGAGGCAATTTAAAATTATTAATGACTCATGCCGTTATTAACGGTATATCAGATGTCACCAAATTCATTAAATACAAATATACCGTTCTCGTGCCTTACGCGAAATGTAGTTACTCTTTTTATTTCTAGAATAATATTTTAATTTTCTTTTAAAAATTCAATTAGATGTTATTCTTAGTTTTATTTTTATTTGCTAAGTTAAAACAATCTCTTCCAATATTATTATCAATTTTCAATATTAGAATTATATTGAAGAAAAATCTATTTTCGACACAAAGTTTTACTTTTTCGTATTTAACTTTGAATGCAATTGTTCATCCGCGAGAAAATATATAACGCAATATCTATCTCGAATGTCATTTATACTATAGAAAACATCCGATAAATTTTAAATATATTTTTTCGTGCGAAGCACAGAACCTTTCACGCACCGATCACGACAGGAATCTCAAAGAGGTTGTCGATGAAAGAACCGTACGGATATTCACCCACAAGTAAGTATTCAAAGAATCACAAAGAAAGGTTTCTGGAAATTCTCTCATTCGCTATGGAGCGTAGTCGAGCAAAAAAGATATGAAATTATCTTCTGCACTTTTATAGAGATATATTTTACAGAGAAAAGCAAAGGACAATGGGTAAAGTAAATCGATTTCTATATTTAAAAAATATAACATAAATTAAACATATAATTTTATGCTTTTTGTGTCGCTGAATTTGATGATCATCTTTAAAAATGATAAAAATTCGTCTTAAAAATATAAAATAAGTATTTTTCAATAATAAAATAATTAGTGATAATTTTTTTTTTTGTTTCAATTAATTGAACTATAATTTATTTTTATAACTTTTTTCCACTAATAATAATTAAAATATTTCAAAATTAGATACTTCAAAAATGCTAAAACTAATTTAGTATAGATAAAAATAGATAAAGAAGATAAATAGATAAAAATTAAAAAGATAATCAATTTTCTTTCTCTTACTCAAAAAATCTTAAATCTTGTGATCAGATACGCATTTGCACGCATTGTGCAATTTATAAAGATGTTAAAACAGCCAAAAATGGATGAACTATTAGGGAGGCTCTATTAAAGGCGAACTTCTTATAATAGAAATCTCTAAATTTATTTTCAAATAATAAAAATTACTATTGTGTGTGTATAGCGGTCATTTGACTGTTTTAAGCATTATCAATTTTATTGAAGTGCCAACGATGCAACGTGTCTACCTCGTTGGCATAATGAAAATATAGATGCACTTATACGCTCGTACAAGAGTTGTGACAGAGATAGCGTATTTATGAATACGCTCTGTATAATTTACAGTACATTCCATAGTATTAGATATTTAAATTTGAGATATCCTTATTTTTTTAAAGAACACAAAAATAAAAGAATAAATTATAATACAAATATTTAAATAGCTGTTATTAACTATATTACTGAAGACTTATTTTTGGTCTCTTTAAAATAAATTTTTATCATTTTTCATAATTTCGGAAAATTAAAAAATAAATGCTATGATCAAATTCAGTGACTCAAAAAGCATTAGATTACATGTATAATTTACATGTTACACTACTTAGGCAGAAATCGATTATTTTACCCAAGTCTTTTTATCTTTTTAAATACACTGATATATTATAGCCTATGAAAGTAATTGCCAGTTTGTCACGAACGATATAATCAACAAATGGCGTTGATGACACTGAACGTGTTCTGTTTGCGTGGCTATGATTAACAACAAAGTCATCATTATATGAATGGGTAATAACGCCTTAGCAAACTCGTATAAACTGTGCAGAGTCAAGCATTGCAGGATTTTCCGCGTGAACGCTTTTGTAGTTACCACAGTGATCATTACGTTAGAAAATTTAATGCTTTCCCTTCGAACATCGCGCGCGTAGTCTGCAAGTGCGCGATGAAACGTTACCAAGATGTTCCTCTAACATAAGCGCATCAAAGTAGCAAAGCCATTTTGCTGTGTCAGCCTATTTCGTCAGCACGGTAAAAGATTTCTCTGTTGAGAAACATCGCATTTCCAACGAACGTCAGTAGAAAAAAAAATATTTTAACTAAAGAACAATTTTTTTGGTAAATTAGTCTCAATTGTCAAAAATTTGGAAAAAAATAACTATACTTCGACGCAAATTTTAATTAGAAAAATTATCCTGCATAAATTTTTTATGCAAAAAGTTATACCTCATTTATAAGATTCTTCAAGTTTATATATATATATATATATATAAAATTCTATGTGCATCTTCCTTTATTATTGGAGAAACGACATGAATCGAATATATAATTTTATGTACAACTCATACAATTTAATAAGTGTACGAAAAATTTCGTACTGTTTGCGATTAATGATTATGAGAACACGTTGGCTCATTGTAGGAGGAGCATCAATATTTGCAGACTTCCGGCCTACATACAGTAGCGTCAGTATGCAGAATCACTTTGTATTATGCCACTGCCGCGATAATCGAGAGAGCATTAGCCTCTCCCGATGTTAGAATCATTGTTTTCAACATGCGTCATCGGTCACAGAGAAACAACGCGAAACTCGCGAGGGATTGACATCATTGTGTAAAATTAGAAATTATATGTATATGTAATTAGGATTTACAATTATTAAAATTATATTATTGAATATATTATATTAATAAAATTATCTATTATTAAATATATAATTATTTTATGAAATATGTATTATATTATATATCCTTAATTTCGCACACTGTGCTATTATGAAAACAGATTGCACTAACATGGTAAACATTACTCATAATTCGACGCGTCATAAAAAAACATTAAACACCGAATAAGTCTATGTTTCCTTTGCTTTTTAATTTACGAAAAATAAAAAAAAAGTTATATAAAATGTTATTTTCATTTTTGACATTATTTTAAAATCTTCTTTCTCGGAATATCTATTTCCTTCTCAAAGTTTTACAAATTCGTTACTAAATTTTGGTTCCACGTATAAGTTCACGTATCATGTGTTCATAATAGTTAAGGCTAGTCTAGAATATATATTCATATTTAATAGTTTCTTGAACGTCAAATCTATCTCTCATTTTCTTACATTTAATTTCACGATGATAATCGTAAATCCTACTGCGATTTGTTTTTTTTTTTTTAAATGAAATGAAATTGACTTAAGAAATAAAATAAAAAAAAACACTGAAAGAATTTCAAGAAGAAAGATTCAACGAAAGCGACATAATTATGAATCATATGACAATATATTACAGGGTTGATCAAATCAGTCATTTTGCAAAGAAATTTATTTCCAAAATTATTATCAAAAATAGATTTTTATCATAGAGTGTTCCATAATTCGTAATCTTAGTTTGACAACAATGATATATTCTCTTTGACAAGTTTAGAGTAAATTTTTCTTCAATGAAAATACGTCGGGAAAGAGAAAGGTTATTTATCGCAATTTTTTAGATATTTTCGTCACTAACATACGTTTCAAATTAAGATTCTGTCAGAAAGTAAATTAATTCTAAAGACAAATTAAAAAATATATTTTTATATCCCTGTGTAAAATTTCGTTCTTTTTCCAGTCGCTTATAATTCAAAGATCTTACTTGTCCTCATTAATTATTGCTAAGAAAAATAGTCTCCGAAAATTCAGAGAGTCCGCTCATTAAAATCTAGGTCGCGAATTATGAAACACTATTTATCTACATGTAAAAAAATATTTCTTTGTTTCTGTCGCGATAGAAGCGATAATGGAACTAAAACTATACTAATTACCATTTCTCATACGATAAGGATGTTTCGCGATATGTAACATTTCTTTTTTTAACTCTTCTAAAATGACTGATTGGAGAGAAAGGCTGAAGGAAAGAATGAAGGGGGGAGGTTGACTCACCGAGACGAAGCTCTCCGAAGTTTCCACAGCCGATTTTCTTGCCGACCCGGAAGTTCGGGCCGACCATGAGCACGCCGGAGGACGAGGTGACGCTGTGCCGGGACGAGTGCACGTTCGACCGGGCGGCATTACCGCTGCCCCTGGAGGTCCGCTTGGCGACCTCCTGCTCGCGCTCAGAGTTACGCGCTCCGAGCTCCTTGTCGCCGCGGTTGTCCCTGCCGTCTCGTTTCTGCATCTCGTACCGGCCGTTGCTATCCACGGTTGCGGTAGATATTTACAAAAATAAATCCCACGACGCACGAACCGAATCAACTTCGACGATCAACACGCAGTCGCACGGATTTTTCACCACACTCGCTCCTCGACGACGATGACGACGACGACGATGTTAGTTTCTCGATCAGTGACGGGGATCGATCCCCGTGCAGGGCATATCTTGATGCCCCCGGGAAGCCGCGGGCACCGCGACACGACGGAATAAGAAACGGAACACGACACGACACTCGTCGCAGTTTCCGCAAGCGGAAAAGGGCACGCGCGGGCGCGGTATATACTAGGTGTATTATAGGGCGCGCGGAAGGGAAGGACGCGCGGGCGGCGACGGCGACGGCGTGAGGAGGGGGAGAGCGCGCGCCGAGGGGGCTGGTTGACTGTCAGAGTTCGACGGACGATGCCACCTCCGAGGGACAATCAATTTTTCGTGCCAGTCTAACCTCTCCGAACTAGTGTTTACACCTTAGAGGAACGCGGCAGGGTGCGGCGCGTACTCGAGGAAGCGTATCTCTTTTGGGATGCACCTTCTCTTAAATTCACTTGGTCTGGCGGGGTCTGGTCGACGATCGTCACGGGAGCGGAAGGAATCCAAATACGAGGCTCGATGCAGCGTCGAACAGCAACGTCGTCGGTCCGGACGAGCCCATAGCAATTTCGACCCGTCTCTCGTGCCCGGCGACCGTCGCCGGGATGCCGGAACGACAGTCGACGACTCGAGGAATCGCGCGGCTCACGCTCTGACGACACGACGCAGCACGGCATTACCGTGGCGGCCGTTCTTCCTGCGCGCGGCTTCTGTGTTGCTGTTGTCGTCGCTCCCGCTGATGCCGGTAATGCTGGCGATGTTGTTGCTGGCGCGTCCCGCGATCCTCGGCATCTCCATGAATCGAGATCTACGCGAGCGAGCGTGTGCTCGCGCGCGATCGAGATCCACCTTCGCGATCCGCGCTCCTCTCTCTTTCTCTCTCTCTCTTCTCGGCTCGATTCACTCGACGCGACTTGACGCGACTTCACTCGACTCGGAGGAGCGCATTCGTAGACATCCGGACAGGCAACGGCGTAGCGCCGAGATTCCCTAGGATCGCACGTCTTCCGTCCACCTACGCGCGTATATATCCTTTTTCTTCTTTTTATCCTGCTCGCCGTATCAATGGTATCACCCAATTCGAGACACACACACACACACTCTCTCTCTCTCTCTCTCTCTCTACATATATATATCACTACCGCGACACGACGGCACGCCGATCTGACAAACGTGCTGCTTCGCGCTCTCTCTCACTCTCACTCTGTCTTTCTCTCTCTCTCTCTCTCTCTCTCTCTTTCCTCCCGTTGTCCTGCTCCGTATTCCTATTTACTCGCACACACGGCGAGCATGGTTGCTGCAGCGATGTTTTCACATTACACGGATCTCGCACTGCACAAATTTTCGTAAACTTGTCTCACCCGCGAACAAATTCCTTGCGAATGACGGGACAACGAACCTGCCCCTCGCGCACGACGGGACATGAGTGAGTTAATTGCTACGGACACCGGCAGGCCTGTCAACCGCAACGACATCTTCTCCAGTCAGTGATGCAGGATGGTGGGATTTTTTCGCGCGTGCGCAGTAACCATGTAATCTCGAGTGTTATACGTGGTTGATCGTTTGAATGGTATCGTTCGTTAGGCCCATCATTTGGAAGAATGTAGAGAATATAAAAATTAAATGATGCAAAGATCTCTCTATTAATTGAATAATAAAGTTTACAGATAATTGTAATAGATTTTACAAATTTTTGAAATCCGACTTATTATTTGTTGCAAATTGCAAAAAATTTTATTGAATATTTTAACAAATATAGGATTAAAGTAAACAAAATTTTTTAAATATTATAAGTACTCTCCTCTTCCTCTTTTCCCATTTCTATAGTTTATTAATATAAATGATAGAGTCATTAAAAATTTATATTTGTCCAAAAAACATTGTACCTTGCATTTTCAAGTACGGATCTGACAAGCAGTCACGTGATTCGTTGCATGAGATGAGGTTAAGAAAAATTTTTCTGTCTGATATTCTCATGTTGCCGATTTCGAGACTCAGTTTATCCTACAAAAAATTAAAATAAAATAAAAAAAACATATTTATATTCCGTCAATTAAGTAAAACCAGAAATTGTTAAGACTGAGAAAGATAATAAAGTTTACTCTTTTTTTCTTTGTTAATTTTCACACACGGAAACTGACCAATCGCATATAAAACTTATGACGCTCATGCGCAATGTATGCGATTGTACTGAATTCTAAATTTTAATCTGGGTTGGCAAGCGTGCCAAGACCAGCGCGCTTTATAAAAATACACTTACTCGGATGAAAATCTTTTACATATAAAAAACTTAATTTTCGTTTTTTATATTTAGTTATTTCGTAATTCGTATATATATTTTGTGATTGCGCATATCAAAAAATACAGAGACGTGAAGACTGAAAATCGATATGACAGATTAGACGCCATGAATGTCTGACGTGTGAGTGACGTAACAGGAACGGTTTTTCTAACACGAAAAATGGCCGGCGCCGTGTGGGCCGAAGACGAGATCGGACGAAAGTGGGATCGTTGCTTTACGGATGCCATTCTTAAATTAGGTAATTAACGTTTCTGAAATATTCGCGATAACACGTATATGTTTTTCTAATGTTACCTACGGATCTGCTTTTTTTTTCAGGCGGTGGAATATTCCTTGGCGGAGTGTTTTCTCTATTTTTCTTCAAAAGTAAGACTTTATAAATATGTATCGTTGTGTCGTTCTTATGATGTAACTACAGTTATTATTATAATTCTGTCTCATCTCGAAATCAGAATTAATAAGTTCGTCTTTGTAGTTAATTTTCTTGCACTAATTCACACTAAAAATGAGATAGATATATATTTAGAAGTTAGAGATCAAGAGAGGAAGAATAAAAAGTTCAAGAAATTCAAATACAAAGAACATACTTATAGTATTATGATATTGTATATATGTATTACATAAACATTTAACAATTTTTGCTCCTTTTATCAAAATTTAATTTGATATTCTGTAAAATAAGTTTATAATGAATTGCACAATATATAAATTGTAATTTTATATATAATTTTATATATAATGTTAAAAAATAATATATATAATCTTTTTTCTTAATTTTAGTAAACTTATAGATTCTTTTGTTTTTAATACAGTTTTCACAGAATATTTTCTATAATTTTTATCTTTCAATTTGTTTTTGCAAATTTTGATATAAAGCTATATATTTTGATATATTATAGTAATTTGATAGATAATAGCAATATATTTGGACAAGTATATATTTAATCAAAAAGAACAAAAAGGAATTGCACATTATCACGTCAAATTGCTCTTTGATTATTTCATAGTAAAATATATATAATAGAGTATATAAAAATATTTTGAATTCTCTTTTTATAGGAAGGAGATGGCCCATTATAACTGGTGCTGGCTTTGGATTAGGCATGGCATATTCCAATTGTGAAGCAGATATAAATGCATCAATATATCAACAGACAACTAGGAGCTGTAATAAATCTGAAGGAAACAACTAATTATTAGGATCTATTGTATAAAAATAAAATTAAAGTTATTATTAAAATAAAAATATATCAATAAATTCAATAACTATGCTGCATTAATCTACTCTTCATATTTCTAATCTTTATTCTAGGTGAAGTATATTTTATATTTCAATTTCTTGCTACTATTTCCCATCTTACCTTAACTAATAAACAAGAAAATTGTTTAGTAAAAGAAATATATTTCTTTTATGGTGCGTTCATTATAATTGTTTAATATAATAATAATGAGATAGAAAAATACATAACTATTGTACATATCGATAAATATTATTACACATAAATATATAACAATTTTAATATGTTAAAAAAATACAAGATTTATATTTTTTTATTTTTCTTAAAATTATTAAAACGCACACTTATGTATGTAAACTCTTTCATTAATTTATGTGTAACAGTAATGCTGGAAGTGTACATATACATGTATAAAGTAGGAAATATATATATATATATATATATATATATATATATATATATATATATATATATATATATGGAGTTTGTATATACATTCAAACTCTAGTTCTCTTTCAAACATTTATAATATTAACCAGTCATATTCTGCGACAATTGTATCAATTAATATCAACATTTTCATTCAGAATTTCCAAAATTGACTAATTTTTGAAAATTTATCATATTTATGTAATTTCTTAAAAGCAAAAGAAGCATAATATGATGTATCATAAAAAACAGGAATGTCATACATGAAGCTATAATTTATATCAATAGCATACACACGTACAAATAATTTCTGTGAACCATTATAATAAACTGTGATATATTATATTTAATTAATATATTAATGAATATAGAAAGTTATATTTTAATTTGTAATAAAATCTTCGATAGTTTGATCAAATTTTATTAACAATTTGTGTAAAGAGATAAATGTGCAAATAAATTTTAATTTTGGAGATTCTGATAGTTTTTCACATATATATGGTAGAATAAAATTCTTGTCTTCATTTGGCATCTTAGTATACCTTTAGGCTTTAAATAATGTGTTCGATTAAAATCAGGCAAGGAAATGATATAATATTTATATCTTAAGATTGAATACCATGCCCAAAAATTGTTCATAGTGGATTGTTATAACACCATCCAAATCTGTGTCTAATCTTCTGAAAGCAGATGTCAAAGTCTAAAAATAAAAAAAATATGGTTATTACATTATTATACACAAGGATTTCTCGAATATTTTAAAATTAATAATCAAGGATATTTAAAAGTGCAGCAATCAAACGCGTAAGACTAAAAAAATCAGCTACTCAATCAACATTATTCAATTCCATAATTTACAATCAATAACTCATTTAAACACACATTTAATCATGATGATTATAATTAATCATTCTTATATAATTTAAAATTTTTATATATAAAATCTATATATATACTTAATAGATATATACTTTCAGACAAGGTTAAATAGCCTAATGCTTAATGGGATAATTTAGATTGTTATGTATGTGCTTACATATAGTACTATGCAGCATTGTATGAAATCATCAAAGTATATTGTTCCTCGACCTGCACGATCATACTTTCTTATAAGCATGTCAATTATTTGATCTGATAGTCGGTACCCAAAGTTTGTCAGAGCAGTCTTTAATTCATTGCGATCAATGTTGCCACTGTTATCACGATCAAATGATCGAAAACAATTCTCCCAGTCAGTAACATATTTCCATAATGCTCCAAATTCTTCAAAACTCACAGTACCAGTTTGGTTTTTATCGAACATACCTGTAGCAGGATCGATTTTGTCAGTGTCAAACATACCTGTATCAACAAAGTTAAAGAACAATGATCGCAATCCCAAAAGACCATGCAAATTAATATTATAATGCAATACTATCTCATAAGAATAAATAAAAAAATATGCACTACAAATTATAATTTAAAAGAAATTAATATCTAATATCAGATATTAGTTCTTGTAACACTAAATGATAAATTGAACTTTTAATTTAACACTATAGAATAACTTACATGCAAAGATTTCAAAAAGCTATTACAAGAAAATTAGAGACACAATAAAATATAAATCATAAATTTACATGGTCATTTGAAAATATTTATCTTACCAATCATTAAACGAACAGTTTCTGGATTAAATGGTGTCCATGTACCATTTGAGAGAGCTTGTTGTAATTCATCTGCAGAAATTGCACCAGATCTGTCTTTATCTACCCTGAAAGATCAAAACATTATTTCTTTAATTATTCAAAATTAAATATCACAAAACAACACAAAACAACATTATCACAATTAATATTTTCATTACTTTAATCTTTATTTTATAATTTTATCAACATGTAAAACAATGTTAGAATGAAAAATGAGGTTTAAATTAGAAAAAAAAAATTTTGCTGAATATAAAATAAAACGTCTATTGTCTATTGCAGTAATAAAAACTACAAATTATATATAAGTTAAAAAGTTCTGGAAACAATAGCTTGTTACGACAAAAAATAGCAAGCATTCAAGATTTCTAAAAAGATAGCATATTTTATATCGTGATTAATTTACAGAGCATAAAAATTACCTTTGGAATACGCTCCAAAGAAATTCCTGGCTAGGCATGGGCGAGACGAAAGACATTTTTCTACACTTTGTAGAAAAACAGCAAGAAATATAATAGCAAAATCAAGCAATGGCAATAGGTATATCTTGCGCAATGTTACGTCAGTTAGAAACGCAGATAATTGTTGACAATTACCCCTAAACGTAGTCACTTTGAGCCGAAATTTTCCGAAAGTGTGATTGTTATTCGACACGTCACTTTTATGTACGGCGTATAGCTTGCATTGGGCGGTTGATTGTGACGTCAAAAATGCTAGGTGAAATCGTACACAAGCATCACTATAGTGCGCCATTTTTAAAATATGTTGACATATAAAATTTTCTCAATATCAATGTGCAATTTGAAAATTAGTTTATATTGGAATTTAATTTTGTTAGTCTGATATCTTATAAATTTATATTTAATAATTTTTTTTTGAAATAATTCAATTTTGTAGTCTTCAATTCTGTAGTCTTTAAAGGATATATATTTATATATCTTTTGTCACACATGGTCTCTTATGGCACATGTACTATATAGAAATATTATACATAATATTCCATATATTATAATAATATATTTTATTATATAAAAACATTTTTACAAAAAAGATTAGGAAAGATTGATAGAAATAAAGAGTCTTCCACAAGTTTTTTATGCGATACTTAATATTATACTGTTTTGGGCTTATTTATCTTCCATGCGCCAATATTATATCTAAGCCAGATAAAAAATAAATCTTTGCCCATTTGCAACCAACTCCAAAACGGTGTTATTTTGGAACCTTCAATTTCGGTCCAATTTACTGCTATTTCAATTATAGGAATATTAAGCGTCCGTGCAATATAAAGCATTTCTACGTCAAAAGCCCAGCGTTCGACATGTAATGCTTCAAATATTGTCCTCGCTGATTTTCTTGTTAGAAGTTTAAATCCACACTGCGTATCTCTAATGCCTTTTACACACAACAACCAGACTAAAAAATGGAATCCATGCATAAGTAATAGTCGGAAGTAAGATCGCTTTGCGATTTCTTCTTTTTCTAAATGCGCTCTTGATCCACATATTATTGCATCCGATAATGCTGTTTTTTCAGGTTTGCTTATATAATCAACTAAAATAAATTTGTTACAACTAATAATCTAAGATTTGTAATTATATAAGAACAATAATAGAATTAATACTACTTAATGTAAATATATAATTTGTGGACAATATAATAATAGCAGAATAATTTTTTTTAATATTGACTGCAACTTACATCCTAAAACTTTTGTTAAACTCTCATCTAATTTTTTTAGATCACTGAATTTAGTAGCACCATCAGCATCTGCAAATAACAAAGCGCTGCCTCTTGCACTCAGCATACCCTTGAATCAAATAATAAACTCTTAAATTTTATATTGAAATATAAAGTTAGGTGTTAACTAGATCAAACAGCTTAATATAAATGATTTAGTATATATATATATATATATATACATATATATTTTATTTTTTAAAATTTAGTTTAATTTATCAAATTTACTAACTAGTCTTACAGCACCACCTTTCCCTCTATTTTTAACAAGATTTAACACTCTCAATGTGTTATATTTTGATGCATAATTCTGTGCAACGTTCACAGTTTTGTCTGTGCTGCCATCACTGACTACTATCACTTCATAAGTAAAATCAGATTCTGCACGTTTTTCTAAATATTCCAAACATTCATCCAACATTGCTGGTACTATTAAATAAAAATAAAATTATATATGTATATAATATATAATATATAAAATATAAATAATACATATGTGCAGTGAATCTTACATCTCTGCTCTTCATTGTAAGCAGGTATAATGACACTGAGATGTACATTCCAAGGATCATGTAATGAAGGGAACGCTTCTCTCATCTCTGTTTGGTAGTTGAAAAAGAACTTTTCACTTTCATCCCTCCAAATTTTGGGATACTGTTCACTTGTTATATATATTGTTATACAAAACTAAAACAAACATTTATATTTTTATAAAAACAGCATTGTATTCATGATTTTTATATAATATTGTAGAATTGTTCCTTAAATTATATGCAAGATAACATTATTTGAGAAAAAAAAATGTAAACAAAACAGGGAAATAATTTCGATACATACCAAAATTATAATAAATATAGCCAGTGATATTCCGTAATAGAGTAGACAGTCTAGTGATAACATTTTGATACCGGAGAACACTTAAGAATTACGGAATAACAAATAAAAAATATATCGAAAATAACATGCATATCTATTTTCCTTTCATTCCAGTAGCATATCATAGCATATGTCTATATGTCAACGTCATCCATATGTCGGTCTGTTCGTTTTAGTTGCAGTTTCTACTCTGTGAGAGATAAAGGAACAAATCTCGCGCATGCTTAGTAACGCAATAAAAAGAGAGAGAGAGAAAGAGAGAGATGATATTGTGAAGTGATCATCTCCTCTCACGTCACCATTTCTTTCTGCTTACATAAGATCGTATAATGTTACGTGTTCTCTAAAAAGAATTTGTAGAATTATATTGTTCTGTATGACGACTGTCGATCCCTGCAAACAACTTGCATGCAAACTGCAAAAGTGTTTGAAAGGTTTATACAATTTGCTCTATTAAAGAGAGAGTATATACAAAAAAAATATTACATATTCCTAACCTTTTTTCTCTCTTGAGAAAAAATATTGACAAGTTAGATAAAATCACAGAAACTATATTTTATGTTAATATATATTTAATTAAAATAATAATAAACATACATCTTTGAATTTTACTACAAGATGTATTATAGAAAAATATATTTTTCTAATTTTAGATAACGTTTATCAACCTTCTCGTTGTCAAGAAATACTTGAAGAAATAAGAAAGTGTTGCATAAAACATTCATCTATCTCTACTGTTTGTGATGGCATAGATACTTCTAAGCGTTACGAGCATAATACTATTGATTATGTAAGTTCAATATATATTTTAATTAAATATACAGTCTTATTTACAATTAAAGAGAAAGAATTAAATATAATTATATTTTAATAATTGTAGAATATATGTTGTATAATTTATTTTTAAATTTTGTTTTAGCGACAAGTTCTAAGATAGACAATGTCTAACAAAACAAGAAGACAAGTATTGGGCAAGAAAGGTTTTGCATATCGTCATCCAAATATCTTTATTCTTACGGGTGTAACAGTTTCTATGTGTATACTCTTCAGCAAACCTCTTTATGATATTTTTTTTGCTGAACCACCAGTACAAGAAATGAAAATTTCTCGTAAAATTTAAATTTGTACAAATTAATTTTTGTATAAGTTTAATTAATTGTATAAGAATGGAGGCAGTAAAAAAAGCAAAAGAGAGATTGAGACAATATCCAATTCTGATAACTCGATGCCAAGAATCAGCATCAAGATACGCATCTTGCGTGTTAGCGAAATCCAACTTAGAAAAAAACGCTTGCGCCGCAGAATTTAATGAATTGAAGAAATGTCTTGTTAAAGCCGCCGCGAGCAGTAATACAAGATTATAAACAAGCTTGGAACTCAATTATTGAATATCTGTGAATTTGATTTAATGTCGTACCTTTTAACTATATGAGAATGAATATCATATACAATAAAGTAAATAACTTGTCATTTACGTCACACTGTCTATTGGCGTTTGTTATACGATTAATCTTGATACTATATGCCAATTTTCACGACAAGTACTTCACTGTACCGTATACAGATGTGGACTATAAGGTATTTACTGATGCCGCTAGGCATGTAATAGATCAACAATCACCGTTCGAGCGTCATACTTATCGTTATTCGCCGTTTCTAGCTTGGTTCTTGACACCAAACATCATATTATACAAAGACTATGGAAAGATTTTATTTTCTATAATAGATATATTGATAGCAATTTTGATTAAAAATATTCTTGCTCGACAGAAATGTAATGAGACTCTAAAACATCTCTGTGCACTCTTGTGGCTCTACAATCCATTAACGTTAGTGATCTCAACGAGAGGTAACGCAGATTCGTTGGCTGTTTATTTAGTTATAATCACATTAGATTTATTACAGCAAGATAAAGTTATACTGGCGGGATTATTTCATGGGATATCCGTGCATTTTAGATTATATCCATTGATGTTTAGTTTACCCATGTTCTTATCCTTATGTAAAAATAATCGTTTTCTGCCAAACAAGAATCAATGGATACTTATGTTGAGTTGCGCATTTTCACTTGTTACACTGACAATCACGGGTTATTATTTATACGGCTTCAAATTTTTGTACGAGAGCTTTCTGTATCATTTAATGCGTAAAGACGTAAGACACAATTTTTCCGTATATTTTTACATGCTTTATTTATCTGCTAATCAACCTCAGGATATAATTCAGAAGCTCGTTACTTTTTTGCCGCAATTGTTACTATTGTTGACGTCGTCATATTATTATTCGGAAAAATCTAAGTTGCCATTCGCTATGTTCATCCAGGCGATAATCACGGTAACATATAATCCAGTGGTAACTTCTCAATATTTCTTCTGGTTTTTATCCTTGTTACCACTCTGTTTGCCAAATATCAAAATGAGTCTTTGTAGAAGCACATGCCTGATATGTTCTTGGATTTTAAGTCAGGCTATTTGGTTGTTAATTGCTTATATGCTAGAATTTCAAAGCTTTAATTCGTTCAATTTTCTTTGGATATCTGGTCTGTTATTTTTTGCTGTTAATGTAAAAATTTTAGTTGATATTATCTGTCACTATAATTGCTGATTATAAATATGTAGCATTTATCTCATATTTGAGATATTAATCTTTGTATGCTTGCAAGAAATAAATTAATTTGAAAAAACTGTATTTTTATTATTACTCTTTTCTTATGGAATATTTTGACAAACGTCCATCTTTTATTCCACATTGTCTTAATGAATCAGTACTGAATACATAGCTTTCATTTCAAAATTAAACAGAATTAAAGACAATATTTAGGATAAAAAATGATAGATTGTTCAAAAGACTTGAATTTATTTAAGTTTTAATAAAAAAGCACATATTATATCTACAAGTCTGATTATTTATAAAGTATCACTTTCATTAGTCTACGCGGTACTTATATCGGCGTTAAAAATATCAGACGAGTTATAATGATTCTTAATTTTATTCTTTTGCAGGAATACAAAATACTTATTTACAGATAGCTTCATAAAGTAATAGTGGTAGATTCTGAAAAGGAATGTAGATATATTATTAATAATACAATAATTGTAAATCTTACTATAGTAATCTAGATTAACTGTGAGCAAGAGCATCTCTTGGATCATCTTCCGAGATATTTTTTTCATTCGATTCGATTGTTCTAAGCGGCTAAATATTATGATGATAATATTATTGGGTCATTTCTTGTCAAATTGCACGAGTAATGATATGCAAATAATTGCGTTGAAATTTTATTGCAGTCTCTATCTACATATCCGCTCAGATCATTTGATGGATATAAATAAAACAAAATCTTTTTGGAGAAACGCTTGAGAAGTGCGTATCAACTTTCTCTTTTACATTATCTAACATATATTTGCTAATTTAATTAAAACATGTTATTTATTTCTGAATATCACTACGTTTGATTTGTGTATTGGTGTCGCATCAATCACTCTTAATTATTTCACAGAAATGTGCTCTTTTTCGGCGAAATTTTTGATGACACGAAATGGCCCAATGGACACGAGTCGAAAAACTGAAATAGATCTTTTTTATTTTTTATATAACTACGGGTTTTTACGGCGGAGAGATGATGATGAAGTGCAACATATAAAAATAGCATTATTTTCTTTCATTGCTTTCATTACAGTTTGCTCAACTGTGTGCTATATGAAGTAATCTATTTTATTTGTTCTCTCTCTTTCTCTCTCTCTCTCTCTCTCTCTCTCTTGAAATATGTGTGGATACACACATCTGATCCTCGTCAAACACTTGTGCGCGAACATTTATACGGGGATCAGTCGGATAACATCGAGGTAAAATTCCGGATCGCGCAGGGAATGACAGTACAGGCCACCGATCTCGAAGCAATTAAAATTATAAATAATTTCCATTTTGCCCCTGCGGGACCCGGAAGTTACGTTCGAGAAAACGTTTTATATTATTCACAAACCGATTCTTCGTCTCGCTAAGCCTTCCCTGAAAATCATCGACGATAGTATACAAAGGAATCGTATGATTATATACGCGAGAGATGTAGAAGACTATACTCGGGCAAATATGGCAACGAAAGTCTTGTTTTTCGAGGCACATACATGGAAAAGTGCAAATTCATCTTGTTTTTCGCCGCTCGCATAAAGTCATTGGCTTTGAAAGAAATATTTTCGCGTGCTAGATTAAAGCGATATTAACGAATCGTTTTTAAGCAAGAATAATCTTGACGAATTCAGCCTGCTGTATCTTTTTCAGAGATCGAACGAAAGCTTTGTAGATACGAAACACATAAATATATTGCATTTTTTCATCGATACATCTTTTTGCGAGGATTTGTTTAGAGTAATTGTGACATTAAACAGTAATATTTTCCGAGAATAAAGACAAATAATATATAGTCGATACTTTTTAAATAAGTTTATGATATTTATTAAATATGCTTATTATTATTAAATACGCAATTACTCTTGCGACTCTACAAAAGGATGTAGCGATGCATATTTAACGTGCTTTTTTAAGAACCTTGGTTGACTCAGGATCGTTTCTAGCTGCTTATTTGCGACGCTGCAACATTAGTCGCATAAAGATTATCCCGTTTCATCTCGACCTTGTACAAAATGAGAAATGCATACAACGTTACGCGGAAGCGACATAATTTCCAATATATCGACGCATCGATAATTGCGCATTGAATAAGGAAAAATAAAATTAAAAAAAAAAACAGCATGCTGCAATATCCGAGGTATTAGTCAAGAAAAAAAAAAAAAAAACATATCAAGAACGAAGGGAAATGTCAGACTATGGGCAGCTATGTTATGGCAGATATTTAATATAAAATATAATAACATCGGCGATGTATATATACACACACACATTATTTTCTACAGAAAACATAAAATAAACGGCACTATAATATATTCTTAACGATAAGTACGTAAATGATAAAATATACTCTAAATAATAAAAAATAATAATAATCATTATTATAATTATTTTGCACAAATATATGCGATCATCAATAAAATATAAAATGTACATCACATATAATAATAAATTGGATATACATATATTGCTCAAGCTGTAAAATCATATTGTTAGTAAAAATTGCATTTAATATATCAATAGATATTACATCCTCAGAATGTGATTGGTGCAACTGAAAAAAAAAAAACATTACTTTAGCTATACATATACATTAATATGTTTATTTGATTTAATGATGATATATAATCATATATATTTTTTAAATATACCTATAACAATAAATAGAGTCAATAATATTAAATAGTATATTTTGGGAAATAAATAGATCGAATTTTTAAAGAAATTATCAACTCATTAAATATGATATTTTTACAAAAAAAAAATTCATTATATAAGACAAAAATATTTAATTCTTAGGTAACCGAAAAATTAATATCTAGAGTTGCACCAGTGTCATATGAAAGTATAATATACGTGTAAAATGGAATAATTAATAAAATAATAAGAATAATTAAAGCACTCAATGAACGTGCACATTAATCATGCGATCATGTACAGGATGTATAACTCAGACAATACACGTAACGTAAAATAAAATCTCTTTGGCTTTTTATACGATTGAAATGCGCTCCGCAAATGTATGTATAGGGTGTATCAAAAATTGCACACGTCTTCCCAATGATAATTCCTTTTGCGAAGTCGAAAATGTGATTTTTGCACAAAAAAAAAAAATTGGATTGCACGTCATTACTTATCACAACATATACACTTTAAGCACATAATTGCTCTGTGGATTTAAAGGTTTATTAAAATTTTTAATTAACAATAAGTAGAAAAGATATCAGCATTTGCTATCTACTCGCGCGTGCTTGATGAAGCTTAATCGTGAAAAGATCTCTGTTTAACAGGATTTCCACTTATGTATTTACGTCATTGCAGCTCGTGCTTCGCTCCCCTCCCCCCACCCTCGTACGTAAAATAAGGAAAAGAAATTTTCTAGATAAAAATTTCGTAAAGACGAACATAATCTAGATAAGCTGAGGGATGATATCTATCGGCTCTACTGTGCAAGAAACATTGAAAATCGAAAGGAATAGATCGTAGTATTTTTTGTACTTACACTCTTACGATAGTATCATGCGTGTGTAGAGAATAAACCTGTATTTAACGCGCGGTTTCGATCGGATTCTCGAAGGCCCGGTTTTAATCGTAAAACGAATGAGAGAAACGTACATTATCTATACTGGGATGAAGAATTATTGGCACACTGTCATATCGAGATAGATTGACTACTTTGCGCTGTGTAATAAAGTTCTCAGTCACACTCACGTATTAAGAATATTTTTGCAATAACGTATCTGTAATAACGATAAACACTAAAGTCCGCTCGATATTGGACACAGTTGTCATGGTAGTTTTTATTTCATCTATATTATATTGTTTCCAATATACGCATACATGGTTTGTTGATCACACATCTGTTGATATCAACGTTTAATCAGGGACTCGGAACCGGTAGAATTTCGCTCATGTCAATTTGTCAATCTCGCGGAAATTAAACTCATCGAAAATGCACCGGTTTCAATCCTTCGCGTTTAACGTGTCGGAAGCACGCTATTGCAAAAATTTCTTCACTCATTCTCTCTTTTGCTCTCATTCATTCTCTTGACTCGTTTCTTTAACGGAAGATCTTGTGCAAACGTTGCGTGTAATCTCTGTTGGCGTCTCTCTTATGCTTATCTTTTTCCTCTTTTGTTTATCTTTTTAAATGCTACAGGTACATGCGAGGAATTCGGAATTCAATCTTAATTTAATGGATAGCGGTAATTGCAATCGAGGCTCCACGAACGAGTAATGGACGTGATATGTTACATATATTCGAGTTTGTGTTGCGGCTGACGTACTTTTAATTGAACGCACGTCATTTCAAAACAAAATTTATTTTCACGTTTAAACATTTACTTGAAATCTCCGGATTTAATTGTAGTAGTTTGGCGTCGCGACGGACAAAAATCTGGATATTTCATATGTTCTTACTTTTCTTTCGATAAAAAGCGAACTTTTTACATATTGATAAAAAGTTGCAACGTGAACGCTTTCTCTCCACGGTTGAATCTGTAATGAATCGAGATATGTAATTCATATTTTCCATAACTTTTCATAAATTATTCATGCTTTCATTATTCTGAAGAGAAAAACTGATCGAACGGGGTTGGCTTTAAGTTCGTTGAAACTAAGAGAAAATTCACAAAATTTGACAAAACGAAAAAATGATAATTCTTTGCTTATTTTGTTTAAATACCGCTCTCACCTTCAAACGAACGATAATTTCGCCATCAATATAATATATGTTTCCAAATTCAGAAAGTACAAAAGTCGCTACGATATAATAAGAATAAATTAACTGATTAAGATTATCAGTTTAGAAGTTACGGTAGTCAGTCAAACTTGATCCAAAAGAGACTTCGAGAGCTCGTTCGCTACAGTGTGTATAAGGTCTCCAACAAAGATTCTTATACTGTCGAGTAGAGTAAAAAAATTCGTATATCATCTTACACGAGTATGTTTCTGCTTTTACGAGAAAATTATCTACATCTGTATAATAATCTATAGTAAATATCGGCAATATCAACATTCGAGTATATAAGTAATGAGTAGTGGATATGTTTCGCGGTATGTAAATTATAAGATTTGAGAGTGTGTTAATCGAACATCGGCATCAGATCATGGTGCAAAAATTCTTTTGTACGCTATACATATATATGATGATTTGTCGGTTTAGATAAATTGTGCATATTTAACATTACATGCTGGTCGATCATTGAGGACGCATTTATCGGGTCTTTTTGTACAGCCTCTATGACGTGGTTTTTCCGAATACGTTTGTAAATCCGTTGTTCTATTAATTTATTTTATTAATTAATCATTTCTAAAGTTATTTGTAAGCATGAAGATATATATTGATTGAATTAAGAAAAATTAAATTTTTCTAGGAAAAGTATTATGTCAAATGTTTTTTTTTTTTTTTTAAATAGTTATTCAAGAAATTCGGAAGGACGCATTTTAATTGCAATAATTTTTATGAAAAAAAATATCTAACAATAAGTGATAAATTATATTTTTTCCTTCTATAAAGTTTCTTTTTCATTTATGATTGATGCTTTTTCTAAAACGGTAAATTTTTTTTTTAGAGGAGGGGGGATAAAATGCTCGAGTATCACGAAACGAGAGCAACTGATGCATCGACGTCGATTACTTGTTCCCGAGCACGCGAGAGTCGTTCCTAAAGTATTAAAATGCAATCAATTGCGTTGAATGCGTAATCAACCTGACAGAGTTGATTTCCTTTGAAAAATGATGACAACACGCACACACACGTACGGAAGATACAAACAATAGAATTATTGCCCGGATATTAATACGTTTGTTTTAATTCCCCGCTTTCCCTTCTTCCATCCGTAACAATGGCAATCATGGAGAAAAGGCCGTGGAAGAAATGTAGCTTTTTCTGAAAAAGAATCTTTATAGTACCGTTGAAACGAATGCGTTCTCGTCCTAGTAATCTGATTCCCTTTGAAAAATGATGACACACACATACGTGCACACACACGCATACACATACGCAGAGGATACGTAACATAGACTTTTCGCAAAGATATGGCTACGTTTGTTTTAATTTTCCGCTTTTCTTTCATCTATCCGTAAGAGTGGCGGCCATGGAGAAGAGGCCGTGGAAGAAATTTAGCTTCTTTTTCGGAGAAAGAATCTTTGTAGTATCGTTGAAATGAACGCGTCGTTCGTCCTAATAATTGAGCGAAAGTGATCATTCTGAATCGGGATTCGCACTTTCAAAACGATCAGCTGTGAGATCATCCCGTCGTCGATGTCGAATGACATCCGTACGTTCCATATATGTTCTGAGAAAAAGCTTAACATCGAGAAAAATATGGGGGTATATATTATCTCCTATGTATCGTTCAGTCGAATTCGAAATAGATTATATTCATGTATCCACGTTGTGCCACGTTTACACAGCAACTCGCGGTAGCACACAAAGAGAACGCTCATTCTCTAAAAAGTCACTTTCCCATTTACGAATTTTGGCCGGCTCGGTCCTTTTTCGTTAATACTCGCGATTAAGACGAGGGGGGAAAAATCGGACGTATTACCCTAGAAAGGCATACTCGCTTTATTCTCGACATTTGACTGGCTCAACGTAATCTTTTAACCCTTTAACGCCGTGCGTTTATTGATTTAATTTACATTTTAATTAATCCTCCTTTGATTCCCTCGGAATTTAACGTGTTCATATAGTCATAGCGCATAACTTTGAAGCTTACTAAAAAAAAGAAGCCATAAAATTTATATGTATACCACACTCATTTTAATGCATTAATAGTCAAAATTCTTGAATTTTGTGATTCGCAAAATTGTAATATTTTGACGTTAAAGGCTTCATAGTATCAGATGGACTAATAGGTATATTTTGGAATTCAATACAATTAATTGATACAAAACATATACGTGTAATTTTTATCTGTCAAACGTAGAAATAAATTTTATGATGTATGCCATTCTGAAGTCCGTTCCGATAAATTATTTACAACGTTTTGCTTCCTAACGCAATTTTGAACACGCTTTCGCTCTTCGTGCGGATGAATAAAAACGACCGAGTCGGCGGATAAACTTTGCGTAATAGTAGTAATAGGCCATAATTCCTAGTCGTAAAGTATGAAAAGTATCAACAAATTTGAAAAATCCCCGTCCATCTCCCATTTAGGCAATAATCTTCTTTCGTTTTGCGAACGAAGGATCGCTCGCGTTCGCTAAAAAGGACGCTTACATTGCCTAGGAATTTGACAACAACGCGATTGCGCCACCCATTAGAAGATTCCCCTCCCGCCCGCCCCCCACCCACCCCGTTTCTTGACTAAAAGGCGAAGAAATTGATATACAATTCAATTAATAATTGACAGATAACCAATTAATACGTATAGGATGGTCCTACGGCAGAGAAGGCGTAAACTCCTAAGATTTCAAACGACATAAACTTTTCTAATTTTAACATCGCCACATGGACCATCCAGTACATTGATTGTGTAGTTACTTCTCGCGTTTTATACCTCTCTCTATGTTTTTTCTTTCTTTTTTTTTCTTTTTCCGCTATATAATAGAAATCGTATGTATCTGTATGTACGGCATCTCGTACCGAATGCATTCCCGATGAAAATCTTTACATCCGTGCTTCCTATCGTCTGTATACATTCGGCATCCGAGAGTACCACTTGCAAGCACGAGATACTTGTGTATATGCATTATTCATCATTCCACATGGCACGTGGTGCCTTCATGTGTGCGGTCAAACTGAAGGTTTCGAAATTTTATATAGCTAACAGTAACATCTCGGCATGAACATTGTACAGAATGATCAAATGTCGCACGAGAAGCGAAACCCCTCTCGAGATAGATGATCCGCGAATCCCCTGTCAACGATCTGCGTCGACAAAATCGCATTTAACTGTCACATCTACACAAAGATAAATTCAGTATTAGAATAATAATCTGAAAATTTATGTTACATACATGTAAAAAAGAAAGTACAATATGATTTGATACATCAGAAAAGATCAATTTCAATTAATATTTTAAGTCAAAAATTTAAAGATACTTAGATTGCAAAGATCCTTTTTACGTGGATGCAAACAGTTAAAAAGTATGTACATTCGATACTTTCAGTGCGTTGATACCACTTAAAGTCCTCCTTATATTGTGATTTCGCCGGCGCGTCATTTGCTTCGAAGGAAAAGTCACGATCGTTTTTATTGAAAAATAAGCCATATAATTTTTTCGTCAAGTGTTTGCGAATTCTCGAGATACGGCTTTCTCTCTTTTTCTCTCTCAGGACGATTATATATTTCTTCGGAACAAAACATCTGTCGCGGGGCGCTTCTCGTAGAATGTGAAATACGCACACATAGTGGTTCACAGATACAAAACTAACTAAATCTTATGAGATACGGTGAGCAATAATTCCAGATATGTACAGAAGTTATGTTACAGACGTTATAATATAAAGATATTTCCCGACGACACGAATGTCGTGTATTCGCGGCCTGGAATTTTAATTTCTCAACGTGCGACGATCGTTTAATAATAATTTCCCTCCTCCCTTCTCTTTCGACGATAATAAGAATCGTGTCGAGAGTTCTTCGCGTGAATTAATCATGATATCCTCATGAATACACAGAATACGCACGGCCCAGTTTGTAATATGTGCAGCCTCGTTTTTGAAATTCTCTTAATAATTGATAGGCTACCCTGTTTCGTTATCATTATGAATGGTATCTTTCATGTCCACTCTATATAGCTCGACGTATTTTTCAAGATACATTTCTTCTCGGTCGCACTAGAATAAATCGAGGATTGATCGCGCCATAAATCGTTATCGAGGAATAAGATTCGCATTACCTGATAAGCCGTTATAGATTATTAAATTTAAAAATTAAATTTGCTTAAATATTTCAATCTGTTGGCAACGCATTTCCTAAACAATATATTTTTATTTAGATTTATAATTTTTAAAACTTCTCAAATTCTTCATACATTAAATATACCTAAGAAAAAAGAAATAAAAAAAGAGTCAAATCGTATTTAAAAAAAGTTTTTGTGACAGTAAAATGAATAAAAAATTGTAAGAATAAAAAATGGATTTATCAAATCATTCGAACCTTGCAATCCTCGGTAACGAGCCAGGGCATATCGAAGCGAAAAGGTCATATGTTGGAAAAAAAAATAATTTAATGCATTATGAGAATGAGATTACGCGCAGATTTAGTCACACGCTTTTGTTCTTTCCTTTTTTGGGGAAAAGAAATGCGCGACGAAACTGCAACGCCGTGGAAAACACGCGCCGTTTTGTATTCTTCATTAGGTTTTTTCATATATATGTTTTTTCATATATATGTATATATAATATCATTTATCAATAGATATTTACACGAAGCCGTCCCATTCCGCGCGAACGAGCTTATTTCAAATAGAATTCGCTTTCACGTAGTGCCGTCAAACTATATATAGGCCCTATGCTCATATTGACAACAGGTGTATAATATATTTATATATTTATATATATATATATATATATATATATATATATATATCTAATGATTTTTCGCTATCTATTTTACAAATGCGAACAACCGCAAAACACACGGTGATCGATTCTCTTCGCGCGGACTTGCGCTATTTACTATCTGTCCGTCGCACGTGGAACTTGAGGCCGGAGGAAACGCGAAGTCACGGACTTCGGAAAGCCACGTGACCGCCGCGACATCGTCATTAATCCTTAAAGTGCGCCCTTAATCTGCGGATGCTGATAATCTCTTATAAGCTAATCTGTCAATTATTTTTTCCTACAAATACAAAAAGGCAGCGCGACACAGTAAACATCGAAGTGGCAGCCGAAACATTCTCGTTACATCAGGAATGGGTTTACGCCTGACGTTAGTTGCATTTATTTTCATGGTGAGGAGCTCGGTAGGTAGAGCGGTTATCTGAAAATCGATAGATTCGGATTCCATTCTAGCCACTTTGCAAATGAAAAAATATATTTGAATGGGATTAATATCTTTCCGTGGTAAAACAAACCCATTAATATATAAAATTTTTGCTGTCAATTAAAAAGAAAGCATTGTATAGGAAATCTATAATGAAACTTTGATGTTTGTGACGTGTGTAATATGAACGTCGAAAAATCTTGGACGTTACATTACGGTAAGAGTCCAAAATAGAATTTGCAACGATAAAAAAACTTTCTATTTTTATATTTAAATTTTGCAAAATATATTAAAAAAATTTAAATAATATATCATATCCTAACTATTGTGCTAAGATCATCTAGTATATAAAAATAATTATTATGAAAAAAAGGCTATTATTATCTCATTTTTAATGAGAGAATTATCACGTTGTGAGCGTCAAATGTAAACCCGGATTGAGTTTGCGTTTCTTGCAGGAAAATCTACACGATAAAGCTTTCAGCCTTAGAAATTATTCTCGACATTTCGTGAAAATAATCGCATGTCTCATATTCGGCTACCACTGCGACAACAACAATTCGCGACGTGATTCGTTCGGACTTTTCGTCTCTCTTGTTCTCTTTTTCGTCGCTTTCCGCTCGAGCGAGTCTTATTAAATGCTTATTATATAGAAGATTTAAAGTATGTCAATAGAAGATTGTCGATACCGAGTGGTCTGTTTTCGCCACCGACCGAAGTGAGTACCTTCGATCCACGAACCCAACCAACATCGCCACCCCTCGTACTCGGGAATACTGTACAAGAGCACATTGCACTCTCATGGCGTTCTTCTTCCTAAATCTAATCTTATTGACCCAAAAAAAAAAGAGTATATCCGTTCCCTTCGATATCGGCGTCCCTTCCGCACCGGCTATTATGTGTCTTTTTAGCGTGTGTTCACCACCACAGCGAGATAGTTTGATTTCAAATATAATCCTAACGCAAGCGTATCATTAACATGAGCAAACGCTCATTGATGCATTTACCTTCCTAGTTTTCGCGAGAGAGCCTTCGTTTCATCTTGAGTCTTTTAATTTTTCCGCCTTCATCTCGTCAGTTTACGCGAAATCGCTGAACCTCGTCAGCGCAAAGGTTAGATACATCTTTACACTAAACGACGGTGGAAGATGTCTTTCTATCGTTGTTCGACGAAGCTTGAGGCAGATTCCACGCACCGAACGTTTCCCGCGCGTCTTTCCAATCAACATTATCAGGAACGTATTTCATCTCTTGATAAGTGGTCGCGGTTATTTCATCCTGAACGCGTGCGGAGGAGCCTGGTCTCAGAATATCGACTGTATTTTGCGCCGTTCCTCCGTAATTTTTTCTTTTCGTCAGCAGTCTCGTCGTAACGTCTGGTCGCGTTTTCCGCAAAGTCACGTCCGATTCCCATGGGCTACCAGAAGACCTGGACCAAGTTCTGGACGCGTCTATCGAATCTTCACGTTCATCTCGATGATGCCAGACTCTCTCGTTGATCCGCTTACTAATCTCGTGTTGGAAGTCCGTGTGACGTTGCCGCACGAGTTCCTGATGATCTCTGCTGGCCGTTCGCAATTGCCGAAGCACCAACTCGATATATTTGAGCGCCTCGCCGTTCTCGGCCATTCGTTGTGCCCGGTCCGTGGCCCCACCGTGACCTATACCGCCCCGCGACCCTCGTCCTAGAAGTCGCTCGCATTCCACATTGTAATGTTCCGTGTTATAGCGGATCCCATCGTAGCGATATTGATTTCGTTCGGATTCGTCAACGAGGTGTCGCGGATCGCACGTCGTCGAGCGTGAATCGAGCATATAGCGGGACGTCCCGAGGACACGGCCGAGTTCGAAGGTAGTTTGAGTTAGGCCCGAGTATCGACGGTTCTAATTCGGATAGATCCCCTGGCCTCATACGTGCGTCGCTAACGTGCCCACCGCGGATGTGCGCTTCACCGTCGCCATGGCACCGTTTGGACCGCCGGTGATATAATGCGCTGACAATGGGGCCTGCAAAATAGAAAAGAACATGGATACTGAATTATTCGATAATTTAAGCCTTCGCTTTTTATATAGACATATTACTTTGTGTGTAAGTGTGCGTGTATATGTTCAAAGATATTTTTCGTTTCAAATTTCAAAAAGGTGTTTACTAATATTATTAATTATTATTTGGGTTTTTTACAAAAATATTTTACTATAAAGTTATATAATATAGATTATAAAAAATGCAATAATAAATAATTCTTTTAGTTCCGTTCTTCCTTGAGAAATTTTGCGCCAGTGATTCGCGTATTTATGAAGATTGGACTTTTAATTCAAGATCATTAACTTTATTTAATTATTGATTAAATTAATAATAATAAAAGATTTTTTATTTAATTAAGATTATTTCTATTGTAAATGTAAATTAATAATAATATATTAGTTAATTAAAAATAAAAATAAAATTGTATATATATATATATATATATATAATAAATAATTTAATTATTTTAATAAATTATGTAAGTATAAAACTATCATCGGTATATTTTCACATTTCATATAACATTTACACTTAATTACATCAACTTTTTAGAAATGTATAACAGACATTCCACAGCTAATATTTTCATCTATATCCATGTGATAAAACATTAAATATTCCAAATATTGAATTATACAATATGAACTATGCAAGCGAAAAAATGGCACTAATTATATCTTGACTTTGAATTTTCAGGATGAATTAATTAAATTATATTTTTTAAGAAATAAAAAAAGATTTGTGAAATTATACGCAATGTAAAATTTACATTATTATATTTTCATATAATTATGAAGAAAATTTTGAAGCTTGTATGTCTCGCTAATAATTAACCATTACATTGTTTTAAATGTGTATGACTTTATCACTGGTTTATACTACTGTTTTATTCAATAGCTCATATATGCTGCATCATCCGTTTTTCTTTCATCCATTACTTCGGGTATAATAAATCTGAAATGCCTGGTTAAATAAAAATATAAATAAAAAATAATAAATCATTATTGTATAAATTTTATCAATTATTAAAAAGTCAGACGATTTAGAAAAAGATAACAAATAAATCAATTTGTTTAATCCATGCACATCTTTCCAAGCTAAAAAGTCATATTTATATTTTCTTTAATACCATGCTTAAATATCTTGAGATTAATCCAGACCGATAAAACTCAACCGTGATTCGAATACGATTTACTTTTTTTTTTTTTGATTATCAGATTTTTAATTCTCTTTTTTCTTTCGCGAAATGCTTCGGATATTTACGTCTTATGCGAGAAACAGAGATAAAACGAGGCAGAAACAATTTGAAGCGGGAATACATGCGATGGGGGAATTGGCCATACGGGGAAGGATTAGCGTTGCAAAATAAAAATAGTGCGCGAGCAGCTGCAATGGCTTTGCAATATTGACAGCTTGCTTCCGATCTACTCCAAGCTACACGAAGCTCCGCAACACTCTGGCAGAGTTCGAGAAGGGGGATCCAGCCGGCAATGTTTAGGAACTACGTTTAGGAATTTGACATACATTCAGCATTGTGTACCAACCTGCGGGCCAGCGCCGTTCAAGGTATTCAAGCTATTCATTCTCATTGCCTGCGTGTACGGTGGCGGTGCCGGCGTGACTCCCGGCACGGCTGTGTGCGGCGCGTGTCGGAGCTGCTCGGCCGCTGACATTCTGTGTTCGTTTGTAAGAAAGAAATGCAGAGTTAGTGAGATGCGGGAAATCAGACTTTTCCTCGTGTCGGAATTTATATCAGAGAGAGAGAAAGAGAGAAAGAAAGAGAAAAAAGAGAGAAACAGAAAGAGAAAGAGAAACACAGAGATATAAGCAGTAATTGAATCTGATGACCTACAGAATCGTTATAGTTTCGGTTGTATATACAGGAGCCTTTATGTGCATGTGCTTATTATTAGTGTCAACAAATCTATATAATAATTCGTAAAATTGAATATGTAAAATTTACTTGAGTTGTAACATGCTGTGAGTTACTACTCATTGTCAGCATTGTCCACCTTTTTTTCTGTTGCTATAAATGTTTCTAACTTCAACTTATAAATATCTAGATCTTGTACTTGTTTTCGTTTTCTAAATGTTTATAAAAAATATATTTAATATATTGAGATATTTTATATAATTGATTTGATGCAGAGATCAATCCACATTAGGTAAAAAAGAGGTAATATGCGCGGACCGAAATTGAGCTACTTTAAAAGAGTAAATTTTCAAGTTTCAGTTACCCAGGCTTATCGTTGCAAATCGTTTCTCTGCCTGATTTCTGTACCTTTCTCTGTTTCGAAGGAAGAGGGATTTCAGACAGACTTCTCGCGGTGGAGTCGGTCAGCTTTTGTTCTATAACGATGTTATAAGCGCGCACCTGAATTGAAACCGTAACGAGTTCGCTCAGTTTCGGTCCATGAACCGAAACTAAACTTCAAAAGAGAGTCGCATCGTCCCGATTCGTATTCAAGTCTGTTTGACTCGGAAATAGTTTCGGGTCTGAATTGAAACAAAACACGTGAGATTGTGACTGTTTGCATCTCTGTGATGGAGAAAAATAAACAAGAAAAGAAGGTAAGAGTACATATGAACCGGATGCGGGGGTGCAAGCATAGACTGTGTATCTAAATGCAATATCTCTTTTCGGGATCATCCTCCGCTAGGAGAACATAAAATTTTGAAAAGACCATCGTGAAACAAGAATTCTAAAAATTTCTTGGAAAACAAAATTCGATATACAACGCAAATTTAGAATGGATGAAATTCGAGATCTGTTTTCCGAGGAATTTGTCTTTTCTCCTTCCCTTCTTGTTAGCTGCTTTTTTAATAATCGTCGAGCCCTTCCGTGAAATATTTTTTTAAGAGAGAAAAATATTTTCCTGCCAACGAAACGCAACCGCGCTCCGCGTTCATATCTAATTTAGTTGTTCGCGACGAACGCGCGCATTCCCGGCACGTAGATTCTCACACACATGGGATGACAAGCGGCCCCGCGACGTATACGTACGGAACGTGACGTTCGTAAAGTATCCACGGTCGATCAATGACACGAGCTAATTATAATTAGTCCGAGGCATCCGCGCGAGCTCAATTTAAAGGCTTTCATGACTATGTTGACACTCTGAGAAATTTTGGAAGCGCGAGCGAGACTGTTCCTCGGCTTATAGAAAAGAGCTATTACACTAAAATTACAATGGAACTTTTCTACTTTTGCTATAGATTGTGTTATGTAGTTAAAGTCGATCGTTTTTGATGATAACGATAAAAGAATTAATATTGTTATAATAGTGTAAATAAATGTATTTTCACTTTGCTTGTCTAAAGATATAGAAATGTATTATGTATATAAGCTTACCTGAGGTAAGGATTGCCATATGTCGCTGAAAATCGCGGATCAATTGGCGTTGTTTGCGGAGTCGAAGTGCCAAGATTGGCCGAGCTGAGTCCGATTTTTTTCGATGACAAAATGCCACTCGATGGTATCCTGCTCAAGGATTCTCGCGAGGCGCCTACACTCTGTGTCGTTGGTGGCATATAATCGCGAGTATAGTCAACATATGGCACGTAACCGTTATTGTTACTACCATCCTACAGAAACAAATACCATAAACTTGGTTTTGCTATTAAAATACAATAAATATAACTATTTAATATTTATTTATAATATTTTATAATCGCAAAAAATATTTCTTAAAAATGCAAATTTCACAAAATATTGTGTATTATACTTTATGATATGTTTATATTATGTATAATATAAAAATATCAAAAAATTTTTCAAGGCAGAATATATATTTCACTAACGTTATTCTTCGGCGGGAAGGAGGGCTCGGTGTAATCGGCGCTATAACGATAACCGGATAAAGGATTCGGAACTGGCCCAGCAAGCGCCAAGGCGTTCACTCCTCTGGTACTTCCTTCGCCTTCACTGTCAAGGGCCGTGACACTCTCCGCGTTGCTGACGCTGGATCCTGCTCGGATGTCCGCTTTGACATCCGAGAGATTGCTGCTCCTATCGCTTTCTCTGTATCGATCGGCATTAGAATCGGTTTCCTCTGTACAGAAGAAAAAATATTAACACATAAATGCCCATTTTAAAGACTTTCAGATCTTTTTTATTTTTTTTTTATACATATATATGAAATATTCTTTTTTAAATATTCCGCATATATTTACAAAATTATACATTTGCGTGGGATATAATTACTTACGCATATCAGTTTCTTGATTCTGCGTTGTTCGCGGCCGTGGCTGCTTAATACGATCGCGACATTGTAGAATGAGTATGACTATTATGCCAATCAGGATCAGGCAGACCACCAGCCCAACGATGATCAAGATCAATTGCCAATCGACTGGAATCAACGCTAAGCGTCATGCTTGGTTAAAATCTCGTTCGCCAGATGAAGAGAATGATGGCGCGCTGCTTATTAATGTATCGCATTTCCGTTTAAAAAATTAGCATAAGTGGCAACAACATAAAATTTTAGACATCTTTTACATAACAACAATTGATCCCCGCGTACATATTGTTTGATATTTTTAAAGGAATAATAAAGTATAAAGGATAAATTAATTTTTTTTATGATTATGATCGAAATAAAGTTCACAATTGTGTATTGTAGCTGTTGCCACTTTTTAATTTTAGCTCACTTTTCTAAATTTTCCCTTTCCGGAATATAAAGACGCGTAATGTAACCGGAATTAAACGCGATTCGCCAATAATCGTCCATCAAATAATACATTTGACGTATGTTAATGATGAATCTTGGAGGCAATTATTTGATCGCGAGCAGCGATTAAAGTAGTTTGCGAATCATTAACTGAAGAGTTAGCTACGCAAATGAGCTGATTTAGAATCTCTCTGATCTGATGAAAGTACGAACGACGACAAAGCGTTATGACGCGAACGTATTATTCTTACAAATTGTGATCTTCCGTAAGGGTGTAAAAGCTTCGTTGCAAAAGAATTCAAATTTAAAAAAAAAAAAAAAAAATATCAAATAATGACATTTCAAACAAGCGGTAATAATATAAACTTCTTGAATTCCGAGTCAAGAGTTGTTAAAAATATGTATTTCTCTCAAATATTGCAAGAAACAAATATAAAAACACAATGGCGTATTCAAGATAGAGATTTAAATATCTCGTTTATATTTAGTATTAGATATTTGAATATCTAACGCGAGGTACCTACGTATATTTTCCTTTAGTGTTATCCTCGTGAATATACGTGGATATAAGTGCTCTGGCAGTATTTCAACTTCCTAATCATCCTCAAACTACTACGTACTTTCAATCTGCTTGAAGAAGTAAATCGATTTATAACACGCCGCTGGCTGGCTCCTATACACATCTGCTTCTTGCAAATTTCATATATAATCAAATAGAAGACTGGATATTTATGACTATTATTTTTTTTTTATGATTTTTTAAAGCCATATATGCTTGATGTACATTTGTGCCGGCATATTTATATTGACAATTCCTTCATCTAGTTAAAGTCAATTTTCCTTTAACAGAAATATCGAAGAAAAATTATGAAAATTAAGAGAAAAATTATATTTCTCCTACTTTTTTTTCTCTTATTTAACACATGTAAAAAATATTGTAATGAGAATGTGAGATTGAGCCATTAAAACGAATATCTAACACATACATACCGGAATAATCTCGAATTACAATTCCCTCATATTGTTTGCTATTCTCACAATCGTTAATATCATTTAAGCGTAAAATTAAGACTTTTAATAATATATCGTATTCATTATGCAGTTCTCATTTTAACGATTACTTGATAATAATGCGACCGTAAATTAAATTTGATTAAATTATACATAATGGCAGCAAAATGTCGATAGATATTATTATTTGTACTTTTTATTCTAAAAGTTATATGCCGTTATTATATTAAAGACGACGGTTTGAATCTATGCTTTGCGTCTAATTGCAGCCATGTTCATACACCAATAATAAAAATCTAATTAGACTTTGAATGTTCAATTTGTATCATTGTAATCCAATTATTTCATCGATATCAATAATCTAATTAGTATTTTGATAAGATCCGGCATAAAAGTTAGTCGCGCGCGACTTACTTTCCGTAATCTTCTTCCTCTCTTATGAATTTCCGTCCTATTTTCAGTAACGATTAAACTTCACTAATCACTGGTCACGCCATATACGTTATAAATCAAGCATAGACTAAATGTAGAGTGCATAGAGATGCGATACTCGCGCTTTTTTATTCGCGTAAACTCCTCGTCCAATGAGAAAGCAGGAGGGACTTCGATATATTTATTTACGTTTTCTAAAGTTTCTAACTTTTCATTATTTAAATGCGCGATAGCAATCAATTTTCGGCATTAGAAGGTTTTGACACGACTGAAAATAAAGATGTCAATTTGTCATATTTAATCAGGTGACATTTTTGGACGCTAAAAGATGCGTTTCGGTACGAAAAGGTACTTTTTAGAATTATCCGTGATTACGTCATCGGTTTCACCAATCAGCGGTCAAGCGCCAGGCGCCAAATTGGTGTACAGTTAAATGGCGATTGCAGCGCCTTTTTTCCCGTTCCAGGTAAATCCGTCCGCGAATTAATCCGCACAAACGCGAAACGAGAGTGCTCAAATTCAAAATCCAAGTGCTATGCGATCGTCTCGATCTGTCATTCTCGCGAACGGTGCCTGTGATCGCCAGCTGTTGCCTAGCGTTTCGTTTGCTCCATCTTTTCGGAAATCCGCGAAGTTGGCCGCGCGATTGCCATCTTCACCAATCGCCAGTCAGTTCGCGTTGCACTCTTCTCCCGCTCAGTCGAATCGCGAGCGTTCGAAGGTCAAGGGTTCGAGTCTTTTATCCGATTTCGGGCGAATTTGACGAGCGAGTATCGAGAACGTTGAATTCAAGTACTCGTGATCTCGATCTATTATTTTGATCTCGCGAGCGATGTTCGTAATCCTCAGTAGCTGTCTCGCGTTCCGTTCGTCGATCTTTCCGGAAATCTCGCGAAGTTGGCCGCGCGATTGCGTTGCTATGCCATCTTCCACTAATCGCCGATCAGTTCGCGTCGCACCCTTTTCCTGCTTAGTCGAATCGCGATCGTTTCGGGAAGACGAGATGACTTTATCCGATTCGAAGCGAATTTTGCGCACGAGCGAGTATCGGGAATACGACTCTAACAACGTGCGCGATCGCCCGGTATATTAATCGCAGTTTGAACGACTGCAATTAACTGCAATTAACAATTAACTGTCGAATCGTTTCGCGTCCCGTCGCGAATCGACGCCATGTTCGTCGATAAATATTCGTTATCGCGTCTCGCGCATATTTCGCGGCGCGAATGTCATCATCCAGCATTCAAAATATCCGAGGAATATGGGAATTATCAAAGGGCGGCGAAGCATCGCCTCGATGGATTAATCGAGACGCGATATTCCCGCTCGTTTCCGATTTTCGAGTAACGGTCGCGTCCTCCCTCCCCTCTCCCTCCCCCTCACCGTCAAGAGTCGCGTCGCGAGCTTCTCGGAATTCTCGTCGTCGCGTCACTTCTCGGAATTCTCGTCGTCGCGCCACTGCTCGGAATTTTCTCGAATCGCGTCGTATCTCCGAATTTTGCGCCGCGCGAGAAAATATCTTCGGCGCGATAAAGCAGAGTGTCGAAATGAATGCGCTTATCGATCGCGAATGATTCTCGCGTCGATTAACGGGCTCGATCGCGATCATTCGCGCGTTGCGATGTTATTCGCAAACGATGTCTCTGTATAGTGTGTATATGTGAATAGTGATTAGTGATCGATATTCAGAGGTGCATCGTGACCGGAGGGATATCGAGATATTGCCATTGGATTATTGGAGAGACTACGATTGTTACTCGTTACCACGATGCTCGAATAACGGTGAGTCCATATATTTGTACGTGAAAAGTTTGCAATGCATAGATAATAGATATATTTAACCTATGTAATACTTTTCGAAGATTAAAATAATTCGTCTTCTTCACAAAAATATCGATATATGTATAAGTGATTTTGATTAATTTCTAAGCAATTAAAAAAGAAGAGATTTTTGTTAGAAAAGACTTTGTAAAAAAAGATGCAAATAGATAACGAATCGCAATTTTTTACTATAATTTTAAATGACTAAAAACTAAAATTTAGAATTTTATGTTCTTATATCGTGAAATAATTTGATTGGAAAAATCTAAGATTTAATTTAATATTGACATTTCGAATAAATCGCAAAATATATCAAATCGATTAATTATTAATAAATAATTAATTACTATTAGTTCAATATTAAATGCTTATTATATGTATAATTACTTTAAATAAAGATAGAGAAAATATTTCGAGTATAATATTACATTGTTAAATATATCGAATAAAAATTGTCGAGTGAAAAATCCTTGCAGAAAAAAAATTAATTTTAATATTTTCGGCTAAAAATATCGCTTCCTTCGCAAAACGAATTCATTATTCGACAATATATCTCTGCAAAATTCTCAAATTCTTATTAGAAAAGATAAGAAGACGCGAGCGCGAAAAAGAGAAGGGGATAATATACGATGGCTGTCAAACTTACTGTGCGCTGTCAGCTTGATAATGACGGAATCCGTGCCGAAGCTGTTTGTGACCGTGCAGTTGTAATCCCCGAAGTACGTCGATATGGGATCCAGCAGGGTGACAGTGCTGACTATCCTCTCGCCCGTGTATTCCTCTTGCACGTAGAATGGCGTATTGTTCGACGTGAAATTAAGCTCGCGACCGGCGAAACTCCACACCACCGATTCCGCTTTTGGCACTGATATCGCGGTGCACTTAACCTGGCAGGCACAAATCGCGAAAAATGGCGGTGAAGTAAAAAAAAAAAAATATTGCGGTTAAGCGCGATTTTGTCCGCCCCTCCCTTTTCATCTCCCCTTCCCCCTCGGATGATAACCCGCAATACTCTCCTAAAAGTGTTTTGGGGCAAAGAGAAAAATACGGCAATGACATCATCGCGAACCATGTGTTAGGATACATATATAGGACATTGATGATCGTGAATGTATAGCTTATACTTTTTTTTTTCTTTTTTTTTAATAGTGATTGAAATCGATATAATTTTAATATAAAAATTCACGATAAAAAAATATTATATTAATTAAGGAGATATTAATTATTGACATTTAGTTAGAAGATGGCTCACTGTGAAATATTTTCCTGATTCTAAAATGATAAAAGGTCGCTTATAATTAAAACATTGATATACTTTTAATATAAGTCGATAAAAAAATATTACATTCATTATAAGTAGATATTAATTTATTGACACTTATTGACATTTAATTGGAAGATCGATGACTATGGGATGTTTTCTTGGTTTCAAAGTAAAAAAATGCCACCCTTTTGTCCGCTTTATAAATTCTCGAGCGTGTTCTCACGCCGCGCGGATAAAGTTAAGTTATCCAAAATAAATTACAGTCTGACAATGATCGCTTCCTGATAATTCAAAAGATCTTTCCAACAGCACGTAGGGATGGGAAAAGGGGGAAGGCAGAGAGGATTTCCGCGCAATAATAATATGTGATACGCGCGCGCGCGCGCGAGTGCGGTAGCACTCAAGAAAATTACGCTGGTATCTCTTCATCGCTATCAATAATACTTAACCGACCGACCGGAAGGAAGGAAGGAAGGAGGGGGCGAACGTGTCTCTCGTCGAAAAATATTATTATAGTTACGCACCTTGACCACTCCCTCGTCGGGGACGTACTGGATCCTCTGCGACACGATGCTCGGCGGGGCGCGAATATAGATGTTGGCGTAGCCTGTCAATTCCGGGAAGCCGGGCACCCGAGCCTTGCAATAGTAACGTCCGGCGGTGTCGGGGCCTACGAAGACGCTTATGTTGGGACTGGTGGCGACCGTTCGCTCCGAGTCCTCGTGATACCAGAGGATCTCCGGCGTCGGATTCCCGTCTACGTCGCACTGCAGGATCTCGGTGGCGCCGTAATGCGTTTCCACGGATACGGGCGGGTGCCGAAACTGCGGACCGTCTGAGGAAGGAAAAATTCAATTTTAACCCCCGGGTCAGTTCCGCGGAAATGAACTCGCGGAAAAATGTTACTTTCTCTCTCGCTTCTCTCCTTCTTTTCTTTTATATAAGCCTCCTATTACATAAGCCGTCTATTCTAGTATACGGTTTATTTCGAGAGACAGCGCGTTTCCGTTCTATTTTATATATCATTACGCGATTGCTCCTTTAATATATCGGCGGCTCGCACAATTGCTTTACAATAATACGACAATTTTTTTTCTTTTTTTTTCAGCTTCGAGCAGCGCGAGTATGCATTTTATTTTATATCCTTACGCGATTGTATCTTTAATCCGATGATTTTATTTCCGAGACGAAATTAATGTTGGTATCCTTATGCGGATCACGAAAATTATGAGAAATGAAAAGAGAGTAAAGGAAAATTTATGTCGAGATCTTACGCTTGACATTTTCCTCCGAGAGAATATCTTCGTTTGCTATGCGAGCTGATTATATTTTATACGGAAAATTAAATTTTCCTCACACTTACATCTTATATCTAAGGTTTGGCTCTCCTCGCTTTTACCAACGTCGTTAGAAACCTCGCACTTTACGGTCGCGTCGTGCATGTCGCGAGTAGCGTTGTGAATGACCATCTCCGTCGTGTAATCGCCAATCACCTTTTTCTTGTTGATAAACCATCTGAAAAAGAAAGATGTTGATGGAGACGCCGCTTGTGGAAAAGAAGCGTACAATACAAGTTATAAAAGCGGAATTATTTACATAATAATATCCGGACCCCGGATGTAATAAACAGGTGACCCGAAATCTCGCGGCTTATCAGGCACATCACATTTTTCATAAATTTTCTCGCCTTTTTTCCCCTCCACAATTCCATCCACATATTTCTCGCGCCGCCTTTTACCATTATCTCGCTTTTCGGATCAATACGACTTTTTTAATAGTCGTGCGATGCAGCCAAACGATTATTTTTGCGACTCGATGCCAGAGAGCAAACGCGTCTCTAATCCTGTCGTCTACAAAAATTTCGCAAATTGGTATAGCAAAGTTTATATTTTTTTTTTTTTTTTGGACTAGTTTGATTTTTTCTTAATAAATATTTAATCCAACATTTTTTCTCGCGTCTCGTCTTTCAACATGTATATATCTCGGTAATGAGATATCTCAGCTTGAGATCCTCCGAAAATTAATTTAAAATTAAAAATAAAGTTCCAGCGTTATTTATTTCTCAAATTTAATTTTAATTTTATTTTTTATTTCTACTATATATGTATACTCTCTCACTATTGTCAAAAATAATTATATGTCTCGACATATATACATAAAGTCGACTTCGCTCCAGGAATAAACTCCTATAAATTTTGTAATGTCGGTTTGAAGACATTCTGTGCGCGTGCTTTATGACGTTTCTTTATCGTGAAGTGCTCTCCGCCACTTGGCTTCTGCCAGCCAAGGCGTCCTCTCGAAGGATTCGTGCGATTTATCTCGAGCATCGTTTGGCCGCAACAATCGACGAAAAGAGCCTCGGTGTCGTCGTTTCGAATGGTAATAAACGGGCGAGGGCAGGCTGCGCTTTTCACAGCGGCCTTCGCGTACAATCAGCGGAAAGAAGAGGGAGAAAGAGAGATAGAGAGTGTGAGAGAGAGAAAGGAAAGAGGGAGAGGAACTGAATCGAACGACTTACCGAGCTCGTGTGTCTCTCGGGGGGAGAGAGAGAGAGATAATAGTGTGCAACATCGCTATCGTCCTCTCTTTCGCCCCCTTTGCGTCGCGATCGATTTTATCGGGGCCGTCCGATAGACAATTTACCTCGCAAAGATGTCGGCAAAAGCGCGGTGTCTACGTATATTCGCGCGAGTACCTCGCCATAACGACTTGATAAACATTGAGGGTGTCTCTTTAGGTCATCCCGGTAGAGGTCAATTCTTCCGTATACGCGTCTACAAGGTGCTCGAAAAACACGTGATACAATATTGTAAGAGAATATTCTACGCACGTAACGTGACAGTTATATAAATCTCGAAGTCTATCTATTCCAGAAATATGTATATTTATTTTGGATTGTTTCTTTTTTTTTTTTTTTTTGTATTTCGTCTTCTGCGCAATCTTCGCGTTAATTTATTCATCGAAGCGATATTGATTTTGCGAAAGTACATATAGCGCAAAATTAATTGACCCAATCCCGAGTTAAGTCTTCCCCTATCTCGCGCCTTTTTCTTTGTTTCCTCGAGAATTATACAGTCGTTCGTTGTAACAAGATCATCGAGAAACTGATACGATCCATAGAGGATAATGATTTTGTCTTTGTTATTCAACGCCGCGCGAAGGCAACGAGAGTCACGTCGTCGATCTCTCCCGTTCCTGCCTCAGTTTTCACTTGCGTTCGTATCTCTTTTATGGGCCGTGGCGCGACGACGACCGGCGTAAAAAGCTGCAAAAAAGCTGCGAAAGCTATAAAAGCTGTTAAAGTGACTGGCAACTAACGTTTGTTATCCTCCTACAGTGTGGTCCTCTGACTGCTCTTTATTCGTTTCACCGTCTATCCTATTATCTGTGAATCGCTATAAGCTGGTCAAGAATTTCTTTTTTTTTTTTTCCATCAAGCCTCAACACACATCGCTTACGCTCGAAAGAAACCTGTGACGACTCAAAGAAGAAAAAAATCGATTTCGAGCTTTTGTATCCATGTAAAAACGTTTTATATTCGGTTTATATTCGGAAAAAGAAAGTCGCATTTTTAAACTCACTCTCTCTCTCTCTCTCTCTCTCTCTCTCTCTTTGCGGTAAATTAAAATATTTCTCTTCTGTTGCTAATTATATCAAGCCAAGTTGCGAAATTCACTCAGTGAAATATGGTAATGTAATAGAACCGTGTTACGTCGATATTATGTATCGAGCGTTCGCAAAGAGCGAAATTAACGTCGAGTCGATTTAATCCAAGTGACGATCCGATAATCGCGTATAAATTAATACGGTCCTTTTTTTCCCTTCCTCTCCCTCCCCACTCCTCCGACGGGGATGTTGCGTAACGAATAATTTAAAAGCAATCAAAGCGTAGTGAGAGAGACCCCGCAAACGCGCCCCGCTCGTTAACACGTGCGCGCGCAACGCCGTCCTGAATTTGACATTGTCCTCTTTGTAGAGAGGCGGATATCGATCATCCGCCTTCTCTTTGTCACTCGCAGCCAGTGTACACGAACAACGCGACTCACGTTTCGCTTACGCGGTATCGCCGACGGCATCGCTCACCTGTAGCGACGCGATACGACGAGAGAAACTATCGATATTTTGGAAACTTTAAGTAGCTTAAAGCTTTACGGAGAATGGATCGTCTTAAAGCGGGGGAAGGCGGAGAGGAAGGGACAAGTGATGCGCGAGAGCCGGATCACTCTGCAATTCTATTTTATATTATATGCATATACAAAAAGAGGAATAGGATTTTTCTCTCGACTTATATATTGTTATCGCTTTTTCTTTTCAGGCAATTTTTCTTTTATTGGAAAATTTGTTCGTGGGATGTTTTGGAATTCGAAAAATTAAAATATGAAGCTATCGTCTTTTCGAGGCAGTTTTCGATATCATGTAAAAGATAATTCGATTATATGTCAATATTCGCGAGCTGGCCGATATCAGCTGTCAATTTTCTTCTTATCGATATCTTGTATTAATTACGAGCTACATAAGAGTAGCTGTATTAAGTGATTATTTTGAAACCCAAGCTCAATTATATCGATCTTATCAAACTAGCGAGCGACCTAATTCAGGATATATTTTGCTGGTTGCCGTAAATCATAAAGTTTACTTTATTTTCAAGAAATAATTATTAGTCTCGTAATTTAAGCTAGCTTCGTACACTCTTTCGCATCACAATGCAAATTTATGATCTTTCCCAAAGTATTTATGTATCTTTATCATAATATCATTTTCTCGAGAATATTCCCTCGCGATCCGCAATTGAGAGTATATATATTCTCTATTTTCTATTTCTCCCTACTTCTCTATTTGATATTAATAAAACAAGCATTGTAGAGATATATTTTCTTTTCGCTCACCTGTATTCCACGTCAGGTGGATTGGCCTCGGCGAAACATTTGAACTTAAGCTCGGAGCCTTCGACGATGCGATCGATCTTCGAGAGGGACACCTTCGGTGCGTAACGTACCTGAAAACAAACAAAACGCGTAAATCGAGACACGGGTCCACAATTTTTCTCCCCCGTTTCCTAAACACAGGAATCGAATATATCGGCCTGTCCGATATTATCGTCGTGCCTCTCATCCCCAACGTGCGTAGCCTGGAATAATAATGATGCATATCCATTACCGCACGCGCGTTCGAAATTTTCGAAACGTTCGTTATATATTTCATCGAGGGAAGTAGGAAATATATCCCGTAATATATCGTTCAAACCCGATACAGTTTTTCGGAATGAAATTTTAGCCGTTCAATTTTAAGTATTCGTCTGAAACCTTTTTCGAAACTTTATCATATTTGTCATGCGCCATTTAAAATTCGGTCACTCCTCTTTAGATATCACGTGGCAAATGTCTCATGTGTGATATTTTTCTTCATAGATAAAATTTTTTGCTAAATGAATTTTTTGCGATATAAAAGTGTCGAAGAATTATTAATATTTTTTGTATAAATGCTTGAAGACGAAATCTTTCTTACGAGTCAACGTTCAAGATTGCAATTTATAAGAATTTAGTCTTTAATATATTTCGAGCGAATATGACTGAAATTTAATTTAACGATTTATATACACATAAAGATATTTAATTTTGATATGAAAAATCAATATTATATTAAGAAATTAATATTACATTATTGCGACGTATCAGAAGGTATTTGATTAAATTTTGCTCCGAGCAAAAATCGAATTACATTAGATAATCCATGAGAAAGGGAGAGGAAATTATTTTTTAATGACAAATACCTCAAAAGAAATCGATTCTAAATTGCCGAAAGAGAATTTGCTATCAAAATGCAATAAAAACGAGACTATCCTCTCATATCGAGTTTAAAATCGTTTTATCAACGCGCGTACGCGGGTAATAAAGAAAAAGCATGTCGAGAGGAAATACGAGAGAGTTCGCTCCAACTCACTTGCGTAAGAATCGCTTTCAATTAGGGCGACATAAACGTCGAACTTATATTAACAGTCGTGAAAAGAGAGCGTTGGCAATATATACGTATACATATGTGTGTGTGTGTGTGTGTGTGTGTGTGTGTGTGTGGTGCGTGTGTGCGGTGTGTGTGTGGTGGTGGTGTGGTAGGTATGTATATATATATATATATATATATATATATATATATATATATATATATGTATACATACATCCGACTCGCTGTAAAAGAGTTGAGTAATAACTCGTGAAAATTTTCTGCAGAGACCCCCGGTGGCCACGGCATGGCGCCGGTTCATAATATCGCGCCGTTCTCGTCTCTTCGTCGTCGTCGCAAATTCGAATGTTCTACCGGGGCAAAAATCTCCGCGAGTTCGCTTCGTTGCCCTTTCCATGAAACTATTTGTTCTCTTTGCCACTTCGGATAATGGAGTCTACGTCTCTCTGAAGAAAAGAGGGCGGAAGTAGTACCCGAAGAGAGAGAGAGAGAGAGAGGGAGAGAGCGAGAGAGAGCAAAGTAACTCGCGCGCTCGCAGAAAGTTGCGCCAGCGGATGGCGATTACCGCGCGCTAACCGCTTCTCAAGACACGACGTTAATTATTATACGTCGCCTCGTTACCCTCGTTACCCTCCCCGCTCACTCCTCCGCCCCGTCCCGACCGCGCTTTCGCGCGACTCGCGTTAATTTCTTCCTCCGGTCAGCGAGTAAAAAGAGCGCGAGCGCGCAAAAGGCAGTGATTTTATTTCCCTTTAAGCGAGATTTCTATCTTCTCTCTTCTCTCTCTCTCTCTCTATCTTTCTTTTCCTCTCCCGCTTTCATTTTCTTTTATTCTTCTCTGATTTCTCGCTGACGATGCGCGGACTTTATTTCAGAATATTATTCGGCAATATTTTTTTTCCGAGAGAAAGAGAGAGAGAGAGAGAGAGAGAGAAGCGCGCGTAACTGTCTCAAGTTTAAGGAAGTCTTATCAAAATTATGTAAATTTGAGACCTCGTGTTTGTCGAGACTCGGGTCTTAATTACCGGTAACGTACCTCGACGCGTAGTTTGGCGCTTTGCGGCGAACGATCCGCCGCATTTTGACTTTGGCACGTGAAAGTCGTGTTGTCGTGATCCTTTCGGGGCATCACTCTTAAGGTAGATTTCACCGTGTAGAGCGGACCGCTATCGAAAGGTTCCTTTGAGGTTTTGATGCCGCGATGTAACACGTTGCCCAGTCCATCGATCCACGTGATCTGCAAGAAACGTTACAGTTAAAAATAGCGTAGCTCGAGAAAACACCCGCGCGAGGGAATTGACCCGTGACCGGAATTCTTATGCTTTTATTACCATAATGGTACCTGTGGGTCCTAAAAAACTTTAAGCTTTTTTTTTTTTTCGAAGAAAATTGTTTCAACAAACACGCTCAGGCATCCTATTCTGGCATCACGCTAGTTTAATTGACGACGTTTTAATTAATTGACGATACGCCTCGAGTATCTTTTCGAAATAATATATCGGATTTTGTTTCTCGAAATGTTAATCGGAGCGAGAAAATCGAGGAAATGTCAAAAATAGTTTCTACAACCTTATGCAATTATCCTATTACAATCGTGGATTCTATTCACGGGTAAAAATCAATAGTCTCTAAGTTGTTGGGAGTGATGCGTAGGTTCAATTAATAATGTTAGCTGCAAACGAATTTCCGTGCATAATGATTGGCTAACATGATTGTTGTATCGAGGCCTGTGTTCAAACACAGTCGTGCAGGACGTGCGCTCGCGTATATGCATGCGTGTCGCGGAAATCAAGCTTATCGGCACTAATTAGACACCTCATGCGAGAGTTCCCGCTGTTTGTTATCGATATGAGATCTCCGGCCTGCAAGTGCCGCAGCGTCCTTCCGCGTTCAGCGCGCGTTAGGGATCACTGGAATAATCGTATTTCCACACAAACGCCACCATACTGATTAGAATTGACGATGTCATGCCGTATCACGATTTATGCACTCGTCGCACATTTTTATAGTATATTAACAATTTGTCAATTTCACCCGCGAACAGATATCTCTCTCTCTACAATTTTTTACACTTCTCGACGTACTTCCTGATTATTCTGATAACCCTCTGCTTTTCTGTATTTAATAATCAGTAGATTAGTAATCAGTAACGTGCAATTTTTCGCGCGTATTTATACTTAAATAAAAAATCATAAAATATATTAATATTTGCACATCCTCGTATCATTTTTTTCCGTTGCATATGATATATGAAAAATGAGGAAAAAAAATTTTTAATGGACATATCTGGAGTAGAATATCCATAATAATGTAACCGACGTTACGTAATCCATTTTAAATACTTTTTTTTTTCAAAATAACATTCTGCATGATAAATTATAAACTTTCGAGCATATATTTTGAAATGCAATTGCTTCCACATGCACAAGCAGAGGATGTGATGTTATAATCAGAGTCGCCAGTTTGCACGATGACGCAATGCTAAAGTTATCATATCTCAAACTTGAGAGAAGAGTATAATGTATGTAATATTATGCATTCCCATAAATATGAAGGCAACTTGAATCCGTATTAGAGATACCGGAAATCGCAACAATTTGCCTTCTCTCTCGCAATCAACGCATCGAATATGCTTTCTGTTGACGTCCTTTTGCGCGGGCTTCGTAACCGCTTTTCTAACTGCGCGGCCTCCGCAGGAAATCGATCTCGTCCGTTCTAATTAGGAGTTTTGCGGTCCCGCGGTGCAGTACCATTTACTATTGTGTCACGAGTGCGAATGAAATTACCGGCGCCAAGTGCATTCGCCTAAGGGAACGAAAAACAAAGATCGGTGCGCACGGTTATTTTTACGCCTTCTCTTATATAATCCCTCTCTCGTATAAGGTACGCACAATATACATTTTCTCATAAAACCCACGCAGCTAATTTTCGCGAGAAACGTATTATTTTTTTAACGGTGGAATTCATAATTTCCGAAAAAAAAAAAAGAAAAAAGAAAGAAAACTTTTCAAATTGAAATAAAAACGACTCGTGCGCGCGATGTGTGATGAAAAGTCATATTAACGGCTGAAACAATAATCACTTTTTTCCCGCGAAAAGAGATATCATTCATCCCAAAATCATGATTGTTGCCGGGCGCTTAACCCAGTTTTTTTTTCCCCCCAAATCTTTTATATTTCAATAAACATGGTTATAGAGCTAATCTTTATCGAACGTTCGCATTATCCTTTCCGCTCGCTTAATACGATATTCATTTTTTTTTCTACCGTTTGCGCCGACATTAAAGCGTGCATTCCGCATTTTCTAGTCCGGGGAGCGCGGCGGGAATACACGCGGCTAGAGATACCCCCCGGGCTAGAGATTTCGAAGCGCTCGCGCGCGCGTTCAGTTTTATTACGAGGCGTATTGAGAATCGTATCAGTATATCCCGTAGCGGTTTTCTCCGGTAAGATGAATAGATTCACAACTAATAATTTCCCGTGGGGGTATCCGCGCGTTCTCCTCTTCCTCCCCCTCCCCTCCCTTCTTACCCCCTCGCCCGTGCGGACTATTCGCTCGATGGACAATAGCTCTGAAAGTGGAGTTACGGGATGTAGAATAAGCGACGCGACGAGGCGGAGAGAAAACGTTAGAGTAATGGTAGAAGTAAGAGAGAGAGAGAGAGAGAGAGAGAGAGAGAGAGAGAGAAGAGAGAGGTGAAGAAAAGCGGGGGCAGGGAATTGCGCGAGTAAATGCCCTATCCCGTTGTTGGAGCTGTTTAATTACTAGTTATCAGTTGAAAGGCAAACGGAGAGACGGAGGGAGGAAAGAAGAAGAGAGGAGCGAAATCGGATTATGGCAAGAGCAGCCTCTGCAGCGAGGCATCCGACTGTGGTGACTCTGAATTTCTCGCGGAATTACACCCCCTTCGTCCCTCTCGCTCTCTCGCGCGTTTTCTCCCCCTGCCACCCCCCCCCTTCCATCCCTCATCCTTTTCTTCCGATTGCGATTCGCCTAATGAAGGCCGATAAGGCTTGCGATAGATTCAGCAATATCGGCGACTTTAGATAGAGCGAGCGTCTGCGATAGAACGAGATGGCTTGTACATTAAGTCGTAAAATCGAGAGATCTGCATTTATTAAACGTTTCCTTCGATTTTATCTCGCCGACAGATTCCCCGAGATTTTTTCAGGACGAATTAATCGGGATAATTACGGTGGATCGTTCACGCGAGACAGAATATATATATATATATATATATATACATGTTTTATATGTTTGCCGCATACTTTTGTTTCACGACTCGTTACTTATAAATAGTATATAAGGGAGCAATAATAAGATAATATAAAAGTATTATTAAAATTCCGTCTTGTGAAAACTTTGCGGTATCTCGGAACGGGAATTTCCGCGGCAATACGACAGAAAGTCGTCCTGGAACTTTGGAGTCGTTGGAAAGACGAAGGGGCCAAGAGGAAAGAGAGAAAGAAAGAGAGAGAGAGAGAGAGAGAGAGAGAAATGTCATTAGAGTGAAAGTGTACGGGGTACAATAATTTAAACAATTGCGTGAGAATCGCGGCAAATAGACGTCACGTGTTTGAGAACAATTATTAGACGCGCTGCTTAATATTAATTTTAGAATTATACGCGACCAAGACAACTTCGTAGTTGCCCGACTTTGTGGAAATTATTTCGGAAAATCCTGCTGTTTTATTCATTCCCGTCGTAAACTTTTCGATACGCGAGGCGCAGCCAGCGGAATTCGAATAAAGGAACAAGCGAATTCTAAGGGCGCAGTCTACCGAATATTTAATTAACCCCTCTCGATACCGCTTTCTTTTCGCATGAAAAAGAAAAACAAAAAAACGATATGATACAATTATTTATATTTTCATTTCTATTAAAATGATATTCGATACACTTTAGTCTTTGTTACTCCAATTTAATTTGCTTTTTCACAATCTAATTTAATTTATTATACAAATTATCACGCTTTAAACATATTGAACAACTGTTGAGATATATAATCGGAGATTTATTTTTTTATCTTTATTCCGAGGTATATACATATACATATAATGAACGCTTTGGAAAATGGAATTTTTATAAATACATTTTCTGCAAAAGGCGCGTGGATTTCGATAACACGGCGCTCATTTATTTTATCGCGAGCATTAAAAATGTCAAACGACCAGAAAAATGTCCAACGGCAAACGAAAGCGTATAAAAAATCAAATATAAATATGCATTGCACCGTTTGGATATAACTGGATTGTTCGTCGTCTATCGCCTACGGCGACTCATAAACCGATAACAGATTTCGAATCGACACATCACAAACTCGTCACCGAATAGTTTCGTTTCACTCGCGACGGACATTTATTGTTGAAAGTTTTAGCTTTTGCAACAAATTTCTATTAAAAAATAGGACTCTAAATATGTAGAAAATATATTATGTACATATATATATCTCTTGCGATTATTATATAATGTTTTACGATAATTTTTAGACATTTTACTTTTCTTATACTTGTTGTATATGGTAAGCAGAAAAAAAGGAGCGGTTTAACAATGAAACCACACGAACTTTATGTACGATATCGCGTGATTAGCGCACCACTCTCCTTTTCTCTTGCACTAACGTTTTCACCGATCCAACAATGTACTGAAATTTTTCGAGTAGCTTTTTCTCCGTTTTTCCACTGTGCGAGCGGATAACGTCGAGTCACGTCAATGATCGATTATGAAAGTATCCTTTTGTTTTATTGAACATTGCTGAACGCAATAATTACGTAATTCGGGGAAAATACTATTATCGAAAAATGAATTCAAAGCTTCAAACGCGAAAATTGTAATATAAACTAAAAGTTGTAACATAAGCTGTAATCTAAGGTTACAATTGAAATGCAAATGAATAATTTAATATAATGTTCACAATTTATACGATTACAATGTTGTCATCAAATTGAATTGATATTAAAGCTTTAAAAATTGATATTAATTATTTATCGTTTCACAGAAAGTAATTATGTTTATAAAATCATTGTCCATAGAAAGATCTAAATTTTAGTATTTCTTCGTTAATGCATTATAATATCTATGGATATTGCAATGCAGCCATTAACGCATCTTATGGAGATTTTTATAAAAATCACTGAAATAATTTGATGAGAATACTGTGTATTAATGAGACTATCCGAATGGTTGAAATTCGAATATTGTGCACGATCCATTTTAATAATAATGTATGTAATGCCAGAGAGAATATCGATTTAATTAATAGATACGCAAATGCGATTTTGCGATAATGAATAATGCGAAAATTAAGCTCTTATGAAATATGATATTTTTTGCACGATTGACATTTCAAACTGTAAATTAAATTTTTCGGAAAAATATAATTTGTGTACGTGTGTGTGTGCGTGTGTGCGTGTGTGCGTGCGTGCGTGCGTGCGTGTGTATATATCTATATATATATATATATATATATATGTGTATATATATATATATATATATATGTGTATATTCGTTTCGTGTATATACAATATATATACACGAAACGAATTCTATCAGAAACATATTACATTACTTTTTTAATTATATTGTAGCATTGTTAATATTTCGTCAAAATTAAAGAACCGTTGCAAAAAAATTGTGCGATTTCTGTTTTCGCGGTTCGATATTCTATCGGATTAGATAATCGATTGATTGCAGGGCTTTCTATGATTTAATGTATTCTTTTGTCGCAAAAAGGTATTTAAAATGGATATTTTTTCGTATTTAAATATTCTGTTGATCGTTACTCACGCGTCGATTCTTCGGTCGCGCCATTAATCATGGATTTGCATAATTTTAATTAAAAAGCATGCGTTTGCGAGCGATCGAGAAACAAATTTCATTAAATTCTTCGGCAGTTGCTGATTAACTAGCTGCTCGCATTAAGTTGGATTTACATTAGCGACAATGACAGGGATTTATATTTATCGAGGAGTAAAAATCGCGCTTTCGACAGATTGTCGTTCTTGAAATATTTGTATACCCCCGAAAAGTATTAAACATATGTTTATTTTCACCTAATGAAATGCCCGGCCGCGATAATAAATATTATTTTACTTGTTTACATTTTACATGCAAAAAATACGGCTATATAATTACGAAAAAATATAGAATAAAAATATTTTGGGAAATTTTAAACACACAGGCATATTTTCTTTTAAAGAGGGAAAATTCCTTTATCGCAGATGGCTTGTAAATAGTTTCTGAAATTGTTTAAAATATCCTATACATTCTCAATTTCATATTTCAATTATTTTTTATTGATTTTCCTCATCAAGTAAATTAATCGATTTTAAATTAGTCGAAAAATCTGCTCGAAAAATAGCTCGATAGATAAATTTGGGACCCTCTGTATGCATTGTCTCGAGAAAAATATCTTAGCAGGCATGTGTAATGAAAAGTTATGCAGTCGTGATAACTTCCGACGCTGTTAGGACTTGCATAGCCAAACTTCTGTCATGTAATGAATGAAAGTAAAACGCAAAGCGTATGAAATTCGTAGGCATTACATTAATGTAATGGAAAACCCTTATCTGCAAAGCAGTCATTAAGCTTAAGAGTCTCTTTTATGTACGGATAAACTTTCTTTTGTCACGAATATTATAGAAACGCGTCTTGCTAACTCATGAAACTAACGATAATTTTTTCCTGCCATTACGTGTATTCCCCTGAAGCATTCACTTTAAACCGAGCGTAATGTATCAAAGCATTTATTCATTTTTTTGACGATATTTTATTCCGAGATAATTATATCATAGCATGCAACACATTAGTAGAATTAAAATATTTTTCTTAATATTAAAAATAGCCGCGTTATCAAGTCATTGTCACATTAAGATTTTGAATATAAAAACGATAATTGTTAACAAAATTCATTTATATCACGACGCGAATCACGTATAATTCAATATAAGTCGTATTGATTTTTTTCAAACTGAATTATTAATTCTTCTTCGAACTTTTATATTTTATACGTTTATTATAAGTTTACGTGAGCGTGTTGTGGAGGTAATCAGTATTAACTGACGGACTAGATACTTCGGGGCACCAACGGTAACCCACATAGATCTCAAACTTCGTGGCCACCGAGCGTGATTCGGGGTTGTTTTTTATTGCACGGAACTACGCGTTTTTTCGCTGAGTGGATTCAGTCGGCAAGAAGTGCGGCTTCGGTCAGATTTTCAGGGTAGATTCGGTACTATTTACTAAGCGTGTCGCTCGGAGATTGCCGCTTCGGTTCAGCTAATCATGAATAATAATAACGCCGTACTGTGTTAACTCGCGTTATCAATTCTAGATCCGTGTAACACGAAAGTCTCCGATGGGCGTTTAGTTTCGACACCAAGCAACATTATTCAGCCACTCGGCGATCTGTTTATTTTCACGCGACAAAAATAGCTTCGAATCATGCTTCATCCATTTGATATATAACTTGGAAAAGTTTGCCGTGAGATGTACACGATCTCGTATTTTTTACGCAACGATCTGACACAAGCAAGAGGATTCGATACGTTCATCTTTTTTTTTACGACAGATCCGTGACTATAATTCAACTAGTCACACACACACACGCACACGCACACGCACACACACACACACACACATTGTTTAAACGTATCAAATTCTGCTGCTCTGTGCGTTGGTTACCTTCGCACAGATCTCTTTCAGCTGAAGGTTGATCGTCGACTGAATAATATTTTGGATCTTCTCACGCGCACGTCAACAATATACAACCAACCGTAGCGTTCAATAACCTCTTCCACCAGAGGCGTTGTAAACAAACAATGTTTATGTTTGAATATTTGAGATATTTAGCATTAACAGAAAATCCACAAAATATGTTTGTGATTTGGAAATAAAATTTTTCAACTGGCTATTGAATATCGCTCGTCACAATAATATGATATGATTAATATACATATAATTTAAAGTTCTGTTAAATTATTTCAATATATATATATATATATATATATATATATATATATATATATGCCTCTTTTTCATCGAATTAATTATTAGAGAAATTTATAAGTGGAGAATATTTTTTAACTTTATTTTTTTGTACTTTGAATTATGATTAATAATATCTCGACTTGTGCAGTACATAATTTACGTGTGCGATATCGAAACATCTTTAGGAACACGCGCAAAACAGTAAAACGAGAAGCACGCCTCGACATAATATCGATCGGACATAATCCTCGGGGCGGTGTACCGTCCATCGCCGAGAGATATCCGCAAAGTTTCCGGATGCAATCGCCGGGGATTGCTTTCATGGCGATTAATCCGATTTAATCCGCGAGTAATCCTATCGATATATATATGTTGACAAAGATGCCAGACGATGCCTAAAGACGAAAGATTTCCTCACCTCTGCCGGTGGTTTTCCCGCGACGCTTATACACTCGATCACCAGCTCGCGATCCTCGGTGGTGACGAGGAAGTCGCCTTGCAGGATCTTCGGCTTTTGCGGTGGCACGAGCACGCTCAGTCTGGCAAATCTCGATCGTAAAGCCGGCTGTCCGTCGTTTGTCGGCGAAGCCTGACATTGATACGTGCCATCGTCCTCGAGTTCCACCGGATATATGTGTAGCGAAAAATCGCCTGAAAGTGGAAAAAAATATATGATCATTAAATATCGCGCTTTGCGTATCGAATATTTTCCGCGATCATATATGTTTTCTCGTAAATTGAAACTGAAAACTAGTATGCTTTTTTAATTTAATTTACAATTTTTAATTTAATTTCAAATATATGCTACTTCATTGTTTTAACTCAAATTTTATTATTTTTTAATAATATGCAGTGAAAAAGAATTGAAAATTGTAATGAATAATAACTTCTAGAGACTATCTAGATATTTTTATTTTTGGAAGAAATGGAATCAATTAAAAAATTTGTCAGTGAAATTCATTGTGGTAGAAGTAAAAATGATATCTATTTTAGACAAAAAAAAAAAAAAGAGAAAAAAGGAAAGAGAGAGAACGAGAGGAGGGAGCTATTCTCCAAATTGTAGACAATGGAAGAGATCGAAAAAACGATATCAACTGCAGCGGAATATGTCAGTCGCTTACGGCATCGCGGCGGATATGGAATTCATCGCGGCGCGGTTTTATTTTAAATTCGTCGCGTATTCAGGTAAACTGTCAGAAGCCAGCTAGCTTGATAACTACCATTGGCGAATTAGAACGAGCTTATTCTACCGTGAGAAAGAATCCCTCTCGCTTCTCTTTCTCTCTCTCTCTCTCTTTCTCCCTCGAAGAGAAAGAGTATCTCTTTCTTTTTTCTCTCTTTCCGGTGATTTTCAACCATCGTCGCCGCTGCCACCATCATCCCTCGCCGATTTCCCTCGTCAAATCGTGGGAATTCGCATTGTCTGTCGAGCGAAAGTGGCGTCGTCGCTCAAAAGTATCGCGAGCTCGTCGATTCACGCCAAGTCGCATCACGTATCATGCTCGTAACGTATCGTGCTCGAATAAATCCGCGTCGCTCGTGCAATTTATTCTCCTTCCCTCTCTCTCTCTCTCTCTCTTTGTGCGCCACCCCGTTTCTTTCTTCGCACATCGGCACTTTTTCCCCTATCATCTCGCTCGTCCGTTCCTCGTTTCCCTCGATCCTTCTCGCGGATCGATGTCACGCATGCATCTCGCGATACGCCTATAATATCACGCTTCTTGGATCCGACGAGCGGACAAAGTGAGCATGAGAGAAAAAGAGAAAGAAAGAAAGAGAGAGAGACGTTCCGTGAATATTGGTACGATAGTCCAAGGCGCACAGCTCATGGCCAGACGGTGGAAAAATGTAATTGTCAGTCTGCATGCGTGCGTGTGACGAGGGATAATTCCATACAATAAATTGCACCTTTGCGATAAAGTCGGCCGACAACAGCGACGCACTAAAAGCGGCCGAGTGTCAGTCTCAATTTACTATCCTTATAAATAATATGAAATTGCACAGAAAGTATGAAATAAATAAATAAATGTTTCGGGACGATGATTCCATATCTCTAACAAATTAATTGTATCTTTTCAGATTTATCTGCGAGACAAAGAAATATCTTAAATAGAATCAAATAAATTCTATGAAAAAAGAATAATCTTCTAAAATTAATAGTCTATGTAATTATAGCTATAAATCAAGAAGATTAAATTTTAAATTTACATTCAGAAATAGAAAGATATAAAATATACTCTATATATATATCATATAATAATAATAATTAGTTTTTTAGAGATATGAATATAATTATAATTATTGTATAAATACAATTTAAATATAATAATTTTTTTTTTATTTTTATCCTGTTGTATGTTTAATTAGAGTTAATTTTCTAGAGTAGATTTTTTTGTTTACTTTTCATAATAGGATAGTGTACATTCTTTTTAATTGTCGCTTTTGCGCTATGGTGGCTTTTATGCCCGATGAAACGTGTGCGAGCCATTGGTAATACCGCATGTTTCAGCCGGTAAACGTCAGGATGTTATCGAAAATAATTTCCTTGGGAAATTTCGTGCGGTGCGGTAGCGGGATGACGCGAAAAGCTTCGTCGAGTCACTCGTCCGTGGTGGTCGTGCGAGCAAAATTGACGCGCGCTCCTGCATTAAATGATAAAGCGCTTTTTTGCACTCTTTTTTTCTTTATTTTGTTTTTACTGCAGCGGCATATTCATCCGCTATTTCCACCGATGTGCCAATGATCGATTTACTCTTTCGAGTTGCACAGCTTTGTCGAACGGTATTATGTAAAAGCGATTTAGCTCATCAACTAGCAGTTTCTGATGTGAATCAAGTTTGAAATTTTAAAGAATATCTTAAACCGATTTATCTGAATGCCGTGTAATAAATATTGATTTTTATGTTTCAATCTTTTTTTTTTTTTTTCTTTTTTTACTGAAAAGATCTGCAAATATATCATAGTTGCATACACAATCCATTCTTTCAAAATTTCACAGTGCAACTTATTTTTATTTAATATCGTTCTCAATTAAAACCGAATAGCGAAAATCGTAAGCGAGTTGTATCCTCTTGTATCCATCTGCGACTTTAAAAGTCAAAAGGCCAATTGAAATGTACATCCTCTTGCCGACTGTAATTAACGCTTCTCTCAGGACTTTCGTTGAATAAACCTTAGAAGCTTTGATATACCCAGCAGATTTCTTTGTAATGATGGGATAATTACTTTCGCTAGATGTAGTCAACGTTATATATTGTAATGTCAGTCAGGATAATCATCTGTAATGCCCTCATAATCAGTTTAATTTACTTCGACGAATGTAGCTCGGTAATTTTCGCGCTACAAACTTTTGCCACGCTATTGTTTGCGCAGCTATTATCGTACGACTTTCTCAAATAGCTTTCTTGAAAGATCCATATCTTGCAATTTTCTTTATGTTAGGTTTCTTCAGAGTTGCATCTAAACATTCCATAAAATGATAATATTTTATATTTAAGCTGATAGAGTTTGTCAAGATACTATAATGTTGGGGTGAACTGTATAAGTACAATATCGTAAAACAGCGTTTTTCAATCATTGCCTTCTCGATAAATTTACGTTCTCTAGAATTCGGTTTTATTTTATTTATTTATTTTTTTTTTTTCAAGTTTATTTAAAATTTTGCTGAAATGTACATGTCACTACGTAGCAATTTATTTTTTACTTTTATATGCATTTTCATACACTATATGTTTCATATATTTTCTTTATTACCTATTGATAATCGCATTATTCGGAAGATGGAAGATTTTACGGCGAATAGCCAACTGGATGAATGATGATGACACCCATCCTATTTAGAAAATGTTGACGCACCACGGTGTTACCGGGTCAGGAAGTTTTACGGGGAAAGAGATCCTCTCTTCGAATACTACACACCTGCGCGTCAAGGAAAGTTTGTTGCATTAAGCGTGAAAAATTATAATGCCAGAAAACTTTGACGTCAGACAGAAGTGTGAACCTCGATTATATTAAAACTCCCACCCAATTTTTTGAATAATGAATTCGAATATTCGATAAGAAAATGATGAAAATTCTCGAAACTTTCGCAATTAGAGAAAAATGTCGCCGTTTTGCGATTGCACATAAAGTTATCTAATATTAATTTTCGAGAGAAATATCTTATATCAATACGAGTATTTTATTACCGCATGTCCTTTAATATCGCGCTCTAGGTTCCTTCAATTTGAGAACATTTTCAAGGTCTAACGTAACGTAGGACAAAGGATCTTTTGGCAGTAAAGCCAGGAGAAGAGAGCCATAACGATTTACTCGATGCGGCGGAACAATACATCGCAGACAATATTAATTAACTCTTGCGTTGTCCGCCCCGCAACGAACAGTCATAATTAATTTTAATTACACGAGTCAAGAAACGAGCACTGTGTTGCAAACCGTCGCGATTAATTATAATTTGTTAACAGGAAATATAATTCCGTCGGCGTGCCGGAATTTTAACTAACCGAGAATTAGCCTACAACGTGATGTAAAAAATTAGAAGAAGATCGTTTGTAATAAGAGATTAACGTTTGCTTAACAATGTAACTCGAAATGTATTTGAGATTGATGGATATATATTTGCGCTGGAGAATAATGTGTACAGTGTTAATATTATAATTTCACGACTGTGATAAACCTCTCTCGACCTCTCTACAACGGCATCGTTTCGAGGGTCGGCGCCCTACATTGTAAAATATTTTAATGTAAAACATCCCTTCTTAAGCACGGAGTGTCGGTTTTGTTCATTAATACGGGTTGAATTTTAGAAATACGGTTCCGGCGTCGAGAACGACGGAGTAGCGAACCCAAAGTTTGCGCGGCAGAGAGTTTCACTCCCCCTCCCCTCCCCTCCGCCCTTTCCGGATGCATAATTTATGCGGGTACTCGGCTTTCCGCGTAGCAAGACTTGGACATTTTATGTTTCAAAGAGCATAAAAATGGCTGAAGACTTAAAAAAAAATTCTCGTCGCACCGCACGACATCTGCAATTTTGTGTGTTGAAGTTAAGATTGTCATTTTGTTCCTTTGTAGAAAAATCACGTACGAGATACGAGAAAAAGGTTGCGCGATGTTTGTAACTTGAATACTAAAAATTTGTAACTCTGAATACTGAAAAAGCGATATTGCGAGCGAGAAACTTTCTTCCGCTAAGAATAACAGTGCACGGCAAACGCAACTTCCTCCGAGAGGCGTAGAGAATGATATCTTTGAATGTCGAGATACATCAATAAATACATCACGTCGAATCTTTCGTCGATTCGATGTACTTGCGGTAATTGGGTGAATAAAAATTGTAGATAATCATTGCGGTAAATAAAAATTGTAGATAATCGTAACGCCAAGATAAAAAGAAAAGAAATTAATCTTTTCTCGATATCTTGGACGTCGCCTCGTCTTGAGTGTTAATCGCGTGTTGCTTGTGCATCAATAAATTGATTAAATCGTGGACTTGGCGTCATAATCAAGATAGCTTTAACATAAGGCCATTAATCCTCTACTCGGGAACGTGGCCGCTAGTTGTTTCGGTAAACTCTCCCTCTCTCTCTCTCTCTCTCTCTCTCTCTCTCTCTCTCTGTCTCTCAGTTGGCTCTGTAACTAGACAAACGGCACGATGATAACATCGCGCGCGGTTACAGGCCTTTATTGCAATACGTAGTAAATCACACATGGCCTAACTAACAGCGCGGGATTGTCTTTACACGCGATGCGATTACATTGCGAATTTCGCTCGTCGAACGTTCGACGCTCGCGAAAATCAAGCGTGGGGGGCTAAAAAAAAAGAAAAAAAAAGAGAGAGAGGAAGAGAGAGAGAAAAAGCACCTCGCGCTCGATAACTCTCGCGCGCGCCGAAGCTGCGAAAATATCGAAAACGTAATCCAACGGTGTTTTTCCGAAGCTCTGATATACGCCGTTTCGCGAGAACGGGGCGATCTCTTGCAAAAGCTTGTGTGTTTACCGTCGACGGGGGTCGCGCGGATTTGGTCTCCCGGCACGAAGTAATCGTGTAATCAGCGGGCGCGCGCGGCTTTATCTACTCTGGCGTATCGGCATTCGGTTTGTCGGCCGTTCGTTGGTCGCGGCTGATTCCGGTATTCCGAGCCGAGCCGCAAACGGCCCAAAACGATAACATCCCACGGACGCCGCTCGCGCTCGCGTGGGGGGTCTCTCTCTTTATCGCGACGATAATTTGCGTGGGAGGCGGGGGAAGGGGGGAGGGGGGAGGCACACCCTCGATATAATACGCGGCGAGAGCTTTTAAAGGCGCGTAAGACGCCGCGCGCCTTTAATACAGGGGCACACGTGAGGCACACGGGTTTCCTCTAGCCTAGGTTACGGTGTGTAATAGCTGGGCCATAACTCCCTCCGAAATTAGCAACGGTCAGGCCTACAAACGGCCGCTAGGCAAGCGAACGCCTGCCGGACAAGCCAGTCGTGACATTAATCGCGTCTGTAAATTTCGCGAAAGCACGACACCGGGCATAGCTAGCTGCGCACTTGGAACTCGTGGCTGAGTTTCATCACGACGAGGGATGAATGGGGAGCGAGGATAGAGGTGACGCGAGCAAACGGCATTAACGTTCGTCCGGTCGGCTAGTTGGATTCGATCATCGAGGAAAATCGATATCCGTAAAACGATGGCCGCTTTTGACTTTCATTATCTTCTCCCGTTATTATACGATTTAAAGACAGTACTTGAATGAAAGAAAAATGCAAATCCGGAACTAAAAATCAATCTGAAGATAAAGGGAAAAATAGCTTTTTGTTACAAATCAGATTTTTATTTTTCCACGAGAAGATCATTTATGCGTCTTATTTTTCGTTCCAACGCTAACAGAGATCTTCGGAATTATGTGCAGCGGTATATCACTTGACATGGGGGGGACACGTGTCTTTACTTCAGATTTCTGTTTGTATGCACCTCTTATCACGATCTTGAGGTTTAACTGTAGGAAAAGATAAATATTTGCGGCGTTTCCATTCAAATGCCGGCCATCTGGCAAGGGCTAATGCATCACAGATGGTTATCCTTTAATCGACAAACCAACCTATCCTAATATCCTAAGGTCGCGGCAATTGCCAATTAAGCGCGTCTGGAATACTTGATTGGTGCTTACGCAAAGCTCGCATTCGCGCATGTGCAGGGCTGGAGTTGCAGCTTCGAATTTGCTACCTCGTCGCAGAGTACGAACATTACCATATGGATAAGACAAGATTTCGGTAAAAGTGCTTTAAAGCTCAGCAGGTCGGAAATGTGGTTGAATTTTTCATGCCGCGGTGAAAACGTGCCAGCTCTGCATACGCGATTTATCATATTCAAATATAGAAAAGCCTTTGTCATTTATATATTCTTAATTAATAATATTCGTGAAATAAATCGTTGTCTCATCAAACGTCAAATTTTGAACTAAGTTTACTTTCTTGGCGATTTTAATCATAATTTTCTCTAAATCGGATGATCAAATCATCGTTTATCATTTCTCAATAAAAAAATGATAACAATCGGACCAATGATTTCCAAAAAGAGCATATAAAGCTCAAAAAATATAATTTTAAATAATTAATAGAAATTTCGAAGAGAATTGAGACGCTATTCTTCGTTTATTTTTAGATATTTAAATAATAGGACATATCAATAAATTATTTTATATAGCTCAGAATGTGTTCGGAAAATAAAAGTATCGAACGTGAAATATACATATATAATAATGAATAAATTCGATGCACATTTATCTTCGAGCGGTCGTCAATTTATCTATCATTCGAAAGTGTTCCGCTACACGCGAGGAAGGTTGTAAAACAAGCTGGCCTAATATTTACAATGACGGTAGCGCCATTATTCGGGCCAATTATCGCCATCGGCGGCCCGATATGGTCTCCCGAATAGTTAGCAAACAGAAGGAAGATGGACGATATACGCGATGATTACCGCGTTGATAGTGGCGCGACAGGGCTCGCGCGTTTGAAATTATACTCAGCTTTTACTGCCCAGCAGTTCAATCAGCTACTACTGCCCACTGTGTCGACGATCGTATTGATTTCGTAAACCAACTGGCGTATCACGGTTTCTCGTTGCGGTTCGCTAAAATTTCAGTATCATATGCTCGTACTCGCTATTATTTTAGCACCGATAACGGCGTTGATTTGTAACAAAATAATGATGCGTTTGCGATATTTCAACGAATTAAATGCTTATGTGATGTATATACGCGATACAATGGTTATTACATCATTTGCACGAATCTGATCATCTAGACTTCTAATGTCAGATTAAATCTCGCTAATCAATTATATTGTACGTGAATTTTTGATTAAAGCAGAGAGCTTCATACGACGGAAATTTCTCATGTTTCTTTTATTCAACATTAGGTAAGCATATTCAAATGATTGTTTTTTTATTTTCTTCTTTGATGCTTCTTGTTTAGTAAAGTCTTTTTGAATTTTCATTCTAATTTGAATAAAGTTTACTTTTTTGGCGGTCTTAATTATAATTTTCTTTACACCGAATAATCAAATCATAGTTCATTATTTCTCAACAAAAAATTATAACAAATAAATTATAACAATCTCGGATCTTCGAGAAAACATGTGATTTCGAGCAAATAAGTTTGAAAAATATAATTTTATAGAAATTTCGAATGATAGATTCTTCTTATATGTATATTTAATATTTATTTTTGGGTATTTAGATATTGGCACATATCGAAAAATTATTTTATATAGCTCAGAATGTGTGTGTGTGTTCGGAATATTATTATCTTTTTTTTAAACAAAAAAGAATTTTGTTATTGCAATCATTTTCAAGTGCATCTCTCTCCCAAATCACACTTCCATATAATACGTGCGACAGGTCTAATAATTAAACCACGCGATAACGCGATCGCAATCGTAGCCAAATGGAGATCCATTCTATATTAAATTTAGCGTTTCCGATTTAAATGCCACTGATGAGAATGTGATTAAAAACAATTTTCACGATTTTGTCCTTAATTAAGAACATATTTATTATTATGCATATTCATGCGAAGCGATAAATATTTTCAGCTCTTGCCGCGTTTTATTAGATAGTAATTCGCGGAGTAAAGTATTTGAATGTAAATATTTTTTATAAATGCAGTGAAAGCTGAAGAAAATAGAAACGCACTCGAATCATGTTTGTAATAATTCACCTACAAAACAAACTTTATTGTACAATATTTGACGTACTGAATATGTCATTCCGTGATAAAGGGAGAAAAAGGGAGAGAGAAAATATTATGATACGTAAATATTATATAAATGAGATTTATTTTTATGTATAGTTTTTACCACATTTATGCATGTGATTCTGGCAATAAATATTTTATCTATATATTGTTGATTAAATTCCATAGCAAAAAATATCAAAATTGATACATAATGATTTGTGATTATGAATACCTAAAAATAAGTGATGTAGCTAATAATAGATATGTGTCACATTTTTTAATTAATTTTAACAGTGGATTTTAATTCAATATAAATTTTATTAAATTATTGATCTAATTATTTAATTAATTTAAAGGAATAATGAGATAATGTAGGGATCACTTTATTTAGTTAAATTATTGTAATCAATTAAGATATCCAATTAAAGTTTCTTTAAATAATTTATTGAAGAATCTATCACTAAATAATTTAGTGAAGAGAGAAAAAATGGAGAAAATGAGAGAGAGAGAGAGAGAGAGAGAGAGTAGATATAAAACATCCCGTGTTAAATTTATGTTTTAACTGCCGGCACATCTAAGAGTTCTAGCCATAAAAATTACTTAGAGTTAGCCGAGATTTAATCAATTCGCTATCTCTTTTTAGTTCTGTCTCTAGAGGGAAACGGATAATGAATTAAAGCACAGTTAATTTTCACTAACGTTTACGGGAGCGACTCTTTCTAAGCCAGCCCGCGAATTACAATTTCTCATGTAAGATTAAATGAAATGTCGATAAATCGCTCACTTACAAAAAATAGTCACATAGAATGGGGGAGGGGAGAGAGAAAATCAAAGAGGAGGAAGATAGAGACTTGCTGATCTTTTAGTACTGGTCTATGTCTATAATTTTGTTGGAGAGCTCCAACTTTTTTTATATCGCGCCCATTTCCATTATCTCGGCGTTAGACGCGACATCTGCTGAATAAGAATTCACGATATCTCCGTCAGGGATAGAGAAGACGTGTGGGCGGAGGTTTGCGATTTAAATTACGGTCGGCCGAAGTGTGTACCCGGCAGAATATAATATCTCGCTCGTTCGCGTGATGGTGGTGGTGGTGAGAAAAATACACCGCGAAAACCGGTAAGGTCGATTAATCGGCCGCGCGTTGCAGCAGAGCAGAAGCGGTTCCCCGGATCCGGTCGAGCAGGTTGGGGCGGCCTCGATATTGCTGGCATTGCTGCTGCTGCTGCTGCTGCTGCTGCTGCCGCCGCTACTTGCTGCCGCTGCTCTTCTGCAAGCGATCTTAAAATTCCGTATCACACGTATATACATATGGAGAATGAATATCGCCGGAATTACGTTGTGCTTATAATTGCGTCAATTAATATCGGGTGGCCTGTGCTGGCGGCGATATCCGGTAATTATCGGAGCGGAACGTTCCCCCTATGATTCGAGATAAAACTGCCCGAGTCAGCTAAATCTTTCGATAGGTCTCGGATGAATGGATTTCGCGAACATTAGAGTTTTTTAGAATTTCAAACAGTCGCCTCGCAAATGTCCTTTTTTTTTTTAAATAGGCAATATATCAACAGGCACGAGTGTAAAACTGATATTTTTATGTAAGAAAAAGAATTTTCCAAAGATATAGTCCTTTTAAATGTTCTCAATTTGTTTCTTGTCTCTTCACGCTCGTTCAATATATTTATGTCGCGCACATGAATATTCAATAGCGAATTCCTTCGTCTTTGAAAAGCAAGCATTTCGTCGTAAATAGAATGATATTTTTATGGCCTTCGTTTATCGACTGATTAATTGACTAGACAGTGGTCAGGCAAGAACTGATCGAGCAAGTCGCCTCGCTAATACTGCTAATTCCTTTGAAAATTCTTATCGTTAGATCCGAGTAAAGAAGATAATAACATCTCTCTCTCTCTCTCTCTCTCTCTCTCTCTCTCTCTCTGAACACTTAAGCTTCGCGAATTAAGCATACTTTATCGATCTGCTTTACGTAGGGTACATTATCAGATTGAAAATGTTTTAACTTGAGCTTAGCATAAAGTTCCTTAATTGTACATAATGTAATTTTATATAATTTACTAAAAATTCTTCCTTAAACGCCATCCATTGCAATAAAAATAGTATCGAACGCTAGCCATTATTTTCCTTATAGCAACAAACTAAAAGTATAATTAAGTTAAAATTCTAAAAGTCTGCGTGCGTATTTTGAGGAATAGTTATTGCGTAAAGAGATATTTCATCGCTTGTGTGTAAATAAAAAGAGCAATTCGATGAAAATCATCGACATTATTACCTCGCTTAAAGCCGAGTCAGTTCCGCTTTAGGCGCATGAGCGCTTCATCGATTAAAATCTATTCGAGCGTACGTTTACGTGAATAACATCCGCCCGGGGTGGAAAGATGCGAAATCGATAACTGCGTGGTAAGACCGGAATACCTCGTCGATTGTTCACGGCCACGCACCTCCTTTACCGAGAGTCACCTGCTATCGTGATATAAATTCGCTCGAACGATAATCCATTTCTAATACCAACCATCTCACACACGCGCCCTGTAATCTTAATCGCACGTATATCGGATCCCTTTAAGGACGCGTATATCGGATTACACGGCGAATATTCCGTAACAAGGTCGTCTCCTTCCTTGCTACGTAGGCGCGCCTTTATCGAAGGTAGAAATTATGCGACATCGTGTATGTTTCTTTCTCTCTCTCTCTCTCTCTCTCTTTCCTCTTTGAGATCGCTCGAAACAGATATGTACAAGTGTATCGAGCATGTAACAGAAGAGGAGACGAGGGAGGGGGAGGGCATCCGGTCAAACGGGCTCCGGCGCGTTTCGCAGCTGGTTGCAACGCAATGCAACGCAACGTAACGCAACTCGCGCTGCAACTGCAGAGTCTCCGGTCGCATCCGCGTCGCCGCCGCGTCCGCCGATCTTATTGATCTATGGTAGAAGCATTAACCATCGGAGTGTGCACCGAATGTTTCGGAACTAATTTAAACTTAGCCGCTCCTCTCCCTCCCTCCCTCCCTCCCTCCCTCCCCTCGCCCGCGGCATACACACGACGTCGAATTAAAGACTTGACTCTATCGACGCCGTTATCCATCCGTAATATGTATGTACATACATCGATATGTGCGAGATATCGTACGCCGATTAAAACCGACCGATCGACCGACCGCGGCGTGTTGTCATTTCCGGCACATCTGCCGTTGGGTATTTGCTCGAATATTGATATATTTCAAGACGCACGCGTTTATCTTTCCCCATAGCTTGTATCATGTATCGCTTAAAGAAATTCCCTCTCTTTTTATAAAGATTAAAATTTTAATTAAAATAAATTGGGAATTTAATATTGCGGATTAAGAAAAGGAAAAAGCCAATAGAGATTAATAAGATTGTATAGCAGAAAAAATTTTAGATATATATTTATTAGATTTATGATATGAAAATATTTAAAGATTATAATAAAGAAAGTAAGAATCCATATTTCATAAATATATACGGCGTCCTACATTATCACTTATTGTTAGTATGTCTTCGAATAATCGATTTTTTTCTAATTTAAAACTGATTTTTCTTTTAACTTGAATGGAAATTATTTATCGCAAAATTTTAATTTCGAGATATATTTGACTCAATATTATTTAAAATTCAATACGTCACACAATATTTCTAAAAAAAGAAACAAAATAGTATTATACTATAATATCATGTTAAATGAGTGATGCAAAAACTGACACGTAATTTAGTAAAACTGACCCCAGTGCATTTGCCTCGTTTGGTTGTCAGTCATAAAGCTTGAAAACATCGAGCTTTTTCTTTTGTACTCAAATCAAAATATATAAAAACCGATACCGATCGCATAGTTTTTCTCCCGAATAGTTTTTTTCTGACCCTTGATCGCTTCATCACACTAGCATGAATTTCCATGCACTGTGCGTTCTGTATTATTAATTAATTTTTGAGCGCATAAAAATCAGCTGTGTTCTGTATAAATATTTTTTATTTTTATTTTATTTTTTTCTATTTGCAAAATAATTTATTAATTTCTCTTTTTCGCGATATCGTATATATTTATGCGGGAAAAAAATAGGAAAAAAAAAAAAAAAAACTTCTAATTTATAGTTTCTGCGGCTCTTCTCTCATTATGAAAACATGTAGCACAGGGTTAGAAAAGGTGGCGAACAAAATGCAACAACATTGCGGTTACAAGCCATAGAGCCATGGCGCAGTAAACCTGCAATAATTTTATGGAAATCAGGCGTTGCTGCCGCGGGTACGTGCCACACATAGGACGGGGCGCGCTTATACGGTGTAGGAGAAGAATGAACGAGGACCAAGGCATCGTGCAACGGCATATAGTTACAAGTATATTATGGTTCCTCGGCTTAAACTGGATTTCAAACGCGCGCGCGAGCGTTATCGTTCCAACACACACTGTGATTGTTGGGCAAGTTCGCGCGAATATATACGCACCAGCGAGAAACGCACGTACAATGTTCAGCTTCGGGACGTAGTGCCACCTGCGTATCTAATCCTACTTTTGAATAATGCGCCATCGTCGGCAATCCCACAAAAGATCTTTGCGAAAGAGACGCGAGAGACGAGTTACGGAAAAAATCATACCACTTGTGTACATACATTTAAATAATCGCGAGTGAAAGATGGAATATTTAAATCGCCAGTTTAATTAATCGCGTGAAAAATCTAATATTTGAAATCTAATACGTGAATATTTAAATAACGCTCTATTATAAAAAAAAAAAAAATGACGTCTAGTTACTCGATGTGAAGATTTTATCTTTTCAGCAAATAGCGAAGATATTCGAAATGCAGTGATTTTAACGACAACAATATATATGACACTTTTATTAGCCGAATAAACGTAATGTGATATCTTTTTTTTCCGGATTAGGGGAATATTGGCGAAAACGCGTATGATATTTTGGAACGTATTGTGAATGCAGGAAATGGAATATCGGCGGGGATATGGGGGGAGGAGGGGAGATCGCTCTATCTTCGCGAGCACCGGCGACTAATCCTCCGTCCGGCAAATACCGTAACCGAAAAACGAATAGAGATAAAAAAAAAAAAATAAACGCCGACGTTTGCATATATACCGCACCGGTTCCAATATGCGCAGGGACAACGCGTTTCGCGAAACACGTTACAAATTTTGATTGAATAAACGTTCGGATCGTTTCGCTTTCCGCGCGCTGATTTTTGCGGAATTAAATGACGAATGCAGCGGGCGCGGAAAGATACGCGCCGCGTGCCGAAAGACAATCTATATGTTGAAAACGGATACATATACATATATACGTATCGTGCACACATACATACATACGCGTATACATATACGTACATAGGACGGATGAAATAAACCAGTTCGCCGCTCCGCCTCCATCCGCAATGAAAAAGCTTTGCTTTATCACGGTATGCGCAATCATAGCATTAACGGAATTGGAACGCAATTTTAAAGGTTCTCGTTTCATCGAATTCCACCTTCGCTTTATTGTAATCATATCACATTTTTCCCTCTTTAATCGCCCGCTCCCGCGTTCACTTACATATTCGTTTTATCGTTTCAGAGTGAAAAATAACAATATCTATATTTGCGGCGCAACTACACAGCTCACAATTTTCTAACGTGCATCTTAATCGTGATTGTCGCTTCATTTCACTACACGTGTTATACAATTTTATTTGGCTTAATTCGTGCAGTGAATTATAGAGACTTGAAAAGGAATTTCACGCTTATTGAGAAATCGAGCGCGTAAATCACTCGTTTCCACCGTGCCGAAAAATTTGCCGTCGTATATATTTCTCTGACGCATTAATCTCTCTCTTTTTTTTTTTTTCTATCGTCTATCTTTGTCATTATCGCGATATACTGTCCGCGGTAAGAATATCTCATTCGGCTGTGCTTTGTTATTTGCGTTTGTGTCTCCCGAGTTTATTCGCGAGCAACGTTAACATCATCAGCGCATTCGTGGTGCTGAGGCCAGGACGTGAACCATAAAGGTCTTTATTTGAACATCACCCTTTCATTTGCCGACACAATTTACTGATTGGACGAAATTTCTCTACTCCCTCGTTCCCTTTGCTATTATGTTTTGGAATTAACTCGCGAGTTTTATATGAACTTTTGTATATTAAAAATTCTACAATAAAGAATGCGTTATTCCCGAGAGTATCTCGCACGGGGATTATTCGTAGAGACTATGGAGGAACGTTTACATGTGTAAATATTCCTATACCAGCAAGTATTACCGGTGTCGGGTGGCATTTTTTTAGTAACTCGTTAGGAAACTAATTTAACTTTGTAGTGGCTTTTAATACGAACTGTATCGGCTTTATGCGACGTAGACTCGACGCAAGAATAACGCGAGGTCCATCTTTGTTTTAAAGCGCGCTCAACAAAAGCGTAGCTCTTCCGGAAGTGCTTTACAGGGTGAGGGGGAAATCATGGTACAACTGAAAAGGAGGTCACGCCTCGCACAAAAAGAAGCTGAAAGAGTAAAATAAATCCTTTTCGGAGCCGTGTCATCATCAAATATGAATAAAAATATATAATTTCGTTAAAGCTTGTAATCTTATTTTTCTACAATTAATTAATTCTTTTAAGTCAATAATTTTAATTAAATTAATTTAATGCATTAAATTAACTTAACAACTCATGTGATGTATCATTATGAGCAACATTAAATGTAATTCAATGTTAAAAATATTAATTTTTTTTTCATTTTTTGTAAAAAAAATAGGTTTTTTGCAAAATTGTGGATAAGAAAATATATCCTTTTCATTTCTGTCATACTACGGTTTCCACCTCACAATATGTTCGTGCCTTACTGATATTGGTTCTGTGAATTTGATGTATCCAAATGTCTTTTCATGTGTCAAGTATGAGAGTTGCTATATTCCCGAACGTGTAATCTGTGAACGAAGCGAAATATTTTTTCGTGACGCGTAAAAGATTCATGGGCACCTGAGCGAATATTCATACCAGGTTTCATCAGAGATCAATAAATTTAATAATTTTCAGTGAAAATGATTCCATTTTTCCGTCTTATTAATATGAGAAATTAATAATGTAGAATGTATGTACAAAATGTAGATTTTAAAGCTTTCTTTATTTATTTTGCATTGCTATTTTTGAGGGAGAAATCCCTACACACGTGCGTACACATTTTTCGACACAGCAGAAAATCAATACCTTGCGGCCGAAAATTGAATTTGGGCGAGTACACAGCCTAGGGGCGTCGTATTATAGCGTATAGTTGACGTAGTGTATATAAAGATTTTTAAATAATCCTCCCCGTTGGTGCGAAGCGCGCTTTTTTTATTATAATAGGAAATTTAAACGTCGTTAAAAATTCGCACTCGAATGAACGCGTATCGAAAAGCATTAGAGTACAAAATTGATGAAACAGATTTGCGATCAACGTCATTTTGTGAATTGTAAAACGATGGGAGATCTTGAAAAGAATTTTATAGGCTCTTAAATCTTTTAGATTCCTTCCCACAAATAACTAACAAAAAAAAAAAAGTGTTTCGCACAATGATTGCAGATCACTCTCCGTATTTTGCATAATTCCAGTGTCCGCGAGCGCATCCGCGGATGCCCGGCGAGGGATTAATTTGAGCGTGAAAATTGAATTTCCGGGGGATGATCTTATCCACTTACCTTCTTCGTCGCTGCCGATCATGGCGTATCGCTCGTATCCGGTGAGATTCCTAACTGCTCCCAGACCAAAGTCGTCCTTGGTCCATTGAATGGGCCCCTTCTGATCGAGTACGCGGCATGGAAGCGTCACCCTACTGCCAATCACCGCGGTTTGATCCATCGGCTCTATGGCGAATCGTTGATAAACTACTTCCGTCGTTGTAAACGGCTTCTGCGTCGATACCGCTAGCGATGATACGTTTGTCACATTCGTAGCTGCCACCGTCTTCGCTTCCATTGTCATCAGCAGCGAGAGGCAAATTATTAACGGTGCTGTTCTCCGCCCGACTTTTCTGCTCGCGTTCCTACGAATAAATCAGAGAGATTTATTAAATCTAGATACTTTTATATGCGTCATTATTATTATTATTATTATTATTATTATTATATATATATATTAATGCACAACATATAAAATATGTTGCTATAAATTGATCTCAAATAATATAATATGAAGATGCGTTTTAAAATATCACCGATTGAAACAGATACTAATTTAAGTGAGATTTCATTGATTTACAGTGCTATACATGTAATTGAGATCTTCAATGGTTATTCACAATGGTTTTTCAATGAAAATATATTGATTCCACTTAAGAGAGTAGGAGTCGAAACTAAATAAGAAGCTATCGACTTCTGTTCTGGAATTTTTCTAAAAGCACACTTCTTTTCCTTGATATAACGAATATGTAGACTAACGTGTGTGTGTGTGTGTGTGTGTGTGTGTGTGTGTGTGTGTGTGTGTGTGTGTGTGTGTGTGTGTGTGTGTGTGTGCGTGTGTGTGTGTGTGTGTGTGTGTGTGTGTGTGTGTGTGTGTGTGTGTGTGTGTGTGTGTGTGTGTGTGTGTGTGTGTGTGTGTGTGTGTGTGTGTGTGTGTGTGTGTGTGTATGTGTGGCATTTCTTTCCCATTTATTTCGTCGTCTTACCTAATTTATCTTTATAGTCCCATTGGATTCAAAAACGAAGTTAGACGGTTAGAGAGGGGGGGGGGAGGGGGAGATCGTAAAAGGGGCGATAAAAGTATTGCCAAGTGGCGGTAATTTAGTATTGGAAGCAAGGGTGCTTTCTACACGCGCATATGTGTGTGTATATATATATATATATATATATACATATATATATATACGTGTGAGATAGGTAAAAGTAGCACATATGGAATCGCTATTATGAGGGAAGCTCTTTTATGACGACAATTTTGTCGTGTGCTATGAAAATGTACTACGTCTTAACAATTATCGCGCGACGTATTTTACGGAGAGTCTATTAAACGAACGTTATCGTTATAGATGAAAAAGAATGACCGTGATCTCTATTCATAGCTAAATAATTCAGAGTTAGTTTACAGCCGAGCTGTCAACTGTCGCCCCTTTCCATTAGGAATGTTCGTTATATAAGAATCGACCGCTGTCTGTCTCCCCCCTTTTCCCCCTCTCCCTTTCTAACGAAATTCCTCTCGTTCCTCGTCTCTCGTCAGATAAAAAGATAAAAATGCTAATTAACGCTTTCGCTTGATTATCGCCCAAAGTCGATGGTATTTTATATATTTTTTAACCTTGATAAATAAGTGTGTTTGTTTATAGTTTTGTGGTAGATAAATTAACTCGCTTTCAAAACAGAATTATTTTAATATTTGCGAGAGTAAGAAGTAGATCCTGATGAGAGAGACCAGCAACAAAGTTCAACGCGCTCGAGTGTTGATTTTGTTCAGGCTGCATATTCATTAACATAATTATTAATCTTTTTATTATCACTTGACAAAACGAACAGGAAGCGTATCAGGTCGGAGGAATCTCAGGATTGTTTCGTTGGCCGTTTAATTAATTTTCCTTCTCTCGTTTATATTCGTATCAGTTCTATCGTCCGTCTTCTAATAACGGGAACAAGATAGTACTCGATTTCTACCGTCTTCTCTCTCTCTCTCTCTCTTCGTTCCTGTCCATGTACCGCTTCTCCATCATCTATCTACGTTTCCTCCGGTGCGCCGTTCTTATTCGTCCCCGGTGAAATGATCGATAGAACTGAAAATCGCTCGAGGAGAGATTCTTGAGAACGATGTATCGTTCTCGTATGTCTTGTCGGACAGTCTTCGCACAGACGTGGCGCCTCGACGTCGTCCTATGTTATCGTCGAAGCCGTTCGTTATACTTGGAGTCCCTCCTCTCTCTCTCTCTCTCTCTCTCTCTATCTCTCTTTCTCTCTCGGCGTTCTTCGGAGAAGCAAAGTTAGAGGTTCACGAGGTTCTGCACGAGCTAAGCGTTTCTTGTCGCGCCGTGTTCCGTCGGTTAGCAGATAGAGGATGTCGTAAGACGACGCGCATCGTACGACATCGCGCGCGGGCTTTGCTTCTTACGAGCTCAATAGGATAATAATCCCCGCCGGCGGTCGCCCTCGCCGCCGTCCGCCCGAATGCTTTGAATGGAATATACGAGTAACGAGCGTAATAATAATTGCGCTTGTGCTTCGTGAATTCGGGACACCCACCCCGCACCACGATGACGCCAATCTCCGAGGCAATCTCTCGACCGTAAGCGGCCTTACAAAGCGCGCTTCTTGATGTTCGTTTAAGCCTCTATTCCGGATGGACGCGAGAGATATATATATATATTATCGCACGATTATTTAGGGCGTTACGATATATTTTTCCGACGAAAATCGACGTGTGTGATAGATGGATACTCGCGTCCTCCTTTTTTTTTTCCGACATGGTAATAATAATAGTAATAATCCTTTGCGAGGTAATTAAAATAAATTTGATATCGAACGCAATTTACTCATTTACTTGGAAAACATTTATCATACTCCCCGTGACATCTCCGCGCGCGCACGTGACAAGGCACGCCAACGGCTTACGAAACAGAATTGGGTCGTGTCGGAATTGGATGGGATACGTCCCAGGCGATTTTGCCGCCAGTGATTTCACATGTAAGCGTAATATATCGCAGGAAAATATCGCGCGCACGCGCGCGCGTTATATTTAATGATCTTTATCACGCCCATCAGTTATATTTATCATTCGCGTCGGAAATTTCGAGGCCGCCACGAAACGATGACGCCGGTAGGCGTATTCGTATAACATTATGGTCGACCGGTCGGACGATAAAATAGAACGCGTTGATAGAAGCGTAAAACAATCAACCGCGATGTTGTCCCAGCAATTACTAGCGAATGTCGCGATAATCACTTGTGCGTAGGCGAACGCGAACGCGCGCGCACACCCGTTCTCTCTACTGCGTTTAAATTTAAATAAAGTCACTAATCGAGACGGCGTGTCTCTGTCTGTCGGACGTCATGTCGGGTTCTCGTTGGTTAAAAATTTTAGCTCTCGAAAACTTGCTTTTCTCTCTCTCTGTTTGTCTATCTCTCTGTAAATACATTTCGCTGTTCATGCAGCGTCGCGTCGAATCGATACGTACTACGATTTGACCTTCAATCAATTCAAAATCAATTTTTTACAATGTTATCGAGCATTATATTCGCCGCTCTGTTTGCAATAATCAAGTTTTCTCGCGGTATATTGTTGAATTATATATGAATATTTCTCGTAAAGAATAAAGTTGCGCAAAGAATAAATTTTTCAAAAATTTTGCGTAGGAATAAGCGCCGCAGTAACAGTCACTAATAAATAACATGTACTGAAAAAGAAATGTCTGATTTTATTTTGTATGAATAACAAATAAACGCGTATTAAGTCAAGGATATTCAAAAAAATTGGAATCTGTTTTTGATAATTTAATTTAATTTAATTTAATTCATCATTTGAAATCGTACCTGTCAATTTGATAAATCCGATTAACTAAATATATACGTCTGAATTAATCAGAATAAATAAATAAATCAGAATGCAAAGAGAGAGAGTAGAAAGTTACAACCTATATTTATAGTATCTTACAATTTCGGGGATCTTAAAACGTAAATTAGATATTTCACTTTCGAATCAAACTGATACGTTTTATATAAATATTCGATTTATCACAAATATTTTCTCGTAGTATCATCACATCAACATAATAATATGTGACGTGAAATTTACCCGTAGCACATAGTCTAGGCGTGGATCTAGTGGATCACGCCTGGCGATGGTGGGTATAATCCGCCACACACGGTACATGTCCCTCGGAAGAGAGGATCTCTCCCCCGTTCGAGCGTGAAAGTCTCGTGCCGAAGCTCAACGGCGCAACGTCACCGATCAATTTGTCATGGGATGACCCAGTATCAAAGATACGAGTCCCCCGGGTCAGTGTAACGTGTTTCTGGGAACGTTGACACATGCACGCGACACACAAAGATGCGACGCGACGCGACGCGACGCGCTGCGATGTGTACATACACATATGCAAACACACGATATATATGTGCGTATATATATATTTATACATGATATATATGTGTGTGTGTGTGTGTGTGTGTGTGTGTGTGTGTGTATACGTCATGTGTGAGCTCGCGCGAGCACGTTTGTCGATCGCACGACTACCTAAATATAGCTCTCCACGACCTGTGTATATACGAATATGGGATGTATTCAATGGTTATCGCGATTTTCGATACTCCTTCCGACACAAAGTCGGAAAATATTTCGTCACATCGCTGCAGCTGACACGGCACCGGATAAGAGTGACGAGGACGCCGCAGAATCAAGAATGCAGGAATCAATTTTCTACATCCGCCGCATTTATATCCCTGCTACCGTATAGATAACGCGGAAACTTCCTGTTCTTTGTTTAGAAAGGTACGATAGGGAATTCCCCTGCGTACCGTACATTCTAAAATGATCATTTCTCATTTCATTAGTTTTAATTAAAAGATCATTTCTTAGAATGTACACATTTATCTCTGTCTATAATTTTTTATATAATTTTTTTTTCTGATATATTACTTTGATTATATTTGATCGAAATGATATTAAAGTGACTGTGAATATTGAAAGACGAGCGTGCATTTTGTAAAAAGGTAAAAATATCAAAATTTGCAGTAGACGAGCAAAAAGAAAGAGAGAAACGAGCAAATTAACTTTATCTTGTACATTATTCAAATCTGGAAAAGCTGACAGTTTGTAACATCGCGAATTTGCGCCATCATTGAATTTTATTTTACAGGATTGCTTTTTGCCATACAATGTTCTTGCCTTTCAAACATTGCGACGAATTTGCGCAGAATGGATTTATAACCGCGATGCGCTTTACTGAGTATAGAACGTATCTGGAGAGAGTGCAGCATTTATCTTACCTCCAATACAAATTCTTTCGTAAATTGAAATTTGATTTTTATTTAAAATAAATTTGTTCCTTTTAAGTCGTTCTCTATACTGCAGATTTTTACGTTGAATATTATATATGTATATGGTAATGCCACTCGCAAAGCAAATTTCTATCGAAGACATTTTGCGAATTAATTGAAAAATTTGATAACCGAAGATCTGAAACGCTTGAGTAATAAGTTGAATCGGTCATTACTTTTACATCTAACTCAATATTAATTGTAATTCGCGAAAAGTCGAGAGTAAAGCAGATTTATTAGTCGGGCAAAGCGAGAGAAAAATTGGATAATTTTCAAACTCCATTTAAAGTCACAACTCTCTCTCTCTTTCCCTCTCTCCCTCTGCTGGGACGTTCTGTATATTTTAACGCGAAATAGTGCAAGCTTCACGCGCGCGCGGCTTGCAGGTCATGCAGCTAGATGTGCAACCTAATTTTTGATTGGCTCCAGGGATGGGGCGAAAGAGAGGCTTAACCTTCGATCCAGGGAGGAGAGAAGGCCGAGATTATACCGCAGGGACAGTTTCCCCCAGCGCGAGTTCGAATTTAAGCCTTATTCCATCGTCGATTCGGCGGACGGTATTAACGAAGCCATTAGTAGTTCCTTAACTCCGCGCAACGGCTGTGCCAACACATCCAAAGTCGCACGACGAAATCGATCCGTCATGTCGCCATCACGAAAATGGGAACGAATATTTGTCACGTAAAAACAGGGCGCGACGCAAAGTGACAAGAACCAAGTTACGAGAGCGCATTAGTCTTACGTAATGAAGTTCAAGTTGGAGACGCGAATTTCATCCGTTCGCGCTTATCGCGACTGAATTTGTCATGGCCTTTGAATTTATCATAAGAACGGAGCTAGCGAAGCCACGCGATTTTACAAATATCACTTTGTTCAGCTTGACAATTTTAGGATTGTTCGCAGAATTTAGCCAACAATCGGCAAATGTTTCACTTGTATCTTCGTCAAATTGCTTTTCTCATGATTCTCTCTCTTTCTCGTGAGACAAAATTGGCAGACAACCGACTGTAAAGGTGAACCGTCGAGCGCTTTTCTTCGCTTTCCTCCTTCGCGATGTGCATTCTTCGAGAAAATCGGATTATTATCGCGGAATCTATTTAGCGGTGCCCCTTCCCTCCTCCTCCTCCTCCTCTTCTTCCTCTCCCTTCGTATCAGTATTCAGGAGATGTCGAACGTTCCTCTTTCCGGGACACAACCAACTGTTGTAACGCGCCGCCATTGTATGCTTACGCAACAATCAACATTGCCTATGTGCACCGTTGCATATACAAGTGTATAATGCCGTGTGTATCGTCCGCGCAGTGTGCATCTCTGATGCACGGTAAGCAACGACACAATCTCGAGAGCGAAAATTCGCAAGATGAGACTCTCTCGTCAATTATACGCTCAGTCTGCACTAGCAGTATTAACAATTAATTATCGTTAAGAATATTTTGTTTTTCAAGAATATTAGAAATTAATTTTTTGGGGAATTTTACATATGTTTTTAATGATGTTTAAACAATACGTCAGTATTTTTAAATTGTGGATTTTAGGATTTTTTTAATACGAGCTTCTGTTCGTAATTTATTCAATAATGACGGTGTACTGCTTCTCGTGTAATTGTTTGAAATAAAAAAATAATTGCTCTAGTTTTATTCAGTAGAATATTTTTGGAAGATATTGAGGGAATCTAATTAGAATTTTAAAAATTATATTTAATATTTTTCTGATCTCTCTCTCTCTCTCTCTCTCTCTCTTCAAAAGATGAAAAAATTTCAGAAGAATTGAAATATTTAATTTGTAAATAACACATCATACTTTATTATTTTTCATTTTTTTCTAATGAAATTAGGTTCGGTATTCCAAAAATATTCTACGGAATAAAATTAAATCGAGTTTTTTCATTTCAGACAATTACGCGAGAAGCAGCATGCCACATCGTCATTATTCAACACGCTATGCCCAGAGGCTCGTGTTGAGCAGAAAAAAAAAGCTCCAAATATCCAAGATTTAAAAATACCGACGTACTATTTAAATATTAATAAAATATATATATAAAACTCCAAACAGATAAATTTCTAATATCCTTCGAGAAAATTATTATTCTTAAAGATCATCAATTGTTCAATACTGCTAGAATAGACTGGATCCTTTAAATAAACTTGCGCGCAAAATCAATTCCAAAATATTTTCCGTTTGGGATTAATTGTTTAATGGAATTGAGGTAAAAAGTGATACTTCGAATGGCCCTCGCTTGCTATTATCACGCTAAAGAATATTCGATTCTACTGACTTAATACGATCAGACTCATTATATTATCGTACGATTTTTTTTACGCGAAAACGCGATGGTCACACAATCAATTTATTTTTATCGTATTAATTTTGTCGACACGTGTGTATCATGCAAGTTTGATTTTGGGGTGATAAGAGCGCAAATTGCCCGGAATATATATATATCCTCCTTAACAATTGTTATACATAACATTATAAATATTTGAGTTATTCGATTTTAATCTGGATCTACTCACTTAAATTGCTTTAATATTTTTTTCATCGCGATGCTTACAGCGACAATTGAATATTCAAACATTTCTATGGTGTGTGTGTTTTCGCGAGGAACTTGTATTATTTTACGTCATACGTTATGTACGTACATTGAATATGTCGTTTTCGTGTCGATTTCGCGATGCGGCTCTACGCGGCATCATACAATCGTCGTAATCCCGCATGCTTGCGAAAGCAAATATCCGCACGTGCAATGCCACAATTTCACTCAGGCGGTGCTTTAAGAGCGCGCGCGCGCGCACACAGGAGATATATTCTCTCTCGTTTACGATATAAAAATTCCTACTCAAAGGGAAGAGAATGTGTGCGTGTCACACGAACGCGCTTTCACGTTGACAATCCTTGCAAGTCTCATATTTTCGTCGTAATATGAAAATATATTTTCAAAGACAGGGATATGTATGTCAAGAATACAGCTCGCATTTTGTGCCCGCTTTTCCCTCGTTCGCTTTGTCTCCGCACGCGGCTTTTACTAGCACGTTATCTCTTATCCAACTTCGATCGTATTCAAGTACGTATTTAACGTCAAAGAAAAGAGAGAAAGAGAAAGAGAAAGAAAGAGAGAGAGAGAGGAAACAAAGTATATGAATCTTTAATAGTCTCAAATTTATTTGCGTAGCCTGTATGTAGCATCTAATATTGAAAATAGATAAAACCGATGATCAAAGTATCAGACTTCACAGATCCAAATTTATAACGCCGATACTTGTCGTGATAAGCAGTATTGAAAGGTGTCGATATCGATAACGCTAGCTGAAAAACATGGTTCTTCGAAGTTTTCTTTTCGGCTGATAATACTTTAATACGCGCTGTGACAGCAGGTTTGTGTTTTCGCGAATCAGATTTCAATAGACAGGGAGTTGATACAATAGGATGTACGAATTCATCGCAAAGCGCAATAAACGATGTCGTCGCGTCGTCGTACACGGGGCGCGTGTATATACGAGAGACGACACACACACACACACACACACACACACACACACACACACACACACACACACACACACACACACACACTCGGCGCGGGTACATCTGCATTGCAGAAACGAGACGACCATGCAAATTCAATATTTGCGCCGTGATGGAATGATCATGCCGAAGTGGAGGGAACCGCGTGTGTGCCTATCTGACCCAGATGCTTAAATTGTCATATGCGCTACAGTATCATGAGAAGCTTAGGCGTATATAGAGACACGGGACGAGAGCGAGAAAACGGTCTCCGCCGTACTAAAGCCTTGGGTATACATCCCGGGACCCGTGAATCCCATATATGAGTACAACCTATTTCGGGGAAAGAGCATCCAGGAACGTGGAAAATGAGAGGAGGAAGTGGGAGGAGAGATGAAAAAGAGAATCAAGTTTAAACAATACTCTCGAACTTTACAAGAGAATACGACGCACAATTCCTCCTCTCTTCCATATACAACGCGCGAAATATAACTGCGAATATAGCATGCGTTGCTATGGTCAGAATGAGGAATTGTATACCACATTGTTGTGCCATGATACGACGTACGCGAATCGCAATCCGTCCATCTACCCCATCCCGGGATATAGACCGCTATTCATATGCGAAGAAATCGCATATGGCACGCAGTATCAGAACGATATCAGAACAGACAAAAGTAAGCTTAACAATTTACAAGATTCTGACATACGATCGCGTAATGAAGAATAAAAAAGTGGAGATTAAATTGCTTCAAATAATAATACTTCAATATTTTTCAATGCATTTTTATATCTATACGTGATATTGATTAGTTGAGTTTAAAACGTTAAGGGTAAAAGAAAGATTATGACAGGAAATTCTAATTAAAAATGCTACAATGCGACAATTAAGAATATCATATATATTACAAGCTGAATACATTTTCTTTTTCACACATAATAAATATTTTATATCTCTGAAAATTTAATCGAAATAGAAACACATTATTATAACATAAAGATTTAACAATAATAATACCACAGTACAATAATTATGTCATGGAACGGACACAAGCAAAACACATTAATTTTGAAGAATCAAATTATCGCATTGTGAGCTAAAATGTAATTTTATGACAATGCGTAATTTCCATAACAAGTATATAATAAAATATAAAATGATTATAAAATAATATTTCAACAATATAATTCAAAAGTTATAGAAATTAAAAAAAAAATAACATAAGTATATATTATTTCTACTTTGATGTTAATAATTTTATTTTTCTTTAATATGCTATTTTATAAGCAAAAAAATGTAACGTTTGATAATTTTATCCTAAATAAAAATATTTTCGATGCATATGTATCGTATATTTTTATGGAATCTATATTTTTTAAATAATTTTGAAAGTGCTTGAAACGATTAGAAGCGAATATAAAAATATCAAAGTTTTCGAAAATATATTAATTTTTTCAATAGTAACTTTTCGTTATTATTTAAATGTATTTGCATCTTAGTATGATGATATCGAAATTTATTTATTTATTTTTTTTTATTATTTTGGCTTATCTAAAAACAAGATAATTTATCGCGTTTTATATCAGTCAAAGTGCATTTATAATGCATAATAATAGAAGAAACATGCCATTGGTACATGATATGTTTATTCGGCATCGAATTAGCACGATATCTCGTGTATTATTATTGCGTACACAATGTATTAAAACAATCGCTGTATGTAAACCGAAACGTTCCAGAAAATTTCCAGATTATGTATATTAATTAATAATGTAATTATATTACACGCAGAAATTGTATCGACATCAAAAAGCAAGTCGATAGACGAGAGCTTCTTCAACTTCATTCATGTGAAGCAATGTACATCATGCATCGGTAATATGCGCGAGCAAATTTGAGCGTATAAATTCTCATCACACAGATTCATCGCAGTTGAACCCATCGTATTTGAGAGTTATGACATTTTGATATTACAAGTTTCGTCTCCGAATCAGAATCTGGCATTAAAAAGTCATAGAGACGTCTATATTTACATACCTATACATACACTATATATATACTATGTATACTATGTAATACACTATACACACACACACATATACACATATCCTCCGTGTGAATCTGAGCACGCGCGTAAGCGTCAAATATTCTTGTGAAATTTTAAGATTTTTATAAATTTTCAAGTACAGGGATAAATTCAAAATAGTATTAATTTCCTTTATTTTATATAAAAGTCTCAATTTAATTTCGCAAAAATAACATATCCGCGTGTCAACTTATTTACGCCGTGATCCGATAAAGGATATAAGTGCTCGGAATAATACGCAATTACCGATAAATCCGATATAAATAAATCTCTCGTAATAAATATGATTGAAATAGCAAATCGCATTAGGGAAAGCCCGCGCGACGATGTTGCAAAATTATTCCTCTTCCTAGATATATCGCTTTATTCAAGTTTGATCAAGTACTCGACTCTGTGTATCGTTGCCGTATGTCGCGAAATCCTGGTATTTCCTCGTTTCGAAGCGCATATTCATGCGGCCACATTCGCTTGGTATAATCGACACGACATCCACCACATTCGACAAGCGACGACCCCTTCTCGGTGACCTTTTCACACCGCGTATCGATTCGTGAAACGATATTTCCTCGTTACCGTGGCACGTCGCGTCGGCGCGACGCAAAGAGAGAGACCTGTTTAAAAAGGCCGCGGGATTAAAGACAACGAGTGTAGACGAGTTATGAAAAATTAAATGGCGAACCGTGAAGCGTTTGATTCGAATTTAGAATCGTTAGATTTGAGTTCGGATTTAAATCGCTACATGAAGAATGATTTTCCGAATAGATAAGTTCGTTGAGCGGGTTTGCTCTCCCTCCTTCCTCCCCCGTTTTTCTTGGGATAATATCGGATCGCGCATTTCTCCATAAAAATATTGGGGAAATTCAGGTCATTTCGAAGAAGCAAATATTTAACAATAATTCATCCGTATATATATATTATAAAAGATTATTATATGCAGTTTTTTTGGCAGACACTCTATTTGAATTTTCTGAAAAACGATAATTAAGACAGACTGTCTGAAATTTCTCTCAAATATTCAGATCTGAAAATTCAGACAAAAAATATGTCTGAGTTTGTAAAAAACTTTTTACAATGTATATACGTTCGTTTCTGCTTTATTAAAATGGACCTAAAGACGTTGAACTTGGAAAAGAAGTCTCGAAAAGAAGAAAATGACGCGGCTCGAATAGCTTCACAGGAGCTATTCGTGGTATCATCCTCTGCGGTTGACACTTCGATCGAGCGGACCCAACAGTTCCCAAGGACAATAGCCGCTAATTTGATTAACTCGCGATTAATTGCATGTCCGGGACTAAAGCGGCGGTCTCACCGCATCGAGCACCCACCCATATATATTCGCATTGACAGCGCCGGATATCCGATACTGTCCGTCAAGGCAAAAGGCTTGACTGGATCGCTTTCCACGGCAATGTCTCTGATGGCGAGGAGACATAAGCTCCTTATAGCGAGTTGTAATAGCGCGACGTTGCCATAATCTACTGAAGGAAACCTCTTAGGTCGTAATATAAGGAGGGATCCTTTGATACGTTTGCCCTCCCTTCCTTCCTTCCCACCTATTTTCCCCTCCCGTATTTTCTCCTCTCCTCTCTTTTTCCTTATCCCAATGGATGCCCGCGGAAATCGCGAGCGAGCAAACCCATCTGTGAGCCGCATCTGGCAAATTTTCTAGGGAAACCTCTCGGAAAGACGGCGCGGAAGAAATACGAGAGATGTATTTCCATACCGAGTTAACGTAACATTCACGGTTTCGCGCATAAAGCGATTCGCCAAGTATATACGTTTACTCTGCCGTTCCCATCGATTTTCGATTGTATTTTCCCGACGCGACGTTTAATCGAAAACACACACACACACGGGTTACGTGCTTTTGATATTTCAATAAATTGTTTATATTATTATGATTATATATATACATATATTGTTTTGTATAATTATATCGGGATAAATTACTTTTTTGTTGTTCTACAATATAAGAGTAAAAAAAGGTCGGAAACGCAACATTTATGGTTTATCGAAGCGCACGTGTTTCCGATACGCGTTACGTCGATTTTCAATTGTACTCTTGCATGACGCAAAATTCAATGAAAAACGTGCGCTTCTGCCATCGAGCATGGTAAACTATCAATTCACATATGCACGCAGTACAATAATGTATATTATTTTCGTGTCCTTTACGATAAGAGGATAAAAAAAAGGGAAGGGGGATCTGCAACGCGGGGCTCGGGACGCGGGCTCCGATGCGGTTAGTCGCACGATTGTCCAGATAATGTCGTTGATTGAACAAACAATAACATCGTTAAGGCAGTAAGTGGAATAATCGAAGTATCGATAATCTGGTTCGAGCGAACGAGCAGACCGCGAAAATACGGTTTATTGGCTCGAGCGCGAAGCCTCGCTTCCCCTCTTCTCGACAAATGCTATTTGTTCGCAGAATTTCCGCTTTCGTTCCGGATACACAATAATTTGTTGTTACATGTGTCTGATATTTACGATAGTTACCGTATCTCTCGTCGACGAGAGCGGGAGGAGAGTCTCACGGTGCATTGTTTTTTAATTCTTACGTCCCGTAATATTGATTCTGTATCGCGCGCGTACACCCACGAGATTCCTCTTCATTCGTCGAGAAAGAACGGCGACTCAACCGATATCGGGAGAAGCCTAATACCATGTTGACCTAATAGATCGACACATCCATTCAAGTTGAAGCGCAAAAACGTGCTCGTACACACAAACTCGGGTGGAAGGAAAATACTCGACGATGACAAGAACTCGGACTTGAGGTAAATGGACTGTTAGACACAGAGAGCTCCCATTCCATATATATCGTATCTTGTACGCTATCATGTTTACTTGTAATCGCTGTAATAGTTATTGGAAATCTTTTGTAAGATACAGGAATCATTTCGTGATATATATATATATATTTGTCGTAAGGAGAAAAATGAAGTGCATTTATCATTTCGATGACATTTCACAAGCTAATACGATTTCGACATTTTCTATCTTTGTCTTTTTTTTTTTTTTTTTGTTCCATAATAATGTTTCGAGTTCGATGAAACATTTGTACGTTATGATTGTGTTAGTGACGCGAATGATGCTCTCGCGTGTCGTCTCAGTTTCACCCGCTCGCTGTTCCTTTAATTCCGCGTTAATTTAAGTAAGGCAAACACGAGAACGAGCCCTTCGTCGCTCGCTGACAGTTTGGCAAAATCTGAACAACAGCAATGACACACGTTAATGCATGCGACGGCACTTAATTCAATACTGCTTCGGCGTTCATTATTCCGCGAAGTTTCGTTAGCATTACTAATTAGAATGCTGAGGAATGGCAAATCTGCAAAGTTTTCCCGAAACTCCCATTGTACCGGCTTGTAATAAGAACGGCCATTATTATACTGTTTACAATCTCTGGAGGTAAGTGGAAACTTCGCACCAAGTGCATCGGGGAGTTGAGAGAGACGATGGAAAATTCAGATGTAGATGCCGAAAAAAAAGTAGCGATGGATCTGAGCTAATAAAGGAACAAAGTTCTCTTATAATTATTTGATAACCTCCGATAAGAGAGAAGAGAGATACCATTCAATATTTGCAAGTAGAATATGAGGGCTACAAAATATATTGTCACAAATAAAGATAATTAAATTTCCACATAAGCAACTCGTATATTATTGTATTCATCGAGATACGGCACGTTTTATTTTATTAATTTTTTCAAGAAAAAAAAAAAAATAAATAAATAAAAAAGGGGAAAGATTCAAATGCATTAACGTCGCGCGATATCGCACGCGCAAAATAAGCAAATATGGCAGAATATAAAAAGGGCCAAAAATTTGATAATCCCCGAAAATGAGAGAGCAAAATGTACCGTGAAATATGTACCTATTTTCGAGTATGAGGGGGCGCGGATATTCAGCGACGCGCGGTGTCATATAAATCTCGCGGAAATGAGAAGTAATGCGCGAATACACTAGCGCTTCCTGACATAATCGTTGAAGCTGCGGGAAATTAAAAAGCGTATTTCGTAAAATTATACCGTATGATAACGCGCGTTTTTCGATGTTTTCCTTTCTTTTTCACCTGCGTCCATCGTTATTCCAAGAGTCTTACGAGGAAAGTGACCGAAGATATGTTTCTTTACGCGAGGGAAGAAGAAAGTTTCACGAAAAGAGCAAGAAAATGTAAATGAAAGATTGATTCGAAATATAAATATATGTACGTAGAGATCCCATATTCCGTTCACGCTCTCGTTATTCTCATTTAATAAAAATGTATGAAAAGAATAAAAAGGAAAAAGATGAATCATTCTACGAAACAATAATTAATAACTGTTTGGTTTTTCATCATCTTATAGACAGACGAGAGAAAAAAATAAGGCGGATGATTGGACGATTCAATCGAATCCTTTCGTTTTCCGAGCGATTCTTCTTTTTTCCACCAAACAATCCCAACGCGATACGTGTTTATATATTAATACTCAATCATTCATTATCGTAGATGAGAAGTTAAACTTTTAGCAATGCTCTAATCAAACTTATATCATACTCAAATAATTATTAAAACCGGAAATCTCGGATATTTTTTTACCATTAACTGCAATGGATTTATCCACCATAGTAGATTTTTATGAAATGACAACCAAGAAGCTGTTATCTTCTCGTTACAGTGTCGTATAATATAAATTTAAAACAATGACGAAAAAAATGAACAGAACATGGCTGTACATTTTTTATATTTTTAGATTTTATAAATCTAACAATGTCGACGGTTTAATATCATCAATTAGAGTGTAATTATGTAAAAAAAAAAAAACTGGTTTTTTTTTCGTATATATTTAAACCAATGACATAATTATGTTTGCGCAACAAAAATATATATAATATTCTTTACAATTTCTTTAATCCCGTTTAATTAGGCAAGGTACAGCAATACACAATATTCTAATTAATTCTAGAATCCTGATAACCGGCGGATTACATTTTTTTTCGAATCGCTGATTAAAGAAGCCAAATTGTAACGAGCAGCTTGGAATATTCTTTCTAATCAGTGCTACGTTCTCTCATCACCCTAATCAAAATTTACTGCGGCGCACAAAAGCGAGAACGGCGTAATTTATTTGGATTATTAATTATCAGCGACATTCGTTGTAGAATGAAATTACGACAATGTCACAGGACATTCTTTTTCACATTTCGACTTTAATTACGCAGAGAACTCAAGGACAGAGGTGTTACACGCGCGCGGGAAACATAATCAACGCCCTCGCGTCGCGTGCGCGCGTGTATATAACACTGCAAGCTTTCCGAATAATATTTCATAAAGATACATTTGCGTGAGATTAACGATACGCTCCCTCAATCATGTGTCATTTACGTGCCTAGAGGTTGAGAGCATTATCTTTTTCTTCTTGTGGTTCGACCGAGAAAGTGTGTGTGTGTTTACGTTTGCTCTTCTCAGATTTCGAAAAAAAATATTGGATTAGACTAAAGTAAAGCAAACACTTTCGCTTGTATTTTCTAGCGCGAGCGTTTGTTTTGTTTCCGTATAATCCGATATCTCGAAGCAAAAGTATAATAGCGGAAGGAAAGTCATATTTTATGTTTTCGTCGAAATAAGTTGTTTTTATTCGCTTTTATTAGGAACAATTCGATTCCATTTCGAAGTGTCAGTTTGCAAATATCATGGCTGCAAGAAAGAATGCATTATTCAATGACAATACGACGACTCCTTCGACAATTTTCGCGACTAATTTTCCACTGCTCGAGACTTACTATCGTCATCTATTACTACAGCGATAACGTAAACACTCGAAGACAGATTGCTCAATATTTCGTTGAAACAAATGGTTCAGTAAAGCAACGTAAAAGGCAGAAATTTATATATGTATTATTTTATTGTATTATATTGATAATGCTATGCTTTTAATGGACTTCTCCAATAGAGAGGATATCGACACGTATAATAAATCTGTCGAACGGGGAAAGTACCGGTAATATCGAGGAACGTCAAAATTCAGAAATATATATGATTTAAATTTACTCTATTAAAACTAATCACATAATCGCGAATTTTTCGTCTCATTCGTATTAGTAAAAAAAAAAGAAAATATGTTGCAAGTACAGAAACAGATTCGTTGTGTCAGTCATAAATCACACGCCGACTTAACTACTTTGCAACCTCGGTAGTGCCGAGGCAATGTTATCGGGAAAAAGTTTCGACTTACACCGCGGCCGGACTCTCATTAAAATAAGCACATCGAGCACGTTACGTTACATCTCCATTATGCTGCCTCGAAAAATAGTCCATATGAGCGTGGCGTGTCTAAAGTACGTAACTACATCTCGGCTTATAATCTCTCTCTCTCTCTCTCTCGCTTATTTCTGGATTCACATTATCTCTTTTTGGTAATATGCCAATGTGTGTATATGGTTCGATCACTCGGCCAAGAAGAGATTTCGGTGTCTAAATCGCGTGCCAATTCCCATGAAATTTCCGTCGTGATTTTAAACGAGATATTTAACGAGGCGTTATCGAACTTTTATTTTGCGGGGAAAGTGAAAGATAATAACATTTCTACGAATCTTACGTACGGTATAATTTTAGAGAAATGCCCCAACGCTGGTGCCATCACCGCGTGATCCGCGTCTCCTCAAAGGATATTTATCAAAACTTCATCCTTATCTCTGCCTGCGAGGCATTCGCCTCCTCGCACTTTTGTATCAGAACAAACTGCGAGATGCGAAAAACGTGCGCGACATTTTTACGGACGTAAGGGCTGCAGAGTGTGGCGGAGTAACAGTTTCATCGAGGCGTTGCACGTACTTCATGAGACGCCTGCAACAAATAATTGTTTCCCGGCCAAGGCGTGCTGGCATTTTCTAATTTCAAAAGCCCATCATCCGGTCGAAATCACTTTTGGTCGCGCAAGTGTGCTTCTTCGTGAGGAGGAGGGGGGCGGTAAGGGGGAAGGATTCGACGAAGGGGAGGATTGTAGACTCGACTCGCGCGCGCCCGGTCGCCTCCATTCATCAATTATTGATGCGCTTTTATGGACACGATCGATTCCTTTTAATAATCCTTCGAATCCCAACGATTTGCGAGACATTGTAAATATTTTCGCAACGATTTCCGTTCTATAATACATTCGCGCTCGATATAAAGCGACGGCGGCGGCGGCTTTCTCGCAGCCGCGCGCGTTGTGCTTTTCGGCTATTAATCGATTGATTGACGCGGGGACGAATCAATTCTCATTGGGCGCAACGTCGATTGGCCTTTCGTATCGTCGCGCACATTGCCGGGGTTTTCAACTCTCGCGGCGGCGCGCAGGCAGGCCGTGGAAAAGAATTACATCGTTCGTCCGCGCCGTATTCCCATTCTGCGGTAAAATCAATACAAAGTAAAATTAAACGTGTCTGCCGTACCGTGAAAATTTAATAAACCAGTCTGACGAGTCAGACTCCTCTATGAATGCGCGGCGGAGAGGTAGCGTTGCGCGCTACCAGAAAGAAAAGCTTTTCCCCGCGACGCGGTGCCCGCACACATAGACACGCGCGGTCCATGATTTCCGTCGGCCGCCGGCTATCGAGCGATTTGCATTTCGACACAATGGCTGACTACAAGCGACACTCGCCATTACGACGTGCCTCTTCCTCCATCGATCATTTTTCACGTTTCCTCTATCTCTCCCGATTGATCTTTCTGTTTGATACGTAAAAAAAAAGAGAGTGCTATGTGATCCAAAATATATTTTTCCAGACCAAGTAAATAGAAAAGAGAAATGATTTTATTTTTATTCATTATGTGTATATTAAAATGTTATTAAATTTTTTAAAATTATTATTGGATTTACTATTAACAAATTTTATCCATTAAAATTATAGGTTTGATTATTTTTTTATTCAAAAAGAGAAAGAGAAAAAGAGACTTGGAACAGCTAATTACTGTCTGCGAAATGTATGTGCATTGAATCTATGAGATAGATGAGCGTAGGAAGCAGATAGGTGGACGATCTTATCTAGATCTTTCCGGTTGCAACGACGGCATAGAAAAATATTGACGCGCGCTGGATGCCATTTTCCAGCGAGACACGATGAAGCGTAGGGATGGTGACGATAAGGTCGGCAATGCCAGCGGGAAACACGGTTTGGACTGTAGCAGCTCGGGCAGCTTTTATTGATCTTTCCAAGTCAAGAGAACCGGCTAATCCGGCCGGCCGGTCGGTCGGCCGGCGCGCTGTCCTTCCAATTAAAAGATAGGATCCAGGTGATAAAGAGGAGCGTGGACCGGGAATAGCGCCGATCGATTAATTGGCAGCTCCCATTGATCGCGCGATCGTCGTCCAGAAAATCTATTTCGATTTCTTCTCATCTCAGAACGCACAGTCGGATCCATTATCATTATCATTGTCATCACTCGCGATAAATTTTTTTTTTTCAGTTTTTTCTCTCTCTCTCTGTCTCTCTTTCCCTCTTTCCCTCCTTTTTCATCGCGCCCTCATTCGCATTCAAATTTATTCGAACGCATAATACACGCGCGCGTTATGCTCGAAAATACATTCGTGCGAAGAGAAGAAGAAGGGTTCGCGCGGCGATTTGCCGAGTATGACATTCGCTCTACTTCATTTTTTGTTGCTACTATTCTTTTTTTTTTTTTTTTCTCGCCATTATTCGACGCATTGCGGGTGCGCATATTTTTTGTCGAGAGGCAGTCCAACGCAAATTGCAATTGTACTCTCGTGGTGATGTTTCGCGATGATGATGGTAGGAGCTAGTTTTCAAATTTTCGCACACAAGTATCCGCACGTACATATTGGAGACTGTCGCTAAGGCTGGAGCTCTTGTAATTGACATGTTTTATTATTAAATCGATCAAAATTAATTGACGCAACTTCCGCGTTCGATGCTTCTATTAATCTCGTTATTCGATTCGCGAATACTTTATTTCAATCTATTCTTCAATCCATTATTTCAATCTATTTTTGTTCTTGAAATGTGTCAAGTATTGATCTTTTAGCTATTCTCTTTCATAATTTTGAAAGTTTTACTCACATTATATACATATACATATAATCCTACGTATAATTTCTTCTATTTTTAAGTATTCTTCTCAAAATGAGGAGAAATTTAAATCACATTATAAAATATATATAGTATGCCTTTCTGTTTATTTAAATTTGAATGCGTTATCTCTAAAACTGTGCAGAAAATTACAAAATTATATTATAAACAAAATTAAATATTGTTTGTTATTCCCGACAGAAAATTTTCGTCTTGACTTTGCGCTTTTTGCTTTTATCCAGCAATCAACTTCGATGACAGAAATCAAACTCACGACATTTCTTTAACAAAATATATCGATATGAAATTATCTCGTATATTATGAGATATGTTTTAAAATATTATTGAGCGAAACAATTAATACTATCTGATTTTTTTCAGTGAAATTTCGCATTTTGTAGTGGCTATATTTATAATTGACACTGCTTATCAATTAATATACTAATTCATTTATCTAAGAAAATGAATTTTTAAGGAATATTTTAGAACGCAATGCGGAGAAACGAAAAAATATGTCATCGAGACAACAAATTTTTAATATATATATTTAATATATATATATATAAATTTTTGTTAGAGGTCGTCGTTCCCGTTTAATCCTCGTATTAATCTCCGACTAATTCCTCCGGCGATGTACGCCTGCTTTGTCTCTAAGTGTGATAACGATATCGTGACGATCGCGCGGCACTAATTAGTCCGGATTCGGCGATCAAGTCGAAACGCGTATTAGCCATTTAGCAGGGGCCGAGCAGAGGCGCTTGGTGCCTCGGAACTCGGCATTTACTTGCCGGGCACGCCGTGTACGCGTCAGTATGGGCATCGCATATTCATTCCACCAGTGGTAACTATCAGATTTCGGCTATGCGTCACTAACGGAAGGAGATTCTCGTACCGGGAATAGTTGACCGAAGTGTGCCGTCCGTATGCCGGGGGTATCTCGCGATGCAAACTATGAGGATTGCGTGGACCGCGCGCGTGGAACGCCCGGATGTTATCCTGATGCTAGTACGATGCTTTTAGGCAAATTCGGATCTCGGCCAGATAGATTGCGCGATACGGTAACGGCTGTTGTAAAATCAAGTCCGATGCGCAACACGTGCCGCATTTATCGCGTACAATTTCTCTAAGGGTGTTTCAATTCTCCGCTTATAACATTCCGCTATGCGTATATACATACATGGCACTTGAATCGTACGCGACAATAAAATGGTTATAGCTATCGTAAAAATTGAAATAATTTTTCCCCTTTCTCACTTGCCGATCATAAAGTTCAAACTAAACAGCGTCCGTCTGACAGATTTTTCAACGCAGCGTGCTATTTATATTTTATTGTAAGAAATATTTTATTGTGTTGAATTGAATCAGCGAAAATGTCATTGAAAGCAGTGCTAAGATTTCATCTGACACTCTGTGAGAATATTCATTCTCCAGTTTTTTACTGATTGATATGACAGTAAAATTTCGTATAAATACATAATATTAATAAATTTTACTGTCATATATTAACAAAATTTTACTGTCATAATCAGTAAAATTTCGTATAAATACATAATATTAACAAATTCAGAATTATATTATATATTATCTTACTCTTGAGATGAATCTATAAAAATCCAGACCATTATTATTAGTCAAACTCACGATATTTCTTTAACAAAATATATCGATATGCAATTATCTCGTATATTATGAGATACGTTTTAAAATATCACCGAGCGAAACAGTCATTAATATTATCTGATTTTTTCAGTAAGATTTCACATTTTGTAGTGGCTATATTGAAAGCACTGCTTATCAATGATATATCAATTCATTTATCCAAGAAATTTTGAAGGAATATTTTAGAACGGAGAGCAGAAAAACGAAAAAATATTTTTAAATACTTATAAAATTGATTTAGATTTTCCTGTCCTTAAGAGATTATCAGATATTCATTCATTTAACAATATGAGGTTTTTTTTTCCTTAGACTTTATCTTCTCAGATTCTCATACTTCTCTCTCTCTCTTTTGCGTAATTCTAAATTCGAATGTTTTAAAGTAATCTAATAAAGTGTCGAACATAATAAACAGCTTCAAATACACGATTTTAACACGTGCTGTTTTTAGTGACATTTTCCGATCAAGTTTGCCTCACCGCTAATTTTTCTCGATTTTTGTTTCGCGTCTCCTGGAAACGAAGCAACGGGCAATATTCGGTTTCCAAGCGTAGGTTACCTCGTACGTGTTAACGTCGAGTAAAGAGCGAAAACGGCAAGTTTTTCGATCGCGGCGTACCTGACGGCGCTCGGTGATGGTCCATTATCGCATCATTCCGAGATATATCCTTAGACCACGCGAGGAGCGAACCAAGCTTTCACTGAATGAGATGGTGTAGGTACGCTGCGGTTTTATCGTATTATTTATGAATTTCGTCGACCATACGAATCTACCATACCATTTCACTTGTCATTTCGATTATCTACGTTATTTAATCGCTGCTTTCAAACAGACACGTTTTTGCAGCCGTGAATATGTGATTACTTATATAATTTGACACTGATGTTCATCGTTATGTCGTTTCTGCATGACAATGGAGTTTTGAAATTTTGTTAAAGATGAATATCGCTAATCGAGTGAAGGAGCTAATTATAGCTTTTATAACTCTACATTCAATAAAGAACTGTATATTCAAATGAATCTAAATTTAGAGAATGATCAAATTAATTAGCCAGGAAACAATTAATTAAAAAAGAGAGGGAGAGAGAGAGAGAGAGAATTATGAAAATGTAACGAGATAAATTTTAAAGAAAAAAATCTCATATTGTCAAATAAATGATATACATATAATCTCATAAAAAGGGGAAAATTTAAATCAAACGTTAATTATTAAAGTAAAAATAACAATAGTATAAAGACGCATTTATCAGAATTATCAGATTTATCAACTTTTTTTGTAGACTTATGAAAGAGATTACCGAAATAGCAATTCAACTTCTTCGTATGAAGCTGCGAGGCTGCAACTAAGTATTAAAAGTTTGAGTTTTATACTTAATAGGAATTTAATTCCGCATCTGCAATTCGTTTTCGTACATTTCTAAAGAAGTCCATCGGGCGAATAGATAGCGAATTTGCATTTCACCGAAGATTCCGTTCGTGAATATTGGCATGACCTCAGCGATCTCGAGCACTTGACTCTCTTTACTATCGAAACTTGGCTCGATTCTTTCCACTTTTTCCATTGTCTTGTACTGCTTCCCGCTATTGCTTTCTCCCTCCCTTCCCCCTCATCTCCTTTCTCCAACCCGGCGATAAATCTCACATTAAATATTTACGTTTTGCTTGTACATGCGAAATCTGTGGTGTGGTGATATTTTAACAATCTTAATTTCTACGAGGTGTCCCGCTGCGGATATACTCCTCGCTGCAATTTATTAGATAAAATTTCCATATCTGCGAAAGCTTTAAGCTATTTTTCATGCAAAAATATTTTTCTGGATTTCCATAGAATTAAACTTCAGGCCGCGCTCGCATTTAATTAACTGTCCTTACTTTGCAATTGGCAAATGGGTTTTATTTTGAAATCTTTTCATTTCTTTACACCATTCGCTTACATTACTTTAACATGATTTAACTTTTAGACTCTCTCTCTATCTATGTTTTGCAGGATCCTATCAATATTTCCGTAATAAAAATATCGATCTTTCGCATCGTTATTTCGAATAAAAAATTAAAAAAAGAAAAAATGAAACAGATCTCGAGGTGCAAAAACAATTTTCCATCTGCGAACTTTTAGATAACGTTAGGCAAATTTTCAATGATTTCTTTGTCGTTAAATCAATCGTCATTTCTTAATTAATTTCCAATATCGTATTTTTAATTAACGCGTAACTATCTTATTCGGGATCGCATGGCCAAGTCGGGTATCTTTCAATGCCTCCCGAAATTTGTTTCCTGACAGCTTGACAGGCCGTTAATTGTGGCTTCGAAACACACACAATCGTACTTATCATTGGCACTTTCTTTTTATATACATATAATTATTTATACAATATATATATATATATATATATATATTTATATCTTGCATAAATAATTGTTATGGTCAGTATTTAATCAGGCGCACTTATGAGCGTCAATATTTAGCCTCGCTCTTCTGTAAAAACATAGACGTGATAATAAAAATACATTGTTGTGTGTATACATGTCAATTTTATTGACACCGGAAATATTGATCAACCAATACCGTGGAGACGAATTAGTCTTCGCCATATTTACGACGATACGGAACAACATTATTCCGTGAGTAATGCAGTCAAATGCCCGCGATGAGCGTAATGAAAATTGACAAGTCAAACTCGTCGTAGAAAGCGCTCGCCGCGCTTGCCCTTTTTTTTCTTTTCAACCGAAAAATTTGCTCAAAGATTTGTTCGGTTGTTCAAATAACAGAGACGACGGGGCTTTACGCGTGATTTGTACGTGTCGCTGCAACGCGATGGCCTTTTTCGCATTAATCATCAGCTGATCCAAGACGAGTCGGCAAGCGGCCTACATCGGCGAAACAGGGACAGGGGGAGGGGGAGAGAGATATCCGAGTCCTTCTACAAATGTGGATGGATTACAGCAACCACGGGGTACACTTTCGTGCGGTGGAGGCTCGGTGGGTATACGCGGTGGGCATTTAATTACACGAATCGACCGGATCGAATGGATCGTCGTCGCGGTTGCTGCCCGCTCCGCGTTTCGAATGACTGCATCCATCACTGGCCGATATCACGCGACGTGCTCGTTCTCGCCATTTCCAGCTCCCCCACCCTTTCCCTTTCCCATCCCTCTGTGCTCTATCTCCCTCTCTCTCTCTTTCTCCTGTCCTCGTTCTGTTCGAAAGTTCTAAAGGCATTGCGTGCGCGGACGTGCTGAAAATTTTGTGCAAAGTAACGACGCGATGCGGGCATGTTTCGAGAGAACAAACGAGAGGCGAAGCACAAGCGAACTTATCTCAAAGTCGACGAGAGAAGCTCGCTTCCCCCAAGTTCTTCGTTCGTTCATGTCGTAAGCTAACTTTAGTATTAAACGTTATTAGAAGGATCCACCGGGTCGTACCGAGCATCCGGAAGAGACGAGTATCGGAAAGACGACGCGATCCGATGCAGCCACTTGACAGTCGCTCGTTGTATCATTTACCGAAAACCTGTCGTTGTTTCAAGACGGGGGAGAATCCTTTAACGAGTTCCCGGAAAGTCGTTTAATCTACGTTCCTTGTTGTCTCGCGCATTTACCATTCTAATAAAAACAAAAACCATATTCATGGTATTAAAGAGCCAGATTGCACAAATATATGCCCGGCAGAGAAAGAGAGAGAGAGAGAGAGAGAGAGAGAGAGAGAGGAAGGGATGACCCGAGTCTCGAACGACTGTCTCGCGTCGGCTGACACTGACGCCGTACAGGCGACGTTCTCGGGATTTTCATTCCCTCTGGACGCAGGGGATCGCGGGAGGGAACGGGGAGAGAAAGAGAGTGAGAGATACGGGACGACGAGAGAGAACGACGGAATGCGAAGGCCGCGTCATGTTTTCGCCGGGGCATGTCGCAATTTTCCCTTTCGGGAAAGGACGAGCGAGGGACTGTTGCAATGTCACGTCCCCTCGCGCTCACGAGGCTCTAACGCCAGGAATATATATCCCCCGAAGTAGGAACACGCCTGTGTGCTAAGCATCGTCGATGAGTTCGTATACGTGTGGATACGTGCAAAAAATGCGAGTAGAATCTAAGTTTTCTTTGTGATTTTTTTTTGATGATTAAATACGAGCTCTGTTATTTGATAAGATGGAGTAATTTTGATTAATTCACATTGGCTTGCAGGCGTGTAACATATGTACACACTATATTACTTAATCCTAATGTAAAACTAAACTATAGCTATTAATATCAGAATAATTATTGTAATTATTTTAATATTAATGCAGTTTCTTTCGTTACTTTGATTAGCTTTTGAGAACTTGGCACGTCAGTAGTTTTTTTAAAACATATCGAAAATTTTCGGAGGAAAGTGGCAGAATTTTATCGATTATATTGGAATTCTAAAAATGAGTGTTGACTGTGTAAGATGTGGAATATTATAATTTTCAATACAGAGATCTTTTATACGATTCGTTTTATTTAATTTCGTGATGTAATAATCAGAAAATTATACATACATGTTAATCTCTCCTTTGTTTAATCTTGTATTATATTACATGTATTAATTATACCTTATTGTCTTATTTTAATCATCATTTATTTATCATTAATATATATATATATAATTTTATTATAATATAATATAATATAATTGAATATAATCAAATATTATATTAATTATTAATTATCATTAATATATAAAATTCTATTTATATAATCATTTTTGCTCAAGTATATATATATCGAACTCTTTTATATAAAAAACATTTTCCGCGCAATAAAAATCTCCTGGCAATGCCAGAAATGAACTGAGATCAAATTAGATCCGAACACATTTAGACGAACTTAAGATACTCGAAAATTGAATTGCACATCCCAATTTAATAATAACACTTCGAATCGATTGCATTTAAGCTATGAAAAGAATACAAAGTCCTAATTACAACGATTATGGAATACATTTTTTCACAATGATTTGATTTGAATATTTTACGAAAAGGCTTCTGCGCGCCAGGCATCAATTTATAATAGTTTTGTCAGCTTAGATATTATCGCGCGAGTAAACACGAATGGCGGATTATAATGTAAGCGCGAAACTTCTCAGTTTATAATCTTACTGTTGCACTCTCTATAATATAAGGATATTCTCGTAGCCGATACGGAAACTCGGTGGTGCTTCTCGCGCAAGTGCTTCCGTGCTCCGAAGCAAATTGTCTCTAAACTTAATGTCATTTTATTTATTTATTTTTCTGTTTTTTTTTATTTAAACTTGAAATTGAACGTTATGAGACTAAAGTGTGCGGTATGAAATCAAAATTGGATGTTGCGATGTCACTTTAAGGATGCGTGTAAAATTCAAATTAACATTCAGAAAAAGATCTCCGTATTAAAGAAAGATCTCCCTTTTATAAAAATAAATCGACAAACAATTTATAAGATTGATACATTTTCAAGTTCAACAGTCAAAGGTTTTATCGGTGTAGTTAATCGAATAGAATTTAATTATACTGTTTTCAAAATTTAATTACGTTATTACGGGGAGAATGAGATTTTCTCGCGATAAAGAAAGTACCCTCAAAGCAACACCCGTCGGCGAATCCGCTATGGCTTTAAGTTGACTGTACTTGTATGTTATAAAATTAATGTGCATACAGTTCGCGGGCGAGAGCGCGCGAAATTTTGCACCTTTGCCCTTTTTCCCCTGACGTATGTGTACATATATCACTCTGATTTAATCATACCGTCTGAATCGCCTTTGAAATCACGGTGCGAAAATATAATTCCCTTTTTCGCTCGCGGAGAGTTCATAGGTACTACTACATGCAATTACCCTAATACTTTATTCCGTAATTATGTATACTTTGCGCCGGTAGTTTTTAATCTCTTTACCTCGAGATACAGTTCGCAATTTTTGTAATGTACACGTTAAACCTGTTTATCACGGCGCGATATAATTTGCAGTAACAAGTGAAATGATAGTACGAAATTCTCTAATTCGTCAAAATTAGATACGGTGAAAAAAAAAAATATATATATAATAATTAATTTCAATGTTATGCATTAAATTGAGAGTAAAATATAAAAAAACAGAGCTACATCTTAAAGGCGACTATAGATTCTCAAGTGTCGCATTAAGCCTCAAAATTTCGCGACATAATATTGAAAATTTCCTGAAGATTTGGATATAAGTTTCTTCCTTTCGCGGATTATTTTATCGCAAATATGTCGAATACACAAATATATAGCTTACACGCTCCTCATACATGTGCAATATTTTTGAACTTTTGCATGAAATCCGTGAAAGGGGGAGCCTTTGATATCGCAAACCGTTACAGAAATATGTCACCGTTACGCTCGTCGGCGAGATCGAATGCATAAGTCATTCTCTTTGATGTAGCTGGTAAATGTAAAAATAGCAGTTCCGAACTTAGCGTACCGGCTGAGCGCGTCGACGACGACGACGACGACGACGACGGGTCGGCGCTATTTTCCTCGCAGCTGCGTACGCGAGCTCGCATACGATCGGATATTTATTATCTCTCGCGCGAACCCGATGACGCGACCGCAACACGTAAACGGGCTCCGGGAAGAGCTCCGCGCGCGAAGGGAGAAAGAAATTTTCACGGAACGGGTGTCAGAGGGACATGAAAAAGGAGCAAATGTCGTCGCTTATACCTGGGCGCAAGTGTCTACCGTGTTTGCACGAGGTACCGTGGAACCTGATATTTCTCGCGATAAAGTAAACTGGAGAAAAGGGAAGCGCACAGGCAGAGGATCGAACCGTAAAAGCGTGTACACGCAGTGTGGTATATTTTATAAGAAGAAAAGAAGTAACGTGTAGAGAGAGGAAAAGAGAGAGAGAGAGAGAGAGAGAGAGAGAGAGAGAGAGACGCAATGCTCCTGAACCGTGAAGATCCGCTCACGACGGGTGTCGTCAACGGTAAACGATTTATTCTCTCCCTTTATTGTCTGCACCTTGTCTCCTTCCGTTACTTTTTCGTGAAAACGGTATAAATTGAGCGTCAAGATTCGTATTTCTGCATGCACGCAAATATGTACGGACGCGTTTCACCTCTTCATGATCTTTATTTGCACATTTGTCGGTTCAGTGAAATAAATCAAATTTTGTAAACGCGTTTACTTACTCGTAACCATTATTATCGCTACAATTATTTTATATCGATATCGCGATTAAAATCAATATGTCAACATTGCTTTTAATAATATCATTTAAGAAAAAATTGATGACCTAAAAAGCTCGGAGACGATGAGTTTGAGAAGAATAATTTTTCCACATTGTTACAATTTTTTTTTTTTTTTAATTGAATACAAATTTCCATTTTTGAAAAATATTATATATATATATTTTTAGAAAATATGAAATAGTATATAATAAAATGAATATTAAATATTATATATGTATATATAATTTAATTTATATAAATGTTTTGTATACGTAAAGAAGATTTGGTCTTGTATAAACGTAAAAAAGTAATGGAAGTTGTAATAGTTTCATTTCGAATACGAGTTATTTTTATTAAGTATAACTTTTTTATTTTAGTATATAAACTACTTCAATAAATCAATAAAATATTCCGATTGATCTCGCTGCGTCTATTACTTACTGTTTACGAGTACTTTCGTTTATTCGTGAGAAATTCTGACTCATGTTTTTAAAGAGAGTACGTAATCTTCCTCCTCTTCTGACACACGCGATATTATTTTTCTTTTAAATTTAACGCGAAACGCGGTAAGAACACGTTACACCTGGTCTACTAAGAAATAAACGGATAAAACACGTCGTTTTCTGTACATCGTTGTTCGTGATATGCGAGATGTGAACACTTATTCATGCACGCGGAAATTTCTTCGAAAAGAAAAAGAGGAAAAACTCGATATTCTCTCTCTCTCTCTCTCTCTCTCTCTCCATCGCAAACCAAGACAGTAGCTTCTGGCTCCGACGACACCAATTTCGTACGATGCATTTTAAACACAACGGAAATATTCGATGTTCTCTCTCTCTCTCTCTCTCTTCCTCTCCTTGCGAGAAGCTCAACATTGCTCTCACCGGAGATTTCATTTACAATACAAAAGCAAAACATTAAGAGGGAAACGGAATACGAATACAGCGCAAAGGGGTTGAATGCCAAGGAAAACGCGCAGTCGGTTCTGAGAAAGAGATGCGCCCTGCAACCGGTTGCTGCAATCCAGTGGGTGTGCAAGGCTTTACTGGAAACGTCGCCAGAGATTTCGTTAGAGACATCGAGTATTACGCGCAGTTCTCTCGGCGTGCGTATACTTTGAACGGCAGAAATTGTGAAAGCGTATCCGACGCGTTCTACGTACACGTGCTCGTTGAACCAGACAAAACATATGCGCGGTTTACGTTACGTCGAGCACCTCGCGAATACTCGCGGATACACCCGCGCAAATATGCACTGCTATATCCCGCGGAAAATATTTACGGCAAATACCGGACGTATCTCCTGCTAGAATGAATATTTCGAGTGTGTAACCGTTGCACCCGCGAATAATAAATATTCCGATATTTTTAGAGATTTAACTGGATTTTTTTGCTTTGTTTGTTTGTTTATCAAACGGTTTCGAAAATGCATTTGCGCAAGTTATTTTGAGGCGCGCGGAAATGCGTTGAATGTTATTTAGCATTTGAAGAGGGTTGTCTGTCATGTAGAAGTGATTAAGAATACGTAAAATAAGGATAACGAAGGGACGAATAAAAGGGCACTAATTTAGGGCGGTAAACTCGTGTAACCACGTCGCTCCTTAGTTAGACGAAATTATTTCCACAAAGAGTTGAAAAACAGATAGCATTTCAAACATGTGGATTATTATCAGCGTTGTGCGAGAAATGCTATCGTGTCTCTTTATCAGAATCGAATAACATTTCGTAAAATAATAGATTCTATTAAAAAAAAAAAAAAAAAAAATTTCTGGAACAAATTTGAGATAACTGGATATAATGGATAATTTATACTTATTTTATATTATATTAAATTTTTTCAAGTATCGTATGTGGAAAGTAAGCGATATCAAAAGCTTGGTACTATTATATTTAATGAGTTTTCTCCAGAATAAATAAAAAAAATATCAATGTCGATGTAACTCTTCTTTAATAGTTCTTTTCTCAAATTTTTCAGTTTTATCATCAAACGTCATTAGTGTGACAACGATCAATGTACCATAAAATAATCTCAATTCTGTTCTCTTCTCTCTCTCTCTCTCTCTCTCCCTTCCTTCCTCACCCCCCTCTCTCTCATGCGTTCAACTGCCAACCCCCAAATTCCAACTCCCAACTTTAAACTCTCAGCTATAAATCTCGAAATCTCCATTTTCTCTCTCTCTCTCTCTCGATTTGCAACCAGCAGCCCTGAATTCTCAACCTTCAATCCTCAAGTTTCAACTCTCAGCTTCAGCCTTTAGCCCTCAATCCTTAACCCTTAACCTTCAACCCTCAATCCTTAATGCTCGGCTCTCAATCTTCGACTCTCATTTCTCATCTCATAATTTGTATCCTCAATTTTCACTTGTATTTGTTAATTTATGACTAACGCGTGAAAGAAACAGGTAACGGTAAAAAAAAAACATGTATTAATTAATAAATTGAGATCAGAATATTTTGTAATATATTTAACACGCGATATACAAAGTATTTTCGCTTCAGCCATCTACGTATCTACAGTGTACATCTGTAAAGCTGTTGATCTATATTTTTGTAAATTTATGAGTTTATAAAGCTATGAATCTATAGATTTATGATACGAATAGAATAGATGGAAAGCCGGATGGAATCGAGAGAAAGATTATTTCGAATGCGTCCCATATGGAAAAAATAAAATGATATATTCCGACTTAATGACATTTTAGATTTTTTATTTCCATTGTATTTTGAACAAAAAATCGAAAACATCATTGAAGCTTTTATATGCATCAGACGAGAAATCTATTATTTCTATACTTGGCACATTTCTGACGTATCTTTAATATAAATTTCACTAAACGAGGTCAACGTGCTTCAAACTTTGGTACACGTTCTCGAAAGCGTAGTTTGCAGTTCGTTCTTTATCGATTTTTTATTCTATATTTTAGGACGAAACCTTGACGTTTAAATCGCGTCGTACGAAACTGCGCCGTTTCTCTTTCTGCAAATCCCGCCTATGAAACATTCTCCGCGCGAATCACGAAAGGCTCGCTAGAATAAGTTAAGTACTACGAAAGTGCCGTCTCCGTTTCTGCCTCTTGACCAAGCTGGCTTTGCTCCTTTTTTTTTTTTTTCATTTTTTTCTCGCTCGTGTTCGAAACCTGCTTGCTTCGGTGTAAGTTCAAGCGATATGCACTGCTTTTAACCCGGATTTGCGTATGCATTAAAAAAATTTTTTGCATCAGCGAGTTACCGCGCGTTTGACACTGTCAACGTTGTTAATTTTTTTTTCCGCCATGCGAGTTTTTCTAGCGCAACTGAAAATCTCGCTAATAGGTCTCCTCGTAAAAATCCGTTTTCGCTCGAGATAATCGTGACTTTTTATTCGGCGTGCAATTTAGCAGAGGTTCAAGCGACGGATATGAGCCTCCTCTCTCTTTTTTTTCTTTTTTTTTTTTTCTATACGCGTGCATGTCCCGACGGCGGTAAGATGCGTTTTCGTGTGGCTGCTGGAAAAAGTTGGGACAGTGGTACTGAATTTGATCGATTTTCGATTGAGGTCGGGTTCACCTGCCGCAAGCGCGACAGCAAATTAGGTCGTATGATATATACGCGGTTAGATTTCGCTGGCTCTCGATCCGACAGAGATAGCAGAGATAGCAGACATTGAAACGCAAAGAACTTGACGCGTGAATAGAACGACACGATTCTTTCCGGGATGCTCTCTCTCTCTCTCTCTCTCTCTCTCTCTCTCTCGCTCTCTCTCTCTCTCTCTCTCTCTCTCACTTTCTTGACGGCAAAAAAGTGACGTTTCTCCAACTGAGAGCGCGAGTCGAGTCACCTGTTCTCGAAAAACGGACACGTCAAGAGTTTCGTCTCTACTTTTAATACATTCCCATAATGATAGAGTCGAGCGATATTTTTTTTACTCTCTCTAAAATGGACTCCTGAATCTCTCGCCAAAAAAAAACTAGAGTGAGGATACGTTATTGATTAACCTCAGTTTACATTATCAGTGTGTTTGACGGGTTACACGAGCTTTATTTAAATATCTTCACCAAGCTGAACTCATGCATCACTAATATTCTTAAGTACCGTGCTATTTGCCACGTAGGATGAGTTTCAAGAAAAAGTCCGGGTATATGAGATTCTGCGGGCCCCAAAAGTGTGAGAAAAGGTAATTCTGTGTACCGACAATTTTTTATCCTGTCGTTCCTCGGCTTTCTCATTTCTCACGGATGATATGAGAGTGATTCCCCCCTTGAGACTTAATAAATTATGCAAATTACGAGAATCTTTTGCTACCCTTGCATTTTCCTTGTATATTACGTACATACAAACACACATACACTGCGTTTCTGCGGAAATATATTTTTTTCCGAGAAAAAAAATGTAATGCCCTTTTCAACCTCGAGTTTACGCCGTGACTATATTGACATTATTTTGACATTACACTCGATGACGATTACGTGTCGCACGTGGCATTTGTACGTAAACAATCTTGCTTATTCGATACATCCGTCGAAAGAAATCTTCGTTTCTACAACTAAGAAACTGAATGAAAGGAGGAGAGGAGCTGGCGCGAGAAAAGTTTCACTTGAAAATGCAGACTTTTGACCGCGATTTATATTTCGCATCGACGTCCTAATGAAACAATATCTCGCAACTCGTTAATGAGACGGAAGGTAAGGAAGGAGAGAATCATGGAAACCTCTGGAGAGATAGAAGAAAATATAACGACAGTATCGGCGGAACTTTCTCGTTCTCCGCACTTCGAAGATCGACAAGGATATTCTTTAGTTTTGCGCTCCCTCAAGGCATCCTGACGGAAGTTTCATAATAAAAACTTATCGTTCTGTATTCTTCCCCGTGTTCCGACCATTCTCGCGCCTCTTTCACGTAGAACCCCTCCGGTCCAAGTCGAACAAACTCGAACAATGGCAATCAGCGAGAAATATTTACAGTACGAGGTGGAAAAGGATCCTACAAAGACCGCGATCGATTGACTGACTGCTTCCGTAAATTTCTAATAAATTATCGCCATTACGTGTTCCATTATCTATCATTTCAAAGTCTTTAATAATTAATGATTAATCATGAACCGTCACTCTTGAAAAGGAAGAAAGATAATTACGAGAAAATACGGACAAATACTTTTCACTCTATTTTTATTCATATAAATTGACTTTTTGCTAATTTCTCTGAATCAATATAATGTTGTAAAATATACTAAAGGCTCTTATCCTTCTATCAGTCCCAGTTTATCGATAGAAACATAAAAATAGTTTTAAATAGACAGTAGCTATAAAATGAATTTAAAATCTAGAGCAACGCAGGTGCATTTGCAGAGATCCATCGTTGATGAAACTGTTTTAATATACCTTAATTATAATTAATACATAGTATCATGTATCTGCGTTCATAATTATAATAAGGTCCCCGCTTTGTGCAAAATAATTAAGGAGAAAGTATCATTCGCGAGATGAAAATATCTAAATAATAGGTCAAACCTATTTAGATAACCACGGTATAATACTTGTTGATTAATTTACCGTATAAAAAGAATTAAATTGTTAATGGAAACTTGGTTCTCTTCCGATATTTAACGCTGTGCGTGTTCGAGCGTGATTATATCATATTTGATCTTTAATATTGATATATAACATTGATATAACTGTGCTTTTATATATATATGTATGTATGTATGTATGTATGTATGTATACATATATATAGCGCATTTATATATTCTTGGAGAGGAAGGGATCTCACAGAGAGGATATAACTTTTCCCATAAAACCCATTACAAGAAAATAAAATAAAATACGCGCATGTAAAATTCACGTATCGGAAATTTTAAATAAAATCCTTGAATTTTATATGTAAATCGTAAAATTTTTAAAAATCTCGATGACAGAAATTCAAATATGGAAAAAACTCGCTTTCTCGCGTAGCGATGGAAAAAAAAAAGCGAATCCGGAATCAAACACGGGATGACGGATGCACCATTATTTTACCACCGTTTTCGCCCATTCCCGTACTCGGTCACTGAACATTGTTTTCTTTCTTGTCCTTCGCAGCGGATTGTTCGAAAATTGTTCTGCGCTTTGTATCACTAACCGTATAGACGAAGCATTTCCGTAGATTAACGAGAAATAACGGGGAATTGCGAGATATTAATCGCTCATAGTGAATTTATCGATGACGGTTGATGGGGAAACCGCTTTCGTAAGTGGTTGCAAGTTGGATGAGACTTGAATAATGCGTCGCGTAATTCACGCAACCTTGTACCGTTCAAATGTTTCAGATTTTATACATTCAAGATGAGCAATATTATCGCAAAGAAATGATGAAATAACCTACATTTGGAGAAATGTCTTGAATTTTTCCGCCACCGCATATCGATCTCATCGAATTACAGTAATATCATATTTCTTTGAGAATATTATTTTTAAATGATTAATTTTTAATTCATCCAGACCTCAATGCAATTATATTTCATCATCAATATTTTCGATTAGTTGATAGAATATAGATTCGATAATAAACGAAACGTTTCGTTCATTTCAACCATTTTCAATAAATTCCATATTATTTATACTATGCCATGATAACAAATTGCTGAGCTTCCGTGTGGGAAGCGTTTGATATCTGCTAAATAAAAATGTCGTGTAATAAATAAAAAAAAAAATACATATTAGAGAATAAAATTAGAGGGGATATATTTTTCCAGATCTTTCTCTCGTCTCTTCATACATTTACTCGCATTGTCTATAAGAAGCCCGGTTCTCGTAACGTCGGAACCTACCTCGCAATTTTCCGCTGCTAAAAACTATTAATCTCTCTCTTTATTCAACGTGGGAATACTTCATTATTTCCTTTTATTTATCCCCTGAATACTATATTCACTGCATATTTTGCTTCATACGATCACCTCTGTCATGTTTTCACGTTGTTTAAGATCTCCCCGACATTTACGCGATTTATGAAAGAAATATTAACCGGTATCGGATTCTTGTATCGCGCTTACGAGTTCTTACTGGCATAAATATTGCTACGCGATACGATGTTGCAACGATGTTAAGAAAGAAATTCGAGCTTACGATTAATCGATGAACTATGCCTCACTACTAGAGCAGTATTGCATTCTCGCAAGCGTAAGAAAATGCCTGAGCTTTTTAGAACCGTTAAAATAGAGATGTCGAAATAATGATTTTAAACAATGTCATCTTTAAATATTTTCATCGCAGAATATTATAAAATTCATATAATTTTTTTTAGATATTTGGTCAAGCAAATTTCGAGTTTTTCCCTTTAATTTATCTACAATTTATTGATTCACTAGAAACCTGATTCTTTTTTTATGAACCTAATAAACTTGTACCACGCTCATATTTCGAAAAAGAGATGTGTTTAATGGGAAGAAAGAAGAAAGGGAGGAAAAGTGCACTTAAGCGCTGATTGCATCGTATACGCGTTCACCTAGTTACGTCACTGGCCATAATGTTCTACGTTTATATAATTCAGTGCAAATTTTGTGGTCCAGAAACGTGAAAATTACAATATAATTTTGATACAGTTTCCACGCTATATAGTAGGAAAGTACTTCTCCAATATTTACAAACGCGTTTGTTTGCAAAAATGAAAGCGCTGCACAAAATTCGCTTCTACTTTTATCCTTTTAAGAGAATTATTTTTTTTTTTTTTTTTCGCTTTCCTTCGTTCTATCAAATCTCATATTAAATTCTTTTCTCTATTATTATCGCTTTTCTGTTATATCCAGTATCGGATTTTCTCCACATCCGTATTGATGGATATTATCTGCCGTTGACACTGCAATGTAAAGCTTAATTATTGTACGCAAGCTCACAGGGCATGCCGAGAGGGCGACATGCTGCGGTAATAAAGACATTTATGCATGACGTTAATAGATAAGAAAAGTTGTGTCGCTAGTAGTTCATTGCGCCGGATTATATCGGCTTCTTGCACTTTGTCCTCTGCCGAGCGTAATCGCCGATCTCTTTCTCTCGAAGTATATTAATTTACATACTTTTTTTCGCACGATCATGAAGTTTTCCATGCAATTGGCGGATTATAATCTAGAGCTTTGTAAGCATCGCGTTTAGTACTTCGTGTAAGAATGCAGGACTCGGCGGTGTAACTCGGGAGGGGTTAAATATCGCCGGTTATTATACTCTGTTAGGGATTTGTACCTTACAGCTGGGGCGTGCTTTGCACAGTCAATTTAACGCGCCAACTCGGGTAGCGAATGAATTTATGTATTCGATGTAATCTAAAAATATTGAGAAATTAACTTGATGTCATCTCTACTAAAGTCAATCAAAAATGAGAAAGCTCATTTATTGCTGGAATTTATTTCGCTTTTATCTAAATCTCACGACTTTAAGATCTAGATCTTGCATCTTGACACATATGGGCCGCTACTCTGGAATGCCGAGAGCTGGCAAGTGTGTGCTCGCGTTTTATGTATACACGAGACCTTAATATTACCTTTTGTCACAAGCTTCTTCAGACCAAAAGTTTCTTAAATGAAATTTAAAATAAATCAAGACTTCTAATCCGTCGCATTGCCCAATTACATTAGATTATGAAAACAAAAGTGCATTCGTCGCTTGCAATTTCTTCTCGCATTATATTTGGAAACCGATAACTTTTCTCCCCGAGACACATCGCTATTTATACTTCGTATAAAAACTGCCAAGTGTACTTCTCTATTATCATTTTAAATTCAACATGTACATTGTACTCGTATTTGTTGAAAAGTCTTAAGATGATTGAACGTAAGAGCTTCCCCCATATTTTACATTTTCCGTCGTGTAATAGAAATAAGGTGCAACGTGTATACGATCATAGCGTTTGCCGCCTCATGTAAGAAAACAGCATTCGCTACCCTGAGGGCCAAATATTACAGCGCGACGTACTTCGCCATGGGACTTTGATACACAGCTGCCGCCGTGCTTAACATATTCAATTTAATACGGTAACACCGTAGAGACTATACTTAATTTGCATCGGGAGATTCGATCCGCGAGAGTAGCATACACTCCGGAACGACGAGACCGATCAAGATGATTGGGTATACAGGTCGTGTCAGAGGTCGTGCACATTCTCTCGATGTTTTATAGTTTCCCCAACGAATCTCCTTCATTTCTTAATTCGAAAATTTCATGAATCGATCAATTAAATCGATTGATGCAAATAATAATTCTTTAATATATGTATAATATACACAGATTATTTATTTTAATTCTTTTAATATATAATATGCAGAGAGTATTTATTTTAATTCTTTGTCTAGTAGATTATTGGTAATAAACTTTGAAAAATATTTGTAGAAAATTTAGAAGCATACTAGAATTTATATTTATATATTTTTATATTTTTTACAGTTCACGCGAAACGCGAAATGTCAAGAGTTTTCAATATGTTTAAACAAATCTATTCTTACGTACGTTACTGCAATAATCATGCAAATATCTAATTCGGGAATATAGTATATCATATCTTTCTATATAAGGGACTAAGAAACTATTTTGGGGACTAAATTAAAATTTATCCATATTGCTGAACTTTATCTCGCAAAATGAATTAGTAATTGTGAAGTAATTTAATTAAATAAATTGATACTTGGAATAGCTTTTAGCAAAATTATTTTACCATCAAGAAAAAAGCTGCCTGTAAGTGTGATCGTGTGCAAGAATATTAGTTCACAAAAATTATCTTATCTAAGATAATCCGCGGATCAATTTTGCGATCCATTTCATGTCTCTCCTCTAACTTGCATAAATTTATCCTACACAAATATGGCAAGTGGCGCGATCCTTCTTAATGGAGCCGTTCTTTTATAGGTCTAACGGAGATCGATCTCGCCGATGGACGGAGGTAGAAAGGTCATGGTGCGGAAATCGCGAGAGAGAAGGAAGAACATAGGCGGCGGATGAGAAACAGGTAGGTCGTCGAGAGAACCGGCCGATCATGGGGTTGCGCGCGGGCGCGCGCGCGCGCACGCGACTGAACTAGCCTGGAAAAACGGCGCGGCGGATCCGCGAGGGGTGGGTGAGAAGGGGGAAGAGAAGGGTTCTTCTTCCGGGCGAGAATTGAGACGTAGTCGAGGGAAAGGTGTCTCGTTGTTTAAAGAGCCGCGCAGTCAGTAGATCCCCCTCGAGGGATCCTGAGGGATAGGTTGGATGAGCGCGTGAGAGGAGGAGACGGCGGAGTTAGAGGGTCGCTCTCGGGGTAGATTTCGGGGATAGATACCGGGCAAAGGCTGTAGGCCGTTTGCTATAGTGCGCACGTACCAGGAGACGAGGGGGGAAGCAAGGCGTGGAGGACGGGAGTAACAGGGTTATGTAGGAGAGAGCGAGATGGCAGAAGCGGGGAAGGGCGAAAGAGAGAGAGAGAGAGAGAGAAAGCGAGAGAGGGTGAGAAAGAGGATGAGCGGAGCGGAGGGATTCGTGGTATAGCTTTGACTTTGGCCGTGCCGCAGTGGTATCGAGCGGCAACCCCACCTTTCACCCGGTCTCCTATTACCCCTTCCGTCCCTCCGACCATCCCCCCGTTCGACACAGCACCGCCACCACCACCATTCCGCCTACCCTAGAAAACGTTATAGCGCTCTAGGCGCTAGCGCGTTTGCACAAACTCCGCGAATATTCTTTCTCTCTCTCTCTCTCTCTCTCTCTCCCCTCTCCCCGTCGCGCGCGAATGCTATTCTTGAAGCCGTTCTCCTTTTAACTTTAGCCGCTTCGTCGGTTCACTCTCTTTCCTTTTCACGGCGGTAAACTACCATACCACGTGATAGCAGACTAGAGATACTCTATTTAATGAACCACGTGCGCCCCACGGAATATTTCGAATATCGCGGGGCCGGAAATGTAACTCGTTTAGTTCCTTTGAATGCATCGTTTGCTGTAATAGCGGAACACAGTCAGGTAGGGACGGATGCGTAAATTTGATAGACGGCTGCTTCACCGCAGCCCCGCTGATAACAGTAATGACGTGACCTCCTTCGCGCCGCGCGCGCGAGACGAGCTCTCTCTCTCTCTCTCTCTCATCTCTCTCTCTCTCTCTCTCTTTCTTGATACGGAAAATTCTACGCTCTTTCGTGAAAGGAACATTCTTTTAGGACGACATACATTTCACATATCAACTCTGCTCATTTGAAAAACCTTTTCTTGAGGGAACTTGTTTGAAAATCTTGCCATCTATTCAAATAGGTCAAGATTTTTCTAACTCTCTCTCTTTATATTCTCGCTCGCGGCGAATGTTATTTTTTTCAGACGCTTGTTTTGATTTTTATATCAATTAAACTTGCACGATACACGCGTGCATAACGAGCATGAAAATTGTCCACGATGAGAAGTACGTATATAATTACGGTGAAAAAAAAATCCGTCGAACGAGTGTACAAATAAGAGCGGCAGGAACAAAAATAAAAGTGGTCTTATCAGCGAAATAATACGTACCTCTTGGACGGAGAATTGCGTTCTAGCGTATCCCCGGCAGTGTAATTACTTACAGTCGATTTAATTCAGTACGGTGTTGCTTGAAATATTTTTATATCACGGAGTTTTTTACGGACAAACGGCCATGGAACAGAAACTGCCTGCAAAAGGAGTTTTGTTTTTATCGCGACAATAATCCGATTGACGTAATACCGCGCGTGAGAGGACACAGTCTCTCTCTCTCTCTCTCTCTCTCTCTCTCTCCCCCTTTCTCCTATTTTAATATATATATGTATTAATATATATACATGTTTATATTTTCACGTTTGTCTCCCTTTTTTTTAGCAAGAGACTGCAACGGTACATTCAAAAATTCCTAATTTCTTTCAAATATTTTCTTTTTTTTTTTCCTCAAAACGTATTGTCGGTCGCACTTAAGAGAAACGTTCATGATTTTCTTCCACTAATTTGCTCGCCCCTTTCGGCGCGTCTCGGTTTTCCTTGAAAGATTTTCCGCCGCAAGGAACATGGCGCGTCTACACGAACTACAATGTTACACGGCGGCGTACAAATTAAACAGAAAAAAAAAATAGAATGAGGGCACAAAAAGAGAGAAGAAAAGTAAAAAGATTTTGGCCCCGGGGTAATTTGCTTTGCGGCTTATTCTTTCTCTTTTCCTCCCTCACCTTCTCTCTCCAAAGTCAGTCAGCCATGTTAAAATTGCTGATATCAGTAAAACAAAAAAAGCCAGTGTACACGAATGACAGACGGGGATTTTTCCACCGGTGTTCCTTATTAGATTCCAGGCGTGTATTAATACTTGAATAGGGGAGGGAGAGGAGAGGGGGGGGGGTCGATACGGGAGATCAGGAATAATCAAGAATACAGAGCCAATATTCGCAGCATTGTTTTGCTTCTTAATCGAACGCGGAGACCGGGAGGGGGTAGGAGAGGGGGGAGGGTGGGGGGAAAGGATCACCTGCATTTGCACAATGTCCCGGAGCACGGTTTTGTCGACGTGGCAACGACCGCGAAACAGGCAGCTATGTTGAAAATTAGCATTGAAAATTCCTACGGCTCGCTACCTCTACGCTACCTCATCGCCATCGGGTTGCGCGAAGGTGTGTTATTTGGTTATAGATATAGGTTATATAAATTTACATATTATTTCGCGCCCTCCCCTCCCTCCCTCCCTCCCGCCAAGTGATTGCAACTTTTACCAAGTATTTGTAACGGATTTAACGGACCGTGTTATGCAAAAATTACCTAGCAAGTGGTGTAGTTTCGAGTGAATTAACTTTTAAATGCAAAGTTTTACGTGTCCGATAATACCCGGCAATATGTGCATAATTCATTTCTTCCTTCTCTTTTTTTATTTCTTGATTTAATTCATTCTTGCTCATAACATAACGTTCACGTACGTTCACGGAGCTAGTTATGCAAAATACGGAAGTGATTTGTAAAACTGGTTTCTCTACCACGTATATACAGCGGAAATATTTTATAAAATAAAATCTTTCTATAATATGTAATTTTCGACAAACGTTTCCAATATTTTTTTTCTAAAATCACTTTACATAACAACTTTCGATTTGCCGTTGATAGTTTCATAAAGCCAGACTTACCGAAAACAGTTCTAGTAAATCCTGTTGCCCTGCAGGAATAGAAAGACGGAAACTTCTGGAATTTCCATTTTCCTCGACAGAATTCGTTATATTTTGTTTGTGCATAAGAAATGTAATAGCTAGGAAGCAGGATTGCTATTATATACTACATTAAGAAACGTCAAACAATTGGATGCAGTTTTGCGAGATGAAGTAAACCGTCATTTTTGAAATTTTTAATTCTAGCATAGGAAAATTTGCTCGTATGTTTAAAATCGGAAATCAAGTAAAACTTTGTATTTAAATAAAATATAATATTGCTCAAGAAGATTATTATGAAGTAATAATAAAATATTATTATGAAAAAGAAATTCTAATAAAAAATTATTATTAAAAAATTATGAATAATTATTATGAAATAATGTGTGATCACTTTTACTTTAGTATTGCAAACTAGAATTTTGTATCACAGAAAATTCGATTTTAATGTTTTTGTCTAAATAAAACGCGTCTGTTTTCGAATTTATTTCTATATATTTATAACCATTACGTTCAACTGCTTCGCGAGGTTCGATGTTTTGAAACATTGGTAAATCCGCCAGCTCGCCAATTGGAAAGACGATCCGATGCAAATAAAGTATATCAACAAGGCGAAGAAGCCAAGAAAGCGGAGAAATCTGCGATTTACGAGGAAACGATTGTCAAGAAACATCTCTCCGCTAAGGGGCTCACATTTATATTTATAATTCCGTAAATGAATGATTAAGTCTCGGAATAAAATCTGGCATGGTTATGACAATATTGGGAGTATGAATTCATAATGGTCCACTCTCGCGTTACTACTGCCATTGCGCTCGTTATACGTGTGCGCGGGTTTGTGTGTGCAAAGCAAAAGCGCGGGCTGGCTATGATAATAAAGCCGACGTAGTAAATGCTTAACGTAGTCGCGTAATTGCCATAGTGGTGTAATGGCGTGTCGTTTCACCCGACGCGCGGACGTAAAACGGACAAAAATCAATGGGCAGAGACCGCCGCTGAAATGGGACTGGCCGAAGGCCATTCTCAACCGGATCATGAGAGGTCGACGCGCTTATTTATTTAACCCCCGTAAAATAGCGCGCGCGCGCGCGCGCTGTCTGTTATCTTCCTCCAGTCGCCTCCACTACAATAGCGTAAGTTTCGCGGTCCCACGACCGCGATGACAGGTGTGAGCGGATAGCTTCGTATACCACGATTTCGAGGAAATCCGACGGTAGACAAATGAAGACTTTCGAAGAGAAGTAAATCTCTAATTTGTAAAATCGCTTTAGACGCACCATTTCATATTTAAAGTAAATCTTACAGATTATGCGCCTACTTTATTCCTGCTACAAGTTCTCTCTCTCTCTCTCTTTCTTTTTTTCAATTAAGTTCTGCATCCTTGTATTTTTCAATTTTCCGTGAAACACATGTCGACAGCATACATTGTACTATTGAAAATGGAATTAAGCTCAGAATTAGCCCATTTATGTCCGCTTCAATAATTTCTAATTAAATACAGTTTTTTTTTTTTTTCTACACACTTGTTTTATTTTTTACTTTTATTTTTGTATACGTTGTAATCTCGTAATTTACATATTGTTTGCAGCTTCTCCGTGTTATTTATAAGTTATGTCAAATGAATGTCCATTTTAGATTAGCGCGATATAATTTTATTTGTTATAATGGATATAATAGTCAACATATACTATGTCTGACTCGTTAATTTTTGATTAATATTCTAAAAATTGTAATATATGGATTTATATGTTTAACATATTAGTTAATATTAATGTTATTACCTAATGTTAATGTTTTCAGCTATTTTATTAGGTAATGTTAATATTATTAACTTATTTTATTAGCCAATGAATAATATTTTACCAAATTTTAAACATATTAGAGTAATATTGGAGTATAAATTATTTAGAGAAAGAGAAAGAGATTTATGAGAAAGTTATACACTTCACTTATAATTCACTTTAAATACGAAGTTACAGTAAATTAAAAATTATGGATTTATTTTATTCTTACTCTTCGATTACTCTTATATTAATTTATTCGATAAGGCAATTATTGTTTTAGAATTGCCTTCGATTTATCAAATGACTGTTTTTCAAACAGTGACAATTTATATTGTTGTATAATTTTGCAATATTCTTTTAGCATCAGAGATTTAAAATAACGATTTAAAAATAAATAAAAAAAATACACAAAATAAACTTTTCAAACTCCGAATTTGTCACGCTTAATAAAAAAAAAATTAGATTGAAATATTTTAAGTATCATTATCGTCTTTTTTGCAATATTGATTGATTGCCAAGCGTGTGAATCGCGTGTGCAAATTCAGATCGGTGATGAATTTCGTATTGACAGGTTGACATTCGGCGGTTAACCGTGCATCGAAAAGTGATTGATTGAGTGGAAATTATAAAAAGTAGAGAATGGGAAAAGAATTTATCTATATATATCTCTCTCTCTTTCATAGAGGAGAAATAAAAATAAGACACAATGAATTGTAGTCTAAAGTTCTATGACGCGAAAAATATTCAAACGTATAAACTTGTGACACATAACGTATAAACGTATTTCTCCTGTAACATTTCTCGCCGCTATATTCGAAAGGCTAGAGTTAAAATTAATAACATTACGTCGAAAATTTAATCAGTCAATCTAATTTATTTTCTTCGGACTATCTTTTTTTTTTCTTTTTTTATTTCTACCTTTGCCGGAGGCGAGCGGAATATATGATTGCGTTGCACAAGGAACAAAACGGACGCGCACGGTCGTTTTCCTCTCGCGTGCCTCATCCCGAAGAAAAGGCAGTAAAAATCAATGAACCAAAGCCGCTGGCGCGGGACTAGCCCAGGGGCTCTCCTCAGCCTGTTGAATGAACGAACCAACATTACCCCCGGTAAGAACTGGTTTAACTGTTGGACGAACGTGTCTATATATTGGCTTCCTGCGATATCGATTTCCCGAATACGTCTCGACTGATCGCGGGAAAAAGGAAAAGCGTCACGACCGCGGACGGAAGGAAGGTTACGAGGAAAGTTACGAGCGGATTCATTTGCGCGGGAGGGGGGAGGGGGGGGGGAGAGGGAGAGGGAGAGGAGTGTCATACTGTACATTTCCATCGTTTTATTTTTTTAGTCAGGAGAGACACAAGTCTAATGCGCAAAATAGCATCGGAAGGCACCCAGAAGTTTGTTTTTGACGCGACACCTCGTTCGCCCGGGAATATGTCAAAAGCCTGTCTGTTTAGCGGATCGGTGTCTCGCGTTCTTCGTGAAATATTTGATACTGTGTAACGCTGGCAAGGCAGACACGGAGAAACGGTGACAGAAATCGCCTGTAGGCGACTGGTTCAGAGAAAGAGGAGATCCTGCCCGGGTTACTTTGCGAGGTCGTCGTACTCATTTATTCATCTCCTTAAAAAAACTGCGCCATACTACTAGCGCGGCCCGCGCTCCCCTCGCCACTTTCGAGTCGACTCTCTCGTTTTATCTTCGACGGAAGGAGAAAGAAAGAGAGAGAGAGAGAGAGAGAGAGAGAATTCGCTCCAGTATTCTGAGAAAAATTTAACGTCGAAGGAGCGGATACGCGCGCGCACCTATCTCTTGGAGATATTCTACTCAAATCTATTTTATTTCTCAACTTTATCCACGTAACGCTCTAGGGAGAGGGAGAATTGATTTACACACCGTGAGGGTCGCCTCTCCATTGACTTTTTCCCTGGATAAATAAGGTATTGCCCTCATGCGCCCTCGTTTACCTTTTATCGCTCCTCCATAATATCCGAACGGTTAACGCAACCATCAAAGAGTTAAAGGCTCGTTATTTAATCTCGTCCTCATTATCATTGTATGCATTTGCAGTTCGCGCAAACATCTCGATACCGATTCTTTTATTTGACGAGAGGCAACGATAGAGAATCGTGATGCACGCAGTTATTTGACGCGGGGAGAGTAACTCGATCGTTATAGGCTCTTCAAGCTGGAAGCCCTTCACTGAAGGCATTCACTACGCACTCCGAAAAATTTATGATCGATTAAAGAGCACAATGCATGAAGATGAGCGTGGGATAAATATCGCGGGGATATCGATAATTTATACGAAATGAGCTGCTTTCATTCGTGGACAAGAGTGCACACGCAAAAATGCCATTAATGCCAGATTTTCTTCAGATGTTTATTCGAATGCAATATTTTTCCGATATTTTAGCACCTCTCTCTCTCTCTCTCTCTCTCCCTTCCTATCTCTCTGGATGCATTATAAATTTGTTATCGACGCGACAATGGCAATATCGCCGCTACAGATTCACATCGCGCTTCATATAACTCAGATTATAATTTAATATTTCTTATTATAAAACTATTGATTAATTTTTAATAATATCTTATTTACTTTATTCAACGTATGGAGATATAAATTAATATTTATATTCAGCTATAAAACTGCTTGTCGCACGCGTGTTGAATGAATAAATCAATGCATCGTTACCGATGTATAAATTAATTATAATATTATTGTAATAATATAAAAGTCCTTTCGCGAATCCAATAATTTGCTGAGAATCACTGCGGATAAGAAGTAAAGCGGCTTACTTTTGGGAGGGAGGGAAGGGGGGGGGGGGGATTCTCGAGTATTTCTCGAATTATAGCGCGTGCATGTACATAAAACGCGCGGTTCTCGCAATCCGGAGCGTATGTAATCTGGTTAAAGTGCATTCTGCGAACTCCCCTGTCGCGCTGCACTGCATCTAGCTATTATTCCGGGGGACTACATTTGGTCGACCAAAATCGTACTCATAAGCCATTTCGGAATATAGAGACGACGCGTGTCGCTTTCTCGCAAACTATAATACGATCCTGGCAATCGCCATCCCGCAAGAACACGAGACCGGTACTTCAAGCCCGTTGTATTATACGTGTGCGCATGTAGAAATATTTCTCATGTAAATTAAACCGCGCATATGTATACACACAGCTTGCATAGCTTGATTATTCTCGTTTAAGAATGGCCAGTGGCCGGATGGCACGACTGTTTAATTGAATTAACGCGCTTTTTCTTACCTGTTTGTTTTGCAGAATGGCTTCGTACCGACGGGCGGATGTGGGAAACTCGCTGATAATCTGTAAGAAGAAAAGATATACAAATTTATGTTACTTCCAAAATAGCGTGGAGCAGCTTTTAATTTTTGATTCTCAAAAGCACGGAAATATATTTGAAGATGGAAATGCACTGTCGCATTTCCATTAATCTATCACGGCTGAAATATTTATCTTCCTCTCTCCTATTTTGAAAACTATGATAATTTATGCAATGTATCCTGTACATCCTACGAGACTCGAGGTGGGAATGTTCGAACTAGACGATATGGTGTGGAAAAAATTGACAGTATTTAATTGTTGCATAAACTAAAATTTCTCCATCAGAAAATATAAAAATTGACCTATACATCCACATAATAGGATCGATGACCTTATGCGATTCAGACGGATGCAGAAGCGTGTATATTTTTAGCGAGACATCACGGCTGAAATCCGCGACATAGGCGCCGAATGTGACAATTACAAATCTCAGCTTTCATACATTATTATATTATTATATTTCGTACACACATAATCGTTGAATAATTTTATCGGTCTACTGGAAATGAAATTGATAAAAAGGTTATATCAAAATTAAAAATTACTTTACGTAAATATAGATAAGATCGATTTATTATGTAAGAATAGTAGATTTTATTATGTAAAAATAGTAGATATCTCTAATAGATATCTTTCATTTTATTAAAGTCGATATTCATAAATTAATGATTGGTTTGTAAAATGAAAGAAAAAAATATTGCTAGTTTTACATCCATATAAATAAATCGTATGCATTATAAAATGTATTTAGTGAATTTTAGAGACGACTATTTAATAAGTCTTATTTATATCATATCATTTCTGGATAAAATATTGAAAAATTAAAATCGTTCAACGATAATGTATTTGACAGTTGAAATGCTTAAAGCGGAGTCTCGATCAGACGAGAGCGCCTTATAAAAGGATTTCGCGACGCCAATGTTTTGTCTGGGGTGGATATCTACGTTCACAAGACGAAAGAGAAACAAAGGCTAAATCGGGACTGTCTCGCGTGAAGTCAAAGCTCAAGTAAATGTAGAAGCATTAGCTTTTACCGCAGCGTACGCCTTGGATTTTTGCCTGACACATGATATGCAAGTTCTCTGCTAAGGTAAAAAGACTAAAGATAGTCGGAATTAAGCGAGCCTAAGTTAGTAGTCTCTTCAGAAGATAACTAAGGTGTAGAGTGTGGAGAGGAAAAATAAAACGTGTGACTAAAATTAGAGCGGCCACGAATTTAATAAGCGCACACTAAATTTAATAATATCATTATAAGCTTCGATTTGATTAATAAGATCTTTTTAAATTAATTTAAGATACATCTTATATATTATAATAAGAAATTTAGCATAGTTTATATATATATATATATATATATATATATATATATATATATAAATCAAGATTATATTTCGTACTCTCTTAAATTACATCAGTGAAAATGTGTCACTGATTAAGGTAGTGATACAAGATATCATTGAAGATTAATATTAATAAAATGAGTATTTATTCGAAAAAAAACATAGCTCCGTCTCTTATCTCTCTCACTTATATATTTATCATTATAATAAGATTTTCGCCCAGAAAAATTAGTGATAATCGTATAAATATAAGTGAGAGAGATAAGAGACGGAGAAGCGCAAAAAAGAGCTATGTTTTTTTATCGAGTAAATACTCATCTCATTAATACTGATCTCCAATGACATCTTGTATCATTGCTTTAATCAGTGACACATTTTCACTGATACAATTTCAGAGAGGCCGAGATATAATCTTGGTTTTTTTTCACGAAAAAGTAGAAGGAAAATATCGAATTACGCGAAGGTATCTTAAACGTTCTCGTCGTAAATGAGGTGTAACTAGTAAAGGTAACATCAGGCAGCATAGAAACTCTCGATATTGGGAGGGTTGATGTACAGGGATGCCGAACTATTGCGCCATTTCGATAGGTTGTTGGCAGAAATCCGAGCTGGTCTCATCATTAAGTAAGAATCCATTACCGCGTTAGTGGCACGTCAATAACGAGAGACGGCGGAGAGGTCGCGTTAAATTATTCCCGTAACATCAAGGTGAACGAACACGGAAGGTCCTTCCCCGCGCCTTTCTCTACATTATTAAAATGAATACGAGCTCTTATTTAAAAGTATAATCACCTACATAAAAATATATATTCCTCGTTTGGAAAATTCCTTCGCCGATTGCTATCGAAGAAGCACGATTACTCATCAACATTCCGTCCGTCTCGAGTCTATTTTTATTTATTTGTTCGCATCCCGAGCAGTATCTTTGTATATATTTCTCTAGCGCACGTTCCGCATATCATTTCTATACAAATGTATATGCACAAAATATATATACTATATACGCACACATACACACACACCATAGAAATAGCCCGTATTTCTCGTATTCGTCTGGATTTTCGTCTTAGATTGCAGTTGTAGTGCGGGAAATGCGAAAATCCGGCTTATCGATCGGGGTATAAAAATAAATATTGAGAAACGCACTCGGAATCGCCTTTGTCGTCGAATATTTGCTCTCCCTCGAATTCGCAGTGTGATATATTGTAGTTATATGGTTGCACGCAGCTTCATCTTTTTCGCATGCAAAAGGGGTTAAACGACGGAGTTCGCTCTCATCATTTGCTTGAAGGGGACGAGAAAGTGAGAGGGAGAGAGATTCGAACGGATTCTCACCGGGACGGCGCGGGCGTCTATTTTCAGGAGAGAGCCCCCGACTTGGGATAAGGCCGAGAGTACCCAATTACCCGAGGAACACAATACCCGGGAAATTTTTGCGAAGAAACTCGGAGCTGGGAGTAACTCGTTTCGCAAGGCATCGCTTTCGAACGATGTCGAAAGTATCGATTCTCAAAGGCCGTTCTCCGATTCCCTCTTCCCTCCGCCTTTTTCCACCTTCGATCCCGTAACTTTACCGTCCAAATGATGGAGCTTTTATCTTCGAAGAGGACGAGAAACGCGTATCACGAAGGGACAAACGGACTTTGCGTCGATTCCGTGTGCGAATGCGCGTTACGCGGAAACGGATAATTAAAAAAAAAAATCTTTAAATTAAAATCGCGAGCGAGTTAAAATGAGAAAAGAGATTGGTCGCGCGTACACATTTAAATAAATGACCGTTCTATCAACGAGATTGTTACCATTCGACAAGAGTAGATTTATAAATGCGCTGGTAACTTTGTAGAAAACGAGAACGTGGGATTTTTACACGAAAACACGGCGAGATGGATGCAAAATTGCAACTGTCAATAGGATACAAATAAACTATTTTTGAGCAAGGATTGAAACGTACACCGATAACTTTGGTATGCGTTCAATTCCCAATGCCATAGATACGAGAGGGGTAGGGGGGAGGGGGAGGGGGAAGAGATTGTTTTACGATAATTGCCGCGGTTTCCGTTATTACAGATAAACAGAGAGGATCGTTTTTCCGCGTTTGTAGCATCCCCCGTTTTAAACTGTGACCCACCACGGTATCCCTCCCCTCCCCTCAAACTACGCGCTTTTGAGAGTTATTTTAAAGTATGTGTTTCGCGATATGCGTGTTGGGATTAACAATCAACTTTCGGCCGCATTTTATGAATGCTCCATCGAATCGGAATAATACATCACTCGCGGATCCGCGATACAAATGGCTGTTTTGTTACCTTTCCGACATTTTCTTCCGTACGCAATTTCGCGCCCGCGATAACAACATTCTGCATATCGCTATCACGGCGTAGTTTAAATGATGAAAAAGTGGGAGCGTTGAAATCGTTGAATGGGAAAATGTATCGCGCGTGTATTCGGTTTTTTTCCACCGCATCCAAACGGCGTTATGCGTCCTCGGCGGATTCCGAAAGGGAATTATGGCCTGGTCGCGACAGTCTGGGGGGTACTACATTTTGCGCGATAACTCGATTATGTTTCACGGCCGGTGGCGCTCACGCACTTTTGTGTGCACGAATATATGTGTGTGTGTGTGTGTGCGCGCGCGCGCGACAAACGTATTGTTTGATTACGACATCTTTTCGACACGACGTCGTTAGCGATTGCACTATACGAAATGGTATCCCCGGTGCGCGTAGACAGAGACGTAATGCGAAGGAGAGAGAAAATACGTAATATCGCAAGAAAATCACACGCGAATCCTTGTTTCGCGTTGAACGCATACGGGTATACGCATCATGCTCTCAGGCGCGAATCGCAATTAGACCGAAGCGCAATTACATCACTGCACGTCGCGGCGCACCACTAGCGTAAATAATACTACATCATTATTTACACCGGCCCTCTCTATGCGTTTCGCCCGCACTACGTCCGGGCTCACGGCAAATTATATATGCGTATCGCTTTATAATTAACGCTTGCCCCATTTGGAATTATACCACAAACGTCTCTGTACTCCCAACTTGTGTCCGCCGCTTGTGTTTTAATTACCATGATGCGGAATGTCGAATTATCCAGCGCTCGCGCGACGCACCAGCGATGTCTTGTACATATCCGGTTTTGCGCGTACCAAGAGAAATACGTGTAAAGAAGATTTAAAGGTTCTCCCTAATCTCCGTAGATATTAAATCTCTCGCCTGTGTGTCTCGTAGTATTCGCTTTGCACGATTGTTGTTGCAAAGTTGGGAAGCACACATATACACATATACATGTATACGCTGGCATATTAAAAGTGTCAGCAGTTTTGTCGGAGGCGCGAGTTTTAATCGAATTAGAGTGCCCGCCTTTCGCGAGGAACGAAACTTTTTGCAATGTACGCTAATAGCATTAGCACGGCAGACGTAACGCGAAATTTGCACTCGCCGGCGATTCGCGGCCCCCGTTACTTTAAATTTCCAGACACGTAGACGCGAAGGACCGGAGGGATGGAATTATGGGAGTGGAGATATATATCGCGGCACGTCCTATGGAAAGGGGAAGAGAGAGAGAGAGAGAGAGATCCGTCGCTGTCGATCAGTTTTGCTCTCTTTCTTGAAGCGGGATAAAAGAATGCGTTGTTATAGGACGATCTTCCCTTCCGCTTCGCTTATCGTCGCGCGCGTGTTTCCTCGCACCTTTTATCCGAGCACTGACGAATAAATCCGACACATCGCCGAGTGACAGGATTATTTAGATCTAATCGAAACGAAATTAGCTTTCGTCGATATTTCAGATATAAAAATGGAAATATTGGAATATATATATATATTTTAAAGCGAGATATTTTCCCGTAATAATATACATGACAGTTTTAATTTCGATCATATAATAACGCGAAATATAAATTGCATAAATATTCATAAACAATAATTTCATGCATCATTGTTTTGAAAATTCAAAGCGAGCGAAGAAATATCTTCTTTTCCGAATTATTTCAATTTACTGACCTCTTCCCGAGAGTTAGATTCATCTACGCAATCGTCGTATAATTCCGAGAAGAATATAGAGAAGATGGAAAAATACCGCGAAATCTTCCTAAAGAAAACTCAAAGCACCTTTAAAAGCTCGAGCGAAACGTAACTAACTGTGAAAGCGCTATACGCCAAGTGAAACAGAAGTAGTATTTCCGCGAGTAACCACGCGGTTGAAATTCCTTTCGCACGACAAAATTAAAATACAGTCATTGCGAGCAAACGACAAGAAGAAGAAGACCAAGTTGATACAGAACGAGAGAGAGAGAGAGAGAGAGAGAGAGAGTAATGACATTACATTTTATTGATGCCGTGCATTTCACCTTTATCCCCTCAAAGGACGTGGCATGAATCAAAGTAACCCGAATGGCATTTCGCACAAAAGGGAAGATTCTTACCTCAAATATTCACGTGCATTTCTCTTCCGTACGAGGGGGAAAAAAAATACGGGCGACACGAGTGTCTTAATCTTTTATTATTATTGCTCACCGCTTATAAATAAAATACGATGAAAATACATCCGGTGATGAAGCGGTGAGCACGCGAAACTGCGAAAATATTCTACTACGTCGATGATGATATATTATGCTCTCGCTCTCCTTCGTCGAAAAGTCAAGGAATCTCCTTGGATGCCTCCAACGCTTCTTCGGTCCGCTTTTCGAATCGAGGGTCCGCATTATCCTCGCTCAATTTCCTCTCGTTTTATGTAGCCGCGTGTCTCTTTATCCTTCACCCTCGGCTAGGTTTTTTTATCCTTACATAGCAAAGTGCGGAATAGTCGGCGCAAAGTCGATGTGGCCCGAGAGCTAAGAGAGCGAAGGTATAGAGACGATAAATGAAGGAGCTTTCAAAGAAAAGCGGAAACTACTTCAAAAAAACGAAATAAGTGTCGGCTAAGTTACCGACGTCTCTCGGCTCTCTTCCGGGCAAGGAAGAACGCCTCGCGGCAATCGATTTTTGAAAATTCTGTCATCTGACATAAGCGAAGCGGAAAAAGGACAGGGGGAGTTCATTTTTCTGCGTCTGTGAATGATGGGAGAGGGATAAGAGGAAAATGGAAGAAAATGCGAGATCGATATGCGCTGTCAGTTTCGAAGCGCCCTTTAGAGCTTAATTTCTCTTCATGCATATCTTGGGAGTATTTTTAAAAATGATTAATAGCACGATACATATATATTTTACTAAGGAATAACGTAATTTTACAAAGAACTCCTGTCCACGTTTCTCGCCAATTTCGAGACATTCTTTATACGCGTCCACGTAAGAAAGAGATGCTCCGAAGAGAGCGAATAAAGGAACTTCTGAAAAGATTCAGGTGCTTGAGAACTTTTGAAACGCGAAATAAAAGTCGTTAAAAGTTATTGGGTCACAAGGGAAAACTTTCGAAGTGAGCAATTTCGAAAATTTCGTAGGCGAGCCAGCGTGAGCGAGCCAATATCAACAAAAGAGCGAAGAACTCGCGTAATTGGCGAGAATTCCTTATGATTACGCGTCTTTCTGATATTTCTTACCGTCTATCCTCGGTAAAGTATAGAAAACTCGATGAGCCCGACCGAGGTAGTAGATATTACGCGAGAAAATGGCACCTTAAAATTCTCAAGGCAAATCGGCAACTGCACTAAAATTCGGAGACTGGCGCAAAATTACAATGGGTAGGATGAAAACTAGAAGCCAACCATTTCAATACAACTACATCGGTGGACGAAGAAATGAACAAAGTGGTGTAAGAGCCGAGTATCGGAGGAATATCTTTTTTTTTTTATTCTTCCTTTTCTCGTCTAAGGAATTTCATACAAGTACAAGGAGTTTCCTTTCGAATATATCGCGCATTCTCTCGCGAAATCTATCCGTTTCTCGCCATGTTTTTGTCGAATGGGAATTATTCTTTGCCGATTTAAGGCATTTATCTTTTCTTGCTTACGACGCAATCTTCGTTTTCTCGTACATTTTCTCCCAAGGATTGAGAATCTTGGCGATGGAAAGGGCACGGTAGACGCGAGCGAGACAAAGAAAAAAAAAAGAAGAAGAAAGAAGCATAAATTCGTTCGAGCTTGAATCGAGCTTCTCCGGCAAAGCTCGACGTTTCTAATGAGAAGTAACGCGAATGCTTAGCCGGCTACGCCAAGACCGGCTCGTCCCTTCCCTTTTCTCGCTTTTCTCATGCAACGTAATGTAAAAAGACATTTCAGAAAGATGGCGCATAGATAAGGTAGACGGGAAGATGTATTTCGCGAAATATTACCGGTTGAAATATATTCGCTCTCATACGCTACGCTTTTCAGATCGAGAGGATATATTATTCTCAATCGATTTCCTTTCGCTTTACTTTGCAGCATGTCCCTTTGACTTCCCCTTGACATTTTCCTTCTTCTTCCTTCGTCTCTTTAGCAGTACGTGCGGCGGAGCTGATTTCCAGATAGAGAAAAAGAAAAGATAAGGTGGGTGAAAGTAAGTTGAGCTTTTCAAAGGAAACCAGAAACTGTGTTGGAAATAAAATGAAAGTTACTGCCCTGGGAGTGCCGCGAGAACTCTTCCGGAGACCCTCTGACGTGAGCGGTTTTGCGAATTTCGTGATTAAGAGCAACAAGAAAACAGAATCTTGATGTAGAGAAGAATGAACGTGTGTGGGGAGGGGATAGGTCTAAGTAGAGTACCCGATATGAAAGGAAAATATCGACCTATGTGCTAGTATCGAACTAGGAGTATTATTAAAGATAAACATTGAAGAAACGAGAATTTTTAAGCATTTCTTAGCATTTAAATTACTCGCGTTTCTTTTAATGTACATATTCGTGTATATATATATTTTTTTTCTATTATATATAAATAACTCGCAAAAAAAATAATTTTTTTTTTCTTTCTATTATCGATGAAATCTTTGGATGGAATTTTATTATCGATGTATTATTACTGAGAAGCAGTGATTTCAGTGATAAATGTAGCGCTGAAAATAAAATCTAGCTAAGAAAAATTAGTTTGTGGTAAACTGATTTTTCAGTGAAACTTTGATAATCGGTAAAAGAAGGGAAGAGCAAAATGTAAGTGCTTTTGCTTAAGATCACAGGTAAAATCTTGTCACTCCTTTATCTAATCACTTTCGCTGATTTAATTAAGAAAGTAAACAGTGAGACATTATACCGATTTTATTGCGTATGAGAAATTTTTTTAAATGTATCTACGAATAAAAAGTACGATTTTCTAGAAAATAAGTTTATAACAAAGTGAACACTATAGTCGTGACGTGAGAGAATCTGTACCGTAGACACGATTTCTGAAATCTCATCATTACAGACGATAACGACGATAATAGTCGCGGTAGAAACAACGAACGACGAACGAACGACGAGGTAACAAAGAGAATGCTGGTTGTTTCTTTTTGATGCCGGGGTGCCCAGGGGGTCGTAAGAATAACACAAGTTGAAGGAATTATGTTTTCCTTTTGTCCGCGACGTGGACAAAGACTCGCCGAGAAAAATGGCAGACTCGTTGAGAGGAAGAATTCTTTGGTATGACAAGAATGGAATAAAGGCGGGAAAAAAAAAAAGAAAGGGAATGCGGCTAATTTTTAGCATGAGGTATAATCGCGTTAAATTAATAATTCCAGATGCGTTGTTGCCAGGTCGAAATATAATTTCATCTAATTATTTAGAGAGTGATCGTTTTCCTTTTTTTCGAAAGCTCTTTCAGAGTTTTAATACTTTTAAAATATGCGCAATTTTTTGCCGCGTACATTTTTTCAAAGCGTACACAGATTCGTACCATTACGATATCTCTGACAAAATAGTCAAAGACTTTTGGAACGCGAACGTATAGACAGCGTTTTTTTTTTTCATAATATATTAAATAAAATACACGTTTGACAAAGCGCGAGTGCTTGAAATGTATCCAAAGGTTAATGTCGATATTGAAATATCCTGTGAAATTTATTAAAAGATGCGTCTTCGCTATACACAATTACCGGCGGACTATCAACCATGATAAAACTCGCGCAACATAATAAAGCGAAAAATGAAACGAGAGGAACGTATTATCATGGCGATCCGTAGTATTGTTGTTTAGTACAGGGAGAATAACGTCATCATGGTAAAACCGGCATTTTCTCCACGAATGCGAGACCCCGAGTAAAATTATGCTGCAGAATAGCTCAGAACATTTTGAATGAGAACAATAACGGACTTCATTTGAATTTTATTTTTCTTTCTATAAGTTTTCAAGCATTGCTTTTGTTTAATCATATTGTCAGCTGTATTTAATTTCCATGCGAATTAATGTAACTGACAATCAAAAAGGCAACCTTTAAAATAAATAAAAAATCGTCTTTTTCATTTTACTAATAAAACAAAATTAACACGTTTTCCGCAGGAAAATAAACGTATTTTTAAATCGAATGGCAAAAAATGTTAACACGAATTATCTTTCTTTACATATAGAATGTCATATAGAATAAATGATTCGAGGAGCTTGTGAGTTAGGCATTTACATTATTTATCATTATGTTAAATCAATATGTTTATTGATCCATCATTGTTGGAAAATATTCGTTTCCGCATCAAATATTATGTTCTTTACATTTTACGATTCAGTGAAAAATTCAGCTTGACAGAAGATGCGGCTGATCGATCTTTGATTGAATATATGTTCCGAGAAGACATGCTGCGATGTATCGTGAAACTATACAAGATGCATCTTCGATTATGTTTGCTCGACGTTCAGCGATAACGCACTCGTCCGTGCAATCGCTACCATATCTCCACGTCGCGACGTTGATCGACCGTCGTCGTCGTTCGAGAAAGAGAGAGAGAGAGAGAGAGAGTCTACTACTTGGTCGCTCCTTTTCAAGGGGTTCTCAAGGTCGATGACATTACGCCCCTTTTAATTGCCGACGCATGCGCGCATGCGGCGGGGGCCCCCGCTCGCGATTTAATGCTCTGGGCGTGAACAGTCACGCATTTCACACGGACGAAATAGCCTCTTGAATTAAGCAGGGCACGGACCCAGAGGCATCTGGAACGAGTTTACCGGGGCTCATGCATACGTTTACGTGAGGTAACCCCTGATTCAGGACGCGCAGCAGCCGCAGTCGCGTCCCACCGTTCCATCATCCGTGATCCAAATCACGGACGCGCCAAATCCCCAGCCGTATCGAACAGCCCCCTTTTCTTTCCTTTTTTTTTTTTTAACGAGACGAGAGTTTGATCCTGTCGCAAATTAGTAGATTACGCGCTCCAAATCTTATTAATTCGCAATTTACGCGCTACGCAAACGGAGCGTCAGAGCCGAAGCTCATTAATGATAAGATATGCATCGGTCCTTATTTGCATGACGCACGTACGCGTCTCGAGCCGATTTCTTGGGATGCGGATTCCAAGCTAACGCCCATGGGATATCGCCCGCGAATGCGAATTAATCCTTTCATAATGATGGATGAGTTATCTCGATCTAATGCCGCTGTCTCGCGCTTTGGACGAGATCTATGTCGCGATCTCGCATCGTCTGTCTGCCACTTTGGACAGGAATATATGGTGGTCTATGATGAGATACCACATTACACATGAGAGGGATATTTAACAATATTACTTTGCAAAGAGATTGAATGAAAGTATTTCGTAAATATATTAAATCGAGAAAACAACTGTGTGTGATATTTTCGAGAATATATTTCTCTTGGCTCGACAAATATGTAATTGCATATTTCGTAAGCAAGCATCTCGGAGTACGAAATTTCTCCTCAGATACATTATCGGTTTTATTATGTGTACACCCGGTTTCTCTCTGTCTCTCTCCCTCTCTTCCTCTATGTATATGCATCAAAAGCAATCGAACGCGACCGAAGCAACCAGATGCATTTCTTGCCGTTCTTATTTTCTTAAATGTATATATATATATATATATATATATATATATATATATATATATATATTGCTTCTTGTTTATGGAACGCCGCGATGCCTTCTATTCCCGCGGACCCTTTCGCAAACAATATTCGCGGGTTACGCCGCATCGTCTGAATAAATCATACAGCTGCGACTACCAGCTCCGGAAGGAAATGCACGCGTACACTACGAGCCACATGCCTCCGGCCAAATGAAGAGTTACTTTCGAAATATGGGCTTTCCGATTTGCGACATTTACCGGAAAACTCGCATGCGAATTCGTCCGAGTAAAATATCTGTAATATTTTGCAGTAACCCGCATTTTTTTTTTTTTCTTTTTTTACGTCAAACTAATTTATCGCAAGCAATCTTTATATATTCGAGACATTTTTTTCTATAAAATCCACGCATATTTTTTTCCCGAAATATCAATTCTCGACACGCGTATATTCTCTCGCTTTAATTATAAATACGTCAAAGTTTTTGTGCAGCAAATCCCGCGATGGATAAGTCGCCTGTAAATTAACAAGATTGACGAATAATGTCGCGTCTCGGGATTCATCAAGTTTAACAAGCATCGGACGAGGTGACGTTTAGTAGAATAATTCCCTCTGACGCGTTTCATGCCGACCGCGATTCGGTTAATGCAGTAATATTGTAGCCATCGGCTTCTCTTTGTAATCTTAATTGGTTCTTGGCTATCGAACATCTTGATTGCAAGCACATGTTCTTGTTCAACGCTACCGGGGCTACGCGACTCGAATACAGCTAACGAAGGAACGTTCGTTATGCCGGCGGAACAATTTATCGAGAAGCTTAATTTCACTGTGCTCGCTGTGCACATTTGTGTGTATCCTCCGTGTATATATCGCTGAAATATATTTGTATACATATATATTCGTTAGTCCTCAACAAGCATACAATTTATTTCGCTTGCGTTAAGTGGGCGCAAGGAATCGTTGATTATTTTTGTTACTCTATAAAAAGGCAATTATATTTCCTGAAAGTATTTTTTAGGACGTTAAGAGATTAGTTATCTGATTTTCACGAAATATATACGTAGTTTTTCATCTCGATTTTAAAAAGTAGACTGAAAACAGTGAGAAATTCAGAGAAATGCGCAAACAGTTACATAAAACAATATATATTGTAAATATTATATTTTGCAAAATCTAAATTGTTTTCTTCAAACTACGGAACATAAATTCAAACATGTGGACATGAAGATACGTTGTTCAGAGAAGATTGATCACAGCTCTAACGAATAGAGAGATTTACATAAATTATGAAAAGAGAAAGAGAGGGAGAAAATTGAAACAAAAATAAATATTGTGCGTTTAATTAAAATCTGCTTTCTGGAATCAAAATTAATAAATAATATGACTCTTGCGCGATGTCAACTCACTGGAATAAATCTTCCTAATGCGATTACGTAAAAGTAGTGTCGAATAATTTGAGTAATTTCGTTAAAATTATTATTTATTTACAATTTTTATTGCTATTCAAGTCTATAAATAAACAACTATTATTTTGTTGCTTTTATTTCTCTGTAAGATGTGAGTTATTGATACGTTCGAATATTTATCTTAAAAATATTTCACCAGGATTTTAAAATTCTGTGTATTAATATATATTTTTATATTTTAATAAATTCTATGAGTAATATTTTTAATTGAATATATTCAATATTAATAATTTTTATGCTAAAAATAGTTTAAATTAAAGTTTGGAAATGTGTATATATTACAAAACAAGAAAGAGAGAGAGAGAGAAAGAGAAATAATGATTAAAATGGTAAAACAATGATTGAAATCGATTTCAAGTGTAGAACAAAATTACTTGAAAGCGATAAAATAACTGACGCATGATCTATCATCGGATTTATTCTTCTTTCGTTAAAAAACTACGAAAAGTAAAATATAATAAAAAAAACTTGCGAGATACTTGAAAGCAGCACTACTATCTAGTACAATCGCTACGCGAATGGCGATGGAGAGGCTGCGATAGACCACGGGCAACACTCGCAACTCGTATCAAAATTAACAGTCGACGATGATGGTAATGTTGCACGCTCTTTGTAACATAATTGGCAATTGGCTACCGCGGATCTTGATTAAGTTGAGCTATTCCCGGTACTACTTGAATGGGCTTTCAATCCAATCGAGTTTCCACAAATTGCGCCCGTTGTTAGATTGCATCGGACGAAGCGTAACAAATACCGCGCGGCGAAAAGTTACTTATTAGAGATCTCGAGATCTTCCGTCTGCCGTTTTATTACATCTATTATTTGATACAGCGCGCGCGACTTTGACAGCGCGCGTGACTTTGACAGCGCGCACATGTGTTCACCGATGAGATAACTGACTTGTGTTCTCGACGCAATGTCATAAAAAGGCAGGCGAGCATAAAAAATATTCGTGCTTTCAAATTAGAAAATTTGATCGATTGATTTTTTTTTTTTTTAAAATTGAAAAATTTATAAGCTTCTACAATACACGCATTTAAAATTTTCAACAGTGCGACGAATTAAGCGATATTATCGAAATAAATATTCGTTCTCGATGATCATAGCGAGATAGATATGTGGAAATAGTGAACAATTCTAGTAATATTATTCATGCTTTTTCGAAAAGAAAATGTAGTTGTTTAACATTATTCTCAATAGATTCTGGTTTTTCTCGAGCGAGCTCTCAGATAGCGCGCCACATCGTTCGTATTTCTCCACTTTTCTCCTCGAGATTGAATCGTTAAAACTTGAAAACTCACTTTACTCGCGTCCCTCATCGACGACGAAAAATTCAAAATAATTTTCATTGTATTTTTATGGATTCTTCTGGTAATACGAGTTGATGAACAAAATACACATTTTCGCATCGAAATTTTATTATTACATCTGATTAAACGATAGTCTGATGAAGCAAGTGCTTCAACACTGCTACTTAAGTACTACTCTGTTATTTTACTAAAGCGATAAAAATGCAAATGCGAAGAAGCTGAAATGGTAAAATAAAACAAAATGTGATTCAAGGGAAATATTCTCTCTTTCTCCCTCCTTTACGCAAACTCGAATACATTAGTCATTCCCTTATCGGTCATGCCTAAAGATTCCATTAGACTCCCGATTATATTATTAGTTCTCGGCGAAAGGATTTGATCGGAGAATCAGATATGGAAAATTACCGGTCACGGTTAACGCTCGACGAATGATACATAGCCAGTGTCTATTCCCGTTCGTTCTTCGCATTCTCCGAATTCATATACACACTTGGCTTGAAAATTCCATCGTCGATCGATAAGTTTCATTCGTGTTACACGTCAAGTATGTCGGAAATGCACCGAGCTTGAAATTTGTATTATCGAAATTGGTATTACCGCGGGTTTGTCCAACTTTGCCGAGTGCACAAGACCCCTCTTACCCTTCCCCCTTCCTCCCCGTCCCCTCTCGCCCCACCGCATTCCTAAGCTCCTTTGCATCTATTGTTGACTGCGATGCATATGGATGCGGCTTCATCTACTTCGCCGTCTATCTGTTTTATTCGATTAAGCAGCAAAGAGCCGGAAGCGTTTTGCTCGCGAGCAAAAACTTCGATAGACTTGATATGCACCGATGTAGGTGAATCTGATCAGTTTTGTACTCTCTTTCTCTCATCCCTTTCCTCCCTCCTCCCCCTCACCCCTCACCCCCCCGCCTCTTCTCATTTCGGAAGCGTTCCCGCGTTATCCGATACCGATAATCCTACACCGAGCAATACCCGGTCGGTTAGTCAAATCACGATCGCCGCATACGATCGATATGGAATCGGCGTTTCGCTAATGAAAGAATATGCAGAACAGGCAGGGATATTAATGCCGTGCGGTTGATCTTTTTTGCGCGCAAAATTCAATATTTGTAAAATTCAATATTTTACGCGCTCATCATTTCCGTAAATATACGCAAATAATAACGTTGCGCATAATTAAGTAAATTGCTTCGACGAATGAAAACTGCGATTACTCTATAAATATGAGTGCGCGACGCGTAGATTTTGCATTCCGCGGACGTGGAGTTTTGCAAAAAAAAAAACGAGATTGGTCTTGATTTGTCCAATCACACGTCGCCCACGAAATCTTCGAAGATCTTTGTCATCAACAAGGAGAAAGATTATCTTACACGTTTACTAAGTTGGGTCGCTCGGACGCGCTAATAAAGGGAACAAGTTTATCTAAGAGTCAGGACTCAATCAACCCTTCGTTCTGTTTCAATGAACCCCTTACACGCTGGTGTAAATTTGAGGGCAGTCGTCCAAGTCTGACAATTCTGTATCGTTCTGCTCGTAAGCTTCTCCGATTTATTACGTGGCCCGACGTCTCCGTGTCCATAGGGATATGGAGCCGGAAAATATTTTCGCTGCGTGCTTTTGGGCAAACGCACTCGTGACATCTACATTAACTGTACCCTTGTCTCTCGCATTTTATCCTTTTTATCTTACTTTATCCTCGTTCCTTTTATTATTTTTTTTTTTTATTCATGCTGTATATTGTTTTATCTATTGAAAAGAATATTCATATATGATTTTTAAAATTCATTTAAATCGCCACAACACAAAGAGTGGAGATTTAACGTTATATTCTTTTGCAATTGCTAAATTTGAATAATTATTCACCGAAAAAAACTGAGATGTAATTGCGTCACGCCATATAATTACCTCAGTTTAGCAATACTTTTATTAAATTTAATTATTAAAAGTAATAAAAGAATTATTCTAAAATTTATTATTATTATAAAAAGAAAATATTCGCGCACAGTTTTTGGCAAAATCATCAGAATAATGTTAAAAAAAGAAAGAAGGAACCGTTCCTGTAATTTTCTTTCTTTTTTTCCCATTTGCTCTCTTAAATTTTTCCACCTATACCGTGTGCATAGAAGCGCGTATCTTTTCATTAGCGCCGCAATCACCATGCGATGGAATAAATTCGACTCGGATTCGCTCGCGGCAAATAAACTCTTAACACGCATCAAAGTCGATCCAATTAACGCAAACTATCGCGGGAAACGACAATTTCTAAAGGAAAGAGAGAAAAAAAATACCCCCACCAGCGAAACTTTATCCCGCTAGTCTTCGAGTGGCGTGTCCGCTGAACCGTATAAACGCTCGATTGCTGAACTAAAATTCCCGATAAAGTCACGTTCAACCGAAACGGGTCACCCGGTGTAACCCGGAACGCCTGTATTATTTGTCTGTGATATGATGGAAAATCCGTGCAACGTATTACAAAATCCGGCCTCGACAAAGAACCGTACATACAATCGAGAAGAATCGCGAGGGAAAATTTTTCATGATTATTTAACCGATAGCTTAATAGCGGTTAGTTAAAAATATGCGTGTCGATCATAGAGAAAGAGCGAGAGAGAGAGAGAGAGAGAGAGAGAGAGAGAGAGAGAGAGAGAGAGAGAGAAATCGAAGAGATCGAATGGAGATGTAAGTCTTGAAGGAGGAGTGACATCGAGTGCATCGTAACGTTTCTCTTACCTGTTACCACGAAAATCAAACGCGGAACGTGTCTCACGACGCCACATACCATCCGATTTATTCGCTTCGTATGGATATTGACTTACAAATTTTTCACATATGTCACGTAGCGCTATTCGGATTAAAGGTCGGTCGACGAGACACGCGGACTACGAAATTTCACACGTTTCCCCTTCTTACGCCGAATTCATGTTTTGCAGCTGCCGAATGCAGCTCGTCAATGCAGTTTGTTCACGTTTCTCTTTTAGCGGTATTAATATAAGCAAATAATTGGCCAATTTTTCGTCACTCGATCAGCGAATAAATATCGCTGCTGAAACAAATTCTTGATCCTTTACATGTATGTTTAATTTTCTTTATTTATTTATTCTATCTATTTTTATAACACACGTATTCTTTTTTTAATCTTCTCTTTCCCTTTTCTTTAGAAGAGCATTATCTTTTCATTTCGGAAATTATTTTCAAATAATAAGAAATAGTTAAATAGCTCAATATTTTGAAAACCAATCTATATTATCCAATTACACAGAAATTGGCAGCTTCTTATTGACAAAAACCAAACGAGCTTAAATTTCAATTACAACGAAATGTACGAAATGATTTTAATTAAAATAATGTTTCGTCACCAGTCCTAGGATAAGTTTAATGCATAATAGATTTCGACCTGTATAACGATTCCTTATCGTCCAACTGTTTATTTTTCATTCATTTATTGTGACTTAAGTACGAGGCTGCTCTTCGCCAAGTATCTGCTTATGCAAATTCCTCGCAAACTTTAAGTACAGAATGTGGCTCGCAATCAATCCGTCAGCGGTTTACGATCTGCTGCACATAAGAGTCCGGCCATATTTCTCTTTAACGCAAACATCGGGCTTGCGAATTAAATCATTTAGAATTGTGATATTAATTTAGGAAGAATCTCTTTCGAGATGTTTCTCTGAGAAAAAAATTGATTCCACATTTCAGACGGCATACATGATTCTTCGTGTCCATTTTCGGCATTCAGAAAAAATATATATATATATATATATATATCAAAGATCGTTCGTATAACGAATTGATTCCCAACGACAGTCCCGTGTTACATATTTATCGAGCTATGCAATTCACTCCGCGATTAACGCAACGCCCATTCGCGCGTAGGTCGATTATCAGTTATTATTAATGGTTATCAATTTGTCAGAGCCATGAATGTGTATGAATACGCGGTCGGTTGTCGATATATATATATATATATATATATATATATATATATATATATATATGTATATATATATATATACAGAATAACAGAGTGAACGAGATAACGCTTAACGCCGCAGATGTAACGGATTAAATTATAGATTCGTTCATAGGTCAAGCGCGAATAATAAGGTATTTATCGATATTCCTAGCTAGGATTTAGCAACAAGGGCCAATTAATTTGCAATCTCACGATAATTCTCGCGAGACTAATAAAACACATTTCGTCTCTGCTCTTGATGATACGAGAAGAATGAATATAAATCGTCGCGCGGCATGGGTCCTAACAAATATGACGCGAGTAAAGAATGACGGACGTTAAATCATCTCCTCCGTCGGCTTAGCCCTGCGCAAACTGAACCCGACATGTGACGGTCGTATTCTTGCACAGTTCACGTATCCTGACGCGAGGTTGATGGTGAAATTTCAGGGATGCGTTAGCGCTAGAGAGCCACGTGCTGCTGGTCTGCTCGATACGTCGATATTATGCAAGTATGTGAATGTGCAATGGATGCGCGAGGTAGCCGGAGAATTCGTTGCTGCGGAGCTCGATAGTTGTCATTCGGTGGACCGAGAGCGGCAAATATATATATGCATGTGTATGTGTGTGGAGGAAGGGAAAGAGAAAGAGAGAGAGAGAGAGAGAGAGAGAGAGAGAGAGAGAGAGAGCGGAAAGCGAGAGCGATAACCTCTATAGTAAAACGGAATAGGAGTGTGAAAATACATCGCATGTACGATCCGCATGTGTGAGCACGCGGTAAATGCTTTGAATATAATGCTGCGGATAATGAGGATGTATTCGACGCTTGTGTCTTTCTTGCTCTGTCTCTCTCTCTCTCTCTCTCTCTCTCTTTTCCTCCCGTTTCGTTTAATTCTCCCTAACTTGCAAAAATTGCATTTGGCTCCACAATGGCTCCAAAGTGAATTCGTACTGCATTTCAAAAATTTGACATCCTAACACGCAAAAAAAATTTTTAATTCACGTGTAAAGAATTGACAAGCCGGAGAAAACTCGCGTACTATTAAATCACCGGCGAGATTAAGGAATGTTTAAGCGCACGTATTATTGCAGACTATGTTAATAATGTGTTTGACAGAGTTTTTAAAAGGGACTTGGGGATGGATCAGCTATGTCAAAAGTTAATAAATTTAATACGAAATATGAATCCATGAATTTGACATTGTGCACACGCAAAGCACTTTTAACCTTTTAAAATATAATATTAATAATTAATTTGTCAGTTAAAGTAAAGATTTGCCCTGTAGAATATAATTTAATCTCAAAAGCGTAAATATTATTTTATATCAAACTATCCTTTTTCTAGTGACTACACATCAAAATATTCATGAAATAAAGATTTTCATTCTGCAGAGCAAATCTTTACTTTAACTCACAAATTAATTATTAATTTTATTGCGCTTAATTCATGAATATCTTGAGAAATGCATTAGCTTTATTAACTTTTAACAGAGCTGATTCCGGTTCAGTTCCTCCTTAATATTACACAAATGACAGAACATGTATTAATTGAAATCTCGACAAGATCTCTTCGCTGTTTGATATTTCAAGACCTCGCAAGATATAATTGTATCTTCTCTTTTTGAATAAGTGTCAAAGTGCCTTGATGTAATGGTATATCAAGACAACTACACCTCTACCGTTTGCTATTTATCGGTTCGGAAGGAACGAGACAGATTAAAGAGGAAATACGTATAAAAGGGGGGTGCTATCGCGAGCGAATAGGCATGCAGACATGACGAACAATGTGAAAATTTCACGTACGCACATACTGGCTGGCTGCTTCGAATATACCAGTGAGGATAATGAGGATGCATTCGACCGACACGTATACGCCATTTACCCCAACTGTATCCGCCGCATTGCGAGAGTCCAGAGATATACGCGGCAAATGTTAAAAATGCGGTGGCGGTCACAGGCCTGTTTTAATATACGCGGGCAAATACAAGAGAGAGCGGAAGAAAGTAATCGAGATCGGTATTGACACGACCGGAGTAGTAAAAAATTGATTTAAGGGTTTAATCTACTTTAACAAAGTAAATAATTGATGATTCTGAGGAATTTTCTTTTTTTTTTCTTTCTTTTTTTTTTAAGGAATTAAAAATTGATTTTTTGACGTTTTACATATATTTTTATTGATGTTTAAATAGTATGCCAATATTTTTAAATCTTGATTATTTAGCTTTTTATTGTTAATATGATGCATATAACTTGTTCAGAAATAACGACGATGTAATATACTGCTGCTCGTGTAATTGTCTGAAGTGAAAAAACTCGGCCTAATCTTACTCCATAGGATATTTTTGGCATATTAAATCCAAATAGAAAATTTAAAAAATCAATATTTAATATTTTTCTGATTTTTTCAAAAAATGAAATAATTTTACGAAATTAAAATATATAATATTAAAATGTTACTTTAACTTTTTTCCTTTCAATTTTTGTCTAATAAAATTGGATTCAGTATCTCAAAAATATCCTACAGGATAAAACTATATCGAGTTTTTGCATTTCAAACAATTACACGAAGAGCAGCACGAGTCACATCGTCGAAACGTGCATTTTTTAACACTGCGCGCAGAGGCTGGTATTCAACAGAAAAAGCTAAATATTCAAGATTTAAAAATACAGATGTATTGTTTGAATCAATAAAAAAAATATGGAAAACGTCAAACAGATCAATTTCTAACATTCTAATATTCTTCATAAAAAAAACAATCATCAATTTTTTATACTGCTAAATTAGATTGGGCCGTTCAAAATTTTTCAGGAAAAGATTCGATTGAAAGAAAATATGATGAGGGAATAGATATTGCAGTTTCTTAGAAACATCTCACATGTTCTAGAATCACAGAAATGTTAGAGACATCCTCTTGTCGATGTTGACCATCGTGGGAATCGTAAGGCTCGATGGAAAAAGGAACTTCGAGATAGATAATGATGCACGGAAGTGGAAATAAAACCCGGCGCTGTGCACGGAATGGTACAGGGAGTATAACGCGTCGCGGTAAATGAGTTCATTACGGAGACATCGAAATAATTATCTTTTTCTATCGCACGCCCGACTGCCTGCTAATACTCGTTGACAAATAAACGATAAGTGCAACGGTAATAAACGATAAAAAATTTCCCGGCGCGTATTAGCTATATAACGAGAGGAGAGCTTTCAAATATATATTACTCGATATTAGTCGTACTAATGTTTGCCATATTATTCGGATGCATTGTTATAAGTGGTGGCTAGAAAATATTTTCTGCCCGTATTATCCGGTATTTTTATTATTAATATGGCTTGAGTGCCTCTGTCATTCTCATGGCTTGAATTATTAAAAATGATCGCAAAAAGCTATCCGTGATATACATCTAATACATATACATGTAGATATATATATGTGTAATGGCACACATTATTGTGAAATATATCATGTATCATATTTTTCCTGTGCAACGCATGTTTCATATATCATATTTTTCCACTACATGAGTTTTCAAGTTGTTTATAATTCTTATAAATAAATATCGATCTCTCCAAGAGCTCATGTCTTTCACATAAACATACTTTCAATTGTAAGTATATGCAACACAAATTTGATGCTTTTCAAATTATCATGGTCGTAGTATTATAGGAATATTGCTCAATGAAAGAATTCAATACCGTTATCAACAATTTGCATTATCATTACCGACGCGTCCTTCGAGTTTCCTAAATATTCATTAAATTCCTAGCTACTTCGATTTTACTTTTTATGCGTTATTGGCGCCGATCGTAAAAATGCTTTAGAAAGAGAGAGACGAATAAAAAGCTATATTATACGTTCAATAAAAACGCGAGTCGCCCATATTGCATGAGGCAGATAAACACAATCGCTACGTCGCGTCTTCTCGTAAAAAGCGGATCCATCTTTCAACGTAACTACGATCGCAAGTAGTATTGACACGATATTGATGCGCCTTTAGCTAAATATGGACGCTCAAACGAGTTACGCTTCCGCTGATGAATCTCAATCAGACGATTTGCTTTTTAGCGATACGACTAGTCTTTTTGTCGCACTATTCCGTGAGAGATCGTCGGCAAGATAAATAATTGGCGGCAAGTTCTCGTAAATCGCCGACTGTATCTTATCGTTATTATTCCAGAATTTTCGCGAGTCAATTATATCAAATACAGTAAACAATTGTCAATGATTATAATATAAAAACAAGAGGGGAAGGATATTTTGAAACAAGAAAATCTATCTAGAAATCTTTCAGAGTCTTCTTGGATGCATTAAAATCGCGTTAACGAATTTATCTATCTCTGAAATCTATTTTTGATGACGAAATGATGCTCGTCATACGCTCGTCATATGCTACATCCTTACAAAGAACAATAATCGGAAAGGAGAAACATTAGCTCGTAGAATATTTAAATATTTTACGTATCCGAGAGAGAGAGGAAATGTATTTTTTCAGGATATGCAGTTGAGCCAACTGGCTTGAGTGGTGTCTTTTTTTTTTCCTTTCTACTTTCCATCTCGCTAATGCGCCGGTAGACGTATGGGGTCGATTATACATTTGTATTATGTCTGCATTTCACGCGTAAACAATCTCCCCGTACGAGAGAGGCAGGGGAAAAAGAGGTGGCTCGAAGAGAGAGTGAGAGAGAGAGAGAGAGAGATAGATAGAGATAGAGAGCTATACATCAAATATTTAATCCTCGACTACTCGCTTTACGCCATAAATTAGCTGATAGTTGGTCCAATTTTATCCAAGATGATATGCGAATCGGTTTATGCGTTTAATCACGTTGAAATGTTTAACGCAAATAATCCAAGATCAAACAGCGCGATTATATATACATATAGAGGGAAGTTACAGACAAATGAATACTGTTATCCGAACGATAAACTACTGCTTTCCCGATAGCGAATCCATAACAACGCTAACGCACATATTCGCTACGATGCGCATCGTGACTAAACCGATGAACTAGAGATGATCAGTCTATCGAATATCCTTGGGGCAGGTTGTATGAATCTGACATTCGTTTAGTTTCGCCAAATTGTAACTACCTTTACCCGCGCGCAGAGAGAGAAGACGACTGATTCCCTATAATACATAGCAAATGCATTATGCGCTCCATAAACTCGGGTGTGCACTAATGACGCATTAAGTTAACAGCATGTAATCTGAGCGCGTGTACGAAACGCTTTGCATAATTGTTCATCCGTGCTCCTTGGTTTGGAAAATTAACTCTCTCTCTATACATATCGCGCTACTTTTTACCTCGATACGATTAATTCGGGCAATGAGAAACGTCACAAACACTTTCGCGGATCTGCCGAAATGAGCTTTTTGCGCAAAGTGAAAGATGCGAACGCTACGATAATCGTGTCGCTCTTAATAATCTTCGTGAATTTTCGTGAAATAATTCATCGATACAAATGAGATGGAGATAGATAAGATCAGATCGTGGAGATGAAATTCCCTCTTTCGTCAGTAGGGTAAACGACGATGGATCAGGAATCTTCAGAAGAAGCGAAAAAGAGACTGAACGCGCGCGTTCGCGCAAAATCCCTCGTTTCTCCTTTGTCAGTCTTCACTCGCGCGAAATCAGACGACGATTTACTTCGCTGTCAGACGTGACATCTCTCTCTTTCTCTCTCTCTCTCTCTCTCTCTCTCTATCTGTCATTCTCTCTTTATCTTTAAAACTTGTTTGCGAGCACGACGCGCACAAGAAGTCGCTGAATAAGATGAGCCGTATATTTGAGGAAAAGCACAGAAATTATTCGCGGCCAAGAGTGATTTCACACATACTTTTTCAAGAGGAGATTGGTCAAATCTCCTCTTATATATCGAAATTAGATCCTAAACCGAAAGCTTGGCGACGTTCCAATAGGATATTGCAACGTTTTACTCTTAACCAAGATACCAGAAGATTGAATCTCCCGAACAGGGAAATTTAATTGTAAAAGTAAATTGCGAAATGTACTAGAAAATGGATTTCGTCGAGTTTACGTTGAATAACAATTCAAATAATTAAAAACTTGTATGTATCAAAAACAAAAAAAAAAAAAAAAAAAAAAAAAAAACGATACGCCGGAAACGTAACAGAGTTAAGTTAGTCAAACTTCATACTCATGAATATTGATAGAGCATTCCATCGATGAAAAAAAATTCTCTCGCATGCGAGAGAGAGAGGGGGGGGGGAGAGAGGGGGAGAGAATGGCGCGAGAGAAAATTAACGTGTAACGTCTGCATCAATTCAACAAATGCCGACGGCGATATCGTGAGTGTCGAACTGTTACACGATCGCACATCATATATATTCTTTACATTATATAGATATATACATATATATATTTAGTCGAGCGTTACACTTCGTTAGGTCCACTGTTTTAAAAGCTCGATCCATTAACGCGCTTTAATTTATTTTCAAGCTTTTATTTCCTGAAATAAATGATACCGCACACCGAGATAGGTATTCTCGTAAGACAACTTATCGCGCACGAAACGATAATTATCGTCGTTTATGTGTGACAGACATGCATACACACACACACAAACCGATTGTGAGAGAAGATATATTGATTTGATGCAACCTTTACAACATCGCCGGCCACTTTTCGGAATCTGTTTGGGCGAATCGCGGGGACCCGTTGAATAAATTATAGCCGAATATAAACATATACGATAATTTCCGCGTATTCCGTTCAATAGACGTAGCGATCGTTAAATCGGCAATATTGCTCTGTAGCAACGCGCCGTGGAAATAATGAAAAAGATGAGCGTGGCAGAAAGGGCGGATAAAACAAGTAGTAGATTGCCATCGTGCTGGTATAATGTTCTCGATGTAAATATAATCAACATGACGAGCAAATATTGCAACTGACTCTAAATACGCGTCAAACTAAATGCAAATATCGCGTAAATTATGCTCGCCCGTTTTAATACCGGGATCAAATAGAGCAAGAAAATAAGCCAGCATCATCTACCCGTTTCGCAGATTCTTGCCCGCGATCTAAGTTTTCATATCTTAAGACAGTCGTCGACGGATTAATTTTTGAGAAATTACTGACAACTTGTTTTCGAAAGAAAAATATCCCCGCAATATTTTTAATTGCCAATATTTGTAATTTCCAAGCTTATTTTGAAAGATCGAATAGAGACAGAGAGTTTCGATGCAGTAATACGGGAAAAGATTGTAGGAGGAAAAACTAGTCGCGCAAGGTAAACTATCGTGCTTGAGATGCAAACTCGCAAGTGGCGGATGTCTTTAAATAGTATCATTTATCGTGTTGCAGCTGGAAAGAACTAAAAGTGGAACCTTAAATGATGCCATTTATCGTCTCACAGCTGGAACGCTTACTTTGCCTCGGCATACTTTAAACAATCTACGACTGCACGCCATACGTTAGCACTTTTTTCTTTACCCTTCTCGGATGAGATAATGGGAACCAGAGCAATAGGCTTTTCCACATTCGCGACGCGCTTTCTTTCTCTAGGAATTACATAAATGTCACAATCCTTCGACAGACTCGCCTCGCTGGCATATGATAAAAGGAACAATCTATATTATCACGTAATATTATTTTGTACGATTCCAACAACAAAACAATTGCATTAGTCGTAAGAGCAGATACGTAAATCAAGTTATATCTTTTTGCTAAAAAGACACGCGCTATAAAAATTTGAAAATATTGTACTAAACTGTTTTCTATTTAAAAGTAGCATCTGGAAAGCAAACTTTACTTTTAATAAAAAACAGTATTAAAATAAAAGCTTTCTCTTCTTCTTAAAATCTACTATATATTCTGTTGCTTCCTAAAGTAGCCAACACCTTTTATCGTTAATGTATTTATAATCATATATTGCATTACTGCACAAGCAGACAGAAAATTTCATGGCGAGCGTGAATTTTAACTCAAAGCGAGTTGAACGAGAGAATTATAGCGTTTATTAAGAATAGAGATGGCCGGATACGCGGGGGCGACAATAACTTCGCCAAGAGAGCAAGAGAGCAAGATATATATCAATGCAAAAGCCTTCTACTCTACGTCGGGCCGAGAATAATTCAGTGTCACGTTCCGGGTGGAGACTACTGGGAGAGGAGAGGAAGCTATATCGCGGGCTATTTTACATTCTGTATTTCCCGGTTCGTTATTTATGCAAACCACCGGAATATACGATGAGAAAATGTATGTTTATGTAAATTGAGTGCACAAACGTTTACTTATGTTTCAAACGGAATCTTAATCTTTAACTCGTCTCCTTTTCTCCCCCCCCCCTCCCCCCCGCCTCCTGTCAACTCATCTGAGTCCCTTCCTCTCCCCCCCCCTCTCTCTCTCTGTCTCACTCACACCCTCTCTCATATATCGTGCCGGATATCCGCGCTGCGTTTGCGCTGTGCTCACAGCGTTTGATAACCAAACTGCATTACGGAAGGAATTACACTGAATCGCTACTCCTACCCCATTTTCGATCGATGTCGGCACGGTCACTTGGCACTAACCGCCACTAAATATCGTTACGATCGACGACGCCGAGCGATGTTGCGTTCTCGTGTTGCGATGAAGGATAATATCCGGCAAGCTCGCTTCAACCCCCGCCTCAACCCGGTACACGATAATGAATTTATTCGATTTTCGTCGCCCGGTAGCTCGCGCCCACCCGCGGCATTTATATCCATTTCTTAGCGAGAGCTCGGCAACCGGAGGAGCTTCTTGGCGCATCTTGCCCGCGCCACTCCTATGCATATAACTCACAATTAGTCTCTTCTAATGACGGCATTTTGCTAAGCGCCTCGCACAATGCGTCTTTATCCAGCTATCGCGCGCGAAGCTTCGCGATAATGGCCGTTGTAATAACGGATCTCCAGTTTAGTGTGTATTTACGTTATGTACGCGCGCCGTGCTTTCCTCTTTTTTCTCCTCTTTTCATTTTCATCAGAATCCTACGAATATCGCTTTACATTATTATTATTATAAAGGGAGCTCTTGAATACGTCTCGCGCTACGCAAACAAAACGCGATTTCACGCTACGTACAAAAACAAATTATATTTCAACGAATTTAATTTTCACCAAGCGACGCGCGCTAAAAGATAATAAAAAAAAACGTATTCTTACAGCGCGCGGTAAAAAGTCGTCGGTAAGAGATAAGTTTACAAGTACGATTACAAATCGTATACCGTTATGTAAAAATAGCAGGTTCTAAAAAAGGACAGATTTCATTTAATTAAATTGACGTTTTCGCGAATTATAAAGAATGACGAGAAGGCGTATGGCGTGATTACTACTTGTTAAACGTGTGTATTTCCCTCGAGCAAAGATAACGGAATGTTAAACGCGACCGGTTTTGCGTTTGGCTTGAAAACTCTCACGGAGTGTATCTAGCCAAAAGTTTCAGATAAATAGCGCTTACAACATCTACCTCGTAATAGGCGGGCATACTCTCGAGCGATTAATCATTTTTCGTATATATACATCGCGGTTAATCTTCTATTTAGCGGGGCCCTCCCGTAATTCGAACGATGTTTTTCCGCGTAATTGCGGGCAATCATTCTTGTTAGAGCCGGGGGGCACACTAGCTAAGAAGAACGGAAACAAGAGGCACACGAGAGCGAAATACGGTGCGAATATCCCTACCGTGCTTTAATCATCAGCGTTAATTAAAATAATGCTTACGAGATAATTATTTTGTGGCCAGACAAAGTGATGGACGACCGCGTGGACTATAACGCTATTCGTGCGGTCAACGCGCGAGCATTGGAGGAAAGAGGAGGAATTATAACGCGCCGCCCCGACCACGAGGGTATTTGGTATTCGTAAATTAATCGATTAGAATTAATTGTTCCCAATTGAAATACCACTGGCTTGCGCGTGGCATTCTTTTTTCCGAGCCACCATCGCTGCGGGAAATTGTTCATTTGGCGCGCCGGTTAGCGCTTTTCCAAAGCGTTCTTTGTAAACGCCATCAATTTATCGTCGAATAAACATTACCGTAATTGCATCACCAAAGCAAACGAAGCTTTCAAAAATTTACGGAAATTCGCGCTCTTAGACTACGTGAGATGCAAAGCACGGGGTTGTTGCCATTAACTATCTACGAGAGAATTTATAGTCTCTTTTTTTAAACCGCATAAATAAATGCGTAACACAATTGTAAAAAGACAGAATATCGTTTGATCGATATATTTTAATAAAATATATTTTTTTATCGAGTTATTATATAAGTGCGCTTCGATAAAGTATCGTTTTTCGGATTACGCTGCGGCATCAATGAATCATCGGTCTCGGAATAATTTCGCAAGATAGATCCGTTCGCATCAAGCATTAAATTATTTTCAAACACGCTTAATGTTATTTATTTAATTTAATGCTCCTGCTCTCTGTACGCTTTTCGCTTTTGAAACTCCGAGATGTAACTACAGTAGCAATGTACAGAGGATTGCTAGCGGCGAAATCACGCTGACATTGCGCCGTTCGCAGAAAACTTTCTCGTCTCTAGATGAAATGAACTTCACAACTTGCTATTAACCCTATCTCTTACCGCCGCGTCCATGTTTAACGTTACCTCTCTTAAATTTAGTAGACTACGGCCTACTAAATTTAAATTTGCAAAACAGTACTCATTGTTCAAACATTGATTTAACATGTCGGAAAGGAAATAATTGGATAATCCAATTTCTCAATAGCGTGAAATTCGCGCCAAATTTTCGCTATTTCGCTTTCATTCCGCGACGTACAAAAGTTGTATAAACTTGTTTAGTTTTATCTTACGCTTTCTCGCCTTTACGGACGAGTCAACCGCACCTTTTATCAGGCTCGCGGACTGACAACCTTAAAACTTTTACAACAACGGTTCTTATCGTCTGCCCGATATGTTATGAAATAAACGCATGTAGAAGAGATCCCACAAATAGATTGCAATTTAATTTAATTAATTGTATTTTCAGGCTTGCGAGCAAAATTTAATATAGAAAATAAGAGAATTAACGCGGCTGATAAAGTTTTTTCATCAAATTTTTGCTACCCGGAAGAAAGTCCAAAGTACCAAGAGCTTTTCAAAGAACTTTAGCTCATTTATAGTATACGTAGTCTTGAAGGAAATATGTGAAAGAAGCGACTCTGGTTTCACAGTTTTTTTAAAAGGGAAATGAAGAGATAAAGTTGGTAAAGGACTACCTCCCTTTTCATCCACCGTTTCTCTTTGATGGATTTACGGAAATCGTCTTTTAACAATTAATGTCAGATTAAAAAGACGTGGCGATTGTAATCAATTAAAATAAGCAAAAAAATAAAATCCAATTTCTATTTCAATTTTAAATGAACATTATTCACTATGACAAAATTTCAGAAAACTTTAGACATTTTTAGGAAAAGATATAATAAAATACTAAAAAGGGAGCAATAGTTACGAAAGACTATTTGAAGATGAAGAATTATTAGAAATCAAATTTCCGTTAAAAGATGTAAAAATAAACTTTATCGGATAAAATAAATTTAATCAAAGAATTTATAGATGAGAGAAAATATGAGCAAATATATATATATATACATACATATATATATATATATACATACATACATATATATATATATATATATCATACGTATTAATATCTGCGATATATTATTATTAAAATAAGCCAAATTAAAAAAATGGTGCACAATCAATTACATGGACATAAATTAAGATCTCTCATTTCACAAGTATTATCTTCACGATTATTCGAAATATAATACAATCGAGCTAAGATTCTTTGAAAAAGTAAAAGAGTTGATGATTATAAACTTTCCTTCGTGAGGTGAGAATTGGTTGGAACGACTTTATCATAGAGTCAAGGGAAGTACGATTTTATTATCTCTTCGAATTTGCAATAAAGGGTCTTTAATCCGTCGTTGTGAACTGTCGCATCGTAAACAATCACCACGTAGATTACGGATTTTTACGCGACGACTTCAGGCTTTTTCCATCGAAGCCTTGATTTATTGCATTACACTTGGTACTGACGCTTACACTACCGCCGGCCCCTTCAGGCAACTCAGGGTGAGTTTTATTTACTTTTAGCGAATCGATCGACCGCGAGGGTTTAGCGCAGGAGGGGTAGCGGCGGCGGCGGCGGAGGAGGAGGAGGTCGAGAAGGAGGTGGAGGAGGAAGAGGAGAGACTACTAGGTAGTTGCTGCTCGCCAACCCCCGGCGAAGCGAGCTTACGTGGTCCTGGCACCCCCGGTGTAGTCTGGTCTTTCGCGTTCCTCTAACGTTATATCATCGCCTACTTTCCTCTAATCGTGAATTTACGCCGACAGATCGGTCCGAGGATCCGGCACGATTCTCTTTCGCCGTAATGCTTTACGAATCGACACGTATAAAAACACACGCTCGAAATATTGCGCGAATCGATCGACTTTCTTCTTCCACTCGTTCGTACATTCGAATTTCAAGGTCTTCAATCGTGAATAAAAGATGAAATCTTTCCGTTTGCGCTTTATGACTTCATGTTCATCGCTAGAAATGTTTGATCTTCTTATTGAATATTAAACAATGTATATATATATATATATATATATATATATATATATATATGCATATTATATAAATTATAAAACATAGGATATATTGCAATAATGATGAGTTAATTAATGAAAAATTAACACAGAATAATGAGATATGATATATTTCAAAGATACGTTGTACTCGTTTAATAATATATGCTTTTTAATATATTATTTGATAAATAAAACATTAAATATTTTATAAATATTAATTATATATATATATATTTTTTTTTAACATTAATTATTTTATATCTCGTAAATAAAATTGAGATATTTAATTATCGAAAAAATATATAATCGTCTCTTTGGACTGTTGCAAAGAAAAAAAAAAGACCTCTTCTCCTGAGAGAAATTTTCTTCGACTTAGCATATCTTCGAACCGGAAAGGGAAATTGCTCAGAACTTTTGTTTGCAATTGAATCGATTCCAGCCATAAGTATTAACTCTGGCAAGAGTTCTGGACAGCTTTCCAAGAATTTTATCGATAATCTTACGGTTGAAATTGATCTTGATACAAAGGAAAGGAAAGGTTATTGCCAATTTTCGTAATAATGAAGATGTGAAGTTGGATGATACAAATTTTAAAATTCTCATTTTTCGTATCGGATTAACGAAAATTTCTATCATACATATTACAAAATTCAAAAAATCATCAAAAATAATATTAATCGCGTTTGAAGACTATTATCTCAACACAGGGATTGTTCTCTCGTCAATATAATCATGATATTTCAATGTATATCGATTGTTCCATCAATCGCGAGGTAATTTACATAGTTAAAAGAGAATTAACAAAAATGAGAGCGCAAATGTTGTTAATATCACGGTAGCGCTAATACGCGGCAATATCTATGCTCTGACGATTACACGATCTGAATTATTCAAAATACAATACGAGCGTAAATTCGATCACACATGCTGTACATTTTATCAAGAATTAATTTTCATTCGGAGAACCATAATTAATAGCAATCTGTAAATAATGAGCAACAATAGCGAGAAAATAGTAATACACTGAACACGGAATACAAGCTGGTTATTGATTATCATCGATAATGGGTGTAAATAGAAGGAGAAATTAAATTCAAGGGGTTGAGGGATAATATGTCAAATCACACGCGAGAAAGTTGTGTGAAATATATTGTAATAATATATTTGTACATGACACACACATTTGCTCCAATTGCATTTCACATATTATATTAACTTTATCAACTAGATGATATAATAGAAAATAAAATAGCAGAAAATGTCAAAAATAAAACGTGTCGTAAATGTATTTAAATGTAAATTATTATAATTATATTATATTGAAATTTTTGCATAAAATAACTGCGCGCAGATTAGATAAATTTTTTCAAATTATTTGACATTTTTTTTTTTTCGTGTATCGGCATCAGGTGGTCGCGTCAGCAGGTGCGCGCCAACGTGACGCGAGAAGATTCGAAATGACAGGGGCAATCAAACGTTCTATCGCGAACAAACCGTGCGATATTAAACTAAGATTTCTATCCGCTTTACGGGATTCACACCTCTCGGCTCGAGTGGGCCCTGTTATTCTTTCGTCTGAGTGTTTTCTCAACGCATTTTCCACCGTCTTCAAGCGAATGGGCGCGACGAAGCCGGTTACCAAGTGCGAATATTAAATCGCGTTATTCATCCTCCCATTCAGCTCGCTTGAAATTAAAATACGCGCGCGGGCAAAAATTGGCCCGAAAATCTCGTAATCCACGGTGTCTCTTGCGAGAATCTACAATTTTTCTTTCCTGCAATGTTGAAGAGACGATCTCTCTACGGTTTCGTTATCGAACTTATAAAACCCCTTGGAAAATTCAAGTTTCCGTACTATTAAGTGGAATTAACCTTCCTGGTGAGAATCTTAAGATTCCGATTGCGCCAACTTCGCGCGTACTACGTGCAACTTTGCGGCATTCAGTCCGCAATTTAGATTTCTCATTAAACGTTGAAAATCACTGATGGATGCACGCGAATTAACCGTAGACCCGGCTCCTAGACTCGCGCTCGCACGTCCGAACTTAATTATTAGGGATTGTTAGCTTATCGTGTAACGTACTTGTATAAGGTACACAGAAAGTAATGACAGAGAACGCGTGTCCTATCGTTGTAACTTGTAATCATTATCCTGACAACTGCGAATACTCGATCACAGTATGCTTCGATTCCTGTTTAGAATTTTTATTATAATAAAATTAATCGAATATTTTGAAAAATAAAGCGACATATCTTCTTTTATTTTTTTTTTTTTACATTCAGATGTAAATTTTTTCAAAGCCACGATTGGGAGAGACAAATTTCTTATTCTTTATACAATGCTTGGAATTAATTTGCGACATTGTTTTATATATAGGGCCGTCTGAACGCGAACATTCAAGTACTTGCCCCGCGAAAGTGTTACAATAGGGATGTCCCGCATACAAACGAGCTGAGAAGACTTCAAGACTGTTAATAAATCTCGCTTAAATTTGCGAGAGCTAATTGATTTCGTACCGCAAATTTACGAGAAAATTCCAAGCTATTGCCTAAATATTTCTTTACCGGGGAGCAACGAAGACAATAAATATATCCGCCTAGTACAATTATGTATAAATTCTCTTCAGCGATACAAACCCCTGAATATAGAGACATTAGCCGAACGTGAATGTTCGCGCTATGAGCTCTGTGCACATATTAGAAACTACATCCGTGCGAAATAGCGGTGTACCTAATATTATGTTAGCTATCCTTATTCCCAAACATCTCTACCTTTACATAAGATTTGCATTAAAAGAGACAGGTTTGCCATGCATTTATTATTTGTACGTTGAAGGAAATATGCATCGCCTGTAAAGAGTAATTGTTGAAGTGAAATTGATACCATAAATTAATACTGCGAATTTTGATATTTCATCGTCCGATAAAATTTGTATTTATTTATCGTATTGGATTACATTTAATCATTTGATTATACGCATAATTTTTAGCGAGAATCTGTCAAAATTAATCTGCTTATAACATTCAAGGTATATTAAACTTTACGTCATATTTGTTAGAAACCAAAAATATATTATAATAGTCACAGCAGCGATAATGATTTAAAAATCCAATATCTGTTTTTAAATTTTGAGATATTATATTTTATGTTTCCCGATTGTCCCTTTTAGGAACCATTTATTACGTTGATTTTCATTGAAAGTATTGATATGCAGTGTTCAAATATAAAACTCAAATTATATGTATATTGTAATATTACAATATTTCAATATTATAATAATACGATATTACAACATTTCAATATTATAATTTTACAACATTTCCAACGTTTCATAAATTTGCAAACTGAATAAATTAAAATTGACATAATTTTTTTTATATATTATAATATATATATATATAAAGGATGCAGTCAAGATTCTAATACAACGCGATGATCGATCCTAGCACAAAAAAAACTAGATTAAGTTCTAAACATCTACTACCACCCTTTGATTCGTCGACTCATTTTTGCCGACATCAACAACAAATCCCTTTTCTCATTAATAGTACGTCGACCATTAACTTGGCCATTTATCATGAGCCCGTGTGGCGATCTAAAGCGCATCTCTCGGACCTTGGGTAGAGACCATATTTATACTACGCGTATCTGTATCGATCGCGCGTATATTTCTTTAGAGGTAACGGCATTTAATTTCATCGCGTGTCACTTAATCCTCCGCCTGGCGGACGGGTCCATTAGGCCCGTACCTGTTTCGGGAACATTGTTCTAATAAATTAAAAGCATATAACCTTCGTTCACGATATATTACGAAATGTATGAAATATTATTTTATATCAGAAATTATTTTAGAAAATTATTTTAAAGTAAATAATTAAAGAAATCTATTTTAAGATAAATCATTATTTTAGATAATTATTTTAGAAAAAATAATTTAAATTATATCTAAAAAATTTTATACAAAAAAATTATATCATCCAATATATAAGAGAGAGAATCATGTGTTTATTATATCAGAAAAATTGAGATTTTATTTTTTCTCATATATTGGATAACATATTTTTTTGTTATAATATAAATTATTTTTTCTAAAACAATTATCTAAAATAATTATTCTTTTATCCTAAAATAATTTTCTTTAATTACTTATTCTAAAATAATTTCGGATATAAAATAATATTTCATACATAAAATTTTGTATGAAATTATATAAAATATTTCGGAGGAATAAGGGCTCGTTTCGTCACGAAACGCAAAAGGTCGCCGCATCAATGGTTTATATTATGTCGCCTGCGTCTGATCTATTTGCCGAAATTCTCACGAGAAGCTTCGTGCGTCAGCTAAAATCGTATATTCGCGACAAGTGCGGAATATTGATCTCGTGAATATTTTAAGGCGTCGAACGCGTACATACACACACACATACACACGTTATGGACGCGGAAACCGATGTCACTGGGATCCCCATAGATTATTCCACAGTGTGGCAAATGCGAGTGGCGTCGCACGCACATGTACAATGTATACGTTTTAGACTCGAAAGCGGGATCAAAAGTGACTGCTTGCATTTAATCGTGGCGTGACAAAGATACTGAATTTACTCGCGAAAAAAATATAACCGCGCGCACGCAATTTCTCGTTAAATCGCGCAATATTTATTGATTGCAACGATTAGATAGTATTTCATAACAATACGATAATTAAAAAGACATTTCTCATGAGGCTTTTCTTCAAAGAGAACGTTGTACCTATAGTTATTTTCGATAGTTTATAAAAAAAAAAAATTTTTATCGTATAACGCAAATCCGGATATTTATATTCATTTTTGTAAAATAGAATGGACTCATCTTTTAAAATATATATTTATATACTATATAATAGATTTAGAAGAATATATAATAATATTCTAAATGTACACACACATACACACAATAATAGTACTAATAAAAAGTATATATATCCAGCGTTCTTTCTAAACAAACAGTTTCGTATGTGTATTTTTTTACATGTGTATTTATTTACATGTTTAATCGACGCGATCTAATATTCGATATTTCATGATGTGCGTAATATACACGAGCGCAAATAGATTTTATAATATAAAAATAAGAAAACATTAATTCTTTATTTATCAATGATATATTTTTTCGCGTCCAAGAGAGAACGCGAAAAGGACCAACATACTTTATTCTCACGCTTGATTTTTCGTTATCATGAATCTTGCCGTTTAAACAGACATTGATTAATCGAGCGATTAATTTCGTACAATCGTGATCGTTTCTCAAAATGTAAGGTATGTTACCTCGTTATCGTGCATCCGGTGGATTCCCTGGCATCCCCGATAGCATCGATCGCCGATCGTCGCATCCTCCGCGCTGATTCCGGAGCGAAATCCGTATTGAGCGCACTGGAGTATCCGGCCATCGTAGCTCCGATTCCCATAGAGCTCTCAAAAGCACTATATCGACATATCCTTGGTGGATGTATTGGCCAGGTAACCAAAGAGGGAGAACCACTGGCGCGTTTACGTACGTATGTATGTATAATATCCCGCGCACAAACAAACAAGCACCTCCCTCATCCACCCTTTATCCTTTTAACGGCCAAAGAAACGTGATGATCCGCGCGGGGTCAAAACTGTCACACGTGTTACACACAGCACTCACTCTCGACGCTCGAGAAGGAAAGAGTACGGGTTTTCGCGCGCCGTCGCTCGTTTCTCTTTCTCTAGAATCGCGAGCCGAACGCAATCTCTAAAGACGTATCTCCGATCCATCCGCGATACACGACAATACACACCACCGTCGTCGTCGTTGTCGTCGTCGTCGTCGTCGTTCGGCGCTCTTTCTCGCACTCACACTACCAACATTACCAAACGCACCACTATAGTATGTTCACTTGACGTACGAGGCGATGGTATCGTCAGGACGAGATCGAAGCACCCACGGCCGCGAGTTCTCTCGGCGGCGCGCGTCGCTCACCCCGCGACATCACGACATATATATCTACCCGCGCGAACGCGATCGGTCGTCTCGGGGATTATAATCTGGCGAGCGCTAACGCGAGCGCGACGTCCCTTCCGTGGCACGATTAGACTCTTCCGGATTCCGACCGAATTCACTCGAATCGAGAGAAGAGGGAGAGAGAGAAAAGGAACACGCGCGCTACTCGACGTCGCTGACGTTTCATCGGGCAAGGATGGCTTGATGAGGGGGTTGAAACGAGATCGGAACTTTCGCGTTGCGTTCTTCGCATCCGACCCGTACGGCAGACAGCACGATACTACCGACGATCCCCACGCCGCGTAATTCCATCCCCACTCCTCACCGCCTGCCAGGTTATCCCCACCAGCGGCGCCGTTGCTACACGCGTCCCTTACCCCCTCCATGATAATGGGCACGCACCGAGAGCTATCCGGAGCGTGACACACGCTTACATTTCTGGTGGGGGCTACGGTCGCGTGGCGGCAGTCGGACTCGGTGGGGATGCGAGAACGAGATCGAGATGTGAAGTTGGCGGCGGTAGCGGTGACGGCGGCGGCGGCGGCGGTTGACGACGCATGCGCACGCCACGCGCCGTACGTCGTACGTCGTCGCCGCTACCACCGCCATTACCGCTGCCGTCGTTGCTCGTCGTTCCAACGCCGTAGATGCACCCGTAGAGACCCTCGTGAAAATCTACGGTAAGTGCGTACAACGAAGGCCGCGAGAGAGAGTGCAGGGACCTCTCGACGGCGATGCTGCTCTCCTGTCTTCTCCCGCCTCCGCGACGAGGAGATGCTGGGCTTAAATGTAGCTACGCGACTTCTGTCCGGCCCCGGAGGCGGGAGAGAGACAGAGATTGCATTACGGGGCGAATTACACGGCGCATCGGAAAAGAATCCGTGCGACTTTCTCGGAATTTTACTGCGAGAAAGATTATGAGTTATCGTACGGTATAAAGTGTAATAATACCGCCGTATAGCGGCGAAATGCCATCGCGATATATACGCGAGAATACGTACGCTATATACCAGGCGTCGTTTGCAGTTTCCTGCACTCTTCTTTTAACTCGAGAATGTATCATTATCTCTTTTCATATTTGCGACACAGCTATAAGCGTCACGAATGTTTAAATCCAAAAGACTGCGTATTAGTTTTTGATAGCCTCGAATCAATATTTATCAATCGCACACGCATTTCCCTTGTTTAAATAAAGCGCTAGTAATTATAAATTAGATATTCGTGGTATTCAGCCGCGTCCATTGATGTTGTTATATTGTTGCGCAATTATTCGGAACGTTATGAGATTAAATTCGACGCGTTTAAATATTTAACATTCGTGGCATTTGACTTGAATGGAATTTCAATCTCGCTCCGCGCTCAAATACATCGTGTTATAAATACGTCGAGTCGAGTCGAGTCGAGTGGAGTGAAGTCGCGCGAGAGCGATTTTCGAGAACTCATCGAAGGTAAGACAGAACGAGAGGCGACGCATTTATTTACAGAGCGTCCGCTCATTTATCGCGCAGGAAATGCACACGTATGCGCATATATGCGCCAGGGAGGTTGACGGAGGTTGCAAAGGAATGATCCAGAGAAAGAGATGGCGGTGCGAGCTTAATACAATGCTCTCTCGAACGAAGCGCTCCGTAAGCGTTTCTTCATCTTAACTTCTTCAGGGATATCGACACGTATGTGTATGTGTATATATTTTTAGTATATGAAATCTTTTCAATAATTACTCTTAACACAATAGCATATGTGTACATACATTATTTTTTTCAAAATATTTTTTATTTTTTCCTCTCTTGTTTAATAATTACATATATATTTTGAAATAGTATTTATATATTAATATAAATAATTTTAATATTAATATAAATAATAAAGTAGATATAATATATATATATATATATATATATATATATATATATATATATATAATTATATATTTTGAAAAAATGTAATTGAAAAGAAATAATTTATTTTCGACTTCAATAAACCAATCATCCCTGAATAAATTAAATTCCTTGTGAAATTATATCCAATTATGAGAGAAATAAAATGAATTCTAATTCACGATACGTTCAGTATTTCTTTCATAAAAAAAAAAAAATCATTATATATTGCGGTACGGTTTCTACGGGTTTAACGCATAGTTGACACGCATGTTATTCTGAAAAAAATATAGCTACATTTTACACATATTTTTTCACGTGACATCTTTTGTATTTCAATATATTTTTACAAAATGCATATATCAATTATTTTTTTAGCGTTGAACAAAAAAAGAGAGAAGCATTATGCACGCAAATTGGCAATCAGTTTTTTCGTTTAACTGCTAAACGAAACAGTCATTAAGAGTTTGCGTTAAGAAGGACCGTTATTAAGCCAATTCAATCAGGATAATTCCGTGTAAATCTTTTAGACGTTTAATAAAGAATTTTGAGCACGAAGCAATATTATATATATAGAGTGAGAAGAGGTGGCGTGTCTTACTCGACGCCGTCGACAATGATAACGGAACACGACAGCGTCGGCTATTACGTGCCTCCTCGAGAAAATATCGCATCGTAATCCCGAAAGCCTTCCATTGAAATTTTAATTTTGTATATCGTGCTAACGACGCGCGTGTGGGTAGTTCACATATATTCTACACATGAATACTTTCTCGTTCTGCGAGTGATACGTATATATAGATTTAAATTATTCATTATGATATATATATCTATCCGACCCCCCTTGGCGCACGATTGATCAAGATTTTATCGCATATCGACGATACAGACCGTGCTATCTTGATAAGCGATATTCGTCGAATAAAAATGCCGATCGGTTGATGAACTATATTAATTCTTTTTTGATGAAAAAATATGAACACCACGATATATCGAGGAAAATTTAAACTTATCCATCTCAAGTCACAAACCGCAAGTCGCATGATCGGCGAGTCTATTCCGTTAGATCTGTCACGACTCGCGTCTGGCGGAATGAACTAATAATTAATTTACTCGACTGAATAAATCACGCGTTGATTCTCACTTCAAACGTCGTCGCGCGACGACGCGGATCTGGAGTCATAGAGAAAGAATTATGAAAGGAAATGCGCGTGCACGACATGACAACGCTCCCTTCCATCGGGGAACTTAGCTGGAGAATTTGGGATATGGGCTGTGTGTAGCTTGCGCGCGCGAGAGAGGCATCTCATTCGACACCACAGACGGTAATAACGAGAGCGCCCGGCGGCGCGAGGCTACGTGCTTCCTCCGGAGAATATTAATCCGTAATGCTGAGCTCGGTCTGCTGAATCTTCCAGCTCCTCCTATATCAGATACGTAGAGGAAAGTGCGAGCGCGAGGGCTTCATTTTCCTTACGAAAACCGAAAACTTTTACGCCAGCGCGAATCTCACGGGCTGTCTCGAAATGACTCGATTATCCATTTTTTTCGTTCGCTTCATTTATACGATTTAAATTTTTTTTCTAAGTCGTTGATGCTATACATTTCCTCCCCCAAAAACGTGCGAAAATAAATTCGCTGAGGTGAGAGTAAACGAAAAAAAAAAAAAAAAAAAAAAAGAGTATCTGCGTTATCCCGTAAACTATACGATGCATTTGACTGGCCTGACCGAACTCCCTTTGTTTGCTCGTTCGTTCGTTCAGATTATACGGATGCGCATTCATGTACCGGCATACGGAGCAGGTGCAGGACCGAAGAGAAGAGCGAACGACCGAACAGATCCGGTTCGGGATAAACGCTACGCGAATCCCCTTTCTCGTTGGCTTGTTCGCATAATATGAAACTAGCTTAAGTCGGTCGTCAAAGTAGCAAAATTAAAATAGAGTTTGCCTTATTTTTAATTTACTTTAGGAAAAAATTATTCAGAATTATCGATCATTTTCTCAATTAAACAAATATCAATATAAATTTTTTTTCTTATTGTAATGAACATTACACATAATATAATTTAATGCTGCTTTGTATAACAACACGCATAATAAACATCACGTAATTATTATAATAACTATTCAATTATCTTGATATTTGTTGGAAAACAATTTGTTTGTAACAATTATTCTGTTTTACTATTTTGTGAAAACCGAGGTACGATCTATCAAGGTACATGACATAAGCACGAGAAAGCTTTTAAAACGCTGAGAGATAAAAAAAAGGTTCTATCCGTCTTAAAAATGATTAAACCATGATTGTTTTAAAGTAGCAAACCAATGAACCGTGTGAAATTCTACGTAATTATCCGGAAGTAATGCTTCGTCGGGAAGCGGAACGCCACCGCAGTCACTGTTAGCTTAATCGGAACGGCTTCCCTTTTTAATTCCGCGTAATATCTGCTCCGGGAACCACCCCTCCATCAAGGAAATTTGTATTAACTGAACGACAAGATGTAGACACGGTGTATGACACCTTGAAAAATTATTTGCCTTTCTAGATATCAAAAAAAAAAAAAAAACCGTGAATTTTTTTCCATATTAAATTGAACATGTAATTAAAGCGGAAGTGTTAATTCAATACAAGCTAATCAATTTTAGAGAGATATTTCGCTTTATTAATCTTCCATTTGGTTTTATATTTCAGCATCGAATAATAAATACGTATTATTTGTTTTTTATCTATTTACTTTATTTAAATCTCAAGCCATTAAGGATTAATCAGGAAAAAAAAACCTTAGACTCTTTTTCTTGAGAAAAAGTTTCATCAGAATTTCTCATCTACTTAAATTTTCTTACATTTTTTAAAACATAATAAGCTCTATTGTATTTGGGAAATTAAAAGAATTTTTATTAATAGAACCTATTTTAATACGAATTATGGACTATGTGGATAATTGAATTTTTTATTTCCCTATATATTTAATACAAAAATTATGATTTTCGAAAAAAAATTTTGATAGATATAAAATTTGACAAATAAAAGTCGTTCATTTTGTATTGCTTTTTCACTGCACTTGTATGAAATTTATTCATGAAAATATTATTAATTACAAGCATACTAATCAACAGTACAGGGCGTACTAATCAACAGTCGATCGCGCGATACTTTCGATGTTAATCGCAAGATATGCGCATTTTATTATATGAGCTTCTCAGAAGCCAAATTGATCAATTTCAGTTTTTGTAAATTTCTTAATTTTAGTACCAGAATACGTAATTAATATTCTGGTATTAAAATTAAAAAATGTACAAAAACAGTTTAATCAATTTGACTTGATGAAAAACTCGTGTAATGAGAGAGTAGCACGAAAGATATGGTAATTACGATTCGCGTTCGGCACTCAAAAATCGCGGCCAAATGCATACGTAGTCGCATTTTACGCTTGCATTTTACGGGAAGTTCATCTTGCATTATAATAAAAGTGAATAAATATACAAGTTGGAATGAAATATCCGCAAATATTGGAAAATATAGTCTAATTTGTCGACTTTTCACACGATCGATATTTCACAAAACATGCATATATATAATTAATAAATGGCCGATATATCACGAGGCTTTAAATCACTTAATTTGACGATTCATGGTATTATTCCATTTGAATCCGCTCTCGAATTATATTGCGTGAAAATAATGAGTAAATTATATTTAAATGGAGGGAAAGAATTCTCGAAACATGACGCGATATTTTTGAAATCACACACACTTTTACCAAATAATTATTACTCATAAAAATAAAACAATAATTTATAATCCTTATTTTCTATTATCTCGATTTTTGCTTTATATGAAAAACGCAAACGAAATCTTTGCTTCGGTAAATAGCCGCCATCACATTGACACGTTTACAAATTGTTAATCGTAAATCGTAATAATATATGTATAACTATACGAAATTATGATTTTTCGAAAGGGATAATACGATGAGTGCTCCGTATTATCGCCACATTATTACTTATCAATCGTGTAGCAAAATTTCGATGCTTGTATATCAATGATCGATGATATCCGATGTAATTTATTTCATCGAGATCTTTCTCTATCGCGTGTCGATAAAATAATGGAATATTATATTTTCGGATGTTTATCTCTAATTTTAACATGTACACTTGTTCGATTACGCTTGCAATCTCTATTTTTATTCCAAATTATGATTTTAATATTCATACAATATATACTCATACAAATACTTGTGTGTATATACAATTTGTATATGTTACTAACAAATGTAAATGGTTAACGATTTAAATTTAAATGAAAAGAATTTAAAATCCAAATTACATTAAAAAAAACAATTATATTTTAATCTTATCTCTCTCTCCAAGCATATTGAAAGAAATAATTATTGTCCGAAAATATCACAATAATATAATTTATAATTCTCTCATTTTGATTCGTTACATGAAACGCGATTATTTTATTACACAATTAACAATTATAATTATCAATTCATATGATTGATTAACTGTCGCGATGAAAAACTCGTATAAGTATTACAATGATCGCTCTTTATCAGAATTTTATATTGTTCATCAACTTTTAAACGTCATTTGCCATTTTGAGAGCGTATATTAACACACAAATCGAATAAATCAAATAACGAAAAGTCGTAATTACATCAACTGTTAATTAGAAATTAACACGAAAGAATAAAATATTTTCTAGATTTATTTTGGAGATAGATATTTTGCAACGACAGCGAATTAAATTCTCTATCGATACGTTGAAATACAAGTGAACATGTATCAATTACGCGAGTTGATAATCGCTAATTATATTAATCTTAAAAATCTCGCATTTGGCATTCTCTAATAATTTTTGCGTAATCGTATTTAGAAAGATTAATTAAACTATACTACGTACGTAGCGGCTCGGATCCTCCCTGCTCAAGGTTGCAACATACGAGTCGCGCGCGCGAGTGTAAATAATAGCACATTCCACAACGAGATATACCAAAATATCAATAACATATAAAGTTTGGCGTAGCGAAGCTTTTTACTCTGTTATTGGTTTTACTTTGTTACTGTTTTTACCTTATACATATACATGAGGCTCGTCGTAGCCTTGTCAGTCGGGCGATAACTCTCGAACGGAAAGTAGTGCGATATATATATATGTGTGTTGTGTGTGTGTATATATATTTTATATATATATATATATATATATATATATATATATATATAATGCCGCGATAAATGGTGCAATATTCGAGTGCCAAGTGGATCTTATTCCCAGTTGATTTTATTATTATATCTTATCGCAATACAACATAAAGTACGCGTGTAATTAATATCAGGAATGTCGTGCGATTGTCTATATCTTGCTGATTAGTGCGCGCGCGATCGTAATTAATTTCGCGAGTGAATTTTCGTATGTGTATTATAAAGGAGTATCGAATAGATAAACGAGATAGGGGAAAGAGGAGGAGACATTTAAAGCGATGATGGAGCAACCGAGTTGAGTGTAAGTGGTTTATGTTATTATTTTCTTTATGCATATATTTGTTTTTTTTTTGTTTTGTTTGATTAATTAAAGTTTACGCCTTTCTGTTGTTTTCTTTGAAAATAAAGTATTTGCCTATCTTGTACTCTATATATTTGCGGTCCAATCTCGCTGATATTCATTTACTTAATTCCGCAAACAGACGTTTCGCGAAATCAACATAACGTGGCTCGATGGATTAATGTAAAATAATGTAATGTTGTTATGATGTTACGTCTCTGTTTGCACGCGAAAGAGTAAATATTGAAATTTGGTTCCTTGTTTCATTAAAAGTCGTGTTTAAAGCAGATTTTTTTTAACTCGATTCATCTGATATCGAAAAGACATTGATATTTCATGTAGATTTTTCGGATATACATGCTTCTGATGATCCATCTGTACGACTATATCTGCTGGGAAATGCATTTCGCATTCGCGTGTGTAATTGAAAATGAAAAGATCTATCATTTTCTCGATATGTCGTAAGAAAGATTGAATATAACGTATCGATACGTACCGAAGATATTTTCGCAATAATTTTCTTGCTCGTATTTTTACGACTCAAAATATTTGTTATGATATAATAAAACAGCAAAAGTCTTTTTCAATTTATTATGTTTATTTTTCCTAAATATTTTTTTCCTAAAAAACCGAAAAATATTTGACTGCGTAAGACATCGTACGAGATATCAAACATGATATAAATGTTTAAGTGAGACAAGGAACTTTTTAAGGCGAATGTTTAAATGTGGAAGTAAATTCTCCGGTTAAGACAAATACGTCGGGTTACATCCTTGGCGTCACTTTATTTGAAAGGTGGGACAAACAGCGAGTTGGTCAGAGAGCGACTTAGTCAGAAAGAGAGAAAGAGAGAGAGAGAGAGAGAGAGATTTTCGCCGACCGTACGTCGGAGATAGCATCCCGACATATTTGCCTAGCAAAAGCTTCCGACTAAAGAGGGTAGGAGAGAGTCAAAAACAGAGTAGACATATTGCCATAGTGGCATTGCGCCAGTGTGTTCCTTGTGTTTCTACGCGGTATCTGAGAACGTAAATTGAATCGTGTATTGGCTGACGATAAATCTGGAAGGCCACATACCATATTTTTATCCAAATCTCTCAATCAAAAACTTTATCATTTATTTAATTTTATTTCTACGAGAGAGAGAGAGAGAGAGAGAGAGAGAGAGAGAGAGAGTTGGATAATTTATACATTTATTTAGTTGAGAATAATGTTCGCGCGCGAATTATCGAGCAAATAGAAACGCAATGACAGCCATCTCGGCGACATAGATTGAACGTACAATAGCATAGGAGAGAGAGATGTATTGCTCGACATAGATCCGAAATGCAGTGAACCAATCACACATTCAACATAGCACATTCATGAAATAATTTCCGCCTCTTTGACCGAAATATTAGCAGTCGGATATTCAATGGCATATGCTCATAATTCTATTTAGCGTGTTTCATTCAACGTGTATGTGTATCGGGGGAATAATAAAATTCACACAGAAAATCAGGTCGCGGCTTAATCAAGCTTGGACCGAAAACATCGTCGAGCATACAATTTTCGCAAATCGATCGTATTATATGCGAACTTGTTTAATCATTCGTTTACAAAATGGACTAGCAATCGATACGATTCGTAATAACTTTTACATTATACATCAATACCTTTTGTTAGCCAGACTCGCGACCTCGAGAATATATTAATTAATATAAACAAGATCAGTCACGAACGATCAGGATATGAAACGAGTATGAAAATTGTCCCGTAGTAATGAGCGTTTTCGGATTATTTCATTATGTCATTTCTACTTTCGACAATATACCGTGCGTTTCAATCTATCTTTATTTATGCCATCTCATCTCAATCTTCTCTATTATCTGTCCATAGATGAAACATCTGCCGGTAATTTGACAACTTGGAAGGATGAACGAAACGGGTCAGTATCGGCAGCATGAGTTATCAAAGCAACGTTCCAGACGCGGTGAGTCTTATTCTTACTCGATTATTATTCCGTCGCATTGCTGGGACGGAAAAAGAAATGAGGCACCGTAGGAAAAGAAATTATTTCGTAAAGAGAAAGAGTATAAATTTCATTCTTTTGTAATACGCGGATGATTACCAGGATTCTCCAAGTAGCTATGCCAAGATAAGCGGCGCCGAGGGCGCGCTTTTTAAGCTTTTCCGTATTCCCTTGATTTCTCTTGTTGCTCTCTTCTTTTTCTACGCCTCTTTTATTCCCGATCCCGGATCTTTTTTCTCATCTGCGCGCGCTTGCAGCGCGCTTTCAAAGAAATATCAATTTGTTGAATTATTACCCTCAAAAGCGACGAACTCCGCATTTCAAAGTACGCGGAATCGCATCTCTTTGATCGATTTCACGAGATATTTTGAATTAACTATTCAAATATTTTAAATAATTAAACATTAATATGCAGACTATTCGCATTTACAAAATCGTTATTTCGCGTATTTCAATTTCGCTTAGTAATGCTCTAGATCCTCCAAAACTTTATATTATAATAATTACAAAACTAATATTATAATAATTATAAAATTGATTGTTCTCGCGTAAAACGACGGGAGTTGCGGAATTTTATCATCTTTATCAAACTATAAAGGAGAAGTTGAAAAATTTTTTTCATACAGACGAGTGCAACTGCAATGAGGGAGGGAAGGAGGGAGGGAGGGAGGGGGGGTTGGGGAATTGGATGACGAGATCGAGTTATAATCGATAAAAGCGCATAAAAATTTGCCCTGCTCCACTCGATCATTCCATTAGTTTTGACGTTATCGCGACGCGATCGATCTTGTCGAGGAGTTTTTTTCGCGGCGTTTTTCAACTCGCGCGAATTAACAGCGATACCGATTATACGATCCATTTACATCCCATAGATTTTCCCCCTTTCCTCCCCCCTTCCCCTCCCTCCCTCCCCTCCTCCCCGTCGACAGAAGTGACGGGCTGTTTCCGGGTCGCGAGCCCATTTTCCGCTCTTCCAAGTATGCTTCGACTGTTGGCTCCGGATTATCATTCGACTATAGAGACACCATCTCTCTCTCTCTCTCTCTCTCTCTCTTTCTCTCTCTCTCTCTGTCTCCCTCTTTCCCATTATCTATCCGCGCTACAACTACTCGAAGCTGTGACCGTGCCATTAAAACTACGTAGGTCAATTTGTCCCCTCGCGCCGTTCGACCTTGTATTAACACACGTTCGGCTTACAGTTGGTAGAATAAATGCCGTTCAAAATCTAATCTCTTGGTTGGCGCGTGTGATTAACTTTGCGTAAAAGCGAGGTGTGATGATTTCAAAACATTTTCTTGCTTAAAAATGCGATTACGTAACGGCTCGTCGAATAAAATTAACATCAAACTCGATGAAGTCTTGATTTACTCAGGGGATAAGCTTATCGATAAAAATCTGTTTCGCTATGTATAAAAGATTTTATAAAAAATATCAATATGCATAAGAGTAATATGTAACATAATCCGAGATAAAAAAAAAATGAAAAAAAAAAAAAAAAAAATGAGAAGTCCGTTCCCTATCACATTTACTCGAGTCGCTTTTATCGCGTCGCTCGTAACGACGTTTTTTATGACTAGTAGACAGGATTTGATCTTTATTAATTTCGTACAATAATGCACGTTACACCCAAGTGTGCCGCAGGCTCGGAAGGCGGGATGGCATAATGGGGGGAGGTGGGCAGAAGGGGGGAAAGTGGTGCGGTAGGGAAGAGGATGATAAAGGCTGCGAGTGGAAAAGCCGAAGGCGGAAAGGAGGTGGAAAACGACCTAACTCGTTCCTCTCTGTGGTCCGTTTTAATTTTCCGCGCTTTGCCTCTGAAGCGTTCAACGCTTTACAACGCTGCTCCGCTGCTGCTTGCCCACTTTCTTGCCCCTCTATCCCCCTCTCCTATTTCCACGAGGATCAAAGGGCCCACCTCGTATATCCGCGAAGAGATCGAACGCGCATCGATGCGCTCGATAATCGCGACGATAATGTTGCGCGAGAGTTATAGAAAGCGTGTCGGAAATGTTTTTCTCAATCACGATATCAATCTGCGGATAATGACAAAAGAACAAAATTCACTCGCGTCCGTTTGCAAAATTATATCTATACGAATCGATCGGAGTAGCGTCGAGCGACAATAACGGCAACTTTTTACTTGCGATTTAACACGCTCGCGCGTGATTCGTATGTAACTGTACTGCGGCACATTCGCGCTGAGATAGTCATAAATCTTGAATTAAGCGTGTGACGGGTACTTGAATTTAATCTACCCGATACTATTAAGATAGCACCGTTCGTAATGATAATCCGAGCTTCGTACGTTATTTACGCGAACGCTATTCGAAAAGAGAGTAAAAACATTTGGGACGTGAGTTTACACTCTGGCAACACTCTCTCTCTCTCGCTTTCTCTCTCTCTCTCTCTAGTCGTGGAACTCTAGTGACATACTTATACTTTGATGCACTCCACGCCATTTGGTCGCGGGACCGTTTCTCTCGGGCTGTAAAACAGAAAAAGCCGAAAGCATATCCGACGACTCGTTAGAGGAGGATAAGGTAGTCGCCCCGAGTACTCGTCGAGTACTCGTACGATGTACGACGACGATCAATCAGAATTTTCCACGTTTCCACCGTCGGTGCGCTGGGACGCATGTACATACCTATGTACGTACGTTCCAATTCGGAGACTAAGGGGGGTCGTTGAACCGTTTCCGCGGCGCTGCATCCAAAAATACATGGGAAATGGGGAGAAGCTGCCCGTGCGCTTGGAAACGTAAACGGACGACAGCGGAGGGATAAAGGGGACAGAGAGCGGTGCAAGATCACAAACGGATGCAGAGAGGACATAGAGGAGAATGTAGAGGAAAACGCGCGCCAAGGGAGACGCGTTACTAAAGAGAAATAGAGACGGCCGGAGAGGAAGAGAGAGAGGAGGGCGATGAACAAGGTGGAAAAGCGCATTCCGATGTCGGTGACGAGGCAAGGAGGTGGCGGGATAAAAGGGGACACGGGGCAAAATTTGGAAACTGGAGAGCGATGGAGAGGGAAAGAGGGAGACAGAGAGACTTGAAGAGAAAACGCACGAGAGAGCACGAGCTCCCCTTTTCTCGCCTCTCCCTCGGGTGACAAACAGTGGACCGTAGCTCAGCTGGCAGAGCGACAGTGCGGATGAATATATGCGACGACTCCTCTCCGCGAAGTTAGAAATTACTCTCCTCTCATCTATTCTTTCCATGCGTTAATTATGTACACTGATACTTTTGGATAAAAATAAAGAAGAGGGAGAGAGAGAATGGAGGATTGGATGTAAGAATGGGCTTTAAAAGTTTCGAACAAAAAAAGGAGAAACAATGCAAAGAACCAGTCGAAAACATGCGAATACTATTTCGCGTTCCGATCTTATTTCGCTTTTGTTTATATTGAATCTCGCCGGTTATCCTGTATAAGGCAACGACCCAAGTTGGAGACTTCGCCGTTGAAGAACAATTTTTTTTTATTGCTTATTAGGATTCGAATCCCGCGAGTTTTCAATACAACATTGTTTGTGTGTACTTTTAATATTTTCTTCTTTTTTTTTACTCCGAAACGCAGAAATAATTTCCTGCGTATAAATTTGCGAGGAAATATTTGTAATCTCGTTCAATCAATTTTTCTCGTGTTATCAGATACGAATTATTACCGAAACACAGATGATGCTTTTAAATTATAATAAAATATTTTCAAATCCGAATTCAGATTCGTAAAAATCTTGAGAAAAAATCTATAGAAACTGTCTATCACTTTTATCTATTATAAATTTATAAAAGTACCGAGTAAAATTGTTGTTTGGAAGCAATCTCAAGAGTGGTTCTTTAAATCTTTTCACAAAAGGGTCTGCGCCCAGATTTTCTTTGAACTTTTGTCGAAGAGTTACTAAAGAACCGAGGAAAAACTGAATTATTTTCAAAATAAAAAAAAAAAAATTGAGAGCCCAATATCGTCGATTACTTACTATCATCATCATTTCCATATACTATAGATAAAAAAATCAAATATAACTTAACGGAGATTTAATATGCAGAAAGAGAAAGAGAGAGAGAGAGAGAGACGCATCGATATATACTCTTCAAAACACATTGAGATGCCAAGAATGTAATGCACCTTGTGAAATGTGCATCGGTATGTAGCGATCGAAGAGAAATTACACCCCAGTATGCCATCGTCGGGCGTAGCAATAACAACATTACGCATAACAGAAGATGAACACGGGGGGTCGTTATGTATTTGCTACATCGAGGTGAACTTAAAGTCGATGTAAACTGACGCGACAATTGCGATGTAGAGGCGGGGCGCGATGAGAAGCCAATTGCATCGCAATTGCATCGCAATTGCAGGATGTAACAATGGCCTCTCTAACCGATTTCTTTTCTTTTCTTTTCTTTTTTTTTTTTTTGAGGATTCGATTAAGGACTTTGAAATTAAATTTCGGAATAATTTGCTCGAAGAGTATTTTGTACTTGGAATTCTAGAAAAAAATTTAAGGAATTTTAAGAAAAGTTTAGAAATTGAATTTAAAAAATAATATTTAGGAGATAAAGATAAAGATGATAAAATAATTTTTTAAAAAATTATACTTTAATTAAAATTTTAGAAGATTTAGCAATCTAAGAAAATTACATCAATAAATTACGATATACAATTTTTTTCGGAATTTCTCTTATAAATATATCTTTTAAATAATAAGTGTGGAAAAGCCGAAATGTATTTCGCGTGAATAAACTCGGATCGCGTTAGAGATGAAACCATAGCGCGATACTCAAGAGTAGATAGAAGCATTGATATCAACCCAAGTTTAGTCTACGAGACGTTTGAAAATTTGCGCTTACATACATCTTCGATGTAGTCGTCGCGTAATTCTACAGCTCAAAGGGGAAAGAGACTGAGTCGAAACTTTGGTTCCCGCCGTTTCAACTTGGTCTCGGTGCCTTGAATGCACTTCGTCTCTCGATCTTCTATCTCTTCGACGTAATGTCTGATACAGTGATCGTCAACTTTTTCGATTATCGTACTTTCGAATTCACTTTGAGCCGTCGACTCGGAAAGTTCTGGAAAATTCAAGGCTAGAAGGATCCTTCGAAAACACCTACGTCTTTCCTATACTAGCCATTTACCATGGAAATTGCTTCACTCGTGTATAGATTGATGTGCAAGATAGAAACTTTGACTTTGACAATTAGAAATTATAATTTAAATTAATACCAACGTAATACTTATTCTCAAATATAGTTTTTAAGATCGATTTTCTATTGTCGCTTTAAATTTATACCATTCATGTTTATCGTCGGGCTGTTATCGCCGACAATCGTCGCGCAGAATAAATGCTAGGCTGTTATTTCTTCCACGTAGACGGAATCGGCCAACGATCGCCCTAATGCGGTCGGGCTATAATGTCGCCGTGAAATTAGATCGCTCGCAATAAATTAAATCGTAGCGCGAAGGACGGAAGACTCAAAATAGAGAGACGGAGGCGGAAAGCGACGGAGAAACGCGCGCGACTCTCCGGTAAAGTTCTTAACTGCGGCTCCGTAACTAAGTTGCCACCGGGCTCGTTTGGAACTTAATCGATGAATAACTGCAAAATAATCAGCTTAAATATTCATGCTCCGCGTTCGTTGTCGCTATAGTTTGTCCCTTGATGCCGCCGAAATCTGATTATTTCTCTTTTTCCACCGGCCACCTTTCCGAGATATGACAGAGATATCTTTTATCTGTATATAATCTATTTTAATCATTAAATGGATACGGAAAGTATATTGGATTTGAAAAAAAATGTGGGAATTAAGAATATTTTATTATCTATAGTGCGTTTTTTTACTATAAATTGTCACGCGGAGAGAATAAAGTTTGTTCTAAATAATAATCCATTTGTTTTTAATGAATTTTGTAGCTCGTAACACGTGATGTTAAGTAATATTGTTTTTTTCGAGTTGAATAAATTATAAGATGACTTAAAATTTGATTTCAAAGTTGCACATTAACTTCGTATAAAATATACACAAATCTTTTGTGATTTGACAGCTGCTATTTTCAACTTTAATTACCTGTTTCCATTTTCTTACTATAATTCATCTCTTGAAGCATTAATATTGATATCAATATTGAAAATTTTTTGGCTAACTTCCTTTTCAAGAAATATGACAGAAATATTTCTGTATATCTATATACATATAACCCATTTAAATCTTTAAATGGGTGTTTCGAAAATATGTTGGATTGAAAAAAAGATATGGGAATTAAGGAAGAAATCAAAGAAGAATATTTATAAGGCATTTAAATTATTACGCAAAGACTGACGATACGGATAATTATTCAAGAATTAGATTAAGAGATTTTAAAAGAGACTCTCTCAATTTTTCTTTATCAAATATTGTGTACACTCACAATACACGGTGTTCAATAATATCGTTTTTTTTTTTTTTTTTCGATAATTTGAGTTGTAGAGATCACAAGATTTCGATTTAGAAATTACATTGCAATTATATACTTTAGCCTCGTATTGCCTAAAAATACAAAGATCTCGCGATTTGATATCTTCCGTGCTATTTTCGACACTAAATACCCCGTTTCGCTTCATCCTTTCCCGGCACGACTAGCTCGATTTGCCGCAGGATGTAATACTAGCGGCGCCGGCCGAACCGTATAGTTCGAAGGAGAAGATTGCAGAGTTGGAAGCCTCGTTTCCAGCGGGCTACAACAAAGGATCTCTCGCTTGAATGTTAGGTATACGCCTTCGCTCTCGTTGATAATTACGATATCTCCTGACGTGTACAAATCATTTCGGGTTCCCGTTAAACTGTCACTTTAACACCGTGTAATTCATCAAAAGGATATACCGTGTATTACGTAATTACGTGCGCCTTGAGGAGCGTAGGACGGGTGACGCGATACGAAATTGTATATGATAATAATCCGTATGCGTGAAATGCATATGCGAAGATAATTTACATTTTGTGTCGGCTAATTAAAAGTCTCCTTCACTCGCTCGCGATTTAGTAGATACGATTTATACAGCGGAGCGAGTTGAAGCTTAACAACATTGAACAGAGAGCGAGTTCACCGTTTGCTTAGATTCCTCCAGGTTTTTGTGCCTCTCGACTTCCTAGGCGGAGTCATTGACTGTGTACCGCCATATTTAATATCGCCGCAGGAGCATGCGGGACGGGTCGTCTATCAGTGGCTCTCACGTTTTCTTCAATATTTTTTTTTCATCTTTTTCTCTTTTTTAAAAATCTCTTTCAATGCTCATCATTAATTCATTTCAAGTGTAATTAATCAAAAAATTTTCTATAGTTAATTTCTAAAACATTTTTTTTAGATATTAATTAAGAAATGGAATTTCCAATTAAATATCATTAATTTTGCAAATTATTTCAAAGATTCTTTTGCTGTGTAGAGCACAGATATTGATATATGATTTCTTTTATATACCAGAATTAATACAGTATTTAACATATTAAAAAAAAAGATTTTATTAGACCGAATTAAATGATAATTATAGATGTATCATTATCATTACACGATTGCTTATACCGTAAAAGATTAGAGTTAATATTGCCCTGTTTGGTTTGCACGTTCATTAAATACCCGCTATTGATTCGTTTTTGCGAAAAAATCCGCTAAGAGATAAAATCTGCGCGAAGTAAGTAGGGCGGAGGCACGATTTATCGTGCATCAAAACCGATTAGTGATCGTAATCCGCTCCGTTTCTCCGTCTGAGATCACGGCGGTATCGCTGATGCAGCTGGATCGTTTATCACGCGAGGAGAAACGGTCGGAGCGGATCAGTGGTTCTCATCCATGCGGTTGTTCCCTGTATGATCTCCCGGGTTCGTCATGGAAAACAGGACTTTGCGTCCGGTCGAAGTTGATCGTTTATCAAGGGACGGTCCGATGGCGGAAGCGTTTGCGGGACTTTTCTTGAAAGAGCGAGAGAGAGAGAGAGAGAGAGAGCGATGTCGTAAAACCCCGCCGACTTTTCAGACTCGCAGAGAAGGAAATGGTGAATGTTGCGTATATATCGTAAATAATTACAGCTCTCTCCGTAATAATGGTCGTGAGTCATTTTCGTTAATGAGAATCGCTTCTCCCCATTTGGAAACGACGATTCGCGGAATGAAGCTAAGTTCGGCGTGAGCGGCGTAGATTTATTCGTGTACGTGAGGTTTAATCAACAAATGGATGTTACTCATGTCGTGTGACACGCCATTGGATGGTTTGAGGAATTGAATTTTTGCAACCGCGACGCGCACACGTGGAATTAACGCGCGGGGGGGGGGGGGGTGGAAGTTGTGTGCATTCTATTAAGTCTTATTTAACTGATTAAAATTCTTTCGCGGTCATTACTGCGATCTTCTTATCGCCGGATAATATAAAAATGATGGAATTTTTATTTTCGAAATAAAAGTATCTTGTCCCCTTTCACTAACAATTAGTCATTTATATATCAATTTGTCGGATGTAGAAACTGGAACTAAAACTTGATGTGCTTGATCATATGTCAATTAAAAAACGCTCCGAGAATTCTCGGCAAGTACTCTACAAATTTTTTTATATTCTAAAGCATAATCTATATTTATGAATATAGATTGTATATAGAAAATATTTTTTAAATTATATATTTATTTAGAAATATTTTTGTTGCTCTATTGGATTGAAAACTATTTCTCTTGCCGCTAAAACTAGATTTAAAAAAAAAAAAAATCTTATTCATTCTTTTCTTTTTGCGTAATTCGATATACCGAAGCACGAAGCTTAAGAAGAATGCAGCTACTTGCATATTTATATTACCTAACTTGCATAAAAAAAAATATAATTGATGATTGAGTTTACAATGTATATACTTCCGGCTCATCTTAAATATACAAAACAAAATAGCTTACAAAATATAAATTTCAGATTACACGAATGTATCCAATTTTTTTGTACGTTCTTTTACAACAGAAACTTGATAGTTCAGCTTGTGCTTTACTTCATAAATAATGTAAGGGGGAAAAACTCGACTTTCGTTGCAATATTTAAATTCTACGCCTTATCGCAAGATGCATTTCCAAGTTTTGCCCGCGCTGTCCGCTTCTATTTAGGATCTTTTTTTTTTTTTCTCGCGTAAAAAATTTCTGGAAACCGTGCAAGGATGATCGCGAAAATTCAAACTTAATTGGTCGTCAATTTATACATATTATCGTAAAAAAAAATAATCGCGCTCATTCTTACACTCTATATAAATCTATCAAGCTGCTCTTGTTCCGCTATTTCCATTACACGCGTGTACAATCGTCGAATTCTTAGAGCAAGGCGAGGAATTTCCAGAGATATGTTGCTCGACGACAATCGACACGCGACGCACAATTCCCCCCTTCTTCCCCCCATCTCGTAAAATATCCCAGGTGGCGCGACCCCTCGTTACACACCAATGTTGTGTGCGCGCGCGTGCCCTTCTTTCACGGCTCCTCCTCGCCTTTTAGGGAGTTCATCGCCGGCTGTTGGAATCTGTCTTTTGTCGCCGTCCCGCGCCGACACGTCCTCCGTTAACTAAGAATAGAGCTTCTCATCGCTCGCGCTAGTAAGACTCGTGAAAGTCGTATGAAATAAAAGCCGGCGAAGTATTTTTCCCGGGCGTGTGGCAGCCGATCTCTCCATATGCACGCGGGTATATCCGGATTCGCACCGGATGTGAAGATTGGGGAAAAAGCGACAGGATAGACAGTGGTTCGGGAGGAAGGCGTGAGGAGAGGGGAAGGGGCTAAGCTAAGCGCGGAACGGAAGGGTGACCTAAAATTACTACTCGGAGGCGACGATTCGTCGTCGCCGAGGGTCGCGCGCCGATCTCTTCTGGCTAACGATAGCTTCGCTGTCGTAGTGACTGCCCGTAATTCTTGAACGATAAAAGTACCTTCCTTTTCTTCCCATCCACCTCGTCCCAGGGTCGTTACTCTCTAGAGATACTTTGGAAATAGATGTACGCGCCTTTTTTTATTTGTACGGCGAATCAGAATTCTACGAATATTTTTGCTCGCCTGTTGAAACGATTTCTTCGGGAAGGAATTTAACGGCCAGCGTTATACTCGCGTTATACTCGTTCGAATTCTAAAGGTCGTCTTCTCTTTAGGGAGGACGGGGGGGGGGGAATCTCTTTTCAAGCGCGAGATTTTATTTTAGCACTTCGGCGGAAGTGCGAGCCCTCGGAAGGAAGTAAGTCCTAATTAATCTAGACGCGCTCTATAATTAGCGCTGCGTCTGAACAAACGACCTCGAGTTTTTTTTTTTTTCTCCGTTCGAATTAACTTGTAAAATAAATTGCAAGCATTTATACGGAATATAGTTTCAAAGAGAGTAATCACGGAATAATAAACTTCGCTTCGGAAACCCCGGATTCGCCGATATTATGTAAACTTGAAATTTCTGCGTGCGGTCGAGATATTAAATACAAATATTTATCGAGCAAAATGGACACGTCTCATTTTGAAATATTCAATTGCACGAATGAATAAAACTTTTAACATTATTTATATTCATTTGTTTTTTTCAAAAAAAAAATTGTATATTTTACACGAGCAGTATCACGCTTGGATTAATTAATTGGAGCGGAAATTTTTATTTTTTTATGACATTTGCTCTATATGAAACATTAAGGTGTGCATTGAAGACCTTATAAAGTAAAAGTAAATCCGTGCGCGGAACAATAAATAAACCGAATGGAAGATGTCGAAGGCAACGAGGTGTGTGTATATGTATGTACCTATGTATGTGTGTGTGTGTGTGTTACGAGGTCGGAAAAGGTCGTGGAATACGTCGTCGAAGAGAATGGGGCCGACGAAAGTCATAGTCATAAAGAACTCGCAATTCATACCGCATGTTTCGCCGATACGACGCGCTGTCGCGCCCCGGGAAACGTACCATGTGAATTTGAAAATGTGTCTATAAGTATATACCTATAGTAACAGCGGCTATAAATAACGGTCATAAATGTAGATTTGCGAGTTAATAAATTTGTGCGGCTGCCGCGACGTGTGTTCCATACACGGGGTGTGACGGAATGTAAGAGCGTTGCTTGCGAAATCCAAAAGAGGATTCGGATTCTTGGCGAAAGGATTCGCGTGAAAATCCCTCTTTAGAGAAGCGAATTATTGCTTGGGAAAATGTTGCGCATTTTTATCGAATATCGCGTTACATCTCGTAAAAATATTGGACACAAATAATACACCGTTGTTGGATCGCGCGTTATATATGTATTATACAATTTTTGATCCAAGTGATCCGTATTGACGCGACGCGATTCATGAAGCCGCAGTTTCGAGCACCGTTTATATTTACACCGCACGAATTTGATATCAATTTATATCTTCCCTCGTGCACGACAAACATTAATTAATGTCGACGAATCGCTGGGATTATTTCTCCGACACTTTGGCGGTCAAAACGAATTTGCCGGTTACGCGTCTACGCAAATCGTCGTCGTCGCCGGCTGATCGATATATATACCGACCGATTAATAGACATCGACGGGGGGGTGGTGGGCCCACGGGTGATGGTGGCCATTTAGATCGCGAGGCAGTCGCTAATAGAATCGAAAGTGAGTCGTTCTGTCAATTCCATTATTAAGCCGCCGTCGGCGGTGCTCGACGGCACGGCACGGCGCAATTTCGAGGCGAGCGAACCCGGCAGATTGAACGTTGGTGAACTAATTGCACCAACGTGACAAGCGGTCGATCTTGTGAGGGCATTCGCCCGTTGCCTCTTCTCTCTCTCTCTCTCTCTCTCTCTCTCTCTCTCTCTCTCTCTCTCTCTCTCTCTCTCTCTCTCTCTCTCTCTGTGTGTGTGTGTGTGTGTGTGTGTGTGTGTGTGTGTGTGTGTGTGTGTGTGTGTGTGTGTGTGTGTTCTCTTCGTCGCGCAAGCTGGATCGCGAACAATCGCGAGTTCAATCGCGTGCTCGCGACTGATACTCGAAATTCCAGGAGCTGCGTCTCGAAATAAGACTTGCTGGACAACGGTGGTCCGAGAAAAATTCGCGGCTCGAACATAATTACGAGTGCGTCCTGCAAAAATATCTATGAACAAGAAACGTATTTTTTTTTCATCTTTAAAATAGACCCGTGAGATACGTACATATGTAGGGATATTTATATTTTTAGATTAATTATAAAAAGTTTTTTTTTTTTTTTTTAATGAAATCAGTGTTAATTACATTGTTCTTGGGCTAAAAAAACATTTCTTGATATCAAGCAGTAACAGAAATGACTCGCGGGCTCCGCGTCTGAGTTTTTCACGCGCTTTAACTTAAACTCCTCGTCCTTTCTCACGTCGCGGGACACTTGAATTTCGACGAATGACGGCTCGATCGATTTTGGGGTGGCGATCCCACAAACAGAGCCGCACGTATGACTGTGCGAGGGTCGAGTTATCCAATTGTTTTTGCGGCCATTGTTCCGCCATTAGCATCGAACGGTTCCGCCGGAAAGTTTCGTTTTCAGGAATTGCCGGAGTTTCGAAATGGATGGCCCGCCGTTCGACTAATACCGTTCGCCATTGAACGCTCATCGGCGCGTCCTCCATATATAACGCACACTAGCTCGGTTTTACAATCGCGATCTCTTTTCACACAGCATGTCCCGCAAACGTCGTATAATATGTATTTTTAATAGCGTATTGGATTAAATGATCGATTAAAGCGCGTCAAAAAAAATTCTAATAGAAAAAATCGCAATAATTTCCGAATTATAATAGTGATCAGCTGATATTGACAATTCATTAATAGGTAATAACAGATTTTAATCGCGTGTATTTTACTAGGTGCATATATTTCTTCATATTAGGATTTTTGACTCTAATTAATTTTTAAAATACACTCATAAAATCGTACAATAATATTGTATCATAATCGTACATATTCTGTGCATTCAAAAATGTCCTTTGCTATTCGGATAAAAAAGATTTGTTTATTATTAGTGTCGTTTAATTACTTATTAATTCGTGTAAGAGAAATTTTTTAATTATATGTTTTATTAATCCCTCTTACTATGTATATACATATACATCAACTGCATATTTAAGTTAATTTTGTCTTATTTTTTTTAATAGTATATGTGATATTATTTAAAATTCTTAATTAATGGTTAAACTGTATTGGATATTTTCACATATTTAATTTTATATATTCACAAGTATAATTTATTGATAAAATATAAAATCAAGATTGGAACGCTAAAAAAGTGGCAACGCAACAGAAAATGCAATGCTTTTGGGACACCCTATACCTTTCGGCAAACATATACGTTCCCTGTTCTATTTTCATGACACTATCACAATGGCGTTACGTCGATATAAGACTACGATTTTGTCGAAGCAGTCGACTTTCTTGGGATTGTATCAAGGTGCTGCAGCAGCTGGCGCCGAGAATGATTTGCGCCTTTGCGCGCGGCGATGGAGAATAAAAAAAAGACGAGGCGTGAGGGGGGGGGGGGAAAGAAAAGATTTGCGCCGTTTGTACATTCGAAAGTTTTCTGAATATTTCGTGGCCTTTCTCCCCCACCCGTTCTCTCTTTCGCAGTATTTCTGTATGTGTCAAATCGCAACGTGACATATTTTCATTTTTCTCTCGCGCTTGCATGAGCGTAGGAAGAAATTTTTTGTCCCCCATACTCCGAGATATTTCGCTCGATCGACGGTTAAGAATCTGCCTTCTTCGTATTACGGGCAGACAAAAGCGTGTATTCGAGAATGTTGTTCAACTCGTGAAATCCTCCGAAATCTTTTTCTCTTTATATCGTATGTATATTATAATATATTAAGAGAGATTTTATATTATATTTTATCTTATAATATAAAGAGAGAGTCATAATTTGAGATTTATTGATGCAACACGTGCAATGTCAAGAATGCGAAGAAAAATGATGATAATTGACGATAATTTTCCGCGACATTTCTCTTCAATTTCTAATCATCAAACACTATTTTAACTTGTTTGAGTCAACTATAATAATTCATTTGTTTAATTCACGCTTATTAATTACGTAGATAAATCAATCATATTAGAATATGTTTAATGAATATTCTAGGTACGGGCGTTTCAGTCGATGAAATACGAATAGAGAGAGGGCACGTTATTATTATTATTATTGAATAGGTCCATATTCATCGTCCAAAATGTCGCTATTTGGGTTTCAGTTCACGGTAACGTGTCAACGATAACGTTATAGACGTGCATGTATCCTCGTAACAGATAAATAATATTTCAAAACGAGGAGGGGCAGGGTGGGGAGGGGTGAGGAGGGGAGGAGGGGTGGAGGGGGGGGAGGCATAGGGGACGTTTACCATTAAACGTGAAATGTGAGTACAGGCTATTGAATCCGCGTTCACATTGCTTATCGATACATGTAATAATGTATGCATAATGCGGGGCAAGGTTGGGTAATAGCGAACGGCGGGAAGCATCGAACAGTGTCAATCGCTGACATGGAGCGCCCATGGTTCAGCACCTTTCGGTCATCTGTTACAGGCTCGATATGAGCGAAGCGTGGAATGCCCATTTTGAAATTGCGCCCTTGGTCGTTTGATCCGGAATTACGTTGTGTCGCTTTTACGCTAAGATTTACGGCACGCCAATCGAAGATATTGCCAGTCAGTTTCATATTAGAATAATATCATAAAGGAAATATAAAATTTCAAATATATGCTCAATTATTGTGAAAGCAAATGTAGCGTAATTTAATCTGTTATGTATTATTCAATTTATCCAGAACAATATCGATGACATAGTTCAAGGAAAAATAATTTTCTTTTTTTTTTTTTTTTTTTTTAAACAAGAATAGCTATTTTTCGCAGTTTTCTTTTTTTTTTTCTAACGCCGAATATAATTTTATCCATTTTTCACATTGCGTCATGTGAATTTTGAAAAAGTTGCAGTTCTATCGTTACTACATAAACTGCAAATTTTTCAAAATTATAATAAATTTATTATTATATGAAGGAGCAATTTAGAAAAGAAAAGAGAGACCAGTTTTTTATGAAAACATTACAGACACGGACGAATCTTCTTTTTTTATTTAATTGTGGAATCAGAAATTATTCGAGAAATTTGTAGTTGAAAAAGACGTGCGATGTATTATAGTTTATTTGCAAGATATGAATAATAATATAACAGGTACTGTCATTTTTCCCATAAAATACAAAAATATATGTATTCATCGATCAAACTTACCGCAAGTTCTATACTTTTGCGAGCAATTGGATAACTAGTTTCCAAAACCGAGTCCAATTCGCAACATTCATACTACACGAATGGTTTCTGATTTACTACCGGAAGCTCTTCGATTAGCGTGCATTCTGAATATTGATTGTAACACGTCGCGCTGACAATCGGAACGAGAAACTTGGCGGGCAAAGATGTTGCGCTGCATCTAACTACGCATACGATCGTTAAAATGAGTAATTTCTCTTTGATGGAAAAATTCCAGAGATATTTCATATATCCGCGATTTAAAAAAAAAAATTATATATATATATATATATATATATATGTATAAATCTCAATGACGTACAAATCGAACAAGCACGACGACGGCAGTTTCAACGAATTCAATTCCGGCTGTTTTCAATGTTTCCATACAAATTGACTATTACGGCTTTAATAAACATGAAACGTAATATGAATAAATCGTTTTGATAACCGAAACGATTTTGCAATGCACGCAGTACGATTAACCGTGTGGAAAATAAGTTTGATATCACGGTTGAATAAAAATACTGAATAATCAATCTGACGTCGCGTCGCGCATCGTCGAAGCATCATTATTAATCGCGATGTTGACACCGAAGCAATGCTGTCCGCTAATTATATCAGTTATGCATATTTCATGCGAAATATGCATTATCCGTGATATCATCCGTACAGCTACATCATCTCCTTAGATAATGAGAGTAAAAAGTGCGGCTACTTGTGTAAAGTTAGTTGGGGCGGAGGAAAACTGCAGTCGCGCAAGAAACTTGGCAGTTTGTTTCTTTTTACGTTTAAAAAAGAAAGAGAGAGAGAGAGAGAGAGAGAGAGAGAGAAGGAAACTTGATGTGGATGATACGCGATGAATAGCTTTCGATGAATATTCTAATATTCAATATTAAAACGTAATAACGTCAAAATATAGTTGTCGTTGAGAGGCAAAATTCGCGCTCGAATCTAAAGTGATTATTCGGCGAACGGAGTAATCTTTTTGCCGCGTTCCGAGAAAATCAAAGACGCGGATCTATTATCCGGATGAGCCGAAAACATCCGATCCGACCGCAATGACGACGCTCCGGAGGCAGGCCATTAACTTTCTCTCAAAAGACACGATCCAGGTGTAATGAAACGATGAAACTCGTTATCGGCGTGCCACCCTCCCGCTGCGGAAATCCGAAGGAAAATACTATCTAACGGTCCCCGGGTTATTCATCCCGTAGCAACGATCAAATATCGATTAAGCTAGGAGATGCCCCATTTTAGTCGGGGGAGAGAGAGAGAGATCTGCCTTTCCTGGCACACGTAATTGGCTATGCGTGAACTTGATGTAACGATGCGTAAAATGGGATATAACGAGCATTAAATGAGCTTGCATCCGCGTGTGTATCCCATTACTATTTCAACGTTCAATATTAAGTAGCAAATTTCGTTTTGCAACTTTCTATTTACCCGCAAATCTGTTTCATCGTCTGTGTCGTCACACAGATGATGACAGATATCGAGTGGTGGAGAAACGTGGAATATATGAATCGATAAATGTCAATTCTTTGTACAAGAAATATATATTTCTACGAATTGGCGCAATATAAAAAATATACAATTTATTGATTCGCCGCCGTTGACTCGTCGCAATTGCCTCGTTGAATCATCGTCGGCTCTTTCTCGAAACGAGAGAGCGCGGAGAACGGAACGTTTGTTTGTTAATTTACTAATATCGTTTCTTCGCTCGTACATGTCAGGAATAATATCGCGGTCCTCTCGCGCGAAACGAATAGGGAAACAGATGTTTGTTAATTTGCTGATTGTAGCAGTTTCCCATCGCACATACGAATATACGAATAATATCGGGGCGCGTTTGGAAGTTGCATGAATTATGTGTATATTTTAGCCTCGCCCCCTCGCCCGTGTAATCTCCGCGATACGCGCGACCTATGAAAACACGTCACTTTACGTGACTTTAGGATGCATAGGTTTCGCTATGATAATTACGCGACAACATCGAAGGAAGGGGTGGGTGGGGGCGCGTGACAGAGTGAGCGACTATCCTGACTCACCCCACGCCGATCCGCCCCAGTCCCACGTCACCCGGTACTTTGTTCAGACAACCCTCTACCTCATCGGACACGATATAGCCGCGAGCGATTACGTCTAGCCACGTTGACTGGCCGACATACACACACACACACACATAGCCCGGGCTCTCCTTCTGTGTCCTCGGATTAATGCGCATACGTGACAGGGTAATGAGTCATAACGCGCGGACGGATGTTTGCGTCCTTTAACCCCCCCTCCTGTCACTCCTCTTCTTCCCTCTTTGTATTCGAGACTTTGTCAGACACGAATATCGAATTTTTAGCGGGAAAACGCGAGATCAGCTGAACAAGCACTTTCTTTCCTGCTCCTCGGAAGTGTCTCGGATATCGCCGGGAATGCCTCCGGATTTAGCGAGACTCGAAGGGATAATTACGGTAATTAAACCGGGCGAGAGTCATCTCATCTCTCCTTGCACTTGTCCCACGAGAAGTCGGAAGTGAGAATTAGCGCACGACGCGCTGTTCTCGTCTTGATCCGCTCGGATTTTCCTTTTTCCCGTTTTTTTTCTTTTTCACCTCTTCCATTTGCCATTTCTCTCCCTTCGCCTTTTTCATGCGACTCGCGACGCTTTCGCCAATACTTGATGTTATCTATTAATCCGTACTTTTTAAACACGACGAAACAATTGTACCAAAATACGAAGTTGTTTTTAATATCTCTCTTTTTTTTTTGTCACGTTTTGCACGTTGACGATGACAGTTTTTTCTTTTACGCGTTAAAAAATACACTTTGTAATACACTTTACGTGACGATAATGAAATATTTTATTGTTAGAATCGGAAATCCATGTCTTTGAAAGGTGATTTGTTTTTGAACGAGAGTGATTCTATTATTGATCAATCTCGTTGTATTATTCTGTATTGATGAATTATTCTGTGTGAATTATTCTATATCGCACGTGAATTCGCATACATATAATCATCCATACATACATGTATGTATGTATGTATGTATGTATGTATGTATGTATATATGATGTGTATATATATATATATATATATATATATATATATATAAAGAGAGAGAGAGAGAGGGGGGGGAGGGAGGAGAGAGTTGCACTATGGCTCGATTTAGTTACGTAGGACCTTATCAGATAGTCAAGTTTGCTGGAACTGACCAGTCGCAACGTGCTCTCACTGGAAACCGAGTTATCGTTAGGATGTTATATCCGAGACGTAAGTTAGCTCGTACCCGGCGCACCGACAGAGGAAGAGAGAGAGAGAGAGAGAAAATTAAGTAAATTACATTGTGTAACGAACAACATTGTCCCTCCCTCTTCCTCTTCCTTTTGCATCTCCCTTTCACACTCTATCTCTTTCTATTTTCGCTTTGTCGAAGTAATGAGGCGATGATTAAAGGTCACACACGCACATTACGCTCTCTTTTCTCCACATTTTTATTCAGCAAGACATTACACATGGACCTTGATGATTAAACAAAATGACCGAGGCTTGTTTAAGGGAAATTTTAAAGAGCGATGATTGCGCGTTTACGTTGTCCGGAATTGTATGTGCACGCGGTATATTTGCGGGAAATAATTGCCATTTCGAACAAATATACTTGTTATATTGTTTAATTGGTTCTTCGTTGGCGGTACACGTACGATAATTTCGTAAATACATTCGTAAATAGTTTGCAATTTACATTGAAATATATCAATATCGCGATAGATCGCCGCCGCCAGTCAACGTGTCATTATCGTTTATTCGGCTTCGAAACGAAAGGATGCATCTTGCGCCAGCCGGTCAGCCTTGTTCCAGAAATGGACCAAGGTCGCGATTTCAGCTGCTCTTTTCTCACTTCTTCTCTTTCTTCTCTTCCTTTTCTCCCTCTCTCGCGATCACTTTTTTTTTAATTCTCCAATAACCCACCATTCCCGCATGCTTTGTCTCGCGGCCAATCTTCTTGTCTCGAGGGTCCTTTAGAAAGTTTTTCGCGGCGTGAGACAGAGGGAATGTATGCGAAATCAAATTGCGTGGGGAAGCAAAGGAGATAATCGCTTTCGCGAAATTCGCGAAAAGTCATCATTGTAAAGGCAAGCAGCGAGCGCACTCTTTTGTAATGCAACGCAGCAGCCGGTCCACACGTGTCTCTCTTCTCGGGTGAATTCAATTAACATTACAACCCTTTCCTCATTACAAAGAATAGCGTTTTTTTTTCCAAACGTTCCCTGCGTACTTAATGAGAGATCTGTCCGTGAAATTTAAATTTGTGATAAAGACGCAAAGTTTCACGTTGACAATGAAATATATTATTATCCCCGAGTCTTATTCTTAAAAAGGGCAAATAAAATTATTGTGCCAAGCTTGCTTAATAGTTGCAACGCTTTTTCAGCTTGCTGAAATAGTCATCAGTGCGAAAGAAACACGCCGCCGGGCATTTCCACGTAAATTCCCGGACACGAAAATTTGTTTCCTGCGGTTGTCGTTCGACATTTCGCAGAAACTATAGTGATTCTTTTGCTATAAAGAAAGGTCCGACGCGGTTATTTTCGAGTTATAAAACGCGCGCAGCCTCTCTCTGCCGATGTACGAGAAAGAAACACGAGGCAGATGGAAATAATTAGCTTTGCGAACAAACTTTTGTACGGGGGATTGTTGCTGGAAATATAATGATTTTATGCTAAAAACGAATAAATAGAAACGCATCATTTTTATTCCGCGGACGAAGTATTTTTATGTTCTTCAAGTTTGAGTTCACATATATTTTGATGAGGATGTTTAATCCGAGAGATTTACAAGACAAGCTAATAATATTATTAATTAATTAATTAAAATTATTAAAATAATTAAATAATAAATACAAAATAAATAAATAAAATAATTAAAAAAATAATTAAAATAAAAATATTGCAAACTTTCGAAGGAGAAAGATGAGAGAAAAAAAGAAAGAGAGAGAGAGAGAGGGGAAATGTTGTCTCTACTTAATGAAAATAGAACAGTTACTGTGCAATAATACTGTACGATAGTAGACTAGTTGCGTTATATGTTGTACAAAGTAATACATTCTCTCAGAGTTTGCAATAACGGGTTCTAGTAGTAATTTAATAGAGGCACAAAGACAAACGGAGAGGAAACAGTGGCATAGCGTACGCTGAGGTTGCACAACTGCCACGGCAATTCGATAATAACCTTAGTCCTGGAATGTCCTATCGAGTCTCGGGCGCACGACATTGTGCGATGTAAAAAGTAAGTGAAACTCCATGTCGACCCTTTTACGGGCGCGTCATGTGATGTAACGTGAATATCGAGAGATAACTTTATACCCCTAACGAAAAACGTATGTACCGGAAGAACATATACAGGGCATCCCAAAGGTAAATGATCAGACTTTGCTACTATATTCTGTGGACGGAGACAAGACGAGATAAGAATGTTACATAAATATTGATCCGAAAACATTTATCATCACATTACATGGAAAAAAAAAAGACTAACGTTTAATTTTCCATTTCAAAATAGCGTCCTTCATTTTTAAGGTGAGCCTGACAGCCTTTGTTGAAAAATTTGAGAATAACGAACTCTTTATTTTACTTCAGTTTAATAAATGCTAAATTAATCTTTTTAATGAGTATAACTAATAAGAAAAAAGATATCGAAAAAACATGCTGATATTTTTCTTCAAATCTAAAAGTATCAACGGAGAGAGTTTGCTATTGTATTTACAGTTTTAATATTTTTACTATAATTTGTTAATAAAGATTTTTCAGACTAATATTTATACATAATATTTTTTTTCTATCCATAAAATATATTAGCAAAGTTTGATAGTTTAATCTCGGGACATTCTATATATTTCGAATTTGTGGTTTGAAAAAATGAACAAATTGTCCAGATCCATTTTAATCCAATATCACTCGATTGGCGCAAATTACATGGTGATCGTTAATCGAGTGTTCCCTTTGAGAAACTTTTGCGCGCTTCTGTACGGTTAGTATAACGTTTAGGACAGTCTGGGGTTTAGGACGAGAAAAGGGCGTCATATGGTGGCAAGTAAGGAGCAGAGAGACACTGGCGACGCGACGCAAAGAAGGGAAAGGGGAGGGGGGGGGGGAAGGATACCCCACGAAAAAAAGTGATGCACAGATGCGACGGATGTGACGATGTTCCCCGAGATAGACTCGGCGCGCATAGCGTGTATGTGTATAGTACATCCTATACCTACAAAGAAACGCATCTTCGCGCGCGGCAGGGACGAGAGAGAGAGAGAGAGAGAAGCTAAAAAAAAAAAGCCAAGTTGATTGGCTGGCGGGAAAACTTTCCCCATAGTCACATAGGGATAGGTCTTGGTGTTGCGGGGCCTTCGACCCTGAACTTATCGCGCCGCTATTTCAGCATACAAATGTAAAAGTTCGGCCTAAGAAGCGGGCATAGCCCGGCCGGGAGCTGTATTTCAAGTAAATGTGTTTCCTCTCCGGCGAGAACGAGAAGAGGCGCTTCTAAATGCGAGACGCGTTTTCGGATATATTTGTCGCTCGAAATTTTCACGTCGATCGCAGGGATATCTCGATGAGACGACCGCGATTTTATAGCAATACACGCGTCTCTCGTTATTGCATAGCTCTCTCCGCGTAGTTTGATCACATTTCCGCAACGACGGTCCATTTCCTCCTCTTCTGAGTTATTATATGCAGAGAAGAGAGTCATCGTCGGTCGCGCGAGCCGCAGCGAGTTGAATATTTCAGCTCCCACGATGCTCAATTATGATGTTATATTAATACAGTAATTAATACCATATATTCGTGTGCGCAATATAATGCTCGGTGGAAAAAGTACGGTATTAATTAACGCGTGTAACTCTTGCGCGGCATTCGCCAATGTCCGTTCGTAATATTTCATACGACATTTAATTAATAATCATTGAAAAGGGAAGGACAGACAGAGTCATTAGAGATTGGACGAAAAAAGTCAGAGACTCGAAGGAAGATTATAAGATGTGATCGTAGGCTGTCATGAATCACGCGTGACATATGTTTCTAATATTAAACATAATGATATTAAATTTGTCAATATTAATTAATTAATGTTAAACGCGAATCATAATTTTTTTCTCTTTTGTTTGAGAACATAGGTTAAGGAATATAAATTTATATAAAAATAATATATTTTCCTTGAAAATGTTAAGAGGCAAAGATTCGAGAAGCTTCATCAAAATACTTTCGGTTTCTCGATGCGATGCGAGATGAGAAAATGTTTGCCCTCTCATGCGCCTTCCAGATGTTTGACTGTAATTTTATTCTTCGTGTCTGTCAGAGGTAAAAAGTAATTAGCCTCAAAATAAGAATGTCAAACGAGCGGACAGTTGTTTTACGTACGACTGTCATCGTACTTTCTCTTCTTTTTTTTTTTACCCGCTCGACTGACCTAGGCATTTTAGAGGCTCGTTTCTCCAAGATTCTAGCGCCGTTTTTACCGCTTATCCTATAATGTCAGTGGACCCTCACCGACATGACAGACGGAGACCCTAAGATTTCGGTAATCTAACACCGTAACAGCTGTAGCCTAGTTTGGACGATAGGAACAAAGCCTCCAGAGGCTTTGTGACAGAGAGTCGTAAAATATCCCCAGCTTAAGGATCAAAATAGAGATATAGAAATAACATATCTATATAATAATCAATACTGAAGCTTTAATTAAACTTTAAATAATATAACCAAGATCAACAATTTTTTTAAATCTTAAAAAACGTTTATTTTCTCAATTTTTTCTATCGATATCTTGTGTTGAAAACATTTTTATATTTTTAAAATAAGAATAACATTTTATTATATATATATATATATATTTTTTTTTTTAATATTTGTTCAAAATATATTTAACTACAGTAATCTACTAATTTCTCTTTAAAAATTCATTGTCTGCAAACATTAAAAAGTTTTCGCCTTTCTTTACATTATAAATATTTCTTTTTTTATTTGATATTTTGACATGTCTGTTCTTGATTGGAAAAGTGACAGCTTTTAATTTAAATTCCAAAGAAAGCACAAGATATCATAAGATGCGATTTAATCTAAGTGGAGTACAAAAGAGAGATACTATGAACTAAATATATAAATATTTAGTTGCATAATTATATTATTAAATACGGCATATATATTAAAATTTCGAAAAGATTGTAAAGCTATCCAAACCGTGGAAACCGAAATGGCACGGCGTCGTTAATACGCGGGGCGCATTATCGTTATCGCGTGTTGTCCTATATCGGGTAGGACAAGGTGTAAGAGCATGTCGAATGTTGCGCCCGAAATTAACACTCCACCTAGGAGAACACGCACTCACGAACATTTGCTATAGGCAACCGATTAGCACTACTCGTGTGCATTCCGCGCAGGGTACACGTGTCCAGCTTTGAACGTCATTTCCATTCAATCGAGATCCCATTTCCCCATCGGCCCGGCCCGGATCGCCCGGTCTCGCCGCTCGCGTCTATCGGAGATTTCGAAACAAATCTCCGTACGCGACGATGAACTCGATGAAACTATCGCGGGCTGGCGCGAAGGATATGTCAAATCGCGTACGGTTCTGACGCCAGCAACGACGGCGCCAAGGTGTTGTACGATCGTAGAGAACGTCAAGTTACAGTTGCATGTGAATGTCAGATGAAGTTACAATCGTACGCCAAGTTACGCGTCGCCCTTTTCCCCTTTTAATTATATGCAATATTTTTATGCGCCTTGCGATATAATGATTGCTTCGTTTTAAGAAGCGCGAGAGGATGAAACGATCGTTTCAATCGCAAGAAATCATTTAAAGAGACGTACTTTTTGTTTAACGGAATAAATCACGGAGTGAACTGACAGATATTTGTAAACTAGTGATGCTTTCGATAATATCTCTTGCAAATTGTCATTTAAATTTAAGCCATTGTTTGGAAACATTTCGAAGTTACAATCTTGAAAGGCCTTGACGATCTTGAGCGATCTCGATTTCTCATAAGTATCGATACATACCGATAGAAATTTAGTTTTTATTATACAATTAATAAATAGTTAATAATGAATAAATAATTCTCGTATAATTAATAAATAATTTTCGTTTAAATAAAATTTTGTTAACATTAATACATTATATTGATTTACAATACTTTTTTTATTTCCTCTAAAAGCTTATTAAAACCTTCAAGACTTTTCAAGACACTCAAGACTCTCAAGATCGGTTAAGACTTTCAAGATTGTATAAATTCGAATAATATTCTGATAATAATCGAGCTAATTCGAGGCATCATGATTTCCATCACCGCGTGTAATTAGCATCGCGACGAGAGTAAAGGTCTAAAGCGCATTCCACGTCTACGGAGTTTATATACTCCGGGCGTAGTTTGAATTCGTCAAAAACAATTCCGTTGCAACTCTACGCGAGACTTCCGACCTCGCATGTGCGTGACGCGTCCGAAATTCCCGCAAGTTCGACGTTTTATGTTAGTCCGGCGAAAATCCCATTGGCGCGGCACGATCAATACTACAGGTCGGTGCGGGCGTCTAGACGGGGTGCAAGGATCGAGTTTTCGCGGTGACTGCGCGCACCCCATGCTCGACACCGTGAGTCAAAGGTCTTTCTCGGCGAATTTATTAGAGAGACCCCCTCGTTCTCCCTCTCACTTATGGGAGGAAAAAGAGAGAGCTCCTCGCGGAGCTCCGTGGCGACAGGCGCGGTGTTGATTCCCGACATATCAATAACGGACGATTAAACGCGCCGTCGCGACGCTTTTGTTTGACGAATCAACTACATCCTATGACTCAGCCATTTTATTTTGACATCGCGGAATTAAATCTGTTAAAATTGCATAGAGTTTACGAAAAAAATTTCAAAATGAAGTTACACGCACGGGACAACCGGCACGTGCGCGAGTTTAAATTGAAATAAAATACAGCTTAAATTGAAATGAAATATTTTCGACTCAAAGATTCGAGCGAGGTACGGTTTTATATCCACCGTGATGTGCCGGTCGTAAGATTGGAGAACGGCCTCTGCTCCATACAGTGTCGTACGTCTCGTAAATGTCGTATGTACGTTTATCATGTCCTACCGAAATCCACCGGACTTCTGTTGGACATCCGAAACGCCGTGTGCCTCCAAGCTAACCCGACATATTTGATCCTGTGACTGAATATCGCCGAGAGCATACGGTATATGAAAAAAAATAAAAGATACTCCGGACCGTATGAATAAAATGAAGCGAACGTTTTTGTCGTTTCATCAAACCAAATGTTTTAAACAGCATGAATAAACATGTTAAAGTATTCGTTTATACGCTTGAACTTGAAGCATTCAACAGATAGTTATGGAGAGTGTAAAAAATAATAGATGTCAACTTCTCTCGAGTATTAACAAGTACGATTCGATCGAGTAATGTCACGATAGTCGTGACGCGATATGAGCGTTTCGTGACAGATTGCCATATTCATTATTGCTTTTATAAATGCAATGATTTTTTAATTATTTTTTTTTTTAGTTTACATCTTGAAATATATTTCCTACAAGATTTTTAGAAAGTTGGATTGATTATTTTTATATTTTCTTTATTTTACATCTTGAAATATATTTCTTACAAGATCTTTAAAAAGTTTAAATTTTAAGAATTAAATTTTTATACAAATTTTTATATAAATTTATATATATATATATATATATATATATATATATATATATCAAATAGAATTTATACGTAGAGAACATAAAATTGAGAATTATTACAACACAAATTATATTTATATATATATGAGAGAGAGGGAGAGATGTATGCTTTACTATAGAATTGATCCTATTTACGACCGTAAATACCTCCGAATGTAGAATGTGTGAACACACCTCTCATTGTGCAATATCCATTCGATCAACAAAGTCAAGATTACCTTTCCTGCATTGATAAACCGTGTGCTAACACGCCACAGTTATGTTACCGCCACTGCCGTTGCTGGTGTTGTTATTACGCGCAACATCGAGGCGCGCGAACAATTTCATCGCACTGTGTACATATACATTGAACTATAGGCATTGCACATTTCTTTACGCATTTTTCCAAGCGAGCCATTTACGTTAAACCGGTTAAGAAAGAATTTCGATTACACGTTACTCGAATATTTTTATTATAATCGCATTTTTTTTCAGTCTCAAAAATATGATTTTAAATTATAATACTTATAATAATTGTGTTTTATATCTTTTATATATATTGTTAATATTCTTCGACAAAAGGTAAATTTTTTTTTGTGTACATATATAAATTTTGTCAAAGATCCAATTTTTTTTTTTTTTTATTTTTAACATCTGTATTAATTTGGCCATTTTTAATTTGCGACTTTCTCGCAAGAGATATTATTTTCATCGATGAATATGTTCTTAATCAACACAACAAATTCTTTTTGAGAACAATTTGAAAACTGGGAAATTATATTCAGCACCAAAAAAAAAAAATGAAAAATCAAGTCTTATTCTTGTTTTTTTCTTTCGTTAAATTATGTACTGTACTGTAACAATAATATAACACTCTGATTTTTATAAAATAGCAAAATTAATTCAAACACAAGTATTGTTAAATATAAAATCTATATTATAATTTACAATACTTTGTAAGATTGTTAAAAATAATATGGAATACTGTGTATTACACGTGAATGACAAATTGAGACATGGAAGGGTCTCCTTTTAGAAGATGCGATATTTTAGCCGCGCAATGGAAACGCTATCATAGCCCGCACGTGATTCACATTCAGGCATTTTGATTTTACAACATGTTGCAGGAACGCGCATCGTAAATCTCTGATAGTTTGGCGTCTCGCTACGATATAGCTATCGTTCGCTACCGACTAGTTACTTCGGAAAATGCGGTTATCCAGTTGAAGAAGTGCCTAACATAAAAGTTACAATTTAGATGCAAATTACGATTTTATTGATTGTTCTATTTTGCCGCACATTGCATAGACTCCGGATACCCAGGCACAGGTGTATGGCTTAATCCGAGAATTTTTCCATCGCCCGATACCTCTTCGACATTGCTAAGCCAATTGCGCCATGTAACGAAATGCTGTTCGAAAGGAAAAGAAAAAAAGAACAGAGAAGGAAAGAGGAAAAGGGAAGAGAAAAACGTTCAAATTTTGTCCGCTGCATGATTTGCTAACAAAACGGAGTATTAATCGTGCAAAATTAGTATATATACCTCTCGTGCATATTTGACTAATAAATTATACTTTACAGTTGCGTGACGTTAATATCACGCGGCTGACCGGTTGAACCGAGTACACGTTAGATTTTCATCTCGTCGATTTTATATAAATAATCCGCGTCTCAGGTTATACGATAATCGGGGATCATCTTATATTACATGAATGGTACGTAACATTCACAAACGGATATGTCGCCTTAAGCGGGAAAAATCTTCTTATATAATGAGGAGATATGCAAAAGAGAGTGAGAGAGAGAGAGAGAGAGAGTAGTTTTCCATTTAACCGCAAATCTTGCGATACGTTAAATGAAAGAGAAGAAAGAAAAAAAAATATTAATAGGCAAAAGAGAGGAGAAAACAGTTTTATTTCTTTATTTCGCGCATTAAAAATATGCGCCATATTATCGAGTGACGTCTCCTCTGGTCTCAACGCTGTGGATGGAGGAAAATTTCGAAACGCGCCAATTAATATCATCTTGAGTGATGAAACTTTGTGCTGGAGTAAATTTCCCCGTTTATTCTCGTGGCTTGCACATTTTCCCTCTTGGCAATCTGGGGGAACGTCGATGATGAGAAATGACGCGACGCAACGTTTTCAGATCGCGCGTCGATCTTGCTCGACGACGAGCGGTCGTCCCTGAAATGACTAGTGGTGACGGTGACTGGGACCGCGGGGATATGCGGGTAATGTCGGAGGTGAAGGGCCTCAAAGGCTGCCAGAGGGTGCTGAAGGGTTCCAAAGAGTGGCGCGCGAGGGTCTCGAGTGCCGCGGCAGCGTTTCTGCTCGAGTATCGAGCGACCGGGGATAAGGAGGAGAAAAAAGAAGAGGAGGAAGGACAAGGAGAGGGAAAAAGGGGTTGGAGAAAAAGAGAGTGCGAACTTCTGCCGATTTCTTCGGAAAGCGCGAGAAGATTAATGAAAAAAAAAAAAAGAACAATAACTTTTCGAGGCGCGCGTTACGCGGCAATGGAATCGCGAGCTGACGTAATAAGAAATCTCTCTTTCTCTGTCTCTCGTGATTTGATTGCCTCATTTTTAATTGCGACTTGGCGTATTGTTCCGTCGAAACAATCGGTCGAATTGTACGTCGATTGATGCGAATTGATTGAGCTATCGGATTTATTAATGACGTCGCGGATTCTTAATCCGTCTTATACACGCGAGGAGCGTTGTATCTTCTGGCAAACATGATCGACATTTCATTCCGATAATCCGGAGCTTTCCTTGGTTTCGGGTAACAGCAAGCGCATCTCTCCTATTCGAAAAATCTCGGGAATAATATTCTTTAATGCTCTCTCGCGCCAGATACACATATTTGCGATACTTTATAATGTAAAGCTTACGGGGTTAAAAAGTAATGCGCCGCCGTATTGAAAAGTTTCCTATCTTTTTCTACAACTTTATATCGATATACATGCAATGTAAAACTTCTTATCGCTCGGAACAAGACTTTTCGTCATTTCTTTTTTTTTTTTTTTATTCTCGCAAATTGTATTAAAACTCGCTGTTCTTCCTCAATAAGTCTCCAATGCCATTCCGATACACCATATATATATTTTTTGAAGCATTTTATTTTGAAATTAACGAATGTAATCTCGATGTATTCTCCAACGAATTGTGAGCCGGATGCGCTTTTAAGGTGACACCGGGCTAAATCAAAATCTCCATACTGCTCGCCTCCAAAATATTGGTTTTGCGGTTACAGCTTATCAACCACGAAACCACATGTCACAACCGGAAGCCATCCGTGACTTCGCGAGTTGCGGTCGATCTCGGCATGCATTGGACCTTGACGTATGTAAAGCCGCATTTGCATCGACCCGATTTTCGATTTAAACGATGGATTACATTTGTTATGGCATTTAAAGCTCCGTTTATCCCGCCATCGTCCGGAACCGTTAGACGCACATGTGTTTTCGTAAAATAACCGTATAGTCGTAATTCATAAACCTTCACGCGTGATAAAATCACAGAAGCGCGGAATTCGTCGATGAGTTGGCAGTCGGCTTTCTTGGAGAGAAAAAAAAAAAAAGAAAAGGATATTCAAGAGGATTAAATTCATAGCAATTTTTATTTTCAAGCGCCTCTGAATCTCGAATTAAAATTTTATTAAAACAAGGGGTCACTTCAAAGGGAACGCGAAATAAGGATCTGCTGCATACTTGCATCTTCCAAGCTTAATGTAATCCCTAGATCTCTCCGAGCATTTATAATTCAAAAGCTACGCGAAAATATGTAATATTTTAATCGCCGACTGTCTTCTCGCGACACATTTCGAGTAGTATTCCAGATCAACATTTTATATGTTGTCTCTCTGTTTCTCTCTCTCTCTTTCTGCCCCTCTTTCTCCTGCCGACTATCGTCAACGTGATTTACTTGTGTTACGCACACGTAAACGCGAAACGGCAAACACGTCACGAACCAATTTTGCGCGTCGACGCCTGACGGCTGCTGTTACTCCACGCGCTTACGAAATCCGCCTATGTAAACACGTACCGAATACTTTACCGGGTATATAACCATGCATTGTTCAACTAACCAAGTGGGGCGTTATACGGGCGCTATGCGGAGAATTGGTTTGCCGTTACTACGTACCGTCAACGCGTGAATCGTAAACGAAAGGTTCAATCGTTGGTGGCGCATCGTAAAGGAAGATCAATCTCGCGATATGTTTATTTATAATACAATGAACCGAACGTTTCAAACTAAACCATTTGGCAGGCTGTAGTGGCCGGAGTGGCCGTGTTGCTGTAACTTGTTATCGCGAGATAATTTATATCTGACAATTAGAAGCGCGAGTAAAAAGATGCATCTAATTATCTTGCCTGTATCTTTAAAGGAATGCTCCTTTGATGGGATTTTGCTATTTGGTTTTGATGCCGCTTTGTGAATGCAGCATCATTTCTTGAAAACGTGAATCCTGAAGGAAGGAAGGGGAGGGGGAGGGGAGGAAACACGCTAACGTGTTTCGGAATCGCTGCTTCCGCAAGTCGCGGTGCTTTACGACTTGTACAAGTAGCCTGAACAGTCACAAGTGGGCGGCAGCTTCGTCCAATTAAGTCGACGTACATTTTACAAGAGGAAGAAAGCGCAAAGGCGTGCTTAAGGTAGAAACAATGAGAAGAGAAAAGTGGTAACGTTGAGAGTTGGTGGAGCTTTCCTCGAGACTAGGGGGAATAAGATGACCGAGGCGCGATGAGGATTCGTTATTTAACGAGACATTTAGTAACTGATCTTTATACTCGTTACAGCTGACTCGAAATTAACAGTACCCTAATGTTCAAGTTTGGCATGAATCGCTTTATGAAAGTGACTCCGTTATCGATTTTCAAAAATAATTTCAAAAGTAACAAGTCAGTTATGACTTCCGTACTTTTCTTGCTATTAGAAAACCAATGTTTATATTAAAGAAACTTTAAATATAACAATATTTAATTATATTTATATAATTTCGTCAATAATATGTAACAATCTTAATAATAAAATATTTAAAGTCAATTTTAATTTAAAATTTTAATTAGAAAATTTTTTTTTTTAATATATAGTGCAAAAAAAGATTTTTTTTTTAAGATGTACAAATTTTTTGCAAGTGTAAATGAAGCTTCTTTTCTTAATTTTTTTCAACAGATTCGTAAATATAAAATGATATTTTTTCGTACCTTTAATTTTATGCAATTTTAAAATCCCAATGTAATAGCTAATTTACGACTCAAATTTGTTTTTAAAATGCAAGAGTTTATAAAAATTACATGATCCTATTTAAAATAAAGATCCTTAAATTTTATCGAAACTATTTATTAATTTCTACAAAAGCTTTAATGCTCTATATGTTTGCTTATATGGAAATTATACCGTGTTGGTTCGACAAATGTAACGATAACAATTGTTGAATTCGTTATCGAAAAAATGTATCGAAGTTATTTTTTCCGTTACAGACATATATATATATATATATATATATATATATATATATATATATAATAATTGTTTTTGTTACAATTACCGGCAAAACACAACTGTGAAAACAGTGTTACAAACAATGTGTTTTATTTTTCTCAACTTTGATAATATCTCATATTTATTCCCGCTATTATCTCACATTTATCAATGCGCGCAAAGCTTTCAAAAAGCTAATACTATAAGCTCTTGATTATACAGTTACTGTATATATTTTATAAATAGAATGAATTGTTGTACCGTGAGAAATGTGAGCTTGAAAAGGCAAAGTCCTCTTTTATTTTAAACATATTTAATAAGGCTTTTGCTATTAAGAAGCATCTTGATAATAGAAAAAAAATTTTAAATGGTGAAAACAACTTAGCAATCAATTTTGCTCTACTCTTTAGATGGATCTATGTGAAAGATTTATCCAATAAAAGTGATGAAATTAAACGGGAATCGGACAAGAGAGAGTATAGATAGAGAGATAAGACGGGTGGAAACTGTCAGAGCAGGCTAGGCGTAAAAAGAAGAATGAGTGAAATTATCAAAGTGAGATGAAAAGTCGACGACGAAGTATTACTTAATCAGAAGACACGAATGTCAATGTGACGGATCTCATGTAATTTGCTTGTACGAGACATTGTAAAATCTTCGTTGAATTCAGGGAGCCGTGAGATGAATTATGAGAACGAGTACCCCATCTGCGAGCGTAGGAATATTATGGAATTCTAGAGAAACTGGAGCGCGTGCATAAGAGACGGCTCAAAATTTTGGAGAGAAATTAATCCGCCTCTCGCATATTTTCCCCATGGAGACTGAAAATAAGAAAAACGCTCTGGCATTTTGTTCGAGACAAATTGAATTTTTATGAAATTCGGTCACTTTTAAGCAGATTATAATTTATCATACTTAAGATTTTAAAAGGAAAAAAAAAAAAAAAAAACTGGAATATATATAAGCCTGTTGATATGCTGATTTTACAATATTTTGAAATTTTTAAGTTTTAAACTGTAATACATATAATGCGTAATTGAACTTTTATTAATCTTTACTTTACAGTCTGTAAAGCCGATTTAAAGTACCTGTTTCATATTATACCCAATATAAATCGTAGTAATTCAGATCAATATATAGAAAAATATAAATATCAGATGTATTTGCGATATCATATTTAGCTTGTTTATTGATTTAACGTTTGCGTTTAATGCACAAATTTCTTGGATAAAAATAATACAGTATATGCACGAAAAATAAATTCTTTTATGTGATCAAATAAATACATTTTTCTGATTTTTCTCTATGTAAATATAAATAAATATTTTGTGTCAAAAAATGTTTTATTAGATGAAATAAATTGTTATTTTTAATTAAAATTAAAAAGTATCTTCTTAAATAAAATACTTTATATATAAAAAAAAATATTAATTTTAAGATAAAAAATTATTTATTAAAATAAGAAAAAATTTTTTAAATTTTTTAATAAACATTTCTTTCAATTTAATTCAAAGTTGTTTTTAAACAATTTTCATTTTTATTTTTATATTGTTACATTTCCTTAATTCGAATATAATTGCTGTTCTATGGAAATAACCAATTTCTTTGATATTCACATAAATTATTTTTCTAAATTAAATAAATTTTTTTTTAATTTAGTGGTTTTTTTCAGTATAAATCATATGTGTATAGTACGCGAATATTGTATTTACTTTTTGCGCGACAGCATCGTGTTTCTAAATGAATAGCAGATTCGCGAGTGACATTTCGTCGAAACATTACGTAATGTTATTTCGAACGTAAAATTACGCATTTCGCCTGAAAACGATTCCGTTTTGAAAATCGGCTGGCAGTTTTAAAATCATTGCCATTTCATCATCGAATTGCGAGACCATTAATGTCCCGTGCCTGTTATTCACACTTGATTAGGCCGTTTGTCCAGAAATATCTGTCAGTCGATACTCCACCAATTCACTATCCCATGAGTTTCATAAATTTCTCATTGCATATCGATGAAGTTTAAATTGTTAATATCAAATGCAGTAGAGATTTACACTGGATTTTAAAATATTTAACAAATAACAGATGTCTTCAAATAAACAGCTTCAATTTTAATGGTAACCGTTAAATAAAATACGATTATGTAAAATTATATTTATACTTATAATATCAGATATGGTCGTATATTTTTTGTGTCTAAGAGAAAAGAAATAAAATCGACTATATAATTTATTTGGTTAAAATTTCAATCTTGCAAAAATTTATACGAAGAAATTATATATAAATAGCTGTAAAAAAGTTTATCTATTCTAGCAGTGATTTTTGTCTCGAGTCAGTATCTTCTTCCTTCTTATCTTCTTGCAGTTTCTTAATCTTGTTATCTAAGCCGATTAAACTGTGGGTTTAACAAATAACACAGAAGAAAATTTCATTTAATCTTCATTGTATATTGTTCGTGCAAGTTAACTGCTATCGAAGATTTTTTCAAAGTCACGTTATATTGAGAACAAGCTAATTATTCTTTATAAATAAATTTATTTTCTTCTACGTGTTATATACTGCAACTGCAAGAACATGCACTTGTTAAATCTTTGACTATATTTAAGCAGATGACAAACCATTTGAGCCATTTCTTATTACAATGTTCCTCTTTTCCTTTAAATAAAAGTGACTTAATTACTAAGTAAGATTTTTTAATTAAACCGTTACGTCAACTCACTGCTTTCTTGGTTGAAAAAAATGTATCCAGCCGCGAAAATCAATGCATGTAATGAGTAAAATCAGAAGCGCGAATCAATGATGTACAAGATTCTCTCTTAATACATATATATAAATATATATATAATTTAGCAAAAATTTTAAATACCTTTCTGCTATCTCTGCCTTGATTTAATTTACGTAAAATAATTTATTTTAATGTAATATCCGTTTCTTTCGAACAAAGAGAAAGAGAGAGAGAGAAAGAGAGGGAGAGAAATAAAACGATAATACACCGGAATAATGTAGGTGAGAAATAACGAATATTCTACAACGAGCTGCGCGAGAGAATTAGTCTCAAAAGACACGGTTATTACGTTTTTCTTGCTGACGTAAAAAGGAATTTTGCAAGAAATAATCTGCGCTCCGCTACGCAACGGAGCTTTGAGAAACAAACACGGGTGTACTTTGTATCGCTTGGCACATCATGGACCACGGGGCCAGAGAGAGATACGTAAAACGCGTTACTGCAAAGTGTATTGTTTGTTTCGCGCTGCTTGTCGTGTCTTGCGGACAGTGCAGGGATGGCGGTCGGCGGAGGGGAAGGGGGAAAAGGGGAGGAAAAGAGCTTTACACGAGCTCTGCGCAAAACACAAAACCGGACGCGAGATAACGAAGATTGCTTCGAATTGTTCCCCGTCGAATGTTATTTTTCAAAAATCTCGGATAATTATGACTCGCAATTTTCTCTATCAACGTCCCATTTTTTATTTTCCTCCTTTACTCTTTCCGCATATTATGTAATTCGGTACGAATTTATTTCCACTTTTCCTCTCTCGTAGAAAAAAGCGAGATCTTCCGCGCCACGAAAAAAAAAAAAAAAATTAAGCTGCGGAAATATCTGAAACTATACATGAGATGTCGAAAGAGATTTCTTTTTGCATATTTAAATATTCATAATCTAGAATGATATTACATACGATGTCATCTAGCGTAGTTTTCGCGTACTGTTTGGATCAAATGGCTTTTACGCTCGAGTATAAAAGGGTTGCAGAGGGTTGCAACTCCCTTCAGAGAATGCAGTAATTTTGGGCTAAAAATACAGGGAACAAAACTCACATGAAAACATCCAAGGTAAATCGTATACATATAATCATATACATTAGTAGCTTCTTGCAATCTTGACAGCACAAACGTCTGAATATTCTAAATAAGCGTACACATATACTTACGAGATTATACATAATTTTTTGAACATTAATTCTTCTTTTATATATAGAAGCATGGGAAAAGGGAGAGAATATATATAACTTAGTTTTAGAATTTATCGCTTTTAATTTCTCGCATCATTTATTTTCCTCGCAAAGGTAAAGCAATGCCGGGGTAAAATCAATATTTAGCAAAAAGAAATCACACGGAACAAGGTGTTATATCATATGTCAAAAGGAGAGGAGCGTAAAGAGAAAAATGATGAGGCACCACCGCACACACTGGATCAAGTTTACCACGGGAATGCATTACGGTCATTTTTATGAAGACGGTCACCATCAATTCGCGTGGGAGAGAGCTGGTCACGGCCGGGCACAAGAGGGATAAGGGATTTAAGTACGGAAAGATGAAGGGGTTGAAAATCTCGCCACCGCAGAGCGTGGCACGGATAGATCATACATCATTCCTTTGCGCGGGAGAGAACGGAGAGGAGAAGAGAGAGAGAGAGCTTCTTCCTCGCGCGGTATCCTTCCACCCGCCTATCCACCATCCGTTCCCTGTCCTACCCTCCCTCCTGCCCCCCACCTCTCCCCGTCCCATCTTCCCCATTTCGTCCATTTACCCTTTCGAGCGTCTCAGTCCGGTTCGCGCAACATGCCATTCTTCAAGCAAACCCATCCGCCGCCGCACGATGTACGTGCGTGCTTTCTCGTCGGTTTGCGGGCCGCCTTGGAAACGTGGCATTTACGAGATTCTCGTGAAAACTCTGTTAAGCAGCTTGAGCGGCGGACTACGGCGTGTTCTCGGGCATGCTTGTACGTGCAAACGTTCCCGCCCCGTGTTGCAAGGATGACGGCCTTCCCTAGACCAGCGGCTTTGCTTGAAAACTGAAAAATCGCTCATCAGATCGTGCACACACACACACACACACACACACACATACGACGGGAAAGGAATCGTTACACCCACGACAATCTTGCTCTCTCATCTCACAGAACAGCTCCGGCGAGAATTATAACGGCTGCGGAAAAATAATTTACGTCATTATTAATAGTCCTGGAGCTGTTAAACGCGCGTCCTCATCTCGTCTCGTTTGATGTATGCATGCGAAAACTTCTTCTCCACGTGACACGGCTGCCACGCGTAATCGTTTGATCTCGCTATACGGGGACAGTTACGACGCGATTAATGGCGTAGCGCCACCGCATAAAGGAAAGTGTCAGGACGCCCGCGATTATCGTTTCCCTTTCGTAATTGTTGTTATTGCGCTTATATATATTCATCATGTAGCCGACTGAAACAATAGAATTAATTATAAAGTCTGCTTCGGATAACCGCATCCCAGCCACTACTTGAAGTTCCCTAGCTTTGGCTACGCTCTTTAAGCAAAGCGCTTTGAGCGCGCGCGGAAGCCCGGTTACGGGAAGGAAATCAGCGCGACATGAGAAAGTCATAACGTCAGTAACAAAGTAGGTTGCTAATTACAGTTACAGGCTGTGGGGAACATGGATATAATAGATGTGTTTGGATATGAGCTTTATAGCAAATTATTCCTAAAATATGATTTCCGTATCCCTTGTAATATATCATCGGATTGTCATCGTTAACGTAATATTTATCAAGATTATAAATATATCATTATATTTCTCTTAAATTCACTCTCATTAAATTTATAATACAAAAGATTATAATACACTATATTTATTATAAGAAATAATTATATATATATATTTATAATTAATAATTTTTTTACTTAGATAATTTATAGATAAATAAAGATAAATTAATTATTAATTAAAATTTTATAATAAAAAGTGACAGATGATATTTGCTCGCGCTGGCAAGAGATACAAGAAATATCTATATTAGCGAATATAATAATGAGCCATAAAAATTAATGATATTGGTATATTAAATAACAGTATGAAGAATGAGAGATGAGTTTGATTTATAAATATTATAAATCATCTTACTACATTATGATTTCATGGATTTTCATGTTAAAAAATATGTCAACGATATTGAAGCTTTGCGATTGTATCAGTATTTATGCGAGCTTAATTATAATTATTTGATATTACTACTAAATTCATTACAATATGTGACTGGGTACAAGCCAAATAGATTTAATCATTTGCAATAGTTATAGTAATTATGCTCGTATTATACTTTGATGTTTAAATGTTTCAAATAACGAGAAGGTTGCGTCAATATTAGCCGCTTCGAATATTTATCGAATAGCATTTGAAATAATAGTTATATACAGGGTAATATATCCTATACATTCGAGCATTTTAAAGAAAATCATGGATTTTACAAAAAAATATTACAATTCACTTGATATTTTAGATTCCTCGAAATTTGTACCAACTTTAAAAAGTAACTGTTGATTTTTAATTTACTAATATAATAATTAAAAATAAATTGAGAGAAATTTTCTGTCGCCTGTAAATTCAACATCGGCAGTGAAAGTAAGAGAGTCTATTAACGCACACAAGATTCTCAATACACGAGTACTTTATTAGATGTTTCTAAAATGACAACCTTACTCGTGCTGTGCTGCACCAGTAGTTACATAATCAAAATAAACTAATTTTTGATACATTTGCGGCTTCGAAACAGCTTGTATATTTTTCTTTCGCGCAACTACTATTTACTATTTACTCACCCAAAGTTGACAGAATAAACGTAAACAAATAATTATTAACTTTGGGGCAATTTTGCTTGCTAAAATGCGCATAAAAATCTACCATGTGAGTCCAGAATTATAATTTTATACATATTATAGATGTAGATATTGCGAATTGTGTGAGATCGTGAAACAATATATTCGTCGCTGAATCTAATTCTTCGCGAACAATTTTTGCAGCATCAAACAGCTCGCCCTCCCTCCCCTCTCACCAGTCAACCGACGTGTCGTATATTTCGTCGCTGGCAGATCCTGCCTCTCCTACGTAGAGATACAAAGGACAAAACTCGGCGGATCGAAATGCGCTAAAGTTAAATCGCCGGGGCCGGAGGCAGGAACGAGCGATAAATCCTCCAACCCGAAAGTGTGGTGCGCGAAACTTTTCGAAAGGGTATGGAGGAAAATGCGCGCGATGTCTCTGTAGGGGGAGGGGGGGGGAGGGAAAGGAAATTCCGTTATAACGACGTCTTAAATCGACTACTAATCCGCAAAAGTACGCGAGCTGTTCTTCTTAAAGGGATAAAAATCGCGCGCGATTTCCGCTCGCTGGTTACGATTAGGGGATGAGATAAAGAGAATGTTGTCTCAGGGACGGGCGCGGGATTTAAGAAAGTTATAATGCGAAATCGCAAACAAGGATCGCGGGAAGGCATGGGGGATGAGGAGGGTGAGGAGGAGGGGGAATACCCATCCCTTGGGGATCGCTTTCGCCCTAATCGTTCGCGTCTTTAACCTCGATTGCTGGTAACCCACGCGATCGTTACCCCACATGTTTCTTCGCTCTCGTTCTCTCTATCTCTCTCTGCCTTGCTCTCTCCGTGGCGCTTAGACTTTTTAGTTTACACAACATTTCATGATGGCTGATATCGCGAAGTAGAAGGAGAAAAAAGAAGCGAGCTAAAAGTTTTCGTGATGTACTACATCAATAGCGTACGGTTAAAGACGAAAATTTAGTTAAATCTGTTAAATATATTAATCTTGGAGGAATATATACGTACATATATGATACATCAATTGTGCATACATTTGTCTATACGATATCAGAAATGTAAATGATATCTTACAATTTACACGGAGAAAATTTTATAATAAACAAATATATATCCATTTTTATTTTTTTTTTTTAAATTTTCAAATACATTTTTTTAAATAATTATTATAAAGCGGAAATATTAAGATATTATTTATTACTATAAAATTTGATTTTAACGATTATACATTTATTTAATGCATCCAAGTTTTTGAACATAATTACAATAGTTCTTTGTAAAATATAAAACGTATATTATTGAATTGAATATTATTGAAAAAATTATAGTAATGTATATTATATATAAAAATATTGTAATTTATTTGTCTTTCTTATAATGTTTCACAAATTATAAGAAATTGTATTATATTTACTTCAATCTTTTCTCTGCTTCAATTTTTTTTTTTTTTATTCGATTAAGAATTTCACGATATTGATGAATTTTTGTTGAAAAATCGCGAAGAAGGTTGGCGGAATAGTGTCCGAAAAGAAGGACCGATCGGATAGTGGCGGCTGGCATAAGGAGCAACGGGGCCATGAGTTACGAGGACTCGGCAAGAGAAAGAGCAAAGTGGTGGGGTGAGGCATGTGGCGTTGTTTACCCTTTATTTATGACGAAAGTTTGGCCAGATTTCACGAAAGCACAACCCCGAGGTCGGTTAAAGCGTGCAGCCTCGGTCACGGGGGGTCGCGTGGGGAGATCCGGTGGAGAAATTGTAGGGTCGAGGTAGCGGAACGAGACTCTGTGCGAGTACCGCGAGAAAAGAGAGAGGAAGAGAGAGAGAGAGAGAGACCAAGGGAATATGCGGCGAGGCCTCTCATGTGCGGTTATTCGTTAATGTCATTCCGCGCGCCACGTGATTAGCAAGCTGTCAATCTCAAAGACGCAAATTTTCGCACGTGTAAAATCGCAGCCACGACCATCGCTTCCATCATCTCTCGCATTTAAGAACCTTATTTATTTATATTCTTTCTTTCTCTTTCTCTCCTGTCCTTGTCTTATTCTTTTGTATTCGACTAAGGTAATATACATAGATGATGTTGATGTAGATTGATGTTGAATATATTTCTCTCGTGGAATTGGGGCCAACAACTTTTTCGCGATGCTTTAATATTCAGGGCATCGACTTTCTTTGCGCAGGTGCGTTTCGCAGACTCCTCTTTCACGTTCACTTTCACCTGATACACAGAAAATGAGAATTATATTATAAAAAATATAAAAAAAATTGCGTAGAAAAAAAAGTTGCAATATTTAAACTAAATAGGGAGACTTTATTCTAATCATATTAAATCACGTTTAAACAAATAGTTGATTTAGATTAAAGGACACAAAGAATTATGATTATATTGACGTGATTTCTTTTAGCATTTTTCACTAGATATTTATGTCTCTTGTTTGCATCTCTGGGCATGTTTTTTTTCACTCATGCTAATTCACGGTGTTTAAACAGATGTTTATCAATTATCAGAAGGAAAACAGTCTTAAGTATATCTAATGACATCGTTAAACACCAACCGAGAGAATTATCCCTCGGAAACGTCGAAGAGCGGACGTTAATAATTGGTCACGTGTTTCGCGGAATCCAATCGTAGGTGAAGTGGTCCTTGATCCGGCGCGTGTGCTAATTGGGAGCGCAATTAAAAGCGTCGGTACGTATACGTACGTACGTACCGTCGCGAAAGCGAATACGGACGCGTCAAAATGAAACGCACGTGCAATAAAGAAAGAAAAGAGAGACCAATGTGGAAGAGAGAGATAGAGATGGACAGACGATGGGTTGATGCGTGCGAGTGGAGAAGAAAAAGAAAGAAATGCAAGGACGCCGCCGCCGCGCCGGTTAATTGAGTCTGCCTGACACGAGAACCGAAAACAAAACGTGTCAGCGGGTCGCTTGTGTCACGCCCTCCCCTCCCGATGTCTGTTGCACTCGAGTGCATCGCGAGAAGTCAGTCGTCGCTTCCCCTTCCTTCCCCCTTTCAATTATCCGTCTGTCTCGTGTCGATATAAGCGCCTCGGTCTATCTTCTTTTTCCATGCATGCATTTTCCATTAATTAATACGACGTTAATACTTCGTTGTCGGCTCGCGTCTTTTTTTCTTTATATGGGCCGTTGCATTTATTGTGTCATAAAAAGAAGAGAAATTTGAATTAAATAAACGCCAGTTTATATGGAGAGATTTATACCCGGCTTTTAATAATGATAAATATTAATTTTAATATGAAGGAGATAAATAAAGTTTATTTAAAAATATTGGATATTTTATTTTTATACGTACTATACATCATATAAATTTAAAATATAATATTCGCTACCATTCGGGAGATTATTTTGTCGGAACCACTAAGGATTTCTTTTTTTTTTTTTTTTATGTATCGACAAAGGCGCGTACCGTCATCTTTTCAGCGGCTTTTCCCCGTTAAAGCTATATACTTCTGCGGAGAAATGCTTCTAGGTAGAGGGAGAGAGGATAGGAAAGTTCAACGAAAGGTAGAAATTGCGTTGTATTCTCGCATCAGGGCAGTTTCCCCGTGAACGAGGGAATTGCACGGCGCATAGCCGTGCATCCTAAATATTTACCTGCCTCTCGCCGTTACACCGCGCGCAAATGTTCCATTTGCGACCGTGAAAACACGCGCGCGAGTCGACTCTTCCACGAGGCCAGGTCGTTGTGATACTCGAGACGGATTCAATGATGCCGCCGTTGACGTTAAAATGTCATAAAGCGAGATGGACGAAAACGTTATTTGCCGTTCCCGCAAATTACTTTTATCCTCGCGCGAGAGGAAAACGGTATGGTACAAGTAACACGAAAGGCAGGTATATACTGACATATATTGCCCTATCTTAGGTGTACTCTCCGATTACCGTTACATGGTTTAGCTGACTTCGATCGACTTGTCTATTAGAGCGAATTGCGTATAAACGTACTTTGCGATAAAATGCTTTGACATTTAGGGGAAGATTTTTCCTAAACATGTGCGAAAAATTTCGAGGGATGATTCTTTAGGTAATTTCTTAAAGAAAGGTTCATATATGTCAATGTCTTAAACGACATAGTTTTCGAAAGTATTTTTCAAATTAAAAAAATTAAATTTTAAAATATATATTTATAAGAAATTATAGAAACTATTGAAAGTGACCAATTCTAGCCGTTATAGATACGATGATATGAATCTATTCTCCTTTTCATTAATTAGTGAAAAAAAAAGACAACTATGCGAGTCCTTAAATTCTCAATATTTTCAATTCGTGATATTTACTAAGGATTTAAAAGGTAATATATACTAAAGATTTAAAGAGGTAATCTCAAACTTTAACATCCTGTATCTCAAAAACTATGTCACTTAAGACGATTTGATGTATATAAGCTTTTTCTCAAGAAATTACCCGAGAAATCACACCTCTCGAATTTGTTCGCGCGTGTTTAGGAACACCCTTACGTATATACATACGTGCCACACACGTGTCGACGAATTCACCGACAGCTCTGAGTTAGCGCGCTTCTAATGAAAGCCCTTTGCCCGCACAATAGTGCGACGCCAGCAGCAAGTTTCTACGACGCGGGCGCAATTCATACGGTTACTTTGAAGAATATCTCAAGTCGGGCAAAGTTTCGGGCAAAGCCCGGGCCAACGGTCAAATTAATGTGCAAACTTCAACGGCAATAGTTGTTTCCCTCGGAGATCTTAACTATCGAGTCGATCGCCAGACTCTCCCCCTCCTACTCTTCCGGAGGGCGAGTTCATTAAACGCCGCGGTACATATTATGGGCTTCTTTGTGCCATGATCTCGCGATAGCGAATTCTAAGCAGGCGGATTTTGCGAAACTGAGGACACGCTAATTTTCGTGCTAATTTCTCTGGCAGAACTTTAGGCCACGTACAAGGGCTTGACAGACGTGTGTGGAAAGGATAATAGCGAAGGTGGAGGTAATAACAAGGGAATCTCTCTCTCTCTCTCGACCCGGATATATCTAGAGATATACAATACATGAATGTAATCCGAGAGTAAATGCTGTTTCAACCTAAATAAGCGCGCTGAGCGTAATTCATATGCCCTATGACAACACACACACACACACACACATATATATATAATACATCTTCAATTTACATTATATATATATATATATATATATATATATATATATATATATATTAATTATTATTAATATCGCGTGCAAAAGAAAAATTAATATCTTTGGTCGGAGTTTATGCGCGATAACAAAGTTAACTGTAATTATTTTTACAAAAGAATAAAACTTAAAGAGATTTTTGTATAGATAGATAATTTACATGTAACGCAGAATCTTTTTTCATGACAAATATGGATAAAAATTAAAGGCGAATGAGTGTAAAATATAAAGAAAAAAAATATTGTATATAAATATCTATAATGCCACCGGCGTTTTAAAAATTTCAGGCTAATATTAATTACTCGCTGTAATTAAATTTAATAGAGACTTTATACCGCGACAAGCTTGGTAAGGTATAGCTCTTGCTACTGGGCTACATAATGTCCAGCGTAACCGGATCACGAAGGAGGAGAATGTTCTTCTGCCTGTGTTCGTGTTCGCTTGAAACAGAGATTCCCAACTGATGTTTCGCGAACCTTTATTTCGGGTTCCTTTAGTTCATAGATATATTCCGAGCGATCCGCATTTGGGAGATCAACGCTTACCTCATTCACAATATTTTTAACAGTAGATAATAATATACGCGCAAAATTATTTCTATCATTTTTATCGGTCGCGATTTTAGATGAACTAGATTTATTGCGATATAATTATATAAAATAAAATAAAGTATAGAAAAAAAAAAATATAAAATAATATATTTTTAAATTTTGATAGAAAATTAAATGAAAATTTATAATTTATACCCACACACAAAAATATCGACAATAATAAAATTTAATTAATAATAAAACTTAATTTTATCTAATATCTTGAAATTTTTATGTTTTTCATTTAGCTCTATTAAATTACAAGAATATATATTTGGCGCATTATTTTTAAGCAAAAATTTAATTACAAATTATCTTTCTCCCTAATTTTTTGATGCTTAAGACTAAATCGTTTCGCGAAAAAAAAAAAAAATAAACTAAACTCTGGTAAAATTTCAGCCCATTCTATTTCAAAAGGATCCGACAATTCTTTTTTTTCTTTCTTTTCGAAGTATATATATATATATATATATATAAAACTGGTTTTAAAAATTCCAATAAAAATATCGCATTAAGAAAGGTTGGAAACCGCTGCACTAAAGCAAGGGGAATAGATCAGAAAGAGGTGGCTATAGACAAGAAGCGAGCACTATGTTGCCTGGAGGCAAGCAGGTGCGCAGCATCCTATCGCTTCTCCTCAGCGACGACGCTTGCTCAACTAGCGAATCTGTCCGCTTCGTGTATGCATGCCGTCTCGGTAAGAAGGTGCCTTGCCCACAACCAAGATTGTATTATAGGACTGGCCTTTATGAACAGGGACGTTCGAGTTTAGGGAAATCGAGTCGCGCGAAATAATCCAGTCCCCTCGATAATTACCCCATTCGAGAAGTAATCTATTTTCGCATTTACTTGCAGTAAAGGTTTCAATTTATATAGTAATTGCTTCTGTTTATATATAGCAGCTTTAATAAAAGATAAAATTGTTTTTTTTTTGTGATGATAGAATTTAGATGAGGATAGAATTAAATTGTACTTTGTTTTCCAATTTTTTTTTTTTATTGCTATTCAGTGATTTGTGCATATAAAAATATATACTTCGAAAAAGATATTTTCTTTTTTACATGTTTTCCTGTTGAACTTGAAACAGATTACAAAGTAAGGCGAACACTTGGAGGATGATATCAGTAAGATTGAATTATAACGGTAATGCGTTTCCGATGATCTAATGATGTAAAGTAAAGGTTGTTTTGTAAGAAGCGGAACGGATAACGATGGTTGGTATAGAATCTTGGGAAGTGATACTTTCTATGAATTATTATATGCACTTTAGCTGAAATTTCGATATCGTTGCGGAGGCATTCACATAAATGAAACAACGTAATGCGTGAACTTACTGTGGTCATTCGAAACCTGTAAAACCGGCTAAGACGGCTTAGCAGGAACGTAATGGTGGCTCGTTGTCGAGAAACTCGCTCGTCGAAAGGTTTCAATAGTAATACGATCACGATCCTTTCCACAAAATGTGAGCTCGTATCGTGGATAAATTGGCGACAATACGGCCAGCGTAGGCTATAGCATCTCTGTGAACTCTGACGGGAAACGAAAATCACCAGCATTTTATTCTGAAATTAAATAAAATATTTATTTTTTAATTTTTTTAATTAATTATTAATATTAATTATTTAATATTAATTTTTTTATTTAATTTTTATATATTTATCTATTTCTCATATAATTTGTCTTGATGATTGCAAGGAATCTTTTTTTTTTTCACTCGTTTAGTTCGAAGTGCAGTGGCGCTTTAACATTTTTCAAGAAGGAAATTTTTAGAATCGAAAATAAAATCGCGAATTGTCGATATCTTGTACATCACTATATATAGATTTCCAAGTTACAAGAAACGAATATTCCTACGCATTATTTTTCGTTTCTCAATACATAGAAAGATAATAATAGTCCTCTCTCTCCTTCTCTCGTTCCCCTTTACATTCCTCTGTTTATCGCTGAAGGAATCTGAGCACAACCGACAAACGGACGATCGTCGATTGTACTCATGGAGAAGATGGCGCAAGTCGGTCCAGGTGCATTTGCCGCTGCGGGAAACCGCAAACACCGATGCAGCTTTACCGCGCTCGCACGAAAGAAAGAACGGAGAAGTGCAGCAAGGGCGACACGAACGAGGGTAGAGAGAGAATGGGAAGAAGTATGAGAGATATATGTATATATATATATATATATATACCTGTCTATCCACACCGCAGAAAACAAAGGCTGCGTAATCGTGCGCCCTTCCGAGTAAAAAAAAAAAAGGAGAAGGGAGGAGATGATTGCCGAGATAGATAGATATCTAAGGCGTGCAAACTTTTAATGAATTAGAAAGACAAGCTAATCCATCGTCGCGAACGCCTACGTGATGCATTAAAAACGCTTATTCAGCACTTCTCTCTCTCTTCAGGGAGCCGTAATGTAGTAGTAACAATAGAGTGTGGCGCTTCGCGCCCCTTCCCCTTTTCTTATATTCTTTTTCTCCCTATTTATGTTCTGTTTAAGCACTCGCTCGTGATAAAACCTAATTTTGAACTTTGCCATTAAATTCTTGCACTATGTTTCGAGTTGATATCTATCTCGTCGAATTGAAAGAAAAATATCGACAAAGCGTGATTTCTAGTGGAACCGTAAAAATATGTGTTAAATCAACGGATTAATAAATCCGGAATGATACAAAGCATGATTCTCGTGAGGAATGTTGAATAATTTCGATGTATTAATCAGTTATATCTTTATTATCCGTTGGAGGACGGGGAGGATTGTTGGATTGTGTTTATCTTCGAACCGCCTTTCTCGGCCGTACCTTCGCGTTGATTTCGCTGCGCTAACAGGTTCCACGGTCAGTCGGAGACGGCAAATTAGCCGCTGGACGGAGCGGGAAGAGAAAGAGAGAGAGAGAGAGAGAGCAGGCAGATGCAAGATTCTTGGCAGGGTCAAACCTCCCGGCCATCCTCTGATGCCGCTTATACCTTGCCCGGACCCTTCTCCGCTTCTGTTGCCGGCTGCTCCTCTCTACTTCTCTCATCTCCCCGTGGCAAAAAATCATGCGTACATGTGCACACAAAGGCCCCGTGGAATAAGGAGGGCGCGAGGTAGCTCGAGGATGTTGCGAAGGTGGGGTTTGTACGCAGGTCGAGAGCAGGTAGGAAAGGTACGCGGCGGCAACCGGTTCTCTCCCCCTTCGTAGGCTCCGGTAACAGGTTCCCGAACCGGTCCAGGCCACATCGAGAATCGGCGATCGCGTGTTGCTCGCGTGGCCGGACGCGGCCGAGGTTCGGCGGAAGCGCCCGAGTTGGAGCATTACACAAATTGCGCCATTATGTGTAATGGGTCTAGAAAAAAATGCCGGATAGAGATGGAAAGATGCCGGATGATGAGCGGGGAACCTGTAGCGCGGCAGATCAAGAGAACGAAATCGGAACGCGGATAATTAGAATTTCACGAATTCTTCGAAATATTCGAAGATCGCGTGAATTTTCAGTTCGATAAAACCGATCATCTGAATTCGCTCTCGTACACAAAGATTCGAGATGTTCTGCCATATCATCTCAAATATATACACGATATACTCTGATCTTTTAAAAGGTTTCCCAGAGACGACGATTTCTCAACGCGTACAATTGCATCTGTATCTTCTTCTTTCATAGAATGATGCTTATAAATATATCTTTAGATAATTCTATAGGCCATCTATCCACTCTGCAGAACACGTGCATTATATATGCGGCCGTTACGCACACGCGTGCCTGTCTACGTACGTGCGGAATTTAAAGGGTATTAATACTTCGAATTTTCTTTAAGTACATATAATACGACGCATGGGGGAGAAACGCAGCAGCACATCTCGCCAATGTATCTCACCGGTACCATCCGCAACGCTCCACCATAATTTTCTGCAATATAGTGCCATATCCTCTCGCGCTTGATGTATTGTAACCGGTATCCTATCGAATCAAGCAGGTGGCTCGACAGGCTCCCTTATATTTTGACGATTAGTTCTGGACCGAGCTTCTTCGCGAAGGACGCACTCCGCTTTGCCGCAACACCTTTCTCTTAGCCAGGGCCGCAGCTTGATTAAATTTAATATCTTGTAGAAATGAATAGTATGAAATTCTCGAAATACATACGATACATTCGATATTCATAAAAATTTTTTAAAAAAACTAAATCTTAAAAATCTAACAGCTTGTTTCTCTTTGTTAAACTGTAATATATTAATGTTGAAGTCCTTAAAAGTCAAAAGTCGCATCAATCGTATTCTTATCGATATTTCTTTAGCCTCCTATTTTTTTAATTTTATTAAATGTACTGCTTGAAATAATTAGGAAATTACATCATTGAACAATTCCATAGTTTGAACCAAGTAACAGGAAACGAAATGATAAAATATCACGTTTTATGAATCAATTCATTTAAATAAAATATCTGACACATCAGATATCTTAAGAATAATATAGGAATTGGAGAAGCGATTTCCTTATCATTTCCAACATTATATTTTACATTAAATTTTACACTTCGACGATTGAATTTTTGCGTTACAGCATCGTACGTATGTGTTGATAATATCTTACATTAAATTATCAAAATTTATATAATATAATTTATATAACATATGTATACATTATATATGTATACATATATAATGTCTCAGATTCATTACCTGCTAATGGCAGATTTTTGAAAATTGAAATTTTATGAAAATAATTTCTTTTTCAGCGAAAATGTCGAGATCATTACTTTTTTCAATTTTCCAATTTTGTCATCATATTTATTTATAACTAACAATAAATTAAAATTTTATTAAATTCTACCTGAAACTAATTGAAAAGTGTAGCTTTGAGAATTTTTTAATTCTCTTTATAATATTTCTTTGTGAAAAACCCTTCTTTTTTAATCGCTTGTAACTTGCAAATTATTGATGTCTCGATTTTCGCTGAGGAAGGAAAAGCCATCCTAAAATCATTTTCAAATATCTATTATTACATATATATAAACATATATGCCATTGTTTAATTTTTAAGTCTTCTATTGCATTTTTATCTTTTTTTTCACAATCTTCCAATTTTTTCTTTACATTAATTATTTTTTCTTCAAATTATAAATGATAAATAAATAAAATTTGTATGAGGTTCGCTGTCAGTAGAACTAACATAGTAAATGCGCATTGTTTTCGTCAAAGTTCCATAAAATTATTATAAAGTAACAGAATTCTCGGAAGATCGCGCTTAATATATATACATATATATTTTTTAAGGGGCTTAAAGAGATGGAAATCGCTAATAGATAACGAATGGATTTTTAATCTTTTAATGGATTCGGCAGGAATCGGAGAGATTATCGGGCGCTTCTTGGTGGAATTCCTCTTCCTATCGTCGAGAAACCGCATGCGCCCCTGGAAAAACGAGGCAGCCGCCGGTCATCCTGGTTACGGCGTTGGCCGCCGGGTCGACCGGACCCCGACGTCGACGGTGTAGCCTGTGCGTGCACTTGCCGCGAGGGAAAGGTGGATGGCCGCGACCTTGATGCGCGTGGTTCTCGCGTGCCCGAAGCCTCACGAAGCACGACGAGGACGTCCGAAGCCGAGGATCAACGTCTGTGTGTATGTATACGCGGTTGTTCAATTATCTCTCGCGCGCTTCTTCTCCCGATCTTTCTCCTCTTGGAACGTTTCCTCTACACAGCTTCCTATTCCCTTCTCTATACATGTCGCGCGCGTCCCATCTTTTTCTTAGCTCTCCTCCTCGTGAGGGTACGCACTTACACACATGTAGCCGATGATGTGTAAGATCTCACGGAAGCTGAAACGACTATCGCTACGCTCGGCTCTTGAGCTCCGGTGCTAGTTTTCTCTACGATGAGACCGGTATCTCGACTTAACCGACCAGTCATCCGAAGCAACCAGTGTCTCTCAACGCATTACGTGTCTCGATAATATCGCTCAAATGATCCCTGAAAATTGCAATTTTAGATGCGTATCTCATCTTGAAAATATATAATAATATGTTGCTGACAACGCGATGTTTATCGAAATTCATTGATAGATGTATTGGTATTTTATTTCATTTTCAGTCATGACAAATTTTCTATGAAAACCGTATATGCAAAATTACGCTTTACATTTTCAATAGAAATATGACATTGAACTTATTTTATATACATTGAAGATATAAATATCTCTCATAGTTGTTGAACAATCATTTTTTGAAAGATACATTACTTCTATATAAAATCTATCTATAAAAATGTGAAGACTTTGTTTTAAGGACCGAAAATGCTTATTTGATATGTGTATATATTTATCTATAATTTAAAAAAAAAAACTATTAGGATATGATGAGATACCACGAAAATTGCATTTTATCCATACTTAACGATATAATTATCTTTATGAAATTCATCAAAATATGACAAAATTTCGAATCATCTTTCTGCAATTATAATTCATTAATGAAATTATAATTTATTATTGATATCATTTTCTTCCGTATAATGAAATCTTTCTTGAAAAGTAAATTGGATTCCAAGCCAACGTAGCTTGGTCGTATTACGGGTTGCCTATGAATCAGGGGTAAAAGAAGTTTATTCAAAGTATATTAAATTACAATAAATTGCTCAAGTAATAGTGATATAATTGTAAGAAAGATATATACAAATTATAAGTTATTATAATGAATATTTATGCATTTAGTTTAAACAATCTTTAACAAGCTTGCAATCAATAATTATTTGCATTAAAAAAATTTGATTAAGTTAAAACATCGTGCCAAGTATATTTTGAAAAATAATTTTAAAACAAGACATTAGCACATGAATTTCTGAACATGTCATTTTTTTTAATTTAAATTTTTTTTTTGTGAGGGACTAATATGAAATGATGGATACTTGAAAGTATTACCAAGCTACAGAAGGATCGATTACTTAAAATATGGTATATTTTAAAATAGAAGCAAAATATATTGCATATTATAGAATATAAAAAATATATTTCTTATTTTAATAACTTTTTTGTTAATATTCCTCTGTAAATGATTAATTATTCAACTGTCTTGCAACATTCATTCTTATATCACGCAAAATATAATTATACATCTTTACATCAAACATTCACTACTTGATGACTCAACAGCTGGTACAGAAAGTTCCTGGATATAGCTTTGGCCTTCTTGAAAAGGCTTTTCTTCTTCTGTACTTTTCTCCTCATCTTTGAAATCTGTTATAAATAATATATTTGGCACTTTAAAAAATAATTTTTTATAATCTTAATATAAAAATTGTACAGATGAATTTGAAATATTGTAAAATGACTTACAATCAGTCTTAAGATCTTTATCGTTGTCGAAGTTGCTCTTTTCAAAATTTTCATCCGTATTTTCCTCTTCAATTTCAAGATGTAAATATGACAATGTGTAAACAAGTATTATGAAAAACAAGATTGTACCAATGCCAGCAATAGCTGATAGAATTGGCCAATAAAACATCCAGTAACGTAGTCCTGATAAGTGAGCATTTATTATGAGATTAGCAGAGTAAAATTCAATGTGCCTTGATTGGATTTCAATAAATATAATTGTTACTGGATGGTTCTGGAATATATAAAAAATTTGTCTTAATATAAATATTTTGTAAAATTGTCACTAAATTAAAGAAAAAAAAATCTACTAGAAATTATTACCTGATCTTCTTCAAAATTACTGAACAATTCAAGAATAACATCTTGTTTTTCTTCAGCTTTTCCAAAAATCATCATGGGAGAAAATGTAAGAGTTGTAAGTATATGTAATAATGTACTACGATAATGTAACATTGCTGATTTACATGTATGATCTATAAGATATCCATCACGACTGCGCAATTGAGCACAGACCATGAACATACCTTGAAAAAAAATTAATTTCTTATGAAACATAATATTCCATTAATGACATATTCATATAGAAACTTTACCAAGTTCTTTGTTGGCTGGTGATTCTGGCATTTCTAGATGCAAATTTATTTTATACGGCTGACCAACCATCAAAAGTTGCTGCTTCTTGGTCAATTGTAGTTGAGCTTGTGGAAAACTGCATTTTCCTTTCTCTTTGTCGCACGATCTATAATAAAGAGCCAATAGTATGATTTAGTAATTCAATTTTATTCAGCTCAATTATTTTTTATCCAGTTTAATTTAATTAGATTATTATTTTATATTTACAATAATTTACAGACAAGCATTAGAAAGATATTGTTATTATTATTATCATTCTACATATTTGTTAGACTTATTTGTTTTGTTCTTAGACTTTGAAATCTTCGAAGAATTTTTCTATGCGATATCCATTATTATGACATACATTATTGTTGCTATTTAATAAATATATAAAATAGAGAATCATATAGAGAGATCAAATAGATAGAACTTACTTGAAATTCATATTTACGGGCCGTACGTACGACATGCTCGGCATGTAGGCATAGTAAAAGGCTGTATAGAGAAATATGGACAACCAAATTATGAGAAGAACGCTGATAATAATGATACCGCCGCGGAAAACCGTATCTTTGGCAGACTGCACGCCTTTTCTAGTTGTTCTCCGTATGTTGAACCACTTTTCAGTGATATCGCGTAACATTCTCGAGAGCATTTTACGCGATTACTTGTCTACTACAAAGTCACATGTACGACGAAAATCACTTTTAAAAGATATCAATTGTATGTTCGATATTACATAACAATAGACCAAATTGTTTTTTACTTGATTTGTGATAAATCTGTTTCAAATAATTCTTTCTGTTTATATTTTAATGCACATATTGGACACGTTGTTTATAAAATTAAGAAATCCTCTTCAGGTGTCATCGAGAACGAAACTGGAAATAGCAATTGACGATGACTCATTTGACATTGCGGTGTGATAATTGACCGCTGCGAATATCCTCGAGAGTTATGCGAATGTCAACAAAGTGTTTTTACATTTTCGCGCTTCTCGTGAACATCAGGAAAGGTTATGCGAACACGAAAATACGCTTCTACAGAACTCCTATCGTCCAAATCTGTCACTTTCTCGATGAGAGATCACTAGGATTGCGTTCCAAAATTTATCTTTCTAAATTTATCTCTATCGTTCGATTGACCAATCAGGATAAAGAAATTTTTATTTCTTTTATCCTGATTGGTCTATCAAACTTCATTCCAAAGGAATACATTTTGGAATGCACTCCAGATGGCGCGACTAGATTCAAAGACACTAGGGCTTTTTTTCTCTCTGTTACAGAGATATGAAGAACTTATTTTTCTTGACATTGGCAACATTGACTCTGGAACTTTGCGCTCTCACCGCGTGAGATTAAGATGACCTCCAGGCTACCCAGCTCGAGTTCAAAGATCGTCGAGTAGGTCAAGGTATTCTTAATTTTTTTATTTGACTATTTTATTTTGTATTAGAATATAACTGTTACAGCGTTATATGTTTGAGAATCATAATAGTACAATAGTATTATTGTTGAATCACACGCTTGCTGAATATCGAACTAGTCCCTATCAGAGATTGGAAATCAAATAATCTTGAAATTTGAATTGGTAACTCACTTCGGTTGATTTTATATCGCGCCGATTCTGAAGGGAGTAAAATTTGAATTGCGCGATTACTTTTTCTTGCCGAAATATATTTCTCTGTAACTTTGACGCGCGATTTACAGACTCACTTTACAGACTTTTTGAGATCGTTTTCTAAGAAAGATCCATAAAGAATTGCGGTATGTCTTCATAAACGCATCATGTCTAAATATTCGTGCAGACATATTAACAAATAAAATGACACAATGCCTCGGAATTATATTTGAAAGGAGAAAAAATCTTATATTTTTTAGTTTTTTCTTATTTTGAAAAGCACTTTTATCCTGTATTTCAATTCAAATTCAAATAATTAAATCAAAATTATCAAAAATAAGTACGCAATTTTATAATAAAAATATAAATTGATTCGCGCTGATAATTTTTTTGCAGATTCTATTCTAGTTCTAAGATTGTACAATTCTTATTAATAAATCTTGAAAAAGATTTTCTTTCCAACTGTATGTTGTGTATAATTTCAGATAAGGTCGTCCATAGAAAGGAGTATACCAGAGGATGGGGACGGTAGCTTGGACTCAAGGACGCAATTATCTGCGAAAAATCATACGTAAGAATTAGAAAGCAATGATGATGTCCTGACCTTTATCTATATTTATATATGCTTAATTTATGTTATTCACTACACGTGTTAAGATCTTGCATCAACTATCGTCACCGTTTTGACGATCTTTTAAATCCTTGGGAGCGTTTTGCATAATGTTTTGATCGTTTGCTATTTTCGCTTTGTTAGGCGAATAATTACGAAATAAGGCCTCCTCTTCTTGAAAATAATCTCGCAATTGATCCAACTTCACGCAATGCGCTTCTGCAAAAATTAGATTGATAAATATTAATTATTACAATTAATAAAATTACTCTCGGGTAGAAAAAAAGATACTTTAGAAAAATTGTAGAAAGCATATAATTCGTATATAGTTTAACTCTAAAGTTCCATATTTATTTAAAAGAATGCAGTAAGCTTAGCTTCTGCTAAATATTTTGTAATTATTATACATATTTACCATGAAGGTTTGCGATATAGTCCAATTCTCCATTATAGTCTTTCGGCAAAGATTCTGGCGGTATATAAGAATATATGTCAGAGACGTCACCGCTGTGAATATGAAGCTACAAAATAAAAGAAAAAGTGAACTTTTTTCTATAGTTAAATGCGCCAGACGTATTAAATGAGTTAATTTCAATAAATTCACCATTAATATATTAGATAAAATTGCAAATTTCAATGTAGCTTTATGATATCAATACGCACATTCACGCGTATGTAAATCAAATGCCGTTTACGATTCTATTCTTCACGTATAGTCGACTTCAAACTTTTGTAAGTTAAATTTAAAATTGACGTCTGAATACAGCTCATGATTATTCATAACTCTTTATGAAATTTATAATTAAGAACTACTTTATCAAAATTCGTCAAGCCGAATTTCATGAAAAGAAGTCAAAAATCAATTTACCATTTCGTAAAGTTCTTGCTTCATAAACGGTCTGATAAGAGCGAGGATTTTGTCCATAAACCAGACCGCGTTCAATACATGAATGGCCTTGAGCCTGACCGGCATGCCATCCTGAAGATACTCGAAGAACCAGCGAATACTATTTATCGACAATCTGGTCAAGTGACCAATTTTCACATTACACATGTCGAAGAGAATAACATATCCCGGCGAACAACCTTCCGTGTAGAGGCTCGCATCCATGGACATCAGCAATAGCTTGATGCCATCATTGAACATGTATTGGGAAGGCCGTGAATCTGCCAGACGATGAAAAATTATCCGGGAACCGTTTCGATCTGGCTTGGGAAGCGCTATAAACTCCCTATAATCCAAGGAATTAAATTTATATTATTAGAATTAAAGTTAAATTTTTTATCCTTAGTTTAATATTTCGTTCTTAAAGATACATATACAAAGTCCAATCGAATATCATAAATATCCGCGATTATATTACCATGCTGATTACAATTTTTTCACTATATATTATATTTATATTTCTATTTTGATTACATGCTGTGAATAAAAAATCGTATACATATTTTGATAAAATTTGAATATTAAAAAAGTGTATTAATAGCATCATGCAAATAATTTTATTTATTAGAGACTGTCTGATTAATTTGGTTTTATATTCGCATACTTGTGTTAATATAATATATTTATATATAATATATGATATTACATATCATATATTAATAATATATATTATATATATATATATATATATATATATATATATATATATATATTATATATAATATTCATATATTATTGAATATTAGATAATTATATATATTATATATATTTTTTTTCTTCATAAATTTTAATTTTTATTTATATTTATTAAAAATAGAAAAACAATGTGTTTTTTAGGTTGGGGAATTATTTTTGCAATTTTTTCTCGATTGTAGCAGATGTGATACATTGTAGTTGTATAACACAGGAAAGATTACAGCGATAAATATATTTAATGCTGCCGTATTAAACACAAAATGCCATCATCAAACACGCAATTTATATATATATATATATATATATATATATATATATATATAGAATGTAAATAAGAAACGAGACATAGATTGAAAGAAAGGAAGACATATCGATTGACCAAAAGATAAGAATCACATAATATGCGTTTTATATAAATGAGCGCGATTTCTTTGTATCGGAACAAAAGTTTATCAAATAATGTGTTTTTATTATGCAGCTTGTATCGGATTAACGAGTTCGACCTGCTGATAAATGGATGCTAACTATCTTAAAATACTACATTATGTTTCTTTATTGTGCTCGCAATAGGAGAGTCAATTACAATACGCAACAAAAAATTAAAAAAATGTTCTATTTACGTTCAATAAATATTGAAAAACGTGTTGCTATTTTTTTGTTGACTTACATAAGATTAATTAAAGAAGATTGACTAAGATATAAACTTATAAGAATAATACAAAACCTATAAGAACGTACAAAGCTTTTAAAGAATGCTGTAGATACTCGCGTCTGGGATCTCTGTCGTTGAAAAATTCCGGGATCGTGGAGCGCATTCTGTAATAAACGTCCATGCATCGTTTTGTAATCGCCAAATCAAAATAACAACTGTGCGCGAATAATGCCAATTGTTCCTCGGGAATTTTTGGAAGATTTTGATCATGCGCCCATTTTTGTAGACTCTTTAAAAGCTCGTCCGTAATCTCCGGATATTTCTTCCGCGAATCCTCAATTGTGTGGCCAAAATTCATCCTGTGAAAATAAAAACTGTAATGATAACTTCGTTAAATATTCTATGGAGCAATATTCTATCGAGATTGACAACGCTTTTTCTTTCAACATTAACACGCGAGGTAACGAGACGAATAAAAACTCGCGGAGCATAAAATCGAATGGATGCCGACTGCGGTCCATAGGTTTTCCGGATAATGAAACTTTCACCACAAACGTAAGAACCGTGTCGCGAAATTGATGTGTAAATTTACTCGAGTTGCATCATAAGTTATTTTGCACGTTCGCGGCGCTAAGATGATTCTAATTAAAATCATTTTTCTGTGTATTTTATTGCGAATATAGCGTTGTAATATTGAAATCAGCCTATTATTTGTAAAGTTTGTAAAGTTGTTTGCAACATATACAACGACAGGGTATCTATTGCTATATTTACTCCTGGAAAAACATGGAAAATCTGGATTTTTATATCTGGAAAAATCAGGGAATTCTCATGAAATTTTATTGGAACCTAGGAAATTTTTTTACAAATTCTCTCTTTGATAATTTTGTTCTTACACTGTAAGTAATAAACAATCCGCCAATAAGCCATGTTACGAATTATATATTTAAAATATATTATAAATATATTATAAATATATGCTTCTACATATCTAAATATATCTACATATTTATGTTTATATATTCAATCTTCAGTCTTAACAAAATATTAAATATGCAATACATATTCTTTATTTTAATTTTTAGTGATAAAAAATAAAAATATTTTGCAAATTAAAAAATTTTATCTTAACGAAAGTTATCTATTCAGTTTTATTTTCAGTACATTTGTAAGTCTAGCATTTGAAAATTAATTGGTTTTGTATTTTTTTTTCGTATGAAAAAAAAAGCATTAGAAAACGCATACAACAAAAAAACTTATTTTATGAAATTGTACCAAAAAATGTTTAAAATATTCTTTTTATCTGGAATTTTGATCAAAAATATCCTAAAGATCAAGGAAAATTTTTACAGGATTTGAATACACTCTGAACGATATTAATGATTTTTTATATAAAATGAAATTATTATATACATATATATAATCATAAAAATACGAAAGTTTCACAAATACAATATATTATATGTGTAAGATAGTTTTAATTAACAAGTTATATTAAACAATTTTCTTTTTGAATACCTGAAAAAGTGGTCGTCGTTGAAGATCGTACTGGATATTCAGGAGCAATAAATCACACAAAGTCGTTGCCGCTTATAAACTGTTCTTTCTTAATTTCCAATTGAATAATAATGACTCATTTCACGCACACTTTGACAGTTAATTTTCTGTTTTTTAATGTACATTATTACATAAACACGTTAAGAGAATACAGTCTTAAATGCGATTAGATATATAAAATTAATGTTTAATTGATTAACACTTAAATATATATATATATATATATATATCCTCTTTACTTAATTAAACAGCTCGAAAGTCAACACGCGCGTCAACACTACAGTCCACTTCCAGAGATACGCCGCTCAACTGCGCGATTTCTCGCTTTGACTCACGTCGCCGACAATTTCGTCGAACATTGCAGTGTGGCCTGTATGGTAAAGAAAAGTACTCCCGCTTGTATGCAGAACCGGTTGCCTTATGCTTTTACGTAATATCAGATAAGTAAATAACACATAAAAAAGCGTCAATGTGTGCAGCCATAAGAAAAGATCCCCAAAGTCGTTATTTCGAAATATACTAAATGAATACAATATATTGCTGAAGAGATTTGTCTCATATAAATATGTATTCTCTCATGCATTTATACAATATTTTGAAAAGCAAAATAGAAAATGATTGACTTCTTTTGTTGTACGATATATTTGTTTTCAAATCGAGAATACATTTTTTTTTTTATAGTCTGAAAAAATTTATGAAATGTAATTTGCATACTGAGATGTAATGATGACGAAAGAAAATGATACTATGAATGATTATCAGGAAATATTTTGTTGAGAGCGAAAAATGTGAAAGGGAAAGCGTCGATTGACCGATATTATGGAACGCGTGCAAACTTGTCTTTCGCTAAAGTTTATATGGTCGAAGTCAGCGTTTTCTCTCAATCCATGTCATTATTCTACATGCGGAGAATTTTTTATTTCTTTTAAAAATTGATTTTACAGAGATTTCCGAAAGACCATCAACTTTAAATTAGTAATAAAACTTGGGAGGATATCCAAGAGAGATTCTGAATTATGTCTTGTACTATTAAAAATGTATTATGCAACATTACTAAATGTAATTATCAGTGAAATTCTAATTGATTGACAAATCGCACAATTTAATAATCGATTGGAGGTTCGTTCGAATTACTCACTGAGAATATGTCGACGGCAGCCACTCATAGAAATAAAAGAGTTTCACAATGCGAAAGTTACTCAATTTTGAATGACAAAAGTATTCTGCATATATGAGGGTAAGAATGACGCTTAATCATGTATATAAATTTCAATTTTACTTAGTATGTCATTATATAGTAAAGAGAAAAATTCTTGAATTGAAAGATAATTCTTTTTTTTAGATAATTTGATTACAAGACGGAATTTACAACTAACAATAAATTATATTAAAAGAATCAAAAGAGAACGAAGAAGATATTTCTGTTTATACTATTGGCCAAATTATTCACATTCCAAGCAAAAAATGGATCAGAAAGCATCGCAGCATCAGCTTTTATCAAATGCTTATCCACCTGACCGATGAACGGCGATCAGGTAGCGCAAGGCTACCTGACAAGAATGAATACATAGGGCATGCGGGCGCGAGTAAGGGCGGCGAGTAAGGGAGGATCGGCGGAGGGTGCGTTCGCCGGCGCTGTGCTGGCTGGAGAACAGGTACTCGTCGTAGGCGTCGTACGTTCATTGATAAGCGTATTACACCCCGCGCCTTAAACTCGCGTGACGTCACTGGACGCATGCGTGCTTCGCATCGAATCCTGAATCGCAATGACAGCCATTGGCGTCGCATCGCGTCTACTTTTTTCATTTTGTATCGCGTACGTGAGAAAAATGTTGTCTTGCATAATAATTTTTCTAATTATGTAAAATATATTGTTGGATGTTATTTGATTATTATGATAGCCATGCCCCGACACTCTCAATGATACTTTATTATTCCTCTATCGTTAACTACATGCCATTATTAGGTAATAACAACATGTATTTTTCTAAAAATTGATTAAAACATTTTAATTTTTTTTTTTTATTACAGATTATTAAAATCAAACATGTGTCAAAATTTCCGTAATCTTGGAAATTGGTTAAAATAATTAATGGTTGCGCCATTGTCTTATGAAGTATCCGACTAACATGAAGATTTCTGAAATTTCTGATGGACAAAGTTGGTACGTTCCTGGTACGACAGAATTGTTTTAGACTGCGAGGGAGGTGTACTGTCATCTTTTCCGCACAAATTTCAGACAGTCGTATGCGTGCGATGCCACATTAAAATTAAACTGATCTATTCTGGATCTCGTGCCTTGTTCCCCGTCTTTTCACATGATGGCCATTTATTTACACGAAAAAAATTGTATGAAAGGAGAAAGTCCAATGGGTTAGAATGAAATGAATAGAAGGGAATCAAGAATCGGAGTTAGATAAATGACCTGTTTGACTCATTGGTTTTTATTTTTAATTTAATTTGACAAATATCCATTTTTTCTTTTTATTATGTAATACTTTATGGTTGAAGAGACACAAATTTAATGTTGATACATCCTATGTTACGTCATTAAATTTATTATATCATATTTTATATCAGATTAATTCAAACAATCTTATTGGCCTTTATTTAATATTCATCAAATATTTCTAAACAAATGAAATAAATGTGGATGGTAGAAAGGGCAGAAAAGTCGGGGAAAAGGGTGAACGGGAATTGAGAGTTGGTAGCGGGAGAATGTGGCAAAAGGAGGAGAGAGAGAGAAAGAGAGAAAAAAGAGAAACAAAGATAGATAATGAGGAAGAAGAAAAGAGAGAGAGTGTGTGTGTGTGTAGAGAGAGTAGAGATATCGTAGGATCACCTCCTGCTTATTGATTGGTCTTTTGTGAAAGCTACACCCCCATGTAGCCGCGACGCGAACCATTTCGCCAAGTCACTAGACTTCCAGGGTATCGGATTTCCAGGGTTGCGATACTTCCATATTTGGCGCGGTCGATCGAACTCTTAAACGCCGCGCGCGAATCGACACGGTTGACTCTACTCCCGCGCCAAAGATAATGTCGCGAACGATCGAGCCGGCACACATCCTCGCGACGAGGAAGATCATCTCTTGGAATAAGCGAGCGAACGAAAAATGACGTAAAGAAAATTGTGCGAGGGACTTTGACGATACAGCGACTCTATATCGGCATTGATCGCTGAGTGACCCATATCTGGCAGTGACGGGAGCCCCTACCCCTTCTTACCCCTCCCCTATTTCCAGTCCCTTTCGACGTTTCTCGCATCCTGGCGCGCGCGCTTGCTCTCTCTCTTCAACCACCCCCATTCGCTTACCTTCCCCTATACCCCGTACGGAGGTGCACCACTACCCCACATGGGCTGTTGTACCCCCACCTATTATACCCTGACGGCGAGCGACCACCACTATCGGCCCCTACCTCCGACTCCAGCAGCCCTGCCTGCCTTCCACGGTCGAGCAGATCTTGGGGGTTGTACGGGATGATAGCCGAGTGAAAAAGCTTGGCGAGGAGAGTTCGCTCATCAGCAGCAGCAGCCCTGGCCTGCCACAATCCCTTTGACTCGGTCATCGTAAGTGTCGTGTCAAGGAAATAGAGTGAAAGTTGGTATGAATTGAGTGCGAGCATGAGCACGAAAGAAAGAGAAAGAGAGAGAGAGAGAGAGAGTAAAAGTGAGAGAACGAGTGATAGAGAGGATGTTTAATGAAGAGAGCGGACGAACGAAAAAAAAAACTCAATCTATCGTTCGATATCAATCTGACATCTGACAATGATTGCACAGCACAATCGAAGAAGCAATGAGTATAAACTGCTGAATGCGAGTAAAACGTCGTGCGGTGATACCTCGAAACATATATCCTGCGTGAAACATATATTTCTCGGAGTGCATCTTTCGTCGGTCCGGTCGACTCGCAAGCTAAACGTGTTGAGGCTTACAGTGACAGTCCGTTGAAGAGTGTTAATTGTGCGGATAACAGCGATGATGACGATGATGACGACGACGGCGATGGCGACAGCGGCATCGAGACAGCGAACCAGTATGGCGGATGATAATCGTGGAGTGTCGGTGGTGCCACCGCTGTCGCAGCAGCCGACATCGCCGCTGTTACCGCCACTGTCGCCGCCACCATCACTTCCTCCGCTGTCGTCGTCACTGCCGTCACTGCTACTGCTCGTGACAGTGGTTGCACTACGTGCTCGCCGTGCAGTGGTGTCCGGTGCGCACCGGGTGCACATGTACGCTACGTACCTTTCGCCCTTTAGTGAGATCAATAAGCAGTGCCGTGGCCACTCGAGCCATGCCCCCGCCGAGAAACACTCATTCCGTATCTAGTGTTCCTCGTTCCTCATTCTAATCTCCCCCTCTTTAATGTCGTCTTGATTTCCACTTCGATTGTATGAAGCTTGAATTCAAACTGGACCTCAAAGTATTGAATTCCAGAAGCGATCAAGCCTTCCGCAAATCATCACTGAAGGTTGACTCCCAGTGAAAGAAAGTGCCCAGTGTTTCGACGGAATATCTATCTCCTTCGTACGAGCGATGATCACGGTCGGTTTCTTCAGACTTTTCCACTTTCAGACTTGGCGAGACTGCCCCTTTTCGTTCGCTTATCTCTGCGTATCAGTCGCTATCTCATCCGCCATCGAGATATTCCTCGTTTTGTCTGCTCACGTAGCACTTGTTCCGCATCGAATTATTGCCAGCCAACACTTGGTAGGATTTTTTCTTGCCATCTTCTTATCGCTCTCTCTGTCTCTCTTTCTCTATTGCTTTGTTCTTTCTGATCTATCCGTCTTCGTCTTCTTTCATGCTTTGTACATTTATGTCCGTTCATATCACGACTTTAACTACTTCTCTAGTTGCTTCATCGTGACGGAATTGATTTTAGCCAGTTCGTATCATTCGTGTCGTTATAAGTCCCATGAAATTTGTGGTATCGATCCTGCGACGACTCGTTCTTTATGTTTAACCTAAGTATCTAAATGTATCAAAAATCTCGTCTTCCTTGAGAAAGAAATCGTTGCCTTGGCTCTGAATGGTGCGGGATCGTCACGATATGACTGAATCTTAAATGAAGTCTTATGAATGGAAGTCTTATGAGTTTGAAAAATGAACGTGCTCACTCGGCGCGAAGATATTTGACATTTTGATGTGTAAATGACAGCCAAGATGCTCTTCGAGTTTCGCTAATGATAAAACCTCTTTGAAAATAGACTTTTCTTATTGACAATCTATTATTGTTCACACAATTTCCATTATTTGAACTTCATTTAATCACTCTTAACGATCCAACAGTTCGAGCCAACAGTCTAATCAATCGTCCACACCCGACGATCAGTTTGAGTCTATCGGTAATCAAAAGGTCGACGAACCGAAGGAAGAGAATTTTGAACTGAACTTTTGAAAGGAGTAAAACAGTAGTAATCGCGAAATAACGGCGGTAAGATGTATTTATCTAAGCGAGAACTATAAACCGCATGTGTCAGAATAAAATCGATAATTGAACACTAATATAGAAGTCCGGTATTAATTTGTAATACGTCAATGAAAGCTACTTTGTCGAAAGATTTTACATTCTCTTTCTTCTCACATGATTGTACACACAATTGTGATGATAAAATTGCTCTAATTACTTTTTATTTTATATGTAGGTTGGAAGACTTTTTATCTCTACTATCTCATTCACTTCGGGATAGTGCATTATCTGATTCTTCGATCGTCGTTTGATTCATCGCATTTTAATACTTTGTGTACATTGTTACATCAGCGACGATGATTGTTCGCCAACGCGTTCGTGAACTTGTATGGCAGAAAAGCGGATAATTGCTTGATCGTCACTTTCACTTTGTTAGTCGCTGGTAGAAAGAGAAATAAAGAGCGTGCAAGCCAATGTATTAATTAAATGTATCAAGAGACAAAAGTGTGCCCATTGCTATTAAATCACATTAATAAAACGACGATGAAAGAAAAGAAAAATGAGAGAGGTCGAGATATTACAGCTTTCATTATTGTACAGTGTGAGTGAGATTTTCTATAGCGAATTACACGCAATTACATTCATTATCGCAACAAATGCTCGATAACATAGATTTAATTTTTTCTCACGAATTTGATTATTTTATGGACTCGATTCTTTTCTCGAAATACGTTGTCAAAATAAATTTCTTTTACTTTATACGATTTTGATTATGAAAAATGTTTACGTGAAATATTTTCATCGCCAAATGTATTTTCAATATATAATATTAACTTTTTCGAACACACTTTTTTCTCCCGCTAATATGTCTCTTAAAAATAGATTGCTGATAACAATTAAATATCACAGAAAAAATTTCAATCTTTGATGTAAGAAGATGGGAAGGACGGAGAATGCAAACTGGATCAATTGATCGGATAGGACAAAGTTAGCTGTCCTTTTATCTCGATGCGTGAATGCATGCGGCTGACTGGACCAGAGGGGTGGAAGTCCGCGATGCGAGTAAATGGTTAACTGAAGCTTCGTGAACGAGACACGTGTCGCTTGTTATGACGTTTAACGAGATTCTGTGACAAATGCAGTGTGCATTGTGTATATTGTTTGTTTGTATGTCTGTGTGTGTGTGTGTGTGTATACGCGTGGATCTCATCATGGCAATTTTTTCACGTGAAAATCGCGATCACTCGTGCCGCACGCGACGCGTTAACACGAAATACATCGCGCATACATACACAAATACAGTAGTATAGCTGTACCAACTTTGGTGGGTGGTAATAATAATTACTCCCGGTATGCCTGTGTATTAAAATACGTGTTCGCGGTCGGTCCGGTTCGTTACGGCGCCAACGATCGTCGACCACATAAAGTCGCGAACTCGGATTTTCCACAAACGGATTATAAACTCGATGCGAATACCTGTTGCCAATAATCGCGCGAACTGAATTTTTCATTTGCTAACGAACTCTTGCAATCCGATTCGTAGCATCCGTAAAATACGCGGTATTCAAATCACGAAACTATCCTTTATCCGATAGAGAATCAAAGCTGAAACTCTTTTTGTCATTTAAAATATATCTCTAAGTAATTAAAAATATAATAAACGTGTATTTTTTTGCTGATTCTCGTATTAGAGAAAAGGACTGTTGAGAATCAATAGTGTATCGAAAAGAAATTTGATTTAAAGGCTCTGCTTGAGAGCAATTCTTAAATAAAGGGCTAGATCGATGGAATCTGAGTCGCGCTATTTTCGACTACGACATATATCTTGCACTCCGTTGACAGAGAATTGTTAATGTGAATATATCAATGATTACATTATTACATTAATAATCTGGAACTTTTATCTCGATTTAAGTTCCAGAACTTGAAAGTGAAACATAGAGAAATAGCCGCACTCTTTAACAACTAAAGAAACATTTTACATACGTGCGTTTTCTCCTAGGATGATCTCATATCTAACTACGAATTAGCCGATCCGATGCGAAAGACCGCTGGTACCCCTTAAACGCGAGGCCCCCCGTTTCCGAGAGCTACGAAAACAACTTCCGGCTCGTTTCTGCGAGGCGGAATTTACAGAGAGAAATAGAAATCCCCTTTCGTACTACACTAAAGTCGCACTATTAAACTGTGTGTGGAATCGTGTGTGTCGTGCGGTGTGCGCGGCGCGGCTCGACGGGGCGCGCAAAGGCGGGCCGCCCAATTAATTAAGATAGCTCCTAGACACACACGCTAGATCGATAGGGACCGGCCACGATAAAGACTGGCGAGGATCTCAGACTTCAGGGATGTTGCAGTGCTGTGGCGTTGGAGGTGGCGCTTCCACGGCACCTCACGCTCCGCAGCTGCAGGGTATCGGATCCGCTGTCGGGGCTACCACCTCCACGAGAACCACCATCATGCAGGACGCAGTTCTCGAATCCATCCTGGAGGTGAGCTCTTTTTTTGGTCCATTTCTTATCTCGACGCGCGACATCATATAATGTTGCATCATCATGATAAGAAGTTTGCAAATTAATTAGAGTTTGTATTATCAGTGTTTTGCTTTTTCCTGTATTTATTTGAGAAATTATTACTATTTATTATTGCAATTTATTTAATTTGTAATTAATTATGATTCCTAATCAAATATAATTCTTTTTTTGTTTTATAATTAACGTCTGCTGTTTTTTTAAACTAAGAAAAACTAAATCTTTAATCATAGCTGTTTCTATTCTCTCATGAGAGAATAGAAACAGCGAGATGTTTTTCGCAGTTAACAAAAATTAGAGATTTTTAGTGGTGATATTAACGAATTGCGGAACGCGTGCGTGCGCTTGTCGCGAACCGAAAGTCCTTGAAATTAAAGCAGATTATGTGGAGAGGTAATATGCATGTAATCAATATACATACACATACGCGCGCGCGCGTGTGAAGAAGTTATGTGTAAACCATCGACAATGAGCCGCGGTTCATAAAAAGCTCTCCTTTCAGTCTCGTCGCGGATGCTCGATAAAGCTCGCATAATATGATGAAAAACGAAAGTTTTTATTAATACTTTCCGGCCGCGATTGCTGCTTCTTCGAGAGCCTTTAATTCGTAAAATAAAATCGCTTGAACTCCATCAGCGATTTATATCTTCTATACGTAGGGATCTCGAAAATCACGTGGGAAAATTAATACTGACTCGCGACAGAAGTATCCTACCGCAATCTAGATAATTGAAGCAATTAATTTCGCGAAGTGGTAAGCAATTTTGCAGATTACATACGGGATGTCGCGCCATAATTACCGATTAAGTAGAAAAAAAAAACATATCAAAGAGAAGACACGCGTTGAAATGATCTGTCAGATTATCCTCTTATTTTCCGATGACATTTTTTTCTCGCGAAAGATTTTCCGCTAGATTATATACAGTGAGAGATCAGTTGCGCGCACCTTCGGGCAATTGGAGCACAAAAACTCCTCTTTCATTATAAATGTGACATTCTAGTCGCGAATTTCTAACCAGACCTCGCTCCAGGTTATTAAGGGAGGCTGCAAAAATCAAACAAGCTTCTTTTTTCATCCGTTATTTCTATTCTGGAACATTATCGAATAATGATATCAATATCCTATACTTTATTTATATATATATATATATATATATATATATATATATATATATATTATATCTTATTATTATTATTATATATTTCTTATATATTAACATCTTATTAAAATTGCTTTTTAAAATTTAATTATTATCTTAATATATTTAATATATAAAATTAAAAATTATAATATTAAGTATTTTTTTATTGTATAATATTTTGATTGCGATATGTTAAACTTGATTTTATAGACATAAGATATAATTTATCTCGCTACTTTTGTAATTCCAAAAATAATAAATCTTTTGTACAAATAGCTTCCATTAATTGAAGCGCCGGCGCATATTTATGTTAATAAACCTACGTAGCTACATATTACCGAGTAACGTCAATCATCCGCGGAAGATGATGTTTGATTTACCGAATGTTGATGGATACCATTTACGACAACGCTAATTATACGATCGATTCGTTTAGCAAATGCGGGAGACGGAAGCCCGACGAGCGGAGCTGGAGAGGCAGCACGCGGATGCACAGAACCAGCTGCGGGAGAAGATAGCAGGACGCTATCAGGGCCCGGAGTCGGTGGAGGCGTTGCAGTCGAAGATCCGGGAGCTTGAAAAGAAGACGGAGCTGCAGATAGTGAAGCACGAGGAGCTGTCGCTAGAGCTGACCAGCTTGAGACGTGCGCGTAGCAGAGGACCGATCGTAGGGCATGTCACATCCTCGAGTGTTCCGACATCCACTTGGCCGACGACCGGCTCCGAGATTGATAGAATCATCGCCAAGATCGAGCAGGACAATAGGTATCGATAAAGTTTCTTTTTAATTAATAAAGATCGAATTCGTCAAGCATTTGCAACTTCGTTCTTTAGACGCTGCATATATGTGTATATGTGCATAAAGATGTATCAGTTTGTAAATTGTATTGGCGAATCGCGAATGCGCGAATGATTAATTAAAGTCAATTTAGCACCGGCAGAATGTTACACGAACTGGATCACGGGTCGCGGGGCGCGATAACCACGCAACAACCCTCGGCCACGCAAAGCATCCTTCGGTCCAGCTCGGAGAATCTTCCCAACCTCGGCCAGCATCAACACCCACCTCATCCGCACGCTCTCAACCTCGGAATGCCTACCCAAATGGGCCACGTATGTAATATGTTTCTATGATCATTGTCAATCTATTATTCTGTTAATAAAACAATAAATGTAATTCTTTTAAACTAAATAAGTGGCAATAATTGATAATATATATTTTAATGCTTTATACTAATTATTGATCGATATATTCATTTCACATTTATATTTAAACGATTTTCACATAATTTGCGCGCATTCTCTCTATTTATTTTTTGTATTCTGTAAAGATTTGTTAAGAATTTTTAGCGATCAAAGACAATAAGTTTTTTTTTGCTATAGCTTTTGGAAAGCATTTTTGCTGCTATTTACATTAATAATCTTGAAAAGCTTTGAGATGCTAAGATTTGTTGCTCATTGATAAGATTTGTTCGAATAGTACGCAGGCTCACCAATGCCGTTAACGCCGATGATGCCTGGCTGCCCTCCACTGACGCCGAACGGACCACCGTATCACTATAGTGAACCAATACCGCCGGCGCCATCACTCTCCAGCAGCCAGTCGCAACCCGCTTTCCAACAGAAGATCCAACAATATCAGCAGCAACAACATGATTTATCGAGTTCCCATTCCCAAACTCTGTCGTCGCAACAGAAACAGCAGCCACAAACGCACACTTCACACTTTACAAGCAATCAGTATCAGGAAAGTTATCCACATACGCAAACGTATCAGCAGCCGCTTCAGCAGCAGCAGCCGCAGCAACAACATCCGGTCTCGACCACGTACCTGACATCGGTCAGCCAGAGCGTGATACCTCACTATACACAGCCTGCTCAAACAGCCCAGAATTATCAATTGAATGGCAGTCAACAGGTGTGTTATCAATTATTCAATCACAATTATTTTCTTACAAGCAGATAAATTAATCTAACCATAAGTAACAAGATTCTTGGATATCTATAAAAATATCTATTTTCAAATAAAACTCGTTATGTTGTTTTCCATGTTTGTATCTGCCTAAAATAGATTTAGTGTAGAGCAGTTACGGATATTGGTTATTAATCTCTCATCATACTTAGGTGTATCTAATATTAGAGAAGACTAATAAGATTATAAAACTTAGAATATAATGAATCTATGTATCGCATTGGTACAGGCAACGACATATCCTAACTTGTCCATGGCATCGCATCCAAACGGAACTTACAGCACGGGCGCAACCAGCTTCAACACCCAATTGCCCCATCACAATTATAGTGTGCCGCAGACGAATATTGCGCAGACTACATTGCCCTCGCTATATTCCACCACGTCCTACCATTCCACTCTTGGAGGCCTCACGAGCGTACCTCAGACTGTTCTTCCTTTTTCCACCGGTCAAAGCACTTTCGCCACGAGTGGATCGACTTATTCCACTACCGTCGGGACCAACGCTTTTGGGACGTCGGGCGTAACCTCAGGTCAGGATTGCATAAACATGTATCATTAAAAGATCTAATATATATAGCTATTTTTTTTAAGCAAAAAAAATTAAATTTTATTTTTTCAACTTTTAAACAAAACAAGTTGGGGCATTATTGTTTTAAACTTCTCAATTTATGATAATATTATTTTCAGTGTGAAAAGTATCCTATTTTGTTAAACAGATAGTACAATAGAGTGCAATTTTTAAAATTAATTGATTGTTCTGATATCTTTTTGTGCAGGTACTAGTTCGGGAGGCCTGTTACAAGCAATAGGCGATCCTCTGCAAGCGATGCAACAACTCTCCGCCCAATCACAGGCCAATCAGCTTCAGCAGCAGGCAATCATCCAGCAGATCCAGCAGAGCTTACGCGCCAGTTCGCCGACCGCACCCAGTACCGCTACTGGCCATCATTTTCTAGGTCCCAGGCAAATGCCGAAGATACCTACGAGTATATTAACGAATCCCCTGGATCGATTGACCAACACCGAAGATATTATGCCCGAAGGTCAAGTAGATATGCTGGACGTGCCCGGCAAAGGCAGATGTTATGTTTACATAGCCCGTTTTACTTATGAACCATTCCAACACTCACCGAACGCAAATCCGGAAGCGGAACTGCCAGTCCAGGGTGGCGATTATCTCTTAGTTTGGGGCCAGCCGGACGAAGATGGTTTTCTGGATGCAGAGACGCTCGACGGTAGACGCGGTCTGGTGCCGGCCAATTTTGTGCAGAAGTTGGTCGGCGATGATCTATTAGAATTTCATCAAGCTGTTCTTGGCCTTAGAGACGTGGATGATTCCGCCTCGACGAATATCCCTCAAGTGAGCAATATGAAACCTAACGAGGTATCTAATGAGGCAATGCACTTATCTTTTTAATCCTTGCGACAGACACATTGACATTAATGTCAAGATATAATAATTAATAAGAATGTTATTACTAAAATCTCATTGAGAAAATGTTAATCGGAGTGTAATAATAATTTTTATTTCATCTTTTAGTGCTATCTGCAAGATATTGATTTAGAATTAGCCGCGTTAGAAGAAGGTAATCGGAATCGTCAAGCAGAATTGTCCGCATATGCGGAACTTGATAATATCGCGGAAGAGGATGAACAAGAACCACCAGGTTAGTACGCTCTACTAGTTTGCGGTGATGATTTGCGAAGCATTGCATGTTATTAACATCAAATTAAGCTATATAATAGATATCAAATCCATGCCCGCAATCTAATAAATGTCTAGATGTATTTGGTACTTGGATCAATTAATAACTCCAGAAAATCAGATTCGCTTTCAGCGTGGTTGAAAGATTTGTTGAACCATTGTTCCAAAATAACACAATTATAATGCAGTTATAGAAATTTATTTTCTATAGAAAAAACTTGCTTTTATGGTTTGTCCGTCCTGCTTGATTGTGTATGTGTATGTTGTGTGCAATCTATACATGTTCAATGCAATATTCGATACTTCAAAAACGTGATACTAAATTATTCTTAGTATGTGTATCTATAGCGCTTTTCTCTTTTCTTTGTTGCACGAATTGGAAACAAAAAAATCTATGCATGTCAAACAGTAAACGTCCATGTCTCGATCTCGAACTGGTTTTCACGAAGTGAGTAGTCACAGAATAAAACGGGGAACGCAGAGAACCGAATCGCGTTGCACTGTGTTAAGTGTTGGCTGGACTTAGGTTGGCTTAGAGAGATAGACAATAGTCAGAGATCCTTAGCTACAGCTAGGCTTTGTCTTTGTCTTTTCTTCCTGAAGAAGTCTACATGTTTTCGGACCTAGTTCCGGCGCCGCAGCACCTCACACTCGAGCGGCAACTCAACAAAAGCGTGCTGATCGGATGGACCGCGCCCGAGGACACGCACCAACTTGAGTCTTATCATGTCTACGTGGACGGAGTGCTAAAAGTCACGGTGAAGGCCACTGAGAGGACCAGAGCCTTAGTAGAAGGAGTTGATTCTACTCGGGTTTGTACGAAATCTCTTATTAAAACTATTCATTAAATTCTATAGAACTCAAACACTGCGCAAAACATCACAAATTTGAAGTTGTAATTATTAATTATTAAGATTATGTGGTTTTAGGATTAAAATATATACAGTGTAAACTGTTCTATGGAAGATTAAACTGTCTTAAATTTAAATAACTATGTGATTTCAGAGCATGTAATAGAGTAAATAGAATGTTAGATCAACTTGTATAAAAATAGTAGATCAAACATTTTTTTGTTTTATATTTTAATCTATTTGAACTGTATTAAAAATGTATTTTTTTATTGATATAGCCACACAGAATAAGCGTGCGTTCGGTCACGCATTCGAGAAGAACATCGCGCGATGCTGCTTGTACGATGGTGATCGGTAAGGATGTCGCGCTAGGTCCAACCGCCGTCAAAGCGTCGAACGTCACGGCAACCAGCGCTGTAATATCCTGGTTACCCAGTAATAGCAATCATCAACACGTCGTATGTGTAAACAACGTGGAAGTGAGAACCGTGAAGCCGGGCGTTTACAGGCATACTATCACCGGCCTGGCCCCGTCGACGATATATAGGGTGACCGTCAAGGCGAAGAATCTACGGGCGACACATTTCGAGGACCAAAATGCCCAGGCAGCAAATAACTTGGCCTGTCACGTCCACTTTAAGACGTTACCCAAGGGACTACCAGATCCTCCGGTCGATATCCAGGTTAATAAAATTTTACATTTTATTTCTAATAATTAAAAAAAAAAAATTATAATTGCAAAATTTTCTAAATAATAATTCTAGAGCCTAACTTGAAATTTCCGAAGTTGTAAAATGTACTATTCTCATGGAAAAAACCTCTCAAACACTAATGGTACGTAATGTTATACAATTTTCAGGTGGAGGCTGGACCGCAGGACGGCACTTTGCTAGTGACCTGGCAGCCTGTTGCCCTAAACGGTTCGGCCGTCACCGGTTACGCGGTGTACGCCGATGGTAAGAAGGTCACCGATGTCGACAGCCCCACCGGCGATCATGCACTTGTCGATATACACAAGCTTATGGGTCTTAACCCAAAGCACATCACCGTCAGGACTAAGAGCAGGGAGAGTCAGTCGGGTGACAGTTGCGCAACGGCGATACCTTGCAGCGTGCTTCGCGGGGGTGCTACCGCAGCTCACATGCCGTCCCACGGTGGACCCCCGCATATGGTGGACCAACGACAGCAACAGTCTACCGGCATGGTTCCCCAACAGGATGATTCTTCTCGTCATCGCATGACTAGTCAACGATACCCAAATGCACCGATGCCCTCGCACATGCGACGACACGTGAGCAATAGGATGGACGCCCACGGTCAGGTTATCATCGAGACGGACGAAAATCTTTCCGACAAAGAGATCTATCCTGGACAGAGTATTCCTCAAATGGGTAAATATAAGAAAAAAATGAAAAAACAGGGGAATCTGAATTGAGTGATTTTGATAGAACTCGAACTCCCCTGATTATAAAGGTTGTGTTCTATCTAATCGCGATTCATCAACGGTCTCTTTCAGGTATTCCAGAGATTACGAAGGATTCGGCGAGCGAGGCAAATTACAGCGAGGAAGATGATCCTACGCGAAGATCGCGAGGAATGCCGCCGCAGCATCACGGCCCGCATCATCGTTATTCCCAAATGGATTCACAAGGTCCACCTGGCACGCATAGGTCTCCTAACATGGGTGGTCCCAGCGGTAGACCTCAAGATCCTTATTATGACCAAACGGGTAGATATGCAGTCATTGTCTTTCTATAATAAAGTTTCTAATTTAGCAATTTAATTTTTGAATTTAATTAAAAAAAAATTTTATTTATATTAATCAAATTATTTATATAAAACTATTTATCGTATAATGCCATAAAATTTTGGTTTTCATGATTCTTTTTGCTTTGTAATTGATTTCTTTGTTAAATTATATATATATATATATATATATATATATGTTTTTTGTTTGTATATTATTCAGGATCTCAAAGGGGAAGAGGTCCAGTTTATCGTGGTGGACGCGGCACGCAAGCTCAAGGTGGGGCAAGTCATCCAACAAGTGCAGCTCAACAGATGAACAAGAGGCAGCGATGGTTCGTAGCGCTGTTCGATTATGATCCCACAACCATGTCACCAAATCCAGACGCGTGCGAGGAGGAATTACCATTTTCTGAAGGCGATACCATTAAGGTTCCATCTTCTATCATATTGTTCTCTCTAGTTCTCTTTAGTATTTGTAAAAATATTAAAATTTTGTTTTAATTAAAACAAAAATTAATTTTTTACGTACAAAATTATATATTAATTTTCTAAAGTTTTTAATAAAATTGGAATTATTTGATTCTTATATTTAACTAATGATATTGTGTTTAAGAAAATGTGACACTTTTACGTATGTAAAAGAAATCTTACATAATGTTTTATGTTCCATAGGTGTACGGCGAGAAAGATGCCGATGGTTTTTACTGGGGCGAGTGTCGGGGTAGACGAGGATACGTTCCTTATAACATGGTAGAGGAGCTTAAAGATCCGCCGGGTCAAGGTCAACCTAGTAGGAGAGGACCTGCACAAAACGAGAGATGGGGAGACATTTACGCGAGTATGCCCGTGAAAAAGATGATAGCTCTCTATGATTATGATCCTCACGAATTATCTCCCAACGTTGATGCTGTAAGATTTTTATCTTGTAACATTTTGGTTTTTTTTATATAAATCTCATTCATAAAAATATCATGATACTATATCATGATAAATACACATTTATAAAACACATTTATAAAAGTCTGTCATTTGTAAAAGTTTGTCAATTATCTTTTATTCATAAATTATATATTTACATACATATTTATTATGTGGTACTAATCGATACTTCTTTAATTTTGCAGCAAGTGGAATTAACGTTCCAAACTGGAAATGAAATCTACGTTTACGGCGACATGGACGATGACGGCTTTTACATGGGCGAGCTGAACGGAGTACGCGGTTTAGTGCCAAGTAATTTCCTCACCGAGGCACCTGGACAGAATCAGGGACAACCGCCGCCAGGTAGTAGGCGACCTGGCGGCCAAAGTCAGGGACCGGGCGCGAGAGGGCCGCCGCCGCCTCCACGGGAACCACCCCCAGCTGGTCATCGACGTGGCAAAGGTAAACAGCAGTTGTCATATCGATTCTTTCTTACAGCGCCGATTACCGGGGCATGGATCCAGCTCCTCAAGCCAAAACGACATCGAGGATCAACGATGTTGTGCTTTGCAAAAAGAGATTGCTCTGCCACAACAGCGTATTTTATTGTAGTATTTATAGTAAATTTCGTCGGTCATTACACAAGCAACGAAAGTTAAATTTTTTAATTAAATTTATTTTGGTAGAAAAAATCGAGAATTTATTCGACAATTTTTTTTTACTTTACAAAACAAATAGATTTTATCATAATAAGTGAAATAAATGATTACAATAGTCAAAGTTTAATCGCTTTCGCGTCGAATTTACAGCACTAACGCGACAGCAATATTTTTTTCTCCGTGTGTACATCGATATCGTTTCGTTATTTACAGTGCAATTTAAAAGTAAGCCATCAAATTCTTAGAAATTAGAAGCGATTGATTTTTATTGCAAACTAGAAATTATTGAACGTGAGTTTGTACGCGATTCGAGACAACGGGACGTTGGAACTGGCTCGAGGAGTTGTTGACGTGCATTTTTACACCGACGCGACGCGCCAATTTCGTAAACATGGTCGAATCGAAGATGTACTCGTGTTCAAATTAATCGAAGCGATAGCGTCGCGTCGGTGTGTAAAAGAAAAGAACGGAAACGCAAACGGCAAGCAATACAAGACACGAAACCAGATGTGCCAGACGACAGGCAAAAGGGTCACACTGATATCTTTAGCTTTACGCGTTAATTTGGCGAGTCTCCGGATAATATTCTTTATGTAAATCGAGCCGAATGAGCATGCGGCGTTTAATTAGATGAAATCATCATGTCGAGTAAATTGCGCGTTCAACGTGCGATACACCCCGCACACGCATTTTAATCAAGAGGACTCGTTGTTTTGCTTCAAATATGTACACGCAGATGAACGCACTTACTGATAAAATATCATCGATAAATCCGTTTTTTTTGTGTAGGCATTTAATAATACATATACAAAATTGTTGCCAATATTGTCAATGTTACAAATATACATCGATAGAAATTTTCTGTGTCACATATACATAAGAGAATTGGTGAACGTCCGAGAAAACACGTGCTATCATACACACGACGATATATATATATATATATATATATATATATATATATATATATATATATATATATATAATAAACTTCATATATATATTTATATATATATGCAATGAAACACCAAGCTGCTTTCAGTGTTTTCTATTAAGTATATATCTAATATACATATATATACATATACGTATATTTTTATATATATTTTTTTTTCTCTCCGGGCACTATCTGCCTCTGTTACTACTACTCTGTTACTACGTATATCTGTCCTATTCTCTCTGTCTATATTATATACATACGTATTATATTTACACTATATATAATTATCAACTGATTATATACACATGATCATGTTACTGTGATATATAACAGTTTACTTTATATACCGACATGATCTGTTTCTGTGTGCCTGAACTGATCGATGGTCGTCGTGTCACATGATTGTCGTTCGTGTCGTGTTGTCATGCTGGCCATTTACGATTACGTTGATTTTTCCGTTTGATTAATCATTGATTGATCCATAAATAAGATCACGATTATGCTCATAAATTTTACTCAAAGATGCTGAGAAACGATGGCATCGTGCTCTCGCGTGACTTATAAAATCTCGCTTTGATAATTAACAAAACCACACCTTTGATAATTCTAGAACTTTACGCGATTTGAATGATACCATCAGCAATCCATCTCTCGCTGATCGCGTTGAAAGTATATTTCTTTAAAATCTTGAAAGTATACCCTGGCATGCTCGATCGACTCGAAAAAAAAGAGAAAAAGAAAAGTAAGAGATAAATGCGCCATAAATGACAACACGGTTCTGTTCTCTTCTCTGTTGCTAGATGCCTGCATTGTGCCTGTGTCTGTCCCTGTCTGTCACTTAGACTCTAGACAACTACAACAACAACCACCACTAATGAACAACCAACAACATCAACTACAACATCAAAACAATCCACCGCATCTAGCCTACCAACAAGCGAATCACCACAGCTACACGACCGTAACCACGTCCAATCAACATGGGCCCAGTCACTTGCCACCCGGCGGCGGTGTCATGGGTGCCCATCAGCAAGGTCCCGTACCGCCCCACCTTCAGCAACAGGTGAGCCCGCTCCTCTTCCGAAAATTTCTTCGTCGCTTTCTTTCTCTATCTTTCTCTTTTTCTCGTGTGCTTTTTTCGTCAAGTTCGTGTGCTTTTGTGCGCTTGTTCAGGTACATCGAGGTTTTCACGATCGACTGTCCGTGGTTGGCAAGTCGTTGTTTATGTGTCATTAAGAGTTGTCAATCTCCTTTTAAAAAGAATGGAGAGATTGAAATTTGAATTTCACTCAGACCAAATCTAAGAGAAATTGTATATTCTCTTATTATAATTATTGCATTATTCTTTTAGAAGAGGGGAAATTCTTTATTTTATTTGTTATTTTGTTATATAGATAAAATATGGATATAGAATTTGAGTTATACAGAATAGAAAAAATGTATAGAAATCTTATATATTTCTGTGCGTTTGTATCTTGTACTTGTCGCTTTCTATGTTTCATTATCAGTTCTAACTCGCGGTTTTAACTATTTTTGTTGAATGATATTTGACTCTTTCGCATGAATGCAAGATATATATATTACATATTGCAATATATAAATATATATGAAATATAAGATATATTAATTGTTTTACAAAATTATCAATTTTTTAGAATATCATTTTTTTTTAATGTAATGTAGGCTGAAAAAATAGGCTATTTTTTTATTAAAAAAAAAACTTTATTTATTAAAAAACCATTATTTGGTCTAATATTTTTGCATTTTGCTTAGTCATATGTGTCTTTTTGAAATTTTGCAAATGTGAATTGCGCTTTATTGCGTGGCATATGAACTATGTGTCAACATATATGTCGTATAAGCGCTTTATATTATATAGCATGTTGTACTATCATCTTACTTGGCCTTTTGTGATATTCATTAAAATCGTTGCAATAGAAAATGTATATTTTGCTTCGATAGACTGCTATAACGTGAAAATATCCCACACTGATACATATTCTACAAAATTTATGATGAATTAGAAATATGACACAAACATTTTTATATAATATTTCCGTCTTTCCTTATTTTATTTTCTTCGGACTATACATACGCCTCGTCTATCAACAACTCTCGTTATTTATTTTTACCATCAACTATTTTAAACTATAATGTATAGAATAAAGATCATTGCATTTCTTTTTCGAATTGCAGGCAATTTACATTATTATTAGCGTGAATCGTAGAATTTTTAAAATGATAGAAAAGCCTCTTCTCGCGTACAAGTAACACGCGGAAGCAACTGGTAGAACGCAATAGAAATAGGAAGAAAATAGAGATTAGAGAATCTCTAGCCAAAAAGATAGACATGATTTACAGAATTAACATTCTAGCGATTGGATGAACTCAGCAAAGAGATGAAAAAAAAACAAGAAAATTTTCATGTCTAAGAAAAAATTGTTTATTCACGTTTTTTTGTTCTTAGGGGAAGGGGAGGGGCGGCGTGGTCAATCGAGTCGCTGGTAGTAACATGCCGGGTGTGCAAGGCCAACACCTTCAACAACAACAGCAAGACTATCAGAACCAGCCAAATCAACCGTATCAGCAACAGCAGCAGCAGCCAAATCAGCCGTATCAGCAGCAACAACCAAATCTAGGATACCAACAGCAACCGCAACAATTCCAACAGCCACAGCAGCAGCAGCAACCAGGCCAGCCATTTTCGCAACAGAATCAACAGGGCGGACCTGGAATGCAGCCTCCTCAGAGCACCAGCAAGCCCATGAGAGGAATACCGGCAGTGCTGCCGACGGCACAGTCCAAGACGCAACCTAACACGCAGCAGAATCAGCAGCAACAACAGCCACAACAACAGAGCACCGGGCCGAACTTGATGCAAAAGTTCACCGAGATGGCAGGCGCGAGTGCAGGTGGCGACATACTATCCAAGGGTAAAGAGCTGATCTTTATGAAGTTTGGATTGGGCAAGTGAGAAGGAGCGATCGTTGATGGCGCGATGACGATAATTATGATGATGATGACGACGCGTTATCGCGAATGCTTTCGTTTCTTTCTTTTTGCACTCGACGTCCACATTTGAGACGTACGCAAGTTGTCGATCTTTTGACAAGTTGTGCATAAAATCAGTATTACGACGAATGTTGTTTCACGGTAAAAGAAATATATAATAATGAATATGCCGGACATGTTGTTGCTGAATACAAGATGGCGAAGAAGAGGCGAAGAATCTGCGCCGCCATCGCTGCTGCTGCTGTTGTTATCCGCTATTAATAACCGTTAATTGTGCGTAAATTGTATTATAATAAAAGAAAGAAATGCTGGACAAATATAATTGAGGACGAACCTTGGAAGAGAGAAAGAACATTCGGTGGAGACCGTTCGGGATGAAAAAAAAGATATGGTAGGTTCACGCCGAGAATCGACATTAACGATTTCATCGAGAAGAAACAAGAGATACGTATGAGATTCATCAAACTTCTTCTTAATATTCCTTCTCCAAAATTTTCTTCTTCTTCGAGTGACGGTAGGATCCTCGATCGGTGTTGCATGATCTATTAAAAAAAAAAAAGATATTTGCCGATTGTTCGTCCACCAAGAATCTCCCAACATAAACGAGATAATCAATGCCAGAAACATGGAATTCCACATTCAACTATCAGCGTCGTGTCTTATAAATCGCGTATCCATGCGACTATTTCTTCCAATCTCTCTTCGTCCTCTTCGAACCTCGCATTATTCGGAACTGCCATTCGGTTATCAGAGCAAACAAAACGTTCGCCGCGATTATATCGAATGTGAGAAAAGAAATCGCGCGTATTAAAAAAAAAGGCAGAAAGTGCGCACTAGCGTAACGAAACCAGAGAAATCGAAAACCGAATTTTTCGTCGCGAAAGGAAAAAAGAGGCCGACCTAGAGAGGGATAACCATATCGTCGTATAGGAATAAGGATGCGACAACAACATGGGTGTGCCTTGGAGAACTATCTCACCCAGCAGCAACCAATAATCATATCTCTAATCGATAATTCTCTAGCTATTTTTTCCTTTCCTCGTGGAAATCAAGCGCTATATGGAGAGCCGTGGCGGCGCATACACAAATAAATGATGACGATTTTTCGTCTTGAGAATTTTCTCTTGTTCCCATGTGTGTGTGTGTGTGTGTGTATGAGACTGGAAAAGCTCCTTTCCCTCTCTTTGCGTACCTCATACTCTTTGCGTACGTCCACCTTCTTATATTCTCCTCCTCTGCTTCTACTTTAGCATCCCTTTGGATGGATCCGCGCGCGTAGAATCGTCGCATTTGGACCGCGAGAGAGAGAGAGAGAGAGAGAGAGAGAGAGAGAGAGAGAGAGATCTCGGTTCTTTGTATTTTCGGATGAATCTCGGGTTTAAGATTGCTTGTTCGATCGAAAGAATCGAGCAAATTGATTTGTTGTGTTCAAAGATTGAACACAATGATGATGGGATTGTTTATCGTCTGGCCGTCGTAAACGGCGCACAAAAATCGGACATGAAATCAAGCGATGACGGACACCAATGAAACGCTAATGTGAAACACTACTCGATCATTCGATCCAGGTACGCGAATCGGCCGCGTATCGAATGATGACTATATATCATAACTGTGTGGATGTGTGCGTATGAGTGAGACAGGCGAAGTGGAATGAGAGATCATAGTGTACGCAAGTATTAAATAATAATGGGATATACATATGCATATACAGATATACATACATACATACATACATACATACATACATACATACATACATACATACATATATATATATATATATATATATATACATACACATACACACACACATACACATACATACATATATTTACACACACACACACACACACACACACACACACACACACACACACACACACACACACACATATATATATATATTATATTTAACTATTGCAAAATGTTGTTACATCGCTACTTGTATCGTATTTTGTACAAAGTATCTTTACCTTTGATTGTTTTCTTTCGCCAAGATATCTTTAATGAGGAAAAAAATATGGCGGGGAAAGAGCGACGAATTTTTTCTGGATTCACTGTCTAGTCATTCATCATCATCATCTTTATCATCATCACATAAAAAAGATTGTCACACTCTTCAATGCAATCTTGTATTTAATTGTTATTACTCGCATCTATCTTTGTACACGTTCTTCATGCATATTTTTTCGGCGACAGTGAATATATATATATAGCGAGACAAGCTCGAAATTTTTAAAAGAAAAAAGCACTGCGTAGAGGGAGATAATCATTTCTGTCAAAAATGAAACAATTTCTAATTCAAGATGGCAATTTAATCCTTTTATCTCTTAGAACACATCAATTATAATATGATTTTTTTTTAAGGGGAGGAAAAAGAAAAATATGTAATCTCATAATAATGTTGCCATTACACTTTGTTAGAGTTTAGAATGTTAAATATTCGAAAGCGAAATTGAGAAGATTAATGCTGCGATTAAAAAAAAAAAAATGCAAAATGATGTTAAAAAAAAACGATGTATAATAGGAACATCATGTATACGTCATTATGGACCAAAGCAAAGTCTCTCACATCAGAAAGTCTAAATTTATTGTCTCAATAAAAATTAATTAAATAGCTAATTTTTTTTAGTGTATAATGAGCCTGTCCACGTTAGCTATTTTATGATTTTAATTTGTCATCGTATTGATGAGACAGATTTTTATATGTAAAAAGAAAAAATTTATGAAAAAACCTCGGAATAACGAAGATGATCGGAGAGATGCTATATATTGAGATATACATATGTATATGTGGAAAGATTAATTGAAAGAGACAAATGGTATCTCCCTGACACAGTGCTTTCCTCATCAGGCAATCTTAATTGATCACACTTGCATTGAGCGAGTCTGTCCGAATCAGACGTATATCATGACAAATCTTGAGATTTCTTCTTTTTTTTTTTACTTTTTTCGTTTTACGTTCAAATTTGCCATATGATTTGGTAAGACGGCGGTACTTAAATGAGTTCAACGAGCTCGATTAATTGATCAGATCCAGTGGTGTAGCGTCGGACGATCATGTGAGATTTTATCTTAAATGCGAGATGAATCTGCGACGATGTCAACTATTATATAATGAATCTTCGTGAACGCTTGCTAAATTATTTTTGCTTCTCGTTGTATATTTTTCGATTAAATAATTGTACATAAATTTGCACTTGCAAGAAGAAGGAAAATATTGATGTTCATTTATGGAACTACACGACTGGATATGGGTGGTTGACAGAATTGAAAAGTCCTTTGGGTTTGTGGAATACGTCTCTTCATGCACACCAGCTTCTGAGCTTTCAGCGACTTTACATTCATTATTTTCTTCCTCTACACGCTCTTAACTATTACAACAACACCGTTATTCATATCCGAAATCGTAATCTTGATTCAGGCGATGTGAAAAAAAAGACTGATATCGAAGTTTCCAATGCGCCCCTTTCTCCCCTCTTTCTGCGAATGTAATAACGAATACCAAAAACACTAATAGAACGAGTGTTTGTATCTCTTGTGTATATCGCGATCGTTATATGTTTTTTCGGTTGTCTCCTGCGTTTTCGTATCTATAGTACATAGTCGTGCATAGTTTCACGCGAGCGAGAAAGTATACACGTTTGTTATGAACTTTAAAAAATTGATTATAGGCATAAAAGAAGGAAAAGAAAATGAGAGCAAGAAATATATATATATATATATATGCGAGCGACACGAGATGTTGAGCGGAGTTCCAAGAAGAGAGAGAGAGCGAATCTTTAAAGGAGAAAGAAAAAAATTGTGAGAGAGAAGGAAAAAAGAAACAGAGACTTATGCGGAGCGCATTAGTGCTTTTACTTACGGTACAAAGTTGAAGAGAGAAAGAGAAAGAGAGAAGAGTAAGCATTTTTACTTATCATTCGTCAGACTTTTAGAGCATTTAAAACGCATCCCCCTATATACGACTTTCGCGTGAACAATCTTGGTTGTATATCTCGCGTTCAAACGGATTATCCGCGATCTTTGTCCCTTAATTCAGACCAAGTGCTAGCGATCTATAAAGGAGAACAATAAAATAGCGAAATGCGACGATCTTTCCGCAGATAGGATTACGTGATGGTAAAACTCGTCAAAGCTCCTGATCCGTCATTGCGTTATAATGTCTCGCGATCATTGGATTACAATAAATCATATCTCGGTGGCGGAAAATTATTTTATCTTGTATCTGCAATCGCGCCGGATAGTTGATTTTTCTTTCTTTATATGTCGTCACGACGCAATCTATGAAATATGGAATTTGCATTTTAACTGCAAAAACTGTGAAATTCCTGCATTATTAAGAGTCTTCATTTTTATTACATTTGCGCTATATTTAATATGTAATTAATTTAAACAGTTCACAATTCTGGCTCAGAAAAGAAAATAACGAGTAATTTTTTTGTCTGATTTAAGATCATTTTCACAATGACGAATCATCAGCGTTAACCGACCATATAGGACTGTATAGAGGTGGATTCCTCGAGATCGCGTTTATATTAAGACTCACGCCTATCTCACTGTATATTCTCATCATTATCGACTTAGAAGCTACTGAATGATGAACGATCCGTGTAGCTCTTTTGATATCGCGACAATCGACGTCGGGAAGAAAATCGTCGACCCAGCGAGCGAGCGAGCGAATTTTCAAAACTGAAAGGAACGCAGATGCACCCAATGAATCCTACTTTTCTCCGGACGTTTCTTTCGGTAGATACTTTTAGGCGTAAGGCACTGGGTTAATTTCACCTACTAGGTGTCGAATAGAATAGAATGTAATGCCCATCCCCCTCCGCCCCCTTCTTCCCACATATATATACACACACACAGATATACACGTACATGCATCCCGGGCCGATACGCGTCAATAGAAATCTCGTGGAGTCCGTTTGAGAATCTTGCTATCACGAGAGCGGTTTTCGATAGTAAAGCATTTCACAAATAAAAAAGAAATGTGACTGTTTATTCTTGAAAAATTGTACAATTTCTGCGCTGGAAGTAAACATTCAATGATTATGTTTGAATCTTACTTTCCGAGATATTTAATATATTTTGGATTCGAAAAGATCTCTGTCGATTGAAATTGAGGAATTTCTAAACTCTCTAGATATTAATCTTAAACGGACGCCGAGGCGATTTAACGAGATCGACGACACTTTGTCCTGGGACCTTTGTTTGTCGTAGAAAGACTCCACTGACAGAGGGAGAGAGCGCGCGATAAAACGAATCAAACTGACCGATAGGTAGACGATATAAGAAGGAAAGATTAGAGAAGCTATCCGAACGGTTATTAATTAGTCGCTAATTTTTATCATTCTTTCTCAAGATATTAAAAAACATATGAAGAGGTGCAGAAGATAGCGCAAATCGACTGTGTACACGTATGATGTTTTAATATAAACGGAAAGGGAAAAAAAAGAAAATATTATATCGTCTCTTATGCATGCCAAGAGAAAGAGAAAGAGAGAGAGAGAGAGAGAGATAGAGAAACGCTAGCTATGTTTGTCATTCAATAATCTTGCGCTTTGTTTTTTTCTATCAATCGGTGCGTGTAACGAATCTCATTCCTTGCTAGGTCGAAGTGAGAAATAAGAAACAGGAAGACAAAAAGCTGCTAAATACATGTAAGAGGAAAGGGAGATTTAAAGAAAAGAAAGCCCACAAAAACACACACAATGTTATTATAAACGATTAATTAATAAAAAACGAATCTTGTTTGTTGTTACTTCTGGTATACCTCGTTGTATGAACTGATGGCGATAATTTTACTCGTTCTACATAGCATTAAATCGATTCGTTTTTTGTTCTTTTTCGATTTCTCCTAAGAGTTGTACTACGCTTACGATTTTTCCACTGTTGTAAATAATCGTTGTAAGCTTGAAATATAGCGAGAGGACGGGAAAATAATCGATCGATCCGAAGAAAACAGGGATGTGCTCAATCTTTATTTAGCGCGTCATCATAATGAGGAACGAGTATACAATATCGATCGATAACTGTCGGAGAGTATTGAAGGACTAAGAATATTTCTTTTTCGAGACCATGTTCGACGATGTAATCTACGTGTCTTCCTCCCAGACGGTTTCCGTCAATATGGCAATGTTATCCAGGCCGCGCATCGGCGCGTACTCGAGCGTCCACATTAAGTTCGTGAAAACAACTGCGACAATATAAGAAATAAATTATCAACAAGGAAACACATCGCTAATAATGTCGTTATCAATATTCAAAACGTATGAAACACATAACAATAAGTTCGATAAGTAAAAACATCAATTTCAAAAGGAAAAAATTCGCTGATTCTATCACGCTCAATTTTGGAATGAGTCCTCTATAAATCAAGAAATACTTCATTCGATTTTAAAGAGAAATATTAAAGTAGAATTGAAAGTACTTGGCTATTGTAAACTTCTTCATTGCGAAATAGAAGTTGTATAATATACACACCTCCCCGCGACAGAATACGATTTATTCGAAAATCTCTCGATTCCTCGCAGCGAGTGGTTGACAATATCGCAGACAATACCGAAATTTTATGACGATAATTTAAATTGAAATCGTGTGAAATATATATTGGAGAAATTCGATTCATTATCTCAATCTCCTGTTTATCCACGCTTTAGCCGGAAATACGAAACACCTTTTAACCAGCAAATCAAATTTCAACGCAAGTATAATCATTTCTAATTATATAAAACTTACTTCAATAATTATATAACTCATGTATATAAAAACTTGAAAGTGTGTGCTTCTTTCAGAACGTTGGCCAGTTACCAATTTATTATATTAAAGGTGTTCCGTACTTTAATCCGATTTGAGTGGCGCAGCACTTACGCATCTCGCCCTGATGCAAATCAGCGATTAGCTCCGGGCAGGAGCTGTTGCAGGGATTAATGGGAGTGAGCCGCAGCTGAGTCGCGCCGCGAAGCTGCGCGAGCGCGATCAAACCGGAGTCGAGTTCGACCTTCTTATAGCTCGGGCTGTTGTAATCCGAGGACATGAGTACCCAGTTGAAATGCGCCGGCGAAACCGTGCTGGAAAGGAAGTACGGCCGCTGGTAGTACTTTCTGAGCACTTTTACAGCATTGATGTCGCAGTTCTGCCAGTGGACAAACCACTTGGCCACCTCAGGCGCGTGCACGCGGCGTAGAAAGGCCGCGAGATCGGACGAGCCGGTACGCAGATTGGAGGTCAGGGCGCAGGGTACCGTCTCCATCAGCCGTTCGTTCTCCAAATAGAGCTGTTTACATAAAAAAATAATCGATTTTGTTTTCTTCCATAGCTCATTTTTGCGAAAACAAATCGAGAAAAGATAAGACGACAAAGCTGTTACTTACATGGGTGATGTTGTCGAACCAAAAATAATCGGTATTCATCACCGCCCATGAGTCCATTGCGTCGGTGATGATAGCGGGTGCATCGCGGCTCAGATAATTATCGACCAGATTACGATATCGCACATCCGACAAACGATCGATCGTCTCCAGCGCCTCGCAAGTCTAAAAAAGTGTTCTGATAATTTTTTTTTCTCTGAACAATAGCTATGATCTTAGATCCTAAAAATACAAAGCGCACCACGCAGTCCTCCTCCGTGATAGTATAATCATTATAGAAGGGATTGTTGATCATGCAATTCTCATAATAGAGCGGCTGCCAGTTCCAGATCGGCAACACCTTGATTAGCAGCAGACGACTGAGGGCGGTGAAATGGGTACCGACGAAGTCGAGCTGCGCCGCGAGACATGCCAGAGTGCCGAGCACTATGAGCACCAGGGTGCCACGGAAGACGAGTTGCAACCACGAGCGACGCATCGCCGCTACGAGTGGCTGGCAAATAATATCCATTTCCTCCTCGGTGAAGCCCGCCTGCTGACAGTATCTGTAAGGAAGTTTTATGTTTAACAACAGCTACATATATAATAGCGAAAAATTATCATAATAATTTTTTTTTCTAATAGAAAGGACAAGATTTTTGTTTCTGAAAAAAAAAGATGACCTAATCGTAGGAAAGCGTCTTAAATTATCACTCTTGGATCTCGCTTGATATAAATTTACGATTATAGAACTATCGCGTAAGAATTTTTTATTAATTTTTCCAATTTTTCTTTGCAGGAATAAAATAAAAATAACTTTCGCAACGTGGTGATTTATGACACGACGATCCTAAATAACTCCAAGAAAATGCTGAAAGAGTAGCTCGTTACTTGTAAAACGAATTAAGCTCATCGTCGATCAGTCTCAGCTTTTCGGAGTGCGTCATCTCGTGCTGCTCCTTGATGTACGTCTTTCGCGGTTGCTTGATACACTTGCTGCTCGACATGATGATTCGATGGATCTTCGCGTTTGAGTGCGAAATAAAAGCAATTGTGTGTTCCTCTCGAAGCGGGCAGCAAAAATTCAGGACCGAAGAATGGAGACGAATGTATTAGTCGCTATCGAACCAGGACCGTGTGTGCGCGCGCTTATACCTGCCGCGATATATTGATCGTCGGATGCGCGCATGGACGCGGGAAATCCGAGACTGCTTCTCTCCGAAATTTTTTATCGAGTCTCTCTCTCTCTCTCTCTCTCTCTCTCCCTCCTTCCTGTTCTCTTCCTCCAATCCACTTTTTCTTTTGATAAGCGAGATATACTTAACCTCACCGAAAAGCTCGCAATTTTTTACGCAATACATATGTCAAACGTATACTTCAATCATATACGTGCTGGATGATAAAAATTTAATATAGAAATGCAGTTTTAAAATGTTCAATTTTTACAGAGCTAAACTTTTGTACTTGCAATTCAGATGACTATTATGTTATTTATTTATTTTTTATCAAAGTATTTTTTTAATAATTAAAAAGATTGATAGATATATATAGAATCAAATAAGATGCTCTTGGTGCATTACTGTATGTCTGGCTGTTTATGATTTTAAATCTGATATAACACAATCGCTGATATATCGCGATTCATTCATAATCTCGAATTCTCTTTAATCTCGATGTACACGTGGTTACTTCTTTTCACGTCAACTTTACCGGCCGGTGATATCAAAGACATATGGTATAATATATATAGACATACAGTTCGGAGTTTCGAAGTTTGCCAGTCATCATTCTTGCCGACTCTTAATTGTTATATGTATTTTTCGTATTTTATATCGTAAAAAAAATATTTTCTTATAACTTTTTTTAATGTATTCCTTGTATAGCTAAAATTTGACTTACGGTATGTATATATGTATGTAATGAATATATATGGAGTCATGTTCTAATCAAAGCTTCAAAGTTTGTTTTAATTTGTTGTATACGCGCTTCATAAAACAACAAGTTCTACAACTCTTCTACAAGTTTAATGTCAATACAAATAACAATGGCATTGTGCTCGAGATTACTTGGTAAGTACACAAATCATACATTTTTTTTAATATTATTTATAAATATTTTCAGAAAAAGAAAATATATATATATATGGGTTATATATATTATTATTATTTTAATAATCATTTGCAGCAAATTTCAATAATATGTCCAGAACTGCCAGCCGTCATATTGCCTCACTTTCTATGTTGCCAGATACGCATCAGATGTTATATAAAACATGCAGGTATATTTTGTAATTTGTACAAGATTTTTTACATAGAGATGAATTAAATTTATATGTTATGGATAGAGATGTCCTGTACGATATAGATATATAAAATATCTTTGTCATGAAAATGTTATAATTGCAGAGACTTTGCCGAAAATGAATTGAAACCCATTGCAGCAGAGATTGATAAGAAACATCTCTTTCCAAAGGAACAGATCAAGAAAATGGGTGAATTAGGTCTTATGGGTTTGTGTGTTCCCGAAGCATTAGGTGGCACAGGACTAGATGCCCTGGCCTATGCTATAGCCATGGAGGAAATTTCAAGAGGTTGCGCAACTGCTGGAGTTATCATGAGCGCACACAATTCTCTCTATTTGGGCCCTATAGATTATTTTGGGACTGATAAGCAGAAAAAAAAGTATATTACTCCTTTTGTGACTGGAGAAAAGATTGGTTGCTTTGCGCTGAGCGAACCAGGCAATGGATCTGATGCTGGTGCAGCATCTACTATTGCCAAGGCAGACGGAAACGCTTATACAATTAATGGCACCAAATCATGGATAACTAATGCATACGAAGCCAAGGCAATAGTTCTCTTCGCGACGACCGACAAGTCTAAGAAACACAAAGGTATAAGTGCTTTCATAGTTGATAATCCGACAACCGGTCTAAGTTTAGGCAAGAAGGAGGATAAATTGGGTATACGAGGAAGCAGTACTTGTTCCTTAATCTTTGAAGACTGTCAAGTGTCAAAAGATAACGTCCTAGGCGAACCAGGAATGGGCTTTAAAATTGCGATGATGACTCTAGGTACGCGAATAATCGTGCACACGAATTTTGAGATAATTATTCTAATGTAGTGTCCTCTTTTCTGCAGACAGTGGCAGAATAGGAATCGCCGGACAAGCATTGGGTATAGCTCAGGCATCCTTGGATTGCGCGATAGATTACGCAGCAAAACGCCAAGCCTTTGGTCAATCTATCATAAAATTACAGGCGATTCAGCAAAAAATTGCCGATATGGCTCTGAAACTGGAAAGTTCGAGATTGTTGACGTGGCGAGCGGCACAACTCAAGGATAACGGCAAGTCATATACAAAGGTGCGTTTAAAATAATTAAATATTCATTAAATTTAATAATTTATCTTATTAAATGTGATGTTCTTATCGCACATATAATATAATATTTATTTTTATTTTAATATTTATTTATTTCATTGAACATGAAGCTTTGTATTTTTTATTTAATTCATAAAATTATTCTTGTATTCTCCTTAATGGCAAAATGATAATAATTTATTCTTACATTTTTTTTTTTTTTGCACATCCATATCCATAATTTCTCATTCGTTAGGAAGCCGCTATGGCAAAACTCTCTGCATCAGAAACCGCCACATTCTGTGCTCATCAATGCATACAGATTTTGGGAGGGATGGGATACGTGTCGGACATGCCGGCGGAACGTCATTATAGGGACGCACGTATCACGGAGATCTACGAGGGCACATCAGAGATCCAGAGGCTCGTGATCGCCGGAAATCTTATCAAAGAGTATGGTCTCTGAATTGAGATCGCACTATACATACACGTAAGATAATATTCCTTGTTATTTTTTTTGCTTTTGTATATTCAAATCAAAATATATTTTAAATGTATTGTATTGATATTAAATTGTATATATATTCAATTTTATATATATATTTTTATATATGAAGAAAGAAAATATTGAAATAAATTGCATATGCTATGCCTTATAATTTTATTAACTCTTGACTAAATATAGTGATTGGATCAAGAGACATACGCACATATGCGCGCACACACACACATACACATATACGTATGTGTGCAAAAAAAAGAAACGCATCATATACATGTGTGCATATATACATATATACACATACACATTTTTAGCCCTTTGGCAGCGATATGGAAATTTTTTCTCCATGACTTTTCTCTATTATGCCTGTCATACATCTTAGGAGCAGCTAGAATCTATCTATTTAAGTAACTGTAATCGTGTAGGATTAGCAGTCGCAATAGTGTAAGCCCGCGCATAAATGTGAAAATCTTATCCATCGAAATGGGTGACGCAGTCATGGAATAAAAATTCGTTAAAGTTACAAGTATGTTTAAACAACTGATCTATTCTTTCTTGTCAAGGAAATAGTGAATAAATTTATATGTTCAGTTTTCTTTTTCTTTCTCACGTGTATATCTAATATATCGAATACAAATATCTATTATGTGCATATCATTGTAACTACCATTGTTTGTAAGTGAACGAAGATATAGCTATGTCTTATCTATTTGCCTTCCAACATAATACAGAGAATACATTTATTTTGTGCAAATGACAGTTAAATTATATATTTTGTTTTTATATACTGTTTTTAATCTTTAATCACATTTTTAATTAGAGATCCTATTGCTATGTGAGAACGCTGCGATTGCATATTTATTCAACCCATTAAAAGACATCTCCCATTATTTCCAAAAGACACACAAGTTTCAAAATATTTAGCAACTCTGTTCTCATTTCGACAGAAACAAGCCATTACATAAACACTTATTATTCGTATCTTCCCTCAATATATTAAGGAAAAGAATTATTGCGAATCTAAGCATAATTATGTCGCTTGTAATGGGTTTATGAGCAGCGTTCCAGAATACTTTATCGGTTGTACTCAGAGATCCATTGGAATACAAAGAAACATTACATATGTGTTTGAATTTCCATGTTTTTTTCTTTCTTTTTATATACAATAACGCATCCTTTCATGCTGTTCACCTGCTGTCACCAATATTGAAATAGCCTAAAACTGCTTTTCTAAATATGTGTGTATATGTATATCTGGTGTGAGCATTTTACATAGAATACATCACCTTTTTTCCATTCACATTAAACAATTTAGGATGTAATATTAATATTACCGTTAGAATCGCAGTATACTTAAAAAATCCATCAGTTTGGTTCTAACTTTTTAGAAGATAGATACATTTCTCGCGCTAGTCGAGAACGAACGTGGAAAAACAGAACAGTTATATAAATTGATATTAGTGTAGTATTGTATTTCGTGTGATCAAAGATTTCACAGATCAAGAATTCCTTTGTAGGAGCACATTTAAAATTCTTGAAACATGTTCGTATGTGAATCAATTTCCTGATCGCACATATACTTTCGCAAGTTTGATAAAATACTCTCGAAATCTCCTCCGAAAATACACGATTATATTTCTGTCTGAAATAATAATAGTTCGAAATATGAATCATTAATATGTAACATTTAGATTTTTTCAATTGTACATTAATATATATATATATATATATTTATATATATATTAAACAGTGGATTTTTTTTAACTATTTAACTACGATCAAACTTGCAAAGTTAAATCACATATTTTCTTTGTTATTTTTATGTACTTTGCAACAAACATCTTTTTTCATTTGTTAATGAACTTTAATATCTATTATTATCGAACTACTAACTGCTTTTAAGTAATTGTAACTTTTTATCTATAATGGTTTTTATGAAACCAAATTTTCCTTCTTTATAATTATGCAGTAAATGAGAACCAGATAATCTGATTCTTTTCATTTTTTTTTCTTTCATAATAATAGATACATAATAATATTAATAATAATAATAATAAAAATAATAAGAATAATAATAATAATTATAGATACATTTATCTAAAATGCTTGTAAATGTAAAATAAATTAAAATTGTAAGTAATTTTTTCTGTAATAGACACTGAATCTAGACACATAAACTCTGGAAATTGTCAGAATCCTGTGGACTCGTCTACGACAGAGCGTAACAGGGTGTACATCTGTATGAGTATGTATTTGTGTTGACATGTATACGGGAATTGATTTAACCATTCATAACAGAAGCTATCATAGTCTCAATCATCAGCGCGCATACCCCGCACTTCTCCTTGATGTCTTTGCTGCAAATAAACATATAAAGAATGTTTCAGGATATAATGAGAAGTTTCTAATACAGTTTCTAACTTGATAATTCGAGAATTTGTGTGTAGAGTAAGATCATTGAATAAATTATAAGCAAAAGATCGATTGAAAAAGAAGGAAAGATTCCTTACCCTGTCTAATTCTTCTTTTGTATTGTCTTCAATAGCTCTAATATCCTCCATAGTTAAACCATGCCAGCGATCCATCCAGCAGAACACTTGCCTATGAAAATTGGTGAACAGGCGCCGTTCTGCTTTTTGAATGAACCCTTCAACACGGGTCTGCAGACCAAACCATTTGAATTCACAAGTAACTAGCTTGTAGCATGTCATCACAGGCTGAATATTATGCTTCCAATCCTTTCCTATGAGAGGGCCTCGTCCTGTCTTCTGGGACTTGAATTTGGTTGGATCCTCATCCTCCTTATAATCGGCACTGGCGATCGGATCATTTGCAATATCTATATGTACTACCTCTCTAATCTTGAGTTTATCGGGCGACAATTCATGAACCTATTTGTGACAAAAGACATAATGCAAACAACTAGAAATAATATTTAGCAAAACCCATGTGTACTTACATTATGTTGATTGCCAACGTCGCCAATATGAAAGGATTCTATCATGATCAGAAAATTATCCTTCATATATCCTGGATTCTAAAAAAATTAGAGTAATGTTTACGAATGTATGTATATTTAATCTCTTATAAATAATAATGTGTGAATATATATATATATATATATATATATATATATATATATATATACATATATATATATCAACACACTTACAGTTATGACAGTTTTACAATAGGGATAAGCATTCCAAGCCTCTTCATGGATCTCTAGCGAGTTCTTTGGTAATAAAATGCGAATGAAAGCAGGCACTTTGCTAGCTAAGTGATAAATCTTATATGTGTATTGGCCTGACGAGTACTTTCCACCGAGTAGCGGGTAATCTGTGAATGGCTCATTCTTCAACACTTCAATGCCTTCTCCACCACCTGTGTTATTTTTACTAGCCTCTGCTACAGAGTACAGTTGAGCTACTTGATACTGGTAATAGAAAAACAACTCATGAATCTTAGGTACAAAGTTTTCAAAGAGACAGATATAAAGATATAAAGATATACAATTGCATAATCTGTCTGCAGGCAGGTAGATATATAAATGAACTCATTTTTGAAAGATACATATACATATTCATGCCTTTCTTTTACATTTACTTATTACTATGATTCAGTAATTTAAATCACAAAAAGAAATAATTTATATTCATATCTATCTAAAGAATCAAATTTGCATTTAACAAAAAATTGAACTATATGGAAATATCTTTTCCTTGTGGATATTATTTTATTATCTAACATGAATAAATAATGGATAGAGATGTAGAAGCATAATTTACATAACATATAATAATAAAATGTGATTATATGACAATAAAAGCTTCAAATTATAATTTGCATCATGATTTGTGCAAAATAATTCTATGTAAGAACTCAACCATATTATAAGAATCATGCAAACAACAATTAGATGATTGGCAAATTTTCGAATTGCATAGTAATGTTGAAAAACTGATTTTAATCATTCGTTTTTTCCTTTTTTTTTTGCAATCTAATCATCTTGGGCCTATATTAAACTGGGTCATTATGAGATGCAGGACCTTTCTGACAGATCAGACACGTACCTCTTCCACTGTAAGGGGCAGAGTGACACGGCTGTAACAAACAAGTAATAAGTTATGTCAGACAAGAAACAAAAGAAAAGACGAAGGAGATGACGGCAACGCAATCGTGGCCTTGAATCACGTTTCCCGCATCACAGGACGGGGGGCATGCGTTGCTACCGCAAGATATACTATCGCTCAACTGATCTTAATTGAATCAAAAATCGAAAGCAATCGATAAAATTTGAAATTTACTGTAATTTACTGTAAAATTTGAAATTGACTGTATGTCAATCCGCAATTGTACTCGGTGATCCAAGAAAACTCACAAAAAAACCCGAGGCCTGCTGAAAAGTTTCAGATGTGCCTTTCCTGCACATACTTTTTGTCTTTAAAAGGAAACAGATTCACAGACTCTGAAGAGAAAGAAAGAGAGGAACAATAGGAACAAGGTGCAGAAAGGTGCAACTGAAACGAACAGACCTCCGGAATCAGGCGGTAAGGGATGAGAGGGTCACCATCCCTCCCCACCGTCTCTTCCTTCGTCCCCCTCCAGTTGTCAGACGCCGTTAAAGATTAGTAATAATCGCCAATCCATCGAACGATTTTGAAGTTAGGCTAAGTCGCCTCGGCAAAATACGATAAACGAAAATTCGTATATGTGGCGCGCACACCTGACAACCTCTTTCCCTACGCCCCGCTGCGCCCCCATACCCATCTCGCGCTTATCACTTACAATTCTTTGATAAGCATTTTAGGCAGAGGAGCACATGGACCAGTTAGCGCGCCAGATCAGCAGACGACTCGGATCCGCTGACGATAAAGAGCAGCAACAGCACCACCACCACCGCCGCTAACACACCAACCACCACTTCACCCTCGTAAGATCCACAGCGGATTCGCTCGCGCTATCGGCTCACTCGTTGCTGAGTCATACACGAATAACCCGAAACACTGCGAGACTTGCCAACCGACTGACACACTCTGACCACCGCTGGCTGCTCCACGGTCCGCACCAGCACACACCGAGCAACCGCACCGCGATGACCGCGCCGAAAGAGCCACATACACTTGCGCGCGCGCCCGCGCACATGTCCGCACGAATCCGAGCGGGCCACCCCTCACCCCTCTTCTCCTCCTTCTCTTCCTCCTCCTCGTCATCCTTATCTTCCTATCCCGTTCCTTCTTTTTCCGCTGTCGCATACATTTGTCCGATTCTTCCCCTCTCCACTCCACTCCATCCCGCTCAACTCGACAAACTTTGCCGATGACGTCATTTCAGCGAGATGAACGCGCGTGCGCATTGCTGACGTACGATCATCTACATTTGGGATATACAGTTTGAGAATATTCGATATTTCGTGCTTTTATATATACAAAATTGTTACGTAATTGCGGCGCGTGACGACAAACAACGATAGCGACTTTCATTCTCATTGATATTTGTAGAAAATATGGAGCGGATAATTTCAAATTAATCATGAATAATGTGTTACATACCGCGACGGATTTTCGTGCTTTTAATAACGAGCGATATTACGTTGGATACACTGACGGGCGCATTAAGGGCGAGTTCACAGACATTTGATCTCTCTGTACTTGTTCGGAAATTTGCCTTCTAGAAAGAGACGAGAAGAGTAGAGAAAAAGAGAGAAATATATATAAAAAAAATTTGCCCTTAGAATCATCTTAAACTCATAGCATGCAAATTATGTTGTTAGGAGTTTAAAAATATAAGAGAAAGAGTGTCGAGAATCCAGATATGATACAAAATTAAGCTGCAATAATTTTTTTTCAAATTTTTTAAAAATAAAATATTCACGAAAAGGAAGAAATAAAATAGAACCAAAATCATTATCATCAGATATATGCAGAGAAAGAAAAGTATATTAGATCTAACAATAAGAATGTTTCGATTAAAGACATGTTCAATATATTTTAAAAACGAATTAAATATATAATATCATGATTTTCTGTTTTGCTTGAGTAACTTATCAATATTTCTCTGATATCATATGGTATTTGAATGGCAACGCGTTAAACAACAAAGATTGATAATTTTACATTCTATACGAATAAAATACTATAATTTGATATAATTTGATATAATTTTGATAAGTTGATCGCAGATTAAATTCGGCCGCTGTTGATTGGTAGATCTATAGCGTGTCAAGTGCCAACATTCAATTAGCGCACGAGGGCGGACGGCGGAACGAATTGAGAGAAGCCGGTTTCGAGTGCCGACGTGTGTTTTGCTCATCTGTCGAAACGAATTTGCATAGCTTTTCCGCGATTTTGCGCTACCGACGACGATGAGCAACGAGGTCACGATCGACGACGTGAGTATATAACTTTGATCGATGACGTAAACTTTCTCGAACGATATTGCAAATTGCAATGTACGTACATTCTTCCTTGCAGTTTCCCGCTTTGAGGTTGAAGCATGTGCATATTAAAAACGAAGTTGCACTTCTAAAGACAATAAATACGATTTTACGAGATGGCACGGATAATCTGCAGGTATGCTCTCTCTTATCAGTTTTTTTTTCAAAATTTTTCTTTTGACAATTTAAATTTTTTTTATTAATTTATATAATTGTCTTTGTAGGTGGTTACAGATTTTGACTTAACGCTTACAAAGCAACATATAAATGGAAGACATATACTTAGTAGTTTTGGTAAGCACATAGTAATTTATTACATTAAAAAATAAATATTATTGCATTTAGATATAATTATTAAACATGTATCAAATTTAAAAAAAAATGCAATTTAATATTTTAATTTTAATTGAAATATACCTAATAACTTAATATGATTTTAGGTATGTTCAAAAAATGCAAGCAATTACCGCAACATTATTCAGATAAGGCTAAGTGCCTGTACGAGAAGTACAGACCCATGGAGATAGATCCAAATTTGCCCCTCAATGAAAAAGCAGATGCTATGCGCGATTGGATGACAGCTGCACATGATATACTAAAAGGTATCGAATTCGATCCTCATGAGATAGAAGAAGTAGCCCAAGAATATGGCAATGTATTACGTGATGGTACAAAAGAGATTTTGGAAAAGCTATATAATGCAAGAGTGCCGATTGTAGTGTTGAGCGCTGGCTTAGGAGATATGGTGGAAGCTGTATTGAAATACAATAATGTTCTCTTTGATAATGTAAAAGTAATCTCTAACTTTCTGAGGTACAAAGGAAATCAATTAGATGGATTTAACAATGACGTGCTTATACATGCCTATAATAAAAATGAATGTGCAGTGACAAAAGATTATCTAACAGTACTCGGAAAGAGGCGAAATATATTGTTAATGGGCGATACGATTGGTGATGCAAGTATGGTAGACGAACTAGAAGATACCAAAACAGTTTTGAAAATAGGATTTCTGTATGAACATGTAAGTGTTTAATGTAGAATAGCGAGTGTATGTATATATAATTAAAATATAATGAATGATAATCTTTTCTGTTTTCTAGGTAGAAGCTAGCTTAGACTCATTCATGGAAAAATTCGATATCGTTCTCGTCGATGATCAAACAATGCAAGTGCCGATGGAAATATTGCAAAGTATCTTATAATAATGTCTGTATCAATTAATACTTTTTTATACTCGCGTGTATGTATACATGTACATATCTATAAAAATGCTACATATATGTTAGTATTTTTGCATACATGCTTTGTAATTCAGAGTACAGAATGATTTATTTTACAATTCAAATGAAAGTATAATTAAAATTAATTTAAATATATTTCTTAATATAATTTTTAATATTGACATATATATTTATATATACAGATTATGCTCATCTTTATCTGGTACAAAGAATGTATATTTTAAATAAATTAAATTTCATTTTAACTTATACAAAATTAAGAAACCAAATGTACTTGCTAAAATTTTATAAATATATATGTATACTTGATGTTTAATTATAATATCCATTATGTAATTGACACTGAAACTGAATAGTTTTATAAAATTTGATTGATTAATTGTAATGTATTTTCTGATAGCTGACCTATAAACATGAAAATATGTGTACCAATTTTTGTATCCATTATCTCTATTGCAATTTGCAATGAACATTATAGTCGCGGGTATTTTATTGTAAATAATATTTTCTCAAAATGGAATTTTGAATTCTAAACAGTCAAAAATATCTTCGTAAATTTTTACATTTAATTTAAAAAAAGGTTAAAACTTAAAGCTTTTCTAGATAATACAGAAAAAAGGGATATGTCATTGATAAAATAAAATAAATAAATAAACCGAACACACGCAAGCGCAAGACTTGTACACACAGATAAAATTATTCCGTAGTAAGCGCTGTCTTCAGGCATCATTTATTAATTTTCAAACTGGTGCGAAAAATACTTTCATGTCAATACTTGCTCGTACACGATTATATCGTTTTATTCGCGCGTTTCATATTCCGATAAAATATTTATGAGAAAATCAATATTCTACTTTGATTTTATTTATTAGAAGAATAGTCGTTATCTCTAACCTAAAGCCTGCTGTATCCAGACGGTAAACATTGATTTACTTATTTTAATTTTCGATAAAATTACACAAAATAATAAAATTGAAAAAACTGAAGATTTGGAAGGTGAATCTACTGACATGTTACATTCGGAGGATCTTAGTGAGCAAGAATTAGAGACATTGAGAGGCGATGCCATAGGCAACAACCTCTGCAGCAGCAAATGGATAATCAATACTTTGATGTCTCTATGTGAGGTAAATGTTTACAAAAGCTATTCTTTATAGCAATTAATTGTACGATTTTTAAATATTTGAGTGAATTTTTAATCTTATCAATATACTTTAAATTCAAACTACAATCCATCTATATTTTTTGTTAGATTCGTAATATTATAAAAGAGTAACTGATGTAACTCATTTCAGATACATGAAAATGGTTGGACAGAAGAGCTAGAAAATCAGCTTTGTATTTTGTGGGACTTGAGTATGGAAGAGGATGTAGTATCGTATCTTATGTCACATGATTTTCTAAAAATAGCAAAGAACATATTGGAGATTTATGATCAACCACGATTGATTGTATGATGTATTTATTTATCTTTATTATAATATACTTGATTGTTCTAAAGAAACTATTTTAGAAAGTTGAACATTTTAATTTGTTTTTATATTAAAAAAGAAATATATATTTTTAGGAAATAATTTTAGGTATCATTGGAAATATATGTTGTAGCAATGAAATAATTGATACAATAGGCTATGATAGAGATCTTGTTACACAGATTCTGAGTCGCTTGACATCTGATGACACGCCAATATTAATTCAACTTCTCAGAATTTTACAATTAATTGCATGCAAAATTCGAGGAAATCCTCAATCAAATTGGGTGGCACATTTTATGGAATGTGAATTTTTTGGAGATTCCATAATTTTCATATTAAATAGTTCTACCATTGGTATGCTAATGCTTTGTAATGTTCTTCATAAGAGCTTTATACAATTTGCATAATCTAAAATTTTTTAATTTTTGTTGCAGATGACTTATTAATGGCAGTAATGAATTTCCTCGAGTCTATATCTCATATAAGTTTGCCACATAAAGACAATTTCTTGAAAATATTGTTCAAGATGGACAATTTGATTCATGCATTGTTAGAATCATTCATGCAAGTTATATCAGTGGAAAAACTCAGTTATTCCAAGGCAGAAATGATGTTTATTGAACATTGGTTGAAAGTATTAATTGTCATAATAGAATTAGGCTTACTTAAATTTGAGGACTTTGAAAATGACGAAAAATTTTCGAAATTAATGGATATTATGTATAGGATATTAAAATCCTATAAAGAATCACATAATTTATTTCCAATCCGGGAATTAAATGCTAACGTAATTAATGAAACTATGCGTATATTATTAAGTTTTCATTGCTGTGATGTAGATATCCCATCAAAAATAGATTACTTAATAGTGACTATAATTTATTACCTTAAAAAAGGTACATAATGCAATCTTATATTATAGTATAAACATAATAGTAATCTTTTTTATCTACTGATACATGTTTGTATATATATTTTAGATTCAGATATAGGACAAGAAGAGCTAGATCCAGAAGAGCGAATGATCATGCTTTCACATAATCTGAATCAATACTGGTTGCAGATTATTGAACTTTGTACCAGTGATTATATCGCAGAAATATTCCATCAATGCAAACACGAAGTTCGTGAATATTTAATAGATCTTGTGCAGTCTGAATCTAAAGTGACACCTGCGGTACTTGAAAAAGTAAAAAAAGCTGCTGATAAAAATTGTGAAAGATTTTCTAATGTATAATATGTAAGACAGAAAGTAAATGTCTTTATTTTTGTACAAACATTTTATTAATTTTAATTTTACAAAAAATCGGATTATAAGCAGTTCAATCACAAAGTGAACAATAATATAGAATCAGTGATTAATGTGCACTGACTTTATTATTTATTTTATTATTATTATTACTAATTTTACTTATAAAGTTATTAACTATGTAGCAAGTTTATACATAATTTGAATAGTATGTTGCAAAAAATTTTCTTTATATATAACTTTTATTAAAATTTTAGAAACTATCGGAATAAGATGTAAAATCTGCAAATCACACTGCAAAATAAACACAATCGTGCTTTTACTATGTTATATAAAGAAAATTTTCTCTTTATTTTCTATTCTATTTATCTCCATCTTACTTGGATCTATTTCAGATTATTCTTTACAAAAATGAGAGAAATCATTTTTCACCTCAAATTTCTAACATTTTATTTATAAAATTAAATTTCTATCATTCTTCATTTTCTACGATTAAATTCCTGTAAATTATTTATTTTCTACCTTGTATTATATTTCAAATTTGTCACTTGGCTACGCATGCGCAGAATAAAATGGCCACTAAAATTCTGAATATTATGATTGGACAATATTTCCATTCTGCGCATGCGTCATTAAACTTAAATGGCTGGGAAGAGTTTCTCGATAGCGATATACATATAGGTCGAAATTGAAGAGTTCAGTGTTCAATTGTTTCCCTTACATGTATCCTATCCGAAATTAATCGAAAGAGACGAAAGAAACGCATCTCTTCAGAGTGAGGTTATTAAAGACAAAGGATGTATCGTATTTTGTAAGGTACAATACTTTTTTTTCCTCTAATCGGAAAGTATCTTCATATTGAACGCGCATGTAGAAAAATATAAGATTAATAGGCTCGAGTAATAAAATTAATTTGTAATAAAATTTAGTAGAGTACTTTTGCAAGAGGGTGATAAGAAAGAAAAAAAATTAACAAGATTAAGATTCTGTGTAGTTTTCGAGAGCAGGTTCGTTTCTTTTTGTTTCTTTATTGTTAACATTAATTTCCATTTGTCTCATTTTCCATATAAATAATCAATTACACAGCTTTAAATGCAAAAGATATCCCATGGAGAGAAACTTTTGTGTTGATTTTTCCCATTTAATGAGGAAAATTACCGATTCATTATTCCGCGTCATCGATAAAATTGTACCGATTGTTTTGATTCCTGGAAAAAAAAATGCATCGAATTATTTTCATGCCTAGAAAAAAATGTGCAGCTGATGACAATAAATCATGAATCTCGAATTTCCCTCTCTAATCGCGACCGGTTCGGAAATTGATTCGCGCGATAATTCCCTTCTTCCCCCCTCCCCTCTCCCCACGTCTTGTAAGTATCGCTACAGATCGCGGTGAATGTAAACAGACAACTTCAAGAGTCGTACCCCCTTGTCCCTCCCTCTTCCCTTTCTTCTGCCGAACGGGGAACGGGGGTAGTCTTGTGTCTTGTTATGTCTTGTGCCGGCTTTTCAGTATCGGTCGCGAATAGTGTCGTCGGGTTCGAGAAGGCGTTATCGTGATAAGCGCGATCTACGAAATATCATCGTAGCTCTTGCCGGTCAAATCGCGTCCGCGATCCGAGATCTTTCGTTTTGTTATATCTCTTACCAAATGTTTCTCGAAATTTTGTTAACGCAGTCATGTCTGCAATTGAATTGGAGAATGGTGAGTTTTAAATTAATACTGAACGTATATCAATTCAAGCGATTTTTATCTCCGTGAAGGATCGAGAGAGATGTGGCTTTAAAAAAAAAATAGCGATTATCATAGATACTTTATTTTAAGTGCACACAGTATATTTTTATTCGATTAATTTGAATTCCCGTATAATTAAAGTTAATCTTTTCGCATCCGACTATTATAATTGGCATTTAAATTTTCAATTCGATGGTATTTTTTTGATCGTAACTTCTCGAGTCTCTCTCGAATTAAATCAAGTTCGCTCGCAATAAATCGATGGCAAATTAATTTAACATAAATAAATCTGTATTTTATTTTCAGTTTTGCAGCAGATATTTATGGAATGCGACGCATCTATGTCGGTTTCGACGCCGGATTCGACTATATCTATAGGTGACGAGGTGCCAGTCTTCAAGATCGTCCAATACATTCAGGACCAATTGCCGACTTGGTCGTGAGTGTCTGCCGAATAATGTTATCTTTTTGTCGTACGCGTGTGACAGACACGGTATTCGTCAGTGTTGATATATGCGGCCGAACGTGAGACGCGAAGGAAAGAGAGAGAACTTGAGAACTTGAAACAAATTATACCGGTGTGTGTATGCTCGCCGATCGATACAAGGACAAACGCGATCGACGACTTGCCGCACAGTTTTAAGAGTGCGATATGTAGATTCTACATATATATTTTTGCAAGGCGAGATGAATATATGAAAAGCGAAACTTGTGTTCTTCTCTCATACACATTCAATGCACGTAAAAATAATTTAATCCAAGCACGATATTTGTTTGCATTTAATATCGTAATATCGTTGCGATTACTTTTTTCTCTTCTTTTTTGCCGCTAACGATCTCTTGCAAAAAATATTACTTTATACTGATCATGTCGATATCTTAATAATCGATAGAATTGACGACCTGGCAGAATTTTGGAAATGTTTGGCCGCTGTTTCGTCGGACGATCGTGTGAACATGTGGCAATTCAAAGAGGCGACTAAGTGCTGGATCACCAAAATGCAACAGATACAATCTTCGCAGGATGACAATAACAACGCGCGGGAAAAACTCTAGTAAGTAAAAAGTGCAGCTTTATTTAGAGAGATAAAAATAAATACACGATCGTGTACGTGTATATACATACTGATATATAATGAAATAGACTAGTTATTGCCGCAAGCGGCAATAATAACGAGTGATTTTGCGCAGTAACGTAAATTACAGGAAACGCAGAATTATTATCGAACTGTTTCGACTCGGAGATTTTTCTTCTAAAAAGGAGGAAAAAAATGAATGCATTTTTCAATGGAAGCAGAATAATTCGCATTAGAAGTGTCTACAATGCATGTATTGAATTGCGCCATAAATTTTAAGACACTGCAACGCGATACTATATTATTGCGTGGGTAATGCAAGCGCGAAATCCACTGAACCGTAAAATCCATATATTGTACATGGAATATCTAACGAGAAAAGAGCAACGCGCGACGGTGTGTACCTATTATAAATAAATTAAGCAGATACTAGCTGAATTCACCATACTTCGTTCGCGAGAAGTATTATTAGCGGTAACGTTATTTGGCTGTTTTCAATCGACGTCGTTACAAACAAACAAGCAAATCAAACAAACAAATATAAATTTTATATAAACTTTATTTTATTAGTACAGATATACATATGGATTAATTTACGACTCTCCCATCATGAGAGAAAGTTAAGAAAGCTTGCGATATACTTCGATATTATGATTCGCGGTATCTTTCACATGCACGGATTATTTCTGGAGGACCGATCATAAAGCGTCGCGTTCCACATATACACAGACGATAATATTTTTTTTCTTGCCCATTCAATACGACTTTATCGTGACTTTATACTCGACAAGTAATTCGGCCGCTTTAATCGTGTGGTAGCACCTTGAGTCTACTCGACAATATTATACACTTTTATACAGAGACATTGAAAAATTATTCACGGTTCTACGAGCACACGATATGCGCAAACACACACATACACACACAGACAGATACAGTGTATATGCAAATGTTCTCAAGCAAGCAAGCACCAGTTTACTTTCTTTGCTCTTTACTTCGATGTGTATAGCATGAGCGACGTGTACGGCTCGTTAAATTTGCAAAAGCGATCCTATTTGAAGAGGACGATAAGAGATCATAGAGATGGATTCAAAGTTTATGATCTCATTGATTATTTTAATCCAATCATATTTTGCTAAATTTTATAACAGTGTGTTCTTTGTTTTTAATCGTATGAAAATTAAATGTTTAAACATATATCTAAATACACACACACATATATATATATATATATATATATATATATATATATACCCCTTTTTTGCACAATAATAACTAATAATATATAATTCAAAAACTTCAAGAAATATTCTTATAAAAAATAAAATTATTTCAATATTGAAGAATTATAGTTTCAAGGAAATGCGCTTAGCGAGGGGCATTCGGTATTAACGCAATAAAAACATACTAAGAAGAGATGGAGAATTTCTCGAAAAACATTTCGAATGAAAAATCTGATATTTTTATATTACGAGAACATGATTCGAACGTATTTTTGTTTTATTTATAATTTCTCATCAGACTTTTTCAATAAGAAATACATATCCACATTGTACTTCACTTTGGGAATACTCGTTAACATTACGCTTGTATGTATACATTTGTGTGTGTGTGTGTATGTGTACGTACACAGCTGATCACTCGCATACATATTATGTCGCTCGCGTATTATCCGCGGCCGCGATAAGCGATACAAATTGCGAACCCGCGATTGTCAACCGGTGAAAAGTACGCGCGCTGAAATTCCTCATCCTCTTCTTCTCGTAGAATTTGCCGAATTTTTGCGAGATACATTTGACACAAGAAACCGATTGTTGAGATCTCGTCTAAAAGTGTTTTTAACACTTACGTGCGAGTATATTCCAGCGGTCGGATTGTGTGTTGACGATTCAGACGTCGGTTTCTCGTCGTCGATACTGGTACAATTGAATATAAGCGATGTGTCACTCAGCCGACGTATGAGACACGTGGATATTACGTCTAGCAAATGGAAATCGGTAGCGCGATATCTCTTATGCAATTCGCGTGTGGTGGTTCAGTCGCTCGTGATTGTATCTGGTGACTCCTCACATGTTAGACGCACGTTTTTGCGAGAGTAAAGTAAAAAAGATCAACAATATTTTGTCCGATTTATTGTTGGAATTACATACTGTGTGCTTCTCTTATACTATCTTATACGCGTATAACGTTCGCAGATCCTCCCGTTACAAATTTAAATATAGCTATTTAATTATTATTGTGAAAGAAGCAAATGTAAATTCTCTTAACATTAACGTAAAATCGAAATTTTGGATCAATTTATCTGTTTATAGTAATGATAGTTTCAAGATCGCGATTTAACCGATTATGATTTGTGATCAATACAAGAAGTAAGTGAGGGATTTGGGCTACATATTACGAGATTATATTAATACTAGGCTGAGAGTAATTAAAGATTATTTTACTATGGATTTCTCTGTGAATTTAGTAAATATGCGCTTCCACAATATTATTATTTTTTGTTTTGTTATTAAACTTAGACTTGCGGATATATTACGTACAATACATAAAAAAATGTAAATAACATGGGTAAGATATATTATTTTGTTTATTGTTAGTAATAATTGTTTTTCTATCCATTATGGCAATTACAACGCCAATAACATGACGTATGTAAATTGTTGTAGCCTCGTGAGCGACACAGATTTGTCGATGAAAGATATGGACATAAATAGAGACATCGTAGAATTCGAACTTCGCGCAAAACTTCGAGAACTTCACGAGGAGAATATCTTCCTTCGCGAAGAGCTCGAACGGCATGAGACATCAATCGACAATTTAAAACAGCAATGTAACATTGCTGAGAGACAACTGTACGTATATTTTTTATTTAAAATATTTGTAAACGTGACTCATAAATAAATTCCCAAACTCAATCTACAAACTTTTGCGGCAATCGCGTTTATCGAATATTGTACACTTTATCGATACAGAGATCGTTACGTTCAGAAATGTCAACAACTCGAAAAAGAGAACGACGAGCAGAGAGATCATTTAAACGAGGCAATTAAAAACGGAAAGGCTACGGCCTTGACTCTGCAAAGATGTACGAAAGAGCAGCAAAATTTGTCGAGGCAATTGGAAGCTGCAGAGATTGAGGTGAAATTGCGATTTTTTATTCGGCAAACTAGAAAGATTAATGGCGTCCGCCGCATAGATTCATGTAACAATAAAGAAATATTAAATTTTGTCATATTTTGTTTCTTCATATATTATTTCTTCTTATAATGTCATTCATACCTAATACCTGAGAATACACTTGTATTTTTTTTTTTATTGCAAAGAACTTTGTACATTGAAATGTCAAACTTTCAATTTTTGCATACAAAAATAGGTACAAGCTATACCATTTTTAAAATGTAAAGTCGAAAAAATTAGCAAAGAAAAAACGGACTGTATAAAACAGATTGCAAGATTGCAAGAGAAATTTGATGAAACGGAAAACGAGTGTAAACAATTAAAAGTCACGATAGCCGAACTGGAAGAAATAAATATTAAAATGAGGGAGACCTACGATCAAAGGATTCATGTAAGCTAATAATACAATGCTACCGTATTATAAATCGTACACAATGCATTGCGTAAATTATATAATGCTAAAGCGAGAAACGTATATTACAGGACCTGCGTGAAAGGAATTGTCAACTTACAGAGGAGAACACGGAACTGCAATCGTTGTCGATTTTAAATAGATATTCTTCCGGAGAAAGAGTAAATCATTAATTAATGTGTTATAAAAATTTAAATTATGTAAAAATGATTTTTTTTTTTTTGTATAATTTTTACGCGATATTTGCAGCTTTCGATATCGCCAATACCCGACATAGACGGATGCTGCACACATAGTACACCTTATAAATCAAGAAAAGTACTGCTGCAAGATTCATTATATGCGGAACTAAAAGCTTCAGTAAGCTAAGAAATGTTTATTTTGATTAAATACTGCTTTAATGTGCAATAAAGTACAATAATTTTATTATACATAGAATATGAAAATTTTGATAAAACTATAAAATATTATTTTTTTTCTGTTTCAATAATTTTTCTGCATTTTATAATTTCAGGGCTTTGTAGCCGAATGCAGCAGATATGACTTGTATAGACAAGAACTGGATGAATATGACGCTGCCATTTCGACGATATCGGAACAGCTGGAAAAGTTTGTGTCTTTAATTAATTTTTATTTTTTAATTAGTTTCTTTATATTTTAATTTTTTTAGATCACAGTTTTATTTGTATTGTATCTGCGATTGACTTTCAGAGTTATACAGATTTTCGGTAAAATGCGAAGCTCCATCAACGACATATCTCAGTTTAGCTCGCAGGACATGGATGCGGCAACTTGCAATATAGAGACATTGAAACACAAAGTGGCTCTTCTACTGAATATGGTTAGTTTTACTTTGAATTTTTTTTCTTATCGCGAGTGTCATCGTGATTTAAATGATAAACTGTTTTGACACACGCGTTATGCTTGCTACAATCTTTTATCATCGGATAAACACGTTCGCGGCAAACATCTATTTTCATGACAAAGCAATGTCAATTTTACGTTCAGTCTTTCTTCTTTTATCTGAATGTAAAGCAAATTGCGTTTTTTTCCATAGGCCACCGAAGAGATCACGAAGAAGAGCACTAATGATTCGAGCGTGCAGCTTCGAGCTGACCCGGCGAATGGACTGAGCGACGATTTGGATCAATTTGGCGTCATGGGTTTCCAAGATCTGTTGCTGACACGCGCGTAAGTTAACAGTATAGTGTTCATTCGGAATAATGACGCAAAACAATTGTGCGAATATGTTATACTCGTCGGCGTATCCTGTGTAAACTGAGTTAAAAATGATTGATTAATTCACAGAAAAAGTTTATCGCACGAAACGGTTTTGTATCAAATTACTTTTTATGTATAAGTGGAAAGCCGTGCGTGTTGAATTGCTTAGATTTTATATGAAAGATCGTTTCGCGATTATTGACATGTATCTTAAGCGATACACAGGAAAAATATCACTTCGATTCACGAAACACATGACCATTCGACTCGAATCTCGATCTGGATCAAGGTCGGACATAGGCGGGCGCGTTTTCAGGGTTTCCCATAAAAATAGCAGTTATCGTGCCTGCTGCATATATGACAGCACGCTCTCGAATGGGACACTTCACGTAAAAATAACTTAGGGTTGTCCCAAATCCTGTCTTAAATCACGATTTTCAATCCGCTCTTACTTTCTCGTACTTCGATAAAAATATTTATTGTTCAACCTAATTTGCGCTCGGAGAATATTGTCGGTTTTTTAACAGTTTCTCGTAATTTATAAATTTAAGAGTGTTGCATTTAAATATGCCAGAATTTATTTTCTCGAAACGCACTTTCGTTCGAAAAATGCGATCGTATATAAAAAGGAAGATATTCTCATTTCTTATTATTAGACAGAGCAGATCATAGACATGGCATATAAGAAAGAAAAAAAAAATTTTTATCATAAATTATAATAATTTTTTTATGCGGGAGAAAGATATTTGTAAAATGACAAAGAATTATAACATGATAATTGAGAAATGTGGATATTTCGAATATAAGTATATTAAAGAACCATTCGTAGATATTCATTCTTTCACTTTAGTGATGTAATCTTGTGTAAGAAGACTTAAGATTGTAAAGCAGTATTTCAGAAGAAAATGTATTGCATATATTTGTTTTTTTTACAAATGATTATCACAATTGCTATCTCTCGAAATGCATGCCGATGATCACCTCATGTGATTGCGCATTGCACGAAAATACGATGGCACAGTACGGGGGAGAACTCTGATTCAGTTCTGATGCAGTCAGTTCGTTCCGGACCTTTTCGTCGCGCGTATGTCGAGAGCTGGCGCAGTATTCCTAAAAATTCCATCTTGCGCACATCAGTTGGAGTGGTTTGTTTATTTTTATCCACAAAGTTAATATTTTTTTTATTACGGGAATTGTTACGTGCGACAACATTGATTTTATTGGCAATCAATGAGTTAGGTAGATTTAAAATCAAAGCAATCGCGTCGATGCGTCAATCGTTAATAGAAAGTCCTACAAATTTCTTTACGATAAATTTCTTTGAAATTATAAAAACTATTTCGATTAATTTGCGCAACATTTTGAGTAACGTAATGAAGATAAAGAGACACATGTGCTTCCGTAATAATAAGATACAGATATATGATAGCATTGATGTAATTGCCGACATTAAACGTAGCAAGGACAGTTTGATTAGTTGCCTTAATAGCATGATCACCGCGTTAAATCAATGCGTACACGCACCGTGTGATGCAGTTTTAATTAGTTGTAATCTGCACGAATTGTTTATGTCATCGAGATTGACCTCATTCGCAGATAGACGAATCGTGGTCGAATTGCAGAATTTAAGAAAACAAATAAGACAATTTTTATTTTAATTATGTAGAAACATTGCCTTTTCCATAACCATTATATTTATTAGAGATTTATTACTTAAAATAATAATCCTTTGTCATCTTTTCGTCTGCATATCTGCTCGACTCGATTTATTTGAATAATCGACATTTAAAAATTTTATTTATGATGTCTAAAAAATCATATAGTCCACTCTGCAAATTCTAGTCTTGTTAATTTAACCGAGCCAGTTATTCAATTTGCATTGATGCAAGTTTTATTCAAACTTTTATATATTCTTTGTTCAACTTGAATAATCATTATTTTAGCCAGCCATATACAAAAACGGAGAGAGATCTACGCTCGATAACTTTGTGTAACAATAACAAAGATCATCATGATGACTTATTCTCGAGAGTTATAAAAGCGAAAAACGCGGACCCCCAAAATCGATTGCGCATCGAACCCATCATCGAAGAATTACGTGACATCATAGAGAGTGCTCTTGTCAGTCACAGAAATTATTCATCATTCGGGAATTCAAGGTCGAATTGCGTAAAATTTTCATAAAATATATAACTATTGATTCGAAAAATATATTTGTTGCGAAATTCTGTTCGAAAAAATAAGAAAGCATTCGGGAAGCATGGAAGATGTGTTGAATGTGTTGAATGAATCTTACAATATTTTTCCGTAAACAAATCTGTCGTTAATGATAATCAAGGGTTGCCATTTGAATTAATTATTTTATTGTTAATAGGTATCGATCGGTGTACACATTGCCATCGCAATCTCTTTCGCAATCACCTTCGCTGATCGCGGAAGACTCGAGGGAGCACACATTCAACTGTCAGAATTCAAGAACAAATTCTCCCGATGCTTCCTTTGCGCGAGGAGATTTTTCTTTAATGCGAGAAAACTGCGACGAGAAATCATTTGCTACGGAACCGCACGGCATTTCCGGCAAAGAAAATCTGACTCCGAATCGATCGAGTGAAATGCCGAAAGTATTAAGCGTCCTGCAAATGGATTCGACGGCGTTACCAGCCACATCAGAGGAGGAAAAGACGAGCACTAAAATTGTTCAAGAAATAATCGGCACGAGCAACCTGACAAGTCCTCAAAGAAAAATTTCAGTCTATTGTCGTCCCTTTGACGTGGTAACGGTGCAGGACTCATGCGAGAATCTTCAAAGATCTAATTTGGAAATCAGACAATCCTCGAATAATTCGGACGATTCTTCCGCGCGAATCGACGAGAGGCTCGATCCAGAGATTGTCGCGGAAAATCGAAATAACACGCCTAGGTATCCGTTCAGTTATAACTATCGCAACATGAAGAACAACAGCGATTCTTCGAATGACTCGTCGCCACAGAAACAATTCCGGGATAATCTATTGGAAGATGAATCGCCAATTGAACAGCCGATACTTAGAAAAGTTTATTTAGCGCCCACGCGCCTGAGATTTTCACAGGAAGTTAAGAAAAAATTAAACGAAACCGCTTGCGCCCCCTCCGATTCCACCGAACCGAATATTTCGAACGCTCTTCTGTCCCCTATCGTTGACAATGGATGCGAGGAAGATGACGTTGCTTTGCACTCGTCTGCGACATTCATTATAGACAAATGCGAAACAGAAATAGAGAATGGGATACTTAAATCGTGTTCGGCGAACGAAAATTTTCTTCAAGAATGTCCAACATCAGCTCGTTGTTTATTTCCATATAATCATTCCGGTAAGTTTTTTTTATTTGATCTTAAGCTTGATGGATGATCTCAATTAAGTTGGAATACACAGAATCTGTTGTTTATTAGAAACATGTTTATTAGAAATATGTATTTTTTTTTAATTAGAAAGAATGTATTAAGTATATATCGCAGGCATATCAAGGTGCGGTGCTAATTGGAAATCGCGCGAATAACTTGTTACATCTGCCTCGGGATGAGACATCCTGTAGATTTCTCTCAAGTTGTTTTATTTTATCAATTTCTTGATTTTATTTTCTCCCACAGATTCAAGGAAGATTACAGATTCAGGGAATCCCCACTTTCAGGCGAGCGTGCAAAGAGTTGAGAGTGAGCCGCGAGTCGAACGGTCAGTCGATGGCCAAATGTCGAGTCGTGAAGACAGTTCGGATAGCGAGTGCGAGCCGGCGGCGGAATCCAGTGATCGATGCATCGACGAGAAAGTTGATGAAGCGGCTAATGCCGCCTCGTCCACATCATTGAACAGTCCGGCTTCCGCGAAGATAGTGCCGTGCAAGAGCGTGGCGCAAAAAAATACGAAAACATGCGACAGAGACGTGTTGAATGCGAAATATGAGAAACGACAGGTTAGTATCACATGAAATAATAAACTCGAAGAGGTTTTAATTAAATTTTGATCAAATTTTAATTTGATTGATGTAATTTTAATCAAGAAATGAAATAGAATTCTTCTTTTTCTTCTTTCGCTTTCTTTCGCTTTCTTTCGCTTTCTTTCTCTCTCTTTTTTTCTCTTAAGACACCCTACATTGAATAGAGAAAAAGCTAAAAAGTGCAATTCTGTAATACTATCGGATTGAATTAAACATGACAGAATAACGAATATTTTGACACGTGCTGATTGAGCACTGACAAGTGTACAATCATGGTTACACGAAAGCAATTGATTTTACGGTTTGTAGAAACGCGAACCTTTTGAATTGATTGTAATTGATCGAGCCGTAACAATTAAGACCTTTAGTATCGACGAGCCTGTTGTTTCATTAAAGAAATGATCAGTGATAAATCTGCGGTCAATTGACATTAATTACTCATGTAGAATGTTACAATTATCCGACATGCGGTCGCCGTATCTATTACTATAGCCCGCTATCGCCCGTCTTGCATTCCGCTAATTAACTTCTAGTATTTTATGTTAAAATTTATGTAAAATTTATGTAAAATTAATATAACTTGCACATATTTTATATTTTAATATTCTAATATCTTTTTTATTATATAAGAGAGATTTTCAATTTAATCGTTTCTCACACGTGTGTAGAAGCAAGTTTGCAGCAAGAAGAATAAACTGAACGGAAAAAACTGATTATATAATTTTTTTTTATTTCTTATAATGCATCGTTTATTTCATTAAATATCTTTCATGATTATGCAAATTTTATAATAATTCATAATAACTAGAAACTACAAGGTTGCAAGAAGCATCTAATATTCTGGTATTGAAAAAAATAAGATAAACAATCGCGATTACGTCGCGATTTTGATCTTCATATTATACGAAAATAGTATTTTTTTTTTCTTTTGTAGTCACATTTGTGTATGAATTGTAAATAAACAAGCAACATTCATTCAGGGCAATGTCGAAAATAGATACGAAAACGCGCGTATTTTTTTCCAACTCGTTTTAAGCGACACATTAATCAATCTGTCACCGAACATTACGCCTATCGCATTTATCGCAATTTATCAGATCTCCACTAATAAATGCTTCTATACCGGAAATATATAAACTGAATATTTAATCATGCATTAATCGCGGAAACGATTTAACGATTAATAACGATTTAATGACTTTAACGACTTGTTGCAGCGATCATTTGTATTTAATCTGCGTTTATCTCATAATTGTGTTTATCTCGCAATTGATATTTTAGGAAATGAAACATAGTTCTGCGATGTTTGTGCAAAATCCGTGAGTGGTACGAGACAAGATTATTATCTATTATTAACCGACTTGATTATACCGACTTTTACTGACATAGTTGCACTAATTATGGACAGACGATGAAAAATCACGGCAGGAAGGTTGTTTGCGGGTTTCTACCTTATACGTCGTCCGGTGACGATTTTCACGCGTCGATCATGCGATCGATTGAAGCTTCTCTTCGTCATTACTGTACTAAATCAATCGATTACCTTGCTTTTACATGCACTCGCTCGTACTTGCATTTCTATTATAAATTCGGAGGAAAAATACACACATACATGTATCATTAACCAGTTAGTTATCTTACGAAAATTTTGTGTGACATTTTAGATAATTATTTCTCCATATTATACGAACAAAATTTTTTTAATAAAGATCGGCTGTGCCAGTTACAAATGACATAATATAAATGAGAACATTTATGGGAATGTATCGTGAATAATGCTCTTTCCACACATTTTTTACAGTCTAGAAATCATTGAATGCTTCTGTAACGGATTTCTCCGAGATATCATGGGATTATAAATATTATATTGAAGTGCGATAACGTCACAACGCACGTGCCCCATCTACATCCGGCAGTCTATTTCGTTTGATATGAGAAATAATATTTGTCTTAGAGGTGCCACGTAAATATTCGACAGATATTAATGGAAAAGCGAAAAGAGAGAAAGAGAGAGAAGGTCGCCGAAAATCTTTATGTATTCTCCCGGCGATATATTTATCGATAGCGATTAATCTCATTTACGAAACTAAAGTGTAATAATAATCATCGGCCCCCTGCAATTCAGTGACAGCATATGAGGAATCTTAAGCTCTCTGTTTGATTATCCCTTGTAATTATTTATCCGGTACCTTTTAAGTTTTAATTATATATATACGTTGGTATGCGTGCATGTATATTCTCATTCTTCCCTCAATAGTATTTGCACAAATGCATTTGTGATAACGCTTATAATCCGTAAGAACGAAGGTCATATTTCTACTGAAAAAGTGCGATCTGTGCCAAGTGAACTGTTCTTATCATACTCGAGTTCGCCTAATCTTTGCATATGTTGCACTGATTGTTAATCGTCAACGGTCAACAACTAATTTGTACGAATGCATGCTCGCATGCATTTTTTTCCATCATTAGATATCGATAAATAAACTTTTGCCAATTTTGTATAGCAACAAATGCGCAAATTACATTTATGAATTAAATATAACGTATTATTATTTTATTAAGATCATAAAAGAAGCATTGCTTTTTTTTGTGATTGCAGCGATTTTTATTTGCCAGAAGATCATTCTCGGAGAGTGAAAGCAGCGCACGATCGAGGTGTCGTTGCAGGCACCAAGAAAGCGCGCCTTTGATTCCGGAAGATCAATGCAGAGTCTTTCCGAGTCTCACAGACATTCGTCTTCAAGAATCCGGAATAGCCAATTTATCGGACACAAACAGCAGGTGGGTAGAAGTTAATTTCATATCCGATATATATATGACGACTTTAATTGATCGTTAAATTAATCTTTATTTTCAGGGAGAATCTAAGCGAGCTCGAACTGCAGGTAAATACAAAGTTTAATTATGAAAATTATTTATTAATTATATTTTATCAAGTAAAATTATATCATAAAATACTGTTCTTGTTGTAGAAGAGGTATACAGTGTTTTCGCTATGCCTCTGCATAGATAGGGTGACTATATCGCGAAGGGTAGCAATGTCGCTTCGGCAACGCGATCAATCGGAGAGAAATCTCTCCTGCGAGGTGCAAAAGATGCTGCAAGACATCCAGGCAAGCGAACTCGAAAATATCGTTGTTTATTAATTCGATTCTTTAATATTCATATTGAAGAAAGAGCGTTCAGCGCTAAATTGTGTAAAATTTTTAAATTATCCGCGAAACATTTTTGTTAGTTAGTCGTGGTAGTCCTATTCTGGTTCGTTGAAGAGATTGAATTTTGCATAACATCAGGATCTTGCGCCACTATGCACGGACAGGGAATCGGTGGAGCGGGTGGAACTGGTCAGACATCAGTTGGACATGATTGTGCGATGTGCGCACAGGGTATCCTGCACAGCCGAGACCAAAGGTGCTGTTTACCAAGAGCATAGAGTTTCCCAGGCCATACAACTGGCTGACAGATATCTTCAATTGCTGCAGTCTCGATGCGAGAAACTGATTGCCGATGTCGCTGAGACTAAGTGAGGGTCAGACTTATTATCCTTTAGCATTTGCCGTTCATTCAATTTGCATTTTGAGTTTAGGAAATGTAATATTGTTTTGCGTTTTTGGTGTTTTCCTATTGCATGAATGAAAATCTTATAAATTCGTTCTCCGATAGCGTTCAGTTAATTAGATGAGAATTCTTTTGTCAAATTGAAGTTTATTGAAGTAGAGTGTGGTCTTTAAAGTCTTTTTCTTCCCTGTTTTTTAAACGGGTAATAAATTAGTGACAGTGCACGGCTGTTCTCGTTTCCAGACGGATCCTAATAGAGAACAATATAGTGATAGAGGAGAACTCCGGCGAACTTTGCGACGATCTGCCCCGGATCAGATACAGGAGCGGTACACCCGTCAATAATCGTATGATGGTTCGGAAATATTGAAAGATTTTCATGTTCGTTGCTTATTTCGCTATTTTTTTCCCTATCGTAATTCATTAATAATTCGCTTTTTCATCGTTCGCTTATTCTCGCACGCTTGCATAATTTCGCAAAAATTTGACGATCGTATTCACGCGACATTTTTATTCATTTTTTCTCATCTCGCACGATGCCAATTGATTTGTATGTTCCTTCGTCAATTTTTCTTTTTAGATGGCTAGGAGAAGAGCTAGCGTAGCCACAATGTCTCGACCAATTGGCAGCACACAGGATGTGACAAAGGCAAATTTTTCTTGTTGTTTTATCGTTTTAACTTTGAACTTTTACAGCTTGGTATCTACTAGAGGGTATTTTTTTTTACAGCTTGGTATCTACTAGAGGGTATTTTTTTACACTTTGCCTTACTAACACAATAATTTCTTTATATTTTTTATTTTCTTTATTTTATTTACATCTTTGCTTCATATTTCACTTGATATAGGATACCGTAAGGCAGCGAAACTCAGTTTCCGGACGTATGACTCTCAGGAGACCATCTTTCAACTCTGAATCCCCAAAGTGGGAGATCGAGAAACTGGATCGTACCGAGTTAGTATATTATTATTATTATTTTATTAACTTAGATTTAAATACCATAAAAGAAATATTTAATACAAGATTTATACATTATATGGAATATTTTTTTGTTATCAAACAGCAGTTCTAATAGCATGAGCGAATTACGTGGTATCTTCGAGCAGGCCGAATCCCGTCGTGATTCAAGGGAGGAAAATAATAACAAATTACGACTGAGCCATTCCAATAGCCAAAATATAATGAATTGCGTTGCCGACAGCGAGATTTGGACAAGTACGGAACAGCAAACTTTTGAATTCTTCGCTGACGACGAAGATGTAAATTTAGATGCTAAATCATAGTAATTATCTTTGATTTCTTCTTTATTAGATTTAATACCCGTGTTTCTTTTTATATTTATTCTATTCTATAATTAAGATTTTTAAACATAATTTTTTTTTTCAGTACAAGATCGTCGCAATATTTCCTAAAAAGTATACCATGGCGTACAGTGTTATGGAGTATTATTATCTTCTTTCTCGGCTTTTTCGTGAATCAAATAATGGTGAATGCTTGCAACGGTCCATTACATGGATGGTCGATCGAACATATTCTCAGCAAATATATTTATAAAATAACAAACGCGGCGCCTCACCCGATGTAAATTTTGTGATGTTTGCGCAATGTATAGTTTGTGTATCGGTAAAATAAGATTAAGTGTACACTGTAACATATGTCAATGATAAAAAGGCTGAATAAATTAATAAATGTAAAATTTATTCGCGCCTTTTAATAATCACACTGTAGCCACGAGTGCTGCGGTTGTGTTAAAGCTATTGTTTCTTCATTGTATAATCACATTGAACTATCAGTAACGAGAAAATTTTTTCATTGCATTGCGAAAAGAAAGATTCTCGTGTGAAATTTTTCACGTGTGAATCTTTTCGCAATGCAATGAAAAAATAAAGTCTTAAGAAAAATCCTTAAACGATAAATTTTAATTATTATCTGTGTTTCCATATCGAGAAATTTTGTTAAACTATTTAAATCATAAAAATTTTATTTTAAAAATATTCTTATATTGAAAAATAAAATAAGTTACATACAAATTAATTAATTATAAGTTACATTAAAAAAGGATCTAATAATAAAAATATTGTGTGTCCTTTATTTTCTTACTAACTAATAATCATAATATATAAATATACGATATATGATATCAAGATATATTTTTTACGAAATGAAAACGAAACGTTTACATTTCATGAAAAATAAAATCATAAAGATCCATCGACTTATTTTTCTTTTTCTTTACATAATCGCCCGTTGATTCTCCAGGGAAAAGATGTAATCAAAATATAAATATACAATCAAATATAAATATATATAAATATATATTGAATCATTAAAAAAATAATTTTTGCATTGTTTTTTAGAAAAAATAAAATTTTTAAAAATGACAAAAATTTACTAAATATAATTACGTATGAATATATAAAATTATATACGTAGTTATATAGAATGATGCATAATCTCTTCATCATAATGTGGCTTTTTCTATAAAAAAAGCAATACAAAAAATATTTTTATAATTATTAGTTTTCTTATTTTTCTTATATAAACGGATTGAAAGTATGTAAGAGAAAAAGAACATATGAACATATTCTATCTGATATATTCCATATATATTTATGTATGGAGTTTTATATACTAATTTTTTTATATATTATATATATTTTTTTTATATATTTATATATATGTATTGAATTATATTTATTTTTTCTCTATATTTTTTTTAATATTTATAAGTTGCACAGCAATTATATGTGAAAATTGAGAGATGAGTTGTAAGAACAATTAATTTTTAGATAGTAATTTTCACTATACTGTAAATGAGAAAAGAAAACTAAGTTAAAGTATTTAAAATATCAAATTTAAAGTTTGCATTTACATTATCTTTCTTGTGTGCCTATTATATTCTTGATATTTTAAAAATTAAATTCGTACAGTAATCGGCGAGAGGCCAAAAATTGGCTCTGCAAGACTGCATTCGGAAACATCATTCGTGTGCATACGAGCGTCATTCTATCTTTGTTACCAAAAATTATGTACCAAAAATTGAATAAAGAAAAAATTGAATAGAACAATGTGTTTCCGAACATAATTCAGGGAGAGTTTTTTAGCGGGTGCGAGTCCCGCATATCCCACCGGACCGGCCGGTGGGAATGCATAATGCATTTTTCTCTTCCTTCGTAAAACAAAAAAAAAAAAAAATCTTACATTTCTGTGAATTTTAAAGCTTCAAATTTTTGCGCTTGAAATTTTATCTTATGCCACTTCTGTGCTGATTATGTTTTCCTGATACTATTGCGGATTTTGAAGCTTTAAATTTTCACGTTTTTTGAAATTTTATCTTGTGCCTCCTCTTTGCTGATTATGTTCTCCTGATACTTTCGCAGATTTTAAAACTTGAAATTTTAAAATTTGGCGCCTTTAAAATTTGAATTTGTGCCACCTCTTTGCTGATTATGCTCTCCTGATATGCTACCTCTTTGCTGATCATGTTCTCCTGTTACTTTTGCGAATTTTAAAGCTTCAAATTTCGGCGCTTTTAAAATTTGAATTTGTGCCACCTCTTTGCTGATTATGTTCTCCTGATATGCTACCTCTTTGCTGATCATGTTCTCCTGTTACTTTTGCGAATTTTAAAGCTTCAAATTTCGGCGCTTTTAAAATTTGAATTTGTGCCACCTCTTTGCTGATTATGTTCTCCTGATATGCTACCTCTTTGCTGATCATGTTCTCCTGTTACTTTTGCGAATTTTAAAACTTCAAATTTCGGCGCCTTTAAAATTTGAATTTGAGCCACCTCTTTGCTGATTATGTTCTTCTGATACGTTACCTCTTTGCTGATCATGTTCTTTTGATACTTTTGCGAATTTTGAATATTTAATTTTTCGCGTTTCTTGAAACTTTGGTTTGTGCTACTTCTTTGCTGATTATATTTTCCTGATACTTAATTTACAAGAAATTCAATTTCAATCATTTTAAGAATGAAAAATCGGCAAAAATATATCAGGAAAATATAATTAATAAAGAGGTATATGATACGATAAGATATGTGGAAATGGATAGGTATATTCAATAAAAAGACATTTGCATTTTCTATTATTAATACAGTTTATTAGATATTTTAAAAAATTACAAAATATATTTTACAGATTATTATCAATTCTTATACATATATACGTTACATATTTCATCGAACAATAAAATAAAATTATTTACAAAAAAATAGTGCGTTAGAAAGTCTTACAAAATTCATTAACTTATTAGATATCGCAAAATATCTATGTAGTTAAAATGAATAAGATATTTTTATTAAATAAATTGATCGCTTTCGTTGTTACACCGCTCCAGGTAGCTAAAATAGTTTTTTTGTCATTTTGCGCAAATTTAGTCAAAATACTATTTTTACTACCTGGAACATTTTGTACGCACGCATGTACAGTCAATAACAAACGCAGTTAATTATTACGTATACATACATTAGGTATATCGATTATCAGACGCAATCGCTCGCATTGTTAATAACTAATACATTTTGCGCACACACTCACACACGCAGCAATTTTTATATTATTATATTGTTATACAATAATATATACATTCTATTACATATATTTATTATATCGAATATCGAACGCAATCGCTTTCGCTGTTATATCAACTACATTTTACACAGACGCAATCGCTCGCATTGTTAATAACTAATACATTTTGCGCACACACTCACACAGCAATTTTTATATTATTATATTGTTATACAATAATATATATATTCTATTACATATATCTATTATATCGAATATCGAACGCAATCGCTTTCGCTGTTATATCAACTACATTTTACACAGACGCAATCGCTCGCATTATTAATAACTAATACATTTTGCGCACACACTCACATACGCAACCATTTTTATATTATTATATTATAATACAATAATATACATGCATTTTATTGCATTATATATCGAGTATCGAATGCAATCGCTTTATTTGCTGTTATATACTACATTTTACACAAACGCAATCGCTTGCATTGTTAATGTAACTTTTTGTATTGTACAATAATACACACAGGCATTTTATTACACACACACACACACAAAACACACACACACACACACACACACACACACATATATATATATATATATATATATATATATGATTTTTCTAGATTCTAGATCAATCAGCTGTTTAGCGATGTTGCCATTTCTTGCACTAATAATTTCTGTCGCAACAATCATGCTCTATAATAACATATATAGAATTGTAAAGCTACACTTTATTCCGCGCTATCTTTCTTTAGTTTTTTGCACCGTCATTAAAAGATAAGGATTCCATAATTGAATGGTTCGTGAAAGAAGCTGAATGACATTTTGAAAACGTAATGAAAATTATATATTTTTTTATTGTTAATGATAGAGTACATGATAAGTAATAATATAAAAAAAAGTATTTTATTTATAATCTTAGTCTTATTAAAAAATTAATTTTATTGTAGTTGTAAATATATATTAAAAAGATTATATATATAAAAATTAAAGAAAAATATTTTTCAAATATTTTGAAATAATTGTGAATGTAGGTTTCATTATATTATTTTGCAGTAGTAATTGTACATATTTAAAAATTTTGTACAATGGTTCGACAAATTTTTATTGGGCCTATAATTCATACTGATGAAAATGGAGAATTGATTATTAAGGAGAGCGTTGCTATATTTATCGAGGATGACAAGGTATTTAACATATTCTATATATTTTATATATATTATTTTTACATTTTTGATTTATTAATAATCCTTTAATATAGATAAAATAAATCAATCTTTGTTAACATCTTCTATTATACAATATCCAGATTATTGATGTTATGGAAAATCCAACGACAAATAAAGAGAAGGTTATTTTCAACATAGATGATTTTTATGCAGACAAAGTTATTAATTTATCATATGGGCAGTTTATAATACCTGGATTTATCGATTGTCATACTCATGCAGTGCAGTTTCCAAATCTTGGATTGGGTTATGACAAATGTCTCTTGGAATGGCTGGAGACCTATACTTTTCCATTGGAAAAGAAGTATACTGAGACAAAATTTGCAGATCAAGTGTTTGACGCAGTTGTGGTATTTAAAACAAATCTGTTGAAGAATAATATTTAAAAACAATATTAATATAACAATATAATGTAATACAATGTTATATTATAACAATGTTATATTATAACATTTTTTTAAATATTAGTATATAATACAATTTTTTTTGTATTTGACACAAAATATTTTTGTAACGTTTATTACTATTTTATTCGTTATTTCAGAAACGAACTATTGAAGCAGGCACAACGACAGCATGTTACTTTGCATCTCTGTATGCTGAGGCATCTATGATTCTCGCGGAAAAAGTTGCAGAGTTGGGTCAACGGGCTTTCATTGGAAAGATAAACATGAATATTCCACGGAACGATGAATATTATGAAAGCACTGAAAAATCAATTAAGGATACTATAGCCTTTGTAGAATCTGTTGAACGAATAGGAGTAAATGCAAACTTATATTTTATTTCCTGCATAAAACAATAATTTTCTAATTGTATAAATAGGAAATTTAACATTATAATTACATAAACAAAAAATATCATATTACTCAAAATTTCTTGTAGAATCCGCTTGTGAGACCGATTATTACACCAAGATTTGCATTGAACTGCAACATGGAATTAATGCAAGAGTTAGCAAAGATTGCTAAAGCAAAAGATTTACATATACAGGTATTAATATTACACTCACGTAACATATATATTATGTTTAGTGTTAATTCAAGTGTTTTTTATTTTCTGTAGACTCATATCTCCGAAAATGAAGCTGAAATAAGAGCAGTAAAACAAACTTTTAAAGAACAATCGTCATACACGGCTGTTTACGAAACCGCAGGCCTTCTTACCAATAAAGTAAAACTTAATTTTGTTTTGTTAATCTATTAAATAGATTAAAGAAATCGATATTATATATTATTCTCATTCGCGATAGAGATATCCCAATTAAATGTACATATTTGATCTCTTTATAGACAATATTAGCACACGGAATCCATCTTGAAGATAATGAACTTGCCATACTTGAGAAACAAGGAACAGCTATAATTCATTGTCCATCTTCAAATATGTATCTGAGAAGCGGCCTTTGCGATGTGCGGAGACTAAAAGCTAAGAACATCAAACTTGGCCTTGGAACAGGTGCCGCAAGATTATCTTACAAAAATTTTATATTAATAATGACATATTTTGATATTCAGCATAATAACTGATTGACATAATGATTGATTATTTAATAATAAAATTATTTAATAATCATTATTACATTAATAATAAACGTATCTTCTCTCAGATGTTGCAGGTGGATCAAGTTATAGTATGCAAGATGAAATGAGATCAGTTTTACATGTATCAACTTGTCTATCTCTAATGAAACATGATTATGTACCACTTAATTATAAAGAAGTCTTCCATATGGCAACATTAGGAGGTGCTAAAGGTAAAGATCGGTATTACATATTAGAAACTAATTATCGTGCAAATACATTTTTTTATAATTATATATATTAAAATTTTCAATCTAATTGTATGTATATTGATACATTGACTTGTTTAGCGCTTTCGATTGATGACAAAGTCGGTAACCTGGTATCAGGTAAAGAATTCGATGCTCTCATCATAGATTTGAATGCAAAAAACAGCCGGTTGGATAATTTCAGAGAATATACACTTGAAGAAAATTTCCAAAGATTTATACACTCCGGCGATGATCGTAATATAGTATCAGTTTATGTAAGAGGTAGAAAAGTTAAATAAGAAAGAATCTTATTTTTACTTACAGATGCATTGTTAAATAACATTTTATAAAACGGAAATAACCTATTTAAGGAATTATATAAAACTATTTCTATTTTTGTATATTATATACAAATTTATAAATGATATTCTGTAATATTGATTAAAATTAAACTGTAAATGAATATATTAACTTCTCGTTCTTTTTAATAATTTTCTCTTAATGTATATCTTAATGATCATCTTAATTAATAGTATAATATATTGAGTTTGTATATATTGAGTTTCTTGTGATTATAATTATATATAATTGCATGCTTATTATTGCGTTAGCGATTAAAATTGTTCAATTATTATTAAGATCCACTTAATATTCTTTAAAAAAATGTACTTTCTATTAACGCATATAATAAAGGAAAGGTACGCGCCCTTTTTTGAAACATCGGATATGACGTTATACAAAAAGCGCCATCATGAAGCACGATCGGAATCTTCATCTCTTTCTTTCGTGATTTCACGTACAAGACAGGTCGAAAGAAGTAACGTGAGTATATATTTTAGAAATTTCTCCGTCTTCTCGCGTATATTACAATAATAAAATAATCTTTACATCCTTTTCATCCAGCCATACAAGATGTTTAAAAAATGGGCATTTTATATATAAAAAATTCTGTCACGTTTTAAAATGTTTTGTCAAATTCCACGTGTTGGCGTTTTATGATTAAAAATCAAGAATATTTAATAAAAATTAAGAAATATAATTAAGAAAAGTATCAATTATATTCTCGACTTCTGTTTGATTATAACACGATAACTAATATTCGATAATGTATTATTCAATCATAGAATGGCGGACGCTGCTCCAGCCACACGTGGAGGTTTTCGTGGAGGTTTTGGTTCTCGTGGAGCGGGAGGCGATCGGGGTGGCCTCAGAGGTCGTGGACGTGGTAGAGGAAGAGGACGCGGCCGTGGACGCGGAAAAGAAGATAGCAAGGAATGGGTCCCTGTAACAAAGCTTGGTCGTCTAGTCAGAGATGGCAAAATCCAATCACTAGAACACATCTATCTGTTCTCCTTACCTATCAAGGAATATGAGATCATCGACAAGTTTCTTGGTCCAGATCTAAAGGATGAAGTTCTGAAAATTATGCCTGTACAGAAGCAGACTCGAGCTGGTCAACGCACGCGTTTTAAGGTAAAGCTGAAGTGTCTTCTTTTAAATATCATAAGCGATCAAAGTTGATAAAGCACAAAATGAAAATTTAGAGACTGACAAGGATATTAAAAATGTGAACATTTTATAGGCTTTTGTTGCCATTGGAGATAGCAACGGACACATCGGATTGGGAGTGAAGTGTTCCAAGGAAGTAGCCACTGCTATTCGCGGTGCTATTATTCTGGCTAAGCTCTCTGTCGTCCCGGTACGACGCGGTTATTGGGGTAACAAGATCGGCAAGCCGCACACTGTGCCGTGTAAAGTGACTGGCAAGTGCGGTTCTGTGCAGGTGCGTCTGATACCGGCACCCAGGGGTACTGGTATTGTGTCTGCTCCAGTTCCCAAAAAGTTGCTTCAGATGGCAGGTATTGAGGATTGTTATACCTCAGCTAGGGGATCCACGTGCACACTCGGCAATTTTGCCAAGGCCACTTATGCCGCGATCGCTAAAACATACGCTTATCTAACGCCCGATCTGTGGAAAGAACAGGCTCTAGCTAAAGCACCATACCAGGAATTTGCTGATTTTCTATCAAAAACTCACAAAGGTGGTGTGAGAGCTGCTGAAGTTGTCTAAATAAACATCCATTCTTGATGGAATGTCTTTGAAAATATGGATCTTGTTATTTTCCTCTTCAATCCTTTAATTCCTTATAATTTATATATAAGTGGTATGTTACTTATTTATCAATTTATTTAATTATAATATTTAAGCCTATGTATATATCCTATACAATTTCATTAAAAAAATAGCAAAGACTATCATAGTATACAATATATTTAATAGTATATTTTTATTTAATTAGAAAACAGCTATAATATATAAAAATGATGTTACGTAGCATCTAAAGGAGCATCACTTGAGGATTTGAACTTCTTATATGCTTTGTCAAATGTTTCAATTGTATGATCGCATATTTTTTCAAGATCCTGAAAACCTCGTTTCAACACTTCAATCGCACTTTCACCAGTTGTCTGAATATTAAAATGTATCTTATTTTCTGCTGGATGAGGCACAGTGTAAGCGCATATTTTTATGCCAGGACTGCGAAAAAAGAAAAGTCATTAATTCTATACATATACTTATTATTACTCATAAAATCTAAGTAATACATACTAATTATTTATCACGTTAGATAGTGCATTTCCTAGGGTATGCTCCTCGTCGACGAGGACAAAAGTCGCGTATGTAATTTCATGATTTCCTGGTATCTGTATTTACAATTAATAATCAATTAATTTCCATTTTTATAACTTTCTTAAAATCGATCACTATATACTTCATTGCCAATTAGTATTAACATCAATTAAAATTCGTGAAATTAATTTACCCTGGAGAGACGCTTTTCCATTGTATAATTTTCGTTCACACAACACTTCCTGCACTTAATATTTCTCGTACTAACTTGGTACTAACCTACTAGTCTACTCTCATTTGATCTCTGATGCGGATGGATGCGAACTGATGCACATGTGGAGGATTCTCGAACTAAACACTAAACGATGATCTTACCAGCAATTTCAAAATATTTGTTTTTGGCTAGGGATGCGTCCGTTTCACGCATTGAGCGCATAGATCGCCTGAAAATCTATAGTTCACGTAACAAATATTATAAATTTCCAAGCGATCTATGCACTCTATGCGTGAAACGGAACGCAACCTACATAATTTTACCATCAACGCCACCATCGGTCTCGTCGGTAATTTTACATAACCTCTAAAATAAATATAGATGGCAATACCATATAAGATTAAATACATCGAGTTTTCTCTGGCAATTTGGAGTTTCACTGTAATTTTGGAAAAAAAATATCGCTGAAATAAGTTATGCGATTTCTTCAGAAATACCTTTTTTTGCATGTATGTATCTTTTTCACAAATGTTTGCGCTTATAATTATTGATGCTTTACGTTGTGTACTGGCCATAGACATATAGAATAAAATAAAAAATAATAAAGTAATAAATAATAAAAATAATAAATAATAATAGATAATAAATAATAATCATTTTATCTGTCTATACTACTAGCTTCAACTAGTATTTCATTGATAATATCTTTACACAATTAACTGATGTATATTCTACAGTGATTATACATAAGTTTTATCTGGTGGAGAATCGACGTCGCAATGAGTCTGAGACGAATATACGACTTTGTCATTCGTCGAAATGTGCGAGTTCAAGGCGTCCTTGGGAGATTCTTCGCCACAGAGCCAGCGGAATCTAAGAACGAGATTGTTGATATAACTTCTGCCGACGAGAAACCAGTGTATTCTCTAATGGACGATCAGGAGTTTCAACAGGAACTTGCCAAGAAGCGGAACAAATCCCGATTGAATCCGCAAGATAGGAACATGCTCATAGGTCTACGTCCTTATGATAAGCCTATGTCGTGGCATCACTATAAAGTGAAATACAAGAAAGTTACATTGGGTAGATATGGATTGACAGCCATTGACGTTCCGGCAGGATTTGCTTGGCCCACTCAGAAAGAAATAAGAAATGCCAAAGAGTACGAGAGAGTTGCTTTTCCATTATCTCTTCAGGATAGATGGAAGCAACTAGAAGAAAGAAAGCAAAAAAAAGCTGCTCGGATTAAAGAAAGGCATGTATTTTTCAATTTTATTACTTACCAGTTCAGATGAAACTTTACTGATAATTTAGAATAGTGTATAATTATGTACAATTGCATTTTCAGAGAAAACCAATTACTTGAGAAAATGATGAAGATGGATGAATGGACAGCTCAGTTGAACGCTAAAATTGCTAAGAAGGAAGCTGAGCTAGAGGCTGCAAGATTGCGAAAGGAACGTCTGGTAGAGGAAGTCAGGAGACACTTTGGCTTCAAAATTTCGCCTCATGATGATAGATTCAAAGAGATGCTGTTGCAGAAAGAAAAGGAGGAGAAAAAGAAGAAGAAGGAGGCTAAGAAGCAGGCGAAACTCGAAAGGATGACTAATATGATCCAAAGAGCAAGCAAAAACGAGAATCAAGAACAAAAAACCGATTCAACAAAATCTGTAGAATAATATTTTCATTAATGAGAAATAAAATGTAAAATTTTAATTGTAGCTAATAAATTTATAATTCTTAATTCTTCTCAATTATTTTCAAGTAGAATGTTTATACTAGATTAATATAAATTCTGTAACTCTCTCCTCTATATTTTGTTTCAGCGTTTTCTCATCGCGAAACATCCCGAAATTGATTATGATCAAAACATTTCCAAATACATTCCCTAATACTTTTTTACATTATTACGAAAGTATCTTTGTAGAAACTTTTCAAGATATTTCACATTTACTTGTGAGAATGATATAAATGATGGGGACAATATATACATATAATAGTAAATATCGTACTTTCTTTACTAATACAAAAACGTTACACACTGTTTCGCAAAAGACTAGAAGAAATAAATGCATAGGTGATAAGTGACGCTCATCTTAAGACACTTTAACCAGGCACACGTTGGACGATATATATAATTGCTTCGTTTATTTCGGATCTTGTGCTAAGATCCTTCGACGATCGTTGTAAACATCACAATCATAAATCATCAAACTACGTGGCATCAAATTTGAGAGACATGACTTCCTCATACTTGCACTGTAGTTGACTCATTTATCTCATTCTCTAAGCTTATCAATTAACTGGTTCTGTTAAGCTGGTTTCTAGCTATTCTAACAGTCGCATTGTGAATAAAATGATCGAACATCTTCGAAAATAGTTATCGTAAAAATTTTGCGATAGCACAATTCGAATAAGAGATCAGCTTCTCGTTGTTGCGCATTCGTAATCCTGATCGCTGTTGACAGGCAATCTTGTCTGCGAGTTTTCCCTTTCCGAAACATTTTCCTCGCTTTCAGCATCGCCGCAGACGATCGCTCGGTCATCATTATCACCGCGCGTCAGCGTGTTCTGTATTTGGAATTCGTCGATCACGATAAAATGTACTTTATTGCTCTCCGTGTGTCAGGCGGATTGTAGCTGCGACGGCGATGTCAATTCGTAAAATTGGAAGCTAAGCTCTTCACCGAAGAGATTCTCCGATCCTATGATTTCGGGATCGATGACGTTCAATCCAAAAGCATTCGGATTCAAATCCGTCACTAGGTATCCTTCGCTCACGAGCCCGCATTCCTCGGCGACGACCTCTTTAGATACTGGATTCAGGAAATCTGCAAGTCAATTTCGTTTCATAAATTCGCATTAATTAAATTTTTCAATAATTTTTTGAGATATATAACGTTATGATTCTCTCACCGCTCTCCTTGAAAGGACATTGAAACTCCGTTTGTTGAACGGTCAGCTGATTCTGCTGATTTGCCTCGTCATTATTGGCCATCATCATGGGAACAAGATATTGCACCTCCACCTCACGTTTTATACCGTTGAGTATTTGCTCGGCAGAATGCTCGAGCGTCACAGGATTCAATATATTATCAGTATCCTCGTCTGGATTTGATTGCGTAATGCTCGCCGTTGCAGCCTCCACCTCGTCTATGATATCGCTGTAACATGAAAGCAAACATCCGCAATATCTTATTTTTTTTTCTTTCTTACTACACTCAATAATATCTTGTATATGTTCTTTTTACAAGATACGATAAGAAATTATTTTTACCTAATGATTTTATTACTCCGGGATTCATCGCAATCATTCTGTGCAATTTGTTGCGTCGATGTAGTGGTTGCTAATCCATTAACAGCGAGCGGACGAGGTCTACAATCGCTACGATTTGCGATCGCCCAAAGATGACCGGCTCCATGAGGCGCCTTCGAACCTTTCCGAAAATGTGGATTTATCGAGAGATTGTGCCGAACGGAGTTCTTCCAGCGATCATCGTTGCTCTTGTAATAAGGGAAATGTTCCCTGAAAATAATAAAAATATATTATAAGTTTTATTTTACAAAAATTACACATACACGCACACTATATATTATAATATAATCTCTGTATATTTTTTCTTACCCAAAACAATATTGAACTTCACGTTTAATAATTATATGATAGCAAAAGTTCTCTTTTATATATGTAGGCGAATCAAAGGGGAACGCGATTAGAAGTATTGCGCGCTTAAAACGCACGACGGCAATTTACGTCCCCACGAAACTAATTTCCTTCACCTGCTCGCAGCGATGTCACGGTGCGTTACGCACCCCCTACGCGATTAATTCCACTGGTTTTGGTGGAAAACGAAAAAAAGGCGTTTAAGCCGAGGGTGCATTCGAAATGCTAAGCGGCGTGTTTACTCGCTCCGCTGATCACGATGATCGCGACAAATGGTATCATTGATAATTTAACGAATCTGTTTCGAACTTTTCACATATCGTATCTATTACTTCGAACTTGTATAATAGAAAGAAAAATATTGTGCATCATCCTCTCGATATCTTCGAAAAAGATATTCTTACACTCTCGAGAGGCATTCTCGATTTAAAATGTTAGTTCTAATTCGTATCATATATTACGATCGAAATCTCGAATAAACAAACAAATAAAATTTTATTATTAAAAAAATAAGATTTATAAGATGATTTGAATGTTTATGTTTATAAATCTTTTTTTGGTGCAAAATTATTATATATTTTTTATAACTCGAGCGGCCATACTATGCTATATGGATGATCTATATATTCTTTTTCCAAGGAGCTTGAGCGGCGATCGAACAGGTGAAGGCATAGGAGCAGTAAATTGCGAGCATTCGTGTTGAGGGCTGCAGCAAAGGATAGCTGAAGGGTGAGGAGTTAGTGCCAGGTGGTGCCAAGCAATGGGGGCAGTGGTACCAATGGGTACCATCCAGGAGCAACCCACCCCCCGTCAACCCACCTCCGACCACAGTGGGCCATGCTCGTGTAAATTTGTAGAAAGCTTCCTGCGCGGTCGCAACATAAATAAAGAAAATACTCCGTGTATTTTCGAGCATAACTTGTAAATATTTACCTCTTACAATCTGTCAATCTTATCATTTTTTTTAATTAATAAATTATTTTACTGAATTATCATTCCATTCAATAACAGAGTGTAAAAAAAATATATACAAACAAATATTAGAAATAATTGAAAACCAAAAAAAAAGAAAATGTATATATATATATATATATATATATATATTGGAATTATATGATATATATATATATATATATATATATATATATATATATATATATAAATATATAATTAAACATCTAATTTTTTTTGGAAAATCGTGATTATGAAAAAAATACGACTATATAATATTGCAGTGCGCCAATTATGGATAATAATTTCGACAAATCTTTGCAAGAAAGACGAATAAAAATTCCTTAAGAAAAAAATTGATATTAATAAATAAATTTTTACTGATGATATACTTACGAGATCCATTGGTAAATCGCAGAGACCGTGAGTTCGCCTCTTTCTTGCAAAGCATGCTCTATCAATTCCGTATAGGTAAAGGGAGGTTTTTTCGGTCCGTTGGATCGCGAAATATTCCGGTTGTCGAATCCGTTGGCAGGATAAGTCACCTGATTCGAGTCTTGTCGATACATCGATGAATTTTCGGGTCCTTTTCTGATGTCGTTGGTATAATTGGAACTGTGCGACCGTCCGTTTGGTTTGCTCTTGTTGCCTGAAAATGCGCAATTAGCCTCAAGATTATAAAATTTCTATTAAACATTTATCACAATTTAGTTACAGTAACATTGAAAAGACAATTTTTTAATATTTTAACTATTCGCTATTATTCGGGAAAGAAGCAGTTGCAAATGAAGAATAATTATCTCGTTTTACATAATTTATTTTTATATGAAACATTTCGCTTTTAAAATTGTGAGTAAAGATTTTAATTTCAACGCTAAAGTCAACAATATTCATCTCTTTAATTTTAATATTCAAGAAAGCATTAATATAAACGATTATTTTGTTCTTTACACTTTCCTTACCGCAATGATTATCCTTTGTCGAGACGGGTCCCACAATCGATCTGTCGTCTGTGGCTTCAATGAACGAGTCCAGTTTAAAATCCAGCAACCACGACAGATTTCCGTTTTCCTGATCTTCAAACTGCTGCTGTTGCTGATTATTATTCATCGTTCCTTTATTTTGCTGAATGTTTGAATTAGCGAAAGATACCGCGGGTGCGGTGCTCTGTTCCCAATAATTCATCGACATCGCCGGCTGATAATTAGTCTCCTCGACGGTGTAGGTTTCCGCTGGATGATTCCGCTCGGAGATGGTTGACGACGATGACGATGACGACGATAACGACAACGAAGAGGACGAAGTCACGAGGACGTCCAGATTTTGCTGCTGTTCCAATTCCGACATGGTCGTCCAGGTGCAATTGGTGCCATCCACCAGTAACACCTCAAGATGCGCTACTTGCGATTCATCGACAATCTCCTGAGCGGACATCGGTGAAAAGAGGGTTGCCGCTTCTGTGATCATTTCATTCGACGTAGCCACTAACTCCTCCGGCGTCTCGAGTTCCTGGAGATAACGCTTGCGATTCGTCTGGCGGATTTCCTCGCAGAAACTGTCAATGTCCAACTCATCGAAGATCTTTCGTTTAGGGTTGTCGATGTCTAGATCGTCGAAAGCTTTCCGTTTGGAGGACGCGCGACTTTCGGTGACTTCACCGGCCGCCCCCGACGACGGTCCGATCATCTTGTCGGTGTTTAAATCGTAGATAAGAAATGGCGAGGTGGCAAGGTACCTTGCAAAAAAATGGGCGATTTAAAAAAGAACGTGTGGTAAAAAAATAATATTCATTATGAAAAAATTAGACTCTAGAACTGAATTTTCCAAATAAAGAATTTAGCGAAAAAAATCAGTGTTAAAATTTCGTTTATTTCTTTTAATCTGCGCAAATTACTTTTTGTAGAATGAGATAAAAATAGGATGATTCTTCGTGTGCGTGAAGCTATTTTTTATTTGGAAAATAATTCTTTTCACATTTGCATGAGATATCAGCTGACCCAAAAATGTATATAAATATGTGAGGTACATTTTAAAATATAATTCCTCATACAAAACGCGCTAAGTTGGTTACGCAAAACTCATTTTGCAAATCAGTCAGTTAAAGAGCACGGAGATTCGCGAGCAAAAATATTTCCCTACCTTGCTCCTCCTCGCCGTCCCTTTCCTCTTTTTCTCGCGATGTGCGGTCCAAAATACGCGCGAATTCAAGCTTCGTCTTTCTATTTAATCAAACTAGCAATCGAAACGATCATCGTGAAATAAGACGGCGAAAATATAATTTTAATCAATCGGATCTCTTCCGTACGCGCGTAACTCGCGTGTTGTCAATCCTTCGAGGATCAACGGCGACCTTAAATGCGCTCTGCCATCGCGAATTCACGTGGGTTACCCCTGCCGATCGACGTTATCGCGCACGGCCGACGCGGGACACACTTCGGAAGTGAACCGTCGATTTTCCTCGTCGAGGATCGAGCCGCTCATCGGAGCGCGTCTACGTGATCCCGACGCGGTGCGCGCGTCTCGTTTGTCTCGCATGTCGATTGTCCCGCGCCGCACCATCCGCGCATGCGCACGGTTTATCCGGCGCACCCGTGACATCCGGGGAGATAGCGCGAATTAAAGTGCCTCGCATCCAAACGTTTAGGTATTCCATTCCGCAATTGTTTTGAGACGGCGAGAGGCAAACGTATATATAAGGGGAGCGTATCTTATGAAATCATTTTATCTCTTCCGAATGAAAATGTGACAAAAAGTGTTAAATCTTGCAAAATTATTAAAAAAAAAGATTATTTATTTTGCTTACTTCGTTTATTTTTCAAAAACATGTAAAGCAAAATCAATCGAAGAAATATTCCTCGATTGTAAAAAAAATTCACTAGTATTAAGTTGCGAATTATTCATTTTTAGAAAAGTCTATCTTCCGCGATGCTGACAAGGTCAAGGTAGGTAGCTTTTATCGCGGACTGTCATACATACATGCGTACGCATGTACAAGAAGAAGAGACAGAGAAAGAGAGAGGGAGAGAGAGAAATAGAAAGAGAGAGGGAGAGAGAGAAATAGAAAGAGAGAGGGAGAGAGAGAAATATATATATATATAAAGAGAGAGAGAGAGAGAGCAATTTTTCGCACAGAGTGTATTGTGTAAGAGTGTAACGTCGATTCACAGAACCCTGTTTCCAAAATACTACGATATATAAGCGAAATTCCTATATATATGTGTAATATCGAGTACTAATAATAAGGAGAGCGAGATATTTATTAAAGATAAGACGAAAAACAATTTTTTAATTTTGAAATCGAGAGCAAATATTCGGATATTTCATTATTTCTAAAAGTATTTCATTTAATCAAAATCAAGTAAAAAGAGCAAAAGATGTCTCCTTGGAAAAGATAGAATCAGAAATATTAGAAATATCTATCCGTATTCCGGGAATGGTTTTTCCCCTTCCCCTGTCCCGTAAGCTTAAATCCGAAATTGTCAAGATCCTTCCATCACATCCGTCAAGTCTTGCCACTTGCCACAGCACTGGTCTGGTACTGCGGATATGCGTGCACTGTATAGCGGACACGGCCGAATGTCGCACGGAGAGAATGACATTTAAAATTCGTGACTGAGAGAGCAGCCGAGGCGACGAGGTAAACGACGCACGAGTGTTGACAGCATTGTAACGTCGTCACATGAAGCATTAAGGAGCAGTTAAGCCGACGAAAAATCAGCGATCATGGACCTCAACAACGATCTGGATCAACATTTGCTGCACCAGTTCAGCTGTCTCGGCACCACGGACAAAGACGACCTGGTGAAGCAGCTGCAGAAGCTGCTGGCTGACAGCCACCTCAACGAGACGACCGCCGCGTTCTTCTTGGACATGAACAATTGGTAATCTGTCATCTCTTGGACGTCGTCTTGTAACCGTTTACGCTGCCCACGCAGCATATAACCTTGCATCGCCATGTTTATTGTGACTCCCCTTTCCATCCTACTTTGCAAAAGGATCTGTTTGCTTCAAATCTTTTTTCTTCTTTCTTTTCTTATTTAACTTGAGACGAATTTTTATCCCGAATTAAGACACATTACACTTTATCCTGTTCTCTGTCATTTTGGTCATTCTGTTTCTTTTCGTTGATATTCATCAATGATTTTATTTGATATCTGCATCAAGAAGTTGCTTGTTTTGGCTTAACATCTTGCTTGCTTGGCTTAACATCTTACTTGCTTGGATATAAAGTGAATTTTTTATGGAACATTTTTTCCATTAGTTGCAATGTTTGCATTTTAAGTGGATGCACTTATATTCTCATGTGTTGGAGATAATTTGAAGATAAAGAGAAGGAAGGTCAGAAAGCACATCTAAAAAGAGAGCTTTTCATGATGACTAATGATATTGGCAGTTAGATAGCCAATTTTTAGTTAATTTATTTCACGTAATAATATTTTATAAAATTTTATAAAATTATGAAATGATTTGATATTCCAATTATCCTAATAGCACTGTTCTTTTTTTATTTTCCATTTATTTGCAGACAATAGAAACAATAGTAGAACTATTTTTTTGAACTATGTTATTGTTGTATTAAAACAAATAAAAGTTTGCTTTGTTGCTTAGATTCATAAACAATCTTTTCTTCATGCAACTTTAAATCATTACAAAATTTTTATTCCCCAGGAATCTACAAGCAGCAATTTGCAGTTACATCGATTTTGGAAATCCTTTCAACACCCCTTGTATGACATTAATATGTGACAGTACAATTGGTGAGGGAGAAGCTGTGCCACCCAGTACAAATTTTCAGAAGTCATGGCATGTACAAAACAGTGGCACAGAAACCTGGCCAATTGGAATCCATCTGCAACATTCTAGCGGAATACTGATGGGTTGTGCAAGGATACCAGTTCCACCATTGGGTCCTAAAGAATCTACAGAATTAAGCGTAACATTAAAGAGTCCAGCTGAAACTGGTGTCCATCAAAGTAAATGGAGAATGATGACGTCGAATGGTGTCTATTTTGGTGGTAAGTTTGGACTGGGCAAATTTAAGGATTGACATAGCTTCTCATAATATAATCTGAAAAAAAAAAACCAAAAAAATGTTAGGAATATCTAATATTCTGCAAAGGTAGATACAAAATGTTTAGTTGAAACAAAGAGGTATAAATCAACCTTGACTTAAGGGTAGACACTTTATTATCAGGAACTAAACATGCTTATCTTATCAATATTCTGGACTGATAATATTGGACACTCAAGAATATCGTTATTTATTTTTCAGTAGTTTATGTGAATAAGATAAATTCTCCTCTACATTGTTTTTCTAAATTATTTTCTATATTCGATTTGGTCATACATTTTAATAAACTTTTTTTGTAACACATTTTTTTTTTTTTTTATAGATGTTATTTGGGTGATTATAACAGTGAACGAGTGTGGCACATTGGCAGTCACTCAACAACTGCATCAGTTAAGCACACAGTCCAATGATGTACAAATGTGCTAGCCCCGACGTACAAAAGTCTCTCCTAAAAAAGATTTATGAAATATTTATGTGAAATGTCTCTCAGATCATTGTGAGTTTGCGATAACTTGTCGTTTTTAAATTTTATATAGAGAGGTCACTTTCTTTTTCACAATGGAGACTTGTTTACTGCTCCAGCACCTCATAAAAAATAAAAATTGCTGTATATTTGAGATAACTACAAATAATAAAGAATGCAATGAAATTGATCATACTTTTATGCTGATTATAATATTAATGAGATACAGAGCTAGTTATGAAAGATGTATCTTACAAAATGTATTTCCGATAAAAGTTATTAGATCTCATTTTGTTAGAATTTAATTCCTTATATAAAGCTAATTTACATAAAGATATATAAACAATTTATACATGTATATTGTATGGGAATCATAATTTTATTATATTTAGCAGCTACTTATATGTAAGGCCTTTCACGATGTTATCACGATTTGTATCGCACGTGATTGATCGAAATTACATTTGTATAATAAAATTGAAAAATATAGAATGCGGCAATTGAGAAGTAAATAAAAAAAAAATGATCATGAAAGATGAATTTACAAGAACTGTGCGCGACGGATTTTGGAGATATTGATATATTATTAAAATATAGGTTTATTAAGAATATAATTTTTATTAGAAACTAATGTCTATAGAGAGAGTTGTATATGGCTAGAGAATTATATATAAAGTATATTCATCTTACACTTTTATCATCACTCTGAAAAACAAGAACCAAACTGTTAGAAATAAGTTTTTTGCGTTTCTCTTAAATCGAAAAATACTGTAATTGAAAATACTATTTTTAACCAGTACAGCTTAATATTAAGATTTAGAGAAAGTTTTGTGTTGAGATTTATCAACTTAAGTACGTTAAAAGTAATATTAACAAATATTATGAAAATTAAATATTAATGTTACAGTTACATAGACATAACTTTTTTTTTCGAAAAATTTTCTGCAAAGAACTTTCAAAAAATGCAACTCAGACAGCCATTTTCATGTAGAGTTTGGAATAAGGTTTATAATCAATCAATTCAAAATCCTCAGCAGCGAAGTCATCAATATCTTTAATCTCTCTAGCTATCCTTAATTTTGGAAACTCTCGTGGTTCGCGCTTTATTTGTTCCTTAAGGGCGCTTACATGGTTGACATAAACGTGACAGTCTCCCATTGTATGTACAAATTCTCCTGGCTAAAAATAAAAGAAAGTAGAAAGTAAAGAAAAAAAAAAACATCTGGAATTTATCAATGCAAAGCGAGAATCGACCCTCACCTTCAAGCCAGTAACGTGAGCGATCATATAAATCAATAAGGAATATGATGCTATATTGAATGGCACTCCTAAACCCATATCTGCACTTCTTTGATAAAGCTGCGCGGACAATTCACCGTTATTTACATAAAATTGTACGAAAGTGTGACATGGTGGTAACGCCATTTTTGGAATATCGACTGGATTCCAGGCAGTCATTATAATACGCCTATCATCTGGAGAATGCTTCACTTTGTAGATAACTTCTTTTAGCTGATCTATTCCTGATTAAATAAATATATAGTTAAATGTCAATTATATATTATGTATATATTTTTGTTTACAGACATAGTTTTATTTGTAAATTGAAAAAAAAAATCTTATATAATAACCAATTATAATTTAAAGAATATCTTTCAACAAAAAACAATACCGTGTCCTGTATAATTTGTGAACATATCCTTGTACTCGGCACCAAAGTGTCTCCATTGGAATCCATAAACAGGTCCCAAATCACCTTCTTCTCTGTCTGTGAAACCGCAAGAATCTAAAAAGGCACGTGAACCATTTTCATCCCAAATATGAATATCTTTATCTGCTAGTTCTTTGGAATTTGTCGATCCTTTGATAAACCATAGTAATTCTTCAACTACTGCTCGCCAAAATACCTTTTTAGTTGTCAATAATGGGAAAACATCTGTAGAAATAAATTTCTTAAAACAAAATTCTCAAATTTTTTAAAATAAATTTCTTTGTAGAGGAACAATGGGCACAAATTACTTTACAAAGAAATTCGATAAAAGATCCGCATATGTCACAAATTAAAAATTATTTAATGTCACAAATTAAAAATTATTGTCTAATGATTTTTATTTTATATATATACATTCTCAAAAATATTGTAAATTCGACATGATTTTCTATGGGTGATAAAAGTATAACATATCTTTACCGTTTCGTAATCCGAATCGCATTTGCGCACCGAAAATGGAATAAGTATCGACACCGGTGCGATTGCTTCTCTTTGCTCCAGTTGTAATGACTTTCTCGACGAGTTGTAAATATTGATATTCATCGTGTTCTTGATTTTTACTTTCTTTTCCATTCATCTTGTTTCCGCTCTGTTCCGCACCTTTCTCGAGATGACGTTACTTTAACACTCCATGTATTGAAGATCGAGAATCGAGATTGAATCACATTTCTCACTGTATCAGAAGCGATTATGAGTAGGATTGCCACCTTTTTTTAAAATAAATAACGTATGTAACTCTTTTAAGAACAAAAGTACACCAAATAAAAAAAAAAGTACATATTTTTTATATTATTTATACATATTTTTTATTACTTTTAGCAATATCCAATAAGTGTTTGTCTTTTTTAAAGACAAGACTTTTATAGCATCTTTACAATCGATATTTAAATTTAAATATATTAGCAATTCATTTTTAATTAAATTTAGAAAAGCTTTTCCGTTTCACGCACTGAACGCAAAGATCGCCTTAAAATCTATAAATTATAAATTTCCAGGCGATTTCCATACGCTCAATGCGTGAAACGGATGCATTCATAATAATAAATCACGTGACACGGTGACATCTACCGTAAAAATGCTAATGAAAACTTAGTATTCGTAAAATAAAGTATTTTAGCGTACTTTATTACTTTTACAAAGTATAAAGTATGTTCATCCAAAATAACGTACAATACTTTATTTTAAATAATACTTTAATACTTTATTTTACGGGTGGCAACCCTAGTTATGAGCGTCCAACGTGTGGACGGGAAAATAATATAGAATATAGGAATATAATCTAGAGATTAATATTAATATAATACGTTCTTGAATATGTATAAGAGCATACATGTTGATTTGAATATATGTCTAAAATTTAGGACATCAATATTATAATAAAAATTCAATGATCAATATATATTTGATACAAAATGCCTTTTGAAAAAAATTAACGATTTTTTTTTTAGGAGAAAAAGAATTCTTAGGAGATGGAGATCTTGTTTAGAAGTAAACATATGGTCTTTCGCCGCGCGCGAGATATATATTATAATTATAAAATATCTTCAAATTATAAATACAGAGAGTGCAGATTATATTTATTATGTATTTATATATATATATATATATATATATATATATATATATATATATATACATACACACACACACACACTCGTATGTGTACATATATATAAAGCGAAAAAGGATATAGGAAATTCCAAGCGTCTAATATCCAAATATGACTCGGTTCTTGTAATTCGATATATCGAGAGAAAAATAACATCTGTGTTGGAAGTGTAATAAAATTTGATGCGTTGGTCGTTCGAGGTATGTACAAATATTTTAGAGATATAGTATTTCTCTACGTAGATCTATATATATATATATATATATATATATATATATATATATATAAATGTATGTACATTATTTGGTAGTACATCATTGGTAACATATACATACGAATGACTTTCGCAAAATGAGGACATAGCGAGCAATTTATGCTCTTCAAAAAATTTCCTACTTGTATCAAATTTCTTAAATCGTAAATATTAAATAGAATGCTCCAAAATCACTAGATGTTTTCGCTACAGATTTTTCAAATCGACTCGAAATTATAAACAATAAAATTAACTTTTTACATAATTTTTGATAAAATTAAAAAAAATTTTACTTGAACTTAAATAAAAAGATATACAGTGTCAAAACTATTTCAATGTTTTCACTAAGAAAAAATTGTTCCCGCATTAATCATAAAAAGAACATCTCATGATATCGGAACATTGTGTCCCAATGCGATATGTAATGTGATAATAAATGACTATGATTTGTACAATAATGTGGAAAGAATGTTGTTGCAAAACTATGTACTTTTTTCGGCTTAAAAAATAATACTAAAAAATAATTTCCATCAAAATACGCCGGTTTCATAACGCACCGCAATTGAGTACCGTTTTCGTGTGGATGGATTCAGATATATTGGCTACGTATTAATGGTATTACTATTATCCTGCGCGTCTGGGGTCGCCTCTTCTGATTCCGCGATGGATGGATTATTATTCAGTCCGGCCTCAGCCGTGTTGTAGCCCGAAAATGAGCAGGTAGGCGCACTTCTAGCCTGGCTTATTACCGTGGCCTCGGGCAAGAGCGACGTACGCTCCGTCGCACTTCCCCAAGCCTGCTGATATGCACCGCGTCCACGTATCCTGCGACTTAAGGACGAGCCGACGACGCCCAAATGTTCTTTTATATCATTATGCACATCAGAAACATCCCACATTGCTCTAAAAATGTATAAAATGTATGTTAATTACATAGTGAAAATATGATTTAATATCAGTATCATAATATATTGAATTATATACATAATGTACTTTATTAAATTAGATGATATATATGTTGGAACTCATTTAGAGATATATGTGTGTGTGTGTGTGTATGTTGCGCGCAGGCGCGCGTGCTTTAATTTGTTTCAAAGTATTTTCAGAATGCTTTCTATACCTAAATGCGTCCCACCATGCTTGACCCTGTGCTAAATTGACAAATGGTTTGTAGGAAAAGCTGTAGTGATGCGCTATCGCGGCTAAAAACATCTCTATACAAATTAGAAAATCCTGCAACTTGGATGAAATATTTCTGATGGCATCTGTATTTTGTGTATTAAAAATACTTGATATAACATTGAAGTATACCAATAGAGCTATTAACACTCCTTGACTGAAAACCAAGAATGTATTATGTTTTTATTCTGATTTTGAGAAAAACAGACATATTATGATATAATAAACTTACAAAAACGAGAAAAACACTACAGCTTTGATACATAGAAATTTCCCAATTGGTTTCATTGGCTTCAAGGCTTCCACATTGGCACGATAAAAGAGTACCAAACAGTACATGGCAACAAATTGTGACAGATTGTTTAAAGCAATCATATATGGAAAAGCGACGTCTCCTCTAAATTCACCCTCTCCATATACGCCATTCAATTCGCAGATGCTGCAAAAACAGCAACATAAAATAAATAAATTCAAATATATCACAACATAAAATTAAATTAAAATATTCCTCTTACAATGATACTAAAGTTGATATAGGTCTAACAGCTGTATATTGTAAAATTCCATGCTTGCACATATGTACAAACTCTCTGCCCATTTCCCAGTTGGGAAGACAGCACAGAGGAAACATATGGTGCACTTGAGGCGAGATTTCTAGTCTATGTTCCAATTGATGGTCGGAGTTCAAATAGGCCAATAGATACATCATGAAATTATATATCACATAAGCTTCATAGCATTCTCTTAAGCTATCCACGTATATACTGCCTGCAGGATACATCAAACCTAACCACTGTACACAGACAAAAAACATTCATTAAACAACTGAATAAATATTTACATATTTTTCATAATATACACAAGGACTTGTAATTTTTTTCTTACAGCATTCATTGCATAGATGGGTACCATCCATAATATCCTGAAAAATAATATAAAATATAAAATCCATACTTATATATAATAATAGTGTATAATATTAAGTATATACATATACATATACATATACATATACATATACATATATATATATATATATATATATATATATATATATATATATATATATATACTTAATATTATACACTAACAGAAAGAAAAAACTAAATAAGTGAAATTAAATTTTTATACATTTTCTTGGCGATAGATGACTCACCTTATTATATATTTCTGTAGTCTAGGCTGCGTATAATAGATCATGTGCTGAACAATCTCGTAAAAGGCAATGGGTAATGCTAGCAAGACAAAAACACCACCCACCAGCGCGCCTTGATTTTTTTCGATGGAACTATGTTTGATGCAATTGACTAGCAGAATCGGTACGAGTACAATAATGAGCAGTGCATATAGACAGGTTAGTACAGGCAATATCCATAATCTCCAACGTCGACAGATCGAAGCCATTACTCCGTTCAGATACTTTGAACACTGTCACATATTTTTGGACTGAGACCAGAGCACAGTTCTGAAAATGCAAGTCATTAGATAATCCTAAGTTTTATCATATTACTTAAATAACGGCAATTGGAAGATTTATAAATTCATGGATTGAAATTATATTGCAGAGTTTATACCACTTTCTATCATTCACTCAATGAACCATCCTGATGTTTACTTGTCATAAATATTTATATGTTCTGATGATTCTCTTAGCTTTCATTGAGAAATAATATTAAGCAAACAGAAGTGGATCTTTATTACAGCAATGCGTGTAAAAAAAAGAAAATAAAAATACAATAAATAAATGTCGTCCGGCGGGGTGAATGAATCAGCTGAGAGTGACAGATAGATAGGTGCAAACTTCCTGTCTTTTAAACCCTCGCAGTTCAAGTGATTCAATAATATAATATACGCATTTGAATTATTTACTGTTTCGCCGTTATCAATTCCCAATTTCAGATGTCGTGAAAGTTTCGTCACCGGACGAAATCTTTCGCCGGCTCGATCGTGGCTGCGTCGCGCCAATAAATTTCACGCATACGCTCTCTTTACCGCGGGAATATATTAATTTGACATTTCATGATATTTCGCACGGCCATCGGAAACCGGAAGATTACTTTGTCCGGAAAAGACAATGACGATCAGCGTCGCCAACATGCGAACGAAAAATATTTTGCCGGAGTAAAATCTGTACGCACGTACGATAAGAAAGATTCGACGCGTTTGGTGAAAGACGAAGCACGAAATGAGAAGAGAATTGAACTATTCTAACGGATGAGAAGAATATCGTACAGGATCGCATCGGCGTGATCTAGGGTTTTTCGCTCTTAGCGTGAATGTCAGTCCGTCACTGCGTGGGTGGCGCGGGTGGGGTACATCCGGTTTAATGGCGTCAAGAGCCAAGCACTGTTGTCACATTTTGTCCTACAGTGTTTCAATATTTCGCTTTGTTTATGTCACGCAAATTTAACGGGGCGACAACAAGGAGTCCAGCCGGGCACGCGAATTATCTCAAACGAAGGTGAGAGCGAGGGAATTTTTGCGCGCATGACGCGTATCAAGACGCGGCTGTGATTTTCCAACTGGTCCGGGTGCAGTGACCTTGGTCTCGCTGTCAGAGACCTAAAGTATGCACCAAATACGCGCTAAATTTAAACCTCGATCAGCGTCCTCATTAGATGTTTGTTTTATTTTAATTAAATCTCTCGCATTTTTTTCTCATCGAATGGACATAATTGTTTCAGAACAAAAAGAACAGATGTTATTTCAGTGGTCATGAAGCTTAATGGTATTAAGAATGTTCAATGTTAATGAGAAGTTTACCGTTTGATTTTAACTTTATTTTATTATTTAATATCAATATGGAGAATTTTTTGTTGTATAAAAATGTAAGAAAAATGTTATATTGCTTGAAAACTTATATATTTTGTTGTTCTGTTGTTAAAAAAAAAATATACTGTAAAAAGTATCTCTACATTATTTTCAATTAATTAAATTGTTTCAAGGTACAAAGAACTGGCTTCTATAGATTGGTAGAAGATTTTATATAAGACAATTATTAGTTGTACCAGCAGTATTCCCAATTATGGAAGTCACAACAGAGGAAGCACAAGCTGTGCTCTTGGAGGGAATGGAAGGTGCACAGTATATCACTATTCAAAGGGCTGATGGAGAATCTTTAAGCAAAGGAGTGCCGCTGTTATCTCTAAATGGTGAATTAATCTCGGAAGGTATGGTTGTGGATATGATCAATGCTGGTGTTGGCACGGATTACGGCACGGCTACACAATATTACGAGGCAGACGATTTATTGTCGCACGAATTAACAGAGGTAATATGCTACTTAGTGCATGTACAGTTGTGCTTGCATGTATGGTTGTACATTTATATCTTGAAATGTAGAATGTGAATTATGTGATGCAGGAGGACCGTAGGCTTGCTGCAGCTCTGGTTGCGGTACAGTTTCATCAGCACCAGAAGCAGCAACAACTCCATATCCAGTCTCAACACGAGGATCCGACTCTACCGGACGTTTCTCAACTGGAAACTCTAGCGCCCGTGAATTCATACTCGATTCAAACGGTGTCAGAACCGAATGCCACTCCTCCTGTATATCCACCCTTGCAACCATTTAAAAGAATCACGCAAAACGTAAAACAGGAGTTTATCAATGTTAAGAGTGAATATGATGTTGAGGTTTCTACAGAGAGCAGTGAAGATGCCACGTCGGCGTCTGGACCTAAGAGAACTTTACCGCACAAGAAGAGGATACCTCGTAAGCTGAAACAGCAACAGACCAAAAAGAATGCGACACGGAAAGATAATAAGTCGGGTCAAGAAAATACAACAGTTGAATTGACTAGTGAAGTCCAGACTAATGTTTTTAAATGTGAATTGTGTAGTTCTAAATTTAACAGTCAGCTGAAGTTCTTTGAACATTTAAAGGTATATTCCAATTACGTTATATGTAAAATTTATACATATCTTTATAACAAAATATCATTCATACAAATATAAATCTTTACATAAAAAAAAGAAAAAAAAAACAAACATTGAATAATTTATAGGTGCATTATGAACCGGTAAAACAAGAGACACGAATAGCTCAAGCGACGAATACTAATATCACAATATCAGTGCCAGAAACAGTACATAGTCTAGAAAATACTGTAATTGAAGAATTCAGTGAACCTGAAGACCTTATGGAAGGTATTCGAGGTGTAGGTAAGGGAGAATGCTTCTAATGTTAATGTTTTTAAAATTATGCTATATAGAAACTGCTTATAGAAATGTTTTTCTTTTTTTATTCACAGTGGAAGAAACTGGTGCACATATTGATGATGATACAGACTCTCCACTACCCATTGCAAACAACGAATCGTCATTATGGACCATTACCGATGCCACAGAGGTACAACAGAGGGACCAACAACAAATAAAACCATCGGCCGTTAGCGAGAATAAAAATTCCGATGAGAAGGGGAAGACTGACATTCCACAGACTGCTAAGAAAAAGAAATCACCAAAAACGCGAAAATCAAGTTTGTATTAATCTTCTTCAAAAATCTTTTTGAACGACTTTGCTGAAAGAAATCGAAAGATATAAGTGAAATTATATTCTCTCGTAGGTGATGATTTGACGTGTCGTGAGTGCAATCGTTCATTCCATCATAAAAATAGTTTAGTCTATCATATGCGATCTCACAGCGGAGATCGACCGCATCAGTGCGAGATTTGTAGCAAACGTTTTTTTGCTGCTAGCGCATTAAAGGTAAACACTAATATCGCTAGCAAAGCGTTGCATAATAATAATATAATTTTTTTTTATCAACAAACACAGGTACATATGAGACTTCATAGCGGTGACAAACCATACAAATGCGAGGTGTGCGGACGACACTTCCGACAGTGGGGCGACCTGAAATATCACTCGACGAGTATTCATTCAGAGCAGAAACAATATCAGTGCGAATATTGCGCCAAAGAATTTGCACGAAAGTACTCGTTAATTGTGCATAGGCGTATTCACACTGGAGAGAAAAATTATCGCTGCGAGTATTGCAGCAAAACGTTCCGAGCGAGTAGTTACTTACAAAATCATCGTCGTATACATACCGGTGAGAAGCCACATCCATGCACAGTGTGCGGGAAACCGTTTAGAGTTCGAAGCGACATGAAAAGACACATGCATACGCATTCTCGAGCGAAGACGAATGATAAACAGCAGTCGCTGAACAGGATTCTAACGGGGAAGAATGTGGAAAGTGTGGAGGGCGATAAAGTACAGGCGAAAACGATTCAGGATCTCGTGAGAGATCTAAAATTGGAAGTTGAGGCGACAGGCAATGTAGTGGACATCGTTCCTCCGGACGATAATCCGGAGAGCATTTTACCGCATACTGGACAAAACTTGGAATACACTATAACATCGACGGCAGATACTATAACCGCAGACAGAGATCCCCTGGAAGCTGTTGCGCGAACGACTGATAACATGTAAGTAGAATAAATATATCTCTAAATTGTCTTAATCAATTTTTTAAATAGATAAAAAAATGTTTAATTTTTCTATGTTTTTGCAGGCAATATTTTTTTGGACCGATATAATGTTGGACTGTTTCACGAGAAGAGAATATATGTTGTACAATAAATTGTATTATTTGCGGAATACTGGCGCTCAACCGGTTTGTAAAAAATTACATTTTAATCGCGGATTTTTTAGCAGATTGTCCGAAAATATATTTAAAATGCTGTAATTTTTCATTTTATTCTTTTATGCATAAAATTCTGTTATGCATAACTTTATCAATCTTTTAAAGTTTAACTTTAAAGATTTTTATTTCCAGATAATCTAAATCTGTAAATCTAATGACTGAAATGAATGAATTGTATGAACGCACTGCCTATAAATAATGCGTAACATATCTTCCAATATTTCTTGAAAAGAGTAAATAATTTATGTAAAAGTATATAGGCCGTTACCATTTCACATAAATGAAAATCGAAAAAACAGCAAGATTCATAAAAAATATTATACACACATACACACACATATACATAGACATATGTTATAATCACACTAATCACACGATTGAGTACATTTTTAAGTCTAGACAATTTAGCGATTTATATATTGTGAATCATCGTTAAAAAAAATATATTTTTTACTTGAATATGTTTATAGAAATTGGTCCACTTCTTTTGCAATTTTTGATACATCTAAATAACCGCAGGTATTAGTGTTGATACGACTGTATCAGCTTTACCAGTGAAAATTTGTAAGATAGTGGCTAAGTCCCTAGATTCAAGAGCACTTTGAAGCTTTGCCGTGGCCTCCTTACCACTAATCCTGTTTTATATGAACAATATCATTAGAATTAGGAAATAATATTTTCGTAAAAAGTCATCTATCGTCACCTTCGAGATCGTTTTGCTCGTTCCCAGTCTACGTATAAGTCGGTAATGATTGCGTGCAATCTATTCAGAATCTCGGTATCCTTCATCATAAGCGATCTGATCTCTGTTTCCTTCTCTAGCAATTCTTGATATTCGGAGCATAAATTTTCCTTTGGATTGGACTTGAGTTCCCATTCCTCGAGAGCGTCCAGAATTTTTATTTTCTGTACTAAATCGTGGGCTGTATTTAATCGGGGAAGAATCAATTCTAGGACTTTAGATATACTTCCTTCTGCTACTTCTGTAAGAAAATCAATGTTCAATTTACTTAGTTTACAATTTCGAAGAGAAATATAATAATCGATAATTACCGCAAAACACGTCTAGCTTTATCTTTCGTTTCGTTGCTTCCTTCGTCAATATGTCTCTAAGAATTATGATACTGGATATACTCTCGCCGAGAAAAAGCGCACTTCCTTTTCTACAATTTATTGAAAAATTGAAGACAAATGTAAATTTAATTTTACGTTATGAACTTACTTATATTTGCATTTGAGGACCGTCCCGATGAAGGATGAGATATATATTAAGACAGCTTCGCCCTCGTGAATATGAGGCCTTTCAGGCACATCCGGTAATATCAGAGAAAGCCATGCATGCATCTGGGAAAAAAAATCTAAGAAGAATATGGAAAAAGCCGCTTTTTTGCAACAAGAGCAACAGAATGAAAAATCACACCTCGGCAATCGTGAAATTGCCGTTTAATTTTAATTCATTAAATGGACCACTGGACTGTGTGGTGTCATCGTCCTCGTGCTGTCTGACGTGTAAAGACAAGGCATAAATAGGAATTAAGATTTTACGACAACGTTTCGGCTGCACCTGAAAATCAAAGATGTTAACAACAAATAGATTTGAGATTCGGAAAACGAATTATGTTAAAATATACCTGAGATGTTACATAAATCTGCAAGGTACCCGGTTGACCCTCGATTGATCTCAATCTCATTTCCAATCGATTTGTATTAATCTGTCGATAAATTATTTCTCGTAAAAATTGATTGTGAAAAAATATTAAATTTTTAAAATTTTATAATTCTGAAAAAATTCCAATGAAATGTAAGATATATTTACTTGGCATCGATAAGTAGCAAGAACGAAATTGCCATCTCTAGGATCGCAAGCGGATAGACTGACCACTGCGCTGTTGTTCTCCGTCTCCAACAGGTCGATAGGTGTATCCGATTGTATGAGAATATTGTCGATCGACGCGTCCAGCTCTATAGAAAGGGAATACGACGCATCCTCTTTATGTAAAATCATCCTACGAATTAATTTTAATTCTAATTTTAATCTCATTTAATCAGTTTTATATTTCAATAATAGAAAAAAAATATAATTTGGCAGCAACAAATTTTACTTATGATTCAGTGCTAATATCAAAGGTGCTAAAGGATCAGGCATGAAATTGGACGACTCTTTCTCCTCATTCAATTTCTCCTGCAGTTGTTGTATCTCTAGTTTTAGTCTGGCCAATCCAACATCGCTTTGTCCTGCTTCTAGCAAACCAGGCGGACTGGTAGTCAATCCAAATATTCGGCCTGAATAAGTCGTTACGAGAACCTCGGGATAATTGGCGATACCAATTATACCACCTACGACTGTACTAATACTTTCGCCGGCATTCTGTAATATATCGCCACTAAATTAATCTGAATTCAATTCAATGAAAACTTAGATTACATTGGCTTACATAGTGATAGCGTAGAGTGGACGTCACATCTTCATCGGGAAACGTGTATACCTCGACGACTCCGTCTTGTCGACCCACAAGGATGTCTATACCGTCCTGCAACTGATGAGTATCCAACGAAGTGATTCCCGAACCTGTCGAAGTCAATAACCAGGTGATTCGGAGAGTTTTATTGCCTTGGAGAATTAGCAGTCCGATTCTACCATCCGCGGTGCCAACCAAGACGCGATCTTTCGAATATACCTCTCCATCTCTGAAAAACGGCGTATAACAATTAATCTGAAATAATCTGTTTAAAATGTTGCATACGATACGAGCATCACTCAGATGATTACCTATATACAGAGAGCACCGTAGGAGCACTCGGTAATCTCAGGACGGTCGGACTTCTTGTGCCATGTAGAACGCGTACCTAAAAAGCAGAGAGAGAATGCATGTTGTATAATAATTTATTATAATTATAATTAATATTATCAAACTACTTTTCAGATGAATCTTTGATACGTCTCGTCGAATATTACCGCGCAGTCTGCACAAGCGAGAATAGCATACACCACATTGCCGTCTCCGGGCAAGAGCACGACATCGTGCAAAGTTTCCCCGGCCAGATAGGAATCGGCGTCTTTGCAATCCCTGTATCTGTGATAGAGATCGCGCGCACACGCCGCGAGATCAGGACCAAGAACATATCTAGACAGAGTAAATCTGCGATGACAATTAATAATATATTATGAGGAAGTGAGAACAAAGTAAACTTACAAGGCGGAAATTGGATCTATAAGACTGGTATCAAACTCCAAGAACAGTTTGCCTTTTCTCGTGAATCCCCTTACGGAGCTGTCATACGCAATATAAATCTTATCCCTCGGCATACCTATCGTGCCACCAAGGACCATTTTATGGATTTTTGGGCCAGGCAAAGATTTAAAAGACAATTGCAGCTCTCCCTTTTTCATGCCTACAACAAAGAATAAGTTTGTATTTTTTTCCATACTCAAATATATTTTAATATTCTCAAAAAAAAATAGTTTATTATAATCTTATAATATTTTATTATAATTCTATAAAATATTATATACTCTAATCGACTCATTTTTTCTAAAAAAAAAAGAAAAAAATGCAAAATATATTCCTTTAATTATTTTTTAATTTCTTGTTTTTTTCTGTATAATAAACAGAGAATATATAAAAAAAATGCATATATTATGGACTTCTTATATATATATTTATACATAATTATATATTAATATCAAAATATTTTTTGCTGATTATTATGAAATGTTTTTTTTTTATATGAGTTTTTTAATAAAAGATAAAAATAGATACCATAAATGTGCAGTATGCCATCGTGATCCGCAACGGCGAATTTTTGCGGCTGTTTAATTGCTTCATTAGGTGGAAATATGACAGTTGTGCCACGTGAGGTAACTCCTACCGTCGTGTAATCTATTCTTGACAGCGCTAACGTCATCGAGATTTGCTTATTTAATTAATCTTGAACTAGCTGTCGAACAGAATCGATCCGATCAGATTGTCATTATTTTGTTAATCGGGGATTGAGAGAAATTAATAATTTGATTCATCGATTTCACAGACTCTCCTAAAGCGCAAATGATGATAAGAATGCAAAGACGACAATAGAAATGTGCCGCCGCGACGATCGATTTAACCATAGTGACCTATGGCACAACAAAAATCTGATTTTCGAAACCAGAAACGTTTTAATAAGAACAAATTGAAACGTTCACTAATAAAGCTGAAATAACGCCAAAGATTTTTTTTTAAGTATTATGCACACATATATAAATTATAGCTAAAAATTATAAGTATATTTAATAATCTGTGATAATAAATAATATGTAATAAACAGAATAAACAAATATATACACAGGTATACAGTGCCAATTAGGCTTGATAACTTTATTTTTTTTTTTTTTTTTTCTATTGTGTTGTAAGAAAAATAACTCAAGTGACGTAACAATCTATGTATATGCTTTTATTCTAACAATAAAACAATTGTTTTTTGTTTTAAATATATTTATAAGTTAATTTAAACTCACACTTTTATATCTGTCGAAATTAAAATATCGTTCGAGAGTATCGAAATTTCGCAGAATCGAGGTAACAGTCTGGTTTTTAAAATATTTGTGTGTATATATTGAGGGGATTAGAAATTAATATATTTAAATATTATGTGATTTGCAATATATTTATATATATATAATATTCTAATAGTTAAAAAGAAAGAATTTAGATCAAGAGCGTTATATTGGAACAGTTGACTTGAAGAATCTATAACCTAACTATGAGTAATAAGACTAATAACACAGGTAAAGGTATTGTTTTTTTAGCATCTTTTGTTTTACACATAAGTGTAATTTAATTAAATTTCTAAATGTAAGAAATGATATACTTTATGTGTATCGAAATTTTCTTTTCATTTAGGTGAGATAGATCCTGTACAGGAACAGCTGACTGGTAGGGTACGAGAAGTTGGGAATTATGCGATCTGGAGTTTGTCGAGTTGCAAACCAGGATTTGGCGTGGATCAGCTTCGGGATGATATCACGGAAACCTATTGGCAATCAGATGGACAATTACCTCATTTAGTAAACATACAATTTAAAAGAAAAACGACCATTCGTGACATATGTATTTACACAGATTACAAATTAGATGAGAGCTATACTCCTAACAGGTAGATATATTTCTCATTATTTGTAGATATAAATTATTAGGATTAGCTGTTATCAATGTAAATAACAATTTTTGCTAATTTCTAGGATAAGTATCAGAGCTGGGACCAACTTCAATGATCTCCAAGAGGTAGAAGTGATGGATTTAAATGAACCAAGCGGTTGGATAGTAATTCCTATTAAAAACATAAATGATCGCCCCATTAGGACATTCATGATTCAAATAGCAGTCATTAGCAATCATCAGAATGGCAGGGATACCCATATGAGGCAAATCAAAATCCACAGTCCTGCACAGGATATCCTTGGTCCACCGGCGCCTTATATCCCAGGACAGTTTCTCACCAATGAATTTTTACGCTATGCTACAATTAGATAAGATTATAAATATTTATAAATGAGAAAGGACAACATTTTATTATTTATTTGTCAAAATTCAGTTCAGAAGATCTCAAACTTTTTCATTTTCAGTCATTTACAATCTGTTATTTTGTGTATTGTATTTATGCATTAAGAATATATCATCTTTACTAAATTATATTGTAAATAAGAAAAATTTTGAGACTCCTTGTATATGTTTGCGTACACATATCCATGTATTATAGATTGGAATTTGAATGTGTACATATAAGTTATGTGTGAAAAAAACTGTAAACACAATATATTGTTGGGTAGTAGTCAACTCATGACCAATCCACTGTTATCATCATCAGTCGTGATCAGTAGCTTGAGAGGCTTCACTGTGTATGTTCAAATATGTTACACAAACTTTTTCTAATTATCACATTAATATGTATAACAAAGTGCGAACATTTTTCTCAATCTTACTCCATGGAAAATTTATATGCAATACTTAATCAAACGACGGAATACTTTAAAAATCTCACCAATGGTAAAATATTAATATTGATATCCTAGCATTTTCTTTTATCACATATAAAAATTTTTGTCTTCATCTAAAATATTTTTAGCATATGAAGTATTAAGTACTGACAGTTCAAATAATATTAATGATGCAATTAATAAATATATGGAAAATGCGACCAAAACAATCCTTCAGAAAAACAAGCGACAAAAAAGAAATCTTCAGAATGATTTGCAATTCAATAAAGGTAAGAAACTTTAATTCTAGTTATATTTATGAAATTTCATGATATTAATTAAAAAAAAAATTATATAAAATACATCTTTAATATTAATACCTGTGTTATTAAATTTATTACTCTTATATACATTTTTATATAATTATATCAATCTGAAAATTTGCTGAACTTTCCTTCGATACCAAAAAGTTCCTTAAATGCATGCTGGCAGTTGTGGTCTGATAAATATTTGAGAAGTTGACCCATATCATTGTGACGTTCAGTGGTAGGAAAGGAGACCTCCTGAAAATCTGTAAACCTGCGCATGCTGTCTACATCATTGCAATCTTCCTCTTTTTCCAATAATTTTATTAATATCCTGTGCCAATTCATAGTTTTAATCTACAAATTATAAGGATATAAGTTATCCAAATATCGTGTCAAATAATTAAAATATAGAAAAATTGTTAACGTTACTTTTTGCCAGCAATAGTCGCAATCTTCCAGACTTCCTTCCATGCAAATGATTCCTGGTTTACCAGCTAAGCAGAATCCTGTGATAGAATTTTCTTTTGCCAAATTCGCCACATCTCGTCGTTTAAATTTGCTATATATATGATGACTGTAAATCCAATATCTAGAGTAAGTCACCACAGTCTGTGTCTCTTCCATGTCATTCTTAGTTGTGTCATCACATTTAATTGCTTGGTTACATGCTGAAGCCTCAAAATAAGTTTCTGCATTATCCTGCAGCCATGATATCAGTGTATAAATGCAAGGCTCTCCTGCTTCCTGGGCTTTCATGATAATAGACAGCTCCTTGTTTAGTAGGCACTGTTGTGTTCTGTCCAAGCAAGAGCTTCTTGCGTATACATCAGGCTGCTCTTGTGGATAATTGGTTGGTAGATTGACTAGCAACTCAATATTCTTCTACAACATGATACAAGCAACATGTTAATGACATATATATTTTTATATAGCAAAGAAAAAAAATTTTTTAATTAGAATATTACATGAAGTAGTGAAAAGTATATGTATCGTTACATGTTACACATAAATATTATATTACACCGTTCAACGGGATTGCGATAGCGTATTCCAACCATCGGGGTAATTCTCGATCGGGGTGCTCAATGTATTTGTTGATATCAGCCAAAACCCCATAGTCCGCCACGACGAGCTCGTTCGGGTAAACGGACTGCAAAGCTTGCAGTTCGTTCACCTGTGCCGTCAGATTTTCCGTCACCTCCTCTGGACTGGACATGTTTTGAACGCCAACTCATACAATAGAATAATATATTCGTCCGTTTCGCTGGATTTTTAATTTGATGACATTCAGTTCGGTCGAACTAAGATAATAAATACTGATGTCGTTCGGACTATTTGTTCACGTATATTGAGAGTGCTTACGTTGAGGTTATCAAAAGATCAGCTGATACGTCAGCTGATACTCGTGGCTGAAGTAAAATGTCATATTCCTTTTAAATAGCAGTCATGAATAAAAATATAGATTATATATGAATGAAAATAGCTTTTCAATACTTCCCATATTTGGTAGTAGTCTACATTGGAATATTTGTTTTTAATTTTATAATTATTTTTATATTCACATTATTATCTTATTTTTTATCCACGTAGTAAATAAAATATAATTTGAGCTAAAACAAAATGATCAAATAAAAAAATAAATAAGAATAAATTAAACCAAAAGAATTATTTTTTCAATTTTTTAAAATTTAATTAATTTTTATTTTTTTATTTTTAATATACTATATAGTTATTTTAATGTAATATATAACATATAGACGATGAAATATGATTTTTACGAATAATGTACGTTGAATTGTAATCCGTAATCGCTTGATTTTAATTTACTTTACAGACGTGAATGTACTAGAAGGTTTCGAAGAGACTTCATCCTTCAATCTATCGGACATTCAGGACATAACTTTCTTTTCCATAGGAGATGAACATTCGCTGATGGCTAGGCTTGCAGCAACTGTCCATTCCTCAAATATATCACTTTATCGATTCGTTGTGCGTTATAATATCTTATTTAAAAGGATAAAAATAAAACTCCCTGTTTTCTATAACTATAATAATTTTTTTTAGGATAATGAAGTGCAACTCGCGGCAATGTATCCGTTATCCGATGGAAAACGAATAATCGTAAGGAATTATAGCGCTGGTACGCTTATAGTTGTGCAAAAGGGCACTGATGGGATCGTCATTCTTCGTCTCGGCAAGAACAAGAACGGTGATTACGAATTACAATTCAAACAGGAGTTCGAGATTCCCGGAGTGACGCACGCAGATATGTGGCTCGGGATGAATCAATTGTATTTGGGAGTCGCATCGGAAACGAAGATATTCGTATACGTATGGCTCGGCGAACACTTCGACAAAACCGATAGCTTGCGCTTCGGGGCAAGAAAATTATTACCCTTCCAGAACAAAAGCTTTATACACATCGCGATTGTAGGATCTCTCACCAAGATATTTCGTTTTTCCGTGCGTTCCAATAAATTCGTAGAGATACAAAGATTGCATTATGGTAGAGATGTCAGTTCGTTCTACTTCAAGAAAGGCCACTTTGAAGAGCACTTCCTGGTTTTGGCCGGTAACGATTCTACAATTTTGTACAAAGAAATGTATGGTCGTTTCGTGCCCTTTCAAAGAATCGCTTCGGTATATATTCATTCCTTGGCAATGGAAAACACTATCATTCTTCTCTTCGCGGAGGAGGACGCTATAGGAATTTATCAATACGACGGATGGAGATTTCTCAAGACGCACATGAAACAGTTATCCAACACTCAAATTCGTCAAATTCATTCATATAATAATCAAGACATACTGGTGGCACAAAATCAAAACGGGGGATGGAAGTTTCTGAGACCCGTTTGGGCCGCGAAGAAGACGTGGAAATCTTTACAAAATGAAATAGCCGCTTGGTGTTCGGAGATCAAGCAAAAATTATCTCAAAGAAACTTGGAAAAAATTCCAGAATTCAAGAATCCCGTCATCTCGAACGCATACATCGGTCGACTTCGTGTTCTAAACGTAAGAGATATTTGCCTCTCAATGTTTTTTATTATTTCCAGTAGAAGATTTTTATCCTCTGTCTTGAACCAACATAATAAAAAAAATTAGATTTAAATATTGATTACAGCTAAATGATTATAATACAGAGGATTTGGTCCGCTTAACGCAACAATATAATAATACAATTGCCAAATTAAATGCGGCAAATAGTCTCTTAGCGCAAGAAACAGAAAATACCGAAGGGTCTAAGCATACAGTATTATATGGCAAAAAGATTACAGTCAAGTGCAAAACATCTTGCTACATTCATCGTATTATTACGGATGACGAAGTTAAACCTGCTGCTAAATACGTAAATTCGGAAATTGCCAATCAGACTCTAGAGTTTGCCAAAGTAAAAGTAAAAACGATGAATGATTGGAAATGTCCCATTCCTAATTTTAATATAGATGATATATCTGTGACAGAATCTATCAATGGGATACTGATGCAGGATCTGCAAGAAAAAACGTTAAAAATTTCAGGAAATCAAGAAATTTCAGGTAGTTTATTATGTAACACAACATACTAATTGTAAGATTTCTTCTTCACGTTTAAATATTTAAAATAAATAAAACATATTAAAAAATGTTAATATATAAACATTAAAATATTTTTATACTATATCTTATTTCTGATGCATGAATTTTAGGTACACATATCTTCGCCAACTTGCATGTGATAAATGCTTCGATTCCGTTGGACATCGCGACGAATAGCACCCGACAAATAGTACATATGAGAAAGGCAACAGTGAAAGAGTTACATCTAACTGAGGACGAATTTTTCTTGCCATTGAATGGTACTGAACTGACTGTAATGAACGGCTCGATAACCGCCGCGAAAGTGAGAGTCACAGGACTTGTCGAACTGAAAGGCGGAATAACAGGCAAAGGAATTGAAAAATTAGCGCCCTTGAAATATATTTCTACACCTTTGATCTTGTACGGCGATCGCTTTTTACAAAACGTCACCTTCAGCAATGTTGTCAAGGTCAAAGATATCGTTCGAACTCGCGGAATGTCCCTGAAAGAGATCTCGAAAAATTGCATACCGCTAAATTCTAATGTATCAGTGCACTTAATATTATCCAGTGATAAAACAGTAATTATTTGAAATTATTTTAAAATTTATTTACGATGTATGCGACTATGTATCGTAAATTTATCTCGCATTTTTTAATTTTTATTCTCACAGCAATGGAGCAACGTGACTTTGTGGGACTACGCGAATTGGGTGACAAAAAATTCTACTCAGACTATCGTGATTTCTGGCACAAAATTCACAAATAACAGTGTCGTTTTGACAAACGCTACCTATACAAAGCTTCCGATTCCAAAGTACGTCTCTCTCTTTCTCTTTTCGCTGTAAAAAAAAAAAATAAAAAACATACAATTCTAAAAATATATTTCTTTCAGACTGACAATTCCTTTATGTGTTACGGAAGTCGTCACTCCAGAAATTATAACTTCTTTGCTGACGGTCGATGATATGGTTGTAAAAAACTTAAATGTTTCGCACATAATCGGAGCTGATAATTTGAATACGACCGTCTTCAATTCAGTGTCAGCTTTGCGCAGCGTTGATTTTTCAAAGAAGCTATTTACAGGTCGCGTTTTCATCAAGAATATTTTAGCATCGGAAATTAAAGGAACAGATCTAAGAGGTAAATAAATTAATTAGTAAAGCGATTTCGTGACATTAAACTTAAATAATCATATTATGTAGACTTGAGCATTCAAATGAACAAGTGGATGGACATAAATCATTTCAAAGGATCAATAAACATTACGAAGCTCGTCGTTGACAATCTTGAAACGCCCGCCTATCTCAATCTCTCTTTACCTACAAAAGTAAAGAACGTAATTATAAAAGCGGATAGCGATATCGGAAAAATCAATAACATTAATATACAGTCTTTTATGGAAAATGTACTGAAAGTAAACGACGTAATATCCTTGGAACACGTGACATTCGGTAAGTCACTTATATTTCTCTTTGATTCCAAATGATTAAGAATCTAATTTGTTTATTTATTTTCACTCCCACAGCTAACGGTTTTACATCAAACCACATATATGCTTCCCGTTCGACGTTAAATTTCTCACATTTAGATGCGCATCCTAATCTTCATTCAAAACAAATCTCTACAACATTGAAAACAGTTGGGATAAATGTGCCTCAGACTTTCGGTTATATAGCAAGTGATATACCATCGACATTTGTTATACAAGGTATACTGAAATTCAATAGTTATATTTTGTAAAGCAACAAAAATATTTTTAATATGACATATATATATATACATCTATTTTCAGGATCAGCTAAATTTTCAACAGAGCCAATTGTGCAAAATATACGAGATGTGAATCTCAAACAATTATCCGAAAACATATGGATGGCAAACGAGGATACCGTTCTCTCTGGTAGCAACATGAACGTTAAGAATATAACTTTAAAAGCAGATGTTATGATACACGTAAGGATGTCGCTAAAAAAAGAGATTTGTCCAGAAAAAAGTATCCTTAAAAAAAAAAAGTTAATTATTTTTTTGTTTCAGAATCCTGCAAATTCATTGAATGTAAAAATGTGGTCGCAGTTATCGAGCAAATTATTGAGTAAAACGAAAGAACAGCATATTACCGTAGTTTCATCATTTAAAGATGTTGCAGTGCCCGCTATCATTGCGGCGAACAATGCAACTCTTGAATCTTCGGACATTAGCTTGAAAGATATGCTAACTAATTCCTTGATGAGAGATACAGCACAAACTGTAAATGCCGCATGGCACTTTGAAGAATTGGATATAAGTAAGGCGGTTTGTGTAAATTGGAATGAATGATATTATTTGTGAAATGATATTATTTCTAAAAATTAAAAAAAAATTATTTTTGCTCAACTTATATAGACAATTTCAATTGGGATGGTAAACTCAATGGAATCGACTTGAAGACTGACGTCGTTAGACATGACGCGAAACAGAATATTATCACTGGAAAAAAGACGATTTCAAGTTTGACAACTAAAGATTTTTGGTTGCTAAATATAGATTTCTCGAACTTCGTTAACACCGCTCTAACTCAAAAGTGTCAGAAGCTAACTACAATTAAAGGTCGAAAAACTTTTAACAACATCGTCTTGAACAATTTGAGGTAATCTATATTTACTCAAGCAATATTATTATTAAACAGTCATTAAGAACTTAAACCTCTCTTTTTTAGTGTCAAAGGTGAGATTATGGGTCGCAAGATCGAAGAAGCATTATTAAAATCTGGAAATCAGATATTGTTTGGAATCAAAAAGATACGAGGTCAGCTTAATGCGCCTTCCCTTATAATTGACGGCACCGTGAACGACGTAAATTTGACGGAATTGACAAACAATCAAATGAAGAAGCATAAAGCGGTGCAAACGATAGACAGCACATTCGATTTTAGGAATGATCTTGAAATTTTCGGAAATGTTACAGTCAGCGGATTCTATGAAAAAACAGATTTGACGAACATTAGTAATCAGAATGAAATAGACGTCGTCTTGGACAGAACGACGAAAGTTGTGGAATTGGTAGAGGATATAACAATTGCATTGCAAAGTGAGTTATAATTTCGATCACGCATTAATACCGTTCAAATATTCTGATAATTCAAGTTATTTTTCTACAGATCGTGCAATTTATGTAAATAAATTTGAAGAAGTAGATGAGGATGTATTGGAAATCACTTCTAGCATTTTTAATAGTGAGAATGTGATAGATCTGAACAACACTTGTCTTTGCGAATCGGAAAATATTTCCTCGCTTTGCAATGATACGAAATTATTTGATATTCTCATCGGTACAAATTCCAGCGCGTTTTTAACGAAAAAATTAGTGCCGATAAATAATGGTGTCTTTGCAGTAGTAGTGTCATCAGATTTCATCTGGATTTATTCATATATTGCAGCAGAAGAACAACTTTATCGGGAAGCAGGTGAGTCTATAATAAAAGAATATTATTTAGTCATGTTATGTAAATAAAGCAGATTATAAAATTATGAAACATTGACAGAACTATACGTGCCTGGTATACTTGAAGCATCTGTGGAACCGATTAATAATTCAATATGGATTATTTTGCGATTATCTCAACAAACCTTGATATTGCATTATCAAGTGTGGAAGGAGTTCGAGCGATACATTTTGCCAGGTTCGAATTCGTTTGTAATCAGCAAGACACCGAACAATCAACATTTACTAATACGATCTGACGGTATGTGGAATCTCGAAGGAGTCTCTCATCCTGAACATATTTTTAAAATGCCTCTAAATGGAAAAATAAAGACTTTCGCTCTCGGTGCTGATTATTACGTCGAAGCGACAACAGCAAACCACACGGCTGTCTTAAAAGCGCGATACGTAGGTAATTAGAATGCATAATTTCTTTAGTTATTTTTGCAAATAAGCGTGTATATATATTGTAAATATGTTTTACACTCGTATATCTATTATTCTTACTATTGCAAATCGAAAATGAGAAAAACGTAAAAAGAAAATTTATAGATATGTATGTTAATTGTATCTATGATAAATGTTCTGAAAAAAATATATTGAATTGCAATGCATCTTAAATTATTTTTAGTTGTTTTATTTTCACAAGTGCTAGATAAATATGTGTAAAAAGGCGAGTGTTGTAGAGTCGAGATAGAGACCAGGATTTATAAACTAAGTTCCAGCTGTCATAACTGTTGAAACTGTCGCCTAAAAAAGAAAGAAAAAAATTTTGCCTAATTTTGCTTGATGATATATATAATATACAATTAATTCTAACTTCATACTTTTACGGTATCTTTAGGGATCGTTACTTCCTCTGCTGCACGCGATCTGTAATCATTGTTGATCCCCCTTCTCTCCTCGACTTTGAACCGTTTCTGAAAATCGGTCACTCGTAATCTCGCGTGGCACTATTTGCTATCTGTATTCTTCTTAATTATATAGAATTGCGAAAAGTAACCGAATCGACACGTTTGATGTCAATTGCATTGCAAGTTCAGTTAATCTTGCAATTCAATGTGCGATAAAAAGTGCGTGTACGCCAGGTAGATGACCAGCAGCGTTCTACGCATCGTTAACACGATATACGACGGAAGCGATGTTAAGAGACACTTGGACTTATCAAGAATGTTTAAAAATAACGATCGTACGAGGCTCTCTGTTTGTGGCGGTACCCTCCTTGTGAACTTCTCTTCGTGTCTCTTTCGTTCTTCGATCGCGTAGTTCAGCGCGGACTGTTCCGCAGGAGTAAGCACCATGAGACGCGGATCCATGGCGATCCAATCGCCATGCACGATCTGATCCAAACGCCAGCGTTTAGACACATCTGGTTCAAGCATATTGTTCACGAGCTTCTTCACGACATCGGTCACGTTGTCCTTTATTTTACTACGAAATTTCCATTTGCGTGCTATTTGCAACTCGTACAAACGTTTTATATTATCTTCATCAAACGGCATGGCCTTGTTTAGCAATATGTACAGAATCACTCCCAACGACCATATATCGGATATCTTGGGATTGTACGGATAGGCGCGGAGGATCTCCGGCGCCGCATACGACAGCGAGCCACAGTACGTATCGCTCAAAACGTGCTTACCACGACTGTCGATCGTGTAACGGGCGAAACCGAAGTCTGCCAATTTTACATTGTAATTGGCTGTCAGGAGAACGTTCTCGCATTTGATGTCGCGATGCGCTATTTCCATCTCGTGTAGATACTGAAGACCTGGAAAACAAATTTGCGTTGAAAAAATTATATGCAATCTCGATGTAACAGCCAAAACAGAACAGAAAATCACAATAATCACAAAAATCAAAATGACATCAAAATGACATCATAATTACTATCAAAATTCATTATGATGTAATTTTAATGTCCTTTGATATTATTGTGATTTTCTGTTCTTAGGATTATAAAATACGACATTGACCTTTCGAAGAGGCAACTAAGAATAGAGCTACGATTAATAACTAATATACTTTCATATATTTGTAATCGATTTACAAATTTACACCGTAATTCCTTCACGATACGAATATTACGATACCTAAAGCGAGTTGCCTAAACCACACGCGGGTTTGGTTCTCCGATACCACGCCATTCCTCAATACAAAATCGAGAAGATCACCATTCTCGGCGAAACGCATGAATATGAAGTATTTAGTATGCCTCTGAAAAATACTGTGCACATGCACAACGTGCGGATGATTCAGCTTCGCTAGAATGTCCAGTTCGCGCGGCAGAAACTTTCGGACAACATCTCGCGGTGCGTTCGTGGTGTTGATGATCTTGCAAGCTAGGATGTTATTTCGTTCTGATTCGTGTTCCGGCTTATACTCGGCCAAGTATACCTATAATAAATGAAAAGAGCGTTATTACTTAGAAACATTTGGGCGGAAAAATTTAATTCTCTAATTATGATACCAACTTTTGCGTAACAACCTTCGCCGAGCTTTCTTAGCAGCTTGTAACCCCGGGCTAACAATGTGGCTTCCTCGGACGGAGTCTGGCTCAGATGCGACATGAGATTCGCAGGACGACAGACGGCATTCTATCTTTCGAGTTACCATAATTCGCAACTCCTCCCTCACTTTGCTTAGCGTTTAAATATGTATGACATCGCAAATAATATTCAAAATGCAGAATTTCAATTTGTGTATTCAAAAAAGCATAAAGATACTTGTATTACTATTTCTTTATTGATGATGATAACGAATCTTATACTAGAAATTTTGAAGAATCTATTGATGGTTATTTAATCATTTTGACGGATTGTAAAATGACACGCGTACCGATGACTGCTAACTGAGCACGGTCGTGTGTTTCTACTGAAGTAACAAATATAAAAAACAACGAAATATCGAACAAGAAATAAAAAAATAAGAAAAATTTAAAGAGGAAAGATAGCACAATCGTACACACAAATATAAAACATTGGAAATTACATTAATATATTTTCTCACAGTTTAAAAAATTCTTAATTATTTAATGCGAATTCAATTAATATAACATTTCACACATCGGTAGCGTATTCCAAGCGTTTAATAATCGTTTTGTATTCATCTTCCAAAAGACGATATTCATTTTCCAGTATCTCTTTTCGTTGTTCTTCAGATGGTAGACCATTATCATGAGTAAACGTTCCTTTATCTTCATTTTTCAATGCACGTTCTATTTTTGCCTCTTCATTCTGTTTTCTTTTAAATGGTATATTCAATCTATTCTTCACATCTAATCTATATGCTCGATATTCTTCCGCATTTGCAACATTCGTCGCGCGCAGTCGTAGAATTTCGTATACTATACGAGCTTGTTTCTGTTCGGGCAAAATATTTATAAGAAAAAAAAAAAAAAATGATAACGGTAAGTAAAAAATAAACTGCATGTTAACGTAGATACCTTATTTATTCTGAATTTGTCCCTAGCTTCAGTGACCATTTCATTGTCAAAACCTTTCTTTAAACGTTCTGGCTTGAAACTAGATAATGTGCTGCAATTCAAAGCATCCACGTAGTTTCGCAATCGTTGAAATACCTCGGACGGACTTTCAACTGCAAATATAAATTCATTAAGAGAAAATTATTAACGAACGATACATTTTTTTTCTCGATCATTTTTTCATTTTACCTGTTATATCTTTAACTTCATTTCTCGAATTGTATTCACGATAAATCGCTTGCAATAAGTGTGTACCAAGACCCATCCGGCGAAACAATGGTAAAATTAAAAATTGAGCGATACGCGGCCGAATATGCTGCGGATATGCGTAATATCGGTACACAGTAACAAAACCAATCGTAGCATACCGAGTTATACCCATGGATGTGGTATATTTTTCAAATCTGTTTCAAGAGAATATTTATTTAATTATTTAATTAATTAATATCAAGTATATTATATTTGCAATTATTTATTTATCTATTGATTCGGATAATAAAAGATATCAAACATATCAAATAATACTTACATATTAAAGTATTGCCATCGATCGTCATCCACATCAATAAAAAGAGCTGCGTCTATGTACCAAAGAAGAAATGTTTGAATTCTTTGATGGTATTCCCTGAATCCTTTATAATTCATATCAGATTTGTAGATTTCAAATCGCTTCGTGGTACCTTTATCTATAATTGTTTACATGTATATGTAAGTATAATCATTATACATTAATAGCATATATAAACATAAAAATATAATATTGAAAAATATAAAAAGTACCATTTAATGAGAAAGAATGTATCAATTTCCCATATGGTGTAAATGTGTCATCCTTGACAAGTGCATTAGTAAAATTAGTTAAGCTATAATGAACATCAGGTGCAAGTTTAGCGGCAATCTTTGTTAAAACTTCATCAGCTTCGACTCCTTCATATTCTGCATTTACTTTTTCTGTATATGTCATTCCCAAATATGTTTCTAAACAACCCGCTGCATAGAACAGTTGTACTTTTAGATCCTGATAACCAAATATTATTTCCCTACAATAAATAAAAAAAATGACAGATAATTTTATATATATATATCATACATAATCTTTATATTTGTTAATAGAGAATGTATATTCGAATAATTGGCATTTTAATAACAAACCTATCTCCAAATACTTGATAAGTCATTTCTGGTTTAAATACAGTTTCTTTTGAGTTCAAATCATCAAGATCGCGGATCAATCTGAACTCTAAGACTTCGTTGCTATTTGTTACCAGTCTTTTTAAACGTGTCGCTATCGAATCTTCCATTTTCCTAAAAAGAGAAATATATAAGATAATATAATATATACATATCCTAATTTTTCAAAACTCCTAAACAATTCTTTTTGCTTCAAGAATTTGACCTTTTGGCTGTAGTAATAGGGATATAAGATACAGGTTAGAACACTGTAAAAAAGTAACGTTTTGGTTTTTAATGCGAAAAATTACCTTGCGTTGATATATACGATAAAATTAATCAATCTAAGTCTTTTATGCTAATTTTTATCATGCAAATACTTTGGCGCCAAAAAACAACTATCCGAGCAAATTGATATTTGAATGAAAACCGTTCCGTTGAAGTTTCCTTTAATCCATAGATGCAGAATGTATAGTAACGCAACTCTTCTTTGATGTTAGCGCCGATAAAAATAAACTGCACATGCGCGAACGAAGCAACCAATCATGGCAGTGATCTTCTGTCTCATTTTTCTTTCATTTTGATTGCGGTCGGGAAGATGCTAGAAATTCTTCGAAAAGCATTTGATTGGCCAATTAGGACAAAAAGAGCAAAGATTTCTTTATTCTGATTGGTTAATGTAACGTTTCGAAGCATTTCTAGCATCTTCCCGACCGCAGCTTTTTTCATATTTTTTGTCTCACTATCAGTAAAACATTCTAAAATAATATCATTTTAATATTGTGCATAGAAAGAATATATATCAAGTTAGAGATTACATTGTGAGCAATTTATAATATTTTACAATATATCTTATAATATATTTCAAATTTATATTAATATAAATTAATAATAATAACATACCTATATATTCATATTTTTACAATTTTTAATCTATATGTATATGATAAAATTACATATATAAATTGTAATAGTAAAATATACGGATATAGTTATATATAATTATAGTATGATTTTAGAGAGAGATTATGATATATTCCTGTGACAATAAGTCTTTATTTAAATTTAGAGGTAATTTACTAACATTTATCCCATTTCAAGCGTGCGTTACCTGGGAGATGTAAACAATTTCATTATGGATCCGTTTCCTGCAATCTTTCGCATTCTATCGTTTGCATTCAAAATGAAATACTTACATATTCAGATATTAAAAACAAAAAGGAATGGTAAAGGGTGAAGAATTTAAGGAAAAATACATAAAGGATATAATCGAGAAAGGAATGGAAATATCTATTGTGGATATTATTTTTATCGATTAATTATTTGTAAAAAAGTTTTCGAGCAAAATGGCAGCGTCCTTGCAAACTCGTGTTCTATATGGTTTAAAAACAGATATAATCGGTAACGCACATTACATTACGGATGCGGAAATTTTATATCCCGTTGGTAATGTATTGGCGATTCATAATGTTCTTCAGTATCAGCAAAAGTTGATTCGATTATCCGATAAAAATATAAATGTCATTTGCGTCTCGGCTAACAAGTGAGTAAATTATACATTGAGAAAAAAAAAATATACTTTCTCAGACAGATATAATAAATGATATAATAAAGAAATTAGTTCCTGTAAAATAAAATAAGTTAAATGAAATAAATCTGCTCGTTTTTTTGATTTTAATAAAAAAAAACTTATCAAATAGAAGGATTCATAATAGTTTGATAATGTAAATGATTATTAATTCATTTTAATCTTTCCATTTCTTGCACAAGGCGCATAGATAATTCTAAATCGTTATAATTTCATAGAAAATACGTCGCTGTATCTGAAGTGGGGGACAAACCTACTATATCTGTTTACGATCTCCAGTCTTTGAAGCGCAGAAAACTGCTCGGAATACCTTTCGACACGCCAGGAGTAACTAGATTTACGAGCATAGGTTTCACCTTTGATAGTAAGAATCTAGTAGCGATTACTGGTGAACCCGATCTAACATTGCTCTTCTATAACTGGGAGAAGGGTAAAGTCGAGTCGATGTCCAAGTTGGCAAATCCGCAAAATCCATTGGCGATCCCCGAGATATTAGCCTGCAATCCGACAGACTCGTCAGTGGTGGCGGTCGGCGGCCCGTACAACTTCAAATTTCTTATCGTTTCCGAGACAATTTGGCGTGCATACGGTTTTACCAAGGGAGATAGTCTCTTGGTTTCCTCGATGACCTGGCTGGACAGCGACCGAATGCTCGTCGGTACCGAAGAGGGTCGTGTGCTCTATATGGAGAACGGCGATTTGAAAAACATTTACTGGATATCAGATACGATGTCAATGAACCTCAAGATCCGTGAGGAGTACGTTATGCCCGTTGTCGCTAGCTTGCCGGTGACATTGGACAACGATCAAGAAGAGTTGGTCACCTGGGAGCAGAACGTGCGTTGCTTGATCGGATTTCCACGAGGTTTCGCCTACGCCCACGGTCCGGGCACCATAATACTTTTTGAAAAGGAAGGGAAGCACAAGTATACGAAGAGAAACATCTATGTGCTTCCAAAGCAGGTGTTGAAAGATGAAGATCCGAATCTATATAAGATCAACATGATCGATGTGAATCCCGGACTTGACCAGCTGATTATCACCGCCGGTTGGTCTCAGCTGTATTACGCTGCATTGTGGGGTCTGGATCTGCAGAAGGACCCTAAACCACAGCTGCTTAGAATCATGGGCCAGCCGTTACATCATGGTCCTATCAGCGGTCTCGCCACGTGTGCATGGAAGCCGGTCTTCATGACATGCGGCGAGCTGGATCGTAGTGTTCGATTGTGGAATTTCGAAACTGAGAGCATGATCATGCTGAAACAATACACTGAAGATATATATGGTATTGCGTTACATCCAATGGGGCTGTTCTGTTTGATTGGCTTCACTGACAAGCTGCGTTTCATGAGTATCCTAATTGACGATTTGTTGCCAATGCAAGAGATTGCCATTAGAAGCTGTACAACGATTCGCTTCAGTTATGGCGGTCACTTGTTCGCTGCGGTCAGCGGCAATGTCGTGCAGGTGTACACCACCATTGGCTTTTATAATCCCTTCATCCTCAAAGGACATACGGGTAGGGTGAAGGCTCTCCTCTGGTCGCAGACGGATCTGAAAATGTTAAGTATGGGCACGGAGGGTGCCATATACGAATGGGACATGACCACCGGCATGCGATCCGGCGAAATCATTTTGAAGGGCATCATCTTGCATGACATTGCGTTGTCTTCGGACACTTCATTCTTTTATTGTATCGCCAATGACGATTATATACGCGAAATAAAAAAAAATGAGGTATGAAAATGAAATTTTTGTTTATATTTCAAATTTTGAATTTGGAAATGTATAAAGATTTTTAAAAAATTATACTTTTCTCTTTTTTTTTTATTAGGTTATTCGAGAGTTTTTTTTGCCTGGTAGAGAAATGCATCAAATGCTCATGGGAAAAGATGATATAACGCTATTCATAACTTCTGGTGGTATCATTATCTCGTTGAAGTGTCCGCTTCAAACTCCGATAGAATCGCTAGACTTTCATATACACAGTGTCGATATTACACAGGTAGCGATACGTTATTTAAAATCTTTTGTATAAATCGCTTTTCCTAATTGTTCTTTCATTTCTTTCTTTTTTCATTCTAGATCGCGCTCCCTTACAATGAGAATTGTTTAATCTCCGTTGCAAAAGATGGTAGTTTATGCATTTGGAAATTATTCTATCCCGAAGGAAAGGCGAAAATAAGCAGAGATCTACCATATACGCATGAAGTGTTAATCGGCACAGGCGACTTAGAGGAAAAGATGCACACAATCAAGAGTCTGACGGTGAGAATGAGAGAAATGGAAACCGAGCACGCGTATAAACTGCGACAAATTGATGTACAACATAATGACACGTTACGCGCCGTGCATCAAGGTTACTGCGAGGCCATCGAGGAACTTCGAGATAAGATTGAAAAGCTTGAGGAGGACCATATAAATGAGATCAATAACATAAATGTAGAGATTATGAAAATGAAGAAGGCTCACGAGGAAGCAATGCGACAGATGGAAAGCAATTATGAGATCAAATTAATTACAGAATACGATAAGTATCAGGCATTCGAAGAACGTACCACTATAATGCGTGAAAACTATGAGAAACAATTAAAAGATCTGGAGAAGCGCGACGCGGAAGAGCTACAGAGAACCGTGACGAAGTACGAAGCTCTGCTTCACGAAAAGAAAGTGGAATTGGAAGAATCGTCCGATGAAATGGCGCACAAAGAACGCGTTCACGAGCATTTAATGGCACAGATAGAGGATGACGCGGATCGTGAGATTCTCGAAATACGTACAAAGTATGAAAATTTGTTGTACGAGGAAAGACAGGCCAATTTGAAGCTCAAGGGAGAGGCCGGACTGATGCGAAATAAATTCATAGCCAGCCAGAGAGACGTGGACGATCTGAAAAGACAAGTGCATCGCGTACAAAGTGAATTTGAGCAGTTTCATAAAAATATACAAGAACTGGAGAAGCAAATAGCGGAGCTGAAAAAGGAGATCAGCGAGAGAAATGCTATTATTCAAGACAAAGAGCAACAGATATACGATATGAAACAGACAAATCAGGAATTGGAAAAGTTCAAGTTCGTACTAAATTACAAGATAGAGGAATTAAAGAATCAAATAGAGCCGAGAGATCGTGAAATACAGGAACTAAAGGAGAATATTCGGGACATGGAGGCGGAGCTCATAAGTCTTCAAAAAACTAAAGTGAATCTAGAATTGCAGTTGCACGAAGCGCGTGAGAAATTGCGCGCAGCGCGTCAAGAGCTCGATCGCGAAATGCATAAAAATAAACGGTGTGAACAGCTTGTGCGAAAAATTCGCGTAGACATTCTCAATGCTGCGGGACTCATACAAGAACCAAACGCTTTGAAAACGGCGGTGAGAGATTTATATCATAAATACAGCGCGGACGATGAATTTTTACGTAGTCGCAAAGCAGATGTGGACGCGCAATGCGAATTCATCAAGCAAAGGGACTATTTGGAAAGGACCGTTGCATCTTTAAGGAAGCAAGTGTTCCAGGACACGGCTACCGGTGATAAAGGTTTAGAAAAAATGATAGAGGAGAATAGCATGCTTATTGTGGAACTAAACGCTCTGAGGCAGGAATTGAAAGAGACACGACAGCATATTTTCCATATAGAGAGTCTCTTAGGTTTAACACGAAAGGTGCAACCTTTAGAAGCGAGAAAGAAATTGGATAAAGTATATCGCGGGTACGAGGAGCTACAGGAAAAATATACGACACAAATGCAGGAGTATCAGCAGGTTATTCTAGCATTGAAGGAAGATATCAAACGACTTTTAAGCAAGGTTCCTTGTGAAGAGATGGAAACTGAAAAGAAAGAATCTTAAACAATTTCGCGAAATTAAATATACTCGTTTCTTTCGGAAATGTGAGCAGTTTAAAAATAGTTTTAATAACAAATCATTGTTTTTCAATAATTATATATAAGGAATTTTCAATTTGTTCCTATTGTATATTGCAATTTATATGTGTGAACATATGTATATATTATATATTTTTTTTTATTCGGAAAAAGTAAATAAAAAAGCATTATATGTCATAATATATATAATTATAGAAAAAGATAGTTACCACATATTCTGAAAAGATGATATAAAAGTAAAAAAGTTGAAACCAAAATGTATATATCTCTTTTACGTTTGTGCAAATTTCATTATAAAATTAATATTACTTGCCTATAATATTATTTACCTTACAATAAATAATTGTACCTTCTAAACAGATTTATTAATATTTATTTTGAAAATAAAAAATTGGAATAATATTTAATTTTCATCATTATATAACTTACGATTTGAAAATGCTTTGATTTAGAGAATAAACGGAATGATAGCTTTACGATTTTTTGGATAATGCGAGAACTCTTTTTTATAGGCTTTGTGTTTTCCTAATGCCCATACAGTCATTTGATACGCGCCAGCAAGCATAAATAGACCAGCTAAAAATTTAAATATACGAATCAGTAAAACTGTCATTTGCATGCAATGTCAAAAATCAAAAATTTGTGCATAATTTCCATTGTGTACACATACCTGGAAGACAGGACGTCATTATGGTGAAACCGATCCAACTGCCTATTTCGTATGTATAATTGGGACAAGAGACAAGTTTGAAGAGCGCGGTAAAAGGATTATCAGTCGGCATGGGAACTTTTCTGACTGTAGTACCTGGTGGTCTCAAATCCCTCAGAGCTAAATGAATGCTGAGATTACCTAGCTCACACAGTGCAAAGGTCACTGCTCCAATATAGAATTGAAGTGCGCTGGGAGCTGTATATAATGGATGATTTGTATGATATGCCACATACATAGCAAAAAGCCAATAATAGGAACAATTTTTGAATAGATTACGCAATGGCATTGTTGCGTGACTAAAACGATGAACAAACAGAGTTTCCAGCAGACGTTTTGCATAATGCACTGTCCAACAGACAGCTGCCCAACTGAAAAGAAAGAAAATAGTTATGTAAAATATTTAATGCTGTAAAAAAAGTGTTCATGGAAATATGATTTAAAATTTTTATATGAATTATAAAGCGAATGACTTACTTAGCTACATAGTGATATTTGCTGATATTGACATTTCCATAAAACAACCATGGACGCTGATACAACCAAAAATACACTACTAATGGTCCTGCATATTCCAACAAAAATACAGTCTTCCAGCCAATTTGGGGACCAAGATCCTTGTAATAAAGTTTTCCATTTGGTTTTAGTGATAGAGATTTAATTGTTTCAGAATCAGACAATGCTTTTCCCTTAGCCTCCAATCTCAGACTTTGTCTTTGAACATAAGGTGCTTTCTTTAATTTAAACAATTGTTGTTTAATTTCTTCTATTGTAGTGTTCGAATTTACCTGCAAAAAATATACATACTATGTAAAAAAATGTTAAGTCTTATTGATTTTTCCAATCCAGAAGAAAGATAAAAAAAAGGCAAATTCAAAATTAAATTTTTCAATCAAATTATTTCAGTATTAATTAATCCTTATATTTTTACTTACATTGACCTTGGTTATCAGTGTCGAGGATTTTGCCGATAGGATTTCAATCTGAAAAAAAAAATAGAAATAGAACAGTGTGTAGCATGACAAGCAATGATACAAACTCTCACATCATCAAATTCATAATCTTTCGATGCAATGATATAAAATACTAATTTTTACCTCCATTTTCGTGAATTTCAAACGGTTCTTTCGCGTAAAGATTCTCTCTTTCTTGCCTCTTCACACGACAAACACTGGCACACTGGCAACCAAACTTCGCACTCTCGTCCTCGTCACCGTCGTCGACGACGTCAACCTTATTATCCGCATCTTACTTCTTGATGATGACACCGCGCGGCGCCGCGTCCGCGATCACGTGACCGACAACCTTTCAATTTTCGATGATCAATGGCATTCCGTTAGTTTCTAGCGGGCTCGCAGAATTGGATAACTTCAGAGAGAAAGAGAAACAGAGAGTGCATCGCGGCGATAACCCGTCATTAAAAAAAAAAAAAAATAAAAAATAAAAAATAAACAGAAAAAGATATCAAATCTCAATCATGTGCACATATACTGAATGTGATTATTGCGTGCGACTTTAAAATCGTATATGCAAATTACTTGTCTCTCGGTGTCAAATATGTACATATTCGCATCTTTATTTCGCATAATGTATATGTATAATTTTCGACGTAGAATGACGCAGCAGTTTGTAGCATTTACGTAGGTAAGGTACAGTAAAAAACCTGCAAACGTGAGCAAATATTTTATATAACACTTGCCTCTCCTCCCTCCCTTCCATCCACATATACGAAGCATATATGACTTTTTTCTCTCTTTTATAATTATGTAATAGTACACGTAATTATGTAACATATACACATAATATATTTTTTATTGGTATAATTATATAATATTTTTTTACATAATTGCGATCGTAAAAGCTTTCATATTATCATAAAAAGGAATAAATAATATTACTATACAACGCGTTTTTTCTCTGAATAGATGTAATTAAAATTATGTTCATAATTGCGTTCGCAATTTAAAGTTGATTTTGTCCTTTGTAAACTTTGCATGTGATATTTTAATCATCTGTTTCCTCCTGATACACGTTACAATATGCAAAAGTGATTTGTGAATGTAACACATATACTAGAAATATAAAAATATTCATTAGATTTTTTAAATGATGTCCATATTATCGAATATAAACAACGTGATATATAAATAAACGAAAGGATACTTTATAAAGATAATACAAATACTACTAATAAATGATGACAAAAACAGCACTTTTTCTTTTAGAATTAAGTAAGTTTTTTCATGTTTATAGCGTATGTGTTTTCTTAGAAAAACAGTACGACGTGTCGTGTCAAAGTGCTCAATATTTATATCGCGTAAAATCATATCGCGTATTTTTATGGACCGGGTATTTTATAATTTTCTTATTATTTGGCAATCCTTTGATGAGTTCGATGGAGATGCCGAGAATAATAGAGTCCGTGTTTATAATAGAGAGCCCGTGTTTACGTCCACAGACAAAAACGCGTTCTATTATAAACAAAGTTTCACGATCGAGATATTTAGATAATGAGCGAGAGAGGTTACAAATAATAGGTAATTACGGCAACTTACAATAAGACGATTCATTATCAATTATATACGGTCGATCAGATTGGTACTATTAGGTTTCCTCATGCTTTTTTTGCAGATGTCGCATTATGCACGTTTGTTCCATCAGTAATGAGTCGTTCGAGGATAACATGTATGAAAATAATATAAATTTGACAAAAATTTTGCAGAAATTCTAAAAATTTTCAAATGTTAGTTTACACACAAAATTTCAAAAATTATTTAATAAAGCTTATTGCGCATACACTGAAAAAAAATTAATAATAGCATAGTAAAAAAAAAATAGTTGAGATTTCTATTTAGTTATTACTACTATATATATAATGTTGATGAAACCTTATATGTAATAATAATAATCTAAAATATATTGCCACTAAAATAACTATAATTTATAATTACAACTGTTTTTTTCTTTGATTTATATAATAACATTACACGCACACAAATAATATACAAAGAATAATAAATTCATTATAGGTCGATTATAATGTAATAAATATTGATGCGTTCTTACACATTTCGAAAAATTGAAAATCTTTAAAATCGTTGATGTCACAATAAAATAAATAATACGATCCCAACGTTGCCTTTTAAATTACTCCCGTGGCTTTCCTATATTGACTAAATTGATCTAAATATTGATGTATCGTATCCATCGGCTGGTAAATTTCGTTCATTCGGTTCTGCAAGAATTATTTTCAAGATTAATAAATAATAATTCTACGTTTCTTATCAAAGTAAACGTGTTTTCCTTTTGTAATCACTCAAAACTCGAACACACAGCTCGCTATACAAATTACGTATTTTGTAGCATAATAAGTATTAATGACCTGGAGATACTGGGGCGCTTGATTCGACACAGCCGAGCCCAGGAATCCTTGCAGAAATTCGCGTATGAGGTCCCACGAGCCTGCTGGCACGACGCACGGTCTGTACTCGACCTAGAGATTCAAATAAACTTATCATATTGCAGGATTATTGAATGCCTTGCGTAAATGGTAATACAACCGGAATAACATTCTCAATATTGAATCGACATACGACTCGTTAATATTTATCAGAGGATAACGACGGTATTACTCGGGTAGGCTTTATACGACCCGGAAGATGGAATATCCGCGACAAGAACTTTATATATTTCTCGCGTAATCCGGCTTACATGGCGTGTTGACGATGTCCGGGAGAACGGAGGAAGAGAGGAAAGGGGAGGAGAGGAGAGTCGCGAGGAAGATAAGCAAATGTATAATCGGGATTCCCTCGCGCAATGTATCTCGGGATGGATAATCGCGCAAGTCTGGAAACGATGCTTGAAACTTGTATCGTACAAGTATTCATAAGTAGATAGAAGGAACTACTCATCTCTGAATAAATAGCGCGATACGACGAGGAGTCCTCGGATGGAAACGTCACTCTCTGAAAATGTCGAAAACTCATTTTTCGCACATCGATGGATACTGTCGGGCATTTGAAGAATCCGACTATGAGAGATCATGCCTATGGATGTGTCAAGATCAGATGTCGAGATGTGTCGGGACGCATCAGTCTCTCGTCCTGTTTTCCATTTCTCTTTCTCCTCCTCCCCCTCCCCCCCCCGCTCCCTCACTATATTTCTCCTTCCACTCTCTAGCCTTACAACTATGTTAAGGGAGCCTGGCTGAAAGTTAAATATCGCTCGGCTGCAAAATTGGTACTTGGACCGAGCAATTCGATAAACGGAATGAAACCAGAAAAATGAAAACGAAGAGAATTTCGCCGAGAGGAAGAGAGGACTCGCCGACTGTCATTTCTCGACTTGCAAAAATTTACTCAATAATTTTATATCCCGAGAGTTTCAATTTCGCGAGTGCGGCTAAACGATAAATTTTTTGCGCATCTCTCTTTATTTTTTTTACAAACAAGCAAGATAAATGCCCTCTGTTATAATCTCTTTTCTATTGGCTTTAATGTACAAAGAGTTGAGATTTAAATATTTAAATGTCTTAAGCAAAAGTCCGAGTTTTGCTGAGATTATCCTCTATACGCGGGAGCATCAATTAAACTAAAATTTGCGGTACGGAATTCGCCGGATAATTCGGTCGTGCATAGCCGGACGGGATAGCATTATATACGGGATGATGCTGGCGCATTCAATGATGTCGGCAGTGAATCTCGCGCACGCGAAAAATCGCGGTTGCAACCATGTATCAAATCGCCAGTATGCGTGTCACGAAGCAGCGAAACGTAACGATACGCTTCACTTTGGAAAATAGTAATGAAAAATGCGCGTCTTTCTGGGTCATCGATGCTAAGCTGCAACGGTTGCATCGTACGTTGGCAACGCGCTGATAAGTGATTGCAGTTAAGTGCGGGAGTGTGGTGGCGAACAGGAGAGCGGAAGGAAGGAAGGAAGCATTCGCCGCTTTCGAGGGCAGGAAGCCGTGGAGAAAAAGTGTGCTCGGAGAGGTCGACGAGATTTAACGCGACCCTCGTCGGAGCTTTCTCCATTGAAATTGATGGGGTAGTCGGGGAAGGGGGGAGGGTTATCGTGACGTATTTGACGTCGCGGTCGCTGTACAAACGGCGCAGTTACCGATACGAATGGCCGCTGAAGCATTTAAAGCCGGTATCGGATGTGTGTACATATATGAGTATAATATGTATGTATATGTGTGTGTATGTGTGGCACGACTGGATGAATCTGTTGCGAGTTGCGGAAAATATATCGGAAGCTACGAACGTCGAAGAGTGAAATGCCGTGATGTAGAAAAGAAAGAAGGAAATAACATGGAATCTTCCAGGATTTTTACAAATTTGATATAAAAGTGATGTTTGAATATTGCTTGTCCTACTTATATTCCTTGATATGTACTCTGTCAAATTGAATCAGCGATTGAATCAATGATGCAAATTTTATCGAAGATCTCAGTAAAAACACTCACACTTCGCTCCTTCGTTTTATGTACGACGATTATGGCAGTAAATTTCACTGAGTAATCGTTGTAAAATTTTTAAAAGTTTATATATTATTTTGAATCGCTAATTTTTTAAGAACGATCGGAATGAAATACTAGTATTCATCAAAAATTCAGAATTATACGTATTATTTTTCCACAAAAAAAAACAAGATTCTTGATCAGACTAAGATATCTCTAATAAAATATTATTATAAATATCTCTCATATGTAACATTATAATATATTATACAACGCACATTTTAAAATAACACTGACAGACACTGCCACTATCTCCAAGTTTTTTTCAGTGACATTTCACTGATTTGTAATATTATATTTTAACTAATATCATTGACGACTATTCATTGCTTTTTAGTGACAATACTAATTTTATTCAAGAAAATAGAGGTAAAAATATTTGAAAGAAGCATGTTTATGCAATAAAATTATTAGTCCGACACGCATTACGCTATTCAAATGAGCAACATTCGTTTGAATGCGAGTCGATTGAATGAATTATATAATTGCCGCGATGAATATTGACATTTAATGAATAAATCGAAAAGAAAAGCGATAATTTTAAACTGTATAAGCAAAATTACGATCCCGTGTTGAATGTATGTGGATGCTCAATAAGCCGTAACGTCGGCAAGCCGACCAATTGTAATGACGTTCCGTGTAATATGTACCTTGTATGTTTACAGGTGCGCGCACACAGTGCATCCAAATACAGCGTTCAATATGCGCACGTGCGTGAGCACATTGCACGATGCTGCAGGCGTACGAAATATTCGCGTGCGTTCACGCGACTGCCTTCGATCCGAGCCCTGTATGACGACAATTTTTAAAATTCGATGCGACACCGATCCGTTAATTAATAAATATTATCATTTTTCACGCTGACACATTAATTATAAAAAAAAAAAAATCTGAAATATCTGACGGGCGAAAATTTATTTTAAATCTCCAATTTCCTACATTGGTCTGTTTTCCCGTAAGAGAAAAAAAATTATTATCAATTTTATCAAAATAAAAGCGTTAATGCGTGAAAAGGAAAAAGAATTATATATATGTATGTATGTATTTATTGGCGGAGCGATTGTGATTATGAGAGAATGTGATTTATCGTCAATATCCGAAGTTAATTAAGCGATTATTCGTGCGGTGCTCGTGGATCGGTGACGGCATGAAATATCTTGACGCGACGGGTTTGACACGTGAGACACGTATTCGCCATGCGACGTGATGAGGATGCGAGGGGTGCGTGACGCTCACGTGCCGCCCCTAAAGCATAACTATAACCGGCGTACGTATGCGGTTTGCATGTATGTAAGGTGGGGTCTTGTGAGCTATCAATCGATAATGCACGCTCGTCGCGTGATTGGCAAGGAGCACCGGAAGTAACAGGGGCTAACGCGTCCTATCTCCCGATCAAGAATTCATTGCACTCGGCGAGATTCAGGAATTCGAAATCAAACGAGATCACATTCCATTCGATCTAGATTCCGGAATGTGATTTTTTCTCAGATCAAAAGAATGGAAGCAAACAATCAATAATATTCCGAATAAATTTCATCTTATATTTATATAAGTAGAAAAATAATTTTTAAATGTGAATTTTTGAGAGAGAAATAAATTTCCAAGTTAAAGATAACGATGATCCATTGGAGCAAGAGTTCAAAACGATGAATATCGTTTGGAGAAAGAGCTGGAAATTCCGCGGATCAAAGAAATTCGCGACTGACGGGCGGATTTTCGTCGCTTTCGGGAAATCCCTTTTCTTTTTGAGAGAAATAGAGAATGTCGCTCTTACCTCTACTAGGACGCCTTTGAAATTTTGACTCATCGTCACGCTTCCCAATTTGACGCAGAAGTCACCGATCTCAAAGCGCGGCCCCTTCGACTCGATCTTCGTCTGCTTTTTACTGGTGTAGATATTCGTCATTTTTAACATCAGCAAATCGAACAGACCGTCTGCTATCAATGGCACAACTTTGCTGCCCGATTCTAAAATAGCGAACACCGAGGCTGGCTGCTCCGAATTGTGCAGCACGTGAACGGTCCTTTGAGCACCTGCAACCAAGTCATATGTCACGTTCGAATATTATTCCATATTCGATGCAAAAGATAAAAAAATATCTCAAATCGCGATTATCACACACGTGGAATAAGATAAGGCTCTATTATTACGTTCGCAGACTTGGATTTATTTTTATTTCAAATTCTCTTTATTATAAAAATATCCGACTTATATTTGATACTCTCCTATTCTTAATTAATTAATTTAATTTATTCTTTTTATTCCACATTTTCTCGTGCTCTTAGCATGCCGTAATTATGTCGTATGACAGCTATTAGCGAGAGGTCTCTTTCGTTTTGCGCAGCTATACGGAATTCTGCGGTTGATCCTGCAGAGAGTTTACGCAGCGAGCTCACGCACGTATGCATGAAAGAGGTTTCTGGCGCCTCTTCTAATTCGGCTTCTATGCAGCGACGAGCGAAAATTGCGAGTTGAGAGGCAAAGGACGCGCGAGAGCAAGTCCTTTGCCGATGTGTATCTCGGCAAAAGCGAATGCTCATTCATATGCACGTATATTGCGATCGTGCGGTAAAGTTAGACGCAATTTAAACCTCAATCCCCCGCTCTCCCTCACGCCCCATCGTCACCGAAATTGCATCGCGCGAGTACTATCGAGAGTGTGACAGTTATGTCGAGAACTTAGTATTGCGCGGCTAATAATAAACGCGCTTAATAAAGCGCTCGGAATTGATTGATTATCGATTCCGCGATCGATGTCGCCGCAAAGTACGGCGGTGTAATTTTGTTTGATGGTATTTAAAAAAAAAAAAAAAAGAAAAAGAAAGAAAAAATATACGCGCCGGTGTGAAGAGCGTTGGTTACATGTCCGCGTCGCAGAAACACAAGCGACAAGTTTAAATTTACGACGTGCGAACTCTTCTGAATATTCATAATTCTCGTCCACACTACCGCCCTTCCGCTCGTGCGTCCACATAATGGCAGGGTGTAAGCCCTAACGTATGAATAATTTATCCGTTAAATTATAACGCGTCCTTTTAGCGGGCACGTCCGAATGACACGATTTTTCATCGCGGGGCAAACGACCGCGGACAGTTTTATGCGCTCTAATTTCGGGTTGCCTGATCAATGTATTTATCCCTCCGATAATATTCCGGTTCTAATGCCACCGGCTACTCGGAAATCATTTCCGTATATCTGTAGTCAAATCTATCGACAGAATATTTTACTATCACAATCGATATCTAAAAATACTATTATCCACTTATCTTTATGAAATTTTAATCGTAACAACGACATCAGTCATTATTTCTGACTCTTCGTAAAATATTGTTATTTAAAATATTGTAGCTCGGGATAGCGGCAATTGAATATCGTCCCTATTTGGTATTACATCGGCATTACATTTCCGAGTAATGAAAACGATCCGACCGATGATTTAACAATAAGTAGCCTTTACGCACGTGGATTCTACAAAGCACCGCACCAAACATGTATCTCATTCGCGCTCAAATGATCCCGGATTAATGAACGATCGGATTATCCCCTCTCTCTTTCTGACGGGTTTCAAACTTCCTATCCACCCTCTCTCATCCCCCTCCGCCCTCGCTGCAATTTGCACCAACGATCGTACGGTCCTGCGACGCGCCGCATGCCGCATACCGCATCGTCTGCATCGCACGTATGCAGCGCCGTTAGGTGCGGATGCACCGCAGGAACCGCAAACGTGAGTCCGTTCGGATTCGCAAGAGAAAAAAAGATAGGAAAAAAAAAATCGCGCAATTCTGCAGTTCTTCTTATCTGGAATATTCTTCTAGAGATTCGTCGATTCGGAATCGATTTTTCCCTCAACGACAATGTCCAGGCACTTATACGAAGTTTTCGAGTGATTAACGATTGACGAGCTTCCGGCGAATTAAACTTCGAGAGAAAAAAATCGTACTTTTCGAGTAAATCTTTAAGAGGGATTTTATTTTAATTCATTAACGACATTTTAATTCAGAACGCTCTCTTTCTCTCTCTCTCTCTCAGTTCGGAAAATGTATGATAAATTTGCTCAGAAAGAGAGCTGCGATAAATGATAATATTACTTGATGTTTTCATTGAAAAAAAAATAAGCCTGTCCGGCTAAAGAAGCTGTGATGAAAAGGTTTATCGGTTTTTTTTTGTGGCTGTAAACAAATTTCTTATCTTTAAAATGCACACACATGATGTTTGATATAAAATTATCGGTGAAATTTCAGATTATCTGTCAATGCGAAAGTGCATGTGCGCTAATCATACGGACATAATGCGATCACGCATCATCGTCGAATGCATTATTTCGATTTCGCCGGCAATGCGACGCGTGTCAATTATCAGACAACGATGCCGAGCGGAGGTAATTCCTCTGTGTTATCCGATTATAGTTATAGCATTGATTAGGCGCGACCATGGAAATGCAATATTTCGTTAATTCGTTCGTTTGCGAGGCAAGAATTTGACACCGACAAAATTGCCGCATTGCGTATTTATCTTGCAATTTTTTTTCTGCAAATATAAAATGCACATAAAAATGAAAGAATAAGAATATATCAAATTATGGAAATATTATAAACGAAATATTATTATCTGATTTACATATATAAATCAGATATAAAACAAAATGGACTATTAATAATTCGAGAGAGACATATTAATTATATTTCTCTTGAAATATTTATCGCGTTTATTTAATCAAATTTATATCGATGATCGACGTTTGCTTGACAAGGATCAACATATATATACGCGGTCGCTCTTATAAATATAATTTTTAAAAAAATCATCAGATCGCATTTTTATTTCTTCGTCGACGCATTTCATCGTTACGACGCGCGTCCGCGCCGCAGTCATTAATTACTCTCATTGTGAGCCACTGTGCTCCATGTTGCACCTGCTTTGTCACCGAGCTACTGATCCAATTTCAGGCTGTGAGCTCGCGCGCGCGCGCGCGCGCGCGAGAGAGAGAGAGAGAGAGAGAGAGAGAGAGAGAGGGAGAGAGAAAGAGAGAGATGTTATCGATGAAGTATTACTATATAAAGCGCCGCAACATTACTCGTGCCATAAATCAAACGTAATTTCGGACGCGCCGCGAAATATATGTCGGATAGATTGCGCGCAGTATAATATCTCCGAGAGACTTATAATTAAAACAAGAGCGGGGAATCTGCGGCTAGAGAAGATGAGATGAATTTCGCAATTATTCAGCATCCGGTTCGTCCGTCGAGGATATTTTAAAATGCATCCATCAACTACGGAATGTTATTTCCGTATCGCGGAAGAGAAATTTTCGTTCGTGTGAAAATATTAGATTTAATTATTATTTAATTATCAGATCAATCCTCTTAAGTTTGTTCTTTTTTTTGTTTTTCTTTCTTTTGAGAAAATTTAAATTAAACAAATATAAGTAAAATTATTTTTAATATCAATGATACATCCCTTCATTATTAAAGAGACTCGCTGTCATTTTATTAAAAAAATTCTTTTTATCTGCGTAAGAAATAGATCGTAATAAAAAAAAAAATAAATTATAAATATAAAATTAATAATGTAAATTTGTTAATTACCGCGACATAAAATATCTAACGTTAAACGTGCATTTTAAAGACGATGGTATTATAACGTTGCAACAAATGTTTTCCATCTTGTTTGATTAATACATTTAAGTTACAATGCAATTAATAGTCGGCCGATATTTAAAGAAGCGTTCAACTCGGGAGAATAACTTCGGTATAATGCGGTATGATAACAAATGGGTAACGGATCGAAAGGGTCACTTTCTTCCTCCCCTCTCTTATTCTATTATCGAAAGGGGACGAAGAGATTTGCGATCGCTTTATTAAAAGTTTCGGCTGCTACCAGCGACCGAGCACGACCAACGATCCACCGTCATCAGTGAAAGTTTATAAAACCGATATCTTATATTTTTTCAAAGGGACAGAAAACAGAGAAAAAGCCATTAACGTTTCCGTCGATGCAAATTCTATCTTACGTTTAATAATCAAAAGCATAATAAATTATCAATTCAAGATTTATCTTGTCGGGTTTTATTAATTGTCAAATTATATATATATATATAGAGATATTAAAATATATCTCAAAGATGCCTGTGTAAATTTGACATTCTATTTAACAAATTAGTTTTCAAACAAGTTTTCGATACAAAAAAATGCTAGTATCTCGTTTATAATTGTTTACAATAATTTCGTTCATAATTGAAGTCATAATAAAAAAATTCATAATAAAAAATGCATTATTTCGAAAAAATAATTATCATCTGACTTTAAAAAAAAATCGCTAATGTATCTTCAACTAAAATCATTTGTAATAAATATCTTTTTGCTTACAAATATACATACATAGCTTCAACTACGACGACAAGAGAATCGTGCGGTCGATTCGGGTCAATAAAAAAGAGGCGGCAACGTGTAGTCTAGTCTTTTTTCCGATTTCAGCCCTTGCTCCCCCCTCGGAGTTTGTGACGTAAACAACTTGGAGCATCGTAGGACGCCATTGTGTGCACGGACCCCCGGGGGTATTCCGACCTAACGGTATTCCACCCCAATTTCAAAACGCGATGCCTCTGCGGGACTACGAGAGAGACTTTATTGTCGAGCAATTTATCCTCCATTCAACTCGTCCTTCCGAGGGAGAACTATCCTGGGTGTGCCCACGTGATCCCGTCGTAGGCGTATTTTATCGGGACATTAATTAGGATCAGCGTATGAAGTTGTTACGTTTACGATATCATCGCTTCGCGCGTCCTCGCGTTTTACGAGAATAATTCAAGGATAAAGTCACGTCTTCGCTTTTACGTGTCCTTGTGCACGTCGTTTCATTCGCCGGAAACCGTCCAATAACGAAAATTCAAAATGTCGCATTGATATGTATCTCGTTATGTCTTGCCGCTCGAATTAATTAACGACTGTGTATATAAAAAAAAAAAAAAAAATCCGGACATGCCTCTTTAGCATAAGACGATTCGATCGCTCATAAGCTCCTCGAATCAATCCGGATTAAGCTGTTATATACGATGGCGTAATGACAAATCTCTTTCCCTCTCTCTCTCTCTCTCTCTCCACGATTTTTTAGGCTTTTTATTTCTTTCTTGTTTTGACAATTCAAGCAAAAAAAGAATGTAATCGCTGCTAATCGGACATTTACAATTATCTCTATACTCAAATCAAACTGCAAAAGTAATAACTTTACAATTAAATATAAATAAAAAAAAATAATCGCCCATTCTTTGTTGACAATACAAGATAATTTTTGTCGAATTTTCCTCCTCTCTCTCGCGAAAGAAATAAATATCATTCAGAAAAAAATAATGTTTTCTTCTCCCTTCTTTTTTTAAATATTTCATTTTTGATGACTTTTGACAAATATCTAATATATATTTCGGATTTTTATTTAACCTTATGACGTCACGTAAATTATAGCATTTACTAAATCATTTTCTAAAAAAAAAAAAAAAAATAAAATAAAAATGGAAAATCATCGTTGAAATTTATCCCGAAGAGAATACGGAACAAACGAATAGCTGGCCACTTAAAAAAAGCGGCGCATTACGTCGATTGAAAAATACGACGGAACTTTCCGGACAAGCCGACAAATGCCACCCCTCTCTCAACTACCACTCACCCGACCTACCCCTTTTCGTCTCCGTTCTAAGAATCCCAATCCATCCAAACTAACCCAGACCTAACCCAGTAACTCCAACTCGCGGTCATTGTAGCCCCGAGATAGTCTAACCGATCCCTCTTCTGACCCGTCCTCCGCATCGCGTCTCTCCTCGTTTCTCCTCTTCAATCCTCCCCCTTATTCCCCTCTCTCCCTCTTTCTCCCTTCCTACACCCGCCCTTTCCCTCCTTCTCGACCCCACACGTACAAAACATGCGGATCCGAGTGCGCGACGAAGACGGGGGTTGCCGGGGTTGACGCGCAGGGGGCTTTCGTGCGCGATTCCACAGCCAACCGACGGGGGTAGTGTCTAGGGGGCTGTGTTCTCTCCCTCTCTCAGTTGGCCGCGATTCATCGCCGGGTATGCATGTCCCGGTCGTGGCCGGTTGGGTGGCACGCCAGCGGCAGCAGGTCGAGGAAGCGCGAGAGGGTGGACTCTGGGTCGCGCATCCGTCGCTTTCGTCGCGACCCTCGTTTGCCACCTTCGCCTCCTCCTCCTCCTCCCCCTCCTCATTCTCCACCTCATCCTCTTCCTCCACCTTCTTCTCTTACCGCGTATCGCCGCGTCGCTGCGAATGATTCTTTTCGCGCGCGCGGGGTGATTGACGCTCCCCTTCGTCCGCGGAAGATCGGGCGCGTGGAACGCCTGGATGCGACAACGCGAGTGCAACGTAGGTGATACTCCCGCAGGTGATATCTCCGCGGCAATATGGATGCTGCGGAGGTATCTTAAAATCACATCGCGTTCGATGCGCCGCCGAATCGCGTGATCAGCTGATAAAAAAATTTCGACGCTTAATAAAATTGACCCAATAAATTACTTGTGCGTTCACCCTCTCGCTAGTGTAAATTTTTCGCTGCGAAGTACCTGCGCAGCGAGTATTGGCTTTACACTCCTGGTGATTCTCAACGTGATTCTCCCGTCATTGCCAAGACGCGAAGGGGAGGGGGGGGAGGAGATGTAACGTCGCGAAATTGTGCGAGTAACGCGCGGGGGAAAGAGAAGGAAATGAAAACGTCTCCGGATGCGGCAACGAATGATTGATCGTCGCTGCACAGATGATAATTGCCAAAGTTAATGCGGCGCGAGTTGCACTCCGCCGATTCGCATTCGATTTTAACGCTCGTCGCTTGATAGCGTAGTATCTCGAGCGAGACGCGCCCGTGTTCTAGGATCCATGAGTCAGGAGGAGAAGTAATTTCGCGCTCGATTAAAATCCTACGAAAGGAAGAAGAGTGTCTCGAGAAAACGCGAAATTATTCTCGGCACGCGCGACAATTAACGCTTCGAGGAAATTTCTTAGATTACACGACACCCCCGGGAATACCGATTAATCGGCTATTTACATTTCGCGGAGAATACGAGAAGTAAATAAAATTGCGGAGACAATTGTACGTGAAATTTCAATCCGGAGAAATCGGGATTAAATGGCTAACAGCTGAACGATTAACCATTAAGCGAACGCTTAACGATTGATTGTGTTCTCCTTCCCTCTCGTAGGAACGAAAATAATTGAGAAATAAAAAGTGTCGTAAAAGTTACATAAAAGTAGAAAGCTATGTGACAAATTCTGTCACAGAACGCGCACAACATTAAAAGCATAGTTAAAAGTAAGAACCGTCATTTGTAGCATTATCTTTTAAAAGCCTCGCGTCCCTCGAGAGAGATAATCACGAATAAGAATTACTTACGTGACACTATAACGCGTGTGTCTAAAGTGTTATAAGCTAATATATACGCTGATATATATCTCGAGTATACATAGTGCATCTTGAAAAGAAAATTTCCTCTTCTCGGCGAGCGTCTTAAAGGATCGGATTTAAATTCATCGTCGATGTATGTCCTCTCAAATCGGATCTTTAAATCTTCTCTCGCGTCTATTCCAGAATTAATAAATATCTTTTTCTTTTACGATATCAAAATTAAAAGAAAAAAAATATTGTTTGTATGTGTTTTGTGCGCGCGATCTTTCGATAAAATATTTACCTCGCGCCGCTGAAACTTCCTGTGCGCACGAACCGGGGAAGGGAGGAGAAAAAACGGTCCATTATGTCATAATACGACCGTTGCTGAGTGCACTCGCGTCGCTACGGACGGCTTTACACGCGAACATAATCGCACGTTACACGGACGAAGGAACGAACTTGATTCTGAGCCTCGCGAACCGGCGAGGCTAACAAACTCGTCTCTCCGCGGAGGAATCGTCCGAGAGGAGTGCGACGACGACATTTGATCCCCGGCCGATAATGGATGGAGATGGGCGAGCGAAGGATGTCGTCGACGAGCGACGAGTAAGACGGCTTTGCATAATCCGCCGATCCGCCTCGTCGAGGGTATAGAAGCGAAGGAAGAGACGCGGCCCCTTTTTACCTAGAGGACCTAACCGCCGCTCCGCGAAGGTAGAGAAGAAACGACGACGGGGTGAACGTACGGCAAGGGAAGAAGGCGTCGTCCTGCACCGAGGCCAGGATCCTCGTCGTCGTCGGCGGGCGTTCTCGCGAGAATTCCCCCGAGAAAGATCGTTGTAGACCGGTTGCCGCGCGACGAAAGGAATCGCCGGGATCCTTGTTTCTTTTTTTTTTCTTTCTTTCTCTCCTCCTTCAACAGCGTCGCGCGATGCGGGATAACCAGGGGGAGGAAGCGCATCTCCCCCTCGTCGAAAGCGGAGCAAGGTGATTAATCACCACCGACCACCGCGGACGCATTGACCAGTCGATGCAGCTGCTGCACCCGCGACTCGTCCGCGTAATCTTCTCGGCTCGCACCCAGAGCCGGCTAGACACACGATGATCTCGACGGCGAAACGGGATATAGGAATTATTATCACGGCGTAGGTGACGTTCCATTCGCGAATAGCGTTCGCGGCATGGAATCTGCGGCGTATCGCGGTTTTTACTTGATCGCGGATCTCGCGTCGATCTCGAGAAAACACCGTGACTAAACGATATCGGGATATGATTAATGGCTCTTTGCCCGATGCACGCGACGATATCAGATATAGTGTGTGTGTGTGTGTGTGTGTGTGTGTGTGTGTGTGTGTGTGCGCGCGTGTGTGTGTGTGTGTGTGTGTGTGTGTGTGTGTGTGTGTGCCGGGGTTTAAGATGCGAGTCGAAGGCAACGCGCTGATTCGCCGCGCCGATGAAATCGATTTCGCGCGTACACACGTTGCGATTTCTCTTAGAATTTCTCCGAAGAATATTATTTACTCTACTAAATTGAAAAAGAAAAAGAAAGATTCACTAAAAGAAATTAAAACGCCAATAGAACAGAATATTATTAAACAACTTATATTAACCGCTGTAATATAATTCTATTGACAAGTATATAAATAAAATGGATTATTATTTACATAAAATTAATTATATAAAAAGTAGCATATTAAAAAATTATCCGCATTATTTTTTTAATTGCGAGAAAATTAACAAAGATCGGCGCGACTTATTTTCGATAGAAAAAGCAGAGAGAATCATTTAAAATGACCAGCGCGATCGAGGAGCTTTATGTCACTTGGAAAGGAAGAGCATGTTGCACATGCAGTGTCGCACGTCGGTCCGGTAACAGCTGCATCATGGACACGACGCGTCGCGTCAGCAAAAATTCACTGGCGCAAGGAGTTTACTTATTGTGCACCGGCGCGATCTTTTCCCCGCCGTTTTATATCCCGGCCGCGTAAGCCGCCGGCGATGCTCGGGGTTTATCATACAATTTAATAGCGTTCTGGAAGGTTATTGGTCCGTACAAACTTGGAGCGTTACGAGGGCCGTGGAGAGAAGCTCCTCGTGTTCTCTCTCTTTCTTTATCTCTCTAGCTTTCTTCCCCTATAGACCCTTTCATTTTACGTTCCGCGATCGATCCAACAATTTAATCTGCAGAGAGAACAGCAGCCTTTCTTTCTCTCTATTTAAATTTCTCTCTCTATCTCTCTGTTATCAATAGCGACCGCTGATTTTCCGCTCCTCGAGCATCGGCTGACGATAAAACGTGCTCGATGATCGTTAAGTTATTACATTATTCGTCATTTATTTTGCGAATACATCTATATGTCTTATAACTTTGAAATAACTTTATATTACAATCTCGAATATAAGCGCAGAAATAACTTTCTGCCATAGAATGTTGAATTTTCTCGAATTAGAATATTATTTCAACCTTAATAAAATTCCACCATTAAATTTACGTAATAATCCATAAAACTAAAATTCCAATTTTTAGAGAATGACGCGTATATTATAATTCGAGATAAATTAAAAGAAAAACAATTATAATGTCAGCCATGATAAAATTGAATGATCGAATCTAATATCGATTAAAGCGTATATATATATATATGATATCGATTTTTATGAGATGGAATTTCGCATCGACTTTATGGGGTTCGTCGCACGTATCGATGACCGGCGAGATATTGCGTTCGGACGATTGTAATTATTTTTCGTACACTTGTAACGTTAGGGGAGTGTACTGGCCTCCTCAATGCGTTCTAATTCCCACGCGCGATAATTTAAATTAATCCTCGCTGCAGCGAGACAACTGATTTAATGCGTTGCTTAATCCGGCCTCTGACACGTTCGCGCGCGCGATGAGTTACGGTAATTCGCGCGCAAGACAGGATCCATTTACAATGGAGACATTTACAGGGTAGATACACACATGCGCGTGATTGCGTGTGGGCGTTTTAATACACATATGTTTTTGTTATCTCTGACGCAATTACCGGAAAGTGTGTTATGTGATTTTTCTCTCTTCGAAGATCGCAATCTTATTAGTTCCAGCTAGATAAATCATAATGATCAGGCAGTAAACACAGTCGAATTAATAAACGTATATATTATATTTTTCATTCATTTGTCCATCAATATTAATCAAGAATTCAAAGTTTGGTAAAAAGAAATATTTTTGAGAGAGACGAATTTTTCTCTCCGATAAGACGAGCGAAACTTTTCATTTATATTTATATTAATTGAATAGAGAATAAGATGCAATTGTATAAATATATATATATATATATATATATATGTGTGTGTATATGTATATATCAAATAAGTCACAATTTCATAAAATTATAATTCAATACGCGATTAAATTTTTAAGCATACACGCACCCCGGCTTTTACGTGAAAAAATTATGTGGTCGCTCTTGGTAGTTTTTCTTTTAAAGAAAATTTGTTATTAAAATTTGAAGGCACGTCTTAGACCACACGCGAGAGAGATAATTCGAACACGCGGACGTGCGACGCGTTCGTAAATCGTGGAGTATGGCATGGATGGATGAAGAGTAAACGAAGGTCTCGTATGTGTACGTGTGTGTATATGCGCGAGCGATAAATTTCCGATTCACGATGCTGTAGATTTCGTTTGTATAGCGGGGCGTATACCTCCGCCAAAGTACTTTCCACTTTCCTCGCCGAGCATATGAAAAAAGTTCAAGTTTCCGTACCGGAAGTCGTCATTTTGATTTCTCTCGCGCGCATCGATGAGAGAGAGAGAGAGAAACGACAGAAAATTTCAATTGAAATGACAAGCTAATTTCTCAGAAAGATTCTCATAACAGTGATTTGTAATAACCGAGATCTACTGATAACCGTTGATTAGAGCTAAGTAAATATAAATATTAATCACAAATGAAAAAAATAGTGGCATTTTTAATTTGAGATAATAAAGATATTTGATAATAATATTTTTATATTGCAAAATTTTTTTTTGAATATAAGAGAAAAATCAATGAGCAAGAACGAAAGAAAAATTTCGCTTTTAATTCCGTTTGCGATCGCGACGATGCGTCGATGAATGCGTGATGATCGACATCAATAAACTCGTAATTAAAGACCATTCATATCGATACGGATTCGACGTGATTTAACGATACACGCGGCCATCGATCTTTGCTCTCGTCGCGAAAAAAATTCGCGTGCCGCAATGGATTTCCGATTGAGTGTAATTGAACGCGACGTCGAGCAATAACGTTTCCCGATATTAAACAAACACGCTAACGAATATCATTCATAACTATTACATTGACGACGTCAAATACAATCGAGGCGACGTATCTCGAAATGCCGTTACGAAATGCGAATATGAGCGCAACAGTATCGCGCGTGCGGTCATCCGTGAAATATACACGTACTCTCCGTGCATTATAATAAATAAGCGATTAATTTAGAAGCAAAACGATCGTGTCGGATTCTCAGATCAGCGAGCATCAAGATTTTCTCGCACTTTCACAGTTTGCGTATTTTATTTTAGCAGCCGCCGAACTCTTTTCATGAATTTTTTAATAATATCAGACGACTGGTAGCGCGTCGCGACTGATTACGACAATTTATATCCGCGTCCAGGTTGTCATTTAATTCTGATCGATTACCAAGTCGCGCGGAAAAGCGTGACGCCTGCTTTCATTTGCGTGGAGGTAGAAGGACGGGTTCCTTCCATCGGCGTTCGCGATTGCGATTCGTATCTTTTGCGCGACGCGAGTGAAAAGGTCGCGATCGCGAAAGATCCTCTTTTCCTCGTAGCGGTACACAGAGATCAAAAACTTTTCAACCAGCTTAGCCAGAAAGAAAAAGAGAGAGAGAGAGAGAGAGAGAGAGAGAGAGAGAGAGAGAGAAAGAGAAAGCGAGCCGCGTCTCATAATTTATTCTCGCGCGAGCGAGAGAGAAGCACTTTGTGTAGAGAAACCTGCCATCGAGCATAAAGAAGAGTGTAAGGGATTCCTGTCTCTCCTCTCTTCGAGTTCCCTTTTTTATATCCACTCGGCAGCGTCACAAATCCCACAAACGAGCCGGGACATATTACTCTCGTCTGTCTCTCGTTCATTCGCTCCCTTTTTTTTCTCCTCCTTACGCGTCTTTCATTTTTCTTTCTTCTAATTGCCGCGGCGCGACCGCGATATTTATCGTCACAAGACGGAATAAATATATACAATTAAACAGAGTTGAACGATAATTACATTTATATACAACACGATAAAAATTTCTAATAATTTATAAATATATAAAGAGTTAAATATAATTATTTTTTGTAATAAAACAGCAATTTATATATTATTTTTTTTTTTAATAATAATGTACGCGCGAGCTGTATTAGAAATAGTACAATTCGTACATGACTATGCGCGGATTAAAAAAAAAGGCCGGTGCATCATATATTTGGAGAGAGAAAGAGCGAGATGGAGGAAGAGAGTGAAACATGTCATGTACGTTTTTTCAATTAACGACCGACGAGATTTCGCCGCGAGCGTTGCGAAAAATACAACGTTTCTGTCAGTGTCACGTGTTCGGCGTAACTGATGTCCGATCGATCGATCGGACGCTAGTCGCGTTAGATAGACACGCCGCACCGATTATCCCTCCTCTTCTCCCCCCCCCCATGGTAGATCGGAAATAAATAGTTCGCGATAAAATTGACCGATCTCCGTTTATTTGCGCGGAACAATGTACACTCGGTTTGAAAATGTGACCGATTCAGCGAGAGAATAAACAATGCATGACCAATATGTCATGTTGTTGCTCGCAACAGCTGATCGTTACGGCACACGTAATCATGTAATATTGATTAACGAGCAAGATTATTATTCGCAATTATTGCGACGGGAGAGACGATCGAAGATTTTTTTCAAGAGGAGCGCGTGAAAGTTCGAAGTCATCAAATCTGAAAGGATTAAATTCCGCATTCGTGACGAGACAAATTCGACGAGACGGAATCGATTCTTTGACGATCGATCAACGTCTATATCCGTGACCCGAAGGTCTACGTGCATCGCGTCGCCTTAATAAGATCGAGAGAGACGGAGCGAGAGACGAATCTCTCTCGAAACGATCTCCGTCCAATATTTTCAACGGACGATCGGGAATAGTCGTGAATCAAATCGCCGGTTAATCCGACCGTAATTACGGGTAAATTCAATCCGCGTATATTAATAGCCGTGCCGCGCCGATGCGTCGCGTAAGTTATCGGCCGACTGCTGCCGGGGACAGGGCTGAATTTGGTGACCCGATATCACGTCGTCCGGTGCGCGATATTGGCAGGATAGCCGCACTTCGGAATCTCAGAACGAGAGAAACAATAGTCGACGAATTGCGTTATCTGTAACGCTGCCGATCCCTTTGAATGACATTTCATCGTTAGCGAAAAATATTCCTCTTGAAAAATGAATATCCTCTCAGCTCCCGCTTGCATTAACGTCGATGTGTATTTTGCAAAAAAAATTGATAATAAGATGGAGAGCGCGCGTGACGATGATATTCTTTTGCACACACAACGAAAATAATTTTTTTCATTGATAAAATATTTCGAGAGATCGCGAAATATTTCGAGAGATCGTGTCAAACTTTGCACACGTCGCGAGTGTCACATTTTTTTTGTTAACATCTTTGAACGCGCACTCTTTACCGCGTCCGATTTTATTTCCGTTCCGTTAACGGACAGCATGGATAATAACAGCCGGACGATGCATTCCTCGACTGTTCGCGCGCGCGGAGGAGCGTTGGATTTTTGCATCGCGCGAAGTGACGTTGCATCGTCGGCACCGCTAATGGACTGCAACGTTTTTACAGGCGGAGCTAAAAGCTCCGGTCCATAACGGTGACGTTTTGAACGCGTACTATTTATAGTTGTGCACTATTAGGCAGGTCTGATACGATAAGATATGTGGACAAGCGAGTGAAATGTTAAAAATGTCAAATCGCGATTCTACGAAAGCGCATCAACAAAGAGCGACACGATCGGAAATCCTAAAGTATTAGAAAAGAATTTTATGTATTTTTTTATTTTATCTCTTATTTAAAAAAAAAAAAAGATTTAAGCAATATGACAAATTGATAATTGAGAACGAACAGTCTGTATAAAATTTAATACAACGCGCACATATGATTATGAAAAATCGCAACTCAAAGCTCGACTTTCATATTTTTACCGAAAACTTCACGTTTGACACACTTGCGAGTATTTTTTTCTCTCTCCATCCGGATAATCTAATTTATTTGCGAAAGAGACATTTTTTCTCGCAATGTAATATTTTTCTCCCCTTCCTCCGAGGATTTAAAAATTTTTATCGCTCGTAATATCTTTCAGTGAGTGAATCGCGCAGATTCATTTCATTTCATTCAAACAAATCATCGAAAAATAAATAAACTAAGCTAAATCCGTGTATTTTTTTATAGAATAAAAGAAGAGACGCGCGTGCCCTCTCTTCGCGCCGAGAATCCATGCCGTCTTCGAGATACGTCCAAGACGTAATATCCTCCGACACATATCCTTTTCGCAAAAACGGTCTTTCGTAAAATAAAATCTACGCGACGTAGGTGGTGCACGTGAGCCGAGAATAGGAAGAAGAGATAGTCGGAGAACGTACAACCCAGACGCGTAGAAAACAATCGTGCACGCGCGCGAGCAAAAGCGACAATAATGACGACACTAAGAGATAAGTGCGGAACCCCGACAATAAATATATGAGACTGATATCGCCCGTGGAAACGAAAAGGATAACGCTCTCATCCATGCAGAAAAGAGACAGCCAATTAACGACTGCGCGCGCGAATTATTCTCCTCTTGCCCCTCTTCCGCATCACCCGCGTGGACAAAACGTCTTCATATCTTCCCGCGAAGAGAATACTTTGAAGATATCACGAAAGTATCGACTGGCTAGCTTCGAACGAAGCGAAGAGAACATGGAAATCGCGAGCATTGACTTTGCGAGCATCTCCGAGACGTCGTGCGCGAGTTCCTAAACGAGGGGGAAAGAAAATAGCTGGCGAAGAAACGTAAAGAGATGTCACTGAATCACAGATATTACGTAAGTAATCGGGCTTGTTTTACGAATGCGAGGGGAAATAAATCGTGAAGATAAGAGTTTTATGCTTGTATCATTACGAGTGATAATGCGCGATTTATATATACATATTTATCCGGTTTTTAGATTAAAAATAATTGAATTTAGAGATATTTTTCTCTGTCCATTTCGCTTTGCGGCTTTTAAATTCAAACATTCTCGTTTAGAAGATAATTCGTTTTTCTCTTCGCGCACGCAGATATGCGCCTTGATATTCGCGTTGTTGTATTCATCCTGACGCGAGCAAAAGTTTTTAGTTACGAGAGCTGCTGAAGAAGCACTCGTCGCTATCAACTTTAAAGTCGGTTAGTGGGTTGGCCGCACGCTCGTCGTAAGTGAGAGATAAATATTAAAAGAGAATTTAACTGAGACGCACAATTGCAGTTCAGTCGCAACAATAGTCACGATATGATGATGAACAACGTTATCAGCAATTATTTCCGAAAAGTTTTATAATTATCAAAATAATTCATCTTACGTACGTGTGTTATAATATAAATGTAAATATTTATATTATTATTATAATTATATAAATATATTATTTATATTAATCATATATTACAATACATTATATCTAATAATATATTCATATAATTATTATATAATAATAATTATAATATAAATAAATTATAATATAAATATAATATAATATATATTATAATATATAATATATATTATAATATAAATAAAATATAAATAAATAATTCATATATAAGATTTGATATACTAAGATAATTAATATCATAATAATATAAGTAATAATAATTAAATTAAAATTTCGGAGTAAGAAAGAGAGAGATAGTTCCGTTTCCCTCTGTCGAACAAATGACGTTGCTCCAGTTAATAAAGTATGCCGAGATTACGCGCTACTACGACAATGCGGCGTGCTTGACGACAAATTCGAATCTCCTCTCGGTATATCTCCTCTACGGTTATTGTTCGCAATGGCCGTAGCAAGAACATAATAGATAAGCGTGGACCTCTCGCCGGACGGCAGCAACGTTGCTGCCAGATATCGACCGCTACTGTCTCCCTCCCGTTCATCTCCCGCAGCGAGAGAATGACATGCATCCAAAAATTAAAACTATCTCATTTAAATCTCTTCACCCGCGCCGAGAGAAAAAAACATCCTCAGCGTGCTCTTTCCCTGCGCTTCATCTCTCAAATAATAATGAATAATTAAAACGCCCTTCTATACGTTACGCGAAGCTTTTTTTTTACGCGACAAAAAATTTCTTGTTTCGAGTTTTATATATTGATTGTATACTTTGCATAAGTGCAACAAAAGTATCTCGAGTCAGCCGTGTTCACGATCGAAAGAAGAGGAGATGGGGATTATTTATCCATCCTATATATTGATTCTCGGGGCACATATGCGACATACATTATTGTCATTACCTCGTCGTGTTTGATGGGAAGACGTAGAGCGCGTTTAAGAACGACTAGGATGACATCGACGAGAGAGGACGTATAAAATATGCGCGGTAAAAGTGTCGCTGACACGTTGGAAAAATTGCTACTGCAGCCGAAAGAATAAATTATCGATATATCCGCGTTCTCCCATCCGCTTTTACAAGCAATCGCGAATTTGCACTAAGTTAAGAAGGAAGGATGCGCCGAATTTTCCTGAGAAATATTAGTCGTCAAACACCAATCTCTCAAACTTGTCTTCGTATCCAATATGTCGATTATCGCAGGAATCATTAAAAGGAGCATCGATACGTCGAGATAATTATCATCGCAAAGAAAGACGAGATAATTGCGCGTTAAAAGTTCAATTAGAGAAGCGATTAAGTGTACGATCGATCATCTGAGGAATGTTATCCGAGAGAGAGAATTTTAGAAACGATTAGCGAACTATTTTCTCTAAAGTATATCGTAATCTTTGCTACCCGTCCTGACAGAAAACGACGATCGTAATAAAAAAAAATAATTATATTAAAAATATAATTTGAAAATAAATGATTAAAAAAATGCGAATAATAATCAACAAGAGCAGGAAACCCAAGCGAGAAATGTCGGAGAAAAATTGGAGTGTTATATATATTATGTTTAAACTTTATTTTGCCATTAGCATTCGGTCTACTAGAAACGAATAGCACCGGTAATAAGTCCAAGTTTTTTAAGACGCGCGGTGTTCCGCGAATTTTGCAGCAGAGGAGATCAAAGTCTTTATTGTTGAGCGGCAAGAATACTTAGCACTTTAACGAACAAAGGCCTCGGACATCAAAGACTTTGTTGTGAGCTAATGAGAAATTATTTGTACATAGCGTATACAGATCGCTTCAAATATCGTGCATCTTCTTTAAATACACACAGACATTAAGCTAATGATTTTTTTCTCTTATTACAGATGTCAACAAGATTTAAGTTTTATATTTTAAGTATTACGAGCGATTGAAAATTAAACTCAATCTTGGCGAGTTAAGCTTCAAAAGTGCAACTGCCGATTAAAATTCCACAGAAACGTATTAAGTCTTAGCACGCAGATGTTGTATTGTCACAAGAACAATGCAATATATATTTCGTCGACGGCAAATAAATGACAAAATTAAGTCTCACGCGGGTTTATCGACCGTACTGGTATTTCGCGCCCGAAATTCAGGTGATCGGTACCGAATAATGCAGATTCGCAGCATGTTTATTCATAGACTGTCGCTTGGGCACCACGTGCGTCGCAGACGCACGTTGCACGCGCGTCGAATCCGCACTGCTAATCGCGATGCATTGTTATTTTGCTCCGTTGAACGAGATACTTTAAAGGTGTCTGAATCATCTCATCTATTCGTAGAGACAAGGCTATACGCGGGTATACGCGAGACGTTAGAAATGTTCTAATACAAGGTGTCTACTCAAATCTTGTAAAAACAACTGCCTGATTTTCCAGGTATTTTTGTTCAAAATTCCAGATGAAGAAAATATTTAAAAAATTTTTTACTGCAATTTTTTGTTATTGTACGTATTTTCTAATGTTTTTCATTCATTACTAAAAATAAAAATTGGCGGATTATCTGCTGCTTATAGTATACAAGTAAAATTATAAAAAAAGAATTTGTTTACAAAGCTCCGCGAGTCTCAATAAAATTCTCTGAAAATTCCACGTTCTTCATATTTTCCCAGGGAGTAGACATCTTGTAAAAGGATATTCCTCCAAACGCCCTATGTTTATATCCTAATACTTTATAGGACAAATCTTAAGTTCGAGATGTGAAATTTGAAATATATAACATGTTAAATGCATTATATACCAGTGTTATCGCTCGTAAATATCTCACTTTATTCCAAATGATCGTGATTCATAAATATCTAGCTACGAAGAGAGCGCGTCATTTACGACACCAACTCTGTCAAGACGTGCGTCAAAATGGTGGACAAAATTGCTGCTGTCGACTTTCGTCATCGCGTTTGTTGCGAAAGCGTTCTGTCTGTCTGTCTACGTTTAACTTCTCTCGAGTTTCTCGTACGCGGACTGATTGACGTGTACATCGCGATCACTTTTCTCGACGCGACGTCAGCGATTTTTCGAAATGGCATAACGACAGATTTGCAAATTGATTCCTATGCGCGCACGTAGATCCGTATTAGCCTATTTCCTTTGCGCACGCCCCCGATGTACCATCGTTCGCTTTCGCGATAGAAAATGTAGATACAATACGAGAGTTAAATCTTGTAAAAAAAAAAAGCCTGGAAAATATTTCAGAGATATTTTTGTCAAAAACTCTACGTAAAATTATAAATTTAGAAATGCAACTTTTTTAATTTTTTATCATGTGCGTCTTCCAATGTTTTTTATTCATACAAAGAGAAAATAAAGAGCCACTTGTATAAATTTCAAATGTTTAATCTGAAAATATAGTATTTGAAAAGAATTGAATAGTTTTTATAAAGCAAACATTTTTTTATTCGTACACGACGTGAAAATAGAAAATTTCTTTTTATTAAAAAAAAGCAATAAAGAGAGACACGATATATATTTATAATATATTTGAAACAAATATAACTGACAACCTCTCTGCCTAATATACGGCCTATAAAAATAATATAAGAGCAAAATTATTAAATACAGAATTTTTTTAAATTTTTTCTAAGTTACAATACAATTCTCTGAGAATTCCAATTTTTTTCAGGGAGCAAGTACTTTGTACGAGCTTCGAAAAATTAGTCAAGTGCGCTCTACATGAATTTTTTACAAAGTATAAATTTTTAGCGGACAAAATATTTTCACACGTTTTTATCACAAAGTAAAATATATTACTATATACATAATATTCGTCGAGTTTACCGTACGTGAATACGATGCTGTTTCGAATAGCTTCACGGATGCCAGGTGACGTGAAAAATGGTCACGATCAAGAATCACGAAGCAACATTGCACAAACATATTCCAAAGATAATCCGAGTTTTCGAGATGCGATATACCTTCTCGCGCAATCCCGTCGGCAGCGATCGATGAGATTCGAGGGCGAGGAAGTCGATCGCTACCGTTTACGTGACCTCGAAGGGTATTATGGTCGAGTGGTTGAGTTCTAATAGGATTAAACGCCGGGTCGCAATAGGGTCGAATTATCAATTTCGCCATGGATGGTCGTCCGAGAGATTCGCGAGGGCAACTCGGTCAGAAATTCATCGCGCGATATTTATCGAGCTTTTCCGAAACTTACTAAAGATCTCGTGCCGACAGCGATCGGCGTTAACCTTGCACAAGCACAACTTTCGTTATACTATCAACGCGACCGACGTCACGACGGTGTCAACGTAATGAACGCCACGACACTAATGGAATGTTCAGATAACATGCGCGGAGAAATTACTGTGTACTTACGTACTTTGTAGAGGTCAATGACGCGTCGTCGTTCCTCTCCGCCGTCCTCTGTCAGACTGATCGGTTCGCGATCACGCAGTTGATAACGTACTATAATATTCTATTGTATACAAATAGTCGCGTCAAGGACAATGTTTACATAACGCGGAGAGATTACTGTGTATATACCTTGTGTAGGTCGATGACGCGTCTTTCCTTTATGCTAATAATATATAATATTCTATTATATATAATTCGTCGACGCGTCAAGAATGTCGCACGTCTTTGTAAACATCGATTACTAGAGGTTGATTAAAACATCACCGTTCGTTTTCGTCGCCGTTCTCGTTCGCTATTTTAGAATATTCCGAGATTTTGTTGGAGTAATAAAAATCTTTTGCTTTATCTATGAGAAAGTTAACTGAGCCGTCATAACAAACGTTTTAAAGGCTCAGCTACTCTAATATGATCAAAAATTGATAATATTTTGAAGAATATTAGATATTCTCTTTGTGCCTTTTATATATGTTTTTATTAATGTTTAAACAGTATGTCAGTATTTTTAAATCTTGAATATTTAATTTTTTCTTTTTTGCTTAATATGAGTCTTTGCCCGCACATTAAAAAACGACGATATGACATACTGTTTCTGGCGTAATAAAAACAAAAAAACTCGGTCTAATTTTATTCCAAAGGATATTTTAGAGATACTGAACTTAATTAAGATTTACAAAATTAATATTTAATATTTTTTTCTGATTTTTTAAGAAATGAAAAAATTTCAGAAAAATTGAAATATTGTATTTAATTTTTAAATATCATTACTTCGTTATTTTCCACTTTTCGTTTAATGAAATTAGGTTTAGTATCCCGTAAATATTATAGAAAATAAAACTAAAACGAATTTTTTTATTTCAATCAATTACACAAGGAGCAACATGTCATACGTTTTTGAACACGCTATGCGCTCGTATTAAACAAAAAAAAAAAAAAATTAAATATGCAAAATTTAGAAACATGAACGTTAAAAAGAACAATTTCTAATATTCTTCAAAAAAAAAATTTTAATATCATTAAATCTTTATACTGCTCGAGAGACTGAGTCCTTAATTCATACGAGCATTGAGGACCGTGCTAATCCTGTTATCGTAATGAACCCTTGACGAAAGCGCGGGATTTAATAGAGTGGGAAGCTAATGCGACGGTAATACGGTCGGAAAATTTTGTTTAGGTCAACAACGCGTTACGCTGTATTTACACGGCTGGCATAATGGCCATTAGATCGATCACGCCGCAGCGATCGATCGATCGCGTTGGAAATATGATATTTAATATTCCGTCGTAATCTCGCCACAGTGTGAAGCGTATATCATTATCTAACTTTTAAAATCATTATCTTCTAAATGAAGTTTCGGAAAACGATGCCGCGCTTTGTTTAAATTTGTCGAAAATTCGTATCATCAAAGGCGGCGCGATAATGAGATCTTTGTAGAGTAAATTATTAACTTTGAAGATAATGTATTTCTAAAAAAATTATCTCGTTACGTATAAAAAAAAACACGTATATCCCGCGAGAATTGAATTTTGCGTAGAACTGCGGTGGATACACGGCGGGTTGTCGCGTTTTAGTGAGAGGGTGGCAGCGGTGCAGAAAGGAGGCCGGGAGGAGGGTGTGGGCCATACTGCCAAAACCCGCGACCTAGATACCGATCGACCCACCGACACACATTAGAGAAACCAAGAGAGGAAAACCGAGGGATCGAGGAAGGGAGAGAGAGAGATGGAAGCGACGCGGGAAACAAAGATCGACGGAGATAGAATGAAAGAAGAGAGAGACGGATCGAATGCAGGAATGCGACAAAGGGGCAAAGGAGAGGAAAGAACGAGGCCGGAATCGAAAAAGTAGGGGAGAGAAAAATTCATTTCTGTGTGCGCGTAGCGCGTGTTCGAGCGCATCTCTTTAAAACCAATTCCTTCTTTCTTTCTCTCTCGACAAAAGTCAGTGCATTCGATGCGCGCTGCGGATGCAAATCTAAAGATGTACACGTACGTTATTACCGTGGCTTATATAATACTTTCAGGATAGACAGCGCGATGCATTTTATTTCCAGCGGCGAAGTGCACTTAAATGCCGTAGCACGGCCGCGGAGAGTGGTCTCTCTCTCTCTTTCTCTCTCTTTTCCTCTCGCTGTTTCTTACGCGAGATGCATCGTTTAGAATGGCCTCGAGGATGTTGCGTGCGCCTTTGAAAAGCTTGTTGAATTAATCGGATTTCTCCAGCGGCGAGAATTGCAAAAAAAGCCTATCGTTTCCTACACTTGTGTATTCAAATAATTTCTTTTGCGTATATCTCGAGTAGAAAAGAATGTTGTTCGTTCGCCGGAAGAATAGAAGTTTTCTCTCATCTCCGCTTACGTTTCAATAAAGCATCCCTATATTATTGAATTTCTTAATTTCTGATACTCTCTGCTCGCGCGATTGACGATAATCGCATGATGCTTACGACACGGCAGGAGACGAGATTGTCCATTAGGGAGGTCGAGTGGTACAATTTCGAAATCAGTCGTCGTCGCGATAAACTTAACCCGTACAAGTTTGTGGGACAATCCGTTTATGCATATTATCGTTCGAAAGGTGGCACTGGAGTTATAGGACTTCGTGTCTCATAAAATTTAACATCATTACACACAAACAAAGTTCAAGATTACTGCGTGGTCGTAGTCGAGAGTGCCTCCTACGTAACTACAACTGTCATCGTTCACGCGATCGTAATCTCGCGCGAATCTATCTGCTCGCCGACAATTGTCATTCGGCATTTTTACGCGGATCGAAAAGAACAGTAAAACGTTCCAAATATAAATAGCAAAATATATATATATATATATATATATATATATATATATATATATATATATATAATCAAAAATATGCTTTGATAAGAGAAAATGTCGACTCAAATCTTTTTTTAAAAAATTCTCTGTTTTTGAAAGTATTTTTATTCGAAAGATAGAGAGAATATTTTAAGGATTTTTTAATGCAACTTTCTAAAATAAGTTTTTTTTTTTCTATTATATGCATTTTCTGTAATGCTGTTTCTGTATATGCATTTTCTCGTAATGCTGTTCATTCATAAGAAGGAAAAGCACAAAGCCATTGAAGTGCTAAATTTGCAAATGTATTGTAAAAAACTATATAGTTTTTGTGAGATAAATATTTTTCATTTATGTACTATTTTCATTTTTTATCACTAAATTTTTTAATAAGAAAAAATATATATATTCAATACTTTGTTAAGATATTAAATATATATAAAAAGAGAGAGTTAGTTTAGACACACATAATTATCACAACTTGACTTATCGATGAACGCTTACAATATAAGAGCAAAATTATCAAAGAGAGAATTTTTTATATTTCCTCATTAAAATTCCATAAGAATTCCTTAATATTTCCAAGTAAAAAAAAAAAAAAAATTCCTGAGGATTTCAGATTTTCCAATACATAGACATCCCGTATAAAATGCGCAAAATTGCGGTTGCGTAAATCTGGAGCGTTAAAATTGACAGATAAATCGACAGATAAATCAGACATGATCTGCAACCGTGAACAGATGGATCCAATTACATGGTAGAAAGAATGAAAGAATGCATCGATGGCAAAATCGAGAAGCAAAAGACATCGGAAAAGGGACGCGAACGAAAGACGTCTCGAGCAAAAGATCGAAGACTCTTCCGGACAGAGAGAACAAAAGCTTGTTTTTCGAGCTTATTTATCAACGTCCGCGGGAGCGGAAAGGAACGCTCGCTCGTATGACGGAATAGTGTAGCGGGGCGCGAGTTTCTTCTGCTTCAGTCGAGAAAATGGCCACGGTTCTTATCGTCGTTATTAAAGAACAGAAAGAGCGGACTTGTCGTAGTGACGGCGATTAAAAATGTACTATTTTATGCGGAAAACACGCGGCTCTCCCTCTTTCTCTCTGTCTCGAGGAGAGAATAACGTACGAGAGTAATACTTGGCGCGAATCATCGCGTCGTAAACCGATCCGTTTAATTAGCATCATAATCTCGCTCGTGAATTGTGTACGCCTGCCCGTGTGTAAAATATAACCGAGAGAGCCGTTGGCTCGCTGCCAGACTGGAGTAATGTAACAAAGTTAATTTCTGCAATAAAAGAAGAAAAGCCTCGAGATGCGTATAATCGAAAAGGATGCGCAACCATAATTTCGTTGTTTTGTCTTGACAATATGCGTTTGTTTATACGATTTACATGAGCTGAGTATAATATATTCAGATTTGTCTACGGACGTAGCTTGAAATCTCAAGAGAGTCTATCCAGAATAATTTCTGCTGTACAGCGTCCTAAAGGGACATTCAACTGGCGGGCAGGATTAAGGACAAAACGTGAATACGACATTACGACGCCGAGGATGAAGAGACAGTTTCCCTTATCGAGTCCACGTTGACGGAACTATGATATATATATATACTTTATCCCGGACTATATTTATGCTTATAAGCAAGTTTCTATAAAGGTAACGAGAATTGCTTGGAGCGAAAATACGAGGGCAGCTTCCTTATTAAATCCGCTCTACGACAAAATATAATGTCAGACTCTTTAGCGTCAAGTAATTCGTAAAAAGAGAGTGATATCGTGTCGTCTTTAATTAAATTGAACGATCTGTACGTGTGATAAAGAGGAAAAGCGTCGCCGCGTCCGTCATTTTTCTAATCAAAAAATTGGATAAACAAGCGAATGAATATATTTATGCATCGAAAGGCGTTCGCGATAACCGCTCCGTCATCGTTGAATTGTTATAAAAGAATAAGAAGATAAAAATGGACGAGTCAAAAATCAATAATAATCGATACCAAGAAGAAAAATTCGGGAAATATTTGATTCTTTTCTCGTTCGTTCGCGACGAAACGTATCGGTGTGTTATAACTCGATTCGACTGCCGAGATGAGATTGCAACTGGCGTCAAGTAGGTTAACGCGACGGACGAGTATCCGCGGAATTTTGCAATTTTTTTCCTCGCGGAGACAAACGAAGGGCCTGGCGGCGATGGCGAAACGTCGAGTTGCCAAGGGAGTGGAGTCGACACAGTGCCAAGTGCACTAAAGAAGGGAGAGAGAAAACGAAAAGAGACCGGAAGTTTCCGTAAATTATACACACCGAGTCATTTTGTGGACTTAATCAAACTTTCCCCTCCGGCGGATTAACCGGATTAAAGCTCGGTACGTCGCCGGCGCCTCCCTCAGTCTACTCGCTATCGTTTTCGCGACGATGTGAGAACGAGAAAGTTGCCGGGATCGCTTCTGGTCCAATTAAATCTAGACAATGTCCAGATTACCGCGGCTCGCTCGTTACTCCGCTAAGGGAGTTCGAAAAGGAAAACGATCCGCTGTTACGAGGAGTCAATTTTTCAATGGGCAAGTCGCGAAAAAAAATGCATGCCTCTCTCTTTTTTTTCATACATATTTTTATAAACTTCTTATATTGTAATAAAATGTAATATAATGAAAAGACACACATAAATAAAACAAATTTATAGCAATGAAGAAAACGTTCAATTTATTTTTCAATTATTTTAACTCGTAAGAAAAAAAAAATGTTTTGACCGAATAATGTGCATCTTCCTTTTTATAAAGAGAAAGTGAGAGATATTTGCTAAACCTATATTCATCTTTAAATTTATATTCATCCTTATAACAAAGATATCGAGAATGTCTTGCTGCCAGTTGAAAATCGTGTCTGTGCATATTCCGTTGCATAAAATAGAGTTACGTACCTCGAGGGGATTGTTATCGTCTCCTCGTGCGAGGAGAGCTCGTAACAAGAAAGACTTCCTTCAGAAAAGTCCGCCAGCAGATCAGATCGCGAGCCGACGCATTAGGTAAGACGTGATTTATGAGATATATCTCGTACATACGACGCGAGGCCCGACCAAGCTCTAGACTTATATCCGTTCGATTGTTCTCCATTGAAGCGTGCCTTTTTCAAACGTTCGTCCGCTGCAATGCAAATATTTGCTCCACGGATTCGCGCCGGCAAACAGACGTGCCGTGAATTATTTAATCTCTCTCCTCCTCCCTCCTCCCTCCCTCCCTCCCACCCGGGGCTTATCGATATTACGTACGTAAAACGTCGAGGCGCATGTTCCTCGACAGAAGCACACACTTGGCTTTTTTCCACATTCAATTTTATACACGTTGCGTTTCACTTGCCTTTATATGTATTAATTTCGCGCCATCGAATAATTTGCCATTAATTCACCCGTTACATCGTGACAGGATATTGGCAATCGGGATGATTCTGACAGTTAAACGGCCGATGTTTTACGTGTGTTGTGACATTAATGTACGCGAAACAACATCCGAGTCGGTGAATGCAGAAATAGCTCTTCCGCAGATCTTCATTGTGCGGTAACGAGACGTTTCGCCGCAGGCGATAGATATAGTCGTAAAACACAGAGTTACTTTGCTAGAGCTCCATAGCAGGTAGTAAGAGAGACACGTTGATATTACCCTATGCCTCGGGTTAATAATCGTACGAGGTAATCGAATATGCCATTAATATAAACCACTTACATTACCATATTGTAACTTATCTATTACCTCGAGGTCTCGCGCCATCAACTGACTTATCTGACGCTTTTGCGCGTGCCTTACTACAAGAGATCAATATTTAATAAAGAAGAAAGACACAATTGCATTTTTCTTTTTCTCGCCGTGTTTTCTAAAGCACGCATCTGCGTGCGATATAAGGTAAAAAACGCGATAAAAACAAACGCTCGTGCCATTAAATTGCAAGAGAAATCCAATTCGTTCCAGAAACGCCCGAATCCGCAAAACTGTCGAACCTATATTACACGCAGACACATTGTCGCCGTGTTTCTATTTTGCGTTTTCAATGGAACTGGCGTTCTTCGACAACGAGCGTAATGCATTGCACGGATATATTTTCCAACGCGACGCGACATTTCCGTATCGTTCCATTCGAAAGAAAATTAAAGTCAACGGCAGAAAGTGTTGGACGCCCTCGTGTCGGGTAGCTTTTGCCGGACCGTCGTCGATCGCTTTCCGATAATATCGGGAAAGTACGTTGTTACAACGCGTCCCCGTGATACACTTTTCACGCGCGCGACCATTGTTAGCGTCGCGAACCTGTTTCCGGAAGGAAATTAAATGTGTGCACGGAGAATTGCGAGTTCAACGAGATCTCGGCACCATCTCACGACGAAAAGAGCATTCTTTTTTTTTTTCAGCTTTCTTTCAGTTTGAGAAACAAAGAAAGAAAACCGCGATAAAATAAATTGAAAGAGCGATAAGAGTTTATAAATGTGATTAACGATTATATATATTTAAAAGACTTTCGGTCCGAGTATCCGCGCATCGAAGAGGCTGGAGTAGCCGATTTCATTGAGCTTCCGTTTATAAAACGGGACCTCAACGATCGATCGATCGACGACGCCGACGACAAGTCGATCAAGTGACCCGAATAACCTGCTGATTGAATTTGGCCGTCATTATTTATTTAGGTGGGCCCATCGGCCGAGCAATCTGGAGACACGACTCGAGAGGAGAGAAAAAGAGAGGACGTCGGGATATCTCGGCGAGATACGGGCGAGCCAATGATCGATTTTAATTTCCGCCTGTTGGAGGAAATAAATTGCGCTCGCCTGTGTATAGAGAGATACAAATCGCATCCGGTGTGCATGTGTACGTGTATGCGCGCATACTCGAGCACTGTCACGCTAAATGCGCAAATTGACGGGTGCGTGAATGGTCAAATTACTCCAACGGCATGCGTTAAAACGACGATACGCAGACTCGGAAGCTGGATGAACACGTCGCTTATGATTGGTCCGCCAAAATGTTGGCGGTGGTAAAGTACGTTTGATAAACGAGCAGCGTATCGACATTCCGAACGGCCGATGTTTCTTCGTATATAGTAATTGACTAACTTTAATCCACTTTAATTTAATCGTCATTTTATTTAAGATTAATTATAAACACGGAAATGTATCTCTAAAGAAAAATGACATGACGATTATTTCGATATTTTCCGCGAGTCTGAATCAATATCATCGAATATCTGTAGTTATTAGATTTATTTGAAACGCAACGATGCGATTTATTCGCTCGCTGATTGGCTTTACCGTCGCATAACGAGATTATTTTCGACAAAGTCTTCTCTCGTGATGGCTGATATATTTTGCAGAGAGGGATGGAATATTTTTCCACTCGAAAAAGGGGCGCGCGCGATCGGAGGGTTGTTCCAAAGCGAAATCAGGACAGACGATCAGAATAGAGTCATTGGCGAAGGGTGGACGGGAAGGCGAAGGGTACTTTATCACAAGCCGCCGCGATCAATTTGATTTTTAATTTAATCTCAGCAGTGCACAAAAAGCGGGTTTGCCTCTCTGCTATATAAATACGTAACATTTTTACCTCGCTGTACAATTAAATATCGTTCCTCGATCTATGGAAGTATAATGTTCCAAGAATCGTGTATCTCATATTTTTGATATTTCCTTTTTCTCGAGCCATGAATTCAGCGTAATACTAAATAACGATATTAACCGAAATTTCTATGAGAATAAAAGCGGAATTAATTCGAGATCTCATCAGGGTTTTATTTCTCTTTTCTTCGTCATGAAAATATCCCTTTTGTTGTTATTAGCCGTATCTCTAAAACTATTGTTGCATTTATTAAGTGCATCTCAAATAATAATATATATATATATATATATATATATATATATATATATATATATATATATATATAAAACAGATTCTCTTTTATTTTAATGAAGAGCAAATGTCTTTTGCGGAAAAACTCGGGGTGCTGCGATTGAAGCGGTTGCAAAAGAGATTGCTGAGATGAAAGGACGAAAGGAGAAAAGGAGAGGAAAGAGGTAGAAAGTGGACGCGGTCGAGATAAAAAAAGATGCTGTCGAGCAGAACATTGCGATGTGACTGAATTAATTATCGGTTTTTCGGCCTCGCATTCCCCAATTCGCATTTTTTTCTGGCACCCGCACATTTGTATCTTCCTGTCCGTTACTTTTTCCGGCTTTTCACGACGAATGTACGAGTCGCGTTTCATCCAGAAAGAGACTACATCCGTAAACGAAGCGTGCTCGGCGCAACTTCTCCTCTCTCATCCTCGTCGTGTGTTTCTCATTCTAGTCTCTCGCACTTTGATTTTTTCCATCATCCTTTCTTTTTATCTTATCGGAAAGTAAATTTGTCTTCTTTCATACATGCAGTAGATATCTCTTTTTGTCTCTCAGAGCTAATTAATTTATCTGTCATATTTCATGTATTTTATACATTTTTATAAGAATCAGATCATTTGTCAAATGAAACGAAAGTAGGAATAATATTTCAACGTTCGTTGAAACTTTTACGACGCACGAGAAATAATGGCCGGGCACATAATTCAAGGCTGTTTCAGGGACAGCAATTAATTTACTGAAAATAATGAAGCAATTAAGGATTACTAATAAGTCAGTCGTCATCGTGAGCGATCCGACATGCGTTGGAAGATGCCTAAAAAGTTTTTTCTTTTTATGCAGAGGATTCCGCCGCTCGCTTCACCGATAAATGCGAGCGCGATTGATCATCATCCGCCCGCGGCGTTAATTCATTTGAGCCGTGGTTTTCGATTTTTCCATCTTCAAAAATGCGTAGCCGATAAACCAACGCGCGTTCATTCCATTTATTCTGGCCGCGGAGAAAAATATTTTTGCCCGTTGCCGCGAGCTGTGCAAAAAGGCTAACCGCTTCGACAACTAAATTAAAATGCGAGGCCGCAAACAGCTGTGATCACCTCGACTTTCGAATTTCGTCAAGTTATTCAGAATGCAGATACATAAAGATCTCTCTAAATTCTTGACAATCTACGTGAGACTGCAAAGAATCTAATCATTTAGCGCGTCTCTTCGCAAACAACCTTTCGATCATTTATGATTTAAACATAAGAAAATAAATCTATTAATTCACGTGAGGATCTGTCAAACAGAATTCATAGTCTTTGCGATGTTTTATGCTAAAATCGTGCATTACAACTATAAGTTCGAAGATTCTCGCGATTAACAGCGCGGCAATCGCCGTCGAAACTAATCGTGAATCATTCAGGAAAATGAGCAGCTCATTAATAAAAGGCCTTTACCGGGGTGAGGAAGTGACGTTCGCTACTGTGGTGGAAACTCGAAACTGGCAAGGTACCAAGTCACGAACAATACACCCAGAAATTCCGACACGTTCTCCATTCGAGCCAATCGAAGGGGGCTCTCCCTGTCTGGCCTGTCTGAAAAATGTCGCGATCCCGTCGAAACGCGCCTGTCGCCTGATTCGAACACGAAATCGCGATTAAAGCCGGCAAATGATAACAAAGACCTGCAAAATCCGAAAAGATTCAGCACTCGGATAACAACAGAGAATTAAATTCCATTGACGTTGAAAAGAACGTATTACATTCGGACGAGACAAACAAAGTGCTTGTTGCAAGAGAACGTCCATTTGTTTCTCGAATGGATATTCGTTTTTCTGTTTTTATGACACAACAAAGAAAGTGGACGGGCTGTGGTCGCTCTTCGTAGCGTAAAAATCACAACCTCGCCTCGTGACGTCACAATCAAAGCGCGAAATAATTACAGACACGACCATTATAATGTTGTCCATCCAAGAGATCAAAGCCTCCTCGCTTCCTTTAACGTATGCCTACATGGCTTGCGGCTATAATCGTACTGTGTGTATGCGTGCATATATATGTATATACAAATATACATATATTCACGCGTGCGTACGTTATCCATTCGTAATAGCGGGTTGCAAACCATGCCGGGAGCTTTGTGGCAAACAGAAAACAGGCCACGCCACGCCGCTGAATACTCTCTGCGAATCTCCCTCGTATATCTCCCCCCGCCTTCGCTATGTATATTCGTTCCTTCTCGTATCATTCTGACAGCTCGAATAAAAGTGCTCGGGACGATTGGGATTGAGCGAGACCTAACGCCCTTTTCGTGGAAACGCGATATGTCAACCGAATTTAATCGAGAAATTTAGGCGAAAAAATAGCATTGGATTTCTTTAAATAAATAAAAATAATAATGAAAATTTGCATGTTCTATTATATAATTTTGATATTCTTTCTCTCTGTTTGATTTGTTTCTGTGATTTGACGAAATAACAATTATTCTATTTGCACTAACACATCGCGAGAACTTGATTACTCCCTTGTCGTGGCTTTCATAAGAGCGACGCTGACGCACTTAAGTGCATCTCTGTTTAATGCGACGACAATCCGCCAAGTTTGTCGAACCGATCCTTGCCGAAGGTGTGATTGCATCAGAGCGAACATTGATGAAGCGGCTTTAGTTTCCGTTCAATGCGACCGTCGAGATTCAGTCGATCGCTCTAACCACCAGGATGTTTTAAGGCATTTCCCCCGTACTATATTTACTGTCAAGTTACTAAAGACGCGAAGGGTGTGGAACGCAACGCGCGAGATCAGACCCGGTTACATTGTAAGCTGTTTACATCTGCTTGATTGGATCTGTATCCACATACACACAGATGCACTTAGGTTAATTATCTACGTTACGTCAATCGAGAATTAGAGCTTTATACAAACTCCAGAGAGATGCGGAACTTGAAAATAACTTATTTTCAAATATACACATATCCTGCAGATAAAAAAATAAATAAAAAAAAATCTCTCAAGATATATCGGATATAAAAAAAAAATACAGAGTACGTTTATAATTTCCGGGCATTAGGCGCCCGATCATAAATATCGAGCTAATGCGATAATTATGGCACACAGGTAGACAAAAGGGCCTCTCTAAGCTCCGCCGTGATTGGTCAATTTGTCCAAATAGATGCTCGACCGTCGGACGTGAGCTTCTTATTTTCACACGAAACCGCCCCGAAGCGAAGGGTAAAAGCCTCGGAATAGCGGCAATTAGAAATTGTCGGGCCTTTTTTCGGAGAAGACCGATCCTCGCCCGTCTCTCTCGCGTCTCTCGGTGTGCATCCCACCGCCCACGGCGCGGTATGATTGAACACCGGATCCATTTAGGGGATTTAGGAATCAAGATGGATCAAGAAAGGGAAGAACCTGTTCCCTCTGTCCGTGATGTTTTATTGAACTCGATAGTGCCGCGCGTGTATCGCGAGATTAGACGGGATTATGTAAAGCGACACGAGGGATTATATCTCTTATATATCTCCATGTGTGTGAGATTTCTATTAATATTTTATACAGAGATTATTTAACCGAAATATTGTTGTGTATTAATTTTATACGATATTATATTTTATAATAAATTAATATTATGTATCATATATTATAATTTTATTTTATATGATATTTAATATTTCAATATTTTTAATTTTTTACAATATTATATAATATTATATAATAAATTGTAAAAAATTAAAAATATTGGAAATATTAAATATTAAATAAAATAAAATTATAATATATGATACATAATATTAATTTATTATATAATATAATATCGTATAAAATTAATATAAAATATATAATACTACATAAAAATATATATATATATATATATCTTTTATATATTATATATATAATATGTCTCATATTTTGTTTTGATTAATAAGATGACTTGTCAATGTGAATTCAAGTAAGAAACATCGCTTTAAAGTAAGTTGCAGTGACGAAAATGTGAAAGTCGGTCGAATCGATGGTAGTCGTTTATTTCGATGACGAAGCGTCAGCTGCACTTAACCTAATGAAAAATGTTGTACCGCAAATTTTTCTAGTGGATACTGACGCGCACGTGACGATATAAGGCGATCGGTAAAAACACGTCTTAGAGATGCGTGATTCGGGAATGTTTTTTTTTTTTATAAAATATGCAAGAGATGCACCCTTTTTCCGCCCAGTGTTTTCCTAAATTCCTGCGAGGAATTACGACAGATTTAACACTCGTGCGTTGCGAGATGTCGTCTTTGATATTTATTTATCTGCCTCCTCGCGAGAACCTAAGAGCTAATAAATTCAATGGAAAACTGGCGCAAGCTTATTTCGACCCTTCAGATAAGGGCGCATAATTTAAGACGAAAAAGAAATATATACGCGCGAGGAAAAGGGAGGGAGGAATGGAAAGCATATTTTCGGTTGAGATATGCTTACCACTCCGACACACCGAAGCCAAAGGTCTTGAAGATGGGATTTCTCGGATTTCCTTAGAAGCGCTTTATATCTTCGTCCATTTCTTATCCAAGGTGCGTTTCTCTGTGCCGATTGTCGGTTGATATACTCGAGGAGTTCCGAAAAATCGGCCAGAACGGAAAACATTTTCTTGTGGATTTTTCGCAGATCAAAATCCGCCGATCGGATCCGTAAGGCGAGCGGGAATAAGTTATTAATTGTATTTATAAAATACAATTAAAAATTATGCGCATCGCTCATAGTTACATGTGTGTATTCGATAATTGATTTATACTATAATACTATAATCTAATTAAAAATTTGATAAAAATAAAAACAGAAACGAGACTTTGCGAAGTTGTATGGAACCTGCCCCGAATTTACGATTCGACAAGATAATCTCGTAACTTCCTCATGAGTGGTGTGCGGTTTCTGTCAACGCGAACGGATAATTTTCTCGTTTCGGAGCGCAGAGGAAGACAGGAAATCGGCGGAAGGAGAACGCAAGCGAGCGGACAGGGTGGTCCAGGGAGTCTCGGCATTATTGCGGACGCGTCTGGTCTGGAGCGAAGACAAAGCGCGAGCCATTTTTCTTTTTCGGCGAGATGCGACCTTCGAGTATTCGTCGCGCACTCGGATTACGAGTCCGGGCCTGTCTAGCCCCTTTCTTGTTTTACGTAGAAAATATTTACAACTCCCACACAATCGACATTTTTATTTCGCGCTTGACGTTGGGCAGACGCCACTTTATCGTGTTTGACAAGGATCCATTTTTCAAAATTCACGGCTGCTGCGCTTGTCCTCGGATCCTCGCCTATTTCTTGGCACAAGTAACTCGGGCATACGAGTTTGACGTGATAAGTTGATAGTTATATAACATGATAGTTTAGCGTACAAGAAATATAGACAGTCTCAAACCCCTCTCTTTCAAATGTCCATTACTCGGAAGCGGTTCTCATTCCCGAGTGTCTTTCGTAGAAAAGCTGTAGTCGCTAAAAATCAGTCAGATATTTCAAGATCACAAAAGGCCAATGATGATTATATACGATTTCTCCGTATAACAATAAAATTATTTCATTATTTTACCGACAGATCCCGTTGCACAATCTACTAAACACAACTAAAAGTTATGCGCTTATATTATTTTGAAAATGTTTTTAAATATATATTCAGAAATTCATAGATACATGGTCGTTGGAATAAATGAGGAAGATTGCACCGGGACGCAATTATCAGCGTTTATGTTCGATCTATCTCCGTTTCTCCATGTTCGGCGAGTTAAATGCGTCACGTAAAATATGCATTCGCGATTTGATGTAACCGCATAAGGATCATTCGAGAGATGCAGGCTCTTGGATCTTGGCGCAATCATCAGAAGTAAGCGCGTGAGTACTCTGCGCGTTGAATATTTATCAGGCATCTTTAATAAACCTTACGTAAGCGACGTCATCGATCGGCGCATTTCGTTCGCAGGAATCTCAATGGGAAAAGCGGCGCGTTTATAACGGCGGGACAAAGGCAGAGCTTCAAGGAAAATCGTTGACTTAATTGGCGCCATTTAGCATAATAGCTAACGGCGAATCGGACCCCGGTAGTTGAGAATGAGTCTGCTTTCCCTCATTGCCCCGTCATAACCAATTATTGTGCGCACAATGGGTTCGCGCTACAATATTCGCGGCCGGACATGGGCGATAGGCGTGAAATATCGCGTAAAAGTTTCGACGCGTATCCTTTTCTTTGTCTCTTTCTCTCTCTCTCTCTCTCTCTCGCTCTCTCTTTTCTGGTTCGCGACCCAACCCTATACTTTACGTCCTCGCTCGCTCGGAAATGCGCGCATCCGTTCAACCGTTGCATTATTTTTGGAACTACGAAGCATTCCTTTCCCGTACGATGTACAGAGCGATATCGCGCATTCTAAAAAAAAGTTACGATACAATAGAAAAATTTATAATTACATATAAGTCAAATGAAATAATTTTTAGCTTTTAATAAATTTTTTTTATCGCGAGAATATAAAATAAAGAGACGCGGGAAAAAGACAAATTATAGCGCGATAATAGCACGAGAAGAGAAACATGCCGCGAGGCCGATTATGATCGACCTCCCAAGTGTTTCCGAATAATGTGGCGTAAAAAACGGAAAAGACGAGAGGCCCAATCCTCGTCAAAGTCACGCACGCACCTAAAGCGAGGGTTAATGGAAACGTTAACGTCGACACGAAACGCTGTCTTCTCCCGAAAAGAGTCTCGGGCGTGATATCTTTTTTTTCTATGTACAAATTACACGGATGCTGCTCCAGAGGCAGCGAGAACGCGATATCCCAGAGTCCAACGCGCCACATGTAGAAGAGATTCTTCAATAATTGCCTCGCATCAGGCGTAACACATTTCGTATTCGATTTATTTAAATCTCTCTTTGACATTCTATAAAATATCTCCGATAAAATTTGAACCCCTGCCAAGGTTTGAATTTCATCATATACATTTTCCCGGAATATATTCGAATCGTCGAATCTCGTTAAAACTGTGACACCATTCTCTTTCAATTTCTCTCTCTCTCTCTCTCTCTCTCTCTCTCTATCTCTGTATTCACGGAATTTCGTCGCAATAACTCGCGCGCGACAAAGTTTATTGACCGATTCCGAATCGAGTTCTCAAAACAATTCTACATCAATATCATCGATAAAAATTCTCGCGACAAGCTCATCTCATCAGTTCCACACTTTTGCAAATACGTGTCGGATCGTCGCGATGCACTTCGCATAGACGATTCATTGTTCTCGTTTAATTGATTTTCCCTAGCAGATCCTACAAAAATTGCCACGCGAGCGTGTCGGTCTCGCGATCCGGAAAAAGATAAAAAAAAAAAAAAAAGATTTCGCTCATTCTCCTCGACGAAAACTCTATCTCGTCGCAGTATGAAGCATCCATTCTCGCGAGATTGCATTTCCGTGCATCGTGACGATAGTATACGCGAGAGTGCAGGAGGATAAAGATGTCACATATGGGCGTCACACCGTCGCGTCTCTATAGATCATTCCACGCTCGAGATTATACGTATGTATGCGTCGATGAAAAGAAAAAAAAAAGGAAAAAAAAAAAAGAGAGAACCGGGCACGAGACGACGCGACGAGTCTTGCGACGCCTGGATATTCTCAACATTCCGATAAGCGACAGCGTACACAGGACTTCGCAGATAATCCATCTGTCGCGACTCGACACACAGACGCAATATAAAAACTATTTGTCGATTAAATCAGTTTTGCATATGTTCCTCGGTAAAAAAAAATATTAATAAATAAATATATTCTCTCTCTCTCTCTTAAGAAAGAGGTGGTTTCCGTTCCACTAAAATTACTTCACTCTTAATATACAACGTTCAATATGTGCAGCAGTGTTTATTTTAATAATACGGTAAGGCAAATTCAATATTAACTATCCCGTAACTGAGCCAAACTTTCAAGGCTCTCCCCGGGCTTCTATAACCCTCCTTTTCTCGAAATAGGCGTCCTTTCATTAAGGACGAGTTATTCTGTAGCTTTGTTTCGCCGTCGACGAATTCGCGAATTCCAAGTACTTTCGGAACGAGTGTCATTTGTCCTGGCGCGCCTTTCGAGAGGAAAGTTTATTTTCGATCGTCGTGTCGTACGGGACAATCGCCGCGGATATGCCTTCGGCAGCCGGATTTAATTAAAACTTTTACGACAATAGAGAATGATTACGAAAAGGAGAGGGAGCGCGAAAGGGAGCAAGACCTTATCCTCGACTAATCAATCGACATCGCGATAATCAGGGGAAAAAAGAAGCGTGTCGGAATAGTTCTAATGAGTTAGCAAGAGCGCGAAAAAGGAGAACGAGAAAAAGGGGAGGTTTCGAAGGTCGAGAGAAGAGATAATGACGGAAGAGAGACCGATATATTGAGCTGCTCTTCCGGTCCCAACGTTCGAAACGAGAAAGCGGGAAAGTTTGCCTTTGCAAACCGTCAACTACCAGCTGCCAAAGTGCAACGCGAGTGCATCCGCAGTATGTACGTATGTGTACGTGCATATGTGCGTGTTTGTGCTCGTGCAGGGGCGGGCTGGTTAACGAGCATAAAATTGGTGGCGATCGATCGATCGCGAAAAAAGATCGAGAGCGGAAAGCTCTCCGGTGCGTTCTCCGCGACGGGGAATTTTTTTTATCCGTCCGGGTCGACGAACCGGGTCTCCGTTCGCACCGCGAAATTGCGCGGTTCGCGTCGTCGACCCCCGAGGGGAACGGGAAGACGTGGGGTCAAGGGCTCGAATGTTTAACTGCGAGCTCTTAAACGGGCAGTAAAGTAGCGTAATGCGCGTCTGTCGGCCGAGAGTTGATCGATGATTCCTTGGGACAAAGGGCCATATCGATTTTATTGCCTAGAATATATCAACAGCTACATCAGGGAAGGAGAGAGAGAGACGCGTACAGGCACCGACAATCTTATATATTCTTTGCACCGGCTGGAAACGTCTGGCACAGTCGGTTCTAAATGAGGCTCTCTCTTCAAGAGGAGAAAGAGAGAGGGACGGTGTAGAATAAAATGACACCGGTGCGCCGAGACACGAGACGCGGAATAGCCGCGGCCAGTCTCGTGTTCGCCGAGATGTTTCCACGACGATTTCATGTAGTTAAATCGTCATTTAAACAGCGTCGTCATTTAAACATATTACATTTAACCGCTTAAATATATTGCAAATTGAATCGTAAATATTTAATTAGAGTCTAGGGGAGTGGCTGAAAAGAATTCCAGAATATATCCATTAATTGCGTGACTCTATTTTTCTATCTCAGAAAAGAGCAGAAAAAGAAACACGAAACTTTATAAGAATATTATCTGCTGCAGTTTATATATATATATATTCTTTTTCTGTAACATAGCCATGTTAAAAATAATAAGAACGCGCATTTTTGCTCACCCGAATTTTTGCTCAAAAAAATTTATGAAATAATTATATTACGCGTTACAAAAGAATATCGTTACGACACTTATTTCCTCAATTTGGAATAATTTACAGGTATGTAAAAGTGCAATTATCGAGGCAACGTGTCAAAGCAAGTCTCTAGAAATCTCCGTAACATATAATGCAACTTTGTCGCGCGTGTCTCTAACAAACGCCCGTAACTTATACCGGTGACCATGCGTCCTTTGACGCGGAGCGAACTTTGCTTTGAAGTTTCGAGGAACGTTTCAAAACGTCCGATTATATTCGTATCGTTGGCAGATTAGCTGCTCATTTTTAGACCTCTTCTCGAGAGCCGGAGACAGTTCGTCGCCGCGATTGCGAGAAACGCGCACGTATCAGAACGTGACGATGCAAATAGATTTTCGGGAGCGAAGAAAAAAATCGTTCGGCATCTCTTCAAATATTTCGGCTCACGTTGCCTTACTTCTAGCTTCTTTTTCCTTTCCTTTGTTTCTCATTTTCGTACACCGTACTTACAATAGGACGACGGAGATACGATAACTGTCGGCCGGACGTAATTTTGGATGGAGTTACGAAGTGCAAGCTTGAGCATCCTAAGCGCGCACAGTAATTAATATTCACCAGGCACGCGTTGCATAGTCACACTTTATAAACGTCACGTACATGGAAAACGTCTACACGCGGAAGGTATACTAAAACAACGAGGGAGAGAGGCCTTTCACCCCTGTCCTTTTTCGACAGTCGCCACGATTTCAAACGGGCTCGCGTATGTAACTCTCGGCGCCCCTTTATTGCGTTTCATTCAATCATCGTGAAAAACGATGGCGAGAGAGTTTCGACCTCGTTAAAAGTTTTATTGGATGCATAAACGATTCGTGAATGCCGCTTTCTAATCTTATCGTTTCTAAATGATTTCTAAAAAAAAAAAAGAAGAAGAAAAATCGCGAGCGTTTGATGATTTTTTTCACTTCTAAATTACGCTCAAATCACATCGTCGACGAATTTCTTCCTAACTCTTTTATACGAGAGCGTAATAAATTACATGCATCGAGGCGGATATAACGCGCTATCCACTTAGGCTAAAGCTCCAAGTCCTCCCGGAGGCCCGGAATAAGTTTATGGCGGCAACGAATTTGAAATCCTCCAGAGATTCTCTCTCTTTCTCTCGCTTGATCGTGAAGACGTGTAGCGAGGAGAAGAAAAAAAGGAGATCACGAATCCGTTAGGAATATAGCATATACATCAAGTGTAAGTCACAGCTGGTCGTGATAAGACCTCTGTCATGCTTTTTCCGAGTTACAAAATCAAATCAAACATGGCGAGTCGCGCGTTTAAGGGCGCTGAAAGCACTCCGGGAAGGAGTCGATGGGGCCCTCGAGAGGCTAGTTCTTCAAACGCGTATAAGGAGCCCGTCGAGAGATGTTATTACGACAAATATTATCTTTCGGGACGTCCCTATTCTCGGTTACGCTCGCGTGGAAGCGCAGGTTTCTAAACACACTTTCGATCCGCAAGGACTTTCTTCCGCGGATGAAGAAAGAATTTCTTCCTTTATTTTTGTCGCCCTTTCACTCCGTCCTTTCCAAAGAAATCGTCGTCCCTGGAGAGGACAGCGTCATCTCATCGTACTGAGCAATTATAAAATCACCCCGCGGACAAACAGATTGAATTAAAACTGGACCCATAAAATTTACGCGGATAAAGCTCTTGGCATTATATTTCTCGCTATGAATTCAAGTCACATAAACAGCATTCATGACAAATATGTACGATTGCAGAGACAGTTTGAATGCGCCTCTCGCTCTCGAGCCGATATTATATACCTTTCAGCTGGCTATCGATCAAACTGATTTATCGCTCATAATTTGTATCCATCTGAAACGCTGCTTATTCCCGTTTACAAATATAAACTGTATATATATCTGCGAATATCGAGATTTTATGGATTCGCATACATTACGGTGTAGATGATCATACGACTATTAATAAATCACGAGCGCAATTCGCGTATCATACGTTGCCGAATAAATTTGTATTTTCACAATTATTACAAATTAAATTTTACGCGAATTATTTTTTCCTCCAGACCTACTTTGTTTGTACGAAATTATATATTTGCTGCGATATGAAGATACCGTTTTATCGAGTTCTACCAAGCTTTCAACGATTAATCGTATGAATCCGAAATTAATTTCAATTTGTCGTAAAATACAAAATATGCCAACGAAAACGCTGGCCGGATATGCATGTATGAATAATTTAAAACTTCATATATCTGCAATATTTGGCAATCACGTGACACACCCATGTGCCGAAAGAAATTGCATTCGTTATGTCGAAAGGTTTATTGGAGGGCTCGGCGTATTGGGCACCACGTGTTTTTCCTTTCCCGGCATTCGCAAAGCAGGCATAAAAGGAAGCGACACTATCTTGCATGAACAGTTGTAAAATCCTATACAAACGAACATTTTCTTTCGTTTCTTCAATGCGCAGGAATTTCGCGATAAAAAATAGGTAGAGACGAGATTAAAACGAGAGATTAAATAATACAATTTCCTCCCGGCAATATAAATATTTTCGCTTGTAAAGAGCAATCTTGCAATTTTTTCTATTTTTTTCCAGCCGGAAATTATCAAGTAGTCCAAGGATATTTGTTAGACGTGCGTTCAGAATTTGTTATCGAACTAAAGATGATTAATGGTAGAGCTAAATAGCAGTAATAGAGATTACGAGAATACGAGAACCGATTGCATAAGATTCTCGTAAAAAAACCTTTGTAAGAACCCGCAATATCTTCGTTACTCGACATAAACGTAATGCTTTATATTATATTACGTAATCGTGAGATAAACGAGAGATTTAAATAGACGCTGGATGTCTATTTTGGAAATTTTGTCCGCGAAGAAACGCAAGTCAGAAGAGCCCTTCTTGCATGTATAACGGCACGTTGCCAGGCGCGCTTAATGCGTATGCGAGTACTTGTCGATTTGCATTTATATTTGACCGACGGCGACGCGGACGCTATGTCGAACGCCGTCCTTCGTATACAAATTGTCGAGCGCGTTTTTCCAATAATCGCCGCGAACGGCCTTAATATATCGGCCAGACCGGGAGTTTTACAGACGGCTGGTGGTTCGCCGAAAATAAAATCAAACCGACGACGATGCCGGCAAGATCAAGGTTCGCTTGAAAAATCTCAACGGCGAAATAAATCGCGATGGAATTGTTCGCTCGCGAATAATAATTTCCCCTCTCCTCCTCTCTCCAATTATAGATTCTTTCGCATCTCCTGACAATTTGTGAAATAATATTTATTCGTATAAATCAATCGCAAAAACCTTTTGGATAAAAAAAAAAAATTTAATGAATTTCAAGTAGAATTAAAATTTTTTATTCTCAGAAAATTTCGTCGGATAATTATGAGAATACATATAGATTTTTTTATTCGAAGAAGAAGTTGGCTGGACGAGGGCTCTTAAATTGTTTGAAAAATATTTTCTTTCTAAGAAAGATTTTTTTTTATTCTCTCTTTTACTCTCTTCTAAATCCGTTTTCAACGTAATTCCGGCATTGGTAGCGCGAACATATTTTCCAACGTGATTCACCGCGTTCATAAATCGTCGTGCATGTATTTCTGGTACGACTTTTTAATCGATTCGAGTAATAATCAGTCAATTTATATTCCGGTGCGTTTCGCGCCGCGCTCATAATCGGCGTACGCTTTACGAATAAAGGAATGGAGGCGCGACTTTGTAATTGGCAGAACACGTATGGATCATGCGTGACATAAACACGTGTATTCAATTCGGCGATACGCTGTTGACTCCGTAAACAGGTTACCGTGCAAAATCGACTGTTTTTAACGGAACGCGAATCGAGTATGGGCGTCGATGACTGTAAAGAAGCGCTGCCATTTGTACAAATTATCTTTCCTCGTCGAAGCATTCGCGTGCGGATTTATTCTGCGATCTAAATATAAATTCTTTTATCATTTATCCCCCCCTCCTCGCGTCTCACGGCGGGAAAATCGCTAATGTGAAGTCACGCGGGATTCCGGCGTTCATTGAACGCATCGCTGCGTTCATTTCAAATGAGACAGCTACGAGATTCAACGTTGAGCAATTTTTTATTAAAAATTTCCGAGCGCGTAAAAATGTTTTGATTTCGAGTGAATATTAAAGAATTTAATTTACCTCATCTTCGAAAGGAAAACGCTCCCCACGATATCTTTATCATCTCTTTATCTTACTACGAGAAACATAATTCTTTGAAACCTGACAGAAGAAATTTTTTACCTGACATAAAAACACAGATTTTATGCTCGCCAATCCATTCGCACGCTCTTTCCGATTCTTAACGCGCCGCGCGCGGCAACATGTTTTTCATCCCGCGTTCTGAAAAGATTCCTCGCAAATTGTCGGCGAAAAAGCGCGAAATAAATTCGAGAGCCGGCTAATTGCGTGTCTCTCGCGGTCATACTTTTTTATTTTTTAACCTTTAACCGCGCAAAAGAGACGCGTATGCTGTACGTATCGCCACGTGCGTACACACGTGGACATTCACAAGAGCCAGTTGCGGTTACTCTTGCACAGGGGAGAGAGAGAGAGAGAGAGAAAAAAAGAAAAAAAAGAAAGAGATATTCGGGGAACGCAAGAGGGAAGAACGGCGAGGGAGGGTACGTGCGGGAGTCGGAGAGACCGAGACAGGTTCGACGAAGAGAGCGAGAGAGCGCGTGCCGCTCCGAAGCCCTATACCCATCGGTCGAAAGAGAGCTCGGTGCTCAGTGCTACGATGGTCACCAAGCGGACAGGTCGCAGCCTCTCTCAGCCTCCTACGGTCCACACGTTCCTCTCGTTCGTCCGACCGACCGAGCGTACGTCGCGCTTAATCGCATCTAATTAAGACGAGTCTACCCGGGAACTTTCGCGAGTGTACTGCGCGCACGCTCTGTCATTGACCGTCTGCTCGCAGTAAATCATCGGGGATTCTCTGTCTCTCTCTCTCTCTTTCTCTTTAGCGACGGAGGGAGAATACCGGATAATTGTGTCACGGTTGATATACGGATTTATTTTCGTTCGTAGTAGACTCGCCGTCGTTTTCATCGTCGTCGTCATCGTCGGAATCATCGTCTCGTCGCTTGCCTATTCATATCGACGTGATACGATTATCGGGCCGTTCATTCGTGAAAGCGGTCGAGACGGTCTCTCGAGATAGAAGCTCGCTTTATCAGACCCTAGACGAGTGATGAGATCAAAGGATCGATAAACGCGGAGATAGAAGCGGATGCGAATATGGAGAAATGTTACGGGCGGAAGAGATGCTATCGATGATCTTTGATGATTTCTCGTCGCGATCGCTGTGAAAAAAGTTCGGGAACGCGTGTGTTGTACTGTTCGTGGACGTCGGCTTTGGAAGGAAGGTTCGCACGTGCTTCTGGCCGCAGCCCCCCACCTCTCCGTGCGAAGCACGTGGTCGCCGCCAGGAGACTTCTTTACACTCGACGTAAGATTAAAGATGTCGCGAGATGTCTATCGTATTATTGCAATTTTCTCACCATCTATTCGCGCATTTATCGAGAATACAAATGCGGGGAGAGGAATTTTTCAATAAAAAACAAGATTTTCACATGACAACATCGATTGTCATTCTCTCAGAACGAATATATTTGTGGCGATTTTTAAAATCGTGAAGTAAAAACGTTCATGCGCGTCGGAAAATGTTACGAGAAAAAGACTTCCCCAGCATATGTATTCTAATGGCAACAGTGTGAATGGCCTCACCAGACTGCCTTGGCTAGCTGCTAGGTCAGCCGTGTAATTTCTGGGCCGTACGTAATTTAACGCAGTTGCACTTATGTCACGCGATTATATAGTTTCCGCAAATATCCGCGCACTACAATATCCGCTATTCGTCCGTTCCATTCAAGGGATCGTAATCTTTCCGCATTATGAAAGCCAAATTCCTATAGTTAAGATATACAGACAAGCAAAACGACTCGTTATTTTAGATATTTCCTACAAGCAGATAACAAGTTTTGAACCAAGACATTTTTTACTCTAAATATTTTTTTTTCTAATTTACGGTCACGAGTCACGAGATAAGAAGGTGAATAAGTGAAGCAGACATTCTTCTCGTCAACTTTATTGAAGCCAACGCCATGAAAGCAAGTGGAACTCATTACAGATTGAAATTCAATTTTTTTTTTTTCGATGTTCCATTATTTCGCGATTCCTCGTATTTTTACGGATATTATTTATATCTAAAGGTCATCAACCTCTTCACCGACCGAATCTTCCGGCCACTTGCGTCAACACTGATCGATTTAGTTCGAAGGCAAACGTGCCTTTCACGATGCATACCATTCATGATAGCCCTTACGTAGACATAGAAATTTTCAGTCTTTCAGTGAACGTTGACAAAATAAATTACCGCAACGCATTCATTAAAATTTTTTGCGCCTTCGTTAAAAATAATATATATCACATTTTCATTACAAAATTATAATATATATGTAGAATGAAATAAAATATAGCGTTTAGAGGCTTTTAAATAAAAAGTGTTTACTTTCACGAGCAAAATATTTTATTATGACCCATTATATATTTGTATAATTAAACTCGGCTCACGTCTTCCCTCGCATCCGTCCTGCTCCGTTTCATTTCCGGAAGCCGCGGAGAGAATTCCCGCGGCGATGAATGTCGGCGGGGCTCGAGTCTTCTTGCTTTATCGCTGACTTGCGCATAGATCGATTCGCGATGAGAAATTAAACGCGATAAGGCACGCTCTCGTCTGTGAGAATATCGAGAAACGAGTATGAGTATCTATTCTATCGCTCACGTACATGCATAGGAGATGATACTCGTAGTGCGAGCAAGCCCGAAAGTGACGTGCACTCAGTTACCTTGAAGGATCGTCATCCATTTTATCAGTGGATTGCCTTGTCGGAAATATCACTCGACTCGAGTATTTCCTATTGTGATAAGAACTCTCGATAAACTAACACCCCCATCACAACAAATTAAAAGAAAACATATGCCAAAATTAAATTATTTAAATTACGCATTTAAGAATATATTTATGAGCTTTCTTCGAAAGCTAGTACCTCTATTATTTAATACTTGCACAAAATCCAAAAGTAAATATATCAGAATTAATTATTTTTTAAATGCTTTTAAGAGCAACTGAGATAAAATGTTATTTATTATAATTTAAAAAATATTAGCTAACAGGGGCAGAATATATATAAGACCAAAAACAATTTTTTCTCTCGATCTTTTATAATACTTTACTTTGTTAGTTTTATCATTCGGTAGGTTAAAGGTGGATTTCTCCGCTTTTTTCAAAATATAAAAAATTCAATTTTTTATATTTTGTGAGTACTAAAATCAGGATATATGCCAAGATCAAAACGAATTTTATATTCTCATTTTTACTTTACTTTTATGAAGATGTGTGAAGATCCAAGCTCGTGAATATATAATTTTTTACCCTATCCTGTATGCAATAGATCCGAATCCGCAATAGATTCCTATATACATCACCGTATTTGCTCGGAATAATTGATAAGCGGTGATTTGGTTCATGTAATAGATCCGATTATATATCGCGCTACAATTAAATTGTCGTCGGGAGCTGGAAACGTGTATGTTTATGATGATATAATTTTACATTATTTTTATCGATGATTTATTTATAATTATCATCAATCTAAAAATAATGGAAATTTATAGTCTCTCAATTCAGTTTAATCATATGATTTAATATATATTCTAATACCATATGCAAAGAATATCGTGAAATTTATGAGTGCAATATTTTTATCTTTCCTATGAATTATATCCTCATAAATATATATTCTTAAATGCGTAATTTCTTTGTTCGGCTAAATATGCTCGTGTTACATGAAATGAGCGATTTTAACGAAAACACACAACGGCATTGTTGTTTAATATTCCGGAATAGGCTCCCCCGACGACTCTTCTCTTAGGTCCTAATAATAGAGTGATGTTTGCAAACTGGTTGCGAAAGAATGGGATATACTGTTCAGCATAATTCATCCCTTCTATCTGTGAAAAGTGGAGCACGTGCCTCCGTGCATTTTTTTCGACAGTCGAACGAATTTTTCCATAGTCAGCCGGATAACCCCCTTCACTTCACCCTTCGACTTTTTTTTTTTTTTTTCGTTACCAACAACTCATAACTGTCTACGTACGTTATATTTTTATGTATATAAAATGAAAATCTCGAAAAATGTTTATAAATATAATTATTTTTATAAAAATGTTCAGAAATTTTTTACTGTCAAAATTCATAAAAAATAGACGAGAATGCTCGATGTTACGAGACAACGGCAAGTCCAAGGATTTAAGTTCTATTGCGCGAGAGGAAGAGAAAGCGAGGTTTCGAAAAAAACGCGCTTTTATTAATCGACGCAATCTTTGTTTCCAAGCGCGATCATCGCGAAGAGACGACAGCTGTCATCAAGGCAATAGCACACAGAGAAAGAGAGAGAGAGAGAGAGAGAGAGAGAGAAACTCTAATGTTAAGACTATATGTACGATCGACGCAATTTGCCAATTTTATGCACACTTCGCGAATAATGATTGAAAGTAGAACACGTGACCGCGACGCGGCATTGTTCGCGGCGTGACAATGGAATCGGATGTTTTGTTGGGGATAATAGAGCGCATGGCCTACACGCTAATGAAAGGGTTGCACCTTTGAATACATCGAATGCATATATACGCGCGTATCTAGGGCTCAGCGGTGCTCAGATCGGGTTGATCCCGAGTCGATATAAACAATGGAGATTTCGAGCCGAATTTACGATCGATACGCGCACGTCCGCACTCTTCTTTCATCGCAGTTTTTTTATCCATCGGCAGTTTTATTTTGTTTCATTTTATTTTATACCGCATACGCATTTTTCCCCGCAGTTCTATTTCACCGCACGATAATCATTCATGGACGATAAATGTTTCATGTCACGCGGAAAGTTTTAAGTTTCCTATATACTTACACACGCCGCTCGCTCCTAATCTGTTTTATTTTTTTATCATTACCTTATGAGGCATTTGATGCATAAAAAGTCATCTCTATTATGCATATCAGCCCGTTTGCGCATGCAAAGTGTAGCGATGCATGAAGGATTATCTTTACTATGCATATAAATGTCGATTATCCGGCGACGGAAAGGAGGAGGGAGGGGATGCATCCCACGTCCATGTGGCTCCTGTTTTTGCAATAAGAAACATTCAAGGCCGCGCTGTATGCGTCAAGGCTAACGTAATGCCTATCGTCAATGTCGAATGAGCACCGTCGCCCTATAGGACGCGCTGCAGAGCGTGTCTGTTATAACACCCTCCGAGGCCAATGTCAGAGTTCATATGTGTACTTTAAAATGCTCGTAGAACAATAAAAGGGGGGAGAAGGGAGAACTCTCTCTCTCTCTCTCTCTCTCTTTCTGGTATCCAGACGAGAGTGCCACTGCACATTTGCAAGTCCCGATTGTGCTATACGTACGAATGGCGGCGGACGATAGTTCCAATGTGCGTGCGCGCACAATGTCGAATAGAAGAAATGAAAAGTACGATTACCATTGAAGAGAGCGAGCGCTGAATATATCTCTCCCCCGCAATAGGTATCTCTCGTCGTTGCTATAACTCATTGTCGGCGCAACGTGTTGTAGATCGAAGACGCATTCGCTCGTATTGAAAGCGAACATTGGAGGTCTAGTTGAATCGCGTTCCCCTGACCTGGGTTAGATGTTGAAAGTGAAATCTTATCTTATCTCCGGACGTTAAATATCGCGATAAAAAATTGAATCTCCATTATTCTTCACGCGTCTCGGAAATTATGAATATTTATGATATACAGAAATGCATACGAGGAAGCTGTTCTCTTCAAAATACGCGTTTCAAGAGAGAGATATTTTAATGAGAATGTACGTATTATGTCTGCGTTCCGTCCATCTATCAACAGAGTTTTGTTAGCTCTCGCGCGTACAGACAACATGTGTGTGTATATGGTGGATGATATTTTGTCGCACATATTATTTATTCACATCTCCTCGTCGCGTATATTTTACACGTTCCACATTTAGAATATCCCGTCTACGAAACTGGTGAATGACTTCCGTTGCCGCGTAACGACCGTTACGCATTTTACTTTATCTCCGGTTTGATGTCGGAGATCAACGCGTAAAGCGTATAACAATTTACTTCAAAAAGATCAATCTCGCTGAGTTTTGGAAAAAAAATTCGGTACTTGTTCCCAGAATTAAAATTTTATCCCATACTGTAATTTTTAATAATTATATTTTTTCCACTCTTTATTTTTGACATCACAATTTTAAAAGAAAATATTCATATGAAAATTTAGGAGAAAGAATCGGAGCGCAAAGTTCCTTTGCGAAAATTGATCTTAACATTTCCGTAGATTGTAAAAGCCAATCGTGTTACAAGGAAAGGCACTGTTTGCGTATAAGATTTCCGTACTCCGATAAATCTGGCCTGAAGAAACGGTTACAAGGGGAAAGTAGTAGGTGTGACCCGCAAATATTTGCCCGACAAGGGAAAAAGGGTGAATAAATACACAGGAAAGAGGATGAATCCGATGTTAAGTATTTCCCGATAAATGTAAGACAAATTAGCGAGCATACGAATTATCGATTTTTATAATAAGACATTTATACGCACGATATGCACGACTTTCGTCTTTAATATTATATAAATAAATAGAAAACGAGTGCGGTTTATAAAAACGTCTTTACGCAAAATTCCGGAAACAATAGATCTCGCGGGATTAAATTAATTAATTACATTGGATTTCATTTATATATTATGGGAAAACAAAAAGTGTATCATCATATATTCTCGTATATTGTAAACATGTAATTTTGCAATAGATGTATATTAACTATATTAATATAAATAATATCAGTCTTCTTTATATATTATAGTAAAACAGCACACAGTACCTTTACTATTTAAATTATTTTCATCTATTTTTTTTTTTTTTTATTTAAATGAATTCACTCCCACGCGCGTTCACATTGTTTTAGTCAAATATACAAGAATATTCCTCGTAGAAAACAGGCTTCGTGCAGCCAACGCAAATAGACGTCCCCTTTTCTAGCCCGGGACTAGTTTCGAATTAACATCACGGTACTCGAGACAAGCTTCTTGATAACTCGCGATTCAATTCCGAGCGGTTCGTATCTATGATCAGTCAAGCGCGAGGCTTAAATTTATTTTTAAACGCCCCTGCGGACCGTCACGATCAAACTAAAACCTTCGGACATCGTTGAAATTCCAAGTGATTCGTTTCTATTACACTCTGCTCTCCGCGCCATTAAATCGATTAGTTTTTCTCTAATTATCTCAGTTTAAAGTATAATCTCTTACGTTAATAAAAAAAACACTTTGGAATGCTTCTGCTTATAAATGCAGATATATGGAAAAAGGTGTGAAAATTATAATTTTTATTCGAAACAATGTAAAGCATCTCTCTTGATATCTATTCTCATATTGATCGAGTACTCTATTCGATTTGAGAAGCATTATCCGATTTCACGCGGGAAAACGTAATTGGAAACAGCTCACAGAGTTCTACATATCGTCCCCATCCGTTTGGACATGTAAAGTCACGAGATGTTGGAATGGGATACTGATCCCATAAAGAGAGAGAGAGAGAGAGAGAGAGAGAGAGACGAAGGGTCGGCAGGTCAGAAATACCGTCCCTTGCGGATCGTAGAGCGATTACCTAGAAATGCAGCGAAAGGAAGAAGGAGCGTCTCTTCTCACTCTTGCATTGACAGAGAAATTACGTCGCGTTACATCATATTACGTGGACGTGGTAAGCGATACTTCAAAGTATCGCGCCAGCAGAATGCGAAACGAGCGTGAGGGCTTGTGCTGTCGCGCGGAGAACGCGACGTAATTGGCGTAAATTCCACGAGACTTTATTGGAATATTATTGCGCGCGGGAGTGTAATTTAAATATAATTTATCGCGAGTTTTCATACTTTTCACCGATATAATATAAAAATAGAATTTAAGCAGCAAATTCTAGAACTTCGATTGCGTAGAAAATGAACGAGAAAATGTCACGATCGCTATCGCGCAAAATCGGAACGGCCGCATGAAATACGGGCTGTGCATCCTTCGCACCGACTCGATTCCGATATCCGTCCGATTCCGTCGTGTATCGTGAAATAGCGCTGTTAGCGTCTCGCGTGTACCTATGAGTTTTCAAACGCGCGATTAGTTATCGGCGGTGATCACCGAGGTATGAGAGAAAAAGAAAAAAAGAGAGAGAGGGAGAGAGAGAACCGGATCGAACCGGGTTTATTCATGGATCACCACGTGCCACATGGACGGGTAATTCTTCTTCTCGTGTCTGGTGTGTCCACCTCGTCTTTCTCTTCTCGCCGACCGTGTCTTCCACGTGCTTTCTTTCACTATGAAACCAGTCGCGCGAGCAGACCAACATGTAACAGGGTCGAGTTAAATATTGCCGGCTGTGAGAGTAGGAAACGAGGATGCATCTCGAGAGACAAAGCGAGAAAGAGAGAGAGAGAGAGAGAGAGAGAGAGAGAAGACCAGCATATCAATCAAATAATTGTCGCGTCGTCGCGAGTTACGGCTATTTAGAAGTATCTGTTAAATGTAACGCAAACACGGCACGTGGCATCGTGGCTTTATTCTTACAATTAGCGCAGACTTCGAAAGTGCCACCTGAGATTCCTCTCCAAAAGGAAACAAAATACTTATCCCTACATTTTAGAATCCGCTCAAGAAAATTGTTAGAGAAGATTTCACAAGTGATAGTCGGAGAACGGCAGAAAAAAAATAATATATGCATGCAAATAAAAATAGATAATATATAAATCTTTAATTTTAACATTCAACAATGTTTCTATAATTTCTGTAACCTAAATTCTTTAGTATTCTCTTAGATAAAATTCTATTACTATTTGAGTATTATTTGACAGCGTCATTTAAATTAGGAAAAGGATTATATTATTTTGATCGTTGAATACATTTTGTTTTGAAATAACGCTCGTGCTGCGTCAACCACGAGCCCTTAATGATCCTTATAACTGAATGACGAGGAGAAATAGAAGGGGGGGGGAGGGGGAAAGGGGGAGAGGGGCCTCGTGCTGAGAACGTGGAAGAGAGACGAGGAGAGAGAGTTCACCCTGTAATACTGGGGATCGTGACTTACATCGAGTTCTGGTCATTATCCACGAAGTTCAAGCCCAAATGCATCGTGCATCTCGGGGATTACGGGGTAAATGCACCTTAAGCGTCGAATCTGCCTTCGCGTCGATTCATATTTCCACGAGAATTTATTACCGAAGCGAAGAAGAGAGAGATACCTTTTCTTTCTCTACTTTGACATATCTCGGCGGATTCTTCTCTCTCTCTCTTTCTTTTCATGTTTCTCCGCAAGATTCATGCTTCGTCGGATTGTAAATACTTCAACGATTTTAATTGTCGGTGTCGGTGTCATAAATCAATGTCAATTACAATGAAAATAAAGATTAACGGTCGAATAATTTACATGAGTTAGACTTTACGGCGAAACATTTCTCTTCCGTATAGCGATTATTATTCTTGTAAACAAGGATGTAACACGAAATCAAAAGGACTAATTTCTGACGACTAATTAATCTATTCTCAGCCCTCTGCGTTAAATAAGATCAGAATTTGATCTTATTTAGCAAACGCTAGGCTATTTAAGAAATCAATAAAAAAAAAAAATGGAGATCAGCATATAATATAACGCGCCTTTTATCGGAGCGGCCGTTAAAACGCCAGCTGAGACCAAGTGTTCACGCTCGAGTTTACCTCGTAAAAGCTAGGAAAAAGCGTCGGACGCGCATAAGTTACTTTAAGTAGTCCAAGTCATCTTTTCGCGCGAGCCCTACGGGGTAATGTCGCGCGATAAGCGGCTATTTCGGAAAAAGAGGAAGAGGCGGCGATGAAATATGTGACGGACAAATTGGGCCGGTTGCTTTAGACGGCCGCAGTTGGATATACGGTATTCATAGCCACTTGACCCGAATGCGCGCGAAAAGAACGGTATACACGGGGTAGCCTATATAAAATAAAATGTAAAATACGGGATGTAAGTCGTATTTCACAGTCATCCTCTCTCGTGCGACTCTCCTCGCAGTTTGCCGAATGTATACATACCTACCAGCTGTCTCTAGTTCGTACCTGCTTTCCCCCGCGGAAACGAAAATCGTCGCTGCGAGAATCACGTCCGAAACGACTCGCGCGAATGGAAATGTCGAGGAGTGTTATATGTACATCGCTTTCAATTCTATTTTTTTCCACCGATCTAGAATCGCTTTCAGTCTGTGAACGTGAAAAAAATTCTCCCTGTCACGTTCTCGCTGCGTGATAAAAGAGAGAAAGGGATAAGAAAAAAAAAACCGATAGGAAATGCACCCTTTCCTTCACTGCTTTTAATTGTCTGACTCTACGCATTATCATCACAAATTTTTTTTAATTATAAGCGACATTGACATTTTAATAATACCAGTACATTTCAAAGACTATAGCAAAATTTGATAAATATATAAACATTTAAATTTGTATAAATAATTCTGAAAGACATATACATTTAGATAAATAATTAATTTTATTAAGATACTGAAATATGAGAGAATTCAAAAAAATAGGCAGCTTTCAACTTGGTGTCGATTGTGCGAGCGTCGTCAGACTGATTGCCACATAAAAGTGTCAAATCGCCAAATTTTCTTTTCGGGAAAAACCAACAATAAAGGACGAAAAATAGTACGGCAATAATACAATGCGTTGCGAGAAACTCGACGCTCGTGAATTGGGATTAAACTTTCTAATGAATGAACCGTAGTCTTGGCTGAGTAATGTAACGCGCCGCGTATAATTAATGGCTATGAGTTCAAAGACAACTTTGCGCGATTAAGCAACGCGATACATACTTGCTATTCACGTGTGAAGAATGGCGGGAATGTCACGACCGTTTTCAGGACCGTCTCTCATTCAGAGCTTTTGAATTTTAACCCAAACGAGAAAATAAAGCTGTTTCTCGAGATTTTTTATGAAATTCTCTCGAGTGTCGATTATTAAGTGCCTCCATCTCGAAGTTTTATTTCTTTTCTAAAGCACCAACCACTCGCCTGCGACGGACGAAAGAATTGGTCCCTCGTTTACCGAAATTCCACAAAATATTTCACGCGCATTTCATTTCAACGAATGAATACTTTAGCGAGCTGTGCTGGCTCGAGTTTTGAGAATGAGCAACATGGCCGAAGTAACGAATGATATATCTGATGTTCATTTCGCTGCTGCCTCGTGTTTTCGCGCAGGATAGGAACGCTTACGTTAATGAAATCCGTTCGTGGAAGATCCCCTCGTAAAAGCTAGTGAAGAACGCCTAGAGGTAAAAAGTGCTGACGAAATTAAAAGCTGCTACTCCCGGGATCTCTTGACAATCGCTTGACGTATAACGCCTACGTTTAAATATTTCCGCAAGCGTTTAATTATTTAAATTTATAATTAAGATCAATAAAAATATATTTTTTCTTCCCGTCTCCCTCCCACATGTTCGCTCAATTTTATCATGAGAATATTTTTCTTATCCGATGAAAAGATTATTGTTTCATTAGAGGATTAAAAATTCTATGCGCAGTGCACAACAAAGGATCAATCCTGGAGAGTGATAATAATGCATTTATCTAGAGATACGTGAGTGAAATGAAAAATGCCAGCAAGGCAGGATTTGAACGTGTGTTACGAGCGACGTGGCTATACATATTTCGGTAACGTGATCGTGAACGAAACATTTTATATGTCACTGATATATAATGCATATCTCACGACACATAATACGCTCTCGTAAACGTCATACGCGAATTAATTACGTTTGATGTTTGCATTTGTAAATGATACGAAGTCGCTCGCGCATAAAATGAGAGGAATCACCGCTCTTCTTATCTTTCGTTAAAAAATCGCGTAGAAAATTTAATTATCCGGGATTATTAAATTCCCCACAGTTAGAAATTAATCACGTCAAGCTGATAAGACTCGACGACTTTCGCGTAAGAATTTCCGCAGATAGTTTTAATAGAATCTCTTCGTCGGCGTGTATCTTTCGCCGTAGCATGCAGCTCGCGTTATTATTTTGCCGTCTCGTTCGCGGCGTGGTGATAAAATTCTAATAGCGCGGTTATAGTGCCCGATTCTGTGTGCATTTCCTCGCGTAGAGTTCGCTCCGCGTGCTGCTCTTCTCCCCCATTTATTCCTCCTCCGGTCGGAGAGAGAGCTTCCCGTCTTATCGCAAAAATCAGTAATTAAGTTACGTTTGCCTCGGTACCCTCGCCGAACGAACGCGCGATCCAACGATTTCGAAACGACAGCGGCCAACCCTCTTTTAGCTCGCGGCGAAGAGTGCACGAGAGGGAGGGAGGGAGGGAGGGTGAGCGCATCTCTTATTAAATCTCGACACGGAATTATTATTAAACTACGCGCACTATCCGTCGTAGGATCGTTCGAGGTGCACGTTTCAGGGGTTTACTCGTGATCGTAAACGTTCTCGACCATTCACTAGCTCTTCCCGTGAAATAGTACGAATTTCACGCGCGCGAATTTTATTAATTTCCAAATTATAGCCCGCTTCTCGCCGTACAAATGCAATTTCGAATTAATCGATATCGAACACAATTTCCTTCGGGGCTAAACGCGCGACCGAGTGTCAAATTATAGATTCGGAAACCGCGCGTGCGAGCGCACGCTGCGATCTTTTTTCTTTCGCTTTTACCGCCGTTTAATTAGCCGCGCAGGGATGGGCGAACGTAAAAAGGGCCGTTTCAGTCTCGTTATCTTTGGTCCTGCATTGAACAAAGAAAAAGAGCGGTCAAAGCGAAATTTATAGTACGAAGTGTTTTAACGACGTTTTTACGCCGCTTCGCTTTGGAAAGATAAATTTCGAAGCCGTTGCTCGCGACTCTCGTGTCCATTTTTATCGATATCCCGATATTCTACGAGAAATATTACTATCTCGAGATCTGCAACGAAAATATAATTATAACGTAATCGTCATTATTCGCACAAACAACTCTCGCGTTTCCGGCAAAATTACAGCGATATTAATTTTCCCGTATTATAAGTAAATTAATACATTCTCCGGAATACAAAGAAGAGACACCCCTATCGCTCTTCCCTTCCCCCATTCTCGTTTCTTTATCTGGACGATTCGGAAGTTAGTACGACACACCGCACAGTTCCAACTATCTGCAAACTCTATTCCGGCAGAATCGTCCTCGTGGAATTCCCTAGCGTATCCCGAGATATTGATTTTGCGACACGATTTGCCGGGGATGTCCACCGCACACGCTCGGGAAATAAATCCGTGGAGACGCCTAGACGAAAGGAAGGAAACGTGAGAGAAATCACATTTGGTAAGTTCTCCGGAACTTACCTGTCATTTCATCGATTATGGAAAATCGACCGGCTCATCTGTCACGTCGCGTCGGCGAGAAGTAACTGAGAGAGAGAGAGAGAGATAGCGCGAAAAGAAAAGCGGCGAGAGAAAGGAATGTATTGCGACAAAATGAAATAGATTAATAGGAGATTCGACGGAGGATTAAAAAGAAAGAATAAAAACCGCAAAATTCTCTCTCTTCGGGAGATCGATATCTCGCGTGAATCGGAAAACATCCGCCTTATGCTATTGATTTTCGTTATCTGTGTTTGATATTATCTGCGATTATTTGTTTGTCTGATAATATTTTAGAATATAATTTATGAAAACGTATCAATAGTCCCGGACAAAGTTCGGATATATAACAATTTTCTTTTTCCATTTAATCTTTTAATTAAGGGAACATCATGTAAAAAAATTTGAAACGCGACTCGAGAATATTTTTTCTTCTTTATTTCTCTTTTGTATGTCTTCTTATTCTAGTTCAACGCGAGACACCTTCGGCCGACGGTTTGCTGACGGCGTGCAAAATTTGGTTCAGGCAAAACCAGTTAGTCGTAAATCACGAAAGGCGTGAACACCAGACGGTCGACGGTATAATTCACGCGATTGCGCGATATCGGAAAATCTTCGAGAGCACCGTATCGGATATCTAATGTCGTCTTAAATATAAAATAAATAAACAATGAAAGAGGACTACGCGCCGGCGGGACGCCTAACGGATCCGATCTTAATGGAGAGAGGGTTCGACGGTGATTTAGATAAGGTCATTTTACGGTCTTAATAATTAATGAACGCGTGACGTTCGGCTTTTATATATTTCTTCTTTTAAATTCACTTGAGCGTGTTGTGTTCCCTCGCCAACTAATCCCGAATCGTTGCATAATATATTCATATAGAACTTATAATTACAATTAAATTAAAATTAATAATTAAATTATAATTGAATTGCATTGGAATTGCATGGAACTGTAATTAAAGTAATCAGTGGGAATGAGTCACTTTAATCTGTGCGCGTTGATTAATCATCGTAATGAGCAAAAAATTGTGAGAGAAAAGATCAATAAAAGATATGACTTCTTGCTGCGGTTTAATAAAAACGGGACAATTTTAGGGCGTCATTTTTTCACGGAAGGCGAGCACTTTGAGAAGGTCTACGAAGGAAATTCGCGGGTATTAAGGTCGACGTCCATATTGATGAAGGTCCTCTCGAACAATAAACGGGCCGATCGTTAAATCCGAACGAGAGTAATAAAGCCATCGGCTGATACGCGTAAAACCCGGCTTATCGCGCCTTTATTCCCACATCTTTCACCAATATCGATCTCAACATCGCGTCGATCATTGTCGAGTGATTATCGGGACGCATAAAATGAGACGCAGATAATGACTTTAGCTATTTGAATTATAAAGCAACGTTACGATTGCGTATCACATGTTCTTCCGCGAATTCGACGCGCCGAGCTATATGTCACCGGCATCTCTCTGTTGTTCGCTTCAACGGAGCTTGATGCGATAACTTAGATGATAGCCTCCCAGAAGTAGTATCTTTTAAGCCAGCCGGCTATTGCCTAAATAACTCGCGTCCAAGTCGGTAAGATAATACGAATGATTGACGGTCCACTCTCGGCCCTCCCAAAAGGGGCAGCTAATGTTTCTGCAGTCACCAGACTGGAAGAGAGGGCGAGAAAGCGTATTATCAGCCGAAAGAAAGTTATACGATAAAAATATCACGACGTACGAAACTTTCTCGTCGAAGGGGCGAAAGAAATTACTCGCAAGATGCTATATCGATTATAACAAAAAAAGTTTCAAAAAGTTAAAATAAATAATTAAAATAAAATAAATAATTCTAATAATTGGTTAATAATTAATTATTAAAATAAAAAGCAAATATGAAAAAACAGAGAACAATCGCGCGCGTTAAAGAGTCAATTTTAGTAAGATCGTTTTTTTTGCATTCTGTTGCAGGTGACAACGATACCGGACGAGGGCGAGGATAATTTCAAAATGCCCAGGGCTTCCGTCGTACACATGGCATCGACGGCGACGAGACCGCAGCACATGTCACAGGTATCTACACGATATCGTTTTTAAAAGGTTTTGTCAAGTTTGTTAAAATAATAGCAGACGTGATTATCCTTATATCCTCCAGCGCGAGATTTAAAAAAAAAAAAAAAAATAAGTGTCTCGTGTATATCGAGTGAATACTCCCTTGACATTTGTACGGCGATGACATAAGAATGGCAACAAATATCCTGTCAAGGAGACTCCTTATAGGCGTCTAATCTAATCCTCACGGCTCGAATGGCCGTCGAATTTACGACAGTTTATTTTCACTCGAGTATCCTCCAGCGATTTGTGCTCCTCGCTATCGGGCGCGTATCCGCAGGACATAATTCTTAAATAATCCGGCGCGATAAATCTTTTTCTCCTTGGCAAGGGGCCATATTGATATGCAAACACCGAAGATAGCATACTGAGGCGTAATTGAGTGGTCCGGTTTAAAATGGATATCGAACACGGAAGAAGTCGGGAAGGGACGGGGAGAGGCTTTCGGTTGGGAAAAAGACCGCTGTCGTACACCCACACGTATACTCGGTGCGCACTTAACACGGTACCAGCGCCGACCATCGTCATAATCATGTAAGCGGCGAGACGACTTTTAAAGCTCGTTTTTCCGTCTCTCTCTCTCTCTCTCTCTCTCTTTCCTTTTCTCTCTCGTCTTCCTTCACCCATGCTCGGTTAATAGTTTTAAGCTAATGGCTCCGCCGGCTAACTTCGACCCGATGCACATCCCCCGGCTCTTGCGGAACCATCATCCCGAGTATTCGCACGGCTCGATGCAAACGAGCTTTTAACGTCGTATCCGCGCGAGAGGAAGAGAAAAGCGCAGAAGAAGCATCTCAAAAGAAATATGCCGAAAAATCATATCGCCAGATGCGATCGCAGGCGGAAGCGAAATTTCTTACGTTCGAGAGAGAGAGAGAGAGAGAGAGAGATACGCTCTGCTATCCGCGTTGAAATTTTCCAAGATTTTTCCAAATATGGCATAGATTCCAAATTTGTTCTAAATAGATATATCGTATTAAAATACCGATCAAAAATCCCATTTTTATTCCAGATATGGATTTTCGATCTAGGAGTGTCGAAATTCATCATTTTTTTTCGCAGATCGGATTAAATAAAATTGGCATATTGGCTTTTATAAAAATGGATAAAATATTCCCCTTTTTCATATCCGTCTAGATATAAAGCCTGCAAAAGCGGCTGCTATTCGTAAGATAAAAAAAAATATTAATCTGTTCTTAAAATCTGATTCTATCAGAGAATACAGAATATTTAATTTAATTTCTTGGCTCCGTTTGATTAATGCAGAGCTTTAACAAAAATTAAATATCGACCAACGCTAATTGGGGCGTTGTAAATTTCTATCTGAGCAAAGTATCGTAAATATTCTGCTTAAGTGTAATGATATTTTATTAGAGAAATCGTATTAACATGAATTTTTCTTAGAATCAGCGTTTCTAAAACATTACACTGTCGATTCTAATCTTTACCGGAACTCATGATTCCTTTGAAAAATCTGATTAAAGATTGCAATTAGCAATTCCAGAAGCTTTTTCTATTAAGAGGATACTCTCGTCGCGCGCAACGTTGCGTTTTTCTTCAGCTCGTTAAGATTCCTCGTTCGCGTCATTAATAGAAACCGTTTGCCTCGTCTCGCGGACGATGCCGTGACTCGTATATATGTATACAGATAAATAGCGCTCGTATACTCATCAACGTCTCGTGAACCGTAATTAATATTCCAAAATAATTCACCGCCAGCGCTTTAAAATAAACGGAAACTTATCGGCGCTCATTACCGTTGCTCAACGTTTTCCTGAATGCGCCATTCATCGCGCGGCGGCGCATCTCGATAATTAGTCGAAGAAAGCGACTCGTAAACTTATGTCCATTATCCGCCATTTGCCGCTCTTGCGCACGTCGTGTTATACGAATAATTAAGACCGACAGCATCCGACGTGTTCTCCGTCAGTTCTGCTCCAGCCCCGGACTCGCGCGATCAATCACGTTACTTAAAAAGTTATTAAAAAAAATTCTTATAAGAAAAGATCTTTTAATAACGCATGACGAATGAAAAAGTTGCGGCAAATGTGAGGTTTACTATTAATTGTAATTGACGAATTTGAATTCTCGCGTCCCATCTAATGGGATGTATAAACCTATAGCTCTGTGTCATCATCGCGAATTTCGATAGCATCGAGAGAAAAAACGAAGATGCGAGTCGTAAATTGCATCGCGTCTCCCCAAGTCGAGCGTAGTCTTTTGCGCGCCAATTAATCGATAAGAACTTACGTCTCCGATTGCGCTATAGTTTTCGCACGATCGGCGGGCGTAGAGGAAGGGAAAAAAAGTCAGAAATGGTTTAATTGCGAAGCGGCGCTTGAGGCAATCGCGCATATTAATCGCGTATATTACGAACCGTCCTACGCTCGCTTCTAATGGCGAGCCAGATAATTGAAAGTGCATGCAAATTTATGTGGGCTCGGCGTTTCAAATTCCTTATCGAACACGAGTTTGCTGCGAATGTGAGTCAACGGGTCATCGCGTCGCCGGTATTTTTGTCACGCTTATTCGTCAAAAAAAGAAAAAAAAAAAAATTAAACATTGCGTCTACATCTATTGACGAAAGATTAGAGTTTTTATACGAAATATCGGTGAATTTTTATGACGAGTATCGTGCGAGTAACGCGCGACTTTATGGGTCAGCGCGCTGCGTTTTGTGGAACGAGATAAACAAACGATGTTAAATTATTCAATATTCAAGATTAGGTCATTAATAATGCAGAGAGTATCACGTAAAAAGATTCATACAAATATCCGATTCGATCCTGTTTCTGAATTATTTTAGCAAATTTTATATTTTAATAAATTTGTATCAAAACAATATATCCGAAAGAATCGTTGAATTTTACGAAACACGAGCTTGCACAATCATTTTTATCGCTATAAGAAGATATTGATTTCATACTCGGATGGATCTCTTGAATTTTTCTTTGCATCTTTCCGCTTGAATTCATTTCTCTGTACGAAATTATACCGTTGTTTACCGAGAGGAAAGCGATACGCAGAATGCACACGAGACAAACTTACGCGTATTCGCCCATTGTCGCAGAGCGAAGGATGCATATATAGCGTGTCCATGTATGTGTGGCGTCGGTACTTTGAAATAGCTTTTGCCCGTGTGTGCGTATGTACACGAACGCGGGCCACGCGAAATGTTTAGTATTCCTCGCGAGAAGCCAAGCCCAAGCTTTCAATTTGCGGCTAGCAATTTGTTCGCCAGTTGCTCCCCATGGCAGCGCGAATTCGCGAGCTCCAGATATATACGTATAGTATATATCACCGGAGCATCATAAAGCTAGGTGGATAAATTTATACCTAGCGTCGCTGTTTTCCGCAATTCAGATTAACATGTTTCGCGATTATTGCATGTGTTAGTAAATACACTGTAAAAAATTTTCTAACAATTCAGACAGATTTTTGTCTGAATTTTCATAGCTGAGTGTCTGAAAGAAATTTCAGACAATCTGTCTTAATCTTCAGAGTCGTTTTTCGCAAAGTTCAGAAGAGTGTATCTGAAAATTCGGACAGTATCTGCAAAAAAGCTGCAGACACTTCGTCTAAAGTCTCAGTCAGTTTTTTTTACAGTGTAGAATAGAAAGTTAGCTAAGATGAAATATTTTGATAGAGACAGAGTCGATAGAAAGAAACTCATATTTTTTTATGTCGACTTTAAGCTTTTGGCAATTTAAATATAAAATTCAGAGAGAAAAGAAAGCATTTTGTTAACATTATGATCTTTACAGAATAGTGTATGCGCGACTACAGAGAAGATCAAGTATGTAAAAGGAATACATGCGCGTGAATTTCACATACCCGGCGACGTAAACAAGCCGAGTTGACACATAGGTCACATGTCTACATAAATTCTTTAGCATCATCGTAAAAGGACAATTTACGCTCGAATTCATCAGAATCCGTTTATCTCGATAGGTACTGGCGACTCTGGCATTATCTATGGGAACTCTTTCCTCCGGTTTGGCCAAGGGTTATACGTCGCCAGCGTTGGACTCGATTTTGGATAATCAACGACCGCATCTTTATCGATCATCCAACAATGACACGTGGTAAGATTTTTTTTGTTTTCATAAAATTTTTTGACAACAGGATAAAAAAAGTTTGAATAATATATCTCTTAAAAATATATCGCGTCACGTTTCGGATTTCAAGTATCATAAGCAATTAAATTCACGCTGCCTGTGATAACGCACTCCTGATACGCTCTTGGCGGCTAATTCCGGTTGGGCCTACTGCGAGAACAAGACGCAAGCTCATTCCCTCTCTCTCTCTCTCTCTCTTTCTCTCTACTCGCGGAAGCTATTCGCAAATAATACACGACAAGCGAGACGCCGCGGCCAAGAGCGATTATGTTTGCACCTGACGTCTGCCGTATTCCGGCAACAACAGTCAATAATATCGAGGGTGTATCTTCCTGGATTATCAGCGCTATTAATTAACGATGATTAATGTAATAATAATCGTAATCGCGCCTACGATTTGTCGCAGGTCGGTTCTCTCGGTTACGCAACAGGAAGCCTCGTGGGTCGCGTCGCTGTCGATGCTGGGCGCCTGGTTCGGCGCTATGATAGGCGACTGGATAATGCGGCGAGGTCGACGTTTGGCCCTACGCGCTACATCCCTGCCCTTGGCGGCGGCCTGGATCCTGACGGGCGTCGCACCGTGCGTGGAATTGGTGTACGTCACGAGTTTTATCGGCGGTCTTTGCTGCTCGGTCATCACCATGGTGGCTCAGGTAAAGGGAGAGAAAAAGAAAAATCGATCGATCCTCAAAACTTGCCGATCGACCGTATCGTACGACGAGCGTGATTCTTTTCATGGCAGGTGTACATATCGGAAATCTCGATGCCCGGCATCCGCGGCTGTTTGTCGGCGATGTTGAAGGTGCTGGGTCACGTCGGCGTCCTGCTGTCGTACATAGCCGGTACATATCTGAATTGGCGGCAAAGCGCCCTACTGGTCGCCGTCGCGCCGTCGATGCTCTTTTTGGGGACCCTCTTTATACCCGAGACACCGTCGTACCTCGTGCTGAACGGCAAAGACGATGAGGCCGCGCACAGTTTGCAGTGGCTGCGCGGGGAACACGTCGATATACGGCACGAGCTGCAGGTGATTTCGAATCTCCGATAGAGCGACGCGAATAAATAGATTCGCTTATTTATATATTAATCAATTCTCTCCCGAATCAAGATGACGCGAAATATTCCCTGACGATTAAATGTACGTCTCCAGGTAATAAAAACGAACATTCTGGCTTCGAGGGCGAAGCAGTACGAGCTGAGTTTCAAGAACAGCGTGTTTACGCCGAGGCTATACAAACCCATCGCTATCACGTGCGGTTTGATGTTTTTCCAGCGATTCTCCGGCGCGAATGCATTTAATTACTACGCGGTAATCATCTTTCGTCAGACTCTGGGCGGAATGAATCCTCACGGAGCGACCATAGCGATCGGATTTGTACAGCTATTAGCCGCTTTATTGTCAGGTACCTTATCATGTAATATTGATAATACTGTCTCTCGACAAAATTAAATTTCTTAAATTATATCAGAAAGATTATCATCTCATAATTTAATAAATTATAATTTATATTATAATTAATTAAATTAATTATAGTTATATTATATATAATTTATTATATATGTATAATTATAATTATAAATTTATAGAGAATGTAATAAAATTAATCCCATTTTCGTCAAAAATACGTCTCAACTCTTGTCGTGTTTAAGAAAACGTATGGTTCGCAGGATTTTTGATCGACATCGTCGGCAGGCTGCCGCTTCTGATAGCCAGCACTGTTTTCATGTCCCTGGCGCTCGCCGGTTTCGGCAGCTACGCGTATTACGTGTCGAAAACGCCGAATCTGGGATACGTGGACTCGGCTGTGGTCGGCCAACATGACTGGATACCGCTGCTCTGCGTCCTCGTATTTACGACCGCCCTTGCCCTGGGCATATCGCCAATTTCTTGGCTATTGATTGGCGAACTATTTCCCTTGGAGTACCGCGGCCTCGGTTCCAGCATTAGCACGAGTTTCAGCTACTTCTGCGCGTTTTTCGGGATCAAGCTCTTCATGGACTTTCAGCAGGTGAGCGTTTACATTTTTCGTTCTCCGTTTGAGACAGATCGCCCCCGGACTTGTACGAACTAAGTTTTAGATTACGAGGAGGAGCTTGTAAGATTCGAACGAGAAGATCCATAAGAATGAAATATATAAACGTTTCCTCACATACATTTAAGTTTAAAGACTTTTTTATTTATATTTAAATTTAATATTGCCTCCTATCATTAATTAATAATCGATCTCTTCCATTAAAAAAATCTCAAAAAAAACCGCAAATGTTTTAGAGCCTCGGTCTACACGGAGCCTTTTGGTTTTACGCCGGCGTGGCCATCTGCGGACTGTGCTTCGTAGTCTGCTGCGTGCCCGAGACGAAGGGTAAGCAGCTGGACGAGATGAATCCGGATTACGCGCAAGCACGGTAGTATAAGGCTTCGTTGACGGGGGGCCTCTCGAATCTGGAGAAGGCGAACAAGCCTTTACCGGGGGGCGCTTATCCGAACGAGCACGATCCGCGCGATCTCTACCGCGACGATCGAGCGCCAATCGCGACTACCACCGCCGGCATCGCGATGCCGTCCGCGCGTACCGCGCATCGCAAGCTGTCGGATTACTGCGGCATCTTCGCCGAGAAGACCAACAGAATCGGCAGGAATGTGGGAAGCTTCATACAATCCCGCGGTCTCTTACCGATTCGTCGCTCCGTCGACGAGACTGCGACGCGTCGCGACGCTCCCGTGATGGCCAACGGCGACGTCAGAATCAGAAGCGACCCTCCGATTCCGCGAATCGATCGCGAGACGAGGGAGAATCGTCGTCGACGTGACGAGGTTACGAGCGATTACGAGCGAGACACGAGCGCGCCGAGAAAACGCGTAGCTTACTCGAATAGCACTTATCCAAGAGACGTGCGAACCAACGCGAGTTACGTCCATCGTGCCAATGAGACGGAACCTCGTCGCTCTAGGAGGCGCGAGTACACGGAGGCGAATTACAGCGCGGCGGACGAGGTCTGGGGGCAAAGGGGCACGACAACGAGGGGGGATCCGAGCGTCTCTAAACCGATTCTGAGAAACGGCATCAATCACGGCGGAGACGAAAGGCCGTACTACTCGACCTTACCGCGACGCAGCAGGACCATCAACTTCAAGGATCAAGCTCGCGACTCCCCGGTGGGACGGCAACGCGCGTATCCCAAGAGTCTGCAGGATTTAACGGATTTGGAGCTCGACGACATCACGTATCTCCCCCCGTCCTGCCGCGGAGGAAGCCGTCGACAGGAGGAGGGACCCGACGACGATTACCGTCGACGCGCTCGGGATCGTGGGGAGGAAGACGAGATCGCTTTCGACGACGATTATCTCAGACTCTGCCGGAACTTGTCGAGATTGGACGGATATCCGCGCGGCGGTAGATACGAACCGGGCCAGGTGCACTACGAGAGGGAATGCAGGACTTTCGGCAAGGATACGGTCGCCTTCATCTACTACAAGACGTGCTACTTATGATCGAAAGAGAAACGCGATGCGAACGAGCGATCGAGAGCTCTCTCGTCGATAGGCCGTCCAACGATAACACGCATGGTTCACGATCTCACGCAGAAATACCGTACGGTCGGTCAAATCTTTCTTTTCGGACGTATTTTACGAGTGGCGAATACGTTTTCCATTCGATAAATCGGGCTGGATTTTCGTGAAACACGGAATAAATTAAAGAATCTATTGGCAATAGATAAAACGTACTATAAAAAATCTCTTCCTTGTCAAATTCATATCTTCTTGATGATAACATATCTATAAATCGCGATATAAAACAGATACTCGTGGAGAAAAAAAAAGATCTATATCTATATAGAGAGAGAGAAAAATTGATCAAATAACCGAGTCACAAATTGCCTTCGTGTCTGGCTTTAATAAATAAATCATTTCTCGACTGATAATAAAGTTATATCATCGAGCTTTATATACGTATATATAATCGTTGCTCCTATATATAACTTCTCTGAAAAAAAGCGTGATATCTTTAGAAAATATACTACACAGAGAGAGAGAGAGAGAGAGAGAGTTAGATTAATCTTTTTTTTCTACGCGTTATATAAATTGTTGTTCCAAAATATCTTACTTAGCATTCTATATCTCCTCGAAATATTCTTAAATTTTAAATGGCAATTTTAAGAAACTAATAAACACGGTACGACAAAAAATATTTGTGTATACTAACGTTAGATTAATCACATATAAAATCGCAACGCGTCCTTTATATGTATATTATTTATTTTATGTTATTTTTCAGAAGTATTACAGTTTTCTTTTTCTTCTCATCGGTAAATTATATCGGTTTCTTCGGTTTCCTAATAAGTTTCCGATAAATATTCGCGAAGCTCATTCAAGTCAAGAAGCAACATCTTCATACTCTTCGCTAAAGCACGGTATATTATATCTTACGCGAAGAAAAATATGTGCATATATTGTATATAAAGCGAGTAAACGATATTAACAGAGTCGTTAGAATATAGGATCGATAGACTGTTCGTAGACTGCCAAGCTGATCTTACTGCAAAGTAATCAATATGTAATGATTTTACGATGATTTCCGCTATTACGTTTTCAGGCTATTAATGCCGCTCGCACACATATTGCTTTCGAGGAATATCGCGCGTGATGAGTCTCGAAAGAAGAAAAAATTATTAACGCCGAAGATGATGTTTACACAGTCATGATACTGTGTTACGGTATATTATTGATAAAGGCGCAATAGTATATCTTTTGCGTACGAAAGTAGAATCTTTCGTTAAAAGCAGATTATTCCGGGGCCTCCTCGTAGTACAGGCGCCAATGACTTAACTATGACAATATCGATTTGTAGATATACATATATACTATGTCTACATATATACTATGTTTCGTATAAGATGCGTATATATTGATTATTATATATATATTATATACATATGAGACTCTCTATCGTATTCGTGGTATTTATCGCCGCGCTAACTGCGACGATGCAGATAAACAAATTCTCGACAATAACACAATTTGCCAATTTCGCGAAACCGCTAGAGCGAGAGAAATTTGGTACTATTAGTTTATTAAGAGATCGTATATACATATATATGTACTTTGTAACATTTGAAAGCAGATTATACTAAATATTCACAGATACGAGGGCGAATCCCTCCTGTATCTGTATAACTGATATTCATTATTTCTCAAAGTCTTCTGCTTTCGACCATTTCCTGCATTTCTCTAAAATGCAGCCATTCGTACACTTGAATGGCGAAGTCGCGATTAGACAAAAGTCTCCGTAATAACGTATTTTGTATTTTTATATAGTTTGTAGAACGAGATTCAGAGCGAGAGAGAAAAAGGGAGCGAGAGAACGATATATATATATATATATATATATATATATATATATTCACGGCGAAGCATTTGATAAAAAATTGAGACTACATACTTTGCGGATAACAGTTTGCATCTATGATGGAGTGATAATTCTCGCGGAAAAAGGATTTCTCTTGGAAATATCTTTGACGCTAAAAATGTGACGTTAAGAAAATTCCAAATGCATTATGACGAATTGAATTTGACGGGCCGAAACGTATGACATAAAAAGGAAATGTTTCTTCGCGACGAACGCAAAGCGGAACTTCTTTCACATATGTAATTATTAACTATACCCGTGAGTCATATCCCTGCCATATATCCAATATTATAACGAAGTGTATGAAAGTCTCGGAAAGCGCATTAAGGATCCCCTGTACTTAAAATATTTCCGCCTGTTTTTTGTAGACAGTGATCGATCGATGCGGGGGAGGAAGAATTTGCGTTTGCGCGAACTATCGATTCGTAAAGTACATTCCACTTTTTATACACGCACGACGCGAGAGAAATATATACATATATACGTGATAGGCGAGAGAAATAATATTACTAGCGTCGAAATATTGTATAAATTCGGAGGGCAACATATCATTTAAAGAGAATAATATCTTAATACGATCGTTATCGTACATTACTGTCTACAAGAACAAAACACATATTATCTTCCCAAACATAAATATCTAACTCTATGTTACATAGAGTGTTCTGAATAAAAAAGAAAAAAAATATATATACCAGTGTTAATGAAATTAAAGTATTTTATTGCAAAAAAATATTGTTTTTAATATACTATATATATATATATATATATTATTTTTTTATATAAATATTAAATTTTCTAATCACACAAATCACATATTTTATAGAGAATACAATTTCGTTATATATAATTTCTTACACTTTGAAAATTCAATCTGCTGAATTCAACATTAATATTTAAGAAATTCATCAAAATAAGATCTTATTAACATTTAAAAATATCCCAATTAAAAGATGATATTTTAGTGGTATATATATTTTCAAAACACACCGTATACTCTTTACGATGCTCAAGGGCTTGGATACAGTATTGGGTAACTGTTTAGCCTGTAATTAGTTTTAACGTGCGAGGCAACACGCTCGTGAAACGAGTCCGTGTACGTAGGATAAACAATTAACTTCCAGATTTTACGTAGGCTGTAAAGATTCTCGATCGCGATGAAATTATCTCTCGTTCTTAGTATATACCGCGCCGAATAAGCGAGCTTTACTCTTTGCCGAATGGCATAATGAATATATTTGCGACCACACATTGCGTCAGATCTTCCATGTAAACGAAAAGAAAAAGAAGAAAAAAAAAAAAAAAAGATATTTCCCCTCTCCTCTTTCCTCCCCCCGTAGATACATTATAAATTGCGTAAAAAGAAAAAAAATCTGCACTGTGCACTTTCGTGAATTGAAAATTTGTCGTAAAATACGGCGTAGCGGTAAATGTGGAATTTTCAGAGATTTCGCATTACTGCACGCGTTTAGTCTTCACGATAAACCCGATAAATTGATATATTTGTATCGTATACGCGAGTGTGTACGTGTACATGTCTTGGGCGTAGTACAATCGTGTGTGATTGTGCGTGTAATTGTACGAAATAATGCGAACGAGTTTGACAACCGCTTTTAGATACCGCTGCGCGAAATACTTTATTCCTTTACACGAGAAAAATGTCAAGGGATCGATATTGAAAAATATTAATCCGCATTAGAGTGAATTAAAAACGCATACTTGGCACGTTACAATCACATTACGAGTAAAATAGGAATTAAATCTAGAAAAAGAATCAAAATATGTTACACGAGCGATATATCATACCCGGGCATGAGAGAAAATGAGTTTTTCGTCTGGAAAGAAAACCGTATAATTTACGTATAATTCTACTTAATGACAATAAAGCCACTATATGCAATTTTACTGACAATAAATAATATTCAAATGAAATTTATAGCGCTGGCCGTTGCTAAGGAGATGATTATAAATCTATATATGTCATGTTATGTATCATCACGGATAATAAAATTATGAGAAACGTATTTTCAATGAAAAGAAAAAAAGAGAATGGAAAATACAAGAATACAAATCAATAAATATTACACCAACTTTGTCTGTAATGACGTTTAGCTTCGCTTGATAGATTTAATATTTTTGTAATGATGCCTATAGATATAGTTGTATTTGTATCTTCGTAGAGTTAATACTTATACTTTACTCTGCGTCTCTACACGCAATGCGATGCGGAAATAATGCGGAATAAGTTGCGACGGAGCGTTTTAATATTAGAATTATTTCTGTGCGAAATAATAATAAGACTGTTCGTCGATATCTCGAGAATATACACGCGCCATTCTATCTGCGAATAGAAGATTTTAACGGACGAATACTTTTACAAATATTTTTCTTCTTTCGCGATAATTCCCAAGAACACCAAGACGATTTTGTTAATTCAATTAATTTTAAGACCGGTCATTATATTCGTTAATTAAAGTAATACCAGTAGCACAAATCTGTCAATGCGACGATAGCGGACTTGCTTTAGAAGAAATATGCATTCAAGATTCTCTGGTGCAATATATATATATATATATATATTTACGTTACGTATAAGTATGTACTTAAGTAATTTTATTAGCGTCCGCGTTTATATATACACCTCTCTCTAGAAATAACGAAAAATATATTGGATGTACATACATGATCGCTAATGACACTTTTTCGGCGGAACTGACAAGTGTTTGTATATAGAGATCTATATACACATGTATAAACGCCAAAAAAAAAAAAAAAAAAAGTGATGAAAGAAAAATATGTGTATCTATTTAATCCGCGTTGCTCCCCCAAAAATCCTAAATAATTTCTCAAAGAATATTAGAAGAACATGATTCTCTTTTTCTATAAAACTTAATTTATGGAAAATTAAAATCTCTTTGTTATATTAGAAATGCAAAAGCTTTCTTTCATCAAAATTTAAATACGTTAATCTCTGATATATTATTAAATATTTCTTAAAAAAAGTCTTTTTATATTAAGCTCTTTTCTAAAATATTTAATATCTTCATAAATGAATTTTTCCACAAGAACAAAGGTTTTTTTTTTACATAATTTCTGAAGTGAACTACTATTTACTATATTTGTTATTGCAATTAATTCTTGAATCTAATAACTTTATTATATTTTTCCTCTTTTATCATAATATTTTCTACAATCTTTTCATTAGAAACACGTACAATTTATTTCTCAATTAATATAATAATATACTGATATTTTTTAAAGTATCCTAATTTCCATATTTGATTTTAAAAATTCCAAAGGCAGATATTTTATTTCGAAATTCAAAAACAAATATTAGTTTAATGGTCGATATTAAAGAAAAAGGCCAAACAACGGCCATCTATGCCAAATACCGCGTATTATCAGATATCACAGCAGCACGATACGAAACTTGCGAGAGATACGAAACGCGGACGCTGAAAGCGCAAAGGAGGAAAACGTACTTACCAAGCTGCGGCACCGACATGTACGTCTCGCAATCCACCAGGAACTGTCCCACCTGTACCGCTCCAAGGGCGACGACTCTCTTCGTGAGAAACTCGATCGTCTGTGGTCCGGTCCGGTTCTCGGTCATCGGAAACTGTTGCAGCCTGTCGATCACACGCACAAATAACTCTACTGACAAACGCGTTCGATGAACATTCTCGAATCGCAAGATGCTTCGCGATAATAGAAATGAGATGTAGGAGAATCGAAACGGCTATATGCTCGACATAACCTTCGAAAAGACGCGCAGTTAGTACGGCAAGCCGAGAGACACGTGTCGATCGTGCGAGAGACGAAAGTCTCTTTTGAGAATTTGTAAAACATGAAAAATCTACTTACACGGTGACTCCCATGGTACGTCCGGCGTCCTGTCGTAACGTAAACACAGAGAAAACGTCGCAAAACAAAGCCGGCGGACACTTGTTTACAGTCGCGTTCACTTATGTTCGCTTGTGTTATCGAGGACGCCCGCGCGATTCGAAACGCCACGCCGCTAAGCGACTCGGCCACGAATAAAGTATCGTAAAGACGAGCGAGCCCGTTTAAAATTTCGATTATCAATCGCCTTCGGTCACGTTCAGACTGCGTTTCGTCTTTATTTGACGCTGCAAATGTTGGAAGCGTTTAATTATCTGATCAAAACAAAGAAATCTTTATCGCGATCGATCAATCACACGCTTCGATCACTTGTCACTGCAAGACTGCGTGCGTCTTGACGTTGCAAGCGTTGACAGCGTTTGATCGACCAATCGGGGCAAAGATTCCTTTGTCCTGATTGGCCGAAGACGAATGCAGTTCAAATATAGAAATTTTCAAATAAGAGACTAGACATCGCTAGTGAAGAAATAGAGATATAATTATTATTCTAAAAATCTATAATGGAAGGATCGCAACGAAAAATCGTTAGTTGTATTAATTGGTAAGCTAGGTTTCATTACTTATCACGATCATGTTTAGAACGCGACAATATACGAAACACAACTATTGTATCGCTCGCACGACTATTTCTTATTGCTCGAGAGCGAATGATAATAATAAATAAGAAAGGACGAAGCGTCTCCCACTCCTATACAAGGTCGGCGGCGGAATGATAAACAAGGCTGTAACTGCTGTAAGAGGTAAACAATAGTGCGTTGTACGCCGCCGAGGCAAATACTTTGTTAAGGATAATTCGTTGCCGAAATATTTCACGTACTATATATCATATGTTTAATATATTTTAAATGTGTTTTAATTATTTTAACTGCGTTTTGTCAATTTCAAATAAGATTTAATTAATTAACAGTGTTAATTAATTAATTCATTTTTTATGACCATGACGTATACAATTATATATAAAATGTGTTTATATTTTTTCAAAAAAACTCATGACGAAAGAAAGAGGAAGAGAGAGAGAGAGAGAGAGAGAGAGAGTCTGTTTGCTTTTTAAATGTTTTAGTAGACATTTTGTTTGAATTTGCTTAAAATAATTATGAAAAGTTATTTTTTGAAAAATGCATGCAATATAAAAAATATATATAAACAAAAAATTATATTTATAAAATTATATTTAATCGAATCTTTCTTTGAAAAAATATTACAGTTTATCGTTTCCTTTTTGTCACAGTATCGATTATTTCAACGCGAAATCAACGTCATCGATATTTGGCGCCAAGTAACCGCCGCACCGTCCCGTTAGATGGCGACACGTGAGCTGTGCGGTGCGCGTATGCATCTGGAAAATGGCGATATCTGTTGCGACTGCTCCAAAGTATTTTTTCGCTCGCAATCATTGACCGGTAGCAGCGTATTTTGGAGTGTGATTCGCCGCCGATTCGAATGTACGAACGGAGTGCGTCGCAGTCAGGTGAAGAGAACGACGCACAACAATCGGATAAAGCGCGACCCTCGTCCGTCGACTCTCGTCGCAGGAATATCTCCGAGATCAGGTTAGTGCACGAACGTTAATACGTATCACGCGGGGATTGAAAATACAGCGTGCTTCGGCGATTAATTCGATTCGCGATGCTATGAAAAGTCTCGGAGATGGAATGTATCTCGCAACAATCGTATCGCATCTTTCCTTTTGCGTGACCACCGACATTAAAAGCCGGAAAATTCTGTCAGTTTGAATCCCCGCACTCATCGCAGGTATCCGTACGTATTTGGACATTAAGAGAGAGATGTCAGAATTGTCATTCAAGATTTTATCTCAACACATTGCGCGCCCGATTGTTGCGGCTCGCACTTCTGATGTTTATAAGCGAGCCTTGAAATCGATTCTCATATATCCGAATTAAATTAATTTATTAAGATATTCTTGTGTAAAAATGTGAAAATCTTTTGCGTAGAGAATTTTTAATATTATATTTAATATTACACTAATTAACATCACACAATTTTTTTTTTTTTTATCACGGAAAAGAGAATTATTACTGACGGTAATTTTTTAAATCCTGAATATGATTTTAGCTTTTTTTAAAATAATATATATTCAATATTATAATACAGTGCAACAAAAAAGAATTTTTTTATCACGAAAAAGAAGATAATCATTGACCGTAATGTTTTTTTTTTTTAATGCTGAATATAATTCCAACTCTCTTTAAAATTATTCCGTCACAATTTTGAACAATTTGCAATTAAAGTTGCAAAAAAGGTCTATTTTAATGTAATTAATTATATTATAGCTACGGTATGTGTGTAACGTGTCGGAGATGTTTTGTTACAATAAAAAAAAAAACTACGAAAAATGATCATTTTCTTTTTTGTGCTTTTTTTTTTATTGAACAATGCAATATGGAGTTGTCTATTAATTTCATTGAAATTGGATATTAAATGAATATTAATTAATGGTGCTGTGTGTTTTTCTCAGAGAAACTCGATACGTATTTTCGCAGAATAAGTTACGATTTAATTATGCTGCAATTTCACTCGGATTAATAATGTGATTATTCGCGTATACATCAAGAGAATCGCTCTTTTCATGAAAACAGCTTATTCGGAGTGAAATTTTACGATTAATATTCGAAAAGGCGTAATAGCATCGAAAACAAATAGTATTATCGTAAGTAGCATTTGCTGAAATTTTATCTGTAATGCGATTACCAGAGGCAAAAGTCAGTTCCGCGCTACAAAATGAAACGTCAGAATCTCATGGCAATAATGAGACTTTCATCAACAAACGTAGAAGCAGGAATACGAAATTATGAGAGCACTTCTCTCTCTCTCTCTCTCTCTCTCTCTCTCTCTCTCTCTATCTATCTATCTATAATAGGCGACACTGTTAGCAGGATAAATTCTTATCGCCGTTTGTCGTTTACTTGACAAATGCACGATACGATATGAATGCAACTCGGCGAACGAAAGAACTTTACAAAATGTCATGAACGAAACCCGCGGTGAATTTATCGAGAGAGTGAAAAAAATGGGGTCAATTGCAAACTTTAATCTGTATGTATTTTATTTTCTGGGAACGAATAAAAAAGAATCTTTATTGCATATGATTGTGCTCTCCACGAGTAATGGATGTTTTAATGACACATTGCGCTATATCTATGACGCGATAAATTAGATTCCGCGAAGAAAGATGCGCGAAACACGAACCAATTCCGTCTTAATCAAAATGCGGCTGGGAATAGTCCGATTAATTGCTGCGTTACCGATTCCGTGTCACGGATAATATAATCAATGACGACGAGGTTATATTTAAACGGATCGTATTGGATTCTTGTTTATAATTAGCGAAAATGGAAGCGCAGTTCTAATTACGGAGATATTATTGAATAGATTGAGTATTCGCGGATATTTGCTGAATTAAACGCTAAAAGATTGGATTGATTTTGAAATCTAATGTTTCAGCATTATTTTAAGCGCATATTATTTTGATAGAAATTTTAATATAGTTTGATTATTATCTACTGATCGAAAATATTATTTAATTTGTTAGATTAATCATATTTTTTATTTGTAAAGACTTTTGGCTATTTTGAAAATATTTAACGCGTCGAAAATTTAATATAACACACTTACAATGGAAGAGTTTTATTTAAATGTTTATTAAGGACATATTGAATTTAGAATTATCAAGGAATGCACTTCAATCTTCAGCCGTTTTTCGCGAATGAAAATGGTAATTAATATTAAAGCACGAGGCAAATTCGGTTCGTTAAAAAAGATGTAGGAAACGTGACGCAGCAACTCGCGCTCATTTGCAGCTGTATATATTTTTATGTCTGTTTTTCTCGTATGGAAAAAAAGTATTGTCCTTAATCGCAAGTCATCCTTATCGCTACGTTCATTTTCAATAAATACATGTCATTGAAATTCAGTTGGCATACTTCGATCAGCGCATGTTGTTTGTTATCAACGCTTGAATAATGCTCCTATTTCCATGGTTATCATTTAGCGAACAAGACCATCTGTCAATTTTGCCTCATATTGCGTATCTCGCGTTTGTTTTCGTGACGATTCGGAAACTTAAGTTTGAGTTTCCACGAGATGCTTTATTAGCTTCGAAATTCTGATGCAACGTACATGCATTTACCTTTCGTATAATGGAAATTGCAATATTTCTTTCGCGAAAAAAAATCTCGGAGAAGTAAGAAATATATCTTTCCATTTGTGGCACGATTATATGTATAACGAATAAAAGAAGCCAGTGAACGCCAGTGATAAAACGTATTGATTTATTGAGGTAGAGATAAAGAAAAGTCGGTGCCAATCGTTTCGTTGAGGTGTTCATCGACCGGAAACTATAACCGGATGTACGTAACTACGTGAGTTAAATACAGAAATCGCCAGTTTTTCAGTGGACTAAAAGTAACAGAGCGCAGTATATTCGGTCGATACTTAAACAAGGAAACAGTATCGGAATCACATGTTAAAATCCAACAAACTTGATGCATCGTAAATCAATTCTCTCGCGATAAAGAGATATTTTTTCCGTATTTTTAATATTTATTATTATTTTTTATTTATTTTTATTATTTATTATTTATTATTTATATATTATATTATTATATTAAGATTTGTTAAAGAAAAAAAAATAAAAATGGCGAGATCGCTGTATTACGTTTTATACATATATGTACACACACGTGCTTCTTGTGGAAATGCTTTTCTCGAAAAGAGTGTTAGATTTTCTTTATCCTTTTCTCTTTTAATTATAGAGCGAATATTTATTTTTTATTTTCATCGCGAAACACGAGAGAAAATTTAGAAGCCTCGCGCATCACTCTTTCCGGATCAGATCCAATTTTTCTGATGCCCCGTGAAACTTTTGATCTGCATTAAAAATAGATCACGTGTATTCTAGCAAAGTAATCTATCGAAGTAATCTATCGAATGTATGAGGGGAATTTTATATAAGAATCGAGATGTGTGGAGAGATTGAGTCGCCTTTGACGCCGTTTTAATCACGAAAGACAGGATATGTCGCAGAAACGAATGCAGAGCGATAATGCTGCAAATGAATGCTCGTACTGTAATATCCCCGTTCTTGTGATAAATATTCGCGTGAATAAAAAGTAATATATACAGAGCGGTCGTGAAAGAGAGGCAAAACTTCAGACGGCATTCTTTATCACGTCGCAAAGCGGTTATGCAACCATCGTTTTTCCTTCACGAAGTGGAGTAAACCTGGTTATATTTAATGCGCGTTCGCTTAAAAAGCGGAAACTTCGCCGCGCCGAGAAATTATTTTAATTTATTTTCCGTTTTTTTTTTCTTTTTAGTTTGCGGAAATGAAGAGTCTTCTCTTTTTCCTCTATATAACTTAGCACAGGCGTCAGGAGATAATCTCGCACTTAAGTTCTCGGGGCTCGAAAATTAAAAATTTTGCTTCTGAGAACCTTTATCCCTCGAACTCTTTCCGTAACTCGTAAAGATCTCTTACGATTCGAGTCCCGGACGAGTCCTTTCGATCGGAAGCATTCTTCTTTCTCGCAGCTCGTAAAAAGCAGCTCGCTCCGGATCCGGTCGGGGTGAATACTGTTGAATAGAATAATCATAGTATTCTCTACTACGTCCGTTCTGTAAGATGAGCAAACAGCCGATGCTTTAATCGAGCGACGAATCAATCCTGTTTGAAACGATCGTCATAAATTCCGTAAATCTATTTGTACCCAATGAAAATATTTTGTCGCGGCGAACGGGAGTAATTTTGGCTCGGTGAAAAAATATTTTCACGAACGGGATAGCGCACATTTCAAAATTAGAATCGCGCCGGGAAATAAATAAAGCCACGTCAGTCGAGATCGTTCTCGAAATTCGATGAAAGACGAAAAGTATTTTTCTTATCAGAGATCTTGGGAGCGACTCTATCGCCATCGAACGTCGATTCGATTCCGTCAATAAGGAATACGTGTTCAAATGTAGGAAGCGTCGTTAAATAAGGGAGTTACATCGAGGACGTAGACGAGAATATGCGCGCTGGCGATCTTTTTTGCAACGATCGCGGTTTGAACAATTTTCTCACCCGATGTATATCTCCCCTTTCTCCCTTCGCGTCGAATGAAATTCCCCGGAACGAGCTTCTCGTTTCTATTTCCAGTCCCTTTCCTCACGCAATCTTCCCGATGTCTCTCGCTCTCCTTGTTCCCTCCATCGCGTATCTTCCACTCTCCGATCTCTCTCTCGTCGAGTCCGTTTTCGAGTCCGTTCGCGAGGAAACTCGGACGATATTCGCTCTCGGAAAGGACTGCTCAAACCGCCGTTTCGTCCGGCATTCGGTTAGGAAATTGCGCGAAACTTGGACCAAGTGTTTCTCAAGGGTTATCTCATCTGCAACGTCTCGCAAGATTTCTCTTGGTGTTACAAAAGCGAAATTATTTCTTCTTTCAATATTGTCGGCGTGTATTTCAAAGTAAATGTTAGCTTCGAAATTTTTATTTCAGAAAAATATTCGTAAAATTTGTTTCACCACAATATTTACTTGAACTTACTTATTTGAATACGCGAGATACGCCTTGAGACCGGAAAATCTAAATTTTGGTGGCGGTGTGTTTTTAGATTCGCGTAAATTAATTTCCCGCGTCGTTAATTCGCCGCAAGATGAAACTATCTTACGTTTCCTGCAGCTAGTATACGGCCTCCACAACCGGAATGTTATTGCAGGACCCGAATGCAAGCTCCGGACCGAATTCCAAACATAATGTAGCAACCGGCCGGCCGTCTCCCTAGGGGCATCTGTTCGCATTACACGAGTTGAGCGTAAACGTACGCGAATGTTATACGGAGCATAATTAGTGTGCACGCGCCTCTAATTTTAATGGAGAGAATTCCTTACCGCGCGGAAGATATAATCGCTTTGAATCGAAACCATTCATTTCAATTTGAAAGCATTAACGCCGTGAGATATATTATCTTTTGAGTAGGTTTGTGATTTAAAAATCTCTTTTAAGCATTGAAAGTCATTTATTAATATAACGTAATAAGGATCTTGAATTAGAATTTAACTCACATTTTTGCGCAATTTCTTATTTCGTTGTGATAGGTAAAAACCGTCGAAAGACATATTTACCGAGATTTAGACACAAATTTCTTCATCACGGGTGGCCCGTCCAGTGTCGAATATATTTTTTGCTCCGATGAAATCGGGAATCTCTTTGTAAAAAAGAGCGATGCGTCAATGCCATAGCGAGACATCTGGCAGGGTCATAAAGATTCTCAGCGAGTTTACCAGTGCACAGAGAGCAAGGGTGAAAGAGGGAGAAAAGTGCTAGTGGTGTATAAAGTGAAAATGAGAAGAGTAAAGACCGATAGCAAAATAAATATAAAAAGAAATTGAAGAGGAATGGAGCGAAGAGAGAAAGAAGGAAAGAAGGGAAAGAGTTGCAGTCGGATAAGAAGGATGTGAGGTAGCACTTAACCGCGGCGAAATCAGTCCCTCAAGTTGAATCAATTCCCATCCGGTGACGTCATTGTTCTAGTGAACTCGAAATTGGCTAAGGAATAAGGCAATGTTTGTGGCAACAACAATTGCGATTAATGTCATTTATAACAAACTATTTATATCGTAAAATTCTTGTGCTAGAGTCGATTTAAATTAAAGCAAGTTTGTTTAAGCTTATAAAAATTGGATTAAGGGAAATAATTGTAATTTTATGTCTGTGAATCGCTACTTTGATCCTACCACAGAAAAGATCTTACACCGCGACGCGCGCGCGTTTGCCTTGCAGAATAAAATCGTGGTACTTAATCATTCCGCCGGCTAGCAAAAATGTACATTTACCACTCGACGAGGGCGTAAAGGAAGAAACGGCACAAGAAAGAAAAGGGGAGACTATCTCTTTGTGTTCTCGCTACAGAGTAAAAGATATATATAGAGAGCGGCTTTTAAAGTAAAATTTTCTTTGTATTTTCCTAGTAAAGTTTTTCTCGTATACTAAATGAACTTATACATCTGCTTGCATATACAAACTTTCGTTTTGCTCACTTTAGATATGTAAATTTTTTTATTTTAACTCGCAGAGTTTATTTTTTATAATTCCTGTTTTAAATTAAATCAATAATATAGATATATTCGATATATGGCATATGAATATATATATATATATATATTTACGAAATAAATTTATTAATTTTCGTGGTTAACTCGTTCTTTATAGTTTTGTTAGAACGCACGTGCGACGAGCGCAAACTGTCATAATCGTAAGGACGGTGTTGCATAAAGCGATGGCGCACAAAGCGGCCTAAATGAATATATACGCCGGGCTGCAAAGGGAAACGCGGCGGATGCGACGATCTTTAGTATTCAACTTGTGAGCGACGCAAACGTTTAAGAATCTCGTGATGCAGATGAGAAGGCGAGACGCGAAACGAGACTTTTCGCGAGATGTGAATCAGAAACGCGTTGTTGTCGGACGAAACAAGGAGAGCGGGTATAAACTCGGGCATATACTCTGTCGGACGACCCAATTTCATTTCCCATATCATCTTAAGATTTCGCCTCCTATGTCGCTTCTCGCGTCGGAGAAGCGACATAGTTTTACGCGGGTACAGAGATATATTTATATTTATTTCACACTACGATTCGATCGGAACAAAAATTATTTTTTATGTATTTTTTATTTTAATTTAAAAAAAAAACACGACGCAAGAAAATTTGAAATATCTTTAAAATAAAGTTGCATTAATAATAGGTTACAATTTTTGAACGATTCAACTACACAAAAGAAAATTATTACAAACGTTTGTAAACGATTTTTTTTTTTCTAATTAAAAGATCAGCGATTTTGCGAGTTTGCTGCGCTAGCAGTGGTCGTTTGCAAAAATTATGTATCCGGATCATACATAGTTATGATTATTGCTTATGCTATACATAAATTTTAATTACCTGCTCTAGAGCGGAGAGTAACCGGACATGTAGATACATTGATATATTGATACTACATTGATAAGGTGATTACTATTAAATCGGTATTAAATTCAATATTAAAATTAATCAATTATATATATTTAATAATCAGAAATTTAGCGGCTTTTTTCTCGATTTTTGCGTAAGAGTTATAAATGAAACGTTTGTGAGTCACCACAGATTCTTTCCGGCATACTATGTGTATGTACGTAACATGTCATAGAGTTAATACGTAGCGCTTATACACTAATTATATTTAACATTCTGCGCCTTAAGTGAGTTAACACAACTCAGTGGGCTGAATTCTAAAGCGTCTGTCACTCTTATCGTCGCTAATGACGTAATTGTGAACGAATTGCGACCGCATTAGACACTAAGCATGTTTTCTTGAGCGCTGATGTCATTTGTGGATCTGCAATTTGAAAGCCATCTCTCTTGATATGATATACTTAGAACTGTGACTCTTTGTTTTAAATTAAAAAAAAAAATCCAACTCGTTACTCGACTTGATACAATGGAAACATTTAATGTTTTAAATTAAATACTTATATGTTAAATAATAAAATCCGCTAAATAAAATTTTAAATTTTATTTTAAAGCTATGAGAAAAGGTGCGATGATTTATGACAGAGTATATAATAATTGCTCATGTCACGAAAATTATACGAAAAAAAAAAAAAATGAACTTTGTTTGAATACAGTTTGAAGAATAGATTGTCAACCTCTCTCTTCGCGCAAGTATATTGTACATGTTGAAAGCACTTCCACGAAACAGTTAGCAGGTTTTCCTAGATACCATTGTAAATGGCCAAGGCATGTACTTCCATCTTCCTGAATCTACCTTATATAGCGCAGCAGCGACGGACTTTTCTATCAGTCGCACGCACAAGTGTCATGATACTTAAATGAAGGTTTCTTAATAAGTATTTGGCGAATGACATAAATGTGCTAATTAAATTACAGATCCGGGCCGGGCATGTATCGCTCCGGCTGCAGCTCGCCTTCTTTAAGATAATTCGCTCTTTGTTGGTGAAACGATCGACGCATTTGATAACGAAAGTCACGCGAATGAAATATTGAAACATTATGTACAGCATGTAATTAAAAGTAAATTTTAATTTCGCATTTTTCTTTTACTTTACAATATTTAACACTTAAAAATTGGGGATTTTATTATTTGCTACTCGACTTGATTTTAATTTTTTATTATAAAATTAGAGAGAGAGGTTGATCGAACTCAATGGCTCATTCATTGTAACATTAAATTTTCATTGAAATTTTGGAGAAGAACCGATACCGATATCCACGACGGTATTCACACCGCGTTAGAATCGAGACGCAGAGAGGGAATCTCCTACCGGGATAGACAGACGAGTATATTTGCGGAAATCTCACGAGTCGATGTTCATTCAGTTTTCGCTAGCACAGGTGTCTTACGAAAATACGAACGCCGCATAACTCGCGCACGTCCCGGCGAAATACGTTACGAGCGTTATGTCATGCTTTCTCCCTCTTTCTCGCGGAGCAGACGTCAGACGGCGCGGAGAAAAATGTTAAACACGACCACGACGGCCACGTCCGATACGAGAGGGTGGGCGAGAACCGCACGTGTCTGGATTTCCGATTTTTCATCGTTTCATCGGGGATCACCGATGCGTCCTGACGGCGTTACCCGCCGCGAATAATGCACCAGACATTTCCCGCGGAATCTCAGTGCCTCTCATCCTCGTGCTTTTGATGAGCCTTCGGTCTTGTCCTTTCCTTTTGCCCGCGCGCACGTATATGACACGATAGGTGATATCGATAGGTTCCGACAACATATCAGGCTATTTCGAACGCGTGCTCGGTGTTGGAACTGTTCGCGGTAGCGGCCATCCGGATGTGAGATTTCGCGAGATTCTCAACTTAGCTTTCTCGGGAAGCTTTCGTCGCGTTCCGCGACAGGTTCGAATATGCGTTCCCCGTAATCATCTACCCACACGGTATTCTCAGCGATTCTCAACCTGCAATTCTACGATCTCTTACGCGGTCGACGCGTCGTAGATAAAACTATTCGCGGTCCAGACACTCGGAATGTCGGCTCCAAAAGTGTTTTGCATAATATTTCAATGCTCGCAGAGAGAAAGAGAGAGCTCATATTGCTTTACCGTCGAAATGGCATACTTTTCGAGATATTGTTACGTAATCGGTTGCGTATAAAAACACATGTTGCAACAGGCAAATATCAGTTGTTCATTGCATCCTTCTTTTCGCAAGGATGCTATAAAATTTCTTTTATTTTATTTATTATTCATGTGAGAAAGTCGCCCACGTATCGACAAAGATTTCTATCTTTCGGATAAAACGAAAGAGAGAGAAATTGAAAGAGAGAGAGAGAGAGAGGGTGCGGTTGGATTATCTAAACGCGAGCTATCTAAATTTAAAATCTGAGAAGTGGACATGTTTTATTGCTCTGGTGTCGTAAAGATCGCGATTCCATAACACTATATCTTATCTTCCTTTCGGATTCTAAGGCGCAGATGAAGTCATCGTCATGTAGGCGTCCAACAACCGCAGAAAAGATGTAATTCTTGCAAGTATGTTTTCGTACGTTCTATATTTTTAAAATTGACGCGAGTATAACAGCCATTCTACTTTACGACTCGCTCCGTCGTATAAAGAAGTCAGCAGTTTCGCATAACTTATATGCATCGGCTGCATATAACGTGCACTCTGATTGGCGTTACATAAGGCAGGCGACGTCCTTTTTCCATTGCGTCACGCTTCAAAAATTTTCTCGATCAGAATCGCGTATCCGGAATCGTTTACCGCTTATAAGTATATTACATATCACGTAGTGTAGCGTCTCGTTATCGAAGAGTCGCGCACGCCTTTATCATTACTTTAGTTCGCAGATTGGCGCTTGTAGCTCGAAAGCGTTTTCGATATCGTCGAGAATCTCGTCGCTCCTCGAGTGTCAATTTGACGCTTTCTCAGGATCGGTTTGCAGTATCGAAGTAAACTACAAATAATATGTTGGTGACAGATTCGTTTGACGATGTCGTCTCGCTACTAGTGGTTCTTAAAGTGCGAGATTGATTCTTGCTTCGTCGTGACCTTATTGAGGATATAGTTTGATTTGCACGCGCGCAAATCGTCAGTATTTTATCCGTATTTCCTTCTTACGATATCGAGAGGCATTAGGCGACATTCTCACAATCCGAGGACGGTAATTTTGAGGTCGCGAGGAGATCGGCGTCTTTCCTCTCGTGTTATTTCCTGAATATTCAAACGAGGCGCGATATCGAAAGCGCGCTCGGTGCTCTTGCGGTTTCGTGAACTTACCTCGACGTATAATTTCGTCTGTGCGCCACTGTCTGCTTAGTCAGGACAAATAGATATGCAGTTATTCTGAGACTGCCGGGGTGAATGCCCACGAATGTTCACGTGGCCGCGTTGCAGCCTCTCCCTATGTATACGCGAAAGCTTCAGTCAAATATCGCCGGACGGCTCCTAGCACGTACCTAGGAACGCCTCAATAATGTGTTGCAATAATGCGTCGATGTTACTTTGCACGCTATAAGAGAACCGATCCTCCATTGCATTCTGCGAAAGGAGATTGAACGGTATTGGAATCGTTGAACTGAGTGATATAATTACAATTACATGAATATCAGATATTCGAATTGAATTACTTAATATAATAATTTAATTAAATATGTATAAGATTTTTCTAACAATAGTACAGTGATAGACATGTAGATAGGTAATGTAGGGTAGCTTAAGTTGGGTGGAGGAGGGGGGAGGGGGCAGGAATGCTTCGAGCTACATTACGATGAAATTCGCGTTATTTATAACCATCGTATAAATTTAATCTCGCGCATTAGCTTTGACGTTTATCCGAGTTTCTCGTTAAAACCCCCGGCGCGGACTAACTATAATGAGCTTAAAGTAACGCGAAGTGAACTTATAATGAAACGTCACGTGCATGCTCACCTGGAGCAAATGAGATAAACGATAGATACCGCTAATTACGCGCCAGTTTTCAAACTTGTTACGCGAAAACCTCGCCATCTATCCCTTTTATTTTCTTCGCGAAATTTTGTACGCGATGCATGGGATTTACCGTATGCGCACATTTTCGCGGTCTATCCGGATTTATGCGCGACAATATAATTCGTGCGAGTATACATGGCGGGAGATTATCTTACATTGAAATTCTTGAAATAGGATTTGTGTGTTAGCTGAAAGAGAATTAAAAAAACTCTCATTATTTGCTTAGCATTTCGCAAACTTATCGCTAACTTGTCGCTATGCGTTATGGCAATTGTATAATTTCATCGACGGGATTGATTAGAGGAATGTAGATCGGGTCTTACAGTTTTATGCGAATCAATTCGCGTTGCTAAAGCATTCAAAAATAGGAGATGAATCGATATCACGCGACGGTTGAATGTTCAAGCCGGAAGAACCGGCAGGGGAGGGGAAAAGTAAACGATGGTTGATTTAATATAATCATTTGTCCATTGTTGCACGAATATAATTTCGTTATCTTGCCGTTTGTCAATGTTTTTGCAATTTAATTTAAGTTATGCGCGAAACGTCGATATTAGCACGGTCTTTGCGGTATTTTTTTTTTAGCGTAAAACCAATAAAGACCTGCTAGTAGGAATGTCTCTAATGACATTTCGAGAGAGTTTCGGATTCGTCGAGTGCATCTAGTACATTCCATTATTGTTGAGTAAAATAATCACGCGCGTAAAATAATTCACATCTCCTTTACATTTGTAAACGATATCAATTATTCTTTGCCTTTAATTTGATTAACGATTATAAATTTTTAAATCAATCGTTTGGAAGAATTAAATTAAAATTGATATAATAAATTATTTATGAGAATTAATATATATTTATTTTATTTTCTTTCTTGCTATATTATTCTATTATATTATACCAGAATTTTTTACAATTTGTCTCTATGTTATTATTACACAATTTTATTTCTTCTCAAACCAATATTATTACTGTTACATCGAAAATGAATTGCGTTTCATATTTTTCATATTCGAAAACTTTATCGACAATTTTATCACATGGTATTTACGGAGATTGCACATATGGTTGATAAGGACAGTAATCTTATCAATAACCGTTGTACGATCGTTAGGGGATGATTGAAATTGAAGAAAACATTTTTCACCGAATATCGCCACGCTTCTCTTTTTCTTTCTTCGCCTCTCCGAGTCGATTGGTCGGTTTGGCGAGAGAGCTACGAGGAGTTTGCAGACTCCTATTTTTAGTAACCTCGCCTCTCTCGCGGCGCAGGCAGGGTCAATCGAGCTGTAGTCGGGTCAGGAAAGTTGCAGACACTTACGTTGTTTCCAAACCGCCCGGAAGGCGTAGTTTTTCCTCTTTCGAATCGCTGCCGGTGGTCGTGTTTTTGCAGCAACTTTCCTACATTCGCTAGTCCGGAATCGTTTTCGCTCGTTTCTTTCTCCACCACGATTCTACGTTCGTAAAGAAACTTTAGAGGCTAATCTTTAAATATTTGCGCAGCATGGCAAATTGATTTTTATCGAGAAGCAATAATCGTACGGTACGTCGATTACGTCGTCTTCTATGTACATATTTGGCTTTGAAACAATTCATATTTTATCTCTATTGAGATAAAATTGCGATTGCTAACATATCGCTACATCCATGTTATTTCGGTGATTTATGTACGGTGATGTTGTAATGTTTTTGGAAATTGCTTTATAAAAATTTAATAAGCTTCGAGTGCAAAAAGTTTTCTTCTTAATTTTCACAACATTACTTTTCTTATTTTATTCTGGAGGATTTTAATAGATTTAATCGATTTTTTTAAGAAATTTAGTTCTCACTTTGTATCTCAAAAAAGTAGGGAAACAAACAATAGCTTAAATAATTGCAAAAGAGAGTGATCCGACTACGCTTAAAGTACCGAAGTAAATGTTAATTTACTTTTTAAATAATTTTTAAATATACTTAATAATACTAAATAATTTTTAAATATACTTAATAATACTTGATAATTTTTAAATATACTTAAATATACTAAATAATACTTTTTAAATATTTTTTAAATAATTTTAAGTAATTTTTAATTTGAAAACAATGAAAATTGTTAAAAATAGGAGAGAAAATTTGACTCAGGTTCTGAAAATTATTTCGAATCTCTTCGATAATCAATTGCGGAAATATATGAGCTCGATGTACATATATATGATATAACTGGAGCACGAAGTTCTCGTGAGAATAATGGTATGACGAGTACATAGACAATGCGTACTTCTGTTATTATTGTTGGTGCATCATCCTCTTCGATTCCGGAATTTCGTATCGCGCGAACATCTGTCTGTGTACGCGATTGTCCCTTTCGGCGGTGTAAATGCCTTAAATCAAGATGGAAAGCATGACCCAATTGATTCTAGCCTCGTAACTTATATAGCGTCATACTATTGATGTCACGACGCGGAGATACGCATCGGGATGCGAATACAGGAATCAAATATTTGTCCCGTTGCTGCAGGTGTTATCTTACTTGACATCGCCCGGAATGATTTTCAAATTTTGCCTACGGGGAAACCAAATATTTATGCCGCGATTAATATATTGTACAAATAAGTATGCGGTAAAAATATCGATGATAACACGAATATATTTGATCAATTTTCTTGCGCGTCTCTACGAAAGGGGTTCTAAAGTTTTATCAAATCGAGAGAAGAAATACATATATGTATACAATACAGATATATTATTCGCTCATGTATTTTATACAAAACTTTGAATTTAGAATACGGGCTTTTTGCCTTTGTAAAGGAACAACGAATTCGTCATACGGCCATTGGAAAATAATATATGGACAGAGGTGAGGCATCGATATTTAAGGCTCCCGCAGAGCCCAAGACCGGATGTGTCGACATGCGCAATTGATTTCGTAAACGCACGTGAAAATATGAGGGCAGTGACTCACGTTAATACCATATGGGTTCTTCTACATACCCAAGTCGAAGTTTTGTTTGTATTTTTAAAATTTTTCAATTTTCTCACGTTTATAGAGGACGATTTTAGAGAATTTCGATAGATTTAATATATACAGAAATTAAAGTTTATATCTCATATAATACAGTAAACGGACAGCTTCCCATTGAAAGATTTAAAGAAGGCTCTTTTAGCGAAACTATAAAATAACTAACTATAAAAATTGAATACCTTTAAAAAGAGAATGATCTGATTGCTTAAAGTATCAAATAAATGTTAGATTGAAAATTGAGATGGAAAGTAAGAGAAAGATTTCGCGACTCGAGCATGCACGAAACCTCGTTTCTCACAGTACACAGAGCGAAAAGGATTTCTAGGACGAGAGGAATTTCGCTTTTCTGTAAGTATGTCGCGAGTCGCGAGCTCAAAAGGAATCTTCTTGCGCTTTAAATTTTCCACTAGGAAATTTTCGTGCAACGGACGTGATTGCTCCGGAAGAGAACTCGTGTAACCAACGCATCCTTATGCGCTGAAACAGATCGACCGGAAGGAGGATGAAAGCGGAATTAGTATAACGAAACACTCGGCATAGGAATTGGTAGTCGTCGCTAGAGGGAGAAATGATGATGAGGACGAGTTAGCATGCAAATAGCGGCGAGAGCGCGGTTAGTTTGACAGTCCTTGAAGTTTCATCGCCTGCCTCGCCTTCCCCCCGCAATATATACGGTCAGATAGTGCGATATAGCATCTCAAAGAAATTGCGATGGATGTGTATGCTGCCAATTCGATAGAGACAATTTGCAAAACGAGATATAAAAGATGGAAACGCGAACGATACTCCATTTATCGATTTTTCAATTCCGTTTTTTCCGTCTCTTCACTATATTTTTGTCTCACTTACGCGTCTATTTATAGCAGCGTCATCGAGAATGGATGAAAATGGAGCTATTCGTCGTTCCATCGGAATAGTATTGGATGCACACGTCAAATATCTTACATTTGTCAATGACGATCTGATTTTACGGTGATCAGCGTATTGCTCCATATTTGAGACAGATGTAAGAATATTTAATGTTCATTCAACTTAACAAAAGTGCGATAAACAATTAAGCAATTAAGATGGCGCCGAATATATGCGCAGAGGGAGACGTTGAACCCGTTCGCAGCAGAGATTGCCTTTTGCGATTAAGCAAAAGTGGGTTAATGCTGCGCATCGGGATCCACGTGCATCCGTAATGGCGTTGACATCCTGAATCTCGCTCCCCTCTTCCCCTGCCCCTCCCACCCGTTCCCTCGGCCATTACGCGAGAACAATAGTGTATATATATATACTGTACACACATTGTTCCTTAACGCGTTTTATGTTCTTTTTTTCCGGATGCTCGTTGGCGCCGCAGGACGGGCGATCGAGAGGTATAGGTGCAGCCTCTCTTAATTGCACGCGCATACGGGGAACCATTCGAGGCGTGCCTTTTTCGGCCTAATGATCGTAATTAATAAACGAATCGTACTAGTTAATTAGCTAATTAGTTTACGGTACGATTCGCACGCGAATAATGGAACGCGGGCTTCCTTTTTTACTAAAGCAGCGAGCAAAAAAAAAAAAGGAGGAACGCCGTACATTTTTCCAAGTAACTTTGTTTTTTAGGGAGAGGAAGAGGAAGGAAAGAGAAGGGGGAGGGGGCGGGGGGGGGGAAAGAGGGAAGAGGAGGAACTCTTGTTACGCCCTGTATACGGCGCGCCTTTTCCGCCCCTGCGGAAAAGTGCTCGATGCGTGAGCGAAAAGCATCGCTCGCTTTCCTCCCGTGGAAATGTTCCGGGACGCGAACAACTCGGTCAAGGAACTTCATCGCGCGAGGAATTTATTCGCTCGCATAACGATGCGTACTACGTCTCTATTTGAATGTAGAACGCCCTGGCAAAACGTCTTTCACGTTATCACGTTATTCTTTCTCCCACCATACCTTTCCTCAACTCTCCACTGTTTTCCATTTTTACATTTTCACGTAATTTATAGTTTTCGCCGTTCTTACCGCCGGCTAACGATGATCCAACAATGCCTCCATTTTAATGCTAGGCGAGGGTCGTAAAATATTATACAGGATGTAACCAGAGGGAAATAAGGCTGATTTACGTTATTCCTCAATATATCAGGCCGAGCGTGTAAAATCTCGAGAAGTAGGATTTTTGCTATTTTAGGTACTCCGGAGTTTGGCCGTGGGCGAAACCGCGAATAAAATTCTCGCAGCAACGAACGCCGTGGCACGATGATAGCGATGTAAATCGTATCCAGCAATTAAGGTTTATACATTAAACGTGACATTAAAGCGATATTAACGACGATGGTAATTTCGATGAAATTGCCGCTCAGCCCCATCGCCGAGCGCGTAATTGATGCAAATTTTTATTGTTACATGTTTTATTTGAAGGCTTCTATAATAATAATATGAGTCTTATAAAGATTTATATTATAATGTGTATGTGTATACAAAGTGAGAATTAGAAAGTTGTTGTTACAAATAGGTAGACTTGAAAAACCAAACTTTTTTTTGAATACAAGAAACCTTGTTAATTTAATAAACATAAAGTACGCAAACAAAAATAATATGGAAAAGGATTTGTTAATTAAATTTTATCTCCACCGTTTTTACACTTTTTTTTTTAAATATAAAATTAGATTATTAATTATATTAATACATTCATACACAACTTAATTTTTATTACATGCAAATAAAATTGACATTTTTCATTTTTTTTAATGTATTTTTCAGTTCTATTTATTTCCAAATAAAAGTCGAAAATGACCAAATAGTAAACTTCTTACAAACATATTTACTATAAAATTTTACATACATAAACGAGATAATAAATATAACACAATATTAATAACTTTTCGATTACGAAAAGTTTAATATTAGGATAAAATTTTGATTATATGTATATTTTGGCGGGACGTTTCTCGTTGATGAACATTTTTTGCCGGAAATAATGAAATGTCGGCCAACGAATCTCGTCGGTGTTCATTCTTATGTGACACGGAATATATTGCCGGCACCGAACGTCGAGAGCTTTGATGAGGAAAGCAACGGGGGTTTCGTGGGTGCCCTAGATGAGGAGTTGAGTGTCAGTCACACACAGCCGGTCAACAACCCGTCTCCTTATGAAGTGTCGTGTAGTATCGCGTGCCTTCGTTCATTAACCCGGTTAATCGCACGCTCGTTAATTCCTATTTCGCGCGGCACTTCTGATCCATTCTTAACTCGCTCGCACGATTTTATCATCCCTCTTTCTGCCAATCCTCCTCCTCCTCGCAACATTAATCGTTCTGGAGTCTGGATGCTGCGCGAAGATAATATCTGAGGATTATTCGCGCAAAGTATCGCCGATTAGTTGGAATTATATTAATTCGATCGGCGATCAAAATAATATAATATTAAAGGTACATGAAGAGATCCAGATTATTTCATTCGACACGCGTTACGAGATAATATTTATAGCGACGATTGTGAGAGGCAATTGCTCGCGTTAAATTGACTAAACTTGCCGTTGGAGACGTAAGTGTGTCAAGGTATAAGTCAGAAATATATTTCGACGATATATAATAGTATTGCCAAGTGATATTGAAACGTGTCTCTGAACCGTTATTTATTTCGAATTTAGTCCGCGTCAATTTAACGGAATTTTTTCGTGTATGATTCATTTATTTTGACTCGCGTATAAACTCATATTTCAAGATTGATATAATATTCTATTAAAACTTTTAAAGAGGGAGAACTTGATTCATTTAATTCTCGTATTTGGATCATCAATGATGACAGTTATCCAAAAATCAATTTAAACCAAGAAAACTTTTCGGAACCTCATCGACAGGAATACACAAGCGTAATACGCTATCTATCGATTTTATTCTTCGTCGTTCTGTTTGTATATCCAACGCGTCGGATCGAATTTGAAGGCAATTAAATCGTTGTTCGCAGCTCGAGTCGCCTTCTCCCGCTTCCTCTCGACATGCGTGCTCTCTCGAACCATATTTCGGTATAAATAACTCGCGGAGAGCTGCGTAAGAGAGAACCGGAGCGGAGCTTGAAACTTCAGCATCGGGAGGGCTGGTGAACATGAATACATTCGCGTGCATCAAGCCTGTGCGTGAGTTGACTTAGGCGTACTTACTGGCCTCGGGCCAAGAGGATCAGTCGTCTGAGACGCGGATGTCGCGCGTCCGCGTGTGCGCGCAATTCGCCGAGGACTCGATCCTTCATTGTTTGATTTCCGAATTTCGGACAGCGATAGGGGATGTTTGGAGATCCTTCGCGGAAGATCTATCCCCCCGTTAATACGACTTGGATGTGAGGAACGCGCCAAAATAAACAAACCCACTATAATCTGAAACAAGTGCACCGGAAGCATAACTTATTGTGTATGTAAGAGGACATAATCTCTTCGCCATCTGTAGAGATCAATTCTTTCTTCAAAGTTTAGAGTCGAAGATGTATTATTCTTAAAGAAGATTTATTTATGATTATTCGAAAAAAAGATATTCACAATTTCTTTCTCGTTATTGCTGTGAAATTTTTTTTTTTTTTTTTTCTTTGAGAGGTATTAAGGAACTAAAGTGCTACCAATTTTCCTTTCGTGCCGACATCAAGGAACATAGTAAGAATTTACATAAAATATGTACACACAAGATACGTTAGATAAAAGAGCAAAGGCATGCAATAGTAAACGAGGATCAAGGACCACGGTAAAGGCATTTTCCGACGCTTTGTCCCGCGTTCCGACATTTGATTAAAATCCATCGGCACGTTTGATGATTTTGGCAAACGATTTTCCATTCTTCGTTCGCCCTCGTCCTTCGCAGAGAGCAAGCACCCTTCCCCTTCGACTCGTCACTCGTTCGGAGAAGGAGGCACTCAAACGTAGACGAGTGCTCCTTCTTCCGTAACAGACAACGACGTAACGAGACGGGTCTTGTTATTACGTTTCCTTTTTTAGTGTTAGTCGGTTTTTCCTGATGATCGACAACTCACTCTTCCCCGCCTATATCCGGTGCATCGAAATTACCGTCTCCACGAGACTTAAAGCCGTACTATTGAAAAGAAGAATTATTACCGAGAACACTATTATTATTATTATGCCCATTGGAAGGGCTTTATTGCAGGAGAATTTCGCGATTGTGAATTAGAGCACAATATATGGAACTTAAAGAAAAGAATTAAATGAAAAATGTAAAGTTATTTTTTTATTATATTATATATTAATTTATTATATATTATACGTTAATTTATTTATTATTTTATGAGAATAATGAGAATGTGATAAAATATTTCTCGCATGTCAAAACATTCAAGTAAATAAAAGTTGTATCCATTCCATTTCCATTAGATATTATTATTATAAGGATATATTTGTCGTAAAGATAAAATATTATCATTATGATAAAGATAATTATCGGAATATTTCTCGTTCTCCGAATATTGGAAAGTGATGTCCAAATTATCGGACAATGTCCACTTTTCATTATCATTCTCATCTTGTCCGCCGCGTCCTCCTTAATTTTCCCCTCGTTTACGTCCGGGTTTCCCTCCGCGTTTCCTCTCTATGAACGAGAACGAAATGTCGTTTATGTCGTGGGCGGGATTCTATCAAGGATTGAATCAGGAAATTGAACGGCGAATCTCCAGTGGGCTAACGAAACAGATTCAGCATCACGTATTATAGATATTCCTTCCGAATAATAATCGGTCATATATAACATTCGCAATAATAATGTAAATGCCGATTGTAATTTGTAAATATTATTCTGCACACCCCCGTAATGATTGCGATTCTCATTTGATAGACGAATCGTTATAATAACGCAAATAAAAAGCGCGTCTCGCGAATTCTCGCGTTAACATGGCGTTAACATTCGTTGCGATCTAACGAGCACATACGAGGAGGAACACGACGATACATACATCTGAATCTACAGCGTTCTCGCGTTCGGCTTCGTTATCTGTCGCCGGGAATGTTTGCATACACGTCTGAATATTGACACACGCGACATGGCGCGATTGCGATCCGCGGCACAAAATTCGATACTGCAAACTGTGTTCACCGGCGCGCGTGTACTCGTACAATTAATAATTAAGTCGTTAACGCCTTTCACTCATCACGCGTCTCTCTCTCTCTCTCTCTCTCGGTTGAAATATGTATAATTTGCGACTTATATAGTTTTACGATAAGATTCTTTGAGATTCTCGAGAATCGGATAGAATACGAAAATGCATTAAAATTTCATATCGGCGAGCGGCTAGCGAAACGTTGAATGGAAATTCTTGACGTGCCCGATTTTGCACGCGCGTATTATATACATGCATCGGATTTGAACGGCGACTAGGCGAAAGGGGGTTGAAAAATCGAGCGAACCGTATTTGGCGATTTGATCGAAACCTCGTTTTTCCTCTCGGTTTATACGGTTCTCCATTCCACGAGGTAACTCGAGCGGCGAACGAGAAACATATGCAATAGGTCCGTTTAACAACTAATGTAATGCTTCCCAGACTATGTATGATCGCTTATACAATGCCGAGTGCATCCCCATTACACCGAGTGTATATGGAGGGATGTTGGTAACCGCAAGTAATTTTCACGGACGGTGGAGCACGATTACCCCGCGTAAGAGGATACCTCTGGAAGCGCGCGTTGTATAGTTGCTACGAACGCTTATGGTTATACGCCACGGTCGGGAATAAAGAGAACCGACGTCTCTCCTCATTCGAATATCAGGCTATACGGAGGAAAATGCAATTGCGGTTGTAGAGGGAATACGAGTTCTCTCTCTTTCTTTCTCTCTCAACTTGAATGCATTAGCTTACTTATCTGCTTCATTCTGTTTCATTCAATCTTTCGAAATCCTTTCATTCAAGTTATCGACTTTGTCTCACCAGATATATGATAGATGTACATGTGCGCGACGCACATCGTTTCTATGTGCGTTACGCACCAACACCATGATCCGCGTACAAACAAGAGCAACATATGTCGCCCGAAGGCTAATAGGAGCATATTTAGCGAAGGACGGAGAGCCGGGCGGATTCCATGTAATTACGAGGTCAGGTTTGTCAAGGTTGAGGATCACTGTGGGTTTGAATCATCTATGGAGATGAAAGGAGATTGACTGGTCGTAGCAAGTCAGAGCATCTCTCGTCGAGCTCGTCTCTCGTCTCTTGCTCCTTCTTTTCGATTAACTGCAACTTTGACTCTCTCTTCTTTCCAGTGTTATAATGCATTTTTATTTTTTTAAGACAGACCTTAAAGAAGGCGAATGCAGCTGCGAATTTAAATACCAAAACTATTACGTTTCTTTTTCTTAACGCTCGTTTAAGTAATCTGCTTTTTTCACTTTTTTTTTTTCTCACGTATTTAGCTACATATCGATCGATGTTCTTTGCTGAGTAAGCTCTTTCCGAATCTTAATTATGGTTCGAGTAAAGTCAACTTTTTTGGCAACTGTAATCGTCCATAACTTCTGATAAAATCACAACACTTTTAAGTTGAATAATTAAATTACATTTTATTTATTTTTGAATAGATTTAAAAAATTATAGCACTTGAAACAGAGAGTAGTTAAAAAAAAAAAAAAAAATTAAAAATCGAAAAACAGGAGAATGTTTTGAAGCTATTCTTATATGTTTAAAATCTTTAAGGCACTTAGACATATCAAAAAATTATATTGTATAGTTTAAAATTATCGATATTTTAAAATATAAAATAAAATTTGATATTTTGATCATTTCCAAAAATGTAGCCGTCTCTTTAAAATTTAATTAATTTCAAAGGAATAACGATATTCTCAAAAAAAAAAAAAAATCAATCGATCGCATCGTCGTTTGTTTCTATAATTAAAGACGTAGAGTTTTTTTTTATTAAAAATATATGACATTTGATATTTGATGGATTATTTGATCGAAACGTATTCTTCTCTCGCGTCGAATTTCTGTTCTCTTCAGCTTCGTCGGCGGAATCAATATTCCGACGCAAAATGCACCGCTGCGAGAAATATCGAGTGAGCAAAATCGAGCGTAAGATTGCACGCGTGACTTTACGAGCCACTTTATTAAGGATATATCATCCTTCCCTAGAGAAAATCGATAAAAGGTCGGAGTTAACGGCCTCGGCAGCGCCCTACCGATCGACCACGATCGACGTTTAATCTGCCAATAATGAAGTTACTCGATAAAGTGAGTGGTATGCGATATAAATAATTAACGGGGAATGATTAGATGTCTATTAAAACGATGATCTCTATTCGTTCCAGATGAGACAGGCAGTTAGTTCCGGCAATTCTTCCTTAAATTAAAGTCGAACATTTTCTAATCTTTCGATGTCAACTTTTTATCTAATAATTTATCCGATACTTTAAACAGTCAGATCTCTTTCTTTTTCAAATTATTTAATTTAGTATTGCCAAAAATTCTCTTTTTAAAAGTGTGTAAAATTGTTCGTTTGATGTTTATTTGCAAAATAGGGAAGCTCCATTTATATACAAATTAAGCCTATCAAAGTCTTCAAGGTTCTATAAACGTGAAGAAAAAAGATTGAGGTTGAAGATAGATGCAAGATTTCGACTCGAACAGCAATCTAAACGAAAGATCACGTGTTTTGTTTGAAAGTTAAGTCATCGGTGTTCACGGCACGCGGTACCTATAGACTTTACGTTCGCTTCGCGCGAACATCGCATTAAGCGCCGCGAAAAACTTATCTCGAAACTTATCCAAGAAGTTGCGAGGCGAGCGACGTTTTTCCGCCGCATAAAACCGCGAAACTTTATTCCCTTTATTCGCGGGCTTTACCGCGAATGCGAATGTATTGTGTGCGCGCATATGTGTATATATATATATGCATGTTATGTCCCGACTATATTTATTATGCAGTTCTTTTCGTAGAAAAGCGGAGCTACACGCTGTCGCGGCTAATATTTCTGCTTAACGCTTCTCATCGTGTAAAGTGCGTTAAACTAATCGCGCGTAATCATCGCTCTCGCCTCTCGCGAACGTGACGCTCATCGAGAAACTAGTTTACATCATTCGTACGCGCAGCATCGCTTCAAGCTTGAAGGAGAGGTGAAAAGCGCGAATTTATATTTGGGAACATGCGCATCTTGTGTGCGTTACGCGATACCGAATATCGTAGAGGGTGATGTGACCGAGAAATCAATGTCGAGAAACGATCGCATTTATTTGACAAACGGCTGCAATCTGCAATTTTGCACGAAACGTTGCCAAGATTCTATCTAAATTACACATTTACGCGTCTCGAAATTTATAATGTGACAAATTTTGGCCGTATTTTCAAAATATTCCGCGCATTTATCTCTCATCGCGCTTTGTGGCGATGCGATCGGAAAATGTAAAACGCTTGCACGCGACAGCTAATTTAAACGTTAATGTTATTTCATCGATGCATTTTCGATGCGTTTTATCGACGAAGGGTCGCAGGCTGGAAATTTATAGTAATAATTTCGAAAGCAGCCGAGAGCACGACGAACAATATGAAGGGAGGCAGGGCAGGCTTGAAGATCTTATTGGAAAAGTTCATAAACTAATCAAGAGCTCTTTATAAAATTCATTCAACAGAAATGCTAAATTGTAGCATCGAGTTTACATAACAGTGTGCGATATTTACGAAAGAAAAGCGAAGTAACGTGAGAGGGAAGGGGGTTGAAGAGAAATGTTCCTCGGCGTGAGAAATGTATCTTTCGGATTTATATAAAATCCGGAGTTTCACGATACGTTTATATATATTTAAGATCGCGATGTAACTTTAATCTCACTGCGTCGCGTTTTCCCCCGACAAACTTTTTCGCGTAAACGCCACGTCGCGTTCATTCCCCGAGAGAGGCGCGACATTTATTTTGCCGACGCAGAAATAAAAACGTCGCTCTCTCGTCAAAAAAGTGGACGTCGCTGCGAGGTACGACGGGGGATGTTACTCGCTTACGACGATAGATACATTATCGCATTAATACTGAAAAATTGCGATATATATCTCTGATAAAATGGAAAAAAAAAATTTGCTCGAAGAAGGAGGTCGAACGTGTCGTGGTCCTTTGGCGACGTTACTTTGCGTAATTAATTTCCTTCAGCGTTGAAAAAGCAGCATTTAATTCCTGGAATGCGTTTCGCGCGCGAGATCCCAAGTCGAAATTTTTCTTCTCTTCGACCTCGGTTTTTAATTCAACATCCACTTTAATCCAGATCTTTTTCGAAATCTATTCAATCTCTAATTTTTCCGTTTTTTTTTTAAGTAGTTTGAGTGGAGAAACTATTCGTTCACCGATTTCCGGTGCAAACTAGAAATTCGATTCCCATATAAATTAAAAACCTCTCGAAATCCTCGAAAATTCATCCAACGTGAGAAAATTGAGGTTGAAAAAATAGGAGAACAAATTTTCAACGAAGATAAGATTTCTATTTAAGTAGAAAATCGAGGGATTAACCGCGCGAAAATCTACACTTATCGATGATTTGTTGGTTTTGGACTCTGGCGAAATATTAAAAAAAGTAGAATAATAATTTATATCCGCGCGACATGCATTCTCGCAAAATCCCGCCGACCCGGTACACCGCGACGACAGTGGTTGTTGAACTCGGAGCCGGCGATAAATAGCGCGGCGCTCGCGACAAAACGCCGGAGAGATGTTATTAACGACAATCGATCTAATATTAATCTCGCCCACGTTCCCGGTGCGGTTCGGAGAGAGTGTGTGGAGGGTTAGGGGGGTGGAAGGTGGGGGAGCGGAGGAGAGAACACACGTCTGGTCGTGCGACCTCACAGGGGACAGTGCACCGACCGCGTGCCGATTGGCCCATCATCGACGGCGCCAACGAAAAGTATCGTCCGTCGTCGTGATCGAGTGGTGCGTCGAGATACACGCACACACTCGCGCACGGTCAATGTTGAGTTGTAGTTTTCTCTTCTACCTCCGCGATCGAGACAGGGCGGTGGAGGAGCGGTCTGAATTGTCAACAAGAGAGACAGAGAGAGGAACATATCTACCGTCATCGATAGCGAGAGAAAAGCGGGGAGAGAAAGAGATGGATCGCAGGGGTGGAAGAAGAGCGCTCGAACGGGAAAAGGATGGAGTGCATTGGCATTGGCGACGAGACAGGTGGGAAAGAACGCACGGTTCGTTGTGCGTTGGAGACACGAGTGGATCGAAACGGAGAAAAGCCTACGACGTTGGTATCGGTGGAGATAGAGAGAGAAAGAGAGAGAAGAATTCGTCGAAAGGAGATAGACCGATGGATCAGCGACAGCTGAGATCGAGTTAGTATGAGAGGGAAGAAGTCCTTGCTTTAAACAGCGAAAGATAAAAAGAGACGACGCTACACAGATTCGACTATCGCGAAAGAGAGAAAGAGAGAGAGAGAGTGAGTGAGTGAGTGAGTGAGTGAGGGAGAAAGGGTGGGAGAGAGTGGAAGGGAGCGTCGATGCGCAGCGTAATACGAATTGAACCGCGACAGCGCATTACGTGGCGCGGGAATGGGGATAATGGCAAGCAGGCTGGAAAAGGAGGGGTGGTGGGGAGAGCGAGCGGACGAGCAGGGAAGTCACCGGGCGCCATACTGTCGTCGTCCGTTCCGCACAGTACGCGCCCAGCGGCTCCGTCGCGGTGTCGTCGTCGTCGTCATCGTCGTAGTCGTGTGATCGTATGATCGTCGTCTCTCAGTCGCGTCGGTAGTGTGCGCATGTAGTGTGTATACATACATATATATATATAAACTTTTTTACGTGTCGTGCGCGCCGACGCGTCGTAACGCGGCGTCCGGAGCGTCGCCGTCTCGCCCGGCATTTTTTTTTCGCCGTCGCCTCTCCGTGCGAAGGATACGCGCGAGGATCGGGAGTGTGGAAAAGTCGCAACCGGGATTTCTCTTCTCCTTTGTACGACGAGAGAACACGCTATCACTGCCGTCGTCGACGTCGTCGATTTCCCTCTCCCCTTGGTCGCGAGAAACACCTGTGAAATACACCGATACAAGGTGAGTGCGATGGTACATACACCTGACGATGAACGATACACCGGCTGAACGCGCGGAGAGAGAAAGAGAGAAAGAGAGCGCGGAACGGCGGACTAACTGCGTTAAGGTTAGGTGACCGGCCGTGAGCTCGGATTGCGAGCCAGATTTCGCGAAGACGTTTCTCGCTGCGCGTTTTTTTTCGCACTTTTGCGAGACATGCCTCGCGTCGCGGTCATGTCACACATGTCGTGTCGCGTCGCTCTTACTTTCGTTTCAGGCGACGCCGACGCGCTTTCGTACGAGGGGGACTGGAAACCCCAATGGGACCGAACTCGTTTCTCGTCGGGAAACAAAGAAAAATTCCCAATCGTCCGTTTCCTTAGCGGTCCAGAGACGAAGTTTATAGAGGAAAGATGGAAATCTTTCTTTCGTTAGAGAAATAAACCAAGATGTTTTAATGTCAATCAATTCTTTACACATGCCGAAAATGACGCTTACACAGGGATTTGTCATTACATCACCCAAGAATAACGAATAAATCTGTATTCTTTGTTTTTTTTTTTTTTTTTAAGTCTATATTCATTGTTTTTTTCATTTATTTATTTTTTTCTTGTTTACAAACATTAGTCAATCTCCAATTTGAAGCTTCAATCACTCAATAACTTTGATTAATCAAACTAATTATCCGTGCCTGGATTTATATCTGTCTCGAAATTTCACAACGCGCGCTTTATTTTCCGACGAAAACAAATAGACGGAAATGTAACCGTAGACTGCTTTTGACGGGAGGTACGCTTTTGGGATGCAGATGTTCGCCGCGTTTCGCGGAGGCTAATTCTGTCGACGATGAATCTCGCGCGATCGAACGCGTGGGGGATTTCGCGGAACGGAGGGAAGAAAGTGAGAGCGCGCTATATCGGGGGTTGGTGGAGAGGAGAGGTAAGGTAGGAAGGGGGAGCCGAGTCTCGAGAGTAGTTTAGGTCGGTCGGAGGCGAATCTCGGGCGTTAAAAGAAGAAGGAGGGATTCTGATATAATGCGGAGCAGAGAGACCGGGAAGGAAACTTCTTGCACACCGTGGGCTTGTCGCCACGATTGTGGTGGAAGTTTATGCATAAGTTTAACCTTTTGCGACTTTTTCCTTTCGAGAAAATTAAAAGCGCGAACGGGAAAAGCCGCTGCAGTCAACGCTCTTTAACGAGCTTCTTCTTGACCGAATTAATTCTCGTCGGCTGATTTAATCTGAACCTACTCAAGTTAGAGAGAGAGAGAGTGAAAGAGAGAGAGGATCGCTCGATATAAATTTAAAAAGAAACGGGACATAATTTCAAGAGGCGTTATTCATATGCATGATAAATATGGAAATGAGTAAATTTGACAATCGCTAGTTTCGGTAAACTGACATTTTTATTAACAACTGCGTTTTTAATTATTAAAATCTCATATTTCCATTGCGAAATTATATGCATACCGAATGTGTCTTCAACAGTTTCACGAATTAAATATTATTAGCGAAAATGACAAGAAAGAAATTATATTGTTTACTGTAAAGTTTCATATTTATAGCGGAGCCCATAATTGACATTTCGTCGTAAAAGAAAATTCTGCTTTCTATACGATTATAAAAATAAAGCGTTGGGGAGATGTCATTTTTGAAGTTCGGCGGATACCATTTCACGTTTATGTCTCATCGATGATGCATAACCGTAGACAGTTCCCAGCATCTCTAGGATAGGCAAGACATAAACATACACACACACACACACACACACGGGTCGGTCGCTCGTTTTACATTACGATCGTTTCCCGCTCCCGGCATAAATTTCGAGTTCTGAACTGCATTATGCATGGCCCGCGCGATGCACGAAATATTACCATAAGTGGCGGTGCCACAGTCACGGCCGCGACTACGAAGATGAATCGCTTTTCCGCGGAAACGCATAAATTTTTAATCATGATCGGAAAATTGTGTCGCGCGTCTTGAGTGTACATTCGCCATGGAATTCGTAAACCGGATCAAGTTTATCCGCGTGAAGAAAAAATGTCTCTCTCTCTCTCTCTCCCTCTCTCTTTCTCCGCGACACATTTTTATGATGTTTGAAAATTTAAACGTGACCTGCGACACGTTTACCATACCGTATTGTCGTAGAGAGTCATTTTTATCCGCACGCGTAAGCATCTGTTTGGCTTCTTTTTCGAGTATTCTTTCCGAGAATATTCGCGAAAGATGAAAAGGAGACGAAGGAGGATCCATCCGGTCCATGGCTGATGCACGATGCCGCTCCTTTTGCTCTCGCTTTGCTCTCGGGCTGGTGAAATCGAACTCTTTGTCTGGTGGAAGAAAGGAGTCCGTGGAGACTCACGTTTCGCCAGCTGTCAAACTCTCGTTCGCCCAATAGCGGCGGGGGCGCGCGTGGTCCGCGTGACGTGACATGGAGCGGACGCATTTCCGCGGCAAATCCATTATTCCTCCCATTTCGCGACGAGACATCATCCCGATCGAGAAAATACGCGGACATTTCTGTCGATCAGAACATTGAAATTACGATCGCCAATCAAAATTCTGCCGCTGACGTAAACAACTCGCGCGAGGACCTTTGGAGGATGGAAAACAATAGCGGTGATTATTACGTAATATGCTCAAAGGCAGACTGTAGAGCTACGTATAATTGGTGTAGAAATTCCTAGTATAGACTTTTACACGATTTATGCGTGTGTACGACGCAGCATCATCGTGTAACTTGATCGGCTCGAGCCCGTATGAGATATCATCGATGTGTAGCCTCTTCTTCACTGACAATGAACCATCCATCGGTCGATTCATTCTAATGCCGAGCCCTGATGCTCATCCTCCTACGCTTTCCATTCATGACGAACGCGATCCTTAATCTGCTCACTTCTCGCTCACTTGAATTCCGCGATAAGATAAGCGCCTAAGTGCGTCTATTGTCCCAAACACACTTTTTTATCTTAAGCAGTAAACGAGGTACGATCTGATTATCGGATCCCTTTGAAATAGCGTTTCTTGATAAAATTTGTTCGAGAAAAATATCCCGAAGAATATTTAAAAGAGGAAAGTCAGCTACTCAACGAATTGCGGATTATTCGTGCTCTTTCTTTTTTTTTGTCCTTTTTCTCATGCTCGCCTCGTTAATTTCGATTTAGTCGAGATGGTTTTTCGTCTTCCACGGAAACGCCCTTCGGGTAATATTCTTATCTCCCGCGCAATTAACATTAATGAAAAGCCATCGACATGCAGCCAGCTCTCTCACGCTCTTTCATTAAGACTCATTAGAGGCATTACTGGCCTCACTCGATCCAGCCACAGGCTACGTGGCTAGGATCGACTTCTCTTCGCACATACTCCTTCGCTCTGATGCCCGCCATAATATATCATGTCAGATTGGAGATTCAATCCATAAGAAAACTTCTCTAATCATTCTTGTGGTTAACACATGTTCCTAGCATGTCATATCCAGAGGTTGAATACGATTTACCATAATGATTGATATTTTAATTTTTATTGAAAAAAAATCTAAAATATAAAAGAATTTGATTTTACTTATTTATTTAATTAGATTTTAATTATCTATTTAATTATATATATATATACATATATATTTATTTATTTATTATATAATAATTTAATTACACACATAATTATATATAATATATATATTTGATTTTTTCTAATACATAAATTAGGGACGTATGTAGTCATGTGCCAGCTATTTGAAAATATTAATGAGACTCGCATTAATGTCGCTGCGTATATAAAATGTGTCGATTACAGCGGCACTAATTGATATCATTTTGTAATGCATAGATTATGAAATTGCGCGTTATATGGACGAAGTAAGTTTTTAAAACCGCTTAATTTTCCGCGAGAAATTATGTGTCTGTTCTGAAAACTTTCGTTGCATCATATTCTTTCCACGACCTGGTTGCAACTTTCGACCAGCCCGGCAGGCTAATGGCATTTCGGCGGCATTTACCGCCTACGGTGTCCTCTTGTCTTGATAATACCGGTCGCCCTAACGCTTTACGAAACGACTCGCGCATGGAAATTTATCGCGCGCTCAAGATACCGAGTGATATTTTTTATTAGAGCCGTCTTCCAGCTATGCACTATCTCGCAACGAACCATGTATTTTTTCAACGAAAAACATCCGCATAGTATTCCCTTTCGCGGTATTTTATCGGAAAATTTCAGCGCGCGTCGATTTTTTATTCGGCGAATATTTGCACGCCTCTTCTCTCCCCCTCCTACCTTGCATCGCAATAATCAAAATTATTGTTGTATTAAAAGAGCACGAATATTCACATACACACGGACGGCAAATGTATTTTTATCCGCTCGTAATCTCCGCGCAACTATGGTTATCGACAAATATTTCTCCGTCCGGAACCAATCTCGGCGATTATTTTTCTCCGCGTCGCGATAAAATAATGCGTTAAAATAACGCGTTCCGTATCGCTTGTCTCTTTCTCTCTCTCTCTCTATTCTTTCCTCTTTCCGCTATCCGGGAAAGTTTCGCTATCACCATAAAGAGGGTAAAGAGCGCGAGGGGAAGGAAGGACATCTTTTTTCGCACGGCGCCCGCATCCTGGACACGATTAATTAAGCCAGCTGGCGGTCGAGTGTGTCCCATTTGCGGACTTAAATAGAAAATAGAACGGATATTCGTCTCGCGCTGTCGGGCGCCACGACAACTTGACGGAAAAAGGGATTTTCGACAAATGGAAGCTGCTTGGAGCGGATGCGCGGAGCGAAAATCATCGGAAATTAAAAGCACCGAAACTCAATCGCTTTTCGTTCTATCGAATCACAATAAGTCCACCGCACTTACGACGGTCAGTGTAAAATCGATCATTGTCAGCGAAATGCTAAAAACACGTATAAGGAAAGTATAATATATCCGCATATATATTTCGAAATCGCGGTTTCCTTCCGAAGTTGTCAAACTTTAGCCAGGAAAACTCCTTTCCTCTGAAAAGTATTGATTTCCGTTTTTCGGCCAGTTGCACTCGCGAATATTGATTAATTTACCAACAGAATATTTTTTTTAGATGAGGTAGTAATAAATATAACACGCGCGCTTTATATATAGCATATAATCCATTTATTATATAGATGACGTATTACAAAACGCATAATAATATACAAATTAATTAATTCATTTATTTTAATAAATATTGGTGTTCCTTCCTGTGTCTGTTATTATTATTGTATATATATATATATATATATATATGTATATATGTGTACAAATAGCTTGAACAATTGCGCGTTAATTTATTGCTTTATTAAAATATTCAAAAATCCAGTTTTTTTTTACTATCATTTATCGAACGTGTGTTTTTTTTTTTTATGTAAACACGTAGGATTTTTTGTTGTTTACATTTTAAATTTTCCCGATGTGCTTCGTAAACCCCTGCTCACCGATGTACTTGAAGAGCAAACAGCAGCTCCCTTGGTCTCATTACGATAACGTATACTTATCGCGTTGAGGAACATACACAAGAGAGATACAGCGCGCGCGTAAAACACGATGGGCTTACGCGATATTACGTGAGATAAAGGTTTGAATAGTCGCCTGAAGGTATATTAAAGCTGGCAGAATTAACTGGAGGAATGGGTTTTGCGATATTTTTAGATATGGAGAATGAAAAGTAGCATTGTGAAAAGAAATAATTGAGCAAATAATTAAGAAATACAAAGGAACAGGGTAATTTGTTGCAGCATTTGTGTCACCTCGTGTCCAGTATCTCTAGATCGACAAGGGTTTCGAGGGAAGTCGCATCCCCCTCCGTCCCTCGTTTCGACTTCCGCTCGTACAAAGGCAACCTTGTCTTTCTCGACGACGCGTCCGAAAGAGGATGCACGCATCCCCCATTCGCGTTAAACGTTCGAACGGGAGATTTTTCGTTTCTGCGAGGCGTCCCGTCAAGCTACATAGATCGCGGTTCTTCTTATGAAATATATTTTCTTCGTTGATAGCCGGTGTCGAGAGAGACGTCTTGTTAAAATCACGAATTGACAACGGATAACATTTCACTCTGAAAGCCGCGCGAACCTCGGATGCTTCGTAAATTAAAATCGGGAAAGTCTGCTATATATATATATATTGTAACAAAGTTTTTTAAACGAGGCCGCAGCGGACGACAGCTTGTTATCGGACGTGATAGCTGATAGGTACATAACAAGGACGGGTATTATGATGATTTAATGAGGCGAGATAGCTACCCCATATATACCAGTTACTTTATAAATAACTTACGAATTATTTTTATATTGAAAAATATATTGCGCGCGCGAAAAAAAAGAAACGATATCTCGGATCTATATGTTGAATAAAAATATTAAAGAAACAAAGAAAGAGGATGCAGATAAATCTCGCGGTGAGACGCTATATAGGCGTCATCTCATTTTCTCTATTTGAAAATTCTTCACGTCGAACGTAGCCTCCGCTCGTATTTTACGTCACCTCTCTAAATCATACGAACGAGAGATAAGAGTATACGATTCTTGCAAACGCATTTTAGCTTCCTCAAAAAAGTACATAACGCGATTGCACGCGTGATATGCACTTTTTTGAGGAAGCTAAGATGCGTTTGCAAGAATCGATTGCATGCGCGAAGCGATCGGATTTGGATGGATAAAATTCTGTAGCAGGATCTCTCTCTTTCTCTCTCGATCCGTCGAATTGCACTGGGATTAGTCCTCGTTGGAGCTTGTCTCCGGCAAGCCGGGGAGGATCAGGGAGCTCGAGGAATTTCAATGAGTCAGCGATTTCGTGAATCGATCCTCTCTTCGTTTTATACTAACATGACACTCGTCCAGCGAGATGTAATTTCCGCCATTGTTTGAATCTTTTTTTTAATCCCGACGCTTCAACAAGTTTGCGCGATTAATATAATTCGCTATTAATTCGTCACGGATCTTCTCCCAAAAAAAAAAAATGATATCGAATGGAAGCACGGCGGATATCAGAGTCAATTATCGCGACGCTTAAAAATCCATTCTTCTTGCTCCGCAATAGCAAGTCGCGGTGCGGCAATAATTCTCGCGCGAAGATCGATAAATATATCTGACCACCTTGTCCGTCGTAAATCTTTCCGCGAAGAAAATATTGACATTGCATGTTAAGCCTATCGATCCGCGATATTAAGTGCGATATGTTGCGGTTAATTGATTTCTATAATTAGATATGCGTGTAGATGTAACAGATTTCTTATCGCGCAACCTCGACAAAAGATAAAAAAATAAAATAAATTCGTTTCTTGATATTGTTAATTGCTGAATTTGTCATGCGTCGTGTTTTATTTGTCAATATTCTCGGCAGTGGAAGGGAGAGGGGAAGATAACATTTTATTATTAATGATATTATGTATCAAATTGAAAATTAATTGTTGAAAAGGTTTTCGAAATGCGTTTCATAATCGCCACGTGATTGTTTTTTTTTTTTTTTTCCTCGGTAAATACTTTCGATAAAGCTATATACAGGAAGGAAACTCGTGTATATTGAATTGGTATATCGATTCCCGCTAAAATCAAAAGAGAATGCAATATCGTGCGCATCGAAAGCAATGAATGGACTTTTGCGATTCACGAAGTTATGAATGAGTTTAAGAGCTGAGTGCATGTAAACACGTGTTAAAGCGGCACTTTTACAATATATCTACGCACATATATATAATATACAATTATGTGTATATACATACATTACATACATACATATTTACATATACGTGACTCTGTTAATGCAATTCCAACTCTGGTAGATTAACGAAGACCCGTTCCATTGAAATATTCTAGTCACATATTTACCCGAATATAAACACGTATGAAATCTTATCGCGCGGAAGATAAATGCGTAAAGGAATGTAAACTCGTGGATAAATAATTCACTCGCGCGCTTCAAATGAACTATGTGTCTAGTGTTACATTTGAAGGACGTAAAAATGCGAAGAACTTGAATAATATTTTTTGACATCCGACGAATGTTTCGCGGTGAAATAATTTCCGAAAAGTTTCGTATGGTTAGAAATTAATTTTTCGAAATTGTCGGAAGGAAATGTAGATCCGACCTTTATAGAATACGTCAATATTTGCATTGTGTTTCCGACGAGACGTGGGTGAAAATGGTGGGTATCGACATTTCGACGAAGCCGACCTACACGTTAATGAAGAAATTCCTGAGGTGCTGTCGCTCAATCTCTTTGACAGTAACTGACAATGCGGCTGATATACATTCCGCTCGGCGATGAAAGTGGAAATTGCCTTCTCTCTATCATCATTTCCGGAGAAGTTATTTCGCCGCGTGTAGGTTGGCTGGCATACGACGAAAGGCGAAAGGTAAATACGTTACGTTTGATATTACCGAGAAAGTTACCAGTGCGTTGGAATCGAGAGTCCCCTCACCGGGATATTTATTTTATTTTATTTCATTATTTATTTCGTCAGGCATCAATAACCGTCTCGATAAGGCGTCGTGTGTATTGAGTTTTTTCCTCTAATGTATGTTTATTCTCCGTACAAACATTATACGCGTTTTACGCTCCTCCGGCAATGTTTTACGCCGATATTTCACCTACGCGCGTGCACAATCACAAAGAAATGACTAATAGGGTGTGTATTGGCGTTATTGTATCGGACCGAAATTTTTCCGGCGCTTTTCACATCGATTGCGTATTCAAGCGCAAAACGCCACGGGAAACAAAGGTGGTTCCACGTTTCCGTGCCGCTCGATAGGGTTGTGCGTCGAAAATACGGGAAGCGCCAACTCGATCGTTACATTTGTTAGCGCGTAAACTTGCTTCTCTCTCGCTTCACCGCCAATCATTAAATATCGTCAGTTCGAACGATTGATGCCCCGTGTATTTATTGGTTTTTTCTGACGTTGCATCTCTCGTTCGGCAAAAAAAAAAAAATTTATTTACATCTTAGTGAGTTTAATCGACTGCGAAAGTCACATGATTCGCGAAATATATCAAAAAATATTGCGCGACATTCTGCAAAATTATATTGGCATCTGTAACATCGAATAAATGAGTATATGATTTTATAAAATCGTTGTAAATATTTGAAAATTGGAAGTTTTTCGAACGTCATTCACACGAATATGAATTTATTTTCAGTATTTTGCGCCAATCGATAAATAAGCACCGTCCGTCAATCTTTTTGTTTTTCAAGTGCACGTTAGGGCAATGGCTTCTGTAACGTGATTCCTACATGGTCGCGATCTATAGCCTGCGACCGCCATCACGCCTCTCAATTTCACATCGGAAAAGGCAATGTAGAGAGAGAGAAACGACGAGTTAACTGGAAGAAATATAGCCCCCTTGAAATGTTTCTTTCTTTCTCGTTTCTCCAATTTCTCACCATCGAAGAGTATCTATAGTAAATTTCACGTCGCCTCTTCTTTTCTACAGCGACACTTTCTTAGTCTTTCACAAAATATTCGATATTAACAAGCTAATACCTTCATCTATTTGTGAGAATGGACAATCTACTTTCTTAAAAGTAAGAACATAGTCTATAAAAAAGAGTAATAAATTTTTCCGAGAGTACATATATTTTTCGAATGGAAGTAGACTCGACAATATCGAAAGCTTCGTCTTTTTTATAATTCAACGAACAATGATACGCCGCGTCTTCCTTAATGACAATGATACCGTACGATCGGTGTCTGCGACTCTCGTGAAAATTTCACCGGTTTTCTTTCTCCCTCCTCCTTCCCTCCCCCTGAATTCTCCCTCGTGCGACCGCATCAAATATGGTATTGTTCCTGAAACACGTACGACGATCGTTCTACTTTTGCTTGCACCTCCCGTTCTCATCGCACACGTGCGTTCGACCGTTCTTATCTCTCGGCGCATTCTCTCAGTGTATCATTTACACCGTTGGAGGTTTTGTGGATTTGTATGCGTGCGTGTGTTTCGCGCGCGCGCGCAAATATTTACAGAAGCACTCGCGTCTCTCGGTTTTAATAAGCATATATAAATGACTTTACGGGGCCTAAATGACACGGAGGATTTATTATGAGCGACAGCGGAGTTTTATCCGAAATTTGCCGCCGCGGTCGACGCCGATGATGACACATGCCGTCGATAATGTGTCGTCACGCACGCACTTTGCGCCGTATACACGTAGGTGTGAAACGGGGTCGCGCGACCGTTTGGCGAACGATCAGCGACAGACGTCAATTCTCGGCGCAGCTCGACGACGGACAACATGGCGATGGCTTTCAACAGCGCGGGCCGCCCGCGTGAGCGGATTTATTTTCGGGGGTTGATGCAAACCGGCTGCGCGTCACTCTTCTCGGGCTTAACCGCAGCGTGACAGCGCTTGCCTACATGAGGTCATCGCCTATAGCGATAAAAACAACCGTCGCCGCCTATGTATGTATACGAGCGTTCTTCAAGATGGAAGGTGAGGCGGATGGAGGACGAGAGTGGAGAGGATGAGTCACGATACGACGATGTATGCAACGGACATCGCGTCGAGGAAATTTTCCCCGCAGGCGATCGTGACGGAAATTACCAAAACGCTCTCTCACGCGATTGCCGGAAGACGAGTCGAATTATCGAAGAAGCTTAATTAACTTGAAATAGGGATTATGTAAATTAGAAATTTTAATCTGTCCGCCGAAAGACGAATTAATACAGGAGGTGTGACAATTTCCCGACCATGTTATTACACATATGCGAGCGCGTGTGTAACTGCGCTATTTTAGATGGGACGGTTAATAACGGTGATTATAAAGGAAAATTTTGCAGGAAGTGAGCGAAAGGAAGGCAGAGGCTGAAACGCGTTTGGGTTTATTGCATTATCGTGCCGTTTCGGCGGCACACGCCACACGAGATATGTGCCTGCTCTATTAATAGGTGGACGTGTACGGTCTATTACTCTTGATTAAGCCTATTGCCAGGCCAGCGGCATTAAGCGATAACGCATTCCGACGAGAATTGCGCACGCGGGTTCATTGCATTTGCAAATATAATCGGCGCTGTTTGCATTTTCTCGTCCTTTTCCCTTTTTAAATATTACATTCACAATCATAGTCTGTCGAGCAGTTTTATAAATATATTATATGTGTACACACACACACATTATAGTTCTTTTTTTTTAAGGGATATCATATATTTTAATTCTTTTTTTTTATAACACATTTTTGTGATAGAGAGAAAGAGTACATAAACTGTTATAAAATATTTTGAATAGAGATGAGAATATTGATAAGACAGGTCATTGTCGTCGTTGTTAGTGTGTCTGATATCGCGGCAGGTGCGATAATGAATTGATCCTGAAGGATTACGCGCGATGCTTTTTTTGATCAAATGAGATTATACCGAGTTCCTGCGTACAAGAGGAGTGCCGCATGGACCTGCATGTGAAAGACGTGGTAAAAGTAGAATTATTGAACCCATAAAGGGTCGACAAATGAGGAGGGACATCGAATGTCTCTCTAGCCCCGGATAATCCTCGGAGATGAATACGGTCCCTGCAGGTCGAGGAAACGACCAGTCTTTTTAAATAAGTCCTGTCCCACGCTTTCCGTCTCATATTACACACACACAGATAAATAGATCGAAAAGAATGTTTAATATCATGGATAAATAGATGTGCTAGATTCGTGGAATTATTTATTCGTTATCAACATTAGTGTTTATCATTGTTATCGATCGGAATTCGCGGAGATCTCGTGGTGGGAGCGCGAAGGAGAGCGCAGTTTTTAATTGCAAAAGTGTGCAAACGATCGGGCGATCTGCTTTTTTTATTCCCTTCTCCCTTTCCGATGCATATACATAAGATCTCCGAGTCGAGCTGTTCGTGAAAGCAGCGCATTAGCACGTAACACATGTCGGGGCCCTCCGTCAAGCTTTTTTGTCGGCGACCTGCATTAAGAAGCCGCCTCCGAGGAAATGGAGTTTGTATCTCGCGACTGTATACACACAGAGCCGGCCGGATCATGCCCGGGACCGAGATTCCGAGAAGAAACAGTGCGGCCGTTTGTCCGACGGAGTGCTGGCCGCGATCGAACGGTAATTATGGCCCGCAGTAATTACGTTAATTGTACGATGCGCACCGGACTCGACAGAATTCGAGAGGGAGGATCCCGTCGGCGCGTATTCGCGCGATTTTAAAGCTCGGGAGGAACGCAAATGAGGAACGATAATGACGATGACGAGGAGAATGACGATGATGACGATAATAGCGGGGGCGTAATACGGTGGTGGTGACCTGCGGGAATTAATAGCGCGCGGGGACGAGTCCGCCGAGTGCCGCTGATTCTCGTCGACGTTCGCGTCGTTGATAATTAACGCCGCGTTGATAATTAGCGATCCGACGCATCGCGATAAACGTGCCACGCCGTTGTGCCATGGTCCGAACATGGTGTTTATTGAGACTTTTTCCCGAACGAAAACTATCCAGACGGCGGACGTCCCGTTGAGCAACATCCTGGATATAACGCGTAACTTAATAAATGGCACGGTAAATAAATGGTGCCGGAAAAAAACGGCGCCGGTTTTGGTCGACGAGCCGAGAATTCAATGACATTAATTTTGTCGGCGGGCAGATCAATGGGCAGGAAAAGTCTTCTTTTTGAATAGTCTTTTGAATTTTTCAAGCGGCGCTTTTCACACGATTTTCGCATCGATGTACATGTACACGAAGCTCATCCGTTCGCATACATTTTCACGAGCGCATTTCTTTTGATAACGATTCAATCAGTTTTGCTTGTGCGACGCTCGTTTGCTCGTCCGCAGCGAGTACTAATCACCCATGATTAAATATAAATGACACGATGCCATAATAGAATCCATTTTATCGAAACTGCTTTTACGGCTAATCAGCGTCCTCAATCTTCGTCCATCCCGCGATAATGGATGGTCGTAATTTGTCTAAATTATTTGACGCGCACGCATTTTATATGATAATTATTGCGCGCTACTTTTGCGTTAATTATCACACAGTTGGTATCAACGCGAAATATACTTTCGATGTCGAGTGATAGATGAAACTTATCGCGCCGAGAAATTCCAGATAAGAGGAGGAGAAAGAAATATAAAGATGAAAATTGCGGCGAGTATAAAATAAAGTCTAACTTCACCGAATATGATGCGAGCATGAAGATAAGAGCGAATAAACGCGCCGAATATACAAAAATGAAGAAATAAACCGGCAGGCAGGCGATTGCGCGACAATCAGACGCCGTTTTTCTCATAAACATATAACTCCGACTCGGTAAATGACGGTAAAACGTGAAGCGCGTAAAAGAATGATGGCTGGGGAACTCGCACAATGCTCCCATTCACCAAGTTCACGTCGACTGTTGTTATCATATACAATATGGCCCAACAACTTCCACGACCCATTAACCGCAGGTTAAAATCTCGAAGCTTGTCCCGACAATGGCGTTGTGCCGGTTTTAAATCGCGAGAGAAACGAGCGTGAAAGAAAAATCATTTACCAGATTTACCGGAAAATTTTCGACCTCGGTGTGACGAATGATTTTCAGTATCTAGGAAAGACAGATCCACAGATTTGTGTATCTTTCGAAGAGGATCTCGCGCGACGGTAACTTTGTATTTATTCACGATGAATCAGCGAGCTCGCCGAGTGAAAGTGTCGTCGGAAGTGTCATTAATTATGATGGATATTATGAACGAATATTCACACAAACGCACGAATTGAGCAATAAGAGCGTATAGGAAGGCAGTCATGCATTATTGCATTACGTAATACGACGAAAACTCACGCGACGGAGGATTGCGCTATTAAATGAATCGCATATTAATCTCCATGGGTTAATTACGAGACACGGGTATCCGCTTCGAGCATTGTGTTCGAGCTATCGCGCTCTTCAATCTACACGAGTCATACAAAAGCTCGACCGGAGCAAATATTTCTCCTCTCCCGGCACGGTTAGAAATAAAGCTGTGACACATTTACCGCTCGTGCGCGGCTGGCAGGAAATTTGTCCGGACGATTGTTTCTTTTTTTTTCTTTTTTTTTTTTCTTTTTTTTTTGGAAGGTGGGGGCCTCTGCAGCGAGCACACGTGGCCAAACTGTTGCCGCAATAATAATGACCGGGATGACGCTGCACGTTTATCCAGCGATATGTCCCTCTGTGGATTCCTCCTCCTCCCCCCCTCTCTCTCTCTCTCTCTCTCTCTCTCCTTTGGCCCTCCGTTTTATTCGCGCGAAGCACATATCGATAAAGAATATCTTCGGAATATCTCGGAGAATAGGTAGGGAAATGGCCCTTTTCTTTTTTTTTTTTTTTTACAATTGTATATAGCTTCGATAAAACTGGACGGTATCTGTCAAAAACTACTGCGACTTTTATCGACTGTAATGCGAGCGCGAGATATCGTTCGAACGACGTCGCACCGAAGTACCTCGACAACGTCCGGTTAACGTCTGATTTACGTCGTTCCGCGTAACGCGACATTATCGCGATATTTGACGTATGTATTGCCGCAGATGCAGGTGATGATCCGCCTTGGCGCTTATCGTTCAAGTTTACAACTTGCGAATTTGATGGAGCGCGATATATCGTATCATTGATTTTCGTTGTATTCGCGAAAGATGCCTAATCGTGAAATCACAATGTTAAATTTATAATGTTTTTATATATTAAATATTATTATAATATTATTATAATGTTTTAAATTAGACGTGTCAAAATCGGGCGCGAATTTGTTTTGAAGGCGAACGATTTATTGACAGCTGTTTTAACATTTGTTTTTATATTTTTGCTTATGATGCGCGAAACATGTCTTTGAAATAAATATCTAGAGGATTTCAGAAACCTTCTACGTACTTTCCGATATTCGCAAACGTTCTTTTAATTTCTGCGAAGAACTTCATGTCTCGGAGATTGAAAATCGTTTAAGGAAAGAAAAAAATTCCACCTAGACTTATTACATGTCTGTCGCAAGCGTTTCTCTCCTTTTTAAAATTGTTTTGCTCACGTAATACTTACTACATCGGGAACAGAGTTGCCGGAGATCTTTTTCCATTCGCGCGAATATATGTAAATGCAGTCTGTCAATATATTCGAGTTTGCGACCGATCTATTGGGAAGATATAAAAGAGCCAACCCTCTCTCTGACGTCTTTCGACTTATACATTGACGTTTACATAACGACAGACGGCGAGTATGACACTGCCATGAGATATTCATCGACGCCGCAGATCGATTTTCATTTCGTCCAGCATCCAGAAAGTACTTTCGCCCTACATATTGGAAACCGGTCCAATATCCCTCGTGAAAGAGGTTCATCTTCCTCTCGAGTCGCCAGTGATTCGAGTACCCACCTACCGCCACTCGCGAAC